>NC_090449.1:353245899-354698948 GCF_031143425.1 Pleurodeles waltl | reverse complement strand
ATAGAAATTAATCCAAATAATTATTTTTATTTAAAAAAAAAAAAAAAAATTTTTGCACTAAGACAATTTAAAGGATTTTTAATTTGTTTTACTTAAAACTGTAATGTGATACTGAACACAAGTACAGGATCCCACCGCTGCCACCAAAAATGTTGGAAAATGGGTTATTGGTAAGGGCAGGTAGGTACCTACACCTAGCAACAAGCCACTAACCTCCACTTAGGTCCAGTTAGGTCTCAGTAAATTAACCCCAGCTCAACCCTTGGTAGCTTGGCAACGAGCGTCAAGGCTTAATTTATGAGACAGTGTGTAAAGCATTCAAATATCACAAAACAGTAATTAAATAAAACACAGGAAACAGTTTAAAAATCCAAAACCAATTTATAAAAATAGTTTATATTTTTATCTTTAAAATGACACAAAAAAGAATAAAATCGGATAAGGGGAACCGGAGATATGAATTTTTAAAGAATTATTATTTTTCTAGCGCTTAGAAACAAAAAGCGCCAATCGGGTCATCTGGTTGCACCTCGACCGGGGCAAAGTCAAAGTTTCAGGCCAACCGCGATGGAGCCCTGCTCGGCTACAGGTCGCGGGAGGCCTCGGTTAAAAATTTACCTTCTAACTTAGTCTTTATTTTGAAGATTTTCTTCAGCGGGACGAACCTGCCAGTCCTATCGGACCTCCTGGAGCCCTTCTCCGGATACACGATGCTGGAATCCTCGGTGGAGATTTTTACCTTCGGACTTAGTCGTTTTTTCGAGGTGAAAATCCTTCGACAGGGGTAAACCTGGATCTTGATCCGACGTCCATGGAGCCCTTTTCGGATACGATGGCTGGGAGGTCCCGGTCAACTTTTTACCTTCGGACTTAGTCTCTTTTTCGTAGATTTTTCTTTACCGGGACGAACCACAAAGTCAGGCCGGGTCGCGGTTGAGGCAAGCCGGCTAGAATTTCCGCGGCGGGTCGGTCGATCTATGGAGCTTTTTTACAAAAAATTTCAAATCTTCTCCAAACTTCTGGGGCTTCACCCAGATGTTCTTTTAAGGTTCTTTTGGGGTCCACAGCTCACCCCAAGGGTCCAGAAGTTCTGAGATGGTCCTTGGGGGGTGCGGACTACAACTCCCAGAATGCACCTGGCGCAAACTCCTTTTTGGCCACTGGGCAGTGGTCAGCTGGTCGCTTTCTTCAGGAGTTGGTGCAGGGGACTCTGGTTAGCAAATTTTCACCTGTAGCAAACAGGGAGTCCCTCCTTGAACCAGTTGAAGCCAGGCAAAGTCCTTCTTGTGGTGAAGCCCAAGTGTGCAGCTGGTGCAGTCCTTCTGAGTGCAGGTTCCAGGTGCAGGCCAGGGGTCCAGCAGGGCAGTCCTTCTTCTCCTTTGGTTCTTCCTTGTTGGAATCTGATGGGGATCTGAGGTGTGGGTGCAGGTCTGCCAGTTTTATCCTTGCTCCTGGGTGAAAAGCAGGGGGGTCCTGGTTCTCCAATCAGGTACAGGGTCGTCCCCCTGTGATGACCACTTCCTGGGAAGTGTGGCAAAAATCCATCCCAGAAGGCAACATTCTCTAAAAATCTAACATGGCTGAATCTGTTTTTTGGAGGTTACATCTGGCTGAGCCCACCCACTGGTGAGGCTAAAAATCATAAACACACCCCTCTCCTGCCCTCTCCTAATCTAATCAAGGGGGCACCTAGTTGTCTGGGGTTGCAGGATGTGGGGGTGTTGCTGGTTGCTCCAAATGTCCTTCTCTGCCTTTGAAGACCAGTTTGGCAGCCCTCCCCCTTCCTGCCTCACCATCTGCTGAGGGGAGATTCTCTCCCACAGGCACATTCCTTTGTGTGAAGCCAGGCCACTTCACACCTCATCAAGGCAGCTTGGCTAAGCTGCTGCAGGCTGGCCAATCAGAGCACAGCAGCAAAAACAATGCAGGGCTGAAATTGGCAACTTTTTAGGTAAAGTCTAAAACTTTTTACCTGAACAAGTTATATTAAATCCAACAACTGGAAGTTGTGGGATTTATTACAACAATTAATTTGATACCAAATTCTTGGTATGCAACATTTAAGGAGACTTTAAAATCAAAAATAAAGTCTCCCCATTCTAGCCTATGAAGGCCATTTACTTCAATGAGGGAAAAACGAATTTGGCTGTTTTTTCCTCACCACGGCTTATAAAACTATTTTTATAAAGTCCCTGCTTATGGTTACATGGCACCCAGCCCTAGGGGCACATAGGGCACACCTTAGGGGTGACTTATATGTAAAAATAAGGTAGTTTAAGACTTTGGAACTACTTTTAATTCCAAAGTCAAATTTGCATATAACTTTAATTTAAAAGCAGCCAGCAAGGCAGGCCTGCCTTTAAAATGACACTGGGCACCTCAGCAGTGCACCTATGGGTGCACTACCTATGCTGTGGTCCCTAAACCTACATGCCCTACCATATACTAGGGACTTATAGGTAGGTTAACTTAGCCAATTATAATTAGCCTAATTTGCATATTGATTTTACACAGAGCACAGGCCCTGGGACTGGTTATCAGTACCCAGGGCACCATCAGAGTCAGGAAAACACCAGCAAAAAGTGGAAAATGGGGCAAAAAGTTAGGGGGCCTCTGCAATCAGCCCTGTTTTCTCACAATGACATAGTTGAAAGAATAAACGGGTGACATATGGACAGCTGTAAGAATGCATCAATGGGTGGTTAGGTGAAATAATGGAAAGATGGAAGGAACAAATATAGATGTTTGGAGTATCAATGAGAGGATAAACAATAGGCTGGTCGGAGAGATAGAAGGATGTAAGGGATGGCTGAATGAATAGGTTGATAGATAATTGAAAGGATGGATGAATGGGAGAAAGGATTAATGAATGGTTGGAAGATAATGAATAAGTGGAAAAAAGTGATAATTTCAGGACATGTAGAATGGTAAAACACTGGACATAGAGGAGGATAGGATAGAAAGAGTAAAGGGTGGCTTGGTGAGGAAAAGGATGGATTAATGGGTTGAAAGATCAGTGAAATGATTGAATGGGTGAAAGGATGGATTGAAATATATAATGGTTAAATGGTAATGTAATGGTTGAAAAGATCGACGGGGAGCTAGACTGGTGGATAGTGAATGGAAAGGTAAAAGGTTTGAGATATAGCTGGATGGAAGCTTGTAGGGAACACTTCTAAAAGTGGTTGATTTCACTCAGTGCCATTAGAGGTCTGGATCGAAATTGGGGGTAAGAGAGATTTTAATTTTCCTGCTATTTCTTGATGTCAGCACAATGTTCCTCATCATAAACATTACAGAAGGCATTTTGGATATCATATGCCAAATTTAATCAACATTCCAGAGTGTTTAAAATACATAGGGTTTAAATAAACATTTTACAGAATTACAAAGGCAGTCCCACTTGTTCCAAAGAAGTAGGGTGATAGCTTCTAGATCTATGCGCCACGCTTCTATTACATTACTAGCTTGATAATGTAATTCAAGTGCCCAAGATGCGTCCCTCAAAGCCTTTGACCGGGTGAATTAACTGTACTATTAGATCATTTTCTTTACTCAGGTGGGCAACTGAGGAGTTCGGCTCCAGGGCTTCTTGTAAGAGTACTTATTGAATGAAATATCCTCCCATAGCAACCTCTTGAGACATTTAAATAGGCCTCATGGACTTTTCCCTGTTAATTATTTTTAGTATGCAAGAGCTAGTTTTTCCTTTCCTATTATTGTCAGTTTAAAAGCACTTAATGGTGGCAGACATCCAAGCTCCCACCCCCATAAACGTGTGTCACACTAAGGGGCATATTTATACTCCGTTTGCGCCGGAATTGCGTCATTTTTTTTGACGCAATTCCGACGCAAAACTAACTCCATATTTCTACTTTGGCGTTAGACGCGTCTAGCGCCAAAGTCCATGGAGTTTGCGTCATTTTTTAGCGTGGACACCTACTTTGTGTTAATGAGATGCAAGGTAGGCGTTCACGTCTAAAAAATTGACTCCGAGGCATGTGCGCCGTATTTACACTCCCGGGCAAAATTCACGCCCGGGAGTGAGTGAGCGGGTCAAAAAAAATGACGTACGGCCGTTTTTGCGCTGTTTTTTAGCGCCTGGAAAAGGCAGGTGTTAAGGGACCTGTGGGCTCTGAAGGAGCCCAGAAGTGCCCTCCCATGCCCCCCGGGACACCCTCTGTCACCCTTGCCCATGCCAGGAGGACACCCAAGGCTGGAGGGACCCATCCCAGGGACATTAAGGTAAGTTCAGGTAAGTAATATTTTTTTTTTTTTTGTGGCATAGGGGGGCCTGATTTGTGCCCCCCTACATGCCACTATGCCCAATGGCCATGCCCAGGGGACAGCAGTCCCCTGGGCATGGCCATTGGGCAAGGGGGCATGACTCCTGTCTTTGCTAAGACAGGAGTCATTTCTGGGGGGGTTGGGAGTGAAAAAAAATGACGCAAATCGGGTTGAGGCGAAAAATTTGCCTCAGCCTGACTTGCCCCATTTTTTGACGCCCAAGCCCCATATCCCCCTATGCCGGCGCTGCCTGGTGTACGTCGTTTTTTTCCACGCACACCAGGCAGCGCCAGCAGCTAACGCCGGCTAACGTCATTGATTAAATATGGCGCCCGCATGGCGATTCAGAATGGCGTTAGCCGGCGCTAATTTTTTTGACGCAAAACTGCGTTAGCGCAGTTTTGCGTCAAAAAGTATAAATATGGCCCTAAATATCACTTGTTTAATAGACTGCAAAATTCTGCAAGACTGCCTGAACACTTGGGAGACCATAACAAACTTTTTTAAATAATTTTAAAACATGCATCAGAATTTTCTGACTGGTTATAAAATAGATGCAACTGAGCACTATACATAAAAGAAATGCTGCCAGTTTTGGTGCTGCTTCTGTAGTATTTTACTCCCACTTAGATCATTTGTAAGACTCTGGGTTACTGGTTGGGTGGGAGAGGTGAAGTCTTACTCAAGCAGCAACCACAATTCATGTTAGGGTGAAGTCACAATCAGTCATTAAATTAACCTGTGTTCAACCCTTGGTAGCTTGGCAAAGAGCTGTCAGACTTAACTCAGAGCCAATGTGTAAAGAATTTGTGTAATACAGTAAAAACAAAACAACAAAATATCCTACACCTCATTAGAAAAATAGAGTAATTTTTAGTAAATACAACAAGACCAGAATTGCAAAAATTAATTCAGTAGAACCAGAGGTATGCACGTTTAAAGATTTCAGTGAAAATGGTTTGAAAAAGCAAAAATAGTCAACTTTGGATATTTGGTCGAGCTGCATCTGGACAAAGTCACAAGTTCAAGCCATCTACGATGAAGCACAGGCCAGATACAGGGACCCCTCAAGGCCCTCCGATCAAGAGTAACTTAAATCCAGCTGAGGAGATGAAACGGGTCTTAGGACCTGCGATGCGAGGTCCTATGGTGTCATTGAGAAAATGCAATGAGAAGTCTGACATTGAGGTTGTGTCAAGCAGTCGAGGTGATGCCGTAGGGTTGTGATGCTAGAACCTGCATCATTGTCAAGAATGTAATTGACAAGAGTTTTGGAATGCAAGGGCCTGCGTCGCCGAAGCTTCACACAGTGGTGGTTCTGATGTGGCCTGTGAGGTTGATGCAGAGTCTTTGCACTAGGAGAACCCTTGCAGAAGAGGTGGTGCATCATTTCTGGTTTAGATTGCCCCATGCAGCAGAGGAAATGTATTGGTTCTGCTGAGTACACAGAAAGGCTGGCAAAGCACCTTCAGGCCCACTTCTAAGGATAGCAGTAATTGTCAGGGTATTGCTCACAGATGGCAGAGTGTAGGTGCAGGGTTCAAGGTTTTTGGAGCATTCTATTCCTCAAGCTCTAGTCAGTAGGCCAGCCAACTAGTCGTTGGAGTCACTCCGGAGTCCCAGGTTCAACAGATGTAGGTCTAGTACTTCTCATATAGGGAAGAGGGAATCAGGGCAGGGCAGCAACCTTCAGAACAGCAGTCCACCAGCGTACCAGTACATTCATTCAGCACAGCAGAACTTCTTCCTGGCAGGGTAACAACAGGCCCAGAAGAGTACTGTGAGTTGGTTTCTCAGGTCCAATATTTATACTCATTTCCTGCCTCTGGAGTGAGAGAAGCTTCTATATCTTTCTCCTTGAAAACCACAGCATCCTGCTCTCACTCCTTGCCATGGCTCTGGACTAACTACAGGGGCTATGTAGCCCTATGTGTGGAGGCAGGACACAGCCTATTCAAGTGTAAGTAGAACTGTGCCCAGTTCCACCCACCCATCCTGCCAGAGATGGCCTATCCAGAAACACCTAGGCATTCTATTGTGCGTGGCTATCTAGAAGGAATACAAAAAGCCCAACAGTCAGTTACACAGCGTCACATGACCTAGGCACAGTCTTCAGGCACACAATGACTAAGGTATGAAAAAGTGAACTTTCTAAAAGTGGCATTTTCAAAATTTCAATTTAAATTATGGCTTGATCATAAAGGAAAAGGTTTTATTACAATCCCAAAGGTACAAAACATGAACTGGTTTACTGTTCCCCTTTGGAAATTACAGCTTATTACATGCAAAAAGGTAACTCCAATGTTCTCCAATGGGAGAGGTAGTCCTTGCAGTAGTGAAAAAAGGAATCCAAGATTTTTTCTCTACCAGGACATGTAAAACATATATGTCCTAATTTTTAAATGCACTGCACCCTGCCCTCCAGGCTCCTCCCCTAGGGTGGCTTATATATATTAAAATGGAAGGTTTGGGCCTGGCAAACGGTTTCTTCCAGCAGGTTGAAATGTCTGTTTTAAACTGCATACACTGGCTGCAATTGCAGGCCTGAGACATAGTTAAAGGGCTATGTAAGTGGATGGCACAATAAATCCTGTAGGCCCACATGTAATATATCATTTTCAGGCCCTGGGTACATGCAGTGCCACTTTATTAAGGACTTATAGATAAGTTGAATATGCCAGTCTGATTGGGGATAAGCCAATGTTATGTTTTAAGGAGTGAACATACATACTTTAGCACTAGTTGGCAGTGGGAAATTGAACACAGTCTTAAGGCTAGCAAAAACAAGACCAGTAAAAATGGAGGCGGAAGCCAAAATGTTTGGTGGGAGGCCACCCTAAGGATGACTGATCTAACATTATACTTCAAAATACTGCTGTCAAGGAGATCTCCACCAAATTCAGTCACACACTAATTATTGAGGAAAACAAATCCTTTTCACCAGTAGCACCTTTAATGAGTTTAGTAGTACAGCAATTCATCTGAAAAACTAGCTTTAGAATCAATTTGTTTACATAGGATTCTATATTGCTATGCCCAATCGAAACTAGTATTTTCCCTACATATTATAACCACATATGACCATAAGTGCATCGAAGAAATGAAAACAAATACCTACTCATATCCCCATTCTACTCTGAACCTTCCAAGATGTACTTTGTTTGCAGTACCTACACTCAAATTCCACTACTAAGGCCTATTGCTGGTGCGAATACGTCAGATCCTATGTGACTACCTTGGGTATTGCTTCCCTTGTCAAAGTACCACAATTGCTTGGTTGTTTTATGAAGCAAGTATATTCAAAGCCTTCAGTCTCTGCAGGTATGACAAAGAGAGGGATCCTTCAGATAGATTGGAGAATAATATGCTCCATACCATTTCAAAATCTAATGTCCAATCTTCCATGCTGTTGGAAAGTTCCTCAATAGCTATAAGATTCTATAGTCATGCATGCAAAAGCATCTGTCTTTTTCCAGTTAGTTAGTACTGTGTTTTTTGCCATTCATAGATAGTATTATTTGGATGATTTAACCAAATATTGCAAGTAAGGTGTTCTTACTCCCTTGGGTATTGTAGGGAAATCTAGTGGGATAGAGGAGCTTATGATAGACTTCAGCACATTTATAACCTCTATCCAGAGTAGCCTAATGTGTGACAATCCCACCAAATGTGATTTAAACCCTCACCGTTTCACACTTCGGGCTGGTGAGTGGATAAAACTTGCGCAGTTCACAGGATTAGCACCAGGCTATTAATAATTTGCAATGTGTCTTCCACCCAGTACACTTTGCATGTTTTTAAGTAGATATTCCTATAGGATTAGCTACTGGGCTTCTATCAATTATAAAACTGCAAGCATCATGCATTTGTCTCTCTCTAAATTATAATTGTATATGGATGCCTTCGAGAAGATGATTATATAAATATGACTTTATCCTTTCACCCAGTTTCCTGTGTCATGAATAGCAGTTAATTCTGTAATTAATGTGTACACCACATAGAATGTAGGACCCAGGCCCTCATTACAAGTTTTACGGTCTGATGATAGAACACAGCCAGAACACAGCCAAAACACCACCAGTAGCGCCAGTGCAGATGGAACACCATGGCCGGGGGTAGGCATCACCAGGCTTTTAGAGACCATGTTTCCGCTGACCATATTATGACCAAGCACACCACCACGTTTTCCGAGGCGGTCACACTAAAAGCCTGGCGTAAATGAGCAACATAAAAGGAGACATTCACCTTCAGGAACAGACACATGTACGCAGCCTGAAACCGAACAGGAAGTCTTCCCACTGCTCCTGCTGGCCATACAACTTCAGAACCAGCAACAACGACAACACCCGTAAGTACATACACTAGCACACACTGGAGGGAAGGCCCTTAGTACATACCCACACACAACACACAACCCTGGCATGGCTACACACATACAATAACATATACCCTTACCAATACACAAACACATCTACATACACACTCATACACAAACAACACACACCATGCCCATCATACACATCTCATACACACACCACACTACACACACACACCACAGCCATTGTTGGACACATCCACACACAATACCATCCAGTCACACAACCACAACACCATTCTAACCACACAAATGCATTGGCAGAGCGGCACAACGCGCACCTCTACAGGACAATACATACTGGCAGCAACACGTAACAACAGCACACAACCAATATGATCAATAACACTGCCAAACAATGTGTCACATCACACACCATGTCCACCCAATACACAAAGTACATCACAGATGCATCACAACACACACACAACACTAACACATGATGCCACACAACAACAACATAATATATCACATCAACTCCATAGCAAAACTTAACCACACAACTCATGCTGCTACACAAACACATCACATGCATAGAAGCCAGACACCAAATCGCACATGTACAACACATACATGTGAAATGAAAGGCAGGACAAGGTTGGGAGGAAGAGCTGTACCAAAGTGCCGTGGGAGGACTGGGAGGTGAAAGGACTGGATTTGGGGAGGGCATGAGGGTGCTTGGGGGAAATGGACAGGTTCAGTGGGAGGGAACAGGGCACACTTGTATAAGAATTGTGTGTTAGGCACAAAAAGGTCGTCAATGGGAAAACAGGTAGGAGTGGAGGGAGAGGGAGTGGTTAAGAGGTTTGTCTTGGTGGGTGCCTTGGGTGCAGGTGAGTGGGTGAAAGCGATGTATGTGCTGGGTGTCTGTTGGATGGGTGAGTGCCGGCATTTCGGTGTCCTGGGAGGAAGGGGGAGGAGATGCAGGGAGATGACAAGGTGGATGCGTGAGTGTCTGTTGGGGTGCTACCTGCAGGTAAGAAGGATGTGCTGCATGTGGGGGTGTCAGTAGTAGTGTTCAGTGCGCACGTGGTGGATGGGGTGAAGGTATGGGCATCTGCTATTGTGGTGATGGTGGGCATGAAGGGATTCGTGGATCGATCTGGGAGTGTTGATGTGGTGAAAGCAGGTGTGAGTGGTGTTGTGTCTGTGAGGGAGGAGGTGGAGAGTGAGGCTGTGTAGGGAGTGAATGTTGTTGTGTCTGCATGTGTCTGTTGTCTGTGTGCATGGTGGTAGTAGGACTTGTGGTGCCTGTGTTTGTCTTTGTGAACCATGGGTGAATGCTGGTGTGACTGTGTGCTCTAGATAGGTGTGGGGAGAGGGATGTGAGATTGGGCACAGGTAGCTGGAGGGGGTAAGGAAGACGAAGGGACACTGGCTGCCATCAACAAGGAGGCCAGAGCCTAAAAGGATTTCTGCAAGCCAATCAGGGCACGGGCAATCGGGTGGGGAGCTATAGGGAGGGTGGTACTGGTAAAGGGGGTGGTAGACTAAGATAAAGCTGGGCTTGTCCCAGATGGGTCTGCCACCACCAGTGAGATCCAGTCTCTCCAGTGGCACTCCCCTTGCCCTCCTTCCCACTGGTACCCTCGGCTCAGCTGATATCAGCCTCCTGGGTCGCATGGGCTTGTGCATCCCCACTTGCCGGTGCCCTTTCTCCTTCACCTGATGATGCTGATGCACACAAAGAAAGAGGAGGTGAGGGAGGGAGGAGGGAGAGAAAGAAAGAGTGCAATGGGTCAATACACGCACAACATTCACACACACTGACAACCAAATAATGTATGCTGGCATGCCATGCCATTGCATGACTATACATTGAAATGCTCAGCTTTGGGAAATCAGAGGGGAAACAGGAGCTATGCACCCTAATCCAAATAATGTGGGGACATTGGCACTTTTGACTACATGAAGGGTCACACAATGCAGAGTAGCACAGTACTTGGCACACACCCATTGTTGTAAACATGGACCTACCCTGTACTTCTTACTTTACTAATTCCTGCATGGCAAAGTAGCATGTCAACAAATCCATAAACAAAGTGGCCAGCTAGTTTGTCCCCTGCAGCCGTATACACCTACAGTCTGAGGCAGATGAATCAGATCACAGCAATTACCTCTTTCATAGTGGCACTGCCCCTCATGAGACACCGTCTGCATGCTACTGGCACACATAACCAATACAACTCCTGCCAGGGTGGCTCACACCCATAGCCGATGTGCAACTACCAATGATCTACACAACATCTACAAACTAGTAGCCTACCCAAATCCATACATGCCTACCATTAGGGAGGTATGAGTCTGTATCTACCCACTTGTGGCTACTGTGCTGTCTTCAAGCGCCCATCCACCTCGGGGTAGGCCACCCCCAAAATGTGGGCTATTAGGGGGATCAGGGTCCGATGGGCACCACTTTCTCATTGGAAGGACGTCCCCAGCTGGGCCTCCAGAGTCTTCCAGGTCCAGCATCTCAGATCCCTCTGCTGCTTTCTGCAGAAGGTTATCTGCCGAGCATGGACCCCCAGTGTCCGCACTTGCTTGGCGATGACATGCCAAATCCTCTTCTTCTGATGGGCGCTGACCTGCATGGGTGACACAGACAGATGGAGAAAGTCACGTAGCGTGGCATCACACCAACAGGAGTGGACTTCACATATCAGACACACCTCAAGCAGAGGCAGCTCCTCCGTGTGGGCGGAGGACCGTTGACCCCCACGCCAACAGCAGCAGCTGCAAAATTTTGGGAAGAAAACAATAATAAACAATGTTTATTATCATTTTCATTATAAGGGATGGTGCCACGGGGGTGATGTGCACTGAGGGGGAGTGCGGAGTGCATGTGTGTTTGGCCGGCCGCCTCGGGCCGGCCAAACACACATGCGCTGTAAGCTGTTTCAGTTGCTGGGCTGGAGAGAGCCTGCACAGGCTCCCAGTCTGCCTGGGAGTGCCCTGGCATCATCAGGATTGCCCAAGGGCAGGCTGGGAGCCTGTGCCTGCAGTAGCAATGAGGGACAGAGGAGCACAGCACGGGACCGCACTGAAGAGGTAAGTGGTTTTTTAAAAATGTAATTTAATTAAATTTTTCTGCCGCATCCCCCTGCCGTGAGCGCCTCCTCCTGACCCGCCCCTTTCGTGGCCCGCAAACCACTACTGACCTCAAGACCATACAAACTTGTCTTAATGGCATTTTTGCAGCTACTCCTTTGCCATCTGCATGCATCCACTTTGTGTGCATCGTCTTCACCCCTTTCAATCCCACACATACTATCATCAGACAGGGCAGGAACATTTAACTCATGTGCTGCTCTGGTGCCCCATACAATGGTCCATACAGGGGTAGGACCCCGTCCAAGTGTTTTTCCAGTTCCTCCTAAGTGAAGGCAGGGACCCTATCTTCTGCATGACATGGCATATTGGTTTCTGGCCTGGCCTCCCATAGGCAACAATTTTTTCCACAGAGGAGTTTCACGGTGGTTTTGATCGCCTACCAGCATGACGACTAACACCAGCGGATAAAGGTCACTTCCGTCTGTCTTGCGCTTGCAGGCCAGGTGGCTGCCATTTTACATGTAGATGATGAATTGTATGGGAAAGATAAGTGTGTCATGTATGATCATTAGTGACATGTGCATAGATTAACCATGTTCAGACATCATAGCAAGGTTCACACATGTGACATTCATGGGAAGTCAAGTGAGTGTTCTGATAACTATGACACTACATGTGTAGTCAGTTGCTGCCTCGTGGATGGCCTAACCAAATGTGTGTGTAACCAAGCTACATATATTGTGTTAGGTGGCATGTGAACTGTCAACATGAATGTGTGGCTTTTCCTCTATCTCATTTCGAGATACTGTGCAATGGGGAGAATGAGAAATGCACCGAAGTACCAGCCCCTAGTTGACCTTGCTACCTTGGAAGAGAGACACATAATTCAGATGTATCATCTGAACTGTCAGACCATCATGGAACTGTGTACCTAGTTGAAACTGGATCTCTTGCCAGGCATCCATACAGTGGGTGGCATCCCTCCCACTGTACAGGTCTTTTCTGTGCAATACTCCTTTGCCTCAAGCTCATTCCAGTTGACAGTGGGCTTGGCAGCAGGGATGTCACAGCCTATGTTCAGTAGAGTGTTGAACGATGTACTGTGTGCTTTACCGAAACACATGGACAGCTACATCAGGTTCCCCCAACGTGCAGATTTAGCAGATGATGAATCTGACTTCTATGCCATAGCACATGTCCCTCATGCGATAGGTGCCATATATGTCACCCACATTGCTTTGGTTCTTCCCAGAGTCAATGAACAGGAGTACAGGAAAATAAAGGGTTTTTACTTCATCAGTTTCCAGTTGGTATGTTTCACTGACCAGTATATCTCACAAGTGACAACAGCCAAGTTTCCAGGATCTGTGCATGACGCCTACATTCTCAGGAACAGCAATGTCCCACACATGATGGCACAACTGCAGAGAGAGAGAGGGACTGGCTCAGTGGGATGTATCCAAAAGTATGTGTGCTACTGTAATGACACCTCTCTTCACATTCTACCCAGTGTCTCTGACGGTATTGTAATAGGTCCGATCTTTGTGCACACAGATGACTCTGGCTATCCAACCCTTCCCTGGCTGCTGACACCAGTGAGATATCCAACTACAGATGGTGAAAACCATTTCAATGAGGCCCACAGCAGAACGAGGCATGTCATTGAGAGTACATTGGCCAGCTAAAGGACAGATTTGGGGTTCTACACGTCTCAGGAGGTGCCCTGCTCTACAGACCACTAAAGGTCTGTGATGTGAATGAAGATAGGAAGTCCACGGCAGAGGTAGGTTAAAACAACAAGTTTATTCCATAACGCGACCTAGCGTCCAGCTACTTTGGAGAGAAGGGAATAACTGTCATCTCCAGAATGTTTAGACGCTTGTGTTCTCGGAACGCAACCAAGAACCAACACATAACAGTCTGCCAGATCGTAGTTGCCTGCTGCATGCTACACAAACTGGCTCTGAGACGTCACATACCATTACTGGATGTTGAGGAGGTGGCAGCTAGACCTGTGGCTGATGATGGTGACATAGACATTGATGAGGAGGCAGATGATGAGGATGTAGCTGACTCTAGAAAGGAGTTGATCCAACAATGCTTCTAATGATCTTCAGGTATGGGTCAAGTGTCTTGTATGTGAACTGTACTCCTGTCTGCCCTGTGACATAGCTCATCCTAGTGTGTGCCATCAGTGGGGGGTTAAGTGCAGCTATCCCTCTGTGTGGGTTTGTGGCAATTAGATTTTGCCTATCAGGGAAGGTGTCACTGTTCCTATGTCAGTGCTATGTTTACTCTGCATTTGGCTGCAATCACATCTGAAAGGGGTTGGCTATGTTGTGTGATCCCAGTAATACAGTCTCAACTTCAAAAGAGCTGTCTACCATGGTTGTGTCAACTGTATTGCAACTTATCCTCACTGTACACAATGGACTGATATGGTAGATAACTCATATTGACAGTGGAACTTGCCTTTAGTAGGGAACTGTGAACTGTGAGGGATGGACAATTGGGAATGGATGTCTAGAAAATGTGGATCTGCTATTGTATTTTGTGTTCACATGCCACTTGCCTACTCGTACTGGGGAGGACGACAATGTACTGCATGTGTATTGGTGGGTCAACAAGGACTCCTATTGTGATGGTTGTCCCTGTCTTGGTGTATTTGCAGGTAATATGGGTGGACCTACTCAGGTTCTTGCATTGATTGGTGGCTACCTTGACATAGGATATGAGGATGAGTCTGTTCTTCTACCAAACTTGCTGCACCTGCCTCCCCCTTCTGTCCATCTTACAGACTTTTGCCCATCAATGGTTTTAGTAAGCAGACATATTGTACAAAAGTTAATTTATACATGTTATAATAAAGCCACGTAAGCAGTAGCTGTGCACAATGGTGTTTATTGTGATTTACAAGTGCAATGGGTGATGAGTGGGGTAATGGTAGATGAAATCATCAGAGCAGTTGGCCCAGCTGTCGGTAATACAGGTCCAACATCCAATTGCCATGGGAAAATGGAGTGAAGACAGTGAACAGTCAACAGGGTGGGTCAGTAGCATACAATGGAGAATGTTTAGAAGAGTCTTACTTCCTGGCAGTGGTCCTGGTCTCTGCATTAGGTCCCGCAGGATGTCTAGATAGACAACCTCATTTGCATGGGGGTTCCTAAGCTACAGGGGAAAGGGTGCTAGTGGCCTGTGGGTCCTCTGGCAGGGCCTCCATTCCACTAGCTGAAGTGGGAGTGGAAGGCACATATGGTATGTGGCTATTGGAAGGGGCCTGCTGGTGGGAGGAGGACGTATGCTGGATGGATGTGAGTTCTTTTAGCATCCCTGCAATGGAGGACATGGTGGCATTGTGTGACTGCAATGGCTGCATGGCGTCCTGGTGGTAATCCCTCTGCAGCCTCTGGTTCTCCTGTAAAGTGGAGAGTATCTGGCCCATCTTGTCCTGCGATTGCTGATATGCTCCCAGGACTTGGGAGATGTCCTCCTGGAAAGTCCTTTCCCTTGGGTTCCCCATCCCTTGGCCCACAGGTGCCCTCCTACTGGCCCTGGCCCCTGTGCCCCTGGCAATGTGTGCCCACTCCCAGCTAAACTAGGACCTTCATTGTCTTTGAAGTGAGGGGTTCGACTGAGGTCCCTGTACCATGCGGCACACTGCTGCTTGAACAGTCCTTAGAACACAGTTTTGGGGACAAGGGGTTGGCTGTGTTGTTGTTACCACACAGGTGGGGGGCTCAGATGTGGGCATGGTGTGGCTGGTGGTGGTGGACTGACCAGATGTTCTAGATGGGCCAGGTAAATCATCAATGTCCAGACTTACAGAGCTGTAGTCCTTACTGGGGCCTTCGCACTTGGGAGGGCTGTCTGTCTATGGCATCCTCTGCAGGGTAGCTGTGGATGGAGAAGGGGAGAGTTCCATTGTGGAGGTGTACTTGTTTGTATTATTGTCTGATGCATACAGTGGCTTGACCAGCTTCCCTATGATGCCAATGACAGATGCAGCACCTCAGACATTGTTAGTGGGTGATGGATTGTGGAATTGGTTCCATGTTCCAGGGAGGGTTGTGGATTGTAGAGAGCATAGCTGTCATTGCCATTTAGTGGTACAGAGTCAAAGCATCCAGTTATTGTAGCTTGTGCAATGGTTTTAGGTACAGGTGTTCTACTGTGAAGTGGGACTGGCAGCTTTTCATGTGTGGGGAGTCATGCATTGTAGGAGTTGTAGTGCTTGCCATTGTGAGTGCTATCCATGCAATAGGGGTGGACTGTGTGGGAATGGTGGCAGTGGGGTGGGGTGGCATGCAGTGGAAGGCCATTGGGTGATTTGGGGGGGAATTGTGAGGTGGGTTGAAGTAGGGAGTGATAGGGTGGTGGGGATGCATGCTGTACAGGAGTAATTGGCCATCAGGATGCAGGATGTCCAAGACTGTCTCCTCCCACAATGTGAACTCTGGGGTACGAGGTGGGGGCCCACTGCCAGTCTTGTTCTTGGCAATGTGGTGTTGTGATGCCATGGAATGCACCTTACCCCATAAGTCATTCCACCTCTTCTTGATATCCTCCCTTGTGGGTGGAAGGTGTAGGAAAGTACTCTCTTTTTTGGTATGGTTACCCCCTTTTTCTGTCTGATGTCAGTGTGTTTGACTTTGTACACTGGGATCCTGCTAACCAGGACCCCAGCTATTATGCTCTCTCTCCTAAAACTCTGTTTTCCATCCCACAATTGGCACTTTGGTGCCTAATTATAAGATCCTAGTATATGGAACCTAGGCACCCAGGGCACTGGGGTTCCAGGGGATCCCTAAGGGCTGCAGCATATTTGTTGACTCTCATAGGGAGCCCAAACAAAGGGATCTGCAGGACTGCCATTGCAGACTGTGTGAAAAGGTGCAAGCGCCCTTTCACTGCCACTTTTCATTGCACCAGGTCACTTATAAGTCACCCCATGGCAGGCCTTCCAGCCCAGAGGACAGGGTGCAAAGTACCTGTGTGTGAGAGCACCCCTGGACCAGCAGAGGTTCCCCCATGAACTCCAGTTCCATTTTCCCAGACTTCGTGAGAGCGGGGATGCAATTTTACGTGTGTGCTAGACATATGTCAATATCTATGTCCCGCTACATGATGGTAACTCCGAACATAGGCATGTTTGATATCAAACATGTTGGAATCATATCCCAATGCTTTTTACAAGCATTGGTTGTATGATTTCATGCAATGTATAGGCTCTTTAGAGGACCTCCCAGTATTGCCATTACAGCCTTCCGAGGGTTTCCAGGCAGCCCAACCTGCTGGCACCTCCCAGACAGGTTTCTGCCCTCCTGATGCTTGGGAACCTCAAGCCCAGGAAGGCAGAACAAAGGATTTCCCTTGGAGAGGGGAGTTACAATCTCTCCCTTTGGAAAAAGGTGTTACAGGCTTGGGAGGGGCAGCCTCTCAAAGCCACCGGCAATGCTTTGAAGGACACATTTGGTGCCCTCCTTCCATAAACCAGTCTACACCAGTTCAGGGACCCCGCGGTCCCTGTTCTGGCATGAAACTGGACAAAGGAAAGGGGGGTGACCACTCCCCTGTCCATCACCATCCCAGGGGTGGTGCTCAGAGCTCCACCAGAGGGTCCCTGGGTTTTGCCATCTTGGATTCAAGGTTGGCACGGAACTCTGGGAGCATCTGAGTGACCAGTGCCAGTAGGTGATGTCAGATCCCCCTCCTGATAAGTGGTCACCCTGCTAGGTGAGCAATCCCCCTTTCAGGGCTATTTAGGGTCTCTCGCTTGGGTGGTTCCTCAGATTCGGATTGCAAGACTCCAGCAGGATTCCTCTGAACCTCCACTTCAACTTCTGACTAAAGAAACCGCATCTGGACACTCCAGGATCCGTCAAGCTGTAACAAAGAAGCAAGATGCCTCCTGCAACATTATATCCACAGCTCCTTCCAGCAACTGCAACATTTCCCCAGTCATGCATCTGAGGACAGCCCGTCTTCAGCCTGCAACAGAAGGAAGAAGGAATCTCCCTTGGAGTGGAGGACTCACTCCCATGCTTCTGCAGGCACCAACTACAATGATGACTGGCTGCATGAATCCCCCCTCCTGCTGAGCTGCATGGATCCTACATCACAGTTGGTAGACTTAAGTGGTCTCAATGGTCTTCTCTTCCAGCTGTCCAACTTGGATGGAGGTAAGCCCTTTCCTGCCCATGTAGGAAAGTACCTCCATGCACCACATCCTTTGTAGCTGCCAATACTTGTTGGCATCTTTTGTACAAGATCTTCAGGCATCTTGAAGCTTTAGCCCCCAGCCTTCCATCCTGCAATACACAGCTCACTGAGTGGTTCTCCAGAGGCATGGGAGCTTTTTTTGTAGTGACTTTCGTGTCCCCATCCTCTGTGACTACTGTGGGTGCTGCCTGGGAGTCTGTGGGCTCTGTGTGTTGCTGAGGGCCCCCCTCTGACTTCCCCTCCTGGGTAGAGTCCACTTGGTACCCGGCAGCTCCACTTTCCCTTATTTCCCTTAATCGCAAGTTTTGCATGTGCCAAGGTTTGCTGGTGGAACCCGAAGATGCAAACCCAACTGCAATCCTCCTTCCAGTGTGGGCCATCACCTGCATCTTCCAGGAACTCGACTTTGTCTTCTTGGGTGCAGTGTTGACTCTCCTTCATGGTCAACTCACCACTTGCATCTTCAGTCTGGTGGGTAGGGGCTACTGCCCTTCCTGGACTCTGCTGTGCTTCTTGGACTTGGTCCCCTTCTTTCACAGGTCTTTTTGTCCAGGAATCCACTGTTGGTGTTTTGTAACCTCTTCTGAGCTTTGCATTAGTCTTCTTGTGTTCTAAGTGGGTGTTCTGGGGAATTTACATTGATTTACTCCTGATGTCCTGGTCGCTGGGGTGGGTTGTGGTACTTACCTTTGGGCTTTCTTAGCACTTCGAGCTTCCCTCTTCACACTCCACTTACCTAGGTGGGGGACTGACTCTCTGTTAGAAATTGGGTTTTTGGTTGGCAGTCAGGTTACCCCCTGTCCAAGCAAAAGCCCTCACTCTAGTCAGGGTAAGTCACACACAATCCAAGATTATCCTGTGCCCACCCTCTGGTAGCTTGGCACGAGCAGTCAGGCTTAACTTAGAAGGCAATGTGTAAAGTATTTGTGCAATAAATCATACAATACCACCATATAACACCACAAAAATACACCACACAGTGTTTAGAAAAATATATAATATTTATCAGGATAATTGTAGGTCAAAAAGAATAAAGTTGCAATGTGAATTTGTAGAGATATCACTGGAAAGTGATATAAGAATATCTTAAGTCTTTAAAAAGCAAACAAAGTCTCTTTCAGCACAAAGTACCTGGTTTGGAGCGGAAAATCTCCTCAGAGGGCCACAGAAGAAGAGATGCGTGGAAAAAGGGTGTGTGTGTCGATTTCTCCCCAGCACACACGGACTTGCGTCGTTATTTTTCACGCGGGGAAGTCAGGCGTCGTTTTCAGCGCGCGAACAGTCTCTTCCTGTGGATCGCGGGGATTACCAGATGTCCCGGGTCTGTGGGGCTGCATGTCGAAATAACGATCTCACGGCAGGTGTCGCGTCGATTTCTCCTCTAGAGGTCGGGCGGCGTTGTCCTTGCGAAGCCGTGCGTCGAAGTTCCGGTCGTCCCGAAGGCCTCGCGTCGATCAGTGTCGGTGTGTGGCGTTTTTCTCGCCGCGGAACAAGCTGTGCATCGAAATTTTCGGCGCACGGAGCATCCAAGTGAAAAAGAGAAGTCTTTTTGGTCCTGAGACTTCAGGGAACAGGAGGCAAGCTCTATCCAAGCCCTTGGAGAGCACTTTCACAGCCAGACAAGAGTTCAACAAGGCAGCAGGCCAACAGCAAGGCAGCAGTCCTTTGTCGAAAGCAGACAGGTGAGTCCTTTGAGCAGCCAGGCAGTTCTTCTTGGCAGGATGTAGTTTCTGGTTCAGGTTTCTTCTCCAGCAAGTGTCTGATGAGGTAGGGCAGAGGCCCTGTTTTATACCCAAATGTGCCTTTGAAGTGGGGGAGACTTCAAAGAGTGGCTAAGAAGTGCACCATGTCCCCTTTCAGTTCAATCCTGTCTGCCAGGGTCCCAGTAGGGGGTGTGGCAGTCCTTTGTGTGAGAGCAGGCCCTCCACCCTCCCAGCCCAGGAAGACCCATTCAAAATGCAGATGTATGCAAGTGAGGCTGAGTACCCTGTGTTTGGGGAGTGAATGCACAAGGAGCTGTCAACTAAGCCCAGCCAGACGTGGATTGTAAGGCACAGAAAGATTTAAGTGCAAAGAAATGCTCACTTTCTAAAAGTGGCATTTCTAGAATAGTAATATTAAATCCAACTTCACCAGTCAGCAGGATTTTATATTACCATTCTGGCCATACTAAATATGACCTTCCTACTCCTTTCAGATAAGCAGCTACCACTTCAATACTGTATGAGGGCAGCCTCAATGTTAGCCTATGAAGGGAGCAGGCCTCACAGTAGTGCAAAACGAATTTAGGAGTTTTACACTACCAGGACATGTAAACTACACAGGTACATGTCCTGCCTTTCACCCACACAGCACCCTGCTCTAGGGGTTACCTAGGGCACACATTAGAGGTGACTTATATGTGG
Source organism: Pleurodeles waltl (assembly GCF_031143425.1). NCBI lineage: Eukaryota > Metazoa > Chordata > Amphibia > Caudata > Salamandridae > Pleurodeles > Pleurodeles waltl. Next base: position 354,678,608 of record NC_090449.1, on the reverse strand, counting down.
AGAAAGGGGAGGTTTAGGCTTGGCAAGTACTTTTAAATGCCAAGGCGAGGTGGCAGTGAGACTGCACACACAGGCCCTGCAATGGCAGGCCTGAGACAAGGAAAAGGGGCTACTTAAGTGGGTGGCACAGCCAGTGCTGCAGGCCCACTAGTAGCATTTAATCTACCGGCCCTATGCACATAAAGTGCACATTACTAGGGACTTATAAGTAAATTAATAGTCCAATCAGGTGTGATTCAAGGTTACCATGTTTTAGGGGAGAGAGCATATGCACTTTAGCACTGGTTAGCAGTGGTAAAGTGCGCAGAGTCTAAAAGCCAGCAAAAACAGTGTCCAAAAAGTGGAGGGAGGCAGGCAAAAAGTTAGGGGTGACTACCCTAAGGCTGTCAGGTATAACATGTGTCCCCCCCAGCTGAAAGTGGGGAGAGCTACCTGACCTCCTGGGAGCTCTCATCGCTAAGTATCTGGAGAGACCATCAGCATTGGCGTGGTCAACCCCTAGGCGATGTTCCACCATAAAGTCCATCCCCTGTAGGGAAATGGACCACCTCAAGAGTTTTGGATTCTCACCCCTCATCTGCATGAGCCATCTGAGGGGCCTGTGGTCTGTCTGAACCTGGAAGTGAGTCCCAAACAGGTAGGGTCTTAGCTTCATCAGTGCCCAGACCACAGCAAAAGCTTCTCTCTCAATAGCACTCCACCTCTGTTCCCGTGCCAAGTGCATGAGCAGTGCAGGGGCCCCAGGGGTGCCCCGGTGCTCCACGTCCACCAGCCTTTCCCTGGCGGGGAAACCCACCAGAAAAAAGGCTGGAGGCTGAGGAAACGTTATCCGAGGGGTATCTCCGCTGCCCTGTCGAATAATGTTTTCGCCCGCCGCCAGGCTGCTTGACGGAGGAAGCCTAGCGGTGAGTGAGGGCTGCCAATGGCGTCCCACACTGGGTTCATTATGTGGCCTTTTGGCCCACCATGCTGGCTGGCGGTTTCACCTGCCAACGCCGGCATGGCAGGCCAAACCGCCAAGTTCATGATGACCGCCTAAGTGTTTCTTTCATATGTTTTAGTACTAAGGGGCATATTTATTCTATGGTGGTCATTATGAACACGGCAGAAACAACCGCCATGTTCATGCTGGTGGTGAAAACACTGACCGCCAGCGATCCCGGAACCCCACCGGCCAGATAATTATCTTTTCTGTGAGCCGGTGGGCGGAAACCTTGTTTCTGCAAGGTTTCCGACCGCAGGCTCACAGAAAGGCTCAGCCGGGACATTGACGGTCAATGCCTCTGTGCAGCAGTTGCACCTGTCGCACAGAGGCGTGACGGAGCTTTGCACCGGGGCCCCTGCACTGCCCATGCAAAATGCATGGGCAGTGCAGGGGCCCCCAGGGGTGCCCCGGGGCACCCCTTCCACCAGACTTTTCCTGGCAGGATATCCCGCCAGGAAAAGGCTGGCAGGAAATTAAACATCATCCGCAGGGTAGAGCAGCTACCCTGGCGATTTTGTTTCAACCCACCGCCAGACTGCCTGATGGCGGGAGCCTGGCGGTGGGTGACGGCTGCTGCTGGCGGCCATCACCATGTCCGTTATATGGCGGTTTGGCCCGCCATGATCATAATGAGGGCCTGCATAATTTTTTTTACGCAACTTCGGTGCAAACTTAAATCCATATTTATATTTTGACGCTAAACATGTCTAGTGTCAAAATATTGGAGTTAGCACCATTTTTGGGATGTGTGCACCTACCTTGCGTCAATGAGATGAAAGGTAGGTGTTCCCATCTAAAAAATGGTGCTATCCCTATAGCCCCATATTTATCCCCCATACTAAAATGATGCACAGGTGGGAGGAGGGGCTATATTTAAAGTCTGTATCAGACCAGGCATTAGGGAACCTGTGGACCCATTCCCATGGTTGAACAACATGGAATGGGTCCACAGGAGCCCTTTTCAAGCCCTTGGAACATCCCCACCCACACCAGAGGGACAGCAGAGGATGGGGGACCACATCCCAGGTAAGTAGGGTAAGTATTGGTAAGTATTTTGTAAAAAATGTAAGTGCCATAAGGGGCCCTAACTTGGGGCCCCCTGCATGGCACAGGGTGAAAAGGCCATACCCAGGGGACCCTGGTCCCCTGTGCTGGCCACCATCGTGGTAGGCATGACTACTGTTGTTTCTAAGACAGGAGTCATATGTTATGATGGTTGTGCATCAGGAAATGACGCTAGGCTTGTTAACAGCATTTTTGTGCCTCTAACCAGCCTAATGTAATATTTGGAGGCAAAACCCCCTTCACCCCTTCTGGCACCCTCACGGAGGCTAATGTAATTTTTACTGACGGTAGCCGAAGCTTAGTGCTGGCTTGCAGAATTCCATAAATTTAGTGCATGGCTGGCACTTTGGAATGACGCAAGCCGGCGTTATACTTTTTGCCGCAAAACTGCGTTTGCACAGTTTTGTGGCACAAAGTATAAATATGGGCCTAAGTGTGACTACAGTGGTATCGCAAGAGCTTTACATGTCTCCTAGATAAACCTTGGCTGCTCATCTACAGCTACACTACACTAATAAGGAATACCTGGACCTGGTGTAAGGTGTAAGTACCATAGGTACCCACCACACACTAAGCCAGCCTCCTACAGATGGTTGCCCACTGCAATGAGACTGTTGATGATCCTCCGCCATAGCTCCATTTACTTGGCTATGGATCTTTGCTGGACCCGTGCTCCGAATAGTTGTGATTCTAACCTGACGATTTAATCGACCATGACCCTCACCTCTTTGTCTGTGAATCGGGGGTGCTTTTGTGGGGACAAGGTGGTGGTGAGGTGGATCGGAGGGGAGATTGTGTGCGATGGTGGTGAGTTTGCTGCTTGATGGGGTGTGTGTGGTGGTTTGGTTGGTGTGGTGGTGGGTTGTGGTGTTTGTCTGCAGTTGTGCTGAGTGTGACATGTGAGTATGCCAATGGTGTATATGTGCTATATATTGGGAAGGGCAGTATCTCCGGGTCTGTGTGAATCATTCCTTTTGCTATGGATTGTGGGATGTGCGAGGGTGTGTTTTATTGTGGTGTGTGTGTGGGTGTGTCAGATGTGTGTATGCATCTCAGGTGTGGGGTATTCGTACTGCCCAATGTGGCTTTGGGTTCTTTTGGAGTTGTATTTTTGAGCGCAGTGGTTCTCACCACTAAAGGTTTACCGCCGCAGAAGGACCACTGTGCTGATTTGTGGGTCATAATTTGGAGGGCGGGATGTTGTCGTCGTGGCGCTGATTGTGGTGGGACCGCCTCTCTCCCACCCTCGGCCAGCCTGGCGATGTCGGATTAGTGGCTGTTTTTGGAGGGTCTTCAGTATGTGACTCGTAATACGGGGGTAACACTGCTGTCCATTTTGCAGACGCCACCACAATGGTCTTTTAAAAAAAACGCCAAACTCGTAACGAGGGCCTCAGCATCTTATTTCTGTGTGGTGACATTTCTCACTTTCTCCTAAGAGTAAGTCTGTTTTGTAGTATTCAAAGGACTTAATCATTCCATTTTGAATAAGGTCAGATATCATAAGGCAGTCCCCACTACTCCACATGAGAAATGGGTCCAGTAGGAGGACAGAAGTTAATACTGGGTTGAAATTAATTGGCATGTATATAGATGGGAATGTTGTCAGTTGTTGGTAGCTGTTTTAGGTGTCCCAGGAATGCAATAGCATGGATATGTGAATACTAACAAAGATATTCACTGATTGTTACCTTTTGTTTTCCAAAATTGGTCTCACAATTAGAAGCCCAGCACTTGCTATATCGTTCCCACAAATAAAGTAGAATGGGGTGTTTGGTCAAAATAATCGTGAAGGTATAGGGACTCAGTCCACGTACAACATTATGAAATGTTGACATGACTCCTGGCTAGCTCACAGTGCCCAACTGAACTCCTAACACAATAGGGAAAAAAATGGGCTCCGCAACCCTCAAACATGACATGAGATTCCCAAGGACATTGTGACCACAGATCTTCCTTTTTGTATTCATGTATGGTACCTAAGATAAGATTAGACACAAGAAAAAACGTAAAAAGGTTGTTTAGAACATTTATTGCAATAGTCCTATCCTTGCACAAAAAAACATAAGCTGCAAATATTAGACAAATGAGACTAAACATGGTAACCAGCATTACAAAGATGATCAAAAAGATAAACAGTTCAACCATTGTTTTGTGAATGTGTTGAGATACTCATATCTGTAACTACCTACAGTGCCGAAAGCATAGTGGGAGCACCTTCTGACAGATCTATTGGGATGCATGAACCTCCATAACTGGGAAAGATGTACCAGGACGCCGAGAAGCCAGTCTGGTATGATGAAGGCTATGGGTCCTGTGAAGGGTAGAGGTTGGATTCAGGGTCAGGGTTAGAGTCAAGCAAGCTGCATCTCCAGCACTGCATACATGCCAAGTTCCAGGACAAGACCATGGATAGTGCTCACCTGCAGCGTATGTCACAGAGTCAGCTTTTAGAAAATAAGCACCATTTGTGTAATTCTGTGTCAGAGGAACAGGCTTGATGCTGTAATATGTATACAAATACAGAGCTGTCTCCACAGAAAATCAATCAAAATGTCCAGGCTCTGTGTGCTCATACTTGGACAGTGTGTATAGATTAGATGACTTACTAGGTATAAGCAACAAGTACAGTGATTTCTTGGTACATTATCACAAAAAAAGCCATGTAAAAGGTTACAGACAGAAAATAAATGCTAAGTTAAAAACGTGCATTAAAAATGGAATATCTAAGCAGACCTTAACATGTCCTCACTACACACTGCTCTATCCATGTGACCATATTTTATCCAGTTGTCCTACGCTAATACACTGTAACAACCCTCAATTGAGCTGCTCTGTAGTAAGTTTTAAAATCAGTTAGGGCAAGACTCCCCTCTTTCTTTGGGTTGATATATTTTTATAAGAAATCCTGAGGGAATGTCCCCTGCACTAAACATAGTTGTGCATTGTCTGTTTGAAGCTAATGAGAAAACTCACTGAAAGTTCAATATTTCGTGGCCAAATCCTTTGTAACGGAGATTTGGTATTACCTGCTGGAGGTTGCCAGTGTGCAGTTTTAGTTAGAATCTAGTTTTCTTAGGAAAAGCATTTTTTTCTTTTGCTAATGACTTTGGCACTGTTGATGTATCTTCACAAACTTTTCAAAGCCCGAACTGCTGTGCTAGATCTTGGTACACAAAGAGTGGTTTTAAAGTTTAGTGTAAATCTTTTCAGTAGTTTTGGAGTTTTTACAGAAAAAAAATTATACATACCTAGAGATGCTGATCTAGTCTCCACAACAATGCCGTGATTGGTTGGCTGCAACCTGAGAGCAAAGCTGTGGCCACCATACTGTGATTTGTGTCATGGTTCCCAGGGGCGGGGGATAAAGATTTAAAAGGATATGATGGGTCAGGATAGAGGTATCTTGACCCTATTGGACTGATGGAGGGGTTTCTGAGGGACACCTCATGGGCAAGACATTGTCCAAAACCATTTTTTTCAGGAGTGGGTGGATCTGTGGATCTTCTGCCGCCTCAGCCCCTGTGTGAATCCACATTGGACCCAGACCCCAATTAAAAAAATACACACACACTCAAACACCCATTCACACACTTGAACACCCACTCACAGGTCCACAAAACCATTCACACACCCACTCATAGACCCACACAGTCACTCACACATCCACTCACACATCCACTTACACACCCACACAAGCACTCACACATCCACTTACACACCCATGCAGCCACCCACACACCCACTCACAGATCCACAAAACAATTTGCATACCTCTCTCACACCCACAAAGTCACTCATACTCCCACTCACACATGCACTCACACACCCACTTATACAGTGAAACACCCACACTCTCATACAGCCACTCACATACCCAATCACAACCACACAGCATGGTGTTGGCTGCATGCAGTCAACCCCCCTCTGTGCGCAGATGAAGGCTGTGTGCAGTGTGGGGTTGGCTGCATGCAGGTGGTGGCCATGTCCTGCAGCTAAACTCCACTGTACATGTCCAAAATCCATGCACAGCAGCAGTTGGATTAACTTATGGTAATTAAATATTACTTTACAACAACAAAATACTAGAATTTCACTGAAAAACCCCACAGATCACAGAGATGTTATAGTTATGAAATAGAATTTAAAAAAAGCCTTGTATATTCAGTAAAAAGACAAAGATTACAGGGACTTTATAGTTTGGTTCAGATTTTACACGGACAAAACTATAGATATTCAGCAGTTATAATTATACTTATCTCAAGAAACAATAACTCATGTCCTAAGGTAACTAACTATAAGTCACACCCTCACCATACATTGCTAATTACCCCACATATTACATCAATCCAGACATATTCTATGACACCATTGATAATAACACTGCAACATTTGCAATGACATTATTGATGAACAAACTGTGCATGGCGGGTGTGCGAGTTAAGACAAGAGTTATAGGGCAAATTTAAGAGAAGTGGTGCTGCACCCAGTGCAGTGCCAATTTCCATGCGTCCCTTAGCGCCCCACTACAACCATCATGTGTGCGCTGTATTTAAAATACGGCGCACCATGGTATAGGGTAGGGGGCAATAGCATCAGAATTCTTGACGTTTTGATATACTGTTCAGGTGTAGCTCCAAAATGTTGGCGCTAACCCTGAACAGTACATAGGGGTCCATTTTAATAATGGTGTGCCCCCTTTGAACGCCTACTCTGAGCAGGCAATAAAAATGGTGAAAAAAATTAGGCAAAGAAATCTTTCAGATTTGTTTGCGCCATTTTTTGGCCCCGCTAAAGGGGGATACCCCCTTGCATACATTATCCCTGGTGCAGGCATAATGTGGCGCAATGCACACATATCTGGTGCGCCGCTTTTGGCCATCTAATGCCACATTAGCGTAAAAAAAAGTGACTCTAATTTGCCGTTAGATGGTGCTCGGCCCACTTAAATCTGGGCCTTAGTTTCTTGAGATAAGTATAACTACAGTATAACTGCTGAATTTCTATTGTTTTTGTGTATTTAAAATCTGAACCTCCCGCCCTGCCTCAGTTCAGGAAGGACCTCAAGGCTTGGGTCTTCAACTGATCCTCATCACCCCCCCCCCCCTTTTATCACCCCAGCACCTAGAGACCCACACAGATAAATAGCCACGCTCCACAAATCCCTGATTGATTGATAACTATAACTGCCCTGTAACATTTGGTTTTATTATTCATTTCTAAGGTTTTTCAAATTCCATTTTAACTCTATGTAACCTTTGTTTTTTCATTGAATATAGTATAGTATAGTACACACACACACACAAAGATTCTACTCCACTAGTAATAAAATATTGTAAGGATACTAAAATTGCTCAATAGTCTGAATCTTGCCATGTTTCAGGAAATTCGATTTTAGGAGAATTTTGAATTTGGTCCTGATAAATAAAAAGGAAATAACGGCAATGAGGAATAAGATCATCATTTACGCCATTAATAACAGAGTTCTTTGAGCATACCATTGCAGTTATCTTGAAATACAGTGTTACTACTTTCTTCGTTTGCAGTAAAAATGGTTGCTGTTAAGAAAGCTTCTTTTCCGGTATTTTCATAGATCGGAGTGTGTTGCCGTGGTGTAGTTCCAGTCTTCATCCTGTCCATTTCAGCATGTCCAGCATGTGTGATGTCAGAGTGTTTTGCAGTGGTCAAGATGGGAGGGGAGCCAGGACCTCGGTATGGCACCGGTTGGACTGCTGCCCACATTTGGTAATGCCACACAAATAGTCTGAATTGGTGCTTTTTTTTTTTACCCCTTTACATCAGCTGTGACTTGCTAACTATTGCGTTACTGGCATTATGCTTCTTTCTGGACGTCCGACTGCGACACTGTTTTACAGGTGCCAGCAACTGTCTCAGTGACACCGTCGAGGAGGTATTTTGTGCACATAAATAATTTTGGTGAGCAACTGGGTCTTTCTATGGACCATTTCGAAAATCACACAACGTTTAACTGTTTGAGGAAGACAACTCAATAATATGAAACGTGTTTGCATCATCATGTGTGTGTAACTGACGTGGAAAACTATTCCTTGTTGCAGTGTGCATTTATATCATACAGTTGGTCAGAGTTCCCAGGGATTATGAGAACCATATTTAAATGTATTAGGATTTGTATACATAAGTGGTATTTTAGCAGAAGGTCAACTATATATATTTTTTTATCTAGCCTGACTCTACAGTTATCAGATTTCTTATCAGTACTTCTGAAATTCTGAAGTATCAGGTCATTGTGTATTTCAAATACTGTGCCCTATTATGCAAACATTTAATCTTCCACCACCACTCCTACAGTTACCTGGTGAACCAGCCATTAAGTGTAGAGAATGTTTTTTCTCTGAGCAATTGTCTTCAAATTTAAACTTTACAGAAACATTGGCTCCTACAGCATTCTCTTGGTTTGGAGAACAAGAACATTTTTGAACATTTGCTGGTCTTTGGTCCAGAAGATGATGATTGTGATAAATTGGGTTGTTGGTTGACTGGTTGGTTGACTGGGGTGTTAGCCCTGGTCAAGCAACAGCCACAGCCGCTGGCAGGATGAAGCACAAACATTGACTAAATATACCTGTGCTTAACCCTGGATAGCTTGGCACAAAATGCAGTGAGGCTTAACTTAGAAGCAATGTATAAAGTATTTATGCAGTACACAAATAGTAATGATGTGAAAGTACAACACAAAAAAAAATTCACACCAATTTAGAAAAATGGCAAAATGTTCAATAAATAAAATGATACCAAAGTGAAGTAAATCCAAAAAGTAGTACCAAAGTAATGAATGTTAAATTTTGTCTGATGTAAAATAGCGCCTAAAAATTCAAAGCACAAACTGCAGTCATCTGGTCACAGTAGATGGAGCTATGTTAAGGCCAACAGCAATGTAGTGCAGGTAGGATACAGGAGGTGGCCAGGACCCCATCTTGGCTTACCTTCGGACTTAGAAGAAGACCAGGTACATAGGTACAAAGTGCAATGTCTCTGGAGATTGTTTGTCCCTGTAACTCACACAGGTGGTCAGATTACTCCCTTGGAATCACTTTCGTAGTCCAAGGTTCAAGCAATGAGGCAGCCCTCTATCAGCAGGGCAGTCTTCTGAGGAGTAAGGCAAGCTTAAAACAGCAGAGAAGTCATCTGGAGAACAAGGGAGACCTCAAGTCATTCCTTCTGAAATCTTACACAGGTCCTGGAGTGTACTGAAGAGTTGCTCAGAGGGTCCACCATTTGTACCTATTGCCAACCTTTGAAGTGAGGAAACATCTGGGCTACCTGCACAACTGGTTCTGGAACATTCTTCCCTTCCCCTGTCAAGGTGCCAAGAAGTCTAGGGTAACAAAAGGCAAGTGTCTGGTTCTTTTGTGTGTATGCTGGAGGCAGTCCTTTGAAATGTAAGTAGGGCAAAGAACAGCACCAGCCTAGTAGTCCAGGAGGATGGCTCATCCTACCTACACAGTCCCTTTTGTCTCACTGTCCGGCAGGAATACACAAAGCCCAACAGCAGAGGCATTCAGTCATGTGACTCAGGACACTGGCAGAGGCACAAAATGGTTAGGGCAGAAAAATGGCAACTATTTAGTGGTGGCATCTTCAGAATTGTGACTTAAAGTCCAATTTATAGTATTAAGTAGGATTTTAAATTACAATTCAATTACAAATGCATACATGACATTTCTACCTGTTACCAATCAAAAGTTAGCATTTATTAAATATATTACGGTGACCCAATTTTGTCCTAAGGAAGAAGTAGGCCTTACATACTAAAAAAAACAAATGTATTAGTTTTTCACTACCAGGACACATGAAACTTTAATACATGTCCTAATTTTAAATAAAATGCACCTTGCTCTATGAGCGTTTTAGGGCTTACCTCAGGGTTGACTTATGTGTGTTAAAAAGGACTGCTTAGGCCTGGCAAAAGGTTATTTTGCCATTATGAATTGACAGTTTACTACTACACTAAAGGCTGCATTGGCAGGCCTGAGGCATATTTTAAAGAGCTACTTTAGTGGAAGGCACATAGAGTACTGTAAGCCCACTAGTAGCATTTAATTTGCATGCCCATGCTACCATGTAGTACCAAATACTAAGGACTCACAAGCAAATTAAATGTGCCAATCAGATGTAGACCATTTTTGCCATGTTTTAGGGAGGTGGTTAAGCACTTAAGCACTGATTAGCAGTGGTAAATCACACAGGTGGTCATTCTGACCTCGGCGGTAAAAGGCGCCTACCGCCGGTCAGAAATCCTCCATAATTCCGTCGCGGTAATCCGCCACGGTCATTCTGACCCGCAGCAGCCAAACCTCCGAAAATCCGACAGCCACAACAGACCGCCAGACCAGCGGTCGGCGGAAAAGTGGAGGTGACCAAACCTCCACCGTCACGCCAACAGAAATACGCCCATGCCATTACGACCCACGAATCCACGCGGCGGTCTTTCAAACGCGGTTTTCCATTGGCGGTACACACCGCCGCGGTCAGAATACACACAAACGAACAAAACTCAGCCACATTGGCCGATTTGAATTCCACACACCTGATACACATACACACACCACTCCCACACACACAATACAATATAAAACACACACCCACATCACCCACAAACCCCTTCGACCAAAATCCAAAAAGAAGCACTGAGAGACACAGCAGCGATCACAGAACACCATCACACAGAGGCACACTACACCATCACCCACACAATATCCACACACAAAACAACACACACCACCACACTCAACACACTTAACTACACATACTCCACCCCACACATCATACACACCACTCCATGGCACCCCAAAGACACCCCCGCTTCTCAGACGAAGAACTCAGGGTCATGGTGGAGGAAATCGTTCGGGTAGAGCCCCAGCTCTTCGGCACACAGATCCAATACACCAGCATTGCCCGGAGGACGGAGCTATGGCAGAGGATTGTCGACAGGGTCAACGCTGTGGGACAGCACCCCAGAAATCGGGAAGACATCAGGAAGCGATGGAACGACCTACGGGGGAAGGTGCGTTCCATGGTATCCAGGCACAACATCGCCGTGCAGAAGACTGGCGGAGGACCCCCACCTCAACCCCCACAATTTACAACATGGGAGGAGGAAGTCTTGAACATCCTGCATCCTGACGGCCTCGCAGGAGTCGGCGGAGGAATGGATTCTGGTAAGTTGAAGCTTCACTACTGCTTCCCCCCCACCTGCATGCCAAATCATACCCCAACCCTCACCCCCATCCTCGAACCCCACCCTCACCCCCACCCCCATCCTCACCCCCACCCTCACCCCCACCACCATCCTCACCCCCACCACCATCCTCACCCCCACCCCCAGCACACCTATTCCCTGCCAATGTCTCACCATCACAACCCACACATCCCAAAACCTAGGCCTGCATGCGTCCACTAAGCATGGACACCCATCACCAAAGCATGCCCAATGCATATACACATCCCCCCCACAAGCCACCCTCACCAAAGCCCCCACACACGAATGCCAGCACTTGGGGACACGGGAACCCACAGATACACCCATATGGCACACATTGAAACTATAACCATACCTCTATACCCCTGCAGGACCCGACCGCCAACACACCGCCACGGAGGGCCCAGAATTCTCCACACCCCCCACCCAAGAGGCCGTCAGCGATGACAGCAGCTCTGTCGACCTGGACACTGATGACCAGCCCGGACCATAGGGGACCTCTGGACAGTCGGTTCCCCTCACACAGGCACAGGCCACTACAGACCCAAACCCCTCTGGGAACACCAGCACAGCTCCCACCCAGCGGGCCCATGCCTCTGTCTCCAGGGCGCGTCAATCTGCGGTGTGTCTACCACTACAGGGCACCCAGGATAACCCACCACCCCAACAACAGGGACCTGGGGGCAGTGGTAGTGGGCACACCGGCCAGGGGGCAGAGGCCCAGGGAAACAGGGCAACTCGGAGGGCAGCTGTGCGACAGGGGGGGGACGGGCCCAGGGAAGCCACTCTCCACGAGGCCCTCACCACCATCATGGGAGCATACAACCGCTCCCAGGAGACGATGGCGACGGTACTGGCCAGGTTCCAGGAGATCCAGGTACTGCAGGAGGAACACTATCGGTGGTACAGGGAGGACATCAGAGCCCTCACCTCCACCCTGGTTACCATGGTAGGGCTGCTGCAGGAACTCATCAACACCAGGACGGACACTCAACAACAACAAAGGGCCCCTGCCACTAGCCTGGACCAAGAACAGCCAACCACCTCCGCCGGCGCTAGTGGACAGGAGGCCCCCGCACAACAGCAGCCCACCAGACCCCCACCTCCTGCAGGAGAAGAACCACCCCGCAAGAGGGCCCTTAGATCTCGCAAGAAGACAGAGTAGGATGTCAAGACCCCCGCCAGCAAAGGATACCACCTGATGTCATCCCACTGTCCCACATTGTCACCCTGTCCATCCTTGAACTGCCCATGCTCCATCTCTCCACAGGCCTATGGACAATGCACCTGTGTGACTGTTACTCTGGACTCTGCCATGGACATTCCTTCACCATAGCCCCCACCCACTTGAAACCACCCATCCCATTTTGAGCACTGAAATAAACACCTATTTTGCACAAAACTATCTGGAGTCTGGCTGTGATTTCAAAATATTGTAATTGACATGACAGTGCAAATATGTCCTTGTACATAGTGAAGTCAACAAACAGCTGCCACAAAGCTGTAGTCCATGGGGAAACGAAGCACAGGACTCGTAGTGGGGACCCCAGATCTGAAATAGGGAGGGAAAAGCCACAACTCAGTCATCATACACTGGGGCAAATAGACAGGCAGCAGAGATGCAGGAGAGTATTTTACATTTACAAAATTATGTTTGAATTGTTACCTGTGTCCTATTGGAAGTACTGTGCAATGATTCTGTCCCTGTTGTCTGTTTCATCCCCGTCGTCTTCCTCCTCTTCACTCTCCACAGGTTCCACAGCTGCCACAACACCACCATCTGGACCATCCTCCTGCAGGAAAGGCACCTGGCGGCGCAAAGCCAGGTTGTGAAGCATGCAGCAGGCCACGATGATGTGACACACCTTCTTAGGTGAGTACATTAGGGATCCACCTGTCATATGCAGGCACCGAAACCTGGCCTTTAGGAGGCCGAAGGTGCGTTTGATCACCCTCCTAGTACGCCCATGGGCCTCATTGTACTGTTCCTCTGCCCTTGTCCGGGGATTCCTTACTGGGGTCAGTAGCCACGACAGGTTGGGGTACCCAGAGTCCCCCAATAGCCATACACGGTGTCTCTCTAGCTGTTCCATCACGTAAGGGATGCTGCTATTCCTTAGGATGTAGGCGTCATGCACTGACCCAGGGAATTTGGCATTTACATGCGAGATGTACTGGTCAGCCAAACACACCACCTGGATGTTCATGGAATGGTAACTTTTTCTGTTCCTGTACACCTGCTCCCTGTCTCTTGGGGGAACCAAAGCCACATGGGTCCCATCAATGGCACCAATGACGTTGGGAATATGTCCAAGGGCATAGAAATCACCCTTCACTGCAGCCAATTCGCCCACCTCAGGGAAAAGGATGTAGCTCCTCATGTATTTCATCAGGGCCGACAACACTCTGGATAACACCTTCGAAAACATGGGCTGAGACATCCCAGAAGCAATTCCCAATGTTGTCTGAAATGACCCACTTGCCAAGAAATGGAGTACTGACAGGACCTGCACCAGAGGGGGAATCCCTGTGGGTTGGCGGATGGGGGACATCAGGTCGGGCTCCAGCTGGGCACACAGTTCATGTATAGTGGCACGGTCAAGCCGGTAGGTCAGGATAATGTGGCGTGCTTCCATTGTCGACAGGTCCACCAGCGGCCTGTACACGGGAGGATTCATCCGTCTCCTCGCCAAACCCAGCGGACGGTGCCTAGGAAGGACAACATGGAGCACACAGTCAAGCAACCCACAGGTACGTACTCACAGCTTGCACAGTAAACGATTCTCTATGCAGTGAATGGCGTGTCTGAGTGGCTATGCAAGGCCTAGGCCTGTGTGACGCAGTTGAAATTGAGCCATGTGGACCCTCGAAATGGCGGCTGCCTGACCTGTGAAGTGTGACAATGGGATGTGAGGTCAATGCGCTGGCGTGGCACACCGCAGCGGTCGGCGGTCGAAGACCGCGGCGCGAAGCCGCATTGGTTAACATTGAAGCCTATGGGTTTCAGGAGCCAATGGCGAAGGGCGCCGGCGGTGGCGGTACGCACCGCCGCGGTACGCACCGCCGCGGCCGCCATTTTCTATCTACTTATTCACTCGCGACTTGAACTTTCACAGGAGAGGACCTATACTTCAAGTGTTGCTGTGACCCCGGTCTCGAAGGGACAATGGCTGCTGCGCCTGGGGAAAGGGCCCCTGCCTTCACTGGAGAAGAGTTGGAGAAACTTGTGGATGGGGTCCTCCCCCAGTATGCGCTACTCTACGGTCCTCCAGACCAACAAGTGAGTTTAATTCAATATGGATTTGGGGCCACTGGCTGGCTTAGGGGCCTGGCGGGGGGCCTGGCGGGGATGGGGGGCATGTTGGGCCTGGCGGGGATGGGGGGCATGTTGGGCCTGGCGGGGGGGCCTGGCGGGGGGGCCTGGCGGGGGGGCCTGGCGGGGGGGCCTGGCGGGGGGCCTGGCGGGGATGGGGGCATGTTGGGCCTGGCGGGGGGCCTGGCGGGGATGGGGGGCATGTTGGGCCTGGCGGGGGGCCTGGCGGGGGGCCTGGCGGGGATGGGGGGCATGTTGGGCCTGGCAGGGGGCCTGGCGGGGATGGGGGGCATGTTGGGCCTGGCAGGGGGGCCTGGCGGGGGGCCTGGCGGGGGGCCTGGCGGGGATGGGGGGCATGTTGGGCCTGGCGGGGGGCCTGGCAGGGATGGGGGGCATGTTGGGCCTGGCGGGGGGGCCTGGCGGCCTGGCGGGGGCCTGGCGGGGATGGGGGGCGTTGGGCCACTGGCAACGAAAATGCAGACAAACTTGAACGTGGTATTTCTCCCTCCCTGTACGTGTCACATAGGTCCGCGCCCATGAGAAGATCGGGATTTGGCGTGCCATCGCCAAGGAAGTCCGGACCCTGGGGGTCTACCATCGACGGGGCACCCACTGCCGCAAGAGGTGGGAGGACATCCGCCGCGGGACCAAGAAGACCGCCGAGTCTCTGCTGGGGATGGCCTCCCAAAGTAGGCGGGGTGCCTGCCGTCAACTGACCCCCCTGATGTTCCGGATCCTGGTGGTGGCCTACCCTGATTTGGATGGGCGCGTGAGGGCAGCACAGCAGACACAAGGGGGTGAGTACAAGCATAGTCTACTCTGTTGTCGCGCAGTGGAGGTGTCTGGGTGGGGGAGGAGGGCTGTGGGTCCCCCTAGGCCAGGGCGATATCTGTAGGCTGGGCACCCCCGTAAGCCCCTGTGTCCCCAGCCACCACCCTCAGTAGTGTGCCAGTACAGCCATCCCTGGGCCGTGTCATCCATGGGTGCAGTTGTCAACTCTAGGCGTGTAGGGCATGTTCCACGGAATGCGTAGGGGACCCCAAGTGCGCAACTTAGTGCAGGGGGCATCTGTGTCTGTCATGTCCGCTAACTGTACCGGTGATCCATGTACTCAAAATCTCTTTATTTCTCTCTCCCCCCCCCCTTTTTGTTTGTCTTTCTGTGCTTGTGTGCATCAGCATCATCAGGCGGAGGAGAAGTGGCATCGGGGCAGGAGGGAGCTGCATCTCACATGGCCCAGGAGGGCCATGCCACAGAGTCTGACTGGACCAGTGAGACGGAGGGCGAGGGGAGCTCCACAACGGGGACGACTGGACCCTGCAGTGACACGGACACGTCCTCGGAAGGGAGCTCCCTTGCGGGGGTGGCACCATCCGTGCCCCCCGCCATTACAGGTACAGCCGCCACCCAGCGCACCATCTCTGCTCTCCCAGCAGCCCCTCAGCGTTCGCCCCGTGCCTGCTCTGCCAGGAAGCCCCAGGCACCTCAGGCCCTGCCCCTGTTACCCCTGCTGCCCTCAGTGAGGAGGTCATTGACCTCCTCCGAACGCTCATTGTTGGGAAGACTACCCTTTTGAATGCCATCCAGGGGGTGGAGAGGGAGGTTCATCGCAGCAATGCGTACCTGGAGGGCATTCATTCGGGTCAGGCTGCCCATCAGCGATCGTTCCAGGCTCTGGCCTCAGCACTGACGGCAGCCATTGTCCCTGTCTCCTGCCTCCCTCTACTAACTACCTCCTCCCAGTCTCCTGTTCCTCTGCCTGTCCCACCCACACCATCAGACCAGCCTGCACACACCTCAACACCCAAGAGCAGCTCATCCAAACATAAGCACCACAGATCACGCAGACATTCACACAAGCAACATTCCGATGCAGACATGCCAACAGTCACTACCACCTCTGTGACCCCCACCTCCTCGTCTCCCTCCTCCCTCCCTGTGACGTCTACACTCACACCTTCATTCACCTCACCATCAGCCAGTGTTTCCATCACCAGCACACCCTCCAGTACAGTCCGCACACGTGCAGTCACCACCCCCACTGCCATTTACACGTCCCCTGTGTCCTCTCCCACTGTGTCTGTCACCCCCTCTTCCACACCACACAAACGCAGCCACCCACCCACCCAACAGCCATCCACCTCACGACAGCCTCCCGCTTCTGCACCTGCACCCAAAGACAGCAAACTTGTCTCGTCTACAACCACATCCTCTCCCTCCACTCCCATACCCACAGTACCTACCACTATCCATTGTCCCAGGAAAATCTATCTCTCTACTGCTACCTTCTTTCCTGACCCTGAGCCCCCCCCTCCTTCTCGTCGGGGTAAGAAGAGCACCTCAGCCACCACCAGCCCTGCAGCCCCCTTGACAAGGGTGCAGGGGTATTGGAGCCCACCAGCCCGCAGGTCTGGATCTTCGCCCAGCAGCAAGGGGACAGCCAGCCCACCCCCTGGGAAGAGGAGCAGAAGGCGGAAGGGCCGCCGCAGGAGCCCGGGTTCTATATCCCCCCAGGACACTAGCCAGCCACCGTCAACAGCCACAGCTCCAAAGGGAGGAAAGGGCCACAGACTCCCGACTAAGGAGGGCAAGGGCAGCAAGGCGGAGAAGACAGGCAGCAGGCCTGCTGCCCATGGAGGACCCGTCACAGCTGCCCAGGAGGAGCCCGCAACCCCCATAGCCGCTGCCCAGGGAGGAACCGTCACAGCTGCCCAGGGAGAGCCCACCACCCCCCAAACCGCTGCCCAGGGAGGACCCAGCCCAGCTGGCCAGGAGGGCCCCACCACCCACAGCCCAGGTGGGCATTGAAGAGGCACCATCCCCGCTGCCCAGGAGGGCACCACCAGGCAATGAGCAGTTGGCCTCCAGCACCGCTCCGCTGGGGACCGCCGTCTCAAGAACCGCTGAACTGGGCCCTTCAAGGCAAGAACCGCTGAACTGGGCCGTTCAAGGCAAGGACCGCTGAACTGGGCCCCGCCGTCTCCAGCACCGCTCCGCTGGGGACCGCCGTCTCAAGAACCGCTGAACTGGGCCCTTCCAGGCAAGAACCGCTGAACTGGGCCCCGCCGTCTCCAGCACCGCTCCGCTGGGGACCGCCGTCTCAAGAACCGCTGAACTGGGCCCTTCAAGGCAAGAACCGCTGAACTTGGCCCTTCCAGGCAAGAACCGCTGAACTGGGCCCCGCCGTCTCCAGCACCGCTCCGCTGGGGACCGCCGTCTCAAGAACCGCTGAACTGGGCCCTTCAAGGCAAGAACCGCTGAACTGGGCCCTTCAAGGCAAGAACCGCTGAACTGGGCCCGGCGTCTCCAGCACCGCTCCGCTGGGGACCGCCGTCTCAAGAACCGCTGAACTGGGCCCTTCCAGGCAAGAACCGCTGGCCCTTTGGCAGACGTGGCAGGGCAGGATCTGTCTCGGGCAGGGCTGCAGGATGTCCTCTGGCCAACATGCCTCCTCCAGTGGCAGTGGAGTCTGTTATGGACTGTTTGGACTGTGGCTTTGCACTCCCCAGGAGGGCCCAGTGGGCAGGCCACCCACTGTATGGACTGTATGGACTGTGGCTTTGCTCTCCCCAGGATGGCCCAGTGGGCAGGCCACCCACTGTATGGACTGTATGGACTGTGGCTTTGCTCTCCCCAGGATGGCCCAGTGGGCAGGCCACCCACTGTATGGACTGTATGGACTGTGGCTTTGCACTCCCCAGGATGGCCCAGTGGGCAGGCCACCCACTGTATGGACTGTATGGACTGTGGCTTTGCTCTCCCCAGGATGGGCCAGTGGTCATGGAGTCCCCTCGTGGATCTGGCGTCGTGTACTCAAGTGGCTGAGGTGCCTCCCCTTCCCTTCCCCCTGAGGTGCCTGTCCTTTTTTCTTTCTGATGCCCCTGCAGTGTTCTCTCCGTGGAGTTCTTGTCGTGGGACTGGGCCTTGCCCCTTTGCTCAGGACCCCTGTGGTCCACGGACAGTGGTTGGACTACATATAGTAGATGTATATATTTTGTACATAGTTTATTTATTTATGTGGATTACTGCTGTCCATTTTTCAATATATCTGCCCGTTTAAGATCTCTTCTTTTGGTCTTTGCATTATTTCGGAGGGGGGGGTTTGTGGGTTGTGACAGTGATCTGTGGGAATGCATTGATGTGTGTGTTGTAGTGGGTGTGGGTGGGTGGGTGTGTGCCGGTAATCTTTTCCCTCCCCTGTGTCATAGGTGCAGTACTCACCGATGTCTTCCGCGCCGCCGGGCGTGCTCCTGGTACAGGAGCAGGTATAGGAGTGCGGGGATGACCTGTAACTCGGGTTCCATACTGCCGGAATCTCGCGTGGAGTATGTGGAGGTGAGCGTTTTCCCGTTCGTAGTCTGTTTCTGCCGTGTTTTTATCGGCGGTGCTCCCGCCCCGGAAAAGGTGGCGGATTGGTGGGTCGTGATAGGGTGGGCGGTACATTGTCTGCCGCCTGGCTGTTGGCGGGGACCGCCGCGCTGTTTGTTTGTTCCGCCGTGGCGGGCGGAGTGTTAATGCGGCGGGCTGTGTTGGCGGTTCCCGCCAGGATCAGAATTGCATATTTTGGACCGCCGGCCTGTTGGTGGGTTGGCCGCCGCTTTATCACCGACCGCCAGGGTCAGAATGAGGGCCACAGTGTCCTAATGCCAACAAAAATGAATTTCAGAAAACAGGAGGGGTGAAGGCAAAAAGTTTGTGGGAAGACCACACTAAGGATGTCTGGTCTAACACTTATTTTTTGTGATGACCAGGCAGCTTTCTGAATTTATTTTTCTGTTTTATAGTTCAGATATTCTTTTTGTCCACTACAGTAAACAGCTTGGGGCAGGCAATGGGTTAGCCCACGTAAGTGTTTGGCTAACTTCCCTATGAGTGATGGCATTCTACCTTCACAAGATCAAGCTGGCACACAAAGTAGGTATTTTCAGTGCCAGGCACTGCTATCACAATGAGTGATTTTTAAGTCTTAATACAAGTTTATTTTTTCCTCTTAGACCTTTTTCTTGTTTTTGTATTGTCAAGGGCCCTTTTTTATATTGGCAAGGGCCTTGTTAGAAAAATAAAAAATTACTAGACAACCCAGGCATTGACAAAGCCAAACGGTGGTAACCAACTTTGTTTTTGGCTTTGCCAATGCTTGTTTTTCATATTGTGATACAACAGCTGTCTGTTTATTTCACTTACTTGAATATACAGTAATCAGTGTGCACGCACAGTATTAAATTAAGCCAATTGATTCTGTCACTCACTCCAATTAACTCATTTATCAAAGAATGTTTCAACCATTTTCTCAGAAGAAAAAGTAATTTAATCAATGTGGCTATAAGTGCTTAATAGCACAACATTTCCCTGTGTCACTTATCCCAGTGAAATCCTTTTACGTTTCTATTACGCTGTCTACGCATATCAAGGGACTTGCTTTGCTCTGAGCTTTCCAAGCCCTCATTCTCGCCGTGGTTAAGATCTACAGTTTTTCTCATCTTAAGCTGTTAAAATGAATATGAGTTTTATTTTCGAATAAAGGTGACAACCGAGCACAGCCCTGATGATTACGCAGGCAATCGATACAACACAGGACAGAAATAGTGTTGCAGAAGACAGGCAAAATAATATTTAAAAGGACCATTTGTTTTTAACTACCCTCCTTTACATATTTACCATGTGTCACAAAATATGCAATAAATGTTTTTCAAATTATCTATCAAAAGTGCTCTTTTTCCTGTTCCTCGAGCTCATTAAAGAGGTTTTCCTTATTGCCGTTTTGCTACTTTCTGCACTTTATTTTTGTTTGTACTGTGCTTTCCCTTAAAACATGCTAAACACATCCTACACCAGTTTGAGGAACTTGCTTGAAACACTTTGTAGCAAGTAGATTGATTATCACTGTGCGAATGGATTTTAGAAAATAGTTGTCATGAGTTGTATTTACTAAAATTGCAAGGACATTCGTGTTTAATTGGTTTGCATTATGGCATTACCATTTACTTTTCGTATATATTTACTGGACTTTGAAAACACACATTATTTATACATGTGGGTGTGTGTGTGTGTGTATAGATGTATAGAATTCCAACAAGAACTAGCCCTCAAACCATATCAACATCAAACAAAAGGCACTTATAAAATTATGTACACATAAATAGATAGGGGGTCATTATGACCACGGCGGTGAGTGTAAATATGGCGGTAGTACCGCCAATAGGCTGGCGGTACATATGCCACATAATGAGAATGGCGGGTTGGCTGCAGCCAACCGGCCACTTCTCCATTCACACTGCGGTATGAGCTGCTAGGCCGGAGATATCAACTCCTAGTTACTTTCTACTGGCTAATTAGCAAGTGCTACTTCATAGGGTAAACGTGTAGCATGTATTCCACCCTACAGCTGGGTAAAGGTCTCTAAGGTATTGTCTCCAGTGACTTTTTGTGTCTGTAATTTTGGCAATGTGATTGCTCCTCAAGCATCATCAGACGTCTGCAATAACATGAATCCTCATGTGGAGAAGAGGTCATGACTACAAAGAGTTGAATCTCTAGCAAACAATGGTACTTCCTCTTAATTATATGTAGTAAGTGCTTATTTGTTTGGAGCTGCTGAGTCATTTTGCATACTTGTAGTGGTTAAAAGCAGCAATGACGATCGCTGCTCTGAGCAGCAGAGTATAAAACTCCTCCATTGTGGATCATGAGGGGAGCCTCAAGGCCCCCGCGGTCCCTGCTGTCTCCTCGCCTCCAGCGAGAGCTGCCATTGCTCCTGTATATAGGGAGCAGCTAAAAATGCTGCTCCCTGCATTCAGGAGCAATCCTTTCATCTGCTTTCCTGCCTGCTGTCAAACAGATGGAAAGTGTGCTCCAAGATATAGGAGCAGTTTTCTTATCCCTGCCCACTGGGAGCAGACATACAGTTGTCATGAGTGCTGTAATATCTGGGGTAATTAGAAAGCCCTGCGACTAATGGAAAAAAAATGTATGCAACAAGTAAAAAGAGTGTATGTACCTTAAACGTTTGCAGATGAAAAGAGCTGAGAAATGACTTCTGACGAATCTTGACTGTAATCCTCAGCCCTCTATGTGAGGATCCTTCACCGCTACACATACACACACACACACGCACACACACACACACATACACACCCACACACACACACACACATATATATATTATCTAGTGGCTGTCGCCACTAGGTAAATATAGTTTGAACCTAGTTTCTCTACAAAAATCTGTTTTTTACTTACCTATATCTTTGGTGCCACTTGAAGAATAATCACAGAAAATTCCAAAAAAGATCGACAGTCAGGTGAGCTGCTGTCTGTTAAGTTTTGGGGTGATCCATCAACCAGGGACTGAGATAAAGGGGGGTGAAATTTAGAGTATTTCCAAGGTTAATTCTCATAGGAACAATTGAACAACGCTAGTGCCAGAACCACTGGACGGAATTACGCCAAATTTGGCAGAGAGGTATCTTTTGGTCCAGAAAGAACCCTTTTTGTTATTTGGTGTAAATCTGCTCAGTAGTTTTTGATAAATTAAAGGAAATTCAAATTTGTACATAGAGGGACGTGAAGGATTTGCAACCCAACCTTATGCAAATCCTCGCGGCACGAGGAATACTATGATTAGTTGCCCGCAAACTGTTCAGAAAGTTGTGACTGCCAATTTTTATGAACAAGGGCATGGTACTGGGGGATGGAAACAGGAGCTCAGAATAATAGAAGGGGTCAGAGTAGAGGTACTATGACTCTATATGGGTATTAAAGGGTGTGTGAGGGCAAAGTTGTTAGGTTTAGAAAGAGAAAACCCCTTTTTATGGCCATGATCACAGAGTCATGACTCCATCGCAGTCTTCAGCGTGGCCCCGTGTAAATCTGAAATGGAGTTGCCACTCCAGCCAAGAGTGGAAAAAATATATAGATTTACACAAACACACACACACTCTATCACACAGTCTTGTACACTACTGTCAGACACACTTATACACTTATGCATCCACTGACAGATCCACTCAGACACTCATACCCACTCATAGACCCACTTGGGTACTCATGCACCCACTCAGAGACCCACTGAGGCACTCATTCACCTACTCAGAGACCCCCGAGACACTCATGCATCCACTCACAGACCCACCTATACACTTGTGCACCCACTCACGGACCCACTTAGACCATCATGCAACCACTCACAGACCCACTGAAACCCATGTGAGCTTTATATATATATATATATATATATATATATATATATATATATATATATATATATACATATATATATATATATATATATAGTGTCATTCGCCAGCAGGTAGTTATAGTAAGGACCATGTTTCCATAGAAAACGTGTTTTTTTACTTCCCAATATATTTGGCAAAGTTTGACGAATCTTCACGAAAGTTTCCAAAAAAAGTGTTGCAGTGATTCTTGTTGCACACTGAAAGTTATGGGGTGATCCGTCAAGCAGCGGCAGAGGAAAAGCGGAGGGGAATTGCGAATCCCCTCTTAAATCCCATAGGATCTTTTGACACATCTACCACCGAACTGCTGGATGGAATTACACCAAATTTGGCAGAAGTCTAGCTTTCCCCAATGCGCAACAAGGGTCAGAATAACGTATAGAAATTAAAATTGTTTTAGATAAAAAAAAACATTGAAATTCATTAAAAAAACAAAGGTTACAGGAACGTTATAGTTATATTCTGAATTTTCTCGTACAATATGATAGAAATTCTGCAGTTAGAGTCAGAGTTCTTTTCAGTAACCATAACTGACGCCCTAAAGTAACTATAACTCACACCTTCACCATGCACAGTTAATTACTTCACATAAAATGTAATTGAAGAGATCTTGTATGGCATCTTTGATATTATCACTGCAACATTTGCAATAAAATTATTGATAAGAATACGGTGCTTGGCAAGAGCACGAGTTATAGTTACTTAAAAGAACTCTAAATGTATGAATTTGAATTTCCATGATTTTGTATGAGTAAATTAATAACTTAACTGTAATGTCATGTATCCTTAGTTTGTACACATATATATATATATATATATATATATATATATATATATATATCATACTGGCTATTATAGATAGAACCTGGTTTCCATAGGAAAAGTGTTTTTTTGTTCTGTCAGTAACTTTAGAGCAATTTGACAAACTTTCAAAACTTGTTTCCCATTCACTTCAGGTGCTGTCGTGAAAATTCCAGGGTGATCCGTCAACTGGGGGCTGAGAAAATGGGGTGCTCCAAAACAGATTTTCCCCCTTGCAATTACCCACAGGGATTTTGAACACAACTACAGCCCAAACCGCTGGATGGAATCACACCAAATGTGGCAAATAGCTGGCTCTTCGTCTGGAAAGTGTGCATTTTGTAATTTGTCCTGTTCAGGACTTTTTGAGATATTAGAGTTTAAAAAATATAGCTATATGGGGATGCGGATGCTCCACGGATCCGGGTCTGTGGATCCAAACTCAGATCCCCAGATGCGAGTCCAGAAGAAAAACATGGCCCTGATTGGCTGGCTGCAACCTGACAGAAAAGTTGCAACCACCATTGTGTTTGTCGCATTGGCTGGGAGGGTGGGAAAAGAAGAGTTCAAAAACACACAAGGAGTCAGGATATAGGTATCCTGACCCCATAGTACACATAGAGGGGTCTACGTGGGCAAAAAATTTACCAATTTTTTTTGTCTGATTCGCGGATCGACATAAGGTAACTATAACTCATGCCCCCGCCATCCACAGTTTTTTTGTCAAAAATGTTACTGTAAATATTACATTGATATTATCAATGATGTTATCAAAGATGTCATGAGTACCGTAATCGTTGGGGTAATTAGCAGTGCATGGCGAGGGCATAAGTTATAGTTACCTTATGGCACAAGTTATAGTTACTTGAGATAACTCTAACTTTAACAGGATAATTTCTATGGTTCTGTACATTTAAAATGTGATCCTAACAATAATGTCCCTGTAACCTTTGTTTTTTAATGACATTTCTATTTTGTTTATTCTATTATCTAACTATAACATCCCTCTACCCTTTGTTTTTTTTAGGTGCATTGTTTCATTTATTGGGTGTTGGCCACAGGGCCTGGCCTGTGGCTAGTCCCTGCAGCCAACCCCTATACCAACAAACCCCACATGGCCCCCCTCCCCAGGCCAATTTCGGTCCCTGATACCCTGTCCCCCTTGGCCTGGCCCAAATGTTTTTTTGGGTGGGGCCGCGTGGCCCCATCCCCAGGGCTATCTTGGCCACAGGGTAACCATCCCCTGGAGCCCTGCCTGAATTCTGACCGGGGGAGGGGGCCATGGCCCCCCTACCTAGGCCACTCTTGGCTCCAGGGACCCCATCACCCTGGTGCAGCCTAATTATTTATTTTTTGGCGGTTGGGGGCACCACGGCCTCCCTTTACAGTCTGATCTCTGTCCTTGGGACCCCATTCTCTGGGGTGTGGCTTAACTATTATTTTTTTGGGGTGAGGGAGCCGTGCAGCCCCTCTACCCAGGCCAATCTCACCCCGGAGGCCCCATCCCATGGGGCCTGGTCATTTGACCTGGGTGCCCCCCAGGGAACCCAGTCTCAATTTTGGGGACCATGGGAGGAGCCTGAAGGCCCCTACTGTCCCAGTTAGGTCCCCACATCTTGGAGTAGCCAGCATTGCTGTCACAGAGAGGGAGCTGCTAGATCGGCTCCCTCACTGTGAGATCAATGTTTCCTCTGTCTCCCTGCCTGCATGTCCGTGGGCAGGGAGACAGAGGAAACCTCTGCTCGCAGAGAGGGAGAGCTCATTGACAGCTCTCCCTTCCTGCAAGCAGTGTTTACAGTGATTTGGTGAGGCCCCCTGCATTGAATTTCTTGTTAGCTCTACGGAGATGTGGTCTCTGGGGCTGCAGGGGGGCCCTCCCACATTAAAATACCTATGCACTAGGGACTTGGCCCACCCGGGGGCCTCAGGTTTATCAAGTGCGGGAGCCCTCACTTGTTTTTTTAAAACAAAAGTTGCTGGATCCACAGGTGTGCCGCGAAACATGGTGACATTCTTTAAAAAAATGCTTTTTAACTCTGGTGTTGTCCCTCTCGGACCTCAGCACCAGAACTAATGGGTCAGGGTGTCCCTATCCTGTCCCCTTTTTGATTTTTCTCTATTTTGTTTGTGGGACTCGGCAAAAGCCCCAACATGGCTGTCAACAATTCCTGGTTGAAGTGTTAGCAGGTAATCAGAGCTCTGCATTTGCCGTGCACAAGCTCTTAACCTTTGCGAAGTCGTCATGAAAAGTTTACGACTACAGAAATACAAATTTGTTTTCTCTTTAATATCTCAAAAACTAGTGAATGGATTTACACCAAATAAGTGAAAGCACAATCTATATACTGAAAGCTAGCTTTCTGACAAATTTGGTGTACTTCCGTCCAGTGGTCCAGGCTGTTGTTGTGTTCAAATGGTCTAAGAGAATTAACATGGGAAACACAACTTTTTTTACCCCTTCTTTATCTTGGCCCCTGCCTGACAGATCACCTTAAGACTTTCCATGCACAACGAGAATCACTGGCACACTTGTTTTGGGACATTTCATTGAGATTCATCAAAAGGTGCCAAAGACATAGGGAAGTCAAAAAAATGTTTTCCTATGGAAACATGGTCCTATCTATAACTACCTAGTGGTGACCGCCAGAACAATGAAGAACAAAAAAATTAGAGTGCAAACCTACATGACATAACATTGTATTTAGACTATTCCCAAATATTTTGGTTACATGGCAATCAAAACCAACATAACATGTTATTAAAAGGTAAATATACCAATTACATATTAGTTAATTGATCATTTGTAGCAAGGAAATGTAACAGGGAAATGAACAAAGGTTAATTACAATTCCCACATGTTTTTAAACACAAGTGGGATTGTAGAAAAGTAGTACACTGAATAAGAAACAGTTATTCTCATTGGAGCAGAACCATGACGAGCAATAGAGATATCTCAGTACTTATAAATGTACTATATAAGCATGTTCACTGTGCTCACTGTTGTAAATCAGCAGAAGTTGATTTGTAAAGCTTGATATTTCTACAACATTTAATAGCTGAACTTCTCATTTAGATTATTTATATAATACTACAGGTAAATAGAGCTATATTGTGCTATTAACAAATTAATTTACTATTTAACAGTATATGAAATAACCTATTTGTGGTCTGTTTGTGTTTAAAATAACCAATACTTTTTCCTTTGTTTCCTTTTACAGTGGGGAAAACTAAAACAAAAGTATACTCAAGAGATAACAGGCAATTACTAAACAGATGAAAGAAAAAAGTGTACAGAAGAAACAAAATGCTGGAGAGGATACTACTACTACATGTATGCATGTTTATGGGAAACCTTCTACTTCTTACAAGTGCCACAAAAGTCTTAAACAAAACTAAGTTGTCTGCTGACCTGCTGTACACATGTAAAATGGACCCTTTAATAAGATTGTACACTCATACAAGAAGGGACTCCATTAGAAATGTAATAATATCAAAGCAATTTTAATTTTGCATGCTTTCTAATTTACTACACAAATCCCATGAAAAGAAAAAAGACAGATAAACTCCAACACAAACAAAATGTTCAACATATTGTTGAAAAAGTTTTTATAGTCAAAAGAAAATTATTAATTTGAATAATCAATTGGATTATAAACTTGACACTTTTAGTTGAGGAATATAAAATAATAAAATGTGTAACAAAGATCTGACACAACTAAACTTTTAACATTATTTTTAGGGTACTTGAGGACATAAATCCAGCACAGAAGCCTACTTTCATCAGGAGTCCTATACGTCACAGATAAGGGTTGTTGTTCGGTTGTGTTACATGGTACTGTGGTAGGGCTAGGATAAAATATATATACCACAGCTGTCTAAGGAGGATTTTGAATAGAGACGGCAAATAAATCCAGTGAATGAATGAACTTGTATTTCTACGTGCAATATTAAACATAGAACAATTCAGAAATGTGTCACGTTTCTTGCAAAATGTATGAAATCATAAACTCAAACTAAAATCAAACCTTTGGATACTTGCTCATTTAGGGATATTACTACGCTATAAGGGCATTCTTTAACCTGTCTTCAAACTTCTGCATTCCGAAACATTAACATGCTTGTCCCAAACCATTCAATTGTAAAGAAACTTATATGATATTATACTTTGTGAAAAGACCAGAATTTCAACTGGAATGATTGAATAATGCTCTATTTCAGCCCTACTACATAGAAATGAAGTACTTTGATGCTGATTCTGTAAATTCCGCATGTTTAGACCTTGTTTACACCCACAATCCATCTCAAAATACATTACTCAACTTCGAGTTCTAAAATAGATAGAGCCTCGGATTTCAAGAAACTATTTCAGAAATACCAGAAAAAATATACATTTGCTGTAGAAGACCTCATTATGTTAAACAAACAAAAACTACTGATCTGCTTGAAAAGACTGAGAAAGAAGAGAAAGTAATATGGAGAAAATTAACAGTTTAACCTATTTTGGAAAACAAATATTGTGTTTGTGATTAGCAAATTGTGTGTAATAACTGCAATTGTAAAACTGGACAATACCTTCATGCCTTTACATGCAATTCATAACAATTTGGAAATGTATTGTATACCTCCAGAATTAATAAATGTAAATGTATGTGAAAACTATATTAATTGAAACTGAACATCCACTTCAAATCATTGTTAGATTGCAACCCAAACCTGGTATGTTTGAAACTCAAGATTTAGCCCATCCATTCAAAGGAACATAATTTTCATTTCATTAGATGGTTTCGAAAAAACATACAAACTGTTGGAGTTGAACAAAAAAGAGAAAACCTTTTAGTTGTATTGGTCAATAAAGTACCAACAAAAGACAAAAAAATGCTAATAGTTAAGAAGTATAAAAAGGTAATTTCTAATCTTCTGCAAAAACAATATACACTATCATAATATGGATCTTGCCTAATTTATTCCTTCCCTTCTACTCAGTTTCAGTTTACACATGGAAAAGTGACTGAACAGTTTGAAAAAAGTTATAAAGCCTATGAGCAAATATATGAACATTACAGTATACATCCGTTAAACTTTAGCAATATTATGGGTGATGCATTAGAGCATGGGTACTTGCAAAAAGTTCCCAAGGGGCCAGAAGGTTTGGTCTGTGGTGTGACGAGGGCAGCATTGATGGCAGCTGTGGCAGTCGGGCCGGGTGGGTGGGAGGTAGGTTTGCCAGAAAGGTAGATGTAAGGGATGTGAAGCATATGCATCTAGTGGGTGAACTCCACAATGGGAAAACAAACAAATCTGAGATTAATCCCAGTGTCCTCACTTAACCATATTGTGTGACCTTAGGCAATTGTTTTATTTCACTTTACCTCCTTTATCTCCATGATCATATGCAGGAGGACTTTGAAATACATAGTTGCAGGATGGAAACGTACAAAACATGTCACTTTGTTTGATTTAATAAAGTATAGTGGTGATCAAGTATAGTAAGAGCGCAGGCCACCAAAAAAAGTACACATAACAACTGACATGCCACTTATTTGACTACTGGCAGTGTTGCCAGGATGAAGGTTATAAATGAAAGTGCGTAATTTAGGGTTTCAAAACTATCACTTTTAAAGAAACAATTCCGAAATGCGCTTATATAATCAAGGACCAGATATACAAAGCTTTTTTCTTGTCGCAAACGACCCGATTTGCAGAATCAGTCTGTCTGTGATAAGAAACTAGCATTTCCTAAAGTAAAAACCCAAATCTGCAATACAGTAATCTATTCCACGGGCATCCCTTCCTAACTGCGAGTCACAGTGGTATGTATGATTGTTTTGTGACCGTGAATTTGGTCGCAAAACAAGCACAGTTGACACCAATTTCAAATTGGTGTTAACCCATTCAGAAACTTTATGGGGTCCACAAGGGACCCCTTCCCCTTTGTGAATGTAAGCAAAAATATTTTATCAGAGCAGGTAGTGGTCCCACGGGCCAGTGCCTAGTTTGAAAAAATTAAAAGAAAACTTTTAATTTTTTTGTCCTTCAAGGACTGCATTTAAAACAAAACTGCCTTATTTAAAAAGCAGTCACAGACATGGTGGCCTGCTGTCCCCAGCAAGGCACCATCCCTGTGAGTGTGGCCATTCCCAATGAGGTCGCAAATTGCGACCCATCTCATGAATATTGATGAGTTAGGTCATGTGCTACTCCTTTGGAAATCACAAAAAGTGTACTTAACACAATTGTACATTTTGTTTTGCGACTCAGAGTTTGTGATTCCCGAGCAAGTCCCAAAAAGGCGAGTCGAAAATAAAAGGTTCTACATCTGGCCCCTAAAGTCCTAAGGTGAAAAGGTTCTGCATGTTAATAAAATACACTTTTTTAAAATTCTGCAGAGACTTTATCATATTTTTATACTTTTGCTGCCAGATGTCTTGAAAAATGTAGGTATTTTTAAAGTTAAGCAGTTACAGGACTCCCTACTTAATTCCTTTCTTAAAATATCTATTAGCCTTTATATAAAAGCTTGCCTTTTTATCATCTTTTTAAAGTTTAATGCTGAGCCAAGTGAATAGCAGTTCTGTCAGAGTCACCAGATCCTCGGGGTCTGTGCACGTTCCCAACACGTCCACCACTGAACAGCTCCAAGACTCTGATAGATAAATCACAGAGACTGAAAGAGTCCAAGAGGGGAAGAGGGGATTAGGAAGGGAAAAGCTGGGAAGGAGACCTGTAGTAAGAAAAAGATTAGAACACACAATATGAAAATTATGGGCCTGATTACAACTTTGGAGGAGGTGTTAATCTGTCCCAAATGTGACGGATATACCACCAGCCGTATTACGAGTTCCATAGGATATAATGGACTCATAATACGGCTGGTGGTATATCTGTCACTTTACCGTCACTTTTGGGACGGATTAACACCTCCTCCAAAGTTGTAATCAGGCCCTATATCTCCTGAAATCAATACTAGACTATGATTCTAAGCCTAGTCACTCTGAAAACATGAACAATCTAAGAGTTAAGTTTAAAATGACTAAGTTTCAAGATGGCCGGATACCTGTAGAGAAATCAAGATGAATTAAATGAAAACTATCTTATTCAAGTACTTTCCTTTTCATGAGAATCAGAAAAAACATTCTGACTAAATTTTAAACCAGTCATATAAATCCTGTTTGGAGAATGTATACTAGGACCATACAATATTGCATCTAGAAACTCTGGCTTTCTGTGTACTCTTAAAATGTTTCAACACAAATTGTGCATATTGCAGATATATATATATATATATATATAGTAAACACCATAAAAGGATTGTGCACCATGAATAACACAATATGGATTCAGGAAACAAATCACATAACTTGTCAACTTGAATATTACATAATAAATATCTTAGAATAGTAGCATACAATAAACAACATGAATTAAACTTGAGGAGAGAATCGTGCGTCTTGCCAATTCGAGTGTTACCATGTAAAATACCAAGAAATGGTAGCACGCAATGAATATCAAAGTCAAATTAATTAATCGAATCGCGCGTCTTGCCGATTCGTAAAACACAATGTAAATGTCAAGGAATAACAGCTCACAATAAATAACAAGATCAAAGTACAATGAAACGAATTGCGCTTCTTTAACCGATTCTTAAGCCACCTTGTAAAATGTCAAGAAATGGTAGCGCGGAAAGAAGAACAAAGTTAAATGCTCATGAAACGAGTTGTGCGTCTTGCCAATCATAAAACATCATGTAAATGTCAAGAAATAGTAGCGCGCAATGGACAACAATGATTAAACACCATAAAATGAATTGCGCGTCTTGCCGATTCTTAAGCCACCATCTAAATGTCAAGAAATGTTAGCACGCAATGAATAACAAAGTGAAACCTTTATGAAACAAATCGCGCTTCTTGCCTATTTGTAAACTACCATATAAATGTCAAGAAATGGTAGTGTGAAAGTAATCTGTTACTCATTTAAGAATTCAAACCAAGAATATGAAAATTCTAAATAACGGTGTCGGGACAGTCCAACCACCGTCTTACCGCCTGGAACAATGATCACCAATGAAGGATTAGGGCAGAAGACTGGAAGATCCAAATAGGCCGCCGGGACAGGAGCTCAGGAAGAAGCTGCTGCTCTGCACCAGGACCTCTGAATAGTGAGCACTGGGAGTTCGGCTGGCTCTCTTTTATAGAGTCTTGGCCCAGCCTAGAACCACGCTCAGGCATGTTGCAGGGAAAGTCTCTGGAAGGCCCTGGAAAGGGGCAACACCCTAACACACTCTGAAAACCTGCAGCAGTACATTGCAAAGGAACAGTATTTGTAAGCATATTAAAAATAAGTTTTCAGGATTGAACTCTGCAATGCAAAAGGTTAAACCGCAAGATATCAGCACAATGCATTAATTACTTTGTTTTGAGAGTGCTGGGTTTTTGCATTTTTGTCGCCAATAGAGCGCGTATTGCTCTGGTGTTGACAGGTTCACTGCTGCTGTTGACCTGGGGGCCACATCTAAAGGTCAAGAAGGCCACATTCCACCCCTGAGTCATACTTTGAGTATCAGTTGATTAGATCTATATCAAATGAGAGAAGCTACAGGTGAGTCAGTTAGTATCTGGGAACAACTTCAGAAGAAAGATGTCATCCACTGTTCGAAGTGGCCCGTCCTGGGTGGCTGGTGTCATTGCCCCAGCCAGGTGACCCTACCACTCCTGTCAGGGGGTGAGTGATTACACTCACTGTATAACCTGCCCTCACCCTTGAGTAGCTTGACACTGAGCAGTCAGGCCTATCAAAGAGGCAATGGGTAAATCATTGGCACAGGACTCCCACAATAAATACACTGAGCATCACAAAAAAGACCTCACGTGTGGTATGTAAATAAAGTTTGTATTCAACACACACATTAATTAACACAATATGAACACTGTGAACTCCTGGGCTAGGGTGACCACCCGTCCATAAATTTCACTGACTGCCTGTAATTTCTCCCTGTCGTCTGTTGTCCGTGATGAAAGGCTTAACTGACAGCATTTGTCCATAATTTTTGCATTTCACCTAAAGGGCAAGGGACAGCAGGGTGAAATTACGGTCCGATTAGTTTCATCAGCTGGATTGAAAGGCAGGGAGTCTTCTGTGCACCGAGGGAAAAGGCCTGCTTGCCAGGGTGTCTTCTTCCCTAAAGAAAGGTAAATGTGCGCAACTGGTAAATCTACAAATGTAAAGGGACTTGAAAGCCTGCATTGGCTTTAATCAAAGGAGTCACTTGAAGTTTTCTGATGGGAAAGATGTTTTTTTTGTTTTTTAGAGAGGTACTGTAATGGTGTTCCAAGGTGAGCTGTGGAGTGTATGGTTTTAATGGAATGTTATAAAAAATGTTAGTACTAGGTATAAACTGTATATTATTCAAATCTGCATTTGAGAAGCACTTTTTTTTATTTAACCTAAATGTATTGGCGCATTTTGTGGCAGCCTATATTATGATGTGTGTAATGCGTGTTTGAAATAAGGACATACACATTCACAGTTCTTTCAGGGACCTCGGTACCTCACAGTACTAACAAACATTGGCAAAGCTAATAGATCTAATCTACGCAAGAGGTATTGGCTTTTCCAATGTTTTAGCCATGTTATACACCAGAGTGTCTCCTGTTTATGGCTAACAGTCAGTGGCATAGTGGTGTGGAGTGGAGTAGAGCGGCATAAGAGCCGTTGCGTAGGGCCCAGGGGTGCAGAGTACAGTGCAGTTATTTAAAGTGCATTGGCATAGGGGGCAGTGGTTTAGAGTGTAATGGCATGGAGTGGTGTGGGGCAGAGTAGAGTGGCATAGAGTGCAGTGGAATAGAGTGGTATACAATAGAGTGGCAGAGAGTGCAGTAGTGTAGAGTGGTGCGTGGCATAGAGTGGGGTGGCGTAGGGTGGAGTGGAGTGCCGTAGGGTGGAGTAGCGTAAAGTTGAGTGGCGTGGAGTGGAGTGGAGTGGCGTAGAGTGGAGTAATGTAGAGTGCTGTAGTGCAGAGTAGAATATAGTGCTGTGGAGTGCAGTTACGTAGAGTGGAGTGATGCAGAGAAGAGTGGCATAGAGTGCAGTGGCATAGAGTGAAGTGGCGTAGAATGCAGCAGTACAGAGTAGATTGGTGTACAGTACAGTGGCGGAGAGTGCAATGTTGCAGAGTAGAGTGTCAGTGCAGTGATGTGGGGTAGAGTGGCGCAGAGAGCAGTGACGTAGAGTACAGTGGTGCAGAGTAGAGGGCAGTGACATACAGTGTAATTGTTTAGAGTGAATTAGTGCA
The DNA here is from genome assembly GCF_031143425.1 of Pleurodeles waltl. Lineage (NCBI taxonomy): Eukaryota > Metazoa > Chordata > Amphibia > Caudata > Salamandridae > Pleurodeles > Pleurodeles waltl. The sequence goes on along the minus strand of NC_090449.1, from coordinate 354,644,681 downwards.
GAATGCAGTGGCATAGAGTGACATGGGGTAGAGTAGCATAGAGTGCAGTGGAGTAGAGTGGCATACAATAGAGTGGCAGAGACTGCAGTAACGCAGAGTGGTGCAGAGTCAGAGTGCAGAGTAGACTCACGTGGCACAAAGCGCAGTGGCGTAGAGTGGTGCAGAGTCGAGTATTGTAGAGTGGTGCAGAGTAGAGTATAGTGCCTAGAGTGTAGTGGCGTAGAGTGCAGTGGCATAGAGTGCAGTATGCATGGTGTAGTTACACGCTGCCATTATAGACAACACATTTTGATTGAAATGACCATTATATTTGAACAGACATACAGTTTTTTAAATCAAACTATACTGTTCACAGACAATGATGTGTTGAAATTGCATCACCTAATGCAATGATTTGTTTTAATCATATAAAGGTATTTGTTTCCAGCACAGTTCCGGAATAACAAAAATGTGCTTCATTTCTACTCCTAATTCTGATATATTCTGAAGTTTATTTAAATGTTGTCATGTGATAGAAAAAAGTATTTCCTAACCCAGTATCCAGCAAGATGATCGCATAAATCCTCTCACTTTGAAGGCAGAGAAAGAAAAGTAAACACTAAGGCGGTCATTCTGACCCTGGTGGTTGTAAACCGCCAGGGCAGAGTGCCGCGGAAGCACCGCCAACAGGCTGGCGGTGCTTCCGGGGGCATTCTGACCGCGGCGGTAAAGCTGCGGTCAGAAAAGGGAAGCCGGCGGTTTCCCGCCGGCTTCCCGCTGCCCCAGGGAATCCTCCACGGCGGCGCTGCTTGCATGGGGATTCCGACCCCCTTCCCGCCATCCTGTTTCTGGCGGTTTTCATCGCCAGAAACAGGATGGTGGGAACGGGTGTCGTGGGGCCCCTGGGGGCCCCTGCAGTGCCCATGCCACTGGCATGGGCACTGCAGGGGCCCCCTAACAGGGCCCCATTGAGATTTTCAGTGTCTGCTTGGCAGACACTGAAAATCGCGACGGGTGCAACTGCACCCGTCGCACACCAGCAACTCCGCCGGCTCCATTCGGAGCCGGCATCCTCGTTCCTGGTGCTTTCCCGCTGGGCGGGCGGGCGGCCTTTTGGTGGTCGCCCGCCAGCCCAGCGGGAAAGTCAGAATGACTGCTGCGGTTTTTTGACCGCTGTACGGTCTTCTGGCGGTTCCCGCCAGGCCGGCGGCTTCGGCCGCCGGCGGGGGTCAGAATGACCCCCTACGTTCCCACCGAAGACAGAGCCGGACATTTGACTTTGTTCTTTGAATGCACAGCAAATGTGATGAGTTAAGAACAAGATTTACAGGCCTGTTTACAGAAAGGGAGCAGTCAGAATCATACTGTAAATAAGGTAAGGCAAGGGAAGGGACGAACTGAAGCTGCATAGCATAAAACAAATAAAGTCAGCAAATTGAAAGCAACAAAATGTGAGTTACAAACCACAAGGCCAATGGCAAGCAATGGGCAGAATGCATTCCAAAGGAAGCTCTATGAATGTACTTAAACTGACAGTTGTGGGATACTTTGTGGGGAAAGTCCAGTATTTTAGTCCAGTCTGAATCTTGCAGAGGTTTGGCCACATCAATCACCAAGGTAGTATGACGAGAAGACCTGGAGTTGTTTCCATGTTTAGGAAATGTCTGTACACCCATTCGATCAGTTTGCCACCAGTACCTATGGTGTAGAGCTTCTGGCACACCTCTTGTAGGTTTAGTGTTAGGTGGCAGACATGAAATAGGTAATTTATTGATTATTGAAGGAGGTTGTAAGTAAGGAGTGGACCGGGGTAAAGATGGAAGTCCGCCACAAGGGTTTGGAAATTTAGTAGCTCACTGTCCAGACACAAATCCCCCAATTTTAAGACACCTGCAGCATGCCACTGATGGAGTTGCTCTGAGCACAGCCGTCCTGTGCAAGTGGGAAGGCTTAGAAAAGATAATGCAGGAGCACAGGGTTTCTTTGTGTCAGTGAGTTTACAGGTTCTAGCAAGGCAAGAGAAAGCTGTGCATGATAACCCCGGTTGGTGAGCCGTAGAATGGTCAGTAGGAAACAATGAGCAATGCATTAAGCATTCCTTAAAAGCCTTTACTGATAAACCTCATCTCATGCAGGGAGGTTGGCAGAAAGCAAGCAAGCCACCCAGTGGACCTGTGCAGCTGAATAATAGCATTCTAAGTACAAAAGACCTAATCCACATGCAGTCATGGGTAGCTTTACAGTGGAAAGAGCTACCAGATGGTGCTGCAGTGACCAAATCATATGTGTGGGATGACTGAAGAAGGAATGAAAGATAAGCAGGAGAAGGTTTGCAAAATAATACTATCATTGGGGTAGCATACCATCTTCACTAGTGCCACTTGCCCACTACAGAAAGCAGAAGAGAAGACCAAAAAGCAAACTGGGTTTGGAGGGACCGTGATGCTCTGTCAAGATTTCCATCCTGCAAATCAGTGGGAGAATGGTAGAAATTAATCACTAGGTATCAAGAGCTAACTAGTTACCAGTTCAATCTGAGATCTGATTGTATATAAAGGGGAAAACAGTGCTATATGTTAAAGAAACCCTAAGTACATGTTAACACTTTTACTTTTTGTTTGTGCAATTTACATCCCAAATATTTTGAAGATTCTATAAGTACGTGACACTTCGGGATAAACCACATCACTAGTTTGGCTTTTGCTCAATTGCAAAAGCATTTAAAGACATGGACAAAGTGGATAATTGCCTTGCACAACCTTGCAAGGGGTCTGGCCCCTGCTCACCCTTCACAAGCACGAACAGCGGATGATTTCAACAGAAGAGTTTGCCAAGGTGGATTGATGTTGCTTGTTCAACCACTTGACAGTGCCTCTTCTGCTTCTCTCCTGTGTGCAGAGACAACTCCTCAGGTACCCAATACCTTCCATCTTGTCTGATTTGAGGAATTGTCCCTCCCTGTTCTTCTCTTCCTTATTTATCCAGTTCTTAGCAACATCTCTTTGAATACCCTGCAGTGGAATTCCCATTTGATCTCGATTTCATCCTCCTCTTCTATTACCTTTGATTGGTAATCTAGGCTCCCATTTCTGAGATAAATGTAGAGTCACAGACATACACTCTAGTGCTGTGAGACTACAGATAAGTTGTGGGTACCTCACATCCTGATATTAGGTGTGAGACTGTCACCCATACTATCTGCCCTGCCTCAATAATTGTTTTTTAGGTTAAATGTCAATGGGTGGTTGGAGTGAGTCAGATGTTTTTGTTCAATTTGTTTAAACTAGCATAAGGTTAATTACCTTTATGTTTCCCAAACTGTTTGCCAGGGGTATTAAAATGTTCAGTAACATAATCAAAATGTTGCTGTTTCTTTCTCTTCAAGAAAGATTGGGTAGATATATGTAGGGGTGATCTCCTTGACACAATGCTGAAGGCCATTAATATACTATTGAACAAGGATATAATGTGACACCTCAATGAAGCATACCAGGAGGCAATCACAGAAAGACCACAATGAATAAATAGTGCTATGTTAAAAAAGAGTGAATAAACGCACTGACAACTTGGTGGTGCATGGCCTGTCTTGGGTGTGTCTGTAAAACTGATGTTTGTTCTTGACTTGTCCTGACTTTTGACCCATTGTCCTAATTTTTTTTCTTGGATTTAGACCCTTTGTCATGATTTTTTACAGTCCTGTCCAGGATTTGCCTCAATGCCAGGTGGTCACCCTATTCTGGGCATATAGCACACTCAGAAATATTACTAGCAGTAATTGGCCCAAACCCAGGTTAAAATGACATCAGTATTATGCACACTGGGGAGAGATCCTATGTTACCCCCTAGCACCCTTATGCGGTGAATAATGTTTTCAACCCTAGGACTATCCTGGCAATTATCATAATGCAATACCACACAGTTTAGGCTGCACCCCAGATCACAACAGATAATCACAACACTTTTAAGCAGCACCATAAGCCAAGGCAACACTGGTAAAACCAATGCCAAACGTAGTGATGGAATCGCTAACAGTTAGTCCTCAGGTAGTTGCCGCCACACACAGGTACTCAATCAGCACCAGTACGCGGTGCCCCGGAATCAGGCATTTTTGTATGAAACACACTTGCACACATACTCATACAGCATCATAATGAGGTGTAACTGATATCTAGCAGGTCAGTTGATGGCATAATGCAGACCCCGTGGCTCAAGCCCTCCTCCACCCTCCAACTCACCCCAACTAACCAACACTCACAGGTTAGAGAGAAATCACCTTCCCCCTTATACCAGGCTGATCATGCCCGGAGTCACACTTAGTCAGGATCCCAGGGGAAAAGGTGGGGGGTGGGTAGCAGGACTGATTAGGAAGCAGTTGGCAAATAGGGGTTTGGCTACCACTCTGGGAGTTCACCCCGAGGATGCAGAGCAGAAGTGGCTGAGTGCAATAGTTTGTTTAATCCCAGGATTCGATCATGTGCCTTTCGACACCAGCACTGTTCTGCGGATCACCGAGGGAGGAGGCCATCAGTCTCTTGACCCACTTCCTTTCACTCTCAGAAGCCTTCCTTCAGTCCAGTCAATAACTCTCACCACCCACGTCCACTCCTGGCAATGATACCTGTCAACACAATATCTTAGAGGGCCAGGTGAGAAGAGGGCAGGTAGTTTGCCACAAGGAGGGCCCAAAAAGAATGAACAATGAAGGGGAATCTGGCTGGGGAGTCTCTTGAAAGAGAGAGGAACCCCGTCAAGTACACGTCAATTAGAGTGCCACCTGGGCAATCTGGGCACAGCGCCTTTTGTGCGTTGTACCTGGTCACACCAGACATTTCCAGCCATACACAACGAAGTTACGAATTCTGTGCTTCCCTGGAAACGAGGCACTGACACTGATGTGCATTGATTCGGGTCGCACCAGTCAGTTCCAAAAGCACACAACAAAGAGATGCAAATTCTGGGCCTCCCTGGAAATAAGTCGCAATGTCCGGTGTGGGTTGATATGGGTCATACCAGACAGTGCCCGTCAAATGCTCAGGGGAAAGTTCAGCAGTTCAACATGAGGTAGATTGAGGCACTATTACAGGTGCGCCCTCATTTGAGAGGGTCACCCGCTGTGAATCAGACCCACCATACAAAGAGCGTGCAGTCAGCATGTTGCATGAGAGAGATGCTGCACGTTTGATGAAGCGGACCATGAGGGTCCCGCAAATGGTAAATCTGTTCACCCCTAACAGGACGTTTATGCATGTTGAGGACCCACGATGCAGGGTCTCACGCCATAGATGCGGGCAATGCTCTTGGCACTCTGCATCAGGCAATCTGGTCTCCAGGCACAGTTCTTAGTTCCACGAACAGGCTGTGCTACCAGTTGGGATTCAGTAGATGATGTGAGCACTGATGAGGGCACTACTCTCCAGGTGTCACAAGTGGTCATAGTGGGTCACTCACAGGAGGTCTTTGATATCTCTGAGGCCGCCACAAGAGAAAAGGGGGAAAGCCAACAAGCCCTTGGAGAGTGCACTTTAGGGTGCCACACAGCAGCAGGAGTCTAGGACTCATTTTAGGCCAATTAATCTTTTGACCCTGATTGAAGACACCTTAGGACGAGACAATTAATCAACATAGCAATCAATAGATCAATAACATCATCAATATTCACTATAGCAAATCGATTCAATTTGGATAATGGCATTGATAAGAATCGAAAACTATCATGATCTTTCAGTCACAAATAACCACACCAGATTCTAGTAAGATTTATGATATTTATTCCCTATTGGTTACACTTCTACGTTTACTAGTCTCAATACCAGAAAACACATCAGCAATGTCACAATATGGCAACTAGAATAAGATTTCATCAAGGCAAAGATCATAAACATTAGAACAAAGAACGACGCCAACATGGATTAATCTTAGCAGAGTATGATCAGCGCATTATTCAACAAAGCATAGATTCAGTCATTTATCTATTTGCGTCCGTTTAGTGAACCCCTTAACTAACCTCGAATTAGCATTGGCATGTTGGACTTCATGCAAAACAATTTATCAGCACAAATTTAGAAAACATCTAACTATGGTCTCTATCAAATGTAGCAGTTGGTACCTAGAAAGGAAAGGCAAACAGACAATTCCAATTCCATCATTATATAGTTACCCTCCGTAATGGGTCAGCATACAGAGTCAGTCTTCGTCCTCAGGACATCAGTTGATTCACCATCAGCCAGGAAAACACAGCAAAGTTCAGCAAGACGGGGCAAGAAGGGACATTTCCCTCATAAAGAGGAAAAGTATGAATCGGGCAAGGCAAAGTAAGGATGATTCGAAGGACCAAACAGCAAAGTCAGAGTGACAAAGTGGCTGGGTAGTAGCAAAAAGGCACGTAATGGCTATAGAAAATGGCTCGGAATGTCCGCTTTTTCCTTGTGTCAAACGATTATATCAAACTTGTTGTAAAGTCCCCTAATTTCCAATTGGGCAAGTTTTGGCGCATCATTATCTCCATCCAATGATTTTCTTGTCACCTCATTAAGATTGTCACCTTAGAACAGTTCTCACGTAGTTTATTGGCTCCTGTAATTGACGTCTCCAACGGGTAGAATGTCAGGTACAATTTCATGTTCTCGCGATCCTCTCACAGTCCAGTCAGTAGTTCCATTGTCTATACCAGTTCAGGCGACCTTGTACCTGTTGCAAGTTTACACTGTTGCATTCATCAAGAATGTCTCCTTGAGCAAGTCGAGTCTCATGAGAAAGAATTTACTACGGTTACACACATCTTCTAGCTTCTGGAAAAGTACGGCTACATGTCCTTCAGCAAGTCAGCACATTGTACATTAGAAAAACATAGTTAATATGAAACCGGGCAGCTAGGCCCCGACTTATGCTAACTAAGGCCTAGTGATTTATTAGCAAAACCTTAACATATAACTCTTAATGTCAATACAGAATCATACATTAGTACATTAATACTTCATTATTGGTCAATTTTAGTTATCATCTTATACGTTGGTGGCCACTCCCCGTGTACACATTTAAAAAACGCGTTTAGTAAAACACAGCCATACAGTTTCTATGCGGTATCATTAGGCACTAATTCGCAAATATTTCATGTTAATTTTGATTATAATAACTACACTCCAACACCAGCCACTATTCAAGCAGGTTGCATGGTCCTTCGCAATGGCTTTAACCTTCCTTGTACATAACAGATTCCGCTGGCAGTGTGCACCGTGTGGACCAGGTTCTCCAGTCACAAGTCCCCACAAGTGTATCTCTGCTGTGTTGAAGTAAGACACCTGTAGTTGTACTCTAGTGTGCCTTTGAAGTTGGAAGTGGTCCAGAGGTTCTTCCTTTGAACTGCAGATGTCTCCTTTAAATGTCAGTCCTTTCTGCCATGAGGCCATGGAATGCAGATCTTAATCTTTAGTGGGGCCATGATCTGGCTCTCAGAGGCCAAGTGTCAAAACCTTTCCCTTCAATATATCCAGCAAGGTCCAAATGGAAGAAGTAGGTTGTTCCAGTTGCTTGCCCAGTGCACATAGCTATTGCTGGGGAAGGCACAGTGGATTAGAGACAAGAAGAAAGGCACACAATGCATTTTAGAGCAGAGAAATGCCCACTTTCCAGAAGTGGCATTTCTAAGCTACTAATGACAAAACCACCTTTACTATAAGAATGGGTTTGTAATTGTGAATCTAATGATTGGAAACATTATGAGGCTGCTCCACTGGAATCCACTTTTGAAGGTTGGAGTGATTACAATCAATCCCCCATGTTAGCTTTCAGAGGTAGGAAAACCACAGATGGGTATTCTTCACCACTTAGCCAGAGAACATCTCTGTGTAACTGCCCTGATTCACATCTACTACTCGCTTCACCCCTTCAGGACTTACCCTTGAGGTGCCATATTGATAGGGGTAGGTCTCCTCAGGGTTGGCTGGGGATTTTGAAAGGCCAATCCAAGCATTCGTGCAATGGCACTCACACAGGCCTGGACACATGTTTAAAACACCATGGTGCAAGCATGAACACTCAGTCCTTCAATGGCAAGCTTGCCACATGTTTAAAAACATCCTTGGTGGAAGTGCGCACACACTGGCCTGCAATAGCAGGCTGGACACATGTTTACAACCCCATGTTGCAAGTGCGCACACTCAGGCCCGCAATGCAGGCTTATCACACGTTGTGTGCACATACTGCTACGCGCCACTTCCTAACATCGGTAGAAAAGGGCGTGCACGTTCACACTGCACTTACAGTGGGAAAGTGCCCAGAGCCCTAAAGCCACTAAAGAAGAATCAGCACAACCTATGGGAAAAAGCAAAAAGGTTTGGGGAATCACTAAGTGAAGTGTGGCAGGTCTAATATCCACATTCATTTCCAACTGGAAGAATGACAGGTATGGTGATTATCCTTTATATATTTCTGCTTATGAATGCTGTGCTACCTGATTATATTCAAAAGACCCATGTATAGGACAAAACATTGCCTTACATTTCTACACTACTGTATGAACGTGAACTATCTGTAACTTCTCATGCCGTTGCACATGTAAAGCAAACTGGAAGTGTCTTTTATAAGTTAACTGCTAAAGATTTATATAGAAGGCTGAAAGCAATAACACAAACCTGGAATATAACTTCATACATATTATGGCATGTCAGCAAGGTACAGAAGAATATTGGTTTTGAAGACATGAAGAAATAAGATGTAAGTTGAGAAATAGAGAACCACCAACTCGATTTGCGACTTTAGGTTGTGATGAATACCTATGGGATCACTTTTAGACATTTCTACTTGAAACAACTACTAAATTCTGTTCTTTAAATCCAGCAAATGTTTCCAGATTTTTCAACCACAAATTCAAAACTATGCTTAACAACTTAACCAAAAAGAAAACAAGTCTCCTTGGAGATCTTCTTGGATTCTTTTGGAGACCATGCAGGGTTTAGGAAAACAGCAAGGAGTCATTTGCCAATAGTAAATGTGCACAGGGGTCCCGTCTAGTTTTGGAGAGTTACTAATACAATCTGAAAAGGCAGCTATGATGTTGTTCTTATACAATATAAAGAATGCAGGTGAAAGTACTCATCCATGTCTGACCCCCCCTATTTATTATAATATGATCTGTTTGTTCCCCCTGGTGCCCCATCTTACTTGAGCATAGTTGTCAATGTGGGGGCCTATCAACAGCTCTAGTAGCTCCGTGGGTGCACCCTGCTTCCTTAAACAATCCCATAGCTTCCCTCTAGGCACAAGATCAAAAGCTGACTGCAAGTCTATAAAAGCTATGTAGAGATGGCCATCCCTTAGCTTTGTGTATTTCCATATTAAGAGTGTCAGTCTGAACACCTGATCAATGGTACTTACTTTTACCCTAAAACCAGCCTGGTACGGTGTCATGGTCTATTTGTTTTGTTATCCAGTCTAACAGCCTATTTAAGATTTGGCTGGCATAAATATTCTGTATGTTGTCGAGGAGGCTAATTGGCTTGTAGTTCATGGCATCATAAAGATTATCCTTTTTATGAATGGTAATATTTTCAGCCCTCTTCCATGAGTCAGGGACCTGAGCACTTGCTGCTATGAAGTTACTAAGCAGGTTCACATAGGGGATGCAGATTGCCACATTGTGCCTGAAAGGGTACACCAGAATCTTGACAGGACCCGGAGCTTTACCAATTTTGAGCAACTTGATAGTTATTTCTGTCTCATCCATTCCAAATATAATTGGAGTCAACTTGGTTTCACCCATGGAAACAATCTGGAGGGGTGGCAGGGTAATATCTACTACGTCCGTCACAGGTGAGTAATTGTTTGAGAAATGTACCATCCAAATGCCACAGTAAAGAAAACATTACTGCTCACCTACGATATTCTTACTCACCAAGTTGTTTATTTTCCTGAATATTGTATTGTTCCCACCCTTAGAAGTCTCCATCAAATCCTTTCAGATATTATCATCCGAGATTCTCTTGGCTGAAACCTACCTACATAGAGCGCGTGCCACCCAGACCGCTGGAGGAGATTTTGTTTTTAGAACTGAAATCAAGTTATTTTTTTGCTAGCCAACATGACTTAGAGTATCAGGGAATTTTGGTGCTAAAGATACCATGTACTTTCATCATTGTATTAGCTGGAGCAGTAGTTATATGTAGCTTGATTTGCTCAACTAGTGAATTGCGTATATCCACAATAGATGTCTCTGGAAGGGTTAGATCAGGAAAGGGGCTCAGGACTTCTGAGCAACCATTATAGATTTTCGTCATTAGTTCTGTGTTATCAAATGTCATTCACAACTTTAAACGTCTGTGGTCATTACTTATCCTAGGGATGCTGCTCTGTGCTCCCACAAGAAGGGTCACATTCTCAGTCAAAAGACCTGCTAATAATAGATGCAAGGGGTAATGAACACTTTCCTCTGTGATCAATCTTGAGGTCAGCCAGGCTTTTCCACAAGGTAAGCCCTAATAGAAAATAATCAAGTGTGATCTCCTTTAAATGTATAGAAGCTAGGGGTATCCAATTTAGACCTGCCATTGCAGGCCCATAGGCCATGTCCCACAGCAAAAAGAACCTGCTGCATAGCAGCCACCATACATATAATTGTGTGATTTGATTTAATCTGTGGAATATTCCACTTTTCATTCCCTTTCTCTGTGACCAGGTCTAGTCCTAAGATGGACTCATATGTGAAGTTACATTTGCCCCTATTATTATCATGCCCTTCGTATTACCATAATTCAGATAGTTCTCCAGAATAGTAAGGGTAGCAAATTCTGTGTTTTTTTGCCTCAGTCTAAGTTATACACTAAAATTACAATATGTGGCTATTTGGTATGTGTATACTTATCCCTAAAATATCAGGGGAGTCAATATTCATGGGTTCAATCCTCACATCCAGTGATATTTTAGCCCATAGAACGAGTCCCCCAGAATCCCTATCACTTGCTTAAGGTACCACATTCACAAAAAGGGTCTTGCACCCTAATTTGTAGAGGTTTCTACTGCCCAGGTTTCCTGAAATAGGTAGAGCTGATATATGTCAAGGTATTCCTGCCATTCTGGGGCCAATATTTATACTTTTTGATGCTAAATTGCGCTAACACAGTTTAGCGGCAAAAAGTATACCGCTGGCTAGCGCCATTCCAAGACGTCGGCCGGGTATCCTATTTATGGAATGGCGCAAACCGGCGCAGAGGGTGGGCTAATGTCATGGAGATTGACGTTAGCCAGGTGGGGGTTGTGGTATGGGAGTAGTGGGTTTAGTGTTAAAAAATGACATTAGGCTGGTTAGAGTAAAAAAAAAGATGACTTTAACCAGTCTTGCGTCATTTTCTGATGCTAAACCTACCATACCACATGACTCCTGTCTTATAAAAGACAGGAGTCATGCCCACCACCCCGATGGCCAGCACAGGGGAAAAGTATCCCCTGGGGATTGCCATTGCACCCTGTGCCATGTAGGGAGGGCCCATATCTGGGCCCCCCATGGTATTTAGAAAAAAAGGTAAATATTTACCTTTACTTACCTGTATTTACCTGGGATGGGGTCCCCTATCCTCCGCTGTCCTTCTGGTGTGGGAGGGGGTGTCCCTGGGGCCTGGGAAGGTACCTGTGGAATCATTCCATGGTGTTCCACCATGCAATGGGCCCACAGGTCCCCTAACACCTGCCCTGACCCAGACGTTAAATAATGGTACTAAGCAAGCTAAGCGCCATTATTTAGGCCACAATTTTTTCACAGGAGGATAAATAAGGAGCCTGGGCTGTAGAGTCATTTTTTGCCCGGGAACGCCTAACTTACATCTCATTGATGCAAGGTAGTTTTCCACAGACAACAAATGACTTTAACTCCATTATTTTGACGCTAGACGGGTCTAGTGTCAAAATATAAATATAGAGTTAAGTTTGCGCTGAAATATCGTCAATACTATTTCAGCGCAAACAGACTATATATATGCCCCTGGGTCTATTAGTTTTTGTTTTAGAACTGCAATGTTCCATGAGAGCACATTCCCCTTTTCAATAATGGAGATATTTTCCACCCCATGGGGCTTGCTGCCTGTAAACAATCCATAGTCTCCAAATCCTCTCACAAATATCTAGGGTCCACTTACAACATTGATAGCATTGCAAGCATATTTGCTCTATGAGTGAAAGCCCTATTGGTGCAGTTAACTGACTCCAAGTCATTTTACAACAGTGCTGGAAGCAGGTTAGTCAAACTGGAAGCAGTACTGGAGTGTGTGTGCCTCCCTTGCAACATAAATCAATCATTGAGCTCAAAAGTAGATGTGCCTCCACCCTCATTGTGATTTGGGCCACAATCTTCAAGGGACTAGCATAAGGCATATTGGGGCAACCATTTCAAAGTGTAGCATTTACTTGACTTTTCATGTAATTCGTTTTTAGGGATGTATGCAGTTCTAGCTATGGAGCCCCTGGGGTTAACTTGAAGTATAGAGCTGAATAGTTGGGCAATGGCGACCATAGCAAAATAGAAATAAGGCCATCCACCATTTCTCTAACCCTAAGATATAGCTTTATACTATCTTTACAACCAATATTTTTCTGTATGCACTCTGCACTTAAGCTATCTGTCCTCAGTAGTGACTGCACTGCTAATTGTGTGTTAATTAAGGAAACACTATCCTTCCCAGCATTCGGGTGCAATTTTGCTCCATTAATTAGGTAGATCATGTGATCTAATTTACTTAGGGGGCTAAAATAGTTGTCTAGAGAGTTATAACCATAAGAAGACACGTTGTATTAACAAGGTCTATTGGTGTAGTTGTCTCAGGCCTTATAACCATAAGGTGACTCATTGTAGTGATGAGGTCTGTTGGTGTAGGTCTCAGAGTAAAGGTGTTGAAAAAGTAGCCTGGGAAATAATTTGTATTACTGTCTTTTTTAATCAGAGGCTGGAATACAGATTGTCTCATTCTGGGCTCTTTAACCCTGATTAACACTAGCCTACAGTCTACTCCCACTATTACACCTGAGGGTTCCCAAACCTATACCCAACCCGTATGTTGTTCTAGTTAAGTAATGCTCACCCCATGGGTATGCTTCTGGGAGAAGCATCAGATCCCTGGTATGGGCTTCCTGAGGGTGGACTAAGTCAGTAACTACTATTTGCTGAGCTTTAACCTTATCATTGTTGGGTGGAGGGTTACCAAATGATTATATTCTCTGAGCTTCACCATTTGTCATCAATATTTTCAGAAGGTCTTTCAGTTCTCTGATCTCCACTGAAAGCCACTCAACTCTGGTAATGAGTTCTCTGACTGATAGGTCTGGTTGTATATCATCAATTGGATTGTCAACCCAAGACCCTATCTTGAAGGGGTCCAGCAAAGCCACGGGGTGAATTTTTCTCTTTTCTTGCAAAAACTTGTAATTTTTGCATGTTGGTTTGTGCTCTTTTTACATTTTATTTCCCAGAATTGGCTCTACCTCCATAATGAGTTTGTCAATTTCCACCAAAGTACAGTTGTCCCCAGAACTTTTTCTTATTTTGGGGGTTTTCCTACTGGGGAGGGCATTGATCTCCTTTCACTTAACAGTGTTTGAAAACTGACAAAAGCCTGGCAAAAGTAGAATGTTCAACAGTAATTAACTCTTTAAGCAGCCCATATTCCCAATTAATGTAATCTAGTTTCCCAGGATCTCTGCCACCCAATTGCAAATGCTCATGGTGTCCTCAAATCCCCTGAAGAGCAGTGTGCAATCAAAATCCTGTGGTGGGTAGAATTGCATGCAGCTGAATTTCCCACCACAGCATAGCACAAAGATTGTGTAGATTATAAAGTTTAAGTCAAAGTTAAAGTTTAAAAGACAATATAAAAGCAATGTCTAAAAGAAAAAGGACTTTTCGCAGTGGCCACAACAGCCTCAAGTGCAGGGATAGTTAACACACACCAGAGTCATTCAAGTCATTAGAATAGCATAGTAAAACCAGTGTTGCTATGCCTTGGTAAGAGAAAACAGGGCTGATTGCAGAGGCTTATTGTCCCCATTTTTCACTTTTTGCTGGCATTTTACTGGCTCTGATGGCACCCTGGGTACTCCTAACCAGTTCCAGGGCCTGTGCTCTGTGTAAGATGAGTATGCAAATTAGGTTAATTATAATTGGCTAAGTCAACCTACCTATAAGTCCCTGGTATATGGTTGGGCAGGTAGGTTTAGGGACCCCCAACATAGGTAGTGCCCCCATAGATGCACAGCTGAGGTGCCCAGAGTCATTTTAAAGGCAGGCCTGCCTTTCTGGCTGCTTTTAAACTAAAGATATATGCAAATTCAAATGAAAAGTAGTTCCAAAGTCTTAAACTACCTTATTTTTACATATAAGACACCCCTAAGGTGTGTCCTTTGTTCCCCTAGAGCTGGGTGCCATGTAACTATAAACAGGGACCTTATAAAAATAGTTTTATATGCCCTGGTGAGGTAAAACAACCAAATTAGTTTTTCCCTCATTGTAGTGAATGGCCTCCATAGGCTAAAATGGGGAGAATATATTTTAATTTATAAAGTCCCCTTAACTGTCAGATACCATACGTTTGGTATCAAATTAATTGTTATAATAAATCCCACAGCTTACAATTCTTGGATTTAATATAACTTGTTCAGGTGAAGAGTTTTAAACTTTACCTGAAAAGTTGCCAACTTCAGCCCTGCAGTGTTTTGCTGCTTTGCTCTGATTGGCCAGCCTCTGGTAGCCTGGCCAGGCTGCCTTCATGAGGTGTGAAGTAGCCTGGGCTTAGCATAATGGAATGTGCCTGGGGAGGAGAACTTCCCTCAGCAGATGGGGAAGCAGGAAGGGGGAGGGCAGCCAAACTGGTCTTCAAAGGCAGGGAAGGACATTTGGAGCAACCCAGCACCTCCCTCACATCCTGCAAACCCAGACAATTGGGCGCCCCCTGATTACATTAGGATAGGGAAGGAGAATGGTGTGTTTAAGATTTTTAGTCACACCAGTGGGTGGGTGCAGCCAGATGTAATCTCCATAAATCATTTTCAGCCAGGATGGATTTGTGAACTTTTTTTACTGCCTGTGATTGATTTTTGCCACACTTCCCAGGAAGTGGTCATCACAGGAGGAAGGACCCTGCACCTGATTGGAGAACAAGGACCCCCCTGTTTTTTACACAGGAGAAAAGATAACACTGGCAGACCTGCACCCACGCACCGCATCCCTACCAGGAATAACTACAGAAGAAGGACTGCCCTGCTGGAACCCTGACCTGCACCTGGACACTGCACTCTGGAGGACTTCACCAGCTGCACACTTGCGCTTCACCACTAGAAGGACTTTGCCTGGCTTCAACTGGTTCAAGGAGGGACTTCCTGTTTGCTACAGGTGAAAGCTTGCTAACCAGAGTCCTCTGCACCAACTCCTGAAGAAACTGACCAGCTGACCACTGTCCAATGGCCAAAAAGGAGTTTGCACCATGTGCATTCTGGGAGTTGTATTTCACAACCTCAAGGAGCAACTCAGAGCTTTGGGAACCTTGGAATGAGCTGTGGACCTCAAAAGGACCTTAAAGGAACATCTGGAAGAAGATCCAGAAGTTTGGAGAAGTCTGGAGAACTTATTGAAAAACGCTCAACTTGAGGCAACTCCAGCCAGCTTGCCTCATCCGCGACCCGGCCTGACTTGCAGGTTCATCCCGGTGAAGAACATCTCAGAAAAAATTACTAAGTCAGAAAGTTGACCAGGATCTTCCAGGCAGTGTATCGGAAGAGGGCTCTATGGACATCGGATCATGATTCAGGTTTGCCCCGCTCGAAGAATTTTCACCTCGAAAAAACGACTACGTCCAAAGGTAATAATCTCCACCAAGGGCTCCCGCAAAGCGTATCTGAGGAAGAGTTCCAGGAGGTCAGATTGGACTAGCGACTTGGTCCCGCTTAAGAAAATCTTCTGAAAAACGACTAGCCGGGCAGGGCTCCATCGTAATCGCCTTAAACTTTAACTTTGTCCCGGTCATTTTGGTGTCATTGTAAAGCTAAAAATATTTCCTATTTTCATAAACTGGTTTTGGGTTTTTAAACTGTTTCCTGTGTTTTATTTAATTACTGTTTTGTGACATTTGAATGCCTTATGCTTTCTCTCCCAAGTTAGGCCAAGCTACCAAGGGTTGAGCTGGGTTTAACTTATTGAGAACTAACTAGACTTAAGTGGAGGTTGGTGGCCTATTGCTAAGTGTAGGTACTTACCCACCCTTACCAATAACCCATTTTCCAACACGTGTGCACCAAGTATCCATCTAGTTGAGAGAACCAAGAGGGGTGGCCCAGCCTCTTCCGGGCAAGGATGGGCAAGGATGTGCTGTGAGTCAAGAGCACAAGTAAAAGATGTTTCAGGCTCCTCCTCCTCCCTGATACAAGCTGGGACAGGTTATCTCCCACTCGCTCCCAGAAAGACTCCCAGTGCCACCAATTACTAGGTGAGCTATTTAACTCCAGGTGAGGGAAAAGGAAAAAGTTGTTGCAGTGCTCCTCTTCCTCCCTGGTATAGACTGGGACAGGTAGCCCCCCTCGCTCCCAGAAAGGCAGTATACTCATAATATCAGGTATTTGTGATGGACGAAACATCTTTCTGAATATGTGGATTATTATCTAAAACCTTTGGTGACAAATCTGCCTCTTATATCACGGACATTATGGACCTGCTGAATAAACTGGAAGAATTAGCATGGGAACAATCAATGTATTTCGTGTCCCTACATGTCTTTGGACTCTTTACCTGTATCAGAAATTGGGGCTGAACGTCATGGAAACTTTTTTGGGATCCAGAAGTGCAACCTTTTTAGACCTCTCAAAGATGTTAATTCAAATGGCAGAATTCATACTTCCCAACAACGTTTTCCTTTCCTATGGTAATTGGAATGAACTGTTAGAGGGACAGCAATGGAGACCAGCTTTGCTCCCTCTTATGTTAACCTCTTTATGGGGTGGTTTGAGAGTGTGCATGCCTAGTCCCCCTCAGCTAAAGAATGGACCCCCTATATATTATTTGGAGACGGTTCATTGATGATATTTTAATAATTTCAATAGGATCTTTTACACAGTGAAAATAATACTCTTCCTATTTGAAGTTACATTTTGTATAATGTTCAGTTTTCTATGGAGTACAGTGATATAAGTATAACTTTTTTAGATATGATACTATATCAAACTGCTAACAAAATTGGCAACAGAGTTCACAGAAAACCTACTACCATGAATAGTGGTCTAAGAGCTGATATCTCCTATCACAAATCAGTAATCCATGGTATCCCGATTGGGGGGAAAAGTTAGAATACGTCAAAACTGTAGTACTGACCAGGATTTCTTGTTGGAGATTGGGGAGCTAAAGAAAAGATTAGGAACACAAGGACACAATGAGAGGACACTGCAAATGGCATAAAATAGAATATACCAGTTAGATGTAGTACACCAAAGAAACAGGAGAGGGAAAAGCCATAGAAAAATAACATTTTTTACGTTGTGTAAACCTGAACACAATGAGAGTTATAGGATTTTGAAGTGCCATTGGACCCTCTTATCTGGAGTTACAGCCTTAGAAAATAATTTAATTAACAAACCATCCTCAACATGCAGAAATGGCCAGGCCAATGGAACTATGATACAAGAAATGACTTGCCACCTATTAAAATGAGGAAAGAAAGGAACTTGTTACCAGGTCAACCCAAGAGATTTTTCCATTGCTCAATGTAATTTTTATACAATGGGAAAGACAAGAAATATTACATTAATGGGTTCATTAATTGTAAAATTACTCACGTGATGTACATCATTGTTTGTAATTGTTCTTTGATCTATGTGGGGAGCTCTGTGAGAGCTCTCAAGAATTGAATTCATGAACATCTTAGAGCAATTACCAATGCAATGGAGACATGTGTAATCCTATTCTTCAACATATAGAGAAAACAAATTTGAACAAACATGAGTTCACTTTTCATGGTACACAGAAGTTAGAATCTGACCAGTGGGGAAGATTGTGATCTACATTTATGCAAAGCAGAAGCACAATGGATTGGGAGAGTGAGATCAGTAGAGAGAGGCCTAAACAGTGAAAATGAACTATATTACTTTTTACAGAACTTAGGGCCAGATGTAGCAAGCATTTTGCATGGTGCAAACTGCGAAAATCGCAGTTTGCGCCATGCAAAATGCCGAATGCGATGCTCATTCACAATTTGCGAGTCGGTACCGACTCGCAAATTGTGAATGCGACTCGCAAATAGGAAGGGGTGTCCCCTTCCTATTTGCGACTCGCATCGCAATGCAAAATTGCTTTGTGACCGCAAATGCGGTCGCAAAGCAATTCGCAGTTACCACCAATGTCACACTGGTGGTAACCCATTCGCAAAAGGGAAGGGGTCCCCATGGGACCCCTTCCCCTTTGTGAATGTTGCCAAAAAGGGTTTTTAAGAGCAGGCAATGGTCCAATGGACCACTGCCTACTCTGAAAAACCGAAACCAAATGGTTTCGTTATTTTTTTTATTTTTGCAACTCGTTTTCCTTTAAGGAAAACGGGCTGCAAAATAAAAAATAAAACAGCTTTATTTAAAAAGCAGTCACAGACATGGAGGTCTGCTGTCTTCAGCAGGCCACCATCCCTGTGAGTGCAGGGTCTCGCTATGGGGTCGCATAATGCGACCCACCTCATTATTATTGATGAGGTGGGTCTTTGCGACCCCATAGCGACTCGCGGACGGTGCCTGAGACACCGTTGTGCATCCGAATTTGCGGTTTGGAAATTGCAAGTTGCACCGACTCACAATTTCCGAATCGCAAATTCGGATAATGCAACATCTGGCCCTTAATACATTAAAAGTCTTGGACACTATGGAACAGTTGTATACTATGGAACAGTTGAGATCGGTGAACTTTTTAAACTGTGGGATTATTAGATGATGTCTTATTAGAAATAGAAGATTGATTGTTGGGTTAGCAGATTACAATGCAATATATTTGATTGAATTTGTAATACAAATGCCATATATAAGTAGTAAGGAGAGACACTACATGCCAATTAGAGATGAAATAGGTATATGGAACATCTCTAAGACGATCTATACTCAGGATGAGAAATTAGATTGTTAACAAGTCGAATTAGAGTAATTAGAAAAAGAGCTTCAAGACAGCACTGAGTGTAGATAATGAAAAGTATGGGCAAAATAATAAAAACATGAACATACTTAAAGAATTACAAAGTAGTGAGGGGGTGCCATAATTTAATAAAGATGCAGAATATTGAGTGAGACTATTTCAGATTAAGATGTGAGGACATGTATTAAAAAGATGTAGCCATGTATGAGGAGATAGAACCATCTCAAAATAATGTTAATGAGATGGAATGGAAGTTAGCCGCATCACATTTTGTCGTATATGTAAAGCAACATACAAATTATGGTGAACTTGTTGCTGATAATCACGTTGGTTAAAAATGTTGACAAAAATAGTTTCAAAGTGGCACCTATTGTGGAATACGATACGTTATGGGTAAAAAATGAGCACAAGAACACATAGAAAACGTTTTTAAGTGTAGAGCGAGAGGTATCATTTAATTAAAATGTGGAAAACTAAGTGAGACTATTAGAGTAAGACGTGAGAACATGTATTAAAAAGATACAGCCATATATAGATGTATGAGGCAATAAAACCATATCAAAATGGCACCTGATATTACTAAAGAGAGGAAGTGGAAGTTAGCTGAGCCACATATTGACGCACGTATGAAGCGACATGAGAAAAATGGCAAACTTGTTGCAGGTAAAACTCTATGATGAAAATGGCATCCAGAAGGAATGCTGGAAATTAATCGCAAAAAATTCAGTCTTCTTCCACCTAATGATAGGAAGAAATAAAAAAATGAAAGATCATGGGAGGTTGAATTATACAACATGTGAGAATGTTTATGGCTTGAGATACAGCAGTCACGCTGCCCGAAGTAACACCATTGCGTGGGCGTGACTTTTACTCATAATCGTTACCTGTGAAGTGAGGTCATCCCATGAAGTAAGCCTTAGCCATAAGCGAGGCAATTAGGAGAGCTAGAATCATGGATTTAAAATAAACTTTGTGAAAAAGTGTCAAGAGATAATACCTGATAGGCAACCTTACTACCATGTTCATTATGCTAAGTAAAGGGCGCGACCTACATTGACTATCCCTCTCCCTTTAGCAATATGATTACGTATAGGTCAAAATCGAGTGCTCATTCACATTAATATCCGACAATTTAAATTACCAGCGAAGAGTCTCTAATAATCATGAATCAGCATGGTACCACACTAGTACGAAATTATATTAATGGAATTTTACATTTTTAATAGGATGCAGAGTTTGCAGATTTTGCTATCAACTGTGAATACGATTATATTCTGACATTCAAACCTACTAACAATGTATATAGGGGGAGATGTCAAAGACAGTGAATGGATCACATCGCACTTTTACTTTACTCCAATGAAGTACCTGGTCAGTGAATAAGGTTTAAGAATCATGAGTTAGTTAGTGAAAGGTTTTCTTGTTTTAACAGTTGGAAAATTAACATCAAGAATAGAGGTTACCGAAATATTGGTGATGAGAATTACAAGAATGACTATTGTAAGTAATGTTTAAAGCTACAAATGAAAAAGTGATTTATAATGTGAATAATTAGATATTAATGCCAAACATCTAAAAATACTGGGTGACTTTTAAGTGTGTAGAATTTAAGGTGCTTAGGGAAATTGGATGAAGGTGTTCTGCGCATGTATGAAAAACAGTTTGATTGATTTTCCTGTATCATTATATTGTTGCATTATGGAAAAATCTTTTTACATGGTTTTATTGTGACTGAATCAAGATTTTATAAGATATACATATATCATTTTATAGTCCCTGATGAAGTCCTCTAGAAAGGACAAAACGTGTTGGCTGGGTCATTTATGAATACATTGATCAAGGATGTATTGATCAAGGAAAGGAATCACGAGAATAATTCATAAACAAGTTACAAATTTCCAGAGCATAGTCATCTTCTCATTTGGATGATTGAAGCATGGAAAGGTCCCTTGAGAATCACTTTGGAAAATATAAATTAACTTTTAATACATTGGACATCACAATTTGTTTTCTATTTTGGGATTTCTCTCCTATGAAAGAATGTTGCTTATGGCATACATTGCTTTATTTCACATTAAATCATTAAGAGGACTACATATTATAGACTTTGACTGGACTAGAATTACTGCAGACAGTTCTTCTGTTTCTGAATACAATAATTTAAGAAGAATTTACACTCCTTCTCTTGGTGCATGTCCTATTTTTTCAAAACCTACATTGTTTCTTAAAAGGAAATGAAATCCGAAGCACAATAATCCTGAACTTCTGAAAGGATGGTGTAAGAAAAAAACAAAAAGTACATAATTTGGAAAAAAATGGATATCAGTTTCTCAATAGTAATGACATTAACTGTTCTAGTAATATGTTTGTTCATCTCCTTGTTTCAGTAATATGTTTGTTAATCTCCTGTTTACCTACCATCTGTAAAAGAAATACTACAACAACATGTAGATATGCGTTTATGCAGATCCTTAAGTACTAATCATGCCCTACTTCAGTCAGAAAGAAATGGATCACTCTACTTCTGTTGTCAGAGTTTTGAATGGATGTTCTACAAACAACTGAAAATGAAACATACCCAAATATAGACCTTGTTGGTGCAAGCTATTTGTGGCAACATGAACGTGTACATTCCTTCAATTATACATCCAGGATCACTGAATTTGAAAGATTTGTTTACATCCCACTCCCTTATTGCAAATCTTTTGCTTTTCAACATGTAATATCCAGCACTTTGCACTAAATCCTTTGTCTGACATGTAGATCATAGGTAGTCTCCTCACTTTGTTTAACTAAGGTTTTAAATAAATAAATCTGTTTTCATGCTTTAAACAAGTGCTGTGAGTTATAGAAAATGGAATATGTTAATTACTCAGTTCACTCTTACTCCAATTTCTGTTTTGGGTCATATTTTTACTTGTTCTGCATTATTTTCCAGCATGGCAAAACAACTGGTTCAGGTCATTATACAATACATTTGAAAAACAATACTGGATGGACACATTGTGATGATAAACAATAAACATGTAACTAAGACTGCCCGAACATTTGGAAGACTCATACCTTCTCATTCTGCATCCAAAATTCTAATTTTATTTACAGACTTTTACTGCAAACTAAAAGATGTTACAGAATAGAAAATACATCATTAAGTAGACATGTCATTATGTAGCCTAGCATGGTTGATGGATTTGAAGAAATCTACTGATAGTGTTATTATGGCTCTTTATAATTTTGTATGATCCATTAGTGAATGGGGAAACAGTTGGACAAGCACAGCATGTATGGGTTATTTTCTACCATCCATTTGATTTGTGTTTTCCCCAGTTCTTCATGGTGGATACACTATTAAACTCAAGTTCATCTTCACCTGTTTAGGCGCTATGTGATGACATATTTAGATAACATTACTGTTGCTTTCATTTGAGAAACACAAAATAAAATGTTTCTATACCTAAGACATTCTGTTGATATACTCTAAATCTGCTACATAGCACCTGTGAATATTCGAATATCACCAATTACTGCAAACGTTGGAAGTATTTCACACATCAAAACACAGCTTTCCTACATTGCAACACTTACATTTTTCTCAGCCTTTTGTGCATTACCTTGAATACTTTTATGTATGAGAACTGTAAATAAATGAGATTAGTATTGGCAAAAGCTCTTTATTATTAGATTTTAGTGGGTAGTTGTGAAAAGAACCATTTTAATTCTTCTTTTTTTTTTTTTTTTTTTTTCTCAAGTCAACAAGACCAATAACAAAACACAACAATTTCCTATGTTAAACACAAAATGGGAAAAGTGGAGTAAAAACAATTAAGGGTTTTGAGAAGGACAAACATGAAACATTTATATTTGCCTCACTAGGTTGATGGTCCTCTCTCCAGCATCTATAACTGTGTGGCAGCTCAGACACTAGGTAACAGTACCACCAATCTGCTTCACTGTGTTTGTGTCCTGTGTCAATCGATGAACAGGGATGGTACTTCCAAAAGGCGGGACAGAAACTGTACCCTGCGATGGTGCTCCTGGCAGTGATTGATTCAAGGCAACAGACGATGATCTCACTAAGCCTGTAACTGCAGCACCTGATGATGTTTGGGCAGCAACCTATTCTATCTCCCTTTTCCTTGTTCTTTTGTCCCTTGCCCATCGTGTTGAGTGCATGGATATAAGATGTTTCTGCATGTCTTTTGTGCCAAAAGAATATTGCTGCCTCTTCTCTCCTGATATAACCTTTTTTCAAAGGTTCCATGCCACTAGAAGTGCATTTATATTTTTCAGCAAAACAGCAGAAACTGCACACCACTGACTCTCGAAGTCTCTGTCTTGTTATCACGTCTTCATGTTCCTCTTCAGCGGTGACTTCCTCTACTTCCTCTCTGTGGTGGGGACCTCCTCAACAGCTCAATGGCCCTGGTCAGCCATTTTTTCTCTCCAACACAATACAGGACCTCAATAATAACAAAAGCTCCTTCCTGTTCTATAAATTGGAGAGAAATTATGAAATCAGAAAATAAACTGCCTGTTTGGTGTCATTGGTTGTATTTGTTACCAATAAGAACACTTTTTACAATTGGCAAGTACTGTGGTACCATTGTGGTAGTGTCTAGGTAGTACTGTGGTAACGGTGATAACTTAAAAAAATAAAATACGCATGAACTTCACATTATAAACAGTTGTACATTAGTATTGTTAAAGAAAGGGTTCAACATAACATTGCAAAAGAGTAATATGGATGTACTTACAAAGCAAACACAACCTGTACATGTCAGCTACATGAATAGTCCTAATCCTACCAGAAAACCGTATTCAAACAACCACACTACTTACGTATATTACATTTTTACTGTTTTATATGTTTTGTACATATCACTAACACATTATTACCATATACATAATCTAAATGCTACACAAATTACTGAAACATTTTCACTAATTCAATGTCTTTCGCACATATAAAATGCTCATACACCCATACAAATACTTAAAAACAATGAAATTCAAGGACAATAGCAAAAGTTAGAGATTTCTTAAAGTCAGGGAAACATTACTTCATTTCAACTATACCAAACAAAATCAAACAAGACAGGCATTATAAATTATAATGTTTTAAATGTGCTTTATAAGTTGTGTCCCATATTTAAGTTTGTTTTAACTCATGCACCTCCTTACATACTTTCCTTACTGAGTTACAGGCTTAATTTAAAAAAAACACCGCCATGCCCTTGTGATAACTCTTCAAAACAAAGTGCTTGCCACTTTATTTTATTTTGTACACTTTACTCAGCTCCTAGGAAAAACTTTCTATTACCCATTTTGCGCAATTTGCACACTTTTTCCTATCAAGAAGGATTGACTGGCATTCAAAGCCTCTCATCCAAACAAATGTGCATTTCTATTCTTAGTTTTATTAATTCCGCTATCACCATTAGAAACCGATATGAATTGGTAATGTGACTATTTATTAAGAGAAACTAGATATTGTCTTATTGCTATATATGATTTTATAAGTATTTATTATTTTTTACCGATTTCGTAAGCTTAGGCGGTAAGCTTAGATTTTATAGATTTGCCTTTGAATTATGTAATAGGTACTATATTTTATGTACTTTTATGGCAACATGCCGAATAAAGTTATTTTGACTGACTGAAAACCACATGCAGATAAAAATCACTGACGTACCGTCTTGCACACTTTGAACATCTCCCTCTTCACATGACATTAATTATAACTCATGCCTTATGTATGTACTTGTTACACTTGTCTATAATATAATAGTCATATGTTTGTAAAATTATATAATGTATACCAACAGTTATGATATTAGAAATACCATAATTTCAGAGAAAATAGAGCATGGTACAGTGGTGAGTTATAGTGAACAGTCCAAGCATATTAGATTTATTATATTGTCTTAGAAGCTACAGCCTTAGGGTGGTATTCCCCCAAATGTTTTGGTTTCACTCCTCCTGTTCTGGTGAATTCTTTGTTTTTTTTCGTAAGGACTCTGTGCGTTTTACCACTGTTAAAGAGGGCTAAAGTGCTTGTGCTCTCTTCTTTAAACATGGTCAAACTGGCTTAGACCCAATTGGCACTGGGACCTATGAAATAAATGTTACTAGTGGGTGTTCAGCACTGATTGTACCTTCCACTTAAGTATCCTTTCAAATATGTTCCAGGCCTGCTATTGCAGACTGTATGTGCAGTTTTTAACTGTCTTTTCAAACTAGCAGAATACCCTTTTTGCCAGGCCTACACACTCCTTTTTAATGCATATACGTACCCCTCTGGTAGACCATAAATAGCCCATAAGGCAGAGTGCCTTATATTTAAAACATTGGGCATGTAATTTTAAGTTTTACATGCCCTGGTAGTTAAAAACTCTCAAATTCATTTTTCACTTTTGCAAGGCCTACCTCTTCCATACCATATGATAACAATGGGTTACCTTATCAAATTTAATATACATTTAAGAAGTGATAACTTTAGATTGGGAGCAGGTAGAAATGTTATGCTTAGAGGCTGAGGAATTGCCATTTTAAAAACCCCTTTCATGGTAAAGTCAGATTTTAAGTCACAATTGTAGATATGCCACTTTTAGAAAGTTGCCATTTTCTTGTCCTAACCATTTAGTGCCTTCAGCCTGTTTGCTGGATCACAGGACTAGGTGTAGCGGGCCTTTGTATAGGCCTGCTAGAGAGCATCACAATAGAGGATATTAGTGTTGGTAGGATGTCCATCTGAGGCAGGATGGGGAGTGGGGAACTCACATTCTACACTTTCACTTCAAAGGACTGGCACTGAGGCTGCTCATATACAAGGGACTTCACACTAGTCTATTGTGCCCCCAGAGAGGTCAGGGCAAAGCTAGGGAGGCAATAACTTTCTCAACACCTCTGTAGGGGGAAATTCCAGAAGTTTCTCCCACGTAAAAAGTGGGCCTCTGATATAAAAAGGAGACCCTGAGACCGATGTTTCAGAACATTCCTGGATTTGTTGTTACTAAGAAGGATGCTCTCCTACTTCAGGCCTACCCTGCTTGCTGATAAGCAAGACTGGACCTACACCATTCATCCCAGGCTGAGTGACTCCAAGGGTCAGCTGGTTGACCTCCTGTTCTGAGCGATAGGGACACAACAAGCTCCAGAGGCCTGCCTGCAACTGGCCAGTGGACCTGCTGCACTGGATCTGCCTGATCCTGCAACTGGATCTGCCTGAGTCCTGTTGGCCTCTCCTGGAGTCAATTCTAAATCCCCATATGGCACCTCCCCAGGTCCTAAATCCTTGGCAGATATCAGAGAAAGTTCCTCCTGCCCTAACTGAAAGTTTTATCAAATCAGATGTAAAGCAATGCAAAGCCTCACAAAACATTGCCACACATCTGGAAGCTTCATTAGAGCTGACACCGAGTGAGTTGAAGCTCCACAAAGCCTCACTGCACAGCTGCCAGCCTCATCAGAACCGACACCAGACGACACAGACACCCAACGCCTCGCTGCACAGCTGTCAGGTTCATCAGAACCGATACATCGCAATCTTTGCAGCTGCCTAGAACAAATGCTGACCAATGGAAAGCCTCAAAAAGCAAGACAAAGCAGACTGCACACCAAGGAAATAAGTTACAGTCCTCAGCTGGCCAAACTTGGTCCTGTGCATAGCCCGCACTCCATCATGGTCGGCATGAACTTGTGACTTTGGCCTGGTCTAGATTGACCAGATATCCTCATGTGGCACTTTGAACCTTTTGTCTCTGCTTTTAGCTATACCTTTAACATTGTATAGCTCCATTTCTCCCAATTGAATTTTTTACATTTTTGTATCAAAAAATTTATTAAATTTACCCTACGTTTCTGAATTGGTTTAGCATTTTTCTTGTGTTGTCATTTCATTACTGGTTGTGTGCTGCATAAATACTTTACACATTGTCTTAAGTTGAGCCGGACTGCTTTTGTGCCAAGCTACCAAAGGGTTAAACACTAGCTATTTTAGTGACTTTTTTGGTTCACCCTAAGGAGGACTGTGGTTGTGGTTTGAGTAGGGTTTCACCTGGACCAACAGCCTAATTTCTCACATACAATAATATAGTTGCACAGCTCAATTATTCATACACCCTTTCCCATTTGTCAGCAATCTTTAATCAACTTTGTGTACAACCTCATGACTGCCGTTATTCTGTGTGTTAATGCATGATTTTCTGTGAGGAACCATGTTTAAATACTGAATAATTTTGTTTGCATGAAGAATACTGTTTTATTGAATCTATTTACTCTGTTACTCTCCCATAAATGTATTGTTGGAAAATGTCACTTGACAGCTTTGAAGCTTTGAAAAAGCTCATTGGCACTAAACGTGAGAGCGAAATGCATGTCAGATGTGGCTACATCATGTGAAACTTTTTTAGTTAAAAGTCATTCATATGTAGAACTGATAGTGAACAACTCGCTAGCATGCCTGACAACACTCCTGATTCGGGCAGATGACTACCAATTTCAAGGCTAGTATCCTGCCTCTTGAATCCTGTATGCAGAAACTCGATTCGGAGTTTTGTACAACTGCCAAAAATAAAGTGTTGATGCCTTTCACAGACGCACTAATCTACGCCTCCAAGAATTACCTCTGACATCAAAGGTTAAGGCTTTGTCCTCAGTTATTGCAGGGGTAAATTAGAGCATGAGACAGGCCTCAACATTTTATTTTTGGCAGTTTTACATAGCACAAACAAAAACAGAGCTTAGAACTTTGTTCTTGTTTGCCCTTTTTATTAACCTGCCAAAAATGAATTGCGGACTGTCACCTAACATACCATTTGACCCAAATCACACACTGCCTCTGCTTCAATAAAAGTCAGTGGAGAACATACATTCTGCCGATTTATTTTTAAATCCCCCACTTGCCTGTTCTGAAAAGTTGGCAAGTATGTCCTGGGTATGTAGACTACTATAAATCTCAGGTATCTACTTCTTGTGAGAACAAATTGGGTTGCCGTTTGAATCCCAGTGGAAGAAACCTGCACCTCTTATTATTTAACTAATAAGGAGTATATTTATGGCACTTCCAGTCTGGACGTCGACTAAAGACCCGTGTTTTTTGCCTTCTGGTGATCTACCCATTTCAGTTATTATTTTTCGTGTATTTATTTTTCTAGAGAGTAATTCAAGTGACTCCAGTATTTTATACTGTTGTTGAATGGAACACCTGAGTATCACATGTGTTTCAGTATGAAGATATTGGCAAATCAATAATTCAAGCACCAGAGAGAGTATAAACGGAATAGTAACTTCGTCGAGTGAGCAGTTGTCAGAATAAAGTTATATTTAATTTTTCACTTGTGTCAGGTTTTTCATATGACATACATAGCCACGAGGCAGCAGTTTGATTGACAAATAACATACTAACATAGAATCATTACAAGTGAGCAGTACTAATAGGATCAGTACTGATGCAGAGGATTAACAAGGGAGCTAGCGGTTAAGTTGCATATTTTTAAGTATTTTTTGTATGTTTAAGAAGTTCAGTATATTGTGATCAGAGATGGATTTCCATAGTGTGCGAGGTGGGCATGAAAAGGCTTGGTGTTAAATCTTGCCTTTTCTGGCTTTATGAATTTACAGATTTAAAGGATTTCTGTTTTGGGTGCTTCATTGTCCACCTATGATTTGGATGTTGTTTTCACAAAGGCCTCTGAATTGCCTCGAATGCTCATATATTGTTTAATTCGATCCCACCTTCAAGACGGAGCCGGTGAAGTTCTATTAGAACAGGAGTGATCTAATCTCAGATTTTTGGCTCCTGTGACTAGTCGGGCAGCAACATGTGGATACATTTTGGTGGTGGAGTACAGTAGTTTGAAGAAGTATCATGAAGTGCGTTGAATGGTACTCAGAATGAAAAGAGGCCACACCATCATTTGACAAGTGATGCAAGACGTAATGGAGATAGAAGGTGCGTAATTAGGTGAAGTAACTGACACGGTTAGCCATTATTGCTGAATTTACTAGCACCTTTTGATGATCTGCCTCTCACAGATACAGAACTGCACATTGCCTCTGTATTCCACACAGATGGCCAGATTTAAGAAAAGGGCTGCTGCACCCAGTGCCCCATTAACGCCACCATGTGTGCCACATATCTAAGATACCATTGCGCCATATCTAAAATACATCACACCATGGTGGCAGTTAAGGAACTTTTGTCATCATTGTTGACGCTAGTTCCTAGCTTTGCAGGATTATCGTCAAAAATGTTGATGCTACTCCTGCAAAGCCCATTGAGGCCCATTGTAACCAATGGTGTGTCCCCTTTTAACGCCTGCTCTGAGAAGACATTGTGGCCCATATTTACACTCTGTTTGCTCTGAATTCGCGTAATTTTTTTACGCTAATTCAGCGCAAATCAAACTCCATATTTATACTTTGGTGTTAGACACATCTAGTGCCAAAGTTATGGAGTTGACGTCATTTTCTGGAGGGGAAAACCTACCTTGCGTCAATGAGATGCAAAGTAGGCGTTCCCGTCCAGAAAAGGACAATATGGCCTTTGCGCTTTATTTATCCGATTGTGCTAAAATCCAGCATGGGGTGATGGGGGCTTTCAATATTGGCGCTAAACTTGCTTAGTGGCATTATTTAACGCCTGGGTATGGGCAGGCATAAGGTAACCTGTAGGTAGATTTCCAGGAGACCATTGTAATTGCCCACAGGTGCCCCTCCCTGTCCCCAGAAACAACCCCACCTACACCTGCCCACACCAGGAGGTCACCTAAGGATGGGGGACCCATCCAAGGTAAATCCGGGTGAGTATTTTCTTTTTTTTATTTGCCCAACACCACTTGGGGGCCCTGACTTGGGCCTCCCTGCACGGCACTGGCCCCAATGGCCATGTCCAGGGGACATTTGTCCCTTGGGCATGGCCATTGGGGTGGTGGGCATGGCTCCTGTCTTTACTAAGACAGGAGCCATGTGTATGGGGCTTGTGTGCCAGAAAATGGAGCTACACTGCCGAGAGGCATTTTTTGGCGGCTAAACAGTGTAGTGCCATAATTTGGCGCACAACCCCGGTTCCGCTTACACCTCCCCGGCCCTGTTAGCGTCTTTTCCAGGGACACTAACAGGGCCTTAACACTGGCTAGCGCCATTCTATAAATACAGTATGGCACCCGGCAGGCGTCTTGGAACGGCGCTATGCTTTTTGACGCAAACCTGCGTTAGCGCAGGTTTGAGGCAAAAATTATAAATATGGGCCTAAAAGTGTCAAAGAAAATGAGGGAAAGAAATTGCTAGATTTCGTTGTGCCATTGGTTGTCCCCCCACAACAGGGGAACACCCTCTTTGCATACAATATGCCTGGCACAGGCATAATATAGAGCAAAGGGTTTCAAAGTGGTACAATGCATGCCCGTTGGGCAACATTAGCATAAAGAAAATTATGTTAATGTGGTGCAAGGAGGCGCTAGGGGCTCTTAAATCTGCCCCAGAGTTTGGCCTTGTAGAGCATTGAATACCTAATTGCTTGTGCTCAAAGGGCCTCTTAAAGCCAGGCAAAGATTGCCTAGCCTCCTGAACCACTGGGGTGAAATCCAGTGGAAAAATGTGATGGGAGCACCACAATTGTTCAGGCCTGGTTGAGTTTGCTAAGGTGCAGGATCAGATTGCGATCTGTATGGTTCAGCAATGCTCTATAATAGACCTAAGGCTTGACGCCGGGTGCCATCCAGTGGTTAATGAATGGTGTGTACGTTCAATGATGAATGCCACTGAGAATGCCTCCCAACTGAACAGAGAAATCAGTATGTCTTCCACTCAGCTCTCCATATTGGCGACATTGGGGGACCCTGCCTCCCCAATGACATGCATTTTATTGCGTTGTGAACGTCCTACCAGTTCTTTGTTCTTTGCCTTCATAACAATACATTTTCTCTTCTGACCAACAGAGGTCTGACTGTGTCCAAAATCTGCATTTCTGCCTGCGTGAGGCTAGCGCTCTATCTGTCAGCGCTTTCTTGAAAGAAATTCATCCATGTCCGTAGTGTATTGATTTACAATTGATAGACAACAAACACTTTCATGTCATGTAAAAGTTGCAATTCAACTATTTATAGTGCCTGTCTCCACTGGGGGTCCATCTGTATGCACAGCAAATTGTTTCTTGTCAAACGGGAATTTTTTCTGCTTGCTGTCCGATTTCCACATGACAACAACTCCCCCTCAGTAATTTACAGGACACAGAAGCAGAGCCAGACAACTGTGCAGATAAGGGGGTCCTCTCCAGCAGTGACATACTCAGTGAGACAGCGAGTTGGTAAGGTAACAGGGATGGGCATAAGAAGTATGGACAGCCATATCAAGACTTGAAACACATACACTGCTGATGTACTGAGAGATATGTAGGACTTCCATTTGGGCTGGACTGTCCCCATGGGGAGTAGAGACAAGACCGATTTGCATTTGGCAGGGTCCAAATTGGAATGGTGTGGCAAGCAGAAAAACAATAGATTTAACCAGATCTGTGACTGGGGGTGACTTTTTGACATTGTTCAGTGTTCCATCCATCATCTGTTCTTTTGGCATTTGTCACCCTAAGTGGGAATGGTATGCTCTGACGTCGGTTCCATGTTCACTATGCCACCTGATTCAAGCCAGCCTGGCTGATGAGGTGTGATTCCCCAAAATCGTTTCCAGTCCAAGGAGGACCTGGCTTGGCAGTTCGGGCTGCACTGTTCCCATGGAAAGCAGGTCATGAGTGATTTGCATATGGCTGGGTCCAAACTGGAATGGCAAGGCAAGCAAAACAAATGATGGGTTTACACCCTGGTCTGTGTCTGGGGATGAATGTTTGACATTGTCCGCATCACATCCATCATTTGTTCTTTTTCCATTAATCAGGAAGTACAGCACTTTGTTAAGGCCAATTAGCACAGCAGTAAACCATAAAAATCCCTTTATGCTCTGTTGTGTGCCACATCTTGAGCCAAAGGGAGGCGGCAGCACGTAGCAACAGGAATGCCTCTGAGGAAAAGAAAGGCTTGATTTTTCTAGGAACCAGGGGACCTCATCAGGCTTCGATTCGTGGCCTGCCACCCATCTGACAGCAGTTCTAGCCTGCAACAGGCCACACCAAGACGCAACCCCAACCAGGGACCAGAAGGACAAGAGGTGGCTAGGAAAAACAGTATTTGGCAGAGCAGCTGCTTTTAGTGAGCTGGGCTTGAGCAGCTCTGCACCTATGCGGCCATCTGCCTTCATGGCTCTCTCCCACCCCCCTAGTAGAGTTTTTTGGGAAGCCCAGCCAGGATTGCGTCTCCAGATGTGCATGATGAAGTGACTGTACTGTTGCCCTGAATTCATTGTGTTGAAAAATTACAACTCAACTCAGGGGAGGTCAAAGGGGGAAAGTCATTTCAAAAGTTACGTAAATCTTACCTATATAAAAAAACAACTCCTTCATCTTATATTAAATATACATTTCTTTTTTGTTTCACATTTGAAGTAAAAACTAGATATGCAGCCTCTTAATATAGAAGCACTGTGGGAAGAAAGATTTTTTAATGAAAAGTCACAGCATACCAAGGTAGATGGGTGTAGTTTCTGTGAGGCAGAGTAGGTTAAATCAAGATCTTAAAAAATGTTAAGTATGATGGCAAAATGGGTAAAAATCTTCAATTTAATTGAAATTTCACATTATGCAATTTTGCATCATTTTTGACTCTAGACTGGTTTGCACAGAATATGTGTTTCTGAGTTACACTCTGTGCTCAAACCCATCTCGGTATCTCGCAAGACATCTGGTACGCAACATGCACACTTGCACACTTGCATAACTTAGTTATTCAAGTTACAGCTAACCATATTGCCCTCAAGGTCATAAGTCCTTGAAATTTTCAAAGAATTGTGGAACTAATTTAAGTACTTTTGAACACTCCTAGTTAACACCTTTATGTTATATTAATCTTTCTTTGGCATTATATTTTTCAATGAAAAATGACACAAGAACGGATCAAAAACTTATGTTGAGTGATATCACTGCAAGTCCCCTGCAGTAACTGTATACATAATAGTCTCTGTCTTCTTTGTTATCCTGTATCATGATATTTCAGCAATCATCCCACTGGCAAAGATTCAGTCAAGTATCCCATTAATTACTTTTTTAGACTTAACAATATTTTGCAGGGCATTTCACCATGCTTGGCAATAATGCACTATTTATTGTTTGTAAAGTATATATGACTATTATACTCTTACTCGGTATTTCATTTCAACAACTTTTCGACTTTTCCACAAACATTCAGATTTTCATTGTTCAGGTTTCCAATGGAGCTCATTCAGAAATATTTGATCCATTTGCTTCACTATGGAGAATCGGAAATTATTGGATTATTTTACCTTAAAATCACAATATGAATGCCATAAAGGTGAAGAGGTTAAAATGCCTAAACTGGACTAAGGAGGAAAAAAACATTTCCTAGATATTTTGAAGGAAAGCTTCAATTTCATTATGGACAGGGAGGCAAGGTTTATGCTTATCTATCTTCTTCATTTTTTTCTCAGCAATTAAACACTAAACATGTTATAACCACAACTGGGTGAAGAATGACAATTTCCATGATTCCAAGCAAAGTCAAGTTCCACCAATCACATGCCTCTGTCTCTCCAGAAGAACATCCTCAAGGGATAGCACTTTCTCTTTATTATCAAGGTGGACTATTGAGAAATATTTCCCACAATCAATCTTATTTCTGCTCAATATCTTCCAGATGTCAACCTACTGCAAAAGCCTTCAAGGTCATGGCCCTTTGGCCAAATGAATGCCATAATGGGAGGTATTAAGGCCTGCCTTCTCTAAGACCCAGTGGGCCCATCGGGCTATTGTGGGAGAGGAGATCGGTTTCATAGATTTCTTTAAAGAAATTAGCAATTATCTAATCCCAGCTGCTCTGATCTCATATGCTGTGAGTCTTCTGACCACACATAATTTAGGATGACCCAGGAATTAAGGATATTGTACTGCACTATTACTGGTTTTGGTGTTGTGAGACATCTTAAAGGTCACTCACTCAGGTGAGAAAACTCTGACAGAGATATCCAAGGCCCATACATCTGACACCTGTTTGCAAGAGATTGCACACAGTAGTGGCATTGCCAACTTACCCATAAGATCCTTTCTGATCAGAGTGGGGTTATCCTGCCAGTCTTCAAACAAGCATAGGACCTCATTCACAACCCACAATGTGAATACTTGCATCCTGGTGGCTTTGAGAGCCTGACACCCCTTCTGAGTTTGCAAACCAATAGGTGTTCTCCCACTGGTAGTCCCTCCCAATGAAGATGGCCTGCTGATGTAGAAGATCTGAAAGAATTGATTGTGTAATATGCCACACCTCTATGATACAAATAAAATAAGTTTGGAATGTGTACTACATCTGCCCCATGGGTTCCAGATTCCATACCACACACCAACCGGACCACTTGTGCCAAGCTGTGTTATACTGTTTTAAAGTGGAATCTGCCCAGGCTTTCCTGACGAGTTCTGTAGCCTCTCTTGAAAGGCCTGGGACACCTCAGCATCCCCGGTAGTATTCCAAACCATGCATCTGAGGGAGCCTTCTTAGACTAACCAGTGCAAATTACCCCTGGCATCTGTCAACAGGTTCAGACTCTGGAGAAGAGAGATTGGAGAATCAATAGAGAGATTCAGAAGGACTGAGAACCATGCTTGAGACCTCAAAGCTCAGGTAACCAGTATGAGGAACACTTGCTTGCACCAAACCTGAGAGGTTATCCTGATGATCAAGCAGAAGGGAGGAAACACATAACCTGGAAACTGGCTCCAATCTTGTGAGAAAGCATCTGTTGCCATCAACAGGGAGTCTTTCCTCCAGCTAAACAAATGTGGAAGGTGGTGATCAAGGCAGGGTGCAAATAATCTAACACAGGCCCTCATCACAACCCTGGCGGTTGGTGTTAAAGTGGCGGTAATACCACCATCGGGCCGGTGGTGATTTACACCAAATTATGACCATGGCGGAAAGTTCTCCAATAGAAAGCAATGTACCACACCAACTGCCAGGGTGGAAACAACAGGCACCGCGGTGGTAGCCGCCTACAGCCAGGCGGAAGTCAAGGTTCCACCCACCATATTATGACCCTGCAAACTACCACCTTTTCCGGGGTGGTACCAACAACATCAAAAGCCTGACGGAAACAGACCTCAGAAGGGAAATGACTCACCATTGAAGACACAGGGAACAACCACGCCGCCATGGAGCACGAGCTGCATGTCTTCCCCATGATCTTCTACGTGCTGCTCCACCACGAACACCAACGCCGGCGAAGACGATGACGGTGAGTACAGCTACCTAGCACACAAGGGAGGGAGGAAAAAGACAGTGACACAGACATGCACAACACACACACACCCAGCACGATGCACACAATCAGTTGCATTCCTAAAACAAATTTGAAAAATTGAATGTAATGAGATCAACACATCAAGATAAATAAGTGAGGCAAGATAATAGATATATACATATGTATATAAAAAGGGACTCAGCCCAGTCCCCAATGTACGTTGTCCACAGGGCCACAGGCCAAAGTCCAAGGCCAAACATGTCACCTGCCTCAACATGGAGAGAACACTGCAGGGACATCAGTTGGGAAATAGGCAGGAACCTCAGGGGGATGGGGGGCACCTCAGCTGGCAGTTGGAAAAAGACCACTGGTTCTGGAGGGGCAACATGCCGTGTGCTTGGTCCTGGCGAGTGCAAGGCTGCAGTCTCTTGAGTGGGTGACTTGATCACTGGTTCTGGAGGGGGCCTCCTGCCCTGTGCTCTTGATCCTGGGGAGTCTTGGCATGTGGGTGTCTTACCCACTGGTTCTGGAGGGGGCCTCGTGCCCTGTGCTCTTGATCCTGGGGAGTCTTGGCTATGTGGGTGGCTTACCCACTGGTTCTGGAGGGGGCCTCGTGCCCTGTGCTCTTGACCCTGCAGAGTCTTGGTTATGTGAGTGTCCTACCTACTGGTTCTGGAGGGGGGCGCGTGCCCTGTGCTCTTGATCCTGGGGAATATTGGCTAAGTGTGTGTCCTACCCATTGGTTCTGGATGGGGCATCGTGCCCTGTGCTTTTGATCCTGGAGATTCTGGGGTAGGTGGGTGTCTTACCCACTGCTTCTGGAGGGGGCATCGTGCCCTATGCTCTTGAGCTTGGGGAGTAGGGGGTAGGTGGGTATCATACCCACTGGATTTGTAGGGGGCAGGCCGTACAGCAGCCCACGGAAGCAGGATTACATACCGTCCGCCGGCAGTGACGGCTGCACACTGGAGGTGGTGGTGCTGCTGGTGGGGGGAGGCTCCTGTCTATCTCCTGCAACCTCGGACGGCTGCTCTCTGGTGACGGTGGTGATGCTGCTAGTGGGGGGAGGCTCCTGCCCATCCCCTGCAACCTCATATGGCTGCTCAATGGTGGTGGTGGTGATGCCGCTGGTGGTGTGAGGCACCTGCCCATCCCCTGCAACCTTAGACGGCAGCTCACTGGTGGCGGTGGTGCTGCTGCTGGTGGGGGGAGGCTCCTGCCCATCCCTTGCAACCTCGGAAAGCTGCTCACTGGTGCTGGTGGTGCTGCTGCTGGTTGGGAGAGGCTCTGTCACAGTTCTTACCCCAGGCCCCTTGCTCTTCCTGCCTGCTGGTGCGAGCTCCTTGCTCTTCCTAGCAGCTGGGGCAGGCTCCTTAGTCTTCCTGGCAGCTGGGGCAAGCTCCTCAGTCTTCCTGGCAGCTTGGGCAGGCTCATTAACCTTCTTAGCAGCAGCGGGGGCAGGCTTTTTTGTCTTCCTGGCAGCAGCTTGGACAAGCTCCTTTGTCTTCCTGGCAGCAGCTTAGGCAGGCTCCTTGCTCATTCTGGCAGCTGTGGCAGGCTCCTTTCCCTTGAGGCTGCCTGGTGCAGGCTCCTTCACCCTCAGGACATGTGCAATGTACCCTTTTCCACCACGAGTGGGTGTGGTGACGACTGAGCCCGTGGACTGGGTGGCTGAGGTGCTTGGCTGGGTTCTTCCCACCCTGTCCAGACGTGCAGGATGGGGGGAGAGGTAGGGAAGAGGTCAATGGTGGATAGGAACTGTTTTTAGGGACATTTGGGTGGGTAAAGAGAGAAGGTTTGGGAGTGGAGGAAGAGGGATTGGTTGTAGGAGGTGTCTGCTAATTTTGGGTGCAGGTGCATGGGCTGCATGCTGTTGTGTGGTGGATGGCTGTTGGGTGTCTGAGTGCTTGCGTTTGTGTACCTTAGGAGGGGGGGACAGACACAGTGGGAGAGGGGACAGAGGACGTGTGAATGGCTGTTGTGGAGGAGTCTGCCAGTGAGGTGTGTGTTCTGCTTGGTGTGGTGGTGATGCTGGTAGTGGATGATGATGTAGTGCATGCAGGTGTGAGAGTAGACAGAACTGGGAGGGAGGTGAAGGAGGAGGAGGAAGAGGGGGAGACAGTGGAAATTGTGGATGTTGGTATGTCTGCATTTGGATGGTGTTTCTGTGAGTGCCTGTGGGATGAAGTGTGGTGCTTGTGTTTGCCTGTACCACTCTTGTGTGTTGTCTTTTGTGTATGCTCGTCTGCCTGTGTGCTCGGGATAGGTTGGGGTTGAGGAGAATGGGATTGGGAAGAGGAAGTTGGACAGAGGAGAGTGGCAACAGGGACAATAGCTGCCATCAGAGAGGAGGCCAGAGCCTGGATCAATCTCTGTTGGGCCGTCAATCCAATTCACAATGGTTGACTGCCCTACAGAGATGGATCTCAGGAGGTCCATAGCCTCCTCTCTCAGGGCAGCAGGGCTCACTGGGGCAGGACCTAAGGTCACTGGGGCAAAGGAGATGCCCACCCTCCTGGGTGAGCGGGCACAGGTAACTTGATGAGGGGCTGCTGGGAGGGGGGTGCTGGTACGGGGGTGGCGGCTGTACCTGTAGCTGCGGTGGTCACAGAGGTGACTGCCACCACCAGGGAGCTTCCATCAGAGGAGGTATCTGTGTCAGAACTGTCCCCTCCAGTCTCCGCCGGGGGCTCCCCTCGCCCTCTGTCCCACTGGTGCCCTCAACATCGGTGAACTCTGCCTACTGGGTCCTGTGGGATGCAGATCCCTCCATCACCTGTGCCTCTGCTCCTCCACCAGACGATGCTAATGCACATAAGGACAGGGTGACAAAACAAGAAGGGGGGGAGACAAAGGATACACTTGGTCATTGGCTGCACCAACACCACCTTTGGCGTACACAGCACCCTCACACACACACAGGGAACAGGCCTATGCACTATGCA
Source organism: Pleurodeles waltl (assembly GCF_031143425.1). NCBI lineage: Eukaryota > Metazoa > Chordata > Amphibia > Caudata > Salamandridae > Pleurodeles > Pleurodeles waltl. The sequence goes on along the minus strand of NC_090449.1, from coordinate 354,606,278 downwards.
TTGAACTACCAGAGAAATAGCTTGCCACCAAGGCATGGGTAGGGGCACACCTGGGACCCATGCAGCTCTGACCAGTAGTGGATGCCTACGAGCTAGGTAGCAGGATTTTCCCTTCTGAACCCTAGCCACCAGGGAATCTATGCTGCAATGTCAGGCCTGGCCTAGGGGCACTCACTGACACACATCCACCACCTGGATACCACCCCACCAGGTGTAAGTAGTAATGATGGGCACTGTACTCACCCCCTTGTGGCTGCTGTGATGCCCTCAAGCGCCCATCCAGCTCTGGATATGCCACTGCCAGTAAGCGGGCCATCAGGTGGGGTCATTGTTCGAGGGACACCCCTTCCTCATTGGAAGGCCATCCCCAGCTGGGCCTCTGCCGTCTTCCGTGCCCAGTGTCTCAGGTCCTCCCACTGTTTGCAACAGTGGGTGCTCCGCCTGCCGTGAACCAACAGGGTCTGCACATCCTTGGTGAAGCCACACCATATACACTTCTTTTGATGGGGGTTGGCCTGCTGAGGAAATACACACAGGAAAACAGTATTAGACATACAGTCCTGCCTGTTACACTTATGGCCCACCATACCCCTTCACATCACCATTTGCACACACATGGGCCAGCACACAACCAATATGCCGCCCAAAGGACATCCACCCTCCCCCTTACACTAGGCCTTCACACACCACTCCATGCATTCATGGCACAAGCATCGTGCCCACGGTGTACTCACCTGTTGGTCTGGTGCCCCATACAGCAGTCCGTACTGAGGTAGGACCCTATCCACCAGTCTCTCCAACTCTGCCAAAGTGAAGGCTGGGGCCCTTTCCCCAACCACACGGGCCATGTTAGGTTCCAGACACAGGTCACAGCAGCACATGCAGTGTAGGCCCTCTCCTGCGGAAGATCAGATAGCAAGTGAGGAATCAGATAGAAAATGGTGGTCACGTCCGCGGTGATGCATACCGTCACTGCCGGCATAGATCACCATTGGCCACTGTGACCCATAGGGCCCAATTTTAACCAATAAGGAGCTGCACAGCAGTTCACGACCGCCTCCCGCAGCGGCGCACAATGTCAGCGGAATGACTTCATTTTCACCTGTCCCTCCACACAGGACAGGCGGATGCCATTTCAGGGAGGGGGCAGGCCCTGGATATTTGCTGCATCACTGGTTAATTTTGGACACACTGGACAAGTCACACTTACCCATTACAAGTTAACAGCATGCAAAGTTCTGTTGTAGCCCCGTTGTTCAGTTAGTGACCGGCTCCTCACTCCTTTGCCTCATAGATTGCTACAGCTGCGGATGAATAGGAGATAGAGACATATCCCCGTGTACAGACCCCGGTGGACTTGGCAACAACGGAGTAAAATCACATCATCCTCACCTATAGACTTGACAGGGCCACAATCACAGAGCTGTGTGCCCAGTTGGAACCTGACCTGATATCTGCTATCCATCACCCCACTGGGATCTCCCTCTTGTCCAAGTGCTATCAGTTCTCCATTTCCTGGCAACTGGTTCTTTCCAAGTGACAGTGGGCTTGGCAGCAGGAACGTCACAGCCAATGTTCTCTGCCCTGATTAAACACATGTGCAGCTACATTGCATTTCCCCAGGTTGAAGATTTGGCCACAGTGAAGGCCAACTTCTATGCAATGGGACATATCCCCAACATAATTGGGGAGATTAATGGAACACATATTGCGGACAAGAACATCTCCCACGTCAATGCTACATATCCTGGGTCGGTGCATGATGTCTTTGTCCCGAGGAATAGCAGTATCCCAAATGTGATGGCCCAACTACAGAGGCACAGGGTGGGGCTAATAGGTGAGCACTGAGTAGACGTTGGTGTATGGGTATGGTGTGGGCCATATGGGAGAGTTTGTGGCTAAATGTTGTCCCTCAATATTGCAGGTGACTCTGGTTACCCCAACCTATCATGGCTGCTGACCCCTGTGAGCAATGCAAGGATGAGGGCAGAAGAATGTTATAATGCAGCACATGGGTGAACCAGAAGTATAATAGAATGGACCTTTGGCCTCCTGAAGGCCAAGTTCAGGTGCCTCCATCTAACAGGTGGATCCCTGTGCTACTCACCCAAGAAGGTCTGCCAGATAGTAGTGGCATGCTGCATGTTGCACAACCTTGCCCTGAGATGCCATGTGCCTTTTCTGCAGGAGAAGGAGGCTGGAGATGCCCATGTGGCAGTAGTGGACCCCGTGAACAGTGAGGATGAGGAGGCAGAAGATGAGGATGAGGACAACAGAACATCAGTCATCAGTCATCAGACAATACTTCCAATGACACACAGGTAAGACAGTGTTATTTGGAATTTCTATAGCACTGGCAGGCTGTTATTTCCCACAACTATGCACACTTACTGTACCCTTTGGCAATTAATTTTACAGATGTTGGTGACATCACATATGCTCCTCGTGTGATCACTGCAGCCAGCTACAGGTCATTTACCTATGCTCGTTTACTGAACAGTTGAATTGCAATGTTTTTACCTGTTTAAATGAATACATACTTGAAAAGTTTGCCAAACTCCATATTTCTTATTTTTGGAAGAGTGTTTATTGAAGTGCTAAAATATTGATGGGCAAGTGCAATGGGATGGGGTGATGATGGAGGAAAGTCAAGGCTGTTTTTCCAGTCTGTAGCACAGGTGCATTGTCCAAGGGGACATAAATAGGGGAGCATATGCAGTTCAAGGTGGATAGGGTGACTGAGTGGGACTAAAGGGTGAAATTCAGGAGAGTCTCATTTCCTGGCGGGGGTCTTGGCATGTGTCACTGGCTTCTGTCTGGATCTCAGGGAACGTTTGCTGGGTGGTTCACCTTCTGCAGAGGGAGGGGTGCTGGTGGCCTGTTGATCCTGTGGTGGGGCCTCCTGGCCACTAGCGGCAGTGGAGGTGGAAGTCTGTTCAGATGTCTGGCTAGTGGCAGGGGCCGGCTGTTGTGTGACTGCCTCCCTCATAATATTGGCCATGTCTGCCAGCACCCCTGCTATGATGACCAGGGTGGTGTTAATGGCCTGCAAGTCCTCCCTGATCCCCTGGTACTTTTCCTCCTACAGCCGCCTGTTCTCCTGAACATTGTCCAGGATCTGCCCCATCGTGTCCTGGGAATGTTGATATGGTCCCAGGATCGCAGCAGTCCTCCCAGTGTCCCTGGTGGCCTGTGCCTCTGTCCCCTGAAAGGTGTGCCCACTGCCACTGACCCCAGGTCCCAGATTGTCTTGTGTGCAGGGTGTGGCCTGGGGTTCCTGTAGAGGTGAACACACTGCTGATTGACTTATCTGGGGGACAGAGTTATGGGTACACTGGGTGGGTGCTGTGGTGGTGTTTCCTGATGGGGGAGGCTCTGTGGTGGTGTGACTGGGCCTGGGAAACCGGCTGTTCAAAGGTCCCTGATGGGCCAGGTTGGTCATCCAGATCCTAAAGACCAGAGGTGCTTTCATGACTGTGGGCCTCTTCTGTTGAGGGACTGGGTAGTACTGGCACCTCCTCTCCGGTGACAGTGGCTGGGGTACCTGTGGGGATGTAAATGATATGTTTTTGTTTCTGTGTATGACATTTTGTGCATCCTTGGCTTGTTCTCTTTGTTTGTTTTTGCCCTGGCAGCTTTCACTTGTGTGAGTTGGTATGTGGTGGGATAGCTGATTCTCTCTAGTGTGCATGCTTTAGTGATAGGTGTCCATACAGGGCTGTGAGTGGTTTCCATGCATTGGTATGTCATGCCGGGCCTGGCATTGGGATGAGTGAGATGTGATGGTGGGGTGTATGGGAGGTGGTGGAGTGAAGGGAGTGAGGGTGAGGGTGGGGGTATGTGATGGCATGCAGGTAGGGGGGTAGTAGTAGAGAGTTGACTTACCAGAGACAAGTCCTCCTTCTACTCAGGCCAGGCCCTCAGGATTGCCAAGACTTGCTCCTCCCATGCTGTTAGTTGTGGGGAGGAGGTGGAGACCCACCGCCAGTTCTCTGTACAGAGAGCTGGTGTCTTGCTGCAATAGAATGTACCTTTCCCCGTAGGTCATTCCACCTCTTCCTGATGTCATCCCTAGTTCTTGGGTGCTGTCCCACGGCGTTGACCACGTCCATGATTCTCTGCCATAGCTCCATCTTCCTAGCTATCGAAGTCTGCTGCACCTATGCTCCAAATAGCTGTGGCTCTACCCTGATGATTTCCTCCACCATGACCCTTAGCTCCTCCTCTGTGAAACAGGGGTGTCTTTGTGGTGCCATAGGTGTTGTGTGAGGTGTGTAGGTGAGGGTGTGTAGGGTAATGTGTTGGGGTGTGTGATGTAGGGTGCGTGGGTGGTGTATAGGTGTAGGTGGTGTGTGGATCTGGTTTTGTCTGTGGTCTTGGTATCCGTCTCATGCCGATGGTTTGTATTCATAAAGGGTTGTGGGTAATGTGGTAGTGTGTTTTATAGTGGTGTGGGTGTGTGGGTGTGGTGTGTGTATGGGTGTCAGGAGTGTGTTGTTTGAATTGGCCAATGTAATGTTGTTTTGTATGAGTGTGTCTATTTGAGCGTGCGGTATGTACCACCAATGGTTTGCCGCCATTGAATGTCCACCGTGGTGATTCGTGGGTCATAATCTGATGAGCGTTTTTCTGTTGGCATAACGGAGTGGGTTTTGATACTGCCACTTTATCACTGACCTTTGGTGTGGCGGAATTGTGTATGTGGCTGAATAGTGACTGATTGGTGTGTGTGTCATAATACGGTGAACTGATATCGGCCGCGCTGTCAGTAAGTTGGCGGCAGTCAGCGTGGCAGTAAATGGGATCTGCCACCAATGTCATAATAAGGGCCACAGTCTGTAATCTTCTAGAACAGTTCCGGATGCAGTTTCCTACCAATGCCTAGAGTGCTAGTCGGACATTTCATTGAGTTTTCCAGAAAGGTATTCTGCCCTGACTGAAATGCAGTTGTCCAGGCAGAAGGTGCCAGGAATCCTTGGCCATATCTGCCAGCACCTTCTATTTAATTCCTCCTAGGTGGTTTAAGTACTAGACAGTCAATATGTTGTCCATCGTTGGTAGGATGGAGCATGCTACTTTGTTGTGTGTTGAAGAGCGCACTATGAAGGAACATGTCAGCATTTCTAAGCAGTTTATGTTTAACCCATGTTTGTGCTCTGCCCAGTAGTAGTCAGTGGAGATGTCTCCGTGGAGGGCACCCAAGCCCAAAAGACTGGCCTTGGATTCTGTGACCACATCATTAATCGACCCGAAAATGGCCAGGACATCATGTGGTCCTACCACCATTTCTCTTCCATCTCGACCTCTGGAGACAAGCATATGAATATGAGAGGCCTTTTCTCAGGTGATCTGCTTTTTAACCTCTGAATGGCCCAATACTGAAATGGGCAGAGAAGGATTGTTTAAATCGATGAAGCCAAAAGGCCCATGAGGTAGGCTAGACAGCGCAGTGAGCTAAATTCTTTTGCCAAGGTTCGCCACTGTTCCTTCCGAAAAAGGCATAACTTTGTGTGTTGGAGTTTCAATACCTGTTGGACCGAGAAAGCAAGTCAATTGATGAATGTTGAAGGAGGATTGATGGTTCCTGGTGTAGCAGGGGTATATTGTCCAAATATATGATCAGACACACTCCTCTGGAGCCTAAAACTTTGATCACTGGCCACATGACCTTGGTGAAGCACAAAGGAGTGGAAGAAAGATCTAAGGAGCACAACCCTGTATGTCTACTCATCCTAAATGAATTGAAGTATCCTGCAGTGTGTTAGGAAGATGGTGATTGTGAGTTAAGTGTCCTGAATATCAAACTTTACCATGACCCGGCGTAAAATGTCCTAAAGTAGATGGAGCCCCTCTATTTTGAAGTGGTGGTATACAACTCGCTGGTTGAAATCCAGGAAGTTTATCCCCTTGAAAATGCCTTTGTTTTTTTCTCAACTAGGAACCAGTTGCTTAGGAAACCCTGAGGATGCAGGGAAAAAGGAACTATAGCTCCCTTCACCAGAAGAACACTTACCTCTTGAGAGATCAAATGACTATCCTCTGTCAAAATACAGATGTGTGGTGGGTTCTGAGTTGGGTGGGAGAACTGTTAAACTCTATTGGAAACCTCACTATGGTCCGAAGCACCCATACCTCTCCTGTTACCTCTTTCCATTTGTGGAGGAACAAACTCAGCTGACCTCACATCTTTGGTCAGGAAGAAAGGATATTTCTCACCTAAAGATCCACCATTTGGTAGGCCACCATTTCCACAAACTCTGGTGGGGAAGAAGTCTCCGAATTTGTTTTGGTCCTGATACTGAAAAATGGCGGTTGTTGTGGTTCTTCTAGGAGGAAGTCTGGGTGGTAACGGACAGCCAGAAGATCGCCCCCGGCATCACTGACTCCATCAGAAACCTCTTTGCCAAGTACCTTTTTTATTGACTCTTGGGCCTTTCCTAACAAGGACAAAGTGGTAACAAACGTATCCAATCTCATTATAAGGGGTACACCTAGAGGCCTGCTTCTGCCACTGCACCTGCCTCATATGTGGTCAACTCCCCTAACTTAGGGACAGTTTTTAACATCTGGGTCACCTTTGCTCAGTCGAAAGCCCAAATGGGATTTCAGAGGAAACATATTGCTCTATTGGCCCACCCTGACAGTACGTCTGGTAAAATTAAATTTGCAGTTTCCTTGGCATCTTCTGCTGTATCCAAATTTGTTATCAAAGTACTCAAGATGCCCAAGAGTTTATCCTAGCAAGCTTTACAGGAATGGTCAATCCCCTTCTTGGGGTCTTTTATAAGCTTGGACACAAAGGTGGCCATTTTCCCATCGATCTCGGTATTAGTGCAACCCTTCCATCCATGGAAATTCATGGACATTCCACCCATAGGCGGCTTCTGACTTCCTTATCCATCGGTTTAAGGATTCTGCTGCTCACATTCTGAGCTACTTTGCAGGAACCCAATCTACATATTGCTGATCGTGTATCTTGTCCAGGTTCTACATGATTTCAAGATCATTCATTAATAAGGTTGGTAATTCTGGTATCAGACTTGCCTCATCTTAGGTGTTTGGGACCACATTGCAGCCTTCTTGGGCCACTGAGCCCTGGTTTGTCACCTGAGATTTCACTGCCAGGTTTCACCACCTCTTTCTTGTCATCCGTTGCATCAGAGAGATGCCTAGCTTCCTCCTCTTTGCATGCCTGCCTTTGTCAGTAGGTTCCCTCATGTGCATTGCTGTAGGAGGCTGGACTGGCTTGTAGTGGGTACCAAGGGGTACTTACACTTTGCACCAGGCCCAGGTATCCCTTATTAGTGTAGAGGGGTGTCTAGCAGCTTAGGCTGATAGAAAAGGTAGCTTAGCAGAGCAGCTTAGGCTGAACTAGGAGACGAGTGAAGCTCCTACAGTACCACTAGTGGCATATGCACAATATCAGAAGAAAACACAATACACAGATATACTAAAAATAAAGGTACTTTATTTTTATGACAATATGCCAAAGTATCTCAGTGAGTACCCTCAGTATGAGGATAGCAAATATACACAAAGTATATGTACACAATACCAAAATATGCAGTAATAGCAATAGAAAACAGTGCAAACAATGTATAGTCACAATAGAATGCAATGGGGGCACATAGGGATAGGGGCAACACAAACCATATACTCCAGAAGTGGAATGCGAACAACGAATGGACCCCAAACCTATGTGACCTTGTAGAGGGTCGCTGGGACTGTAAGAAAACAGTGAGGGTTAGAAAAATAGCCCACCCCAAGACCCTGAAAAGTGGGTGCAAAGGGCACCTAAGTTCCCCAAAGAGCACAGAAGTCGTGATAGGGGAATTCTGCAAGGAAGACCAACACCAGCAATGCAACAACGAAGGATTTCCTGACGAGAGTACCTGTGGAACAAGGGGACCAAGTCCAAGAGTCACGATCAAGTCGGTAGTGCGCAGATGCCCAGGAAATGCCAGCTGTGGGTGCAAAGAAGCTGCCACTGGATCATAGAAGCTGTGGATTCTGCAAGAACGATAAGGGCTAGAAGCTTCCCCTTTGGTGGATGGATGTCCCACGTTGTAAAGAGTCGTGCAGAGGTGTTTTCGTGCAGAAAGACCGCAAACAAGCCTTGCTAGCTGCAAGGGTTGTGGTTAGGGTTTTTGGATGCTGCTGTGGCCCAGGAGGCATCAGGATGTCGCCAATTGTGTGAGGAGACAGAGGGGGCGTCCAGCAAGACAAAGAGCCCACTCAGAAGCAAGCAGCACCCGCAGAAGTGCCGGAACAGGCACTACAAAGTGGAGTGAACTGGAGCTCACCCGAAGTCACAAAGGAAGGTCCCACGATGCCAGAGGACAACTCAGGAGGTCGTGCACTGCAGGTTACAGTGCCGGGGATCCAGGCTTGGCTGTGCACAAAGGAAATCGTGGAAGAGTGCACAGGAGCCGGAGCAGCTGCAAAACACGCGGTTCCCAGCAATGCAGTCTAGCGTGGGGAGGCAAGGACTTACCTCCGCCAAACTTGGACTGAAGAGTCACTAGACTGTGGGAGTCACTTGAACAGAGTTGCTGAGTTCAAGGGACCCTGCTCGTCGTGCTGAGAGGAGACCCAGAGGACCAGTGATGCAGATCTTTGGTGCCTGTGGTTGCCGGGGGAAGATTCCGTCGACCCACTGGAGATTTCTTCGGAACTTCTAGTGCAGAGAGGAGGCAGACTTCACCCACAGCATGCACCACCAGGAAAACAGTTGAGAAGGCGGACGGATCAGCGTTACAAGGTCGCAGTAGTCGTCTTTGCTACTTTGTTGCAGTTTTGCAGGCTTCCAGAGCAGTCAGTGGTCGATTCCTTGGCAGAAGGTGAAGAGAGAGATGCAGAGGAACTCTGATGAACTCTTGCATTTGTTAGCTAAGGAATTCCCAAAAGCAGAGACCCTAAATAGCCAGAAAAGGAGGTTTGGCTACTTAGGAGAGAGGATAGGCTAGCAACACCTGAAGGACCCTATCAGAAGGAGTCTCTGACGTCACCTGCTTGCACTGGCCACTCAAAGCAGTCCAGTGTGCCAGCAGCACCTCTGTTTCCAAGATGGCAGAGGTCTGGAGCACACTGGAGGAGCTCTGGGCACCTCCCAGGGGAGATGCAGGTCAGGGGAGTGGTCACTCCCCTTTCCTTTGTCCAGTTTCGCGCCAGAGCAGGGCTGGGGGATCCCTGAACCGGTGTAGACTGGCTTATGCAGAAATGGGCACCATCTGTGCCCATGAAAGCATTTCCAGAGGCTGGGGGAGGCTACTCCTCCCCAGCCCTAACACCTTTTTCCAAAGGGAGAGGGTGTAACACCCTCTCTCTGAGGAAGTCCTTTGTTCTGCCTTCCTGGGCCAAGCCTGGCTGACCCCAGGAGGGCAGAAACCTGTCTGAGGGGTTGGCAGCAGCAGCAGCAGCTGCAGTGAAACCCCGGGAAAGGTTGTTTGGCAGTACCCGGGTCTGAGCTAGAGACTCGGGGGATCATGGAATTGTCTCCCCAGTGCCAGAATGGCATTGGGGTGACAATTCCATGATCTTAGACATGTTACATGGCCATGTTCGGAGTTACCATTGTGACGCTATACATATGTCGTGACATATGTATAGTGCACGCGTGTAATGGTGTCCCCGCACTCACAAAGTCCGGGGAATGTGCCCTGAACAATGTGGGAGCACCTTGGCTAGTGCCAGGGTGCCCACACACTAAGTAACTTAGCACCCAACCTTTACCAGGTAAAGGTTAGACATATAGGTGACTTATAAGTTACTTAAGTGCAGTGGTAAATGGCTGTGAAATAACGTGGACGTTATTTCACTCAGGCTGCAAGGGCAAGCCTGTGTAAGAATTGTCAGAGCTCCTTATGGGTGGCAAAAGAAATGCTGCAGCCCATAGGGATCTCCTGGAACCCCAATACCCTGGGTACCCCGGTACCATATACTAGGGAATTATAAGGGTGTTCCAGTATGCCAATGTAAATTGGTGAAATTGGTCACTAGCCTGTTAGTGACAATTTGGAAAGAAATGAGAGAGCATAACCACTGAGGTTCTGGATAGCAGAGCCTCAGTGAGACAGTTAGTCATAACACAGGTAACACGTACAGGGCACACTTATGAGCACTGGGGCCCTGGCTGACAGGGTCCCAGGTACACATACAACTAAAACAACATATATACAGTGAAATATGGGGGTAACATGCCAGGCAAGATGGTACTTTCCTACAATTGCCCTGTGTTTGAAGAATTCAAATCTTACCTGCTCAAAGGCATCAAAAGGAGGAAAGGACTTTGATAGAACTTCTACATTACCCTTATAATTATTCATGCCCCCAGGAGTCTCTTGGATACCAAAATGGATCAAGTGGTGGAAATGGTCACAAGGCAAACTGATCCTCCCCAAATGGAGGGTTAGACTGCGATGCCTATTGCAGGGTAGCATCCAGTGCATCAACAAATCCCTCATCGGTGTAAAGAGAGGCAGCAGCCCCCATGCCAAGCAAGAATAGGTCAAAGGATTACCAAATTAGAGTGCACTACTCGTGATGTCTAAAAGTACGGTCGGCAGTAGTGAGTCCCATCTTATTAAAGAATAGTGCTAGTAAGCTCAGATAGGAAGCCAGTAGGAAATAGAGTCTCACCAGATTCTGTTAATTTTGGAGGAATCCTTGGGCATGGTTACTGAAGAAAATGTTACTATTCATTATTCACCCACTGTAGACCAAGCCCATTAAGCGCATAGTGACATTAACCAAATTGTTTTGTGCTCTGTAAACACAGCCCAAATCAGGTTAGAAGATGTTTGTCTCTTCTTTCAACCGCTGTTGAAACTGACTACAGAGACATGTGTGGAGACTTGTCAAGAACAGTGCTCCTAGCGGTGGGTTGGATCAACCACGCTTTGCAGATTTGAGACCTTCTATTTCACCCACTGAGGTTTTCCAATTGACAGGGGAAGTTGGCAGCATTCCTCAGTGAAAAATAGGACGATTGATTGACCCAATTAGGTAGCCCAAGCAAGGCGCTTGTGGGAAGGTCGCGCTCCGTCCCCTTGACCTTGAGCGAGCGTGGATGAAGCCTGTTAGACTTGACATCCTTGGCTTTGTCTCTCCTAATGTTTTGCCTCTGTTTCCCAGGTTGTTGATGTGTGCTGGACTCTGCTTTTGCTGTTTTTATTACTCTGGGCACTTTACCCCTGCTTTTCAGTACTGAAGTGCAAGTGCCCCTATGTAAAATGTATGTGTAATTGGCTCTCCATGATTGGCATATTTGAATTGCTGATATGCCCCTATTAAAGTGAACTAGAGGTGCCCAGGGCCTGTAAATCAAATGCTACTAGTGGGCCTGCAGCACCGGCTGTGCTGCCCACATTTGTAGCCATGTAATCATGTCTCAGACCTGCCACTGCAGTGTCTGTGTGTGAAGTTTTAAACTGCCAATTCAATGTGGCAAGTGTACCCACTTGCCAGGCCTAAACCTTCCCATTTCTTACATGTAAGACACCCATAAGGTAGGCCCTAAGTAGGCCCATGGGCATGTTGCAGTGTATGCTAAAGGTGGGACATGTACTTATGTGTTTTATATGTCCTGATAGTGAAGTACTGCCAAATTCGTATTTCACTGTTGCAAGGCCTATCTCTCTCATAGGTTAACATGGGGGTCACCTTTAAATATGACTAAAGTGCAGATTCCCTTTGGGAGCAGAAGGACATGGAGTTTGGGGTCTCTAAACTCACAATTTAAAAATACATCTTTTAGTAAAGATGGTTTTGAGATTGTGTGTTTGGAAATGCCACTTTTGGAAAGTAGGCATTTTCTTGATTAAACCATTCTGTGACTGCCTGTTTGTGGATTCCCTGTCTAGGTAGGTTTGGCAGTTGGGCTGTTTGCACCTCTCTCTAGACAGTGACACAAAGGGAGCTGGGGTGTAGCCTGCAAATCCTGATGAGCCATCTGTGTTAGGAGGGAGGGGAGGAGTGGTCACTTATACCTGAAAGGGCTGTGCCTGCCCTCACAAAATGCAGTCTCCAACCCCCTGGTGTGTGTCCTTACACCTTCATAGTGCACACTCTTTAGTTTTTTCTTCAGTGCTCAACATGAGCCAGTGGCTGCTGGTGGGGCCCAATGGAACTCATTTTTGGGGACCAGAACATTTTTTTTAACCTCAGGAAAACATACAAACAGTTGACGCAGTAACCCTCAGAATCTAGATCTATTACATAGAAAAATTCAGAATTATTCTGTCAGGAAGACATATTAGTCCTAAAAAATAGTTCATAAAGCCAACTTTTTTTTATACGGGGTTAAATACTACTCCTTAGACAGGTAATGTAGTTACTTACAACATCACACCACTTAGCCAAAAACAAAACTATAATTAAGATTTCTAAGACAACATTATTTAGAAAGGTGGTCCACAAGTTGAGATTGGAGCAGTGCTTTTGAAACTGAGGTCAAAACAAAAGACAAATGTACAACATATATTACATCAGTAAGAGCCTGTGAACAGTTTTATACAAAGTTTAACAACTTGGGCAATTTGTTAACTCCTTGTTTAACTCCTTAACAGTCAACCTGCATCAAGCTCATAACCTAATTCATTGGCCACGTATCGACCCACGTATGCTTTGTAACTATGTCTTGCTCAATAAATAAGGAAGGGATACACCCTCAAAAATCACCAAATGGAACCATCCACTGGTGTTCCATTCGGGCCAATAGTCCTTGAAGATACCCTGCTTTCAAGCTTATGAGTAATGGAGCTGCAAGTATAACTATTTACAGGCTGAAATAAAATGCACCCTGTCCTAGGGGCTGTTTAGGCCCTAACCTAGGGGTGTCGTATATGTATTGAAAAGGAAGGTTTAGGCCTGGCAAAAGATGTTTTTTGTCAGGTCGAAATGGCAGTTTAAAATTGCCCACAGTCTGCTATGTCAGGCCTATGTTGCTGGATGTCCACTAGTAGCCTTTCATTTACAGTCACTGGATACCTTCAGTACAACCCTACTGGGTTGTAGTGCGCTCTTTGGACACCAGCTACTCTTATTCATTGGAAACACTAACGCACGCACGCATGCCAACACAGGGAATGCCGGCGCCGGGAGCGCCAGTTGGCTTACGGCAGCAAGAGGTGAGGAGAGGAGAGGGAGAGACGCAGGCGATCCGTGCCGCGAGTGCTGCAGGTGAAGGGAGGCACTGCAGATCCTGGGCCGTTTTAGAGGGCCTGTCTAACCGAAGGCTAAGGAGGAGTGCCACGTGCCGCGGGCTATGCCGTGGTGCAGCCACAGGTGAGCTGGGCTATGCTGTTATCAGTGAGGTGAGGTGAGGAGAGGACGCTCCCTCCCCACTCCGCCTCTCCTGTTCATCAGCCAGGCCATCTGTCCTCTGCCAATTGCTGGTCCACTGTCCATCAGCCTGCCTGCCTGTCTTCTGCCTGCCTGGTACCTGGTGCCTGGAGCTATGAACTTCTATCTGGCCCCATCTCCTGCTCTGTTCCGGATTCAGCAGAAGCCCTGCTCCCCTGTGGTCCTATTTGTAGAGTCGGGCAGTTTTGACTTGGAGGAGAGCAGATTGGGGGCAGTTGGTGGCCCTGAATCGTGGGGAGAACTGGAGAATTGGAGATTTCGATGTCGCAAGTTAAGTGCCTAAGGAGGAGCTAGTGTGGCAGTGACTGTGATCATAAAGGGACAATGCGCTGAAAGGGGGTACAGATCCCTCAGTGGGTTGATGTGTTGTTCTGTGTTCTGTGGACACAGAAATGGTCCCTGTTTAGGGGTGCAGCTTGCAACCGGGAAGTGGTTGGAAACAACAAAAATAACAACAAACTCCTTTTCATTCCCTCCATGCCCCCTGTCGAGACGGGCCACTCACCTGTAAAGCAGGATGTCTGTAGGGGCGATGGTATGCCCTCCGTCCTCCTGGAACACCTCTCGGCACTACCTGGTGGACACAGAAACGCCGACCGGTGTTCCAAAAGGAAAGGAGGAGTGGAAGAGAAAGAGACAAAACACTGCCACGTTTTGCCGGTCCAGCCAGGCACCCTGTATCTTCGGGGGCAGGTTGTTGTTGACCGTGTGATAGTAGAGTTAGTGCACTCAACTTCCTTGAAACTGAATCTCTCTCTCTGATATGGGCACGGGAGCGGTAGAAGAACACTGGGATGCTCCAGCACTTTTCTTGGATAATAATAACTGTTGGCACAATTACCAAAACTGCATTAGCAAAAACCCAAACTCCCAAACTGAGGGGCATATTTATACTCTGTTTGCGCCGAATATGCGTCAAAATTTGTGACGCACATTCGGCGCAAACCCTGCCCCATAATTATACTTTGACGTCCGACGCAGCGGGCGTCAAAGTTCCACCATGTGCGCCATTTTTTGGAAGGGGGAACCAGCCTTGCGTTAATTATATGCAAGGTAGGCATTCCCTTCCAAAAAATGACTTTAAGGCCTGTGCCCCATATTTATACTCTGACATCATTTTGACGCCCAGGAGGGGGCAGGCCTTAAAAAACGGTGCCCAGCCTGATGGGTGCCATTTTTTAACGCCTGGGTCAGGGCAGGCGTTAAGGGACCTGTGGGCTCAGAAGGAGCCCAGAGGTGCCCTCCTATGCCCCCAGGGACACCCCCTGCCACCCTTGCCCACCCCAGGAGGACACCCAAGGATGGAGGGACACATCCCAGGGAAGTTGAGGTAAGTTCAGGTAAGTATTTTTTTCATATTTTTTTTGTGGCATAGCGGGGCCTGATTTGTGCCTCCCTACATGCCACTATGCCCAATTACCATGCCCAGGGGATATAAGTCCCCTGGGCATGGCCATTGGTCAAGGGGGCATGACTCCTGTCTTTGCTAAGACAGGAGTCATTTCAATGGGGGTTGGGCGTAAAAAAAAATGACGCAAATCGGGTTGAGGCCAAAATTTTGCCTCAGACCTGACTTGCCCCATTTTTTGACGCCCAAGCTCCATTTTCCCCTACGCCGGCGCTGCCGGCTAACGTCATTCAATAAATAAGGCGCCCACATGGCGCTTTGGAATGGCGTTAGCCGGCGTTAACATTTTTGACGCACAACTGCGTTGGCGCAGATGTGCGTCAAAAAGTAGAAATATGGGCCTGAGTATCATAACAATAAGTACTGCGACACTAGAGCTGGCTTCACAGAGATTCACTGTTGCTCACTACAGTTAGAACTGTGGTTGCACTTATCATGCACAAGAAAGGCAAACAAGGGCATCAATTATATCACATATAACTTTCCTGCATGCATAGGGTTAAACTTAAAGGAACAAAAACAATCCAAGAAATACAAATGCCCACTTTGGGTTCCAACAGTTAGGGTGGCACAGTTTGGTTTGGTTTCACTCTATGTGTGAAAAACCCTTCAAAAAGCAAATTCCTGAATCCTGAAACATAGACATGAATGACAATTTAAATCCAAGAATTATGCTATTAGAGAAAGAAAAGTCATGTAAATGCTCTTTTAAAATTACACTGTCACTTTTTGTAGTACTTGAGCTCAAGCAGATTTCCTGAAGCACATTTAGGCAAGTAACTACAATAATAATGTAGAATGTTCAGAAATGCATTTGTCTCTTCAAGATAAGCACTCTACCAAAATACGAGGTCTGAAATACACCAACTATTCTAGGAAAGCACAGCGCTCAAAGAACATTACTAGTCACTTAGCTGCAATCTTTTCCGGTGTGCTGGAGGAATGCCTGGTGTCAGCTGGTACAGGAATGCAGAAAAGAATTGCCTCAACAGTCCTGAATATGATGATGACAGCAGGGGCTGGACTGCCAAGTCAGATGCTGAGATCAGGAAGCAAAACAAACCAAGCAAGGAAGCATGCTCACTCTGCTATTTATAGCCAATCAGGAAAGCAGTTGAGATGAGTCACCACGCCCAATTAGAAGCACATGTCTACACCTGCTCACATTAGCAAACAAGCACTGGTAAAACAAGCAATGACAAAACCAATTGTGTAACACAGCACATTATGTTTACTTAGAAACATGAAGGTTTTACCAAGAACAGAGATATGATTTAAACCTAATCCATGGGGATGCTGACAGATAACGCAGGAGGCACCTTGGGGATTTCTGACACCCCCTCAACTAACAGATCTCCTGCGTTCTTGTGCCCCTTGAACATTGAGGTGTTTAGATGTGGCAGCGCATTCTATCATACCTAGAATTTCCACAAGTCTGTACAAACTGCTACTTCAGAAGGAAATTACAGTGTAAGAGTTACCTTTCCTCATTTGGGAGAATGCGATCAGGGAAAAAGAGGGCATCTCACCTTCCAGCAAAAAGAGGTAAGAGGAAACACAAAACCTACAACTTTGAAACTGTGCACTCCAAGCCATCAAAAAAGACTGTGGAAGAGTGCCCGACCTTGATTTCTCCTATTGCACGTATGTTTCGGAAGGAAGTAAAGATGCCACATAAATTTGACTTTTTGAAGGACCCAGTTGAAGCTCTTTTTTCCTTCACCAAAGATCAAAGAGCCTTTCCTCACCCCATCTCCTCAATTAAAAAGTGAAGGTAGCTTTGAAGATGGAAAGGGGGAGAACATTGTCTCAGATGTGGCTCAAGGGGACTCAACAAGTATCCATGGAAAATCATCCATTCCTCAGTTTTTCAAGACCCAAGGGCAATGCCATTTAGCGATCTCTTCATATATAAATGACTCAACTGGGTGCAATTTGGAATATCATCAAGGGGGTCAAATCGAATCAGAAGTAGACTAGGAAGGGCGAAACTCCCCCCTAGGTATTTCATCAGAAATACCGGCTGGTAAAGGAAACAATTGGGGATAAATTAGTGATTTGGACCTTCTCACTTTGAGATCACAGTCTCCTTCTCCATCTCCATCTCCTTACAGTCCTAAAAACTCCTTGAAGACAAGAGACCCGATACCCCTCGGGGTGAATGTTATTGTCAAAAATACAATGGCCACGGAACACTCTAAATTGGGGGATGGTGAAAGAGCTTGCGAAAAGCAACAGACTATTGCCCCCCACTTTCTGGAAACCGGGGCTCTAAGCCCATGTGTGGGTAGCAGGAGTCAAGTCAACAACTGTCAGAGAGGCACCCAACAGGGCTTAGGTAAATGCCTACTCACCGATCATAAAATTGGTTCCCCATCTGTGCCCGAAAATACGCCACTTGTAGCGCAGTTCAGCACGGATAACATTCAGATAAATTCTTCAATTCAAGGACAAAAAATTGCAATAGAGAGCGACCCAACGGAAGCCCCACAATATGGCTATCCCAACAAGGAAGGGCATAGTGATAAAGTGTGGGACTTCTTTTTTAAAACCTCACAACTAACCCTGGGCGCCTTGTCCTATCAATCTACAAAAATGGACGTGCAGGCGAACTTGCTAAATATAATGGCAAAATCTGTTTCAGGGATTGATCAAAAATTGGCAGATCTTAATACGTTGATTAAACAAGCTCAGAACTATGAGGAAACAAAAGAGCATGACTGTACCTGTGCCCCAGTAATTAGCAAATTAGCTGCTCTCCCAGTGGTCGTAAGCACTTTGATGTCTGATTTCAAAGCCAAACTTATTACCCAGGAAAGAAAGAATGATGAAATAGGGTGGAATGGGGGGGGGGGACAGAGGGGTAGGGCAACTGGTGGAAGGGAGAGAGTGGATATAATAGACCAAGATGTAGTGGAGGTGAACCTAAGCCCAGGGAGCGGAGATATCACAAAGATACTAACAAAAGAGATGTCCCTTTCTTCATCTTCCCCCAAGGTATTAAAGACCCAAACCCAAAACACATTAAAATTACCGGCAACCAAAAGGCAAAGAAAAAAAAAGGAAAGCAAGAAAAATGTTGAAGGGTGTCCAGGGTGCCACTAGTGACGCCAAGATAATTATATTAGTTTCGACAAGAATTTGAGAAAGGGGAAAAAAAAATAGAAAAAGATATAAAAAACAAGAACAGTACCTCAGAGGCTAAGATGTACCCATTATTTAACACCCATAAAGGGGGACATAATTCCCCAGTCCCTATTGAGTAAACTCCATGATTAGAGGAGGCAGGGGCCGTAGGTATTTTGGAAACCATAGGCTACGGTGAAATTAAAGTACAAGTGCACGATCATCCGGAGGGGAAAGACCAAAAACAAAGGGCTGACTCCGAACTTAGGTTAGAAGAGGGGCAAAGTGGGAATCTTAAAAGGAAGGCACTTGAAAATAGTTTTGTAGCAGTAGTTTCTACAATAGATGCCATTGTAAATAAGGGAAGTAGGCCAGCAGGCAGAATAACGCCCCTCCTTGTGTTTGAGCCCCAGGGAGGGGGAGGGCACCCAAGGCCCACTACAGAGCAGATCATGATACTAGCTCAAAGAATATCAGCCACGGAACGGAACAGAAAGATTTTTACTCACTACTACAAATGGCCAGTATGTTCAAGCGTGTGGAACTAGTCAGGATTCAATATTGGAAGGTTGTCGGCAGGATCTGCCTAGAAGTGGAAATAAGATAGTCTTCTCTCCAAGATACCAGACTACAGGCCCATAAGATATTTTAAATCAGGGGAATATATTGACACTTCTGCGAGCAATACCACCATTGGAAAATATCCAATCGGTATAGGGTCTATAATAAATGAGTACAAAACTCTAAAACGTCAGTCGTTTCTGGACTTGGGCTGGTCAAAAAAAGAAAAAGACTAATTTACCAAATATCAATTTGGTCTTTTCCCAGGGGGCTTAAACTCTGCTCCACAGGTAGGCTCTGACATTAATTGTCCTTGCCTTTTATGTGGAAGCAGTGTCAGGAACCTACTTCTTTGATTTGTATATGTCAAGGTCTAAGGCAAGAACGCAGAAAATATCTTAAGTTTGCCTTTAACCAGAGAGTCATACGCACATGCAGGCAAGCAGTGATTGCCAGTTTCAATTCCTTGGACACCAAGCTGAATACGAGACTAATTAAAATTTTTAAGTCAGGCTTCAAAAAAATTAAACGCCCAAATCAATTTAATTCTAGTTGAGGGTGCAATATGAGTTTGTGTATTGGAAGTTCACATATTTTGTCTAAATTTTAGGCTCAGGAGTAATGTGATTTATTGGATGCATAGTTGCCCTTCCTTATATGGGCTTCAGTCAATACATTTTTGGTTAAGTCTGGTTGCCCTCACACAAATCAATCCCACGGTTTTATGATGAAAAGATGAGTAATGACTGCTTTTATAATTGATGTTTATCAATGGATATGGCAACAACATTTTATACATGTGTAATTCATTTTATTAATGAACACAAGGGTTTATATAGATAACATTTTTAAATGATCTATGGTTCTTTTATATGAATTATGTATTAAGCTTTGTATGTAGTATGGACAATGTAACAGTTTTGATTAACCAAGCATTGAAATAAAGATTGAGAGTACTGGGGACTTATGAGTAAATTAAAACTGCCAATTGAGTATAAGCCAATTCTAAGAAGTTTAAAAGAGTGAGCACAGGCACTGTAGCAAAGGTTAGAAGTGGTAAAATGCACAGAGTCCTAGGGTCAATAAAAACAAATTCAGAAAAACAAGAGGGAGAAGGCAAAAAGTTTTGGGAAATCCATCCTAGGGTTGATAGGTCTGGCAATGATCCATAGCCCTTTACAGAAGCCAGTTGGGAGTTCTGATAAAATACATTGTTCCTCTGCCCAACTTCTTGACCTCACTAATAAAATCCTCTCCCAACCTGTATTAAAGTGTGTAACTGTCCCTCTCACAGGGTGGCCATACAGAAGTTCAAAGGGGCTGAAGCCAACCCTTTCTGCTGTACCTCCTAGCAAGCAAACAAAAGACATAGTAAGAGGCCATCCCACTTATCCTTCATGGATTCAGGTAGACCCATAACCATGCCTTTGAGGGTTCAGCTGAACCTTTCAACCAAACCATTGATTTGAGGGTTGTAAAGAATGGAGAACTTTTAGGTAACCCCACATTCCTTCTACATAGCCTTCATGTAATCAGTTGTTACCCCAGTCAGATACCATCTCCTTAGGGAAACCTATGCAGGCAAAGATCCCCCGCAGTGTCCTGGCCACTGGGTGTAGTCACAGTCATAAAAGGGATAGCTTTCGGGTACCGGGTGGCATGGTCTAACAAGACTACAAAGAATTGGTTGTCCATTGTTGTCTTGCGTTTCACATCCCCAATGATGTTGATGTCCTCCCTTTTAAAGGGAATGCCAACAACAGTAAAAGGTTGTAGAGGGCCCTTGCACTTCTCCCGTGTATTTCCACTTGTCTGGCAGGTAGGACAGGACTTACAGAACGCATCTGAGACCTTCCTCATTTGAGGCCAATAGAAGTGGGTGACATGCATGTTAAAGGTCTTGTCTGACCCCAGGTGACCTGAGTCAGAACTTGAAGGAAGGCCCTATAGCACTGGGAGATCACCAACACATGTGTTGTACCACTATCAAGAGCCTTAGGCTCACTATACAGGAGACCATTCTCCCAGTAAATAAGGTGTTTGCCAGAGGTATCACCAGTTGCCTGGGTTTCAGACTTCTGCCAAAGACCCACAAGAGTAGGGCATTCCCTCTTCGCCTTTCAGAACTCCTCCCTGGTGGGAAGCCCTTCGTGTTGCCAATTGGACAGCTCAGACAGGTTTCCCTGTTCGGCCACATACTCCCTAGGAGGTACCAAGGTGTCCCACTCGGGTTCAGCCTCCTCCCAGACCATGGGAGACTCACGAGCGGGTGACTCTTGCCCCTTACCTTTCCTTTTTTTCTGCAGGACCCTGGGCTATTCTTCCAGGCTCCAAGTCCTTCTTACCACCCATTCAGGCTGCTATGAACAATGTGGTTAGGCACATCCACTGAGGAAATCCCAACATTCTCAAGTGTGACCTGAGCTCCCCCTCCTTCAAGGTGGTATGCTCCAAGTTGTTACCAAGCACGTAATCCTTAGGCATGAATGGACTCACAGCTACCCTGAAGGAACCTGAGACCCCCCCACTCAAAGGGAACTGGAGCTACTGGGTAGTGGCTCTCACAGTTCTCAGCAGCAACAACGTGGTGGAATATTAGGGACTACCTGCTCTGTAGACACAAGATGACACCTGAGTGTTGTCATGCTGGCTCCTCTGTCTCTAACAGACTCCACCCTCTGCCCATTGCTGGTGACCCACTGACTGTACTTCCTAGTATTGTCAGACATGTAGGTTTTTCGCACCATCCCTTTGTTACCCAGGGGCACTAATGTAACCTCTACGCTATCCCCCAAACTCTCTGGGAGAATCTCCTCCCCATGCACTACACTTGTGACTGCCTACCTGTGGAGTGCTGTGCACCCTTGGCATCTTCCTTGAAGTGCCTTTCCTGCTGACAATCAAAGCATTTGAGGGGTCCCTTCCTACAGACCTACTGTCAAGGGACCATTTCTCCTTCTGAGTGGGAGGATGGGAGCCCTGAACTACAGAACTAGTTTGGGGCCCTTTAGAGAACTCCTTCCTTTTGTTTTTTTCCTCTTCTTTCTTCTGGTGAGGACCATGCCCACACTGGGCATGAACCACCACCCCATACCTTCTTGCGGACCCTAGTGCTAAACCAGTGGTCTGACTCCTTTGCAAGCTCCATGTGTAGTGAATCCTAATTCGTTTTAATGGGATAACAGGAGTTAGCTTAGCCTTTGGCTTGTAGACTCATGCCCCCGTCACCTAGTGACTTTTAACCTTCTTAGCTTGCTCTGTCTTAGCCCATTTAATTATTTATTTCTTCTAAGATGGCTGCCTTGTTTACAGTTAGGCCACTTGTTATGGGTAACATTATCAGTGTCACCGCGCCAAGGCGTCAAGATCAAGTACCAAAGACAAACAAACAGTAGGTGTTCACACTTAGGGATTTTCCCTCTCCATACTTTCAAGGGATTGTTGATATTAATTGCCATCCCAAGCATGTCTGTTATCTATTGTTTAGGAACACACCTACTTCAGGGGACCTTGTAGATCTGTATAAATACATCACACTTTAGACAGATAATCAGAGGGTTTCTGACCAGAGGGCATCGCCACCATCGCTGATACCGATGCTGCAGTCGTCTTGATGCTGACCCAGTCTTCGTGTCCCTGAGGAGTCTGAGATAGAGACCTCATTCCAAGGTAATGAGGGTTGGGAGACTCCTCTCATGGACATGGCATTGGCAGATTAGGTTTAACAAACCTATCTCTCCTTTAGGTAGGAGGTTAGGCCTTTTCACATTAGGGTATTAGGGCATATTACATCTCATATATTTTTTCCTACATATTGCAAGATGGTGGGGGTCTTTATAATAATGACTCTTGTCTTCACAATTCTGTTTCTTGCTTTATTCATTATCCTAATTATTGCAGCCCATGCAACTTATTGCAAATTGCAGTTATGTTAAATAAAAACTACTATAACTCTACTGTATCTGCGTCATTGCCTGTGTTTGTATGAGACATAATATATCTGTGAGAAAAGGGTAATCTCCGTTTAACTATGACACTCCCTGAGATATCTTATTCTCGAGTCCATGCATAATGGCTGCCATAAATCACCTTTTACTATTGTGTTTCTGGTGAGGTGCTGCTAGTGAGCCGGTAAGGTTGGGACAACAGTTGCGACTTGTTGTAGGAAAGACGTAGTCGCCTACAAACAAAAGTACTGTCATCCCTGAACCAGCAGTCTTGCTCAGAGCAAGAGTCCAAACTATGACACATGGGGTCACAAAGCTTACAGTCAATAAAGCATTGGCACAGATTTGGAAAACAATGGCTGAACATATGCTCCTTTGCATTGATGATAAACAGTCCTTATTGATCCTTCATTTCACTGCCCTTCACCAAACCATCCAGCACCTTCCAAAAGCAATCCACACAATCCACCCAGGTCTGTTGGGATAACTTCTGACTGTCCCTGAACTTCTGTCTGTACATCTGTGGGCTAAGACCGGACATCCACATTAGGGCCTCCTTCATGGGGTGATACCTCATCCTATCAACCCCCTCTAGGGCCAGTAGGGTTTCCCTCCCTTCATTAGGATTGTGTCTCAAAAGACCAGCTTTCCAATTACCCTCAAGGGCCTTGTGTATCTGTAAAGCAATCTGATAGGCCTCAAACCATTTGTCTATGTTGCCTCCCACCACAAAGTCAGACACCAAAACCTTGGGCATGTGGACCTTCCTGTCTGTGGACACTGAAGAAATGCTGCCACCATCACTACTGGACTCAGCCTATTTGGATTCCATTGCCATTTCCTTCAGGCTCAGCTTATCAGCCAAGGTTAGTTTCATTCTCGAGGGTCGATCTCCATGGCCAGCCTTTTCTCCTACAAGCTTTCTCCTTCTTCACTTTGAGCTTAGCCAGCTCCAATTTTAATTGCCTTTCCTCTCTTGTCCTCCAACTTCTCTGGGGAAAGGTCTCTAGATGAAATGCTTCGCCCTCTCCTCTGAGAATCCTCCATTGGCTCCCTGCCCCACAGGCAGTGTCAGTAAATCCTGGTCCAGCTCCACATCATCCTCTATTAACTCATCTTCCTTCTCTGGGTCCAAAGACACATCCTAAGCTTCTAGCCAGGCCCTTTGCACCTTTTGCAGCGTTACTTTCCCGGTGAAGCATTTTGTAGAAAGCCCATGCCCCTTGCAGAAATCCTTGAGTTGGACCACAGTGTAACTCTCCAGCTTGGCCAGCTCACAGTCCATTGTTGCAGGCAGCTGCAGGTGCAAATGTAGGACCTCCAGTCACAGACATGATTTAAAAAAAAAAAAAAAATGCCAATGAGGGAGAATAGAAAAAATAAAAATGCCAATCATAGAGAGTTAGGGGAAAATTGTAAATGAGAATCCATGACAACTGATTCAAATTGGTCTTATATGTGGATGGTAGTGTACACCAAATTACTGTAAGGCACTGCACAAGCACAAGTCATATCCTCATTGCTGATCACCAATGTTAAAAATTGGGTTTCTGGCTGGCAGAGGTACATACCATGTACCAGCAGGAACCACAATCCTAGTCAAGATAATTCAGGTACACACCATAAATTAACCTGTGCTCACCCTCTGACTGGCATAGAGCAGTCAGGCTTAATTTAGGAGGCCAGGCGTTAAGTATTTGTGCAACACTTAAAACGGTAAATCAGTGAAAACACCCCACAAACATAATCCACATCAGATTACAAAAATAGAGATGAATTTTACGAACGAAACTTGACCAAAACAACAAAAATACCAATAAGCAGAAGTCGCAATAAGAATTTTTAAAGAATATCTGCAAATACAGTTCTTAGAAATATAAAATACCAACCAGGATGTGTGGTTGTCCTAGACCAGGTGAAATCTCAAAAGTCAGGTCGAGTGCAATGGAGCGTGGGTTGGATTCCGGGACTAACATTGTCCCACTGAAAATGTCCCTTGGGTAGAGGGTTGTATCAATGTCCAAGGCCCGATGCAAAAAGCAGAAAAGGCGATGCATCAGTGTTGATCCCTTCGGATGAAGGCTATATGTTGGTTCCAATATGCGCAGTTAAAGATGTGTTGTCATTGAGCGTTGTAACCATTGATGCAATGCCCTTGAACAGTGTTGCATTGGCAAACCCTTTGGAATGAAGGCAGTGCAGTCGTTGAGCCATATAGCAGGTGATGTCTTTGTCTTCAGCGGCGTTCTGACCAGTGCAACAATGATGATGCATGGATTCGACAGTTGCAGCACTTTCTATCTACTTCCAAGGGCCTGGGACTGGATTTGCACCACTTGGCAGAGCAACACTTGCAGTAAGCATAGCCCAGGTGCTGTTACAGGATGGAGTGAAATCTTTGATATTCCTGAGAATTCAGAACAGGAGGCAAGCCAAAAAGCACTTGTAGTTACTTTGGTTCTGGAGCTTAGAGATGCATGTCTAGTCCTTCTCACTCCCAGGCAAGAAGGGCAGCAGGCAGCAGGCAGCAGGGCAGGTACAGCAGAGCAGGAGTCCAGCAAAGTCCAACAGAGTCTAGCAGAGTGACAGTTCCTTCAGCAGTACAGCAGTCTTCCTTACTGGCAAAATTTCCTAAGGTCCAGAAGTGTATTGGTTTGGTGGGGTCAGACGTTCAGTTCATATACCCAGTGGTGCCTTCGAAGTGGGGCAGACTTCACAGAGAGGCCTTTGAAGTGCACAGAGTCCCTGCCCTTCCTGTCCTGGCTCTAGACACATTACAGGGGGTTTAGCAGCTTTTTGTGCAAGCTTAGGACACAGCCAATGCAGTTGTAAGAGTCAGCTCCTCCCTCTCATCCTGCCCAAGATGGCCCATCAACATGCTGATGGCCTCTCAGTCACACCTAAGCTTCCTTAGTGGGTGAATGTCTGGGGAATGCATAATAGCCCAGCCGTCACCCACCCAGACATGAGACACAGACAGAAGGCCCTAGATGATTTAAAGTAAGAAAATGGCAACTTTCTAAAAGTGGCATTTTCAGAATTAAAAATTTTAATCCGACTTCACAATGAGTGTGACTTTCAATTGTGATTCCAGAGGCACTGCACTTGGGGGTCCCATCTCTCCTCAAATGGAATTTACTCTTATGAAATTTAATAAGGTAATTCCATTGTTAACCTGTATGGGAGATAGGTCTTGCAGTAGTGAAAAATGAATTTAATAATTTCTCACTACCTGGACATGTAAAACTTAAAAGTACAGGTCTAGCTTTTAAATGCACCACACACTGACTTTGGGGTTGTCTAGGGCTTATCCTAGGGGTGACCCATTTGTATTGAAAAGCAAGGTTTGGGATTGCAAGAGGGCTAACTTGCCAGGTCAGCATGGCAGTTTAAATCTGCACACACATGCTCTTCAATGGCAGGCTTGAGTCATGTCTGAAGGGTTTACTGCAGAGGGTGGCAATCAGTGTTGCAGGCCTACTAGTAGCATTTAATTTACAGGCACTGGTAGTGCACTTTACTATGGACTAGTAAATTAAATATGCCAATTGTGGCTAAGCCAATGTAATCATGTTTTAGGGAAAGAGCACATGCACTTTCAAACTGGTCAGCAGTGGTAAAGTGCCCAGAGTCCTAAAGCCTGCAAAAACAAAGTCAGCAAAACAGGTGGCGAGAGGGCAAAAAGTTAGGTCTAACATCCATCTACTAACAAATTCAGCAATTTGTCCATGTGCTCACCTATTCAAGATAAATCCATAGACTCATTTATTAAGTAGCCTTACCATTCATTACTCTTCCATTTAACCTGTCTCACATTAATCGACACAACCATACATAAAGCATTATCACTGTATTAAGAAATGTATTTGTAAAGCCAAAA
Organism: Pleurodeles waltl; assembly: GCF_031143425.1. Classification (NCBI taxonomy): domain Eukaryota; kingdom Metazoa; phylum Chordata; class Amphibia; order Caudata; family Salamandridae; genus Pleurodeles; species Pleurodeles waltl. Next base: position 354,579,994 of record NC_090449.1, on the reverse strand, counting down.
AACCTACACAAAGAAGGAGCTTGGTGCTGTAGAGTTAAATCTGGCAAGCGAACCCTAACAGTATACTGACTTGAGGAAGTACATCTCTTTTTCAAAGAACTAGGCTTTATGTTATATCCTCAGTGCTAGATAGCTGCATATCCATTTTAAATCAGTAAAAAATGCATTTTCACTTAGCGACATGGCAGACATAGGTGGTCATTACAACCCTGGCGGACGGTGTTAAAGCAGCGGAAATACCGCAAACAGGCCAGCGGACAAAAAAAGGGAATTATGACCCTGGCGGAAATCGCCAACAAAGACAGCCACTTTAACACTTCGCCCGCCACGGCGGTACAGACAAGCAGCGCTGCGGTCACCGCCAACAGACAGGCGGTAGACAATGTACCGCCCACAGTATTACAACCCGCCAATCCGCCACCTTTTCCGGGGCGGATTCACCGTGGATAAAAACACGGTGGAAACAGCTTTTGCTATGGGAAAACGCTCAATTGAACATATCCCACAAGGAACTAGGAGTCCATGGAGCTGGAACTCCAAATACTCCCTGCCCTTGTGTTTCTGCTCCTCTACGACCAACAGCTACATAGGCGCCGCAGACAATGGTGAGTACTGCACCTATGACATGGGGGAGGGGGAGGCAAAAGTTAGGGGGACACACACCAAACACCCCAACCCTCGCATATTACAACATACACACCAATGCATTCACAAAAATCACATTAACAACCCACAATCCCCCCGGAAGAATGAATACACAAAGCGAAAATCGGTCAAACAATGTAATGTGCAAATATACATGCCATACAAAAATATACAGATATATATTTGAAAATCAGTCATAATTATATACAATACGAGAAGTAGTGCAGAAATGTACATAACAATGTCCGTGCACCATCAGTCCAAAAATGCATGGGCGAGGCCCACAAACGATACCTGACCACAATCGGAGAGAACACTGCCGGGGCATCAGATTGAAATACTACAGGCACCTCAGGGGGAAGGCAAGGGGGGGCACCTCAGCCGGATGACTGCAAAGCCAGATCCACGACGGGGCTCCATGCCCATTTATGCCCTCCTGGGGAGTGCAAAGCCACAGTCTCTCAAGTCTATACAGTGGGTGGGTTGCCCACTGTGCAATCCTGGGGAGTGCAATGCCACAGTCTCTCAATTCTCTACAGTGGGTGGGTTGCCCACTGGGCCATCCTGGGGAGTGCAAAGCCACAGTCTCTCAAGTCTCTACAGTGGGTGGGTTGCCCACTGTTCCATACTGGGGAGTGCAAAGCCACAGTCTCTCAAGTCTCTACAGTGGGTGGCTTGCCCACTGTGCCATCCTGGGGAGTGCAAAGCCACAGTCTCTCAAGTCTCTACAGTGGGTGGGTTGCACACTGTTCCATCCTGGGGAGTGCAAAGCCACAGTCTCTCAAGTCTATACAGTGGGTGGTTTGCCCACTGTGCCATCCTGGGGAGTGCAAAGCCACAGTCTTTCAAGTCTCTACAGTGGGTGGGTTGCCCACTGTTCCATTCTGGGGAGTGCAAAGCCACAGTCTCTCAAGTCTATACAGTGGGTGGGTTTGCCCACTGTGCCATCCTGGGGAGTGCAAAGCCACAGTCTCTCAAGTCTCTACAGTGGGTGGGTTGCCCACTGTTCCATCCTGGGGAGTGCAAAGCCACAGTCTCTCAAGTTGATGCAGGTCTCTACTGGTACTGGGGGGGGACTGGTGCCCAGACTGCATGAGTCTTCCCGTGAAAGGTCGTGTCCTGTCACTGTCCCAGCTGCACATGGGATAAGGATGCCTTATGTGGCGGTCCATTCGTTCCTACCCGGTGCATTGCCCTGTTCAGCGGTGCTTTGACATGGCGGTTCAGGACTGTTCAGCGGTGCTTTGCCATGGCGGTCTTTGCCCTGTTCAGCGGTGCTTTGACATGGCGGTCTTTGCCCTGTTCAGCGGTGCTTTGCCATGGCGGTCTTTGCCCTGTTCAGCGGTGCTTTGACATGGCAGTTCAGGACTGTTCAGCGGTGCTTTGCCATGGCGGTTTTTGCCCTATTCAGCGGTGCTTTGACATGGCGGTCTTTGCCCTGTTCAGCGGTGCTTTGCCATGGCAGTCTTTGCCCTGTTCAGCGGTGCTTTGACATGGCGGTTCAGGACTGTTCAGTGGTGCTTTGCCATGGCGGTCTTTGCCCTGTTCAGCGGTGCTTTGCCATGGCGGTCTTTGCCCTGTTCAGCGATGCTTTGCCATGGCGGTCTTTGCCCTGTTCAGCGGCGCTTTGACATGGCGGTTCAGGACTATTCAGTGGTGCTTTGACATGGCGGTCTTTGCCCTGTTCAGCGGTGCTTTGCCATGGCGGTCTTTGCCCTGTTCAGCGGTGCTTTGACATGGCGGTTTAGGACTGTTCAGGGGTGCTTTGCCATGGCGGTCTTTGCCCTGTTCAGCGGTGCTTTGACATGGCGGTCTTTGCCCTGTTCAGCGGTGCTTTGCCATGGCGGTCTTTGCCCTGTTCAGCGGTGCTTTGACATGGCGGTTCAGGACTGTCAAGCGGTGCTTTGCCATGGCGGTCTTTGCCCTGTTCAGCGGTGCTTTGCCATGGCAGTCTTTGCCCTGTTCAGCTGTGCTTTGCCATGGCGTTCTTTGCCCTGTTCAGCGGTGCTTTGACAAGGCGGTCTATGCCCTGTTCAGCGGTGCTTTGCCATGGCGGTCTTTGCCCTGTTAAGCGGTGCTTTGACATGGCGGTTCAGGACTGTTCAGCGGTGCTTTGCCATGGCGGTCTTTGCCCTGTCCAGCGGTGCTTTGACATGGCGGTCTTTGCCCTGTTCAGCGGTGCTTTGCAATGGCGGTCTTTGCCCTGTTCAGCGGTGCTTTGACATGGCGGTTCAAGACTGTTCAGCGGTGCTTTGCCATGGCAGTCTTTGCCCTGTTCAGCGGTGCTTTGACATGGCAGTCTTTGCCCTGTTCAGCGGTGCTTTGCCATGGCGGTCTTTGCCCTGTTCAGTGGTGCTTTGACATGGCGGTTCAGGTCTGTTCAGCGGTGCTTTGCCATGGCGGTCTTTGCCCTGTTCAGCGGTGCTTTGCTATGGCGGTCTTTGCCCTGTTCAGCGGTGCTTTGCCATGGCGGTCTTTGCCCTGTTCAGCAGTGCTTTGACATGGTGGTTCAGGACTGTTCAGCAGTGCTTTGCCATGGCGGTCTTTGCCCTGTTCAGCGGTGCTTTGACATGGCGGTCTTTGCCCTGTTCAGCGGTGCTTTGCCATGGCGGTCTTTGCCCTGTTCAGCGGTGCTTTGACATGGCGGTTCAGGACTGTTCAGCAGTGCATTGCCATGGCGGTCTTTGCCCAGTTCAGCGGTGCTTTGTCATGGCGGTTCTGATAAGGACATTGGTGTGTGGCATGACGTTCTCTACACTGGACATTGGTGTGTGGCATGACGTCTTCTACACTGGACATTGGTGTGTGGCATGACGTTTCATCATTGCCCAGCGAGGCTGTGGCAGCCGGTGCCCTCCAGGGCACTGACTCCGGCGGTGGCGGTGGTCTCCGGACCAGTGATGATACTTGGGCCCTCCTGGGCTGTGACTCTGACGGTGGTCTCCTGACCAGTGACGATACTTTGGCCCTCCTGGGCTCTAACTCCGATGGTGGTCTCCTGACCAGTGACAATACTTGGGCCCTCCTGGGCTGTGACTCTGGCGGTGGTCTCCTGACCAGTGACGATACTTGGGCCCTCCTGGGCACTTACTCCAGCGGTGGTCCCCTGACCAGTGACGATACTTGGGCCCTCCTGGGTTGTGACTCTGGCGGTGGTCTCCTGACCAGTGACGATACTTGGGCCCACCTAGGCACTTACTCCGGCGGTGGTCTCCTGACCAGTGACGATACTTGGGCCCTCCTGGGCTGTGACTCTGCGGTGGTCTCCTGACCAGTGACGATGCTTGTGCCTTCCTGGGCTGTGACTCTGGCGGTGGTCTCTGGACCAGTGACGATACTTGGGCCCTCCTGGGCACTGACTCTGGCGGTGGTCTCTGGACCAGTGACGATACTTGGGCCCTCCTGGGCTGTGACTCTGGCGGTGGTCTCTGGACCAGTGACGATACTTGGGCCCTCCTGGGCACTTACTCCGGCGGTGGTCTCTGGACCAGTGACAATACTTGGGCCCTCCTGGGCACTGACTCTGGCGGTGGTCTCTGGACCAGTGACGATACTTGGGCCCTCCTGGGCACTTACTCCGGCGGTGGTCTCTGGACCAGTGACGATACTTGGGCCCTCCTGGGCACTGACTCTGGTGGTGGTCTCTGGACCAGTGACGATACTTGGGCCCTCCTGGGCACTGACTCTGGCGGTGGTCTCTGGACCAGTGACGATACTTGGGCCCTCCTGGGCTGTGACTCTGGCGGTGGTCTCTGGACCAGTGACAATACTTGGACCCTCCTGGGCACTTACTCCGGCGGTGGTCTCCTGACCAGTGATGATACTTGGGCCCTCCTGGGCTGTGACTCTGGCGGTGGTCTCTGGACCAGTAACGACGGTGCTGGCGGTTGTGTCTCGACTGCCGGAAATGATGGCGCACTTCTCCGCCGTGACACTCACAACAGGTTGGGGAGACTTCCTCTGGCCTTTCCCCACCTTTGGTGGAGTCACAGCTGACTCTCCAATCCCCTTGGAACCCATGTCAGTTGTTTTCCCACCAGGAGTCTTAACACGGTCCTGTCGTCCACTCTCCAATTTTAGAGCCTTTACAGGGGGTGGGCTGCCAGTGCCTTGGCTCCGGGTCCTACTGCCTGCCCTGGTGGCCGGTGCACTCCAAAAACCTTGAACAGGCACCACTGGTATTGGAGGCTTTTTGGCTGAGGCGCTACGACGGGACTGATGAATTGGAGGGGGGGTGGGGCAAAAAGTTCAACTTTACAGAGGGACAATTTCTGACGAACACTGGGATGGGTAGCTGGAGGGGTTCTGGGAGTGGAGGAAGAGGAGGTGATTGTGGGAGGTGTCACTTTAACTGATTTGGGTGCAGGTGCAGGTACTGGAGGCTGTCATGAGGTGGATGGATGTTGGGTGAGTGATTGCCGGCGTTTGTGTACTTTGGGAGGGGGCGTCACAGACACACTGGGAGAGGACACAGGGGACGTGTAAATGGCAGTGGAGGTGGTGAGTGCAGGTGAGCGGCTTGTGGTGCTGGGTGTCCTGGTGCGATTCATGGTGCCTGTAGATGTGGTGCATGCAGGTGTGTGTGTAGACGACACTGGGAGGGAGGAGGGAGAAGAGGAGGAGGGGGACACAGTGGAGGCAGTGGATGTTGTTGTGTCTGTCTGTGGATGAGGCTTGCGTGAGTGCCTGTGGTGTGTGTGGTGCCTATGTTTGCTTGAGCTACTTGTGTGTGTTGACTTGTGTGCATGCTGGTCTGTAGGTGTGCTTGGGATGGGCTGGGGTACAGGAGATTGGGTCTGGGTGGAGGAAGTTGGAGGGGGGAGGCTAGACACAGGGACAATTGCTGCCATCAGTGCTGAGGCCAAAGATTGCAGGGTTCACTGAAGGACAGCCTGACCAGAATGAATGCCCTCCAGGAATGCATTACCGTGTTGCAACTCTCGTTCTACACCCTGGATGGCATTCACAATGGTAGACTGCCCAACAGTGAGTGACTGAGGGCAGCAGGGGTGACTGGGGCAGGGCCTGAGGTGCCTGGGGCGAAGGTGATGCCCACCCTCCTGGGTGAGCGGGCACGGGGTGAACGCTGAGGGGCTGCTGGGAGGGCGGTGCTGGTAGGGGAGGTGGCGGCTGTAACTGTAGAAGTGGGGGGCATAGATGTTGCCGCCACCACAAGGGAGCTCCCATCGGCGGACGAGTCCGTGTTGCTGGTTACGATCCGGTGGCCGACGTGAAGCTCCCCTCGCCCTCCATCCCACTGGTGCATTCAGAGTCCGTTGTGTGGCCCTCCATGGCCATGTGGGATGCAGCTCCCTCGTGCTCCGGTGCCACTGTACCTCCGCCTGATGATGCTGATGTACAAAAGGACAGGGAGAGCAGAAAAAGGGGGAGAGACAGAAGAAAGAGGGTTTTAGTGCATGGCATACCGCTACCATTGGCGGACAAGACAAACGCAGCTGCCCCCTGCATTACGCCATGCTTCTGCCCTCTGCACATGCAATTTCTGGGATATGGCCTATATGGCAATGGTGGACATCGGCGCACATGGATGCCACAGGGGCAACTATACCTCGACTTGGCACTCTGCTGAGGTGGGGTAGAGTGCCACATGGCCTACATTTCGGAGGGGCCTTGCCTACCGAACTCTCCCTGGCCTAGGGACACCCACAGCCCACCTCCCGCACCCAGACACCTCCACTGCACGCAAAGTCCGCAGAATGAGGTTGTACTCACCCCCTTGTGTCTGCTGTGATGCCCTCAAGCGCCCATCCAACTCCGGGTTGTCCACCGCCATGATCCGGAACATCAGGGGGGTCATGGTGCGACGGGCACCCCTCCCACGTTGGGAGGCCATCCCCAGCTGAGCCTCCGCCGTCTTCTTGCTGCAGCGGCGAATGTCCTCCCATCTCTTACGGCAGTGGGTGCCCCGTCTCTGGTGGGCCCCCAGGGTCCGGACCTCCTTGGCGATGGCACGCCAGATGTCCCTCTTCTGGTGGGCACTGACCTACATGACATGCACAAGGAAAGAGGAACAGTCATTACCAACTGCACCGTCGTTGTGAGTGGCCCCCTCCCTACTCTGGCCATGTTGCCCATTCGTTCCCATGCATTAATGTTCTATGAACTCTGCCCCCTTCCCTCTTCCAACCAGCCCCCTCCACCCATGCCTAGCCCCTACAACGTGCTCCATGTGTCCTAACCTGTTGGTCTGGAGGACCGTAGAGTAGCGTGTACTGGGGGAGGACCCCGTCTACCAGTTTCTCCAACTCCTGTGCAGTGAAGGCAGGGGCCCTTTCCCCAGACGCAGCAGCCATCGTCACTTCCAGACCGAGGTCACAGCAGCACTTGCAGTGTAGGTCCTCTCCTGTCGAAGGTCAGGTATCTAGTGATTGAACAGATAGAAAATGGCAGTGACGTCCGCGGCGGTGACGTCCGTGGCGGTGCACATCATCACCGCCAGCGCACCTGTTCATTGGCTCCTGGGACCCATAGGGTCCAATGTTAACCAATGCAGCATTGCGCCGCGGTCTACGACCGCCTACCGCGACGGTGTGCAACGCCAGCGCTGTTACCCCACAATCCCATTGTCCCACTTTAGAGGTCAGGCAGCCGCCATTTCAGGGGCCCACATGTCCTCATTTACTACTGCGTCACACATAGCTAGGCCTACACTCAACACACATATAGGAAGGGTTTTGTGAGTGGTGTAGTCTTGTGTGTGACTGTGGGTACATACCTGGAGGAATAATGACTGGTTCTTTACTGTTGTCCTTCGTAGGCGCCGTCTCCTGGGACATATGAGAAGATGGCGGAATCCTCTGGTGTACCGAACGCTGCTGGACCTGTTGACAATGGAAGAGAAACATGTCATCGTAACCTACCGGTTTGACCGTGCCACAATCCAGGAACTATGTACCCAGTTGGAGCCAGACCTGATGTCACCAATTCACCATCCGACTGGAATCTGCCCTGACGTGCAGGTGCTGTCAGTGCTCCATTTCCTTGCAAGTGGGTCTTTTCAGACAACTGTGGCCATGGCATCAGGGATGTCCCAGCCTATGTTTTCCAACGTCTTGTCCAGAGTGTTGTCTGCCCTGCTGAAACATATAAGGAGATACATCATTTTCCCTGAGGTGGAGGATTTGCCTACAGTGAAAGGTGACTTCTATGCCCTTGGACATATCCCCAACGTCACAGGTGCTATTGATGGTACCCATGTAGCTCTGGTCCCCCCCCCACAGGAGTGAACAGGTGTACAGGAACTGGAAGAGTTATCATTCGATGATTGTCCAGATGGTCTGTTTGGCAGACCAGTACATCTCGCAGGTAAATGCTATGTTCCCTGGCTCAGTGCATGACGCCTAAATCCTGCGGAATAGCAGCATCCCTGATATGATGGGTCAACTCCAGAGGCACCGTGTATGGCTATTGGGGGACTCTGGTTACACCAACCTTTCGTGGCTATTGACCCCAGTGAGGAATCCCAGGACCAGGGCAGAGGAACGCTACAATGAGGCCCATGGGCGGACTAGGAGGGTGATCGAACGCACCTTAGGCCTCCTGAAGGCCAGGTTCAGGTGCCTCCATATGACAGGTGGATCCCTATTCTACTCACCGAAGGTGTGCAACATCATCATCGCCTGCTCCATGCTCCATAATTTGGCTTTGCGACGCCAGGTGCCTTTTCTGCAGGAGGATGATCCAGATGACGGTGTTGTAGCAGCTGTGGAGCCTGTGGAGCCTGTGGACAGTGATGAGGATGAAGCTGATGAAGAAGACAACGACAACATGGAGTCAGTCATACAGCAATATTTCCAGTGAGACACAGGTGAGAACATTTTCATTTTTAGCATTACATTAACTTTCACAGGTCTACCTCTATCCTGTTTTTCGATTTAAATCACTATTTGGTAACTGAGTTGTACCCTTCCATTACGGTTTCACAGGTGTGGTTACCTACGTGTCAACTGCTTGCATCCTTCAAGGGCTTGTGATGTGTGACATAGGTAAGTTAGCTTTAGAATGGTACACCCATTATGACACTGTCATTGTTAATACATTTTTACTAAATCATAGACTGACTCCAGATTGTTTGGTGTTACAAGGGTGTTTATTGAAGTGCTCAGAAATGGGAGGGGGTTACAAAATGAGGATGGGTGATGGCGGAGGAATGTCCATGGCAGAGTCCTGTCTACTAGTCTCACAGGTGCACTGCCCATCTGGGCATAGGAAGTGGAGCTGGGGCAGTTTAAGTTTGGACAGGGTAACAAAGTGGGACAGTGGGAGGACAATCAGGGTGGTCTCATTTCCTGGCGGAGGTCTTGACATCTTTCTCTGTCCTGTTCCTGGATCTCACGGACCGCTTGCGGGGTGGTTGTCCGTCTGCAGGGGGTGGGGTGCTGGTGTGTTGGTCCTGTGGCGGGGCGTCCTGTCCACTAGTGCCGGCAGAGGTGGTGGGCTGTTCATCGTCCTGGCTAGTGTCAGGGGCCCCTTGGAGTGCCACGGTGTCCCTCAAGGTCTGCTGTATGTCCTTCAGCACCCCTACGATGGTGCCCAGGGCGGAGCTGATGGTCCTGAGCTCCTCCCTGAACCCCAAATACAGTTTGTCCTGCAGGCACAGGGTCTCCTGCAACTTGTCCAGGACCGTCGCCATTGTCTCCTGGGAGTGGTGGTATGCTCCCATGATGGAGGAGAGGGCCTCGTGGATAGTGGGTTCCCTTGGCCTGTCTGCCCCCTGTCACACAGCAGCCCTCCCAGTTCCCCTGTGTTCCTGTGCCTCAGGCCCCTGGACCGTGTGCCCACTACCATTGCCCCCAGGTCCCTGTTGTTGTTGGGGTGGTGGGTTACTGGGTGCGCTGTAGTGGTGGACACACCGCTGATTGACCTGTCCTGGGTAGGGAGGTTTGGGCCCGCTGGGTGGGTGCTGTGCTGGTGTTACCAGAGGGTGGAAGGTCGGTGTTGGGCTGTGCCTGTGCAAGGGGAACCGACTGTCCCGAGGCCCACGATGGTCCGGGCTGGTCATCGGGATCCAGTAGGGCAGAGCTACTCTCGTCACTGTGGGCCTCTTCTGGGGGTGGAGTGGTGTTGTCTGGAACCTCTGGTGTGGTGACGGTCCTTCGGGTTCCTGCAGGGGCATAAGAGCATGATTGTTGCATGTGTGTGTGTAATAGTGTGCAATGGGTGGGTGTTTGTGTACCCCAGTGCAAGCATTCCTGTGTGTGGGGTTGTGTGGTGATGGTTGGGGGGGTGTACTGGGTATGTGCAGTGGGCATGCTTTAGTGAGGGGTGTCCATGCTTAGTTGTGTCATGCAGGGCTTGGTGTTGGGATGGGTGGTTTGTGTCATGGGTACATTAGTGAGGAGTTGTAGTGATGGGGGGGTGAGGGAGGGTGTGTGTGATAGCATGGATTTAGGGTGGGGGATATGATAGTTAAGAATTCACTTACCAGTGTCCCATCCTCCACCGACTCCTGCGAGGCCCTCAGGATGCAAGATGGTCAAGACTTGCTCCTCCCATGTTGTTAGTTGTGGGGGAAGAGGTGGGGGTCCGCCGCCAGTCCGCTGTACAGTGATGTTGTGCCTGGAGACCGTTGAATGCACCTTCTCACGTAGGTCGTTCCACCTCTTCCTGATGTCCTTCCTATTTCTTGGGTGCTGTCCCACGGCATTGACCCTTTCCACTATTCTGCGCCATAACTCCATCTTCCTGGCTATTGATGTGTGCTGTACCTGTGAGCCAAATAGCTGTGGCTCCACCCGGACGATTTCCTCCACCATGACCCTGAGCTCCTCCTCGGAGAAGCAGGGGTGTCTTTGGCGTGACATGGGGTGGTGTGTGTGATGTGTGGGGTGGTGTATGTGGTGATGAGTGTGGTGGGTGTAGTGGTGTGTGGTGTTTTGTGCGTGGATGTTGTGTGGGGGATGGTGTTGTGTGCCTCTGTGTAGTGGGGTTGTCTATTCTGTGCTGTCTCTCTGTCGCCTTCGTCTCTAATTTTTGGTCATAAGGGTTTGTGGGTGATGTGGGTGTGTGTTTTATATTGAATTGGGTGTGTGGGAGTGGTGTTTGTATGTGTATCAGGTGTGTGTATTTGGAATTGTCCAATGTGGCGGTGTTTTGGAGACGTGTGTGTATTCTGAGCACGGCGGTGTGTACCACCAATGGAATACCAAGGTTGAAAGACCACCGCGTGGATTCGTGGGTCGTAATAGCATGGGCGTGTTTCTGTTGGCGTGGAGGTGGAGGATTTGTTTCCGCCAGTTTATCACTGACCTTTGGTGTGGCGGTGTTGTGTGGGTGTCTGAATTTCGGTGGATTCCAAGATGTGTGTCATAATAGCTGTGGCGGAATGCCGCCGCCGCCGTGGTGTATTGGCGGTCTTCTGCACGGCGGTAAGCGCCTTTTACCGCCAATGTTGTAATGACCCCCATAATGCCTCTGTCAATGCTTGTTGTTGTGAATGTGAGTATTTTTTTACAACAAAACAGATGGTGAAGTGCAATATCGTATACAAGTGCTTAAAATGCATGAGCATCTACGCTTCATGACAAGGTGACCATTTTTTATATTTCATTTCACCATACCAAGAAAGTGGAAAAAACATAAGCACCGACGCGTATATAAGAGAGATGGGTGACCTACTAACAAATTGCAATTATCAGGCTCTTCAAAAAGTAAAAAATAATCTTTAAAACAACAGTGAAGAACGTCGAGCATAGGAGAAGTGGGTGGAGGTTACTATTCAATGCCAAGTGGGAGCAATGGGAAGAGGGCAGGTCAGAGACAGTGGAGCGGGAGGTTGAAAAATAAAATGCTAAAAAGCAAAATGCAGGGCATGGAAAGCAATGAACAAGCTCTTGGGGGGCAAAGAGTGCAGAAGTTAGATATTTGAGAGCAGAACACAAGGGAAAGAGCAAAACCATGCACGTCTAGGGCAGGCTGAAAGTAAGTTTCTGCATTGGGAGGATGCAAGTCTGCTGAACAAAAGGGTGGTAAAGAAGCTGCTCCTCAGCAGAGGCGCAAGCACAAGAATAAAAGGAAATCCACTGGAAAAAAGTAACTATGGGTAAGCATTGGGCTGACCTAAAGCCCGCTATTTGAATTGTAGTACACAATAGGTCTTTGAAAATAGACAGCTAGTAGCAATCACTAGAGGACAGTTTTAAGATGATTCCCTTGAAACGATCTTATACCACAATTAGAGGAGGCGTGGTTCATTGCTTCCGTACTACCTTTCCAGAGAAGAGCAGTACTTTGTCCATATTTCATAATTGTTGTAGAGCAATACTCAAATACCATTCCAGCTATTCAAACAATACATAATTAAAAGGGAAGGATTCATCATGTTTAGCAAATTTGAGGATAAGGCGCTGGTTATTTACTAGAGCCTTTAGTTATTGTTGGTGGGCATTCTTGACTTGTGCTGCCCTTCAAACGCTACCATTGTGGTTAAATGCGCTTGATTTTTTTTAGTGGTATTATGCAAATATTTTTGACTTTCCAGGAGCCAACGAATGCAATGTTTCAGGAACCCCTAAACCATAGGTGATAGATTGGAAACCAGATTGTAAGTGCGCATTCTTCACTACATATTCACCATAAGTGTTTTTCAGGGTGCCTATGAGCATTAAGTAAACGGTCTAGGATCTTGGAAGAAGTAAATCATATGAAAGGTATTTTAAACATGTACCTGCCTGATGTGAAACCATAGGCCTTATGTACCTCAAAACAGTAATGGAAAATCTGCCAGAAATAACCAGAGGCGCCACCTCTGCTATGGCAGAGGAGCGTCCCCCCACTGACAAAAAGCAGAAAAATAAAGGGATAAAAAAAGCAATTTATTATCCCTTTATTTTTCCACCTTCGTAAAGCGGGGTGGAGCCAGACTCCTCCATGTCAAGTGGGGGTGTAGTGGTATGTGCGCTTCTAAGTGCGCATGTCAGTTTGGTCAGCCATCTGCAGCCGGGCAAACTGACATGCACACTTAAAAACTCTCCACCTGTCTGTATTTTGCAGCCGGTGGAGGCCAACCACAGTGCCCCACTCCCTCCCTGGGCGGCATTTCTGCCAGCTCACACCAATCACAGCACTTCTTTCATGACGTGTAGAATGAGAAAATCGTTGTATTTGGTTGGGGAGGGACGCACATGCGACGAGGTGGCGGGCAGGAGCAGCGAATAACGGAGGGGCAGGTAAGTCTATTAATTTTTTTTCACTTCCCCCGCGTCCCTACTACGTCCACTGCCCTGTGCCCCCCCACCCCTTCATGGCAGCAGACGTGACTGTAAATAACCACATCTAAGCGTCACCTTCATTAATTTAACCAACCTACAATGTGTATCTCAGGTGGGCCTAATTTCGGCTTATTGACGTACATTGCTGATGTTTCTAACAAATATTATTTCATCAAACTGGCTCCTCATACATTGAATAGCAATACGTTTGTGTTCAAATAACCCTGCCCTGGGGGCATCCCCACATATGGCCAATATTACATTACCACCCTGGCTAAGGATGTAAGTCTGCCAACTTGGGAAATGGGACATTTACAGGACAAAACCAATCCACAAATGACCAGAAACAACTGTCAAAGAGTTTGACAACTTAAGCACAACATGACGTTGGTCTATTATGACTAATAACTCCGTAGGCAACGCGGTTTCCAAATTCTACACAGGTCCAGCAGAAATATGACCGTTTGAAATTGAGAATAGGACTGATATCTGTGACATCTGTTACTTCGGTGAGTGATAATACTCCGGTACATAACATTTATTATTAAAAAAATCCAGAGATATTTTTCTGCATCGGTTATCGTATGCCAGTGGGGACAGTAACTCCCATTAACGGCCACAGCAGGATCACTATCAGCTCATAATGAGGACCTAGATATTGCAAATTCCTCAGTGGGAGGAAATATGGTTGTTATATTGTTTGCTGTAGGCCATGGGAAGCAGGCCAAGACACCCATAAAAATAGTCATCACAAAACGTGTCTGACGCTCCATCAAAATCTTTACTCTTTTTCTACTATCAAAGCGGTATGGCAACAAAACGAAAACAGTTGACCTTGGAAGAGTTTATGTGAATATGTACTAGGGTACAGATGTGCATTTAACTTAAATTACACGATGGGTCTAGATATCATTAAGCCTAATCCTTGACAACTCCGTGCCTCGACCATCTGCAGTTTGTATAATGGTCAGTAAAAGTGTAATCAGGAGAGCTGTATTGTCTTCAGGATATAATGGACATCCATTTTAATGTTCAGTTTAAGGTTTGAGATAGCTCACCACGTGTTACAGGAACCATGCAGCCTATTCCAAGTAATTAATTCCTTGTTCTCTTAATTTTTTTATTACGTTACCTAGGGGAATAAACGTCCTGATGCTGCAGACTCGTGCGTGTCAGATATACCCAAGCGTTAAACAAAGAATCTATCATACAGATCCACAACATCAACTTTACAAAGCGGAGTTTATTCTGAAATATTAGTATGAATTGGAATGGCCTGAATCAAAACTGTATCTGAATCTCCAAACTGTGGAAAGCTCAGATTGCGCTGCAGTCCCTCGGTATCCATTTTCACACTTAGGCCCTCATTATGACAGTGGCGGTAAAAAACGCCTACCGCCACGGTAACAGCTGCCAAAAGACCGTCACCGTGGCTATCAGCCAACTGCCATATTAAGACTGTAACCGGAATTCTGCCAGCCTTCTGGCGGAATTCTGGCTACGGTCATGGCGGCGGACGGCGGTAAGGTGGCGCTGCTGCCAGCAGCAGCGCCACGCCAGTAGACCCATGATACGGCCTGGCAGTGTTCTGCTGGAGGATGCTGCTGCTGGCAGCAGCGCCACGTCCAGTCTCCTGCCGGAAGACCCCCTGCAAGCAGGTAAGCTGGACGCTCCGACAGGGGAGGGGGTGGGGAGTGTTTTGTGTATGGGTGTATGTGTCTGTGTGCGTGCATGAGGGTGTGTGGAATGCTTGTGTGCATGAATGGGTGTGGGTGTGCATGTATGTTGTGTTGTGTGAATGTGTGTGTGCTTGTATGTATGTCAGTGTGTGTGGATGTGTGTGTGAATGTATGTATGCATGCATAGGTAAATGTGGGTATGAGTGTGTGTATGGGTGTGTATGTTGGTGCGTGAATGTGCGTGTATGTTGGAGGGGGAGGGTGGAGGAGAACTCTGTGGAGGGGGAGGAGGGCGGGGGAGACCCATATCAGAGTCAGGGAAGGAATTCCATGGCACTGACAGTGCCTACCGCCATGGTTTTCGTGGCGGTATGGAAGCCTCGAAAACCATTATGGTAGGTGGGGTCAAATTCCTGTGGGTGGGACAGTGACAGCCGTCAGGCTGGAGAGTGAAGTTTCCAGCCCGGTGGCTGTTACCGCCCTGGCGAACAAAGTGGAGACATATCTATCTCCAAAATATCACCGTCCGCCAAGGTTGTAATGAGGACCTTAGGCTCATATGTATGAAAAATGACATAAAACTGCACCACCGCAGTTGTGCGTCATTTTTCTAACACAGGCTAATGCCATATATTAACAGCATCCATGCACCATATTTCAACAAGCATTTGCAATGCAATGGGTCTCGCGTTTACTCGAGTTAAAGCTATTAGTGTTGTAAACTCATAACCTGACTTTTCTTGCCACATAAACTGAAAAGTAAAACTGTTTCACATAAGCAAGTTGACGGGCACAATGAGCGCAAAACAAACACACAAAGGGAAACAGAAGTCCGCTCACAGTGAAATTTATCAGCAAAAATGCAATTATCCATGTAACCGCAAAAGTGCAATTATCCATGTAACCGGCAAAAGTGCAAATATCCATGTGACAGGGTCGTTGTTATGGGAACACATTTTTAGTGTTGGACCAAAAAAAAGGCAGAGAGTGAAAAAAGCAGCATCTACTAAACTATCAATGGGGCTGGTCCACCTAAAACTGATAGCATGCCTGTGTACATGGACAAAGAACAGGGAAATACTTAGCAAAAATCCTGAAATGCTGGACTTGTTACAGGGTACAAAATATTATTTTATGAAAATGAACGCGTGTCTTTGCCTGGGCACAGGACGGTTTAACATAAGAATGGATGCAGGAAAATGAAGCACTTGGTGTCCCTGCCACTTGAGAATACTACAGTCATGTCTATGCCTGGGCCTGGGTGGGGCTAATGGACTGGGCAGACCCACACATTGTAAAGACCAATAAGACCACCACGGGATGGAGTGGAAGAGTCCTGGTTCTCCAAAATATGTACTGGTAGGCCCACTGGCACCCCCCCGGCACAATGTAACCACTTGGTTGTGAGAGGGTACTGTATGCCGATAAATATAGGTTGGGGGTAGTTATGAAGTAAGGTTTCATTTTAAGATGTAGGTTAGCATAGGGTCAGTACACTTACTTTTGAATCTATTTGACTCATTATAGTGGTAATCTCAGAAGTGGCAATCTCAACAGTGGTAATCCCTGCAGTGGTCATCTCAGCTGTAGCAATCACAGTAGTGGTAATCACAGTAGTGGTAATCTCAGTAGTGGTAATCCTTGCAGTGGTAATCTCAGAGGTAGTAATCACAGTAGTGGTAATAGCAGTCGTGGTAATCTCAGGGGTAGTAATCCCAGTAGTGGTAATCTCAGCAGAGGTAATCCCTGCACTGTTAATCTCAGGGGTAGTAATCACAGTAGTGGTAACCTCAGCAGTGATAACCCCTGCAGGGGTAATCTCAGAGTTAGTAATCACAGTAGTGATAATATCAGCAGTGGTAATATCATAGTTAGTAATCACTGAAGTGGTAATCTCAGCAGTGGTAATCCCTGCAGTGGTACTCTCAGAGGTAGTAATCACAGTAGTGTTAATTCAGCAGTGGTAACCCCTGCAGTGGTAATCCCTGCGGTGGTAATCTCAGCGGTAGTAATCACAGTAGTGGTAATTACAGTAGTGGTAATCTCAGCAGTAGTAATCCTTGCAGTGATAGTATTAGAGGTTGTAATCACAGTATTAGTAATTCAGCAGTGGTAATCCCTGCAGTGCTAATCCCTGCAGTGGTAATCTCAGCGGTAGTAATCTCAGTAGTGGTAATCTCAGCAGTGGTAATCCCTGTAGTGGTAATCTCAGAGGTAGTAATGACAGTAGTGGTAATCTCAGTGGTAGTAATCACATCAGTGGTAATCTAAACAGTGGTAATCCCTGAAATGGTAATGTCAGAGGTAGTAATCCCAGTGTGGTAATCTCAGCAGTGGTAATCGCTGCAGTGATCATTTCAACTGTGGTAATCTCAGCAGAGGTAATTCCTGCACTGGTAATCTCAGAGGTAGTAATCACAGTAGTGTTAACCTCAGCTGTGCTAACCCCTGCAGGGGTAACTTCAGAGGTAGTAATCACAGTAGTGGTAATATCAGCAGTGGTAATCTCAGAGTTAGTACTCACAGTAGTGGTAATTTCAGCAGTGGTATTCCTCAGAGGTAGTAATCAGTAATCACAATAATCAGTAATCATAGTAGTGGTACTCTAAGAGGTAGTAATCACAGTAGTGGTAATTCAGCAGTAGTAATCCCTGCTGTGATAATCACTGCAGTGGTATTCTCAGCAGTAGTATTCACAGTAGTGGTAATCTCAGATGTGGTAATCCATGCAATAGTAATTTCAACAGTGGTAATCTCAGCGAAGGTAATCCCTGCACTGGTAATCTCAGAGGTAGTAATCACAGTAGTTGTAACTTCTCCAGTGGCAACCACTGCAGGGGTAATCTCAGAGGTAGTAATCACTGTAGTGGTAATATCAGAAGTGGTAATCTCAGAGGTAGTATTCACAGTAGTGATAATATCAGTGGTGGCAATCTCAGTGGTAGTAATCACATCAGTGGTAATTCAGCAGTGGTAATCCCTGCAGTGTTAATCTCAGAGGTAGTAATCCCAGTAGTGGTAATCTAGCAGTGGCAATCCCTGCAGTGATACATTCAAATGTGGTAATCTCAGCAGAGGTAATCCCTGCACTGGTAAACTCAGAGGTAATAATCACAGTAGTGGTATCCTCAGCAGTGGTAACCCCTGCAGTGATAAATTCAACTGTGGCAATCTCATTTGAGGTAATCCCTGCACTGGTAATCTCAGAGGTAGTAATCACAGCAGTGGTAATCTCAACATTAGTAATTCCTGCAGTGGTACTCTCAGAGGCAGTAATCAAAATAGTGGTAATCTCAGCAGCGCTAATCGCTGCAGTAGTAATTTCAAAGGTGTAATCTCAGCAGAAGTAATGTTTGCACTGGTAATCTCAGAGGTAGTAATCACAGTAGTGGTAACCTGAGGAGTGATAATCCCTGCTTTGGTAATCTCAGAGGGGCTAATTTCAATGTAGTAGATTCTATGTAGCGGTATATGGACTCCGATGTATTTTAGGTGGTGATATACAGCCCTTCATGGTTGGTCCTCGGTCTGATATGTTCATTGAATTTGCGAGTGAATAATGCTCAAAAGTTTTCTGTTTATAGGGAACAGAAGTCCGCTCGCCTGAAATGTATTGGCAAAAGTGCAATTATTCATGTAACTACAAAAGTGCAATTATCCATGTAAACGGCTCAATGTCATGCAAAGCGCTCAACTTCTGCCCAGCGAGATCACGCTGCCCACGAAATTAAGAGGAAAAATAGTGCAGAAACCATATGGAAAACATGGAACCTCGTTTGTTTTCAGTGGTTGGCCAGTGCGCTCGAGGCGGGTTAAACACCATAAGAGGCATACCTTCCACTAATGAAATCAAGTTAATTTTAAAAAGCAAGCCGACAAACCAACCAAATGGATGGGCTTGACATGGGTGTCATTAAAAGACCACAGAGCGATTACACCAGGGACGAATCGCTTTGTGCTCAACCCTTAAAATGGCGCTAGTGGGACAAAAATGACAGAAGGCTGATTAGTGGCAAAATATCTCCCACTAGTCAGCCTAGCATCATTTTTTGACACACAAGCAGCCAAACAAATGACTCCTGTCTAAGTACAGAAAGAAGTCATTACCACAAACCCAATGCCCACCACAGGGGACCAGTGTCCCCAGGACAACCCCTACATACCCAGTGCCCTGAAGGGCATTTCTCCTTGTTGTGCCATGTTAATGACACTTCTGAGGTGGTGTTAGATTTTGGCACTGCTTCAGGTTTCCGAAAACTCATAAATCTGGGGCAGCATCAAAATGCAATAGGTGTTGTTATGGCACACCTACAACAACAACCATTGCACGCCCCTTCCACGCAAAATGTTGCATGTGAAGGGGCCATATTTACAAGGTGGCATTAAGCCACAAAAAGTGGCTTAAACCACCTTGTAAATACAGGGCAGTGTATAGAACTACCAGAGCATCACTAGAAGTAAGGCTCCAGTGCCTCTAGGAGCTCCTAAATATGCCCCTATATTGCATCTCAATTCTTTTCCTAACCTCCTAATTTCAAACATTCCTAACAAAAGCTCTAAACATATATTATGCATCTCTTACTTGTGATGGGATGTCTAGAGAGAAACCCTGCATACTCCCCAGGCTACTTGATGAATACTCAACTGAATTATGAAATCTAACTTGTGTCCATCTTTTAGTCAAAATTGGCTTCAATGAATCACTTCTGTACATTTCACCAGCACTATAGTTAGTTTTGCTTTTAATAATATTTATATACTCGACTATGATCTGTACGTATTATCCTATTGTTTTCCTTAGAAGTTGAACAAACAAAAACAAGAGGAAGGGAAGGTGTGCCACCAAGCCATCAGATTTTGCCACTGCTCTTCTTCCATATTTATTACATGACACCTGCCCCACCTGAACCTCAAACTTTCTGCTAACAAGAACCATCACACTTCTTAGAGACGCTGACTAATGGAATGGAAATTGGAAAAGGAAACCAATTAATTGAAAATATTTTGCACTTCCTAATATGTGTTCACCTGAACCAAGAGAACAGGTGCCTTCAGTGATCAAGCCAGTAAATAACTGCCCAATGCTTCCAAGGATTGTTCAAACCATTAACATTTTCTAAAGCTACCCTACAGTTCCTACTGGGGATCCAACTAGACATAATACATTTCTAAAATCAGAGACTTCAGCAAACGTCCACCATCTGCACTCCTTTCTTTATTCATTTGGTTTAGCTCTTCATTGCAAGTACCACTTCTTCCCTCTGCAGACGACTGCTGTTGGAAAGTGGATTACTGTTAAGGGCAGGTAAGTACCTACACTTAGCAATAGGCCACCAACCACCCCACTAGGTCCAGTCAGTTCCTAATAAATTAATCCCTGCTCAACCCTTGGTACCTTGGCAATGACCAACAAGTCTTAACTTAGGTGATAGGTGTATAAAGCATTTCAAAATCACAAAATAGTAAATAAGTAAAACACAAAACACAATAAAAATCCCAAAGCAATTTATACAAATAGAGTATGTGTATGTATTGAAAATGCCACTAAAATGTCAAAAGATCCAATGTAGGGAGCCAGAGATATGAAATTTTTAAGATTAAAAGCAATTTTAGTGCTTAGTAGCAAATTCCACAAAAAAAGGTCACACTGGACAGGGACAAAGTCCAGAGTTCAGGTCACCCACGAAGTAACACTGTTACACTTACTTTCAGATGTGTTTCTTGATACAAGAAAGTGGACCACAGCACCAGCCAAGGGTTTAGAGGCCCTGCTTTGCCTCCTGGGGTCTGGGACTACAACTCCCCCAATGCACCTCTTCAACCTATGGACTGTTTACAACAGTTGCTTCAAACGTCTCCAAGGTTTTGCATCTTCTTCCAGAGGTACTTTTTGAGTTCTTGAAGTGTCCACAACTTGATCCAAAGTTCCAGAAGCTCTGAGTTGCTCTTTGGGAGTTGGGACTACATTTCCCACAATGCACCTGGTCTGACTCATCAAATGGCCACTGGGCACTGGTCAGCTGGTATCTTCTTGCAGGACTTGATGCAGGGGACTCTGGCCAGCTCCTTTATACCTGTAGTTTACAGCGAGTCCCGTCTTGAAACAGTTGAAGACAGGCGAAGTCATTTTAGTGGTGAAGCGCAAGTGTGCAGTTGGTGCAGTCCTTCAGAGTGCAGTGACCAGGTGCAGGACAGAGGTCCAGCAGGGCAGTTCTTCTTCTTCTTTGTCTTGTTCCTTGTAGGGATCTGAGGTGTGGGTGCAGTTCTGCCAAATGTATCCTTGCTCCTGAGTGAGAAGCAAGGGGGAACTATCCTCTTGGATGACCACTTCCTGAGAAGCATGGCAAAAATCAATCCCAGGGAGCAACATTCCTTAAAAATCCAAAATGGCAGAAAGTGAATTTTGGAGGTTAGGTCTGATTGTGCCCACCCACCGGTGTGGCTAAAAGTCCTTAACACACCCCTTTCCTGCCCTCTTCTAATCAAATCAAGTGGGCATCTGGTTGTATGGGTTTGAAGGAAAGGGGGAGGTTCTGAGCTGCTCCAAATGTCCTTCCCTCCTTTGAAGACCAGTTTGGCTGCTCTCCCCCATCCTATTTTACCAACTGATGATGCAGGTCTCCTCCCCCAGGCACTTTCCTTTATGTTTAGCCCAGGCCACTTCCACCTCCTTAAGGCAGCCTGGGCAGCCTGCCAGAGGCTATCCAATCACAGAAGGGCCCTACAGAGCTAAAACTGGGAACATTTAGAAAGAGTTCTAAAACTCTTTCCCTGAACTAGTTATATTAAATCCAACAATGGCAAGATGTTGCATTTATTATAACAATCAGTTTGAGACCAAACTTGGCATATCTAACTCCTTTGGAGACTTTATTAATTAAGATAAAGTCTCACCATTTTAGCCTATGAAGCCTATCCACTACAAGGAGAGAAAACATATTTGGCGAATTTTCTCAATAGGGCTTATAAAACGTATGTTATAAGGTACCTGCTTATAGTTACAGTGCACCAAACCCTGAGGGCACCTAGGGCACACCTTAGGGGTGACTTATATGTAAAAATAGGGTAATTTAAGACTTTGGAAGTACTTTTAATTACAAAGTCGTATTTGCCTGTAACTTTAATTGTAAAGCAGTCAGCAAGGCAGACCTGCCTTTAAAATGACACTGGGCACCTCAGCAGTGCATCTATGGGTGCACTACATGTGCTGGGGTCCCTACACCTACATGCCCTACCATATCCTAGGGCCCATATTTGTAAAATTTTTAGCACCGCATATGTGTCATTTTGTGACGCAAAAGCGGCACAAACTTTCAAAATACAATTGTATTTTGTAAGTTTGTGCCGCTTTGCATTAAAAAGCGGCGCAAATGCTGTGTTAAAAAGTATAAATATGGGCCTAGGTACTTATAGGTAGGTTGACATAGCCAGTTATAATTAACCTAATTTGTATACTCATTTTACACAGAACAGAGACCCTGGGACTGGTTAGCAGTATCCAGGGCACCATCAGAGCCAGGAAAACACCAGCAAAAAGTGAAACATGGAGAGGGGTGAAAAAGTTAGGGGGGTTCTGCAATCAGCCCAGTTTTCTCATAATTGCCCTGGCCCCTCTTAAGGACTAACAGAGCACCACATCTCCCCAACTCCACAAACCTGTTGCATTCACCCATTATTGCATCCAAACCATCACCAATCCACTCCCCTGTACCCTGGAACTAACTGTTGTGACTTTCACTCTGTTTGACCTCAGCCTACATATGGTGTGCTGCTTGCACCTTGCTCTGGGCCCTAGTGGTCTCGACCACGCCCCAGTCTTTATACTAAGCCAGGCATACACTAAAACTCTTTTTCTTTGAGAAGTAGAAATTCAACAGAAAAGTGTAAACATAAACACATCATTTTTCCTTTGTGTGAATTTCATGAAAATAGTTTTGTGATGTCTGAGTGTCATTGGACACCTTAAATTCTCCCTTAAACAAAGTTCTGAATCTGGCTGCTGGTAAAATCCTTGCTTGTCCACTGACATCTTGTAATAAAGGTAGCATTTGTTGAAATTCTCTTTGTCGCTTTGAAGTCTCATATGACATGCCAGAGAAACCCTGTTTTACAAGCCTGTCTGTGATTTTGATACCTCTGATTTTTATAGAATTATTAAATACCTCCTCATACATCCTCTAGACCCCAAAATTCACCATCATAGTGTGGGTTGGGATATATCCAGATACTCTTGAAACAGCATTTCAATGTGAACAAGTTATTGTCAGGTCCTCTGCATGTGCCATCAGAAGATGAGTGTGAATCAAATCACCCATGTCTCCAATAATTGTCTCAGTTTTTCATTCCTCTCTTTTAGGAATGCTAACAAATCTAAGGTTAGATTGCCTCGAACAAATTTCTTGGTCCTCCAATTGTTGTTTCACAAAGGCAGATTCCTTTTACAAAATAAAGTTCTTTTAGATAATTCACTTCTGAAATTCTAGATGTCATTCCTTCCAATTGTGCCCTGAAAGTCTCAATTATCTTTCAGCTTCTGCCATCCTGCAACCCAAAGTATGAGCTAGGTTGTTTTGGTACAATTTAATCTCCTGTATTTCAGCCACCATAGTCTCAATCTTAGTATCGGCTGAGTGATTCTCAGTACCTTCTTTAACCATCTGTGTCACCATGGAAAGATTCCTGGGGGTATTACCTTCTACCACCATTTCTGATTGGGACCTAGGTGCTCTACCTTCTATAATTAAAAGCATTTGACATGGACCATGATCGGTTAACTAATGTTTGTTAAGCCCCAGCCGCTGAGGTGGTGTCTTCTTATGCCACACTGTTCTCACCCACATAGCTAGTGGAACTGGATCTTGCTATAGCTTTGCCTGTTTTATTAAAGACTGCCCCTACTACTATTTGATTTTTCCGAGAGATAACATGATTCAAGGTTGTTGCAATCAGAACAGCTGTGTCATTTTCATTACTGGCAGGCCCTATCACCCCAGAGGACCCTAGAATAATGCTTCAGTCTTTGTCTTGGACCCCATTTCATGTCTCCACCTTCCATGTTCCCTTCCAGTGCTCCTATTGTGTGGTGGCTATCTTGGATTTGGTTCTGAATGGCAAGGCATTGAGCTTCTTCCTTACCTTGTAAAAGCCCACCTTCCTGGCTAGCCCCAATATTCCTTATGGTCAAGAGCGCTAAGTCCTGGCTAATCAAGAAGGGCTCTGAGAGATTAAAGCCTTATGGAGAAGAGGAGGTTTCCAGTATTCCCATGTGGTTGACTTTAACTTCCACTTCAAAGCTGTTTTCTCTTTTTGTTTTGTAAAGATTTATACAGATTTAATTTACTTTTGGCCGGGTGGGAAAAGTGCTTTATTGGATGCCAAACCCCTGAACTTTTCTTTAATACAACAGTCCAACTTTATTCGCAGGAGGCATACTGAATTGTCCTTTGGATTATGTCTAGGTAGATTTTGGGACAATGCAATTAGTGAGTCAAGTTGGGAGACTCACCTGTAGTACTCCAACCAGCCTTCCCAGCTGCCCAGGAGACCACTGCTGTTTCCTCAATTCTCAGCATCTCCTGGGGTGTCTTCTTCTGATCTCACCACAATCAATGTTGAATGGCCATGAGTACCAGTGCCTTTAATTGCTGCTCCCAATGCATCCTGGACTCATCGGTGTCAAAAGGACATCACTTCCATCCTCACATAGAGAATTCATTGTATGGTCTTGCAGCCTGTTGCCCACGACTCTATTACTTTCTCCAGTTGCTGCAGTCAGTTGAGAGCAAGCCCAGGATGTCATGTTGCCAAACGTGTTGGGGCGTGTCTGGCTGAAGCATGTGTAAGACCACTCTGTATAATCCTCAAAACTAGAAGAATACTAAATGCAGACTCCCATCTGCATATATATTTTCTATATACAATGAGATACTGAAGAAGGTAATGAATGAACATAAATGCCTTGATATATATTAAATAGTTTAAATTTTTTAATAAATATTTGGAGATATTAGAAATTATACATACATATTTATGTGTGTCGTCACATGTTCATAGAGTTAACAATACCATCCCCATATGAAGAAAAGACCCATATGTCTCCAAATATGTACGTACCTATAATAATGTAACTTTGGATACATATCTATATATGCGTGCAAAGGTTGCCAATAGGTATTTATAGTTAGTACCTAGTTTCCATTGAAATAGTGTTTTTGTTTTGCCAATAACTTTGGCACCGCTTGACAAATCTTCAAGGAATTTTCAAAATGTATACTTTGTTAGTTCAGCTGCTGTTCTGAAAGTTTCAGGCTGATCTGTCATTGTGGGCTGAGAAAAAGGGGAGGGGGTCCCAAAACATGAACTTCCCCTTGCATTTTCCCTTAGGAATTTTGAACACTACTACAGCCTGAACTGCTGGATAGAAGTACACCAAATTTGGCAGAAAGCTAACTCTTAGTCCAGAAAGCATAGTTTGTGTGATTTGGTGTAAATCTGCTCTGTAGTTTTTGAGATATTAGAGTTTAAATAATGTAGATATAATGTAGATAATGTAAATAATAATTTAGATATCTAGGGACTTCAACAAGGAAGTGTTGGCGGCCACACAAAAAAAAAGAAAAAAGAAAAGGGGCCAATGTAGGGACACCCTCAGCACCTAGCCTTAGTGCAAGGGTTCCCCAGGGTCCCTACCGAGGCTAAAAAGCATTTTGTTTCAAATGCATCTCGGGTTTTTCTGAGATAAAAAAACAGGTCTCCCGCACTTTTCCTTTGCTGTGCCCCCAGGTGGGTCAGGTCCTCGTGGTGGGGTGAAAAAAAGGAGGTGGCACATGGTTCCCCTCCTAAGCCTGCTACCTCTCTGGGACACTTTTATTTTCTATGCAGGGGTACCCCTCACAGCCTGAGAATCGCCACCTCTCCAGGGCAAAGTCCTATATACTGTGGGGGGTCCGTGCAGCTCCCCTGGGGCCCCAAGGATCACCCGTCCTTGGGGCATAGTGCTATATAGTGTTGGGGGTCCACAAAATTAATGCAGGAGGCCCACACAGCCAGCTACCACTTCCCTGGTGCAATAATCAAAACATAAGGGGGGGCAGGCCAGAGCTTGGGGACCACCATCCGGGTGATTGACCTGGCCCTTTTTGCAGTGTCATCTATAAGCTTTTTCCCTTCTTCCTCCTTTTTTTCTTGCCCTCTTTTTGTTGGCATTAGGACTCTTGGCACTTTATCACTGCTGATCAGTGCTGCTGGGCATGTTCTCTTGCCTCTAAACTTGGTATGATTGGCTTATACCTGATTGGCACATTTAATTTACCTATAAGTCCCTTTTACAGTGTTATCCCTTATACCCAGGGCATGTAAATGAAATGCTACTAGTGCCCTGTAGTGCAGCTTGTGCAACCCACAGAAGTAGCCTTTTAAACCTCTCTCAGGCCTGCCACTACAAGGCCTGCATGCACAGTTTACTGTCACATTGGTTTGGCATAAAAACATACTTTCTAAACCTGGAACTTCTCTTTTACTACATATAGGTCACCCCTAAGGTAGGATTGGGTGGATAAAAAGTAGGACATGTGCCTTCCTATTTGGTGAGTGCTGCACATCTCATAGGTTTGCATTAGGAATTCCCTTATATATGCCTACGTGGTAATTTCTGATCCATGAGTAGTAGCGTGTGCATGTTTACTGTGTTTGGAATGGTAAGGAGAAATCCTGCTTATTGGTGTTGGTGTATTTTTTATTACTAGTGCAGAAATGCCAGTTTTAGAAAATGGGGATTTCACTGTACTAATGAGTCTTGTGCTTTAAAGCCTGACTCCAATCAATGTCTGGGGTAAAGTGACAGCTGGGCTTTATGCATACTTTCCAGACAGCCATCACAGAGGTAGGGTGGAGGTGTAACAGACTGCTTACAGAGTGTGTTAGAAATTGAGTCTTTGGTTGACAGTCAGCTTATCCCCTGTTCAAGCAAGGACCCTCACTCTAGTCAGGGTAAAAGAGAATCACCCTCAGCTAACCCCTGCTTAACCTCTTGGTAGCTTGGCAGAGCAGTAGGCTTAACTTCAGAGTGCAAGGTGTAAAGTATTTATACCAACACACACAGTAACTTAATGAAAACACTACAAAATGACACAACACCAGTTTAGAAAAATAGAAAATATTTAGCTAACCAAAACAAGATCAAAACAACAATAATCCGACATACTCAAGTCAAGTTATGAATTTTTAAAGATTAAATTAAAAAATAGCGCTTAGAAACAAAAATGCTTCGATGAGGTGTTAACACGGCGTTGTGACGGAGTCGTTCCCAACAAGCCGTCACCAGCAGCGTCGGACACGGAGTCGTGTAGACCCCCAAGTACAGTACCTTTGATGAAGAGTGAAAACATGTCGATGCGCGAAGTCGGGGATTGTGGCGCCTGTGCGAAACATTGAAACCACACACTTCGGGCGGCATCAGTCACGACGTGGTGCGGTGACTTCCACAGAGCCGCAGACTTCAGCGGGGTTGCAGCGGCGTTGGGCCTGCGAAGGTCATCGCGTTCCAGCGAAGATCATGGAGTCGGTTGCAGGTGGCGTCACCAGATTCAGCAGCGGCGTTGGTCCAAAGTCACCCCAAGTCGATTTCCTTGGATTTCCACCAGCTTTCCTTTCAAGGGCCCAGGGACTAGATAGGGCACCACTTGTCAGAGCAAGATTCTCTCCAGAGACTCCAGGTGCTGGCAGAGAGAAGTATTTGTTGTCCCTGAGAATTTAAACAATAGGAGGCACGCTCTAAATCAAGCCCTCACAAGATGTAAGGCACACAAAGTCCAGTCTTTGCCCTCTTACTCTGGCAGAAGCAGTAACTGCAGGATAGCTCCACAAAGCAGTCACAGGCAGGGCAGCACTTCTCCTCAGCTCTTCAGCTCTTCTCTAGGCAGAGGTTCCTCTTGATGTCCAGAAGTGATCTAAAGTCTGTGGTTTTGGGTGCCCTTCTTATACCCAATTTCTCCTTTGAAGTAGGCCTACTTCAAAGTAAAGTCTCTTTTGAATGTGAAATCCTGCCCTTCCCAGGCCAGGCCCCAGACACTCACCAGGGGGTCAGAGACGGCATTGTGTGAGGAGAGGCACAGCCCTTTCAGGTGTAAGTGACCACTCCTCCCCTCCCTCCTCGCACAGTTGGCTCATCAGGAAATGCAGAATACACCTCAGCTCCTTTTGTGTCACTGTCTAGTGTGAGGTGCAACCAGCCAACTGTCAAACTGACCCAGACAGGGAATCCACAGACAGGCAGAGTCACAGAAATGGTATAAGCAAGGAAATGCTCACTTTTTAAAATCAACTTTACTAAAAGATGCATTTTTAAATTGTGAGCTCAGAGACCCCAAACTCCACATGTCCATCTGCTCCCAAAGGGAATCTACACTTTAATCAGATTTAAAGGTAGTCCCCATGTTAACCTATGAGAGGGACAGGCCTTGCAACAGTGAAAAACGAATTTAGCAATATTTCACTGTCAGGTACTATAAAACACATTACTATGGCCCTCATTCTGACCTTGGCGGGCGGCGGAGGCCGCCCGCCAAAGTCCCGCCGTCAGGTTACCGTTCCGCGGTCGAAAGACCGCGGCGGTAATTCTGACTTTCCCGCTGGGCTGGCGGGCGGTCGCCTTCAGACCGCCCGCCAGCCCAGCGGGAAAGAGGCTTCCACGATGAAGCCGGCTCGGAATCGAGCCGGCGGAGTGGAAGCTGTGCGACGGGTGCAGTTGCACCCGTCGCGTATTTCACTGTCTGCGCAGCAGACAGTGAAATACATGTAGGGGCCCTCTTACAGGGGCCCCTGCAACGCCCATGCCAGTGGCATGGGCACTGCAGGGGCCCCCAGGGGCCCCGCGACCCCCCCTACCGCCATCCGGATCCCGGCGGTCGGACCGCCGGGATCTGGATGGCGGTAGGGGGGGTCGGAATCCCCGCGGCGGTGCAGCAAGCTGCGCCGCCATGGAGGATTCAATGGGGCGGCGGTACACTGGCGGGAGCCCGCCAGTGGTGCCGGTCCGACCGCGGCTTTACCGCCGCGGTCGGAATCCCCATTGGAGCACCGCCGGCCTGTCGGCGGTGCTCCCGCGGTCCTCCGCCCTGGCGGTCTTTGACCGCCAGGGTCAGAATGAGGGCCTATATGTCCTACCTTAACCATACACTGCACCCTGCCCTTGGGGCTACCTAGGGCCTATCTTAGGGGTGTCTGACATGTAAGAAAAGGGAAGGTCTAGGCCTGGCAAGTGGGTATACTTGCCAAGTCAAATTTACAGTTCAAACTGCACACAAAGACACTGCAAAGGCAGATCTGAGGCATGATTACAGTGCTACTTATGTGGGTAGCACAACCAGTGCTGCAGACCCACTAGTAGCATTTGATTTACAGGCCC
Organism: Pleurodeles waltl; assembly: GCF_031143425.1. Taxonomy (NCBI): domain Eukaryota; kingdom Metazoa; phylum Chordata; class Amphibia; order Caudata; family Salamandridae; genus Pleurodeles; species Pleurodeles waltl. Next base: position 354,551,036 of record NC_090449.1, on the reverse strand, counting down.
TGGCGCCTCTAGTGCACTTTACTAGGGACTTACTAGTAAATCAAGTATGCCGATCATGGATAAACCAATTACATACAATTTACACAGAGAGCATATGCACTTTAGCACCAGTTAGCAGTGGTAAAGTACTCAGAGTTCAAAAGCCAACAGCAAAAGGTCAGAAAAATAGGAGGCAGGAGGCAAAATGATTGGGGATGACACTGCATAAGCAAAAAAGTCCAACAGAGTGGTATTCCTGGGTTGGCAGATTGGGAGGTGGGGCGTGTGTCCTGCCCTCACATAAAGGGCTTGTTTACCCCCTACGGACGTCTGGAGCCATGGCTGGGGTTCAGAGGCAGTGTTGTGCACTTCTAAGGTTCCTTTTTAGTGCCTTTGAAGTGCCCCTTAGATCAAAAACTTTTGGCGCATAAGTAAGGGGGGTTGTACTTCATGTTTTTAGGCACAGTATGGACTTGGAACTAGATGCTACTGGCTGCACACACTTCCAGAAGGACCAGATGTGCTGCTGGGAGGAACCACCTATAGACTGACTTATTTTAATGCTGACCTGTGGCCTGTGGAGCCACAAGAATGACTGCCACTTTCCCCATAAGGACCCTGATGTGCTAGCCTGCTGCTTGTTCTCTGCATTGAGCTCCCAAGTCTCTCCAGTGGGTGGGTGGTGTGACACCACCCTGTTTTATCCTGAGTCTTTCACCTAGCACGAGGGGAGAGCTATCCTCAATCTGCAGGGAGTGCGAGAGGGGCACTCCAGTCGTGCCTGTGACTGCATGTCCCTTTGGACACAGAGGCAGAGTATTGAGCTGTGGCCTAGAGTGGCGGGCCACCCAGTTGCATCCCTTCATGTTCGCATGGTCGCTTTGGGCCATACCAGCCCCAGGAGTACTGTGCTGTGCCCCCCCCTCGATGAGGGGCAAGTGAAAAGGAAAGGAGCATCTGTGACTGGTGACAGTAACTGAGCATGAGGCTGAGGCACTTACCTTCTAGTGCCCTCGGGGAACAAGCAGACACCCCCTTCTACGGCTGAGGTGCCGAGTGACAGGCTCTCCCTCAGCCGGTTTACTCACCACCGCACTGCCCTGGGAGATGCCGGAAGACTCCCTGAGACGTCCTCCAGTGGGGTGAATTTATGGGAGGCTTGGGAGGGCCCCAGACATGCTGCACCTTGGAGGAGTGGCTGAATGTGGCAGCTGCCCCAGAGGAGTTCACATGTGGAGGAACTAACAAGGCCTCCCCACTGATGTGGGCATTGTGTGTGCTCCCCTTGGCTTTCACACATCTTTGGGGCATTTGTTTTTTTAGCTGTTTGTGGGACTGAACAGAAACCTCAACTGAGGCCCTGATCCTGCTAGAGGAAAAGTACCACATCTTGTGTAGTAGGAGCGCAGGAGCTTCTGTGCGATGGGTATGTTTCAGTTACCATCCAGCTTGTAGAAAGAGTGCAATTGTCCTGTCATCCTTATGTATAAGGTGCTTTGGAGCTACTACTGGTTATTCTGCAGCCCTCATGATTGTTTATGCCCTCATTACTCATGCTGTGTTTTGTGCCCTGATTTATACTGTTGTTTTTACCTGGTTATAAAAACAAAAGTATTTCAGGATCTGCATTGCCTGCATAGGAAGGGAGGGTGTGTTTATGATATTTGCAACATAGAAAACTTTCTCTTTTTGCATTCACTAAAATTGTGTGCCATGGGGCAGGTTGTCCAGTGATGACGTTTTTCACAATATATACAATGCAAGAATATTTCTCCTTAGTTGCACTATGATAGTCTGACAATTGCCTGTTGGGCAAAGTATTACTGATTTTTGTTGTTGTGGCCTACAGTTTATGTTCAATACAGTTTATTTTTGTATAACCTGGTGTGAAGTCTCTTTTGTAGTGCATTTATTGTGTCACTAGTGTATGTGTTGTACAATTGCTTTACACATTGCATCTGGGATATGACTGACTGGTCTGTCCAAAACTATCAAGGGGGTGAGCAGGGGTTACTTTAGGTGTGTAGCTCCCCTACCCTGTCTAGAGTGGTGTCAATGTCATTTCTAATACTGGGGCTGAATTCTAAAGATCCCATGGTGTCCTATGGATGGCCCTGGGGACCACTACTCCCTGGACTGGCTCCTAATTCCTCCCAAGGGGACCACCCTCCTGAGGTAGCTGTTGGTTGTTGGTTGGTAGGAGCTGTTAGTTCCCACCATGAAAAAGCAAACATAACTCTGCTTTCTGCAACCTGGAGCTGGCCAACAGCTCTAGCTTACAGACAGCAGAGTTTTCACCTGTTTCCCTGTACACAAATATGCATGCAGGGAAACCGATAAAAACATTTCTCCTGCAAGCAGGCAGCTGCTATTTAAAGCAGCTCTATGCTTGTGGGAGCATTGCTGGCTCCCACAGGAGTCAGGAGGTGGCTGGGACAGCAGAAGCCTTAAGGCCCCCCCTGCAGTTCCCACATGCTATTATGGGTGCCCGTAGCACTCTTTGAAATATGGCCCTAAGGGAATAGGGTCTGCGAGGTTGAAATCAGCCTAGGGAGGGGAGCAATGTGGTCACCTTCCCTTTTAGAACAAATATTTGACCCTGGGAGGTGGTGGTCCCTGGGGCCCGGGGAGGTCCTTCTGGTCCCCTTTGTAAATATTATTAATAGTAGCCCAAGGGAGCTGTTGAATCCCAGTGCCTGGGGGGCATGAGGCCCCTCACTTAATTATAAATTGTAGCCCAGCGGAGGTGGTGTTCCCAGGGGCCCAGTGGGTCCGGGCACCCCCCCATATATTTTTTAATTGTTGTCTCAGGGTGGTGGTGGTCCCCGGGACATGGGGTGGTCAGTGGTGCCTCGTCTCGCATTTCTTTAATGTGAAGCCTCTGGGAGGTGGTGGTTCGCACGGCCCAAGGTGCGTGTAACCCCTAATACTGTATTTTTTGGGCTGTTGGTCTGAAGGAGGTGGTGGAGCCTAGGACTGGGGGGTCATCTGTACGGCTTCACCTCTACATTTATTAATTATGTAGCCCCGGGTAGGTGGTGGTATTTAGGGCCTGGGGGGGCTCGGCGGCACTGCTAAACATATATATATATATATATATATATATATATATATATATATATATACTGTATAGATATACATATATATATATTTATTTTGCCCCCTTTATGCTCCAAATCTCATTGGTTGTGCTTTGCATGGGGTTTGGCGCTTAAATGTGGTTGACTGCAGGCCTTTGCCAAGGCATAGGCACTGTGGCCAGCACCCGCTGCGCAAAGTTACCTTAGGCTGGGAGTTATAGATACATGAAAAAACTCCAACTATAATTTCTATTGTTTTGTGCAAGTGAATTCAGAACCTAACTATACCTTCCCTGTAGCCTTGCTGTTTTTAAGTGTATACATATACATATACACACACACACACACAAACACTATAAAAACAAAGGTTACTGGGACGTTACAGTAAGGCTCAGATTTTACACCATAGAATTTCAGCAGTTATAGTTATTCAAGCTAACAATAACTTACTCCCTCACAATGCACTTCTTATGACCTCACATAATACATCACTCATGACATGGTCAGCGACAGCAATGAAGACAATGCAATACTGCAGAAAAAAGCTGTCAAGAGGTATGGTACAGAAGTATTCACATGTCACTTCCTCTATTTTGGAACACCAGAAAACCATATAGAAGGACAGATTACAGGATGATAAAAAAAGAGGAAAGGTGGTGCATCATCAGCAGCAGCTGGACCATCAGTGGGACCCTTACCAATTGAACAGATGGTCACCCTCCTCACTGTGTCACCAAATCTGTGCCTCAGATATAAGGTGCACAGTGCTTAGTGCAGATATAAGGTGCACAGTGCTTAGTGCATAGGGGCCACAGGGCGCACAGGGGCAGTGTATTCCTGTGAGAAGCAGGTAGCAGTAGAGCAGTAGGGTTGTACCTTACATGCTTACATGCTGTGCACCCTCAAGTCGGTTATGGTGATTACGTTTGTCTCCACCTGGTCCCATCATGTGATTTGCCCTTAGTTCAAATCAACTTAAGGAAACCTTAAGGAAGTTTAAATACCGTACCAGGCGGTACCAACTGAGGCTGGAATTTTGGAAAGCGGTACCTCCTGGTAAACTGGACTGAGAAAAACTATCTGCACTGAGCCATCTGTATTGAATTTGAGTGTGCCTTGCACTCTTTAGAATGGAGTAAGCAGAGTGGAGGGGTGCACTTTGACTTGCTGCTACTGTACTCGTGCCTGCCATCCGTGTGTTGCATATTATGAGCCCCTGTTTGTGACTGTCCATAACTCTACGGAATCCGGAGTGATTGCCTGAATATTGAAGCTAATGAATTGTGTTACACTCCTCCATACCTTGCTGTGCTGCCTGACAGTGTTGAGCATTAAGAGTTGGAGACAGTTGGAGTTAAGACATACAAGGGCATATTTATACTCCATTTGCGCCGGAATTGCGTCGTTTTTTTGATGCAATTTCGACGCAAAACTAACTCCATATTTATACTTTGGCGTTAGACGCGTCTAGCACCAAAGTCCATGGAGTTAGCGTCATTTTTTAGCGTGGACACCTACTTTGTGTTAATTATATGGAAGGTAGGCGTTCCCGTCTAAAAAAACGACTCCGAGGCATGTGCGTCGGATTTATACTCCCGGGCAAAAATCACGCCCGGGAGTGGGCGGATCAAAAAAAATGACGTACGGCCGCTTTTGCGCCGTTTTTTAGCGCCTGCAAAAGGCAGGCGTTAAGGGACCTGTGGGCTCTGAAGGAGCCCAGAGGTGCCCTCCCATGCCCCCAGGGACACCCCCTGTCACCCTTGGCCACCCCAGGAGGACACCCAAGGCTGGAGGGACCCATCCCAGGGACATTAAGGTAAGTTCAGGTAAGTGTTTTTTTAAATATTTGTTTGTGGCATAGGGGGGCCTGATTTGTGCCCCCCTACATGCCACTATGCCCAATGACCATGCCCAGGGGACAGAAGTCCCCTGGGCATGGCCATTGGGCAAGGGGGCATGACTCCTGTCTTTGCTAAGACAGGAGTCATTTCTATGGGGGTTGGGAGTGAAAAAAAAATGGCGCAAATCGGGTTGAGGCGAAAAAATTGCCTCAACCTGACTTGCCCCATTTCTTGACGCCCAAGCCCCATATCCCCCTACACCGGTCCTGCCTGGTGTACGTCGTTTTTTTTAACGCACACCATACGGCGCCGGCGGCTAACGCCGGCTAACGTCATTCAATAAATACGGCGCCCGCATGGCGCTTCAGAATGGCGTTAGCCAGCGCTAATTTTGTTGTCGCAAAACTGCGTTAGCGCAGTTTTGCGTCAAAAAGTATAAATATGGGCCACGGTGTGTTGAGGCAAAGGTGGCAGTATTTGACTTGGGAAAGCTGAGAAGTTGGGAACTTGAGAATCTTGAGAAGTCGAAGAGGAAGCTCCTCATTAGATTTCATCGGTTCATAGATGAATCATGGGTCTCAGCATGCCTTCAAGTAAAGGGCGGACATGTGAGGGGTGTGGCCCAAAAAAAGTCATGAAAGGGGATGCCAAGACATAGGGAATGCGAAGGGGTTGTCGTCCTTTGGGAAATACTGTTATTTGTCCTGTAGAAGGAGATGTGCTTCTGTCATTTACATTTATATCACAGCATGAGGATGCCTCAAAGAATAGTGGGGAAGGAATAGCGATAATGCCATTGGGTGCATCCATTAAAGGATTTGTAGGAAAATACTTTAGAAAGGCTCCTAATGCACCCTGGGTTACAGAAAGGAAAAACCTATCAAAAACTACTCTTACCAATGCTGAACGGCTTATGACAAGTAACTCTTTTTCTCTACAGATTGAGGATCTCTATGTAGGGGAATGGAGAGGAGGGTTACATTGCTAGAGCCAGAGCCAAGATTATCCTCATCGCCCTACCTTCACCCACAAGCAAGGAACAGCCTAGGCTGGAGGAGAGACACTTGTATTATTCTGTGTTAGAGAAAGATGGTCTTGCAGGGGAAAGTAAAGACGTAGATAATATGGATATATCTTCTCCTATGGATAAGCATCCTGTCTAAGGCTTTGAAACAACAGAAATCCCTGCAGCATCCTTGTTAGAAGTTATGTTTTTAATGCAAAAAACCTTACAGACTATCTTAGAAGTTCTGACAGTAAATGGTGGCCTACTCAAATCGCACGAAAAACAGTTATAAGGGATAGCTGAAGGGCTGAGGTAAATAAATTGTTGTATGCCAATTTTGATGTGGCCAGTGAATGGGAAAAGGAGTCAGGAGACGAGCACATCAGTTGGAAGTAGCAAAGGAGGGTTAAGAGTTACAACAAAGCCAATGACGATCCCAACAGAATATATCACAAAACAACCAATGCTGGTGATAAAAAGAGGCAAGGGTAGAGGAGAACGGGTTATGTGCCGTCCCTTGAAATACTAAGAAGCAAACAGAGGAATATTAAAAGGAAAAGGCCCACAAATAGAAAGGGGAGGAGAGCTTACAACATAAAGGGGGTTATTACAACTTTGGAGGAGGTGTTAATCCGTCCCAAAAGTGACGGTAAAGTGACGGATATACCACCAGCCGTATTATGAGTCCATTATATCCTATGGAACTCGTAATACGGCTGGTGGTATATCCGTCACTTTACCGTCACTTTTGGGACGGATTAACACCTCCTCCAAAGTTGTAATAACCCCCAAAGTCTATAACAACCCTGCGACAGAAGCAAGAAGTGGTCATCTCTAAAAGTGGAAATATATATCAATGGGATTTTAGGATAGTAGATGATATTCAGCTCCCTAAAAAGAAGAGAGGCTCCTAAAGATCGTAGTAAAAGGAAATGAGGAAATACAGGAAATAAGGAAGCTAGTGTTACTAAAAGGCAGGTAACAAGTGAGAAAACTAGAGGCGAGGAAAGATTAAAACAACAGGAGAATTTATGACCATTGGAACCCGGGGTGATCAGGAAGTTGGAGAGTGTAAACGGAAGCGGGAGTATGTAGGTATAAATAGAACCATGGGGAAAGGAGATTTTGTGGAAGGATTGGAGTGGACTGTCAAGAATGGGCTTTTGAGGGGTTGAGGTACAAGAGAGGCGAAGTACTAGGTGTTAGTGCCCGGTATTTGGAGATGTTGGGGCAGGAGTCGAAAAAGGAAAAGAGGAAGGGGGAATACTTGGGCCGACTGTGGGGATGAAAGAGGGGTGGAGCTGGCCACCGGAGTGGGAGCTAATGGTTTGTGGAAGGTTGAAGTGGAATGGTGCAGAAATGGTTTGTAGGGGGGGGAATTGGCAGTGAATTATATATTTTGTGGGAGGCATAACAGATTGTAAGAGAGTCCGGGGTGAGAGACGTTGTCTGGGTAGACTGGAAGGGGGAGAGTTGGTGGGGAGTGTTCTGTGCAGGTGGAGAGGGGGGTCATTGAGGATCATAGGAGGGTCTGAGGGTGAGATAAATTAACTTGGTTGTGTCCAGGATTATGTTGGTGGCTTGGAACATGATCTTCCTATTGTTGAAATGGAAATATAAAGGTTGCCTGAGAGGTCAAAGGGGGAGCAGTATTTGAGTTTGTGTCCAAAGGGGATGTTAGAGACAGAAGAGGATGGGAGAAAACATCATAAGGATCTGGTCCATATGTCAGTGTTGTGTGTGAACAGGATGTGGTCAGTTTTGAGGAAGCCTTTGTGTTGGTAGTAGTATTGGTCTGCAAAAAGGGTTTCCGGGAAGTCTCTCAAGGTCCTGTGTTTCAAGTTTTTCATAGCATGTTTTGAAAGATTTGGGGGGTATTTGATCTTAAAAGCATTTGTGCAGGAAACCTCTCTTGTGATCACTCTAAACCAGTAGTGGGGTAGCTACTCTCCACTGGATTTGGTGCACAGTTGGCTACCCTGAGCAATGAAGTGGAGGGCCTAGGTGTGAGTTGTAGTTGTTTGTTAAAGTTAAAGGGCAGGCACCACTTTAAGTTAAATTAAGTACCTTGTCACAGCCCAAATGCCAGGGGAATGCCTCTCCCCATACCCAAGCCTTCTGTCCAATGTCTGGGAGCAATACACATTTTTTCACAGAACCACCTTTAATAATCAGGTGACACTGAACACTGGCAGAATGGTACATTTGACTTAGGCCAGAAAAGGAAACTGTTTTGTAAGTTGTATATTCAAAATAGTAATTGAAATTCCAGCTTGACCATTAGATTGTGTATTACTATTAACTTGAGTCCTTGAGTAATTGTTCTAGCATTCCCCAAACTGAAGTTATGGATTATAAGGTATTATTAATAGGAGAGCTAGTAATGCCACAGTAAGAAAAGGCTTGGGGGGTTTTCTGCTGCCAGAACATGTAAACTTAGGCACACATGTCCTACTTTTTATATACCATACACCCTGCCTTTATGGGTGTTTAGGACTTATCTTAGGGGAGACTTGTAAGTATTAAAAAATGAGGTTTAGGCTTGGCAAAATGTTTATTTTGAAAATGAGAGCAAACAGGAGTATAATTTATAATCTCGCATATGATGGTTCTTTTTTATGTTGACTGAGACACTGAGGGAGTTAACAATAATAAATTATTCAAATTTTGTAAAGCCCGTTTGGCCACACAATGAGGACCAGGAATCTGTGATTGAAGTTAAGTAATGTTATTTCCACTCAACAATCAAGCCAATATATATGCATGCCATAACAATATTAAAAAGATACAAGATCACAGCTGGCAAGGTGAAATATCGCAATTGGTTCAGTTTCATTAGATTAAGATACAAAGCAATTACAGCCACTACAATACAGAAACTGAGAATTAGAAATAGGTATTCCATAGAGAAATTCCTTTTCTCTCTCCTAAACATGACATTATCTTAAAATCTCTGATTAGAGATCTATGTAATGAATGAGGATAGTTCAAAATAAATCTTAGGGACATTTGGAAGAAGGTGTAAGCATAGTGAAGACTCTAGTAGAAGTCTTCCGCAAAAAGAATAAGGGGCAGATTTAAGGAAAGTGGTGCTGCACTGTGTGCAGTGCCACTTTCCTTGCGCCCCTTAGCATCCCCCTACCACCACCATGTGTGAACCGTATTTAAAATGGGTGCTCCGTGGCACAGGCTAGGGGGCAATAGCATCAATTTTTGTGACTCTATTGATGTACTCTGCAGGAGTAGCACCAAAATGTTGGCGCTACTCCTGCAGAGTACAAAGGTGAACATTATAAATAATGATATGCCCCATTTTAACACCTGCTCTGAGCAGGTGTTAAAAGTGCAATACAAAATGACACAAGGAAATCTCTTAGATTTCCTTGTGCCGTTTTTTCAGCCCCCCCTAACGGGGTTTGTCCCCCCCTTGCATACATTATGCCTGGCACAGGCATAATATTGCACATGGGTTTCCAAAGTGGCGCAATGCAAGTATTGCACCACTTTGTAAATATAGCACATGGGAAGTGCCACCTTAACACCACATTTGCTTCAAAATAAATGCTGCAAATGCAGACTTATAAATATGCCCCTAAGTGTTTAGCATGAAGCTTCACACTTGCAAGAATAAAGAAAGCAGAGAGTTCTGTACACCTCAAAGTCTAAGGCAATCTGTCTTAACTTCTAACAGCATGAGCAAAGTTTAGATCAAACAGAACCTTCAACATCAATCGTATCCCTTCACTCCTTTCCAGGAACCAATCATCACTTCTTCCATGGTGTGCATTTGCAAAATCACCTGATTTTCTCATCCCCAGAACTTTGGACAGTTACTGTAGCCATGATCAGCTGCCTTTCCTGATAAGCAATGAATAGAAGACTTCAGCTGCTCATTCAGGCTTCACAACTGCTGCCAAGAACTCTCTTCTCAGGCCTTACTATCAGCAAAAATAATGCATATAACAATACACCTTTTTATTTAACTAATGAAACCTTGAAACACACCTGAAAACGAAAAACCACATTAACCAAGCAAAATACATTTTAAAGTTAAGGATGTTAGTCAGGGTAAATTTAACTAAACATTCAGGGTGCCATTATGAACATGGCGGTCCAGACCACCATGTTGGCAGTGGCAGAAATTACCGCCACCGGCATGGCGGTCTGGACCGCCATATTACAAACACAGAGTGCTGCCTCCGGATAAAGAACCTGTGTTCCTCCAGCCTTTCCATGGCGGTTTCGCCTACCAGGGAAAGGCGGGCGGAAGGGGTGCTCTGGGGCCCCCTCGGGGCCCGTGAACTGCCCAGGCTCTTGGCATGGGCAGTGCAGGGGCCCTCGTGCACAGCCCCGTCGCACAGGTCACTGCCCGATTTAAATCGGGCAGTGATATGCACGACCGGTGCTGCTGCACCTGCCGCACTGCGGCATTGACGATGGCTCCATGTGGAGCAGTCGGCAATGTCCAGGCCCAGCATTCCGCAAGGCCGGCTGGCGGAAACACTGTTTCCACCGACCGGCCCAGCGGAATGTTGTTTAAACAGCCGGCAAGGTCTTCAACGGGCTGGTGGTCTGTGTTCAGACCGCCAGCATGAACTGTGTTCATAATGACCCCCTTAATGTGCATTTCACATATATTTGATTATACATGCACACATATAACTTTCAAAATAAATGCAGGACATAAAAGAAATGTATGTTCACTTGTGAAATGTAAATATAAAACGTAAGTAATGAGTACATGTGAGCTTTTGTGAGCAAACATTATTGCATCCATTATAAAGCTTCAGTCTTTTAGTGGTTCCATTCGTTAAGGCACTTAAATGTTCACACTTGCTAATATTATTTAAGGCACACATTAAAGATCATGTCAAATATAAATGCATATTTACACAATGATAACATGTAAAGGATGGAGTATAAATTACGCTGCTCACCCAGGTTGAATTTTCAGTATTGAACCTGCACACTCAGGTTGCAAGGGTAGGCCTGGAGACATGCTTTGCATTGGCACTTTAGTGGTGACAGAACGGGTGCAGCAACCTATTAGTTACATTTAGCATACAGGCTCTGGATACAATAGGTTCCACATACTAGGGTCACATACATAAATTAAAGTTGAAAGTGCAAATTAGGATTTATAACAAATTTGAAAATTCTTAAGGGTAAGAGTCCAAATAACAACAGTAACAGTCAGAAACCAAAATTAAATTGGGGTGAACATGCAAAAAGAGGCATTTTCTAATGGATAACAAAAAGGAAATACTTAAACATCTATTTGGAATAGACAATTCAGTCCAAAGCCCATGACAACATAACAGATACATCAACAGGACTATCTAGCTTATTTAGACACACATAAAAGAATTGGACATTTTATATGGGATAAATAATCTGAAATATATGTTCTTGCTGAATAATTGGGGGCAAGACCCTGTATTCTACAGCAGATGGACACAGTTTAAAAAAAGAAATAAATACAAATAAAGAGATTTGAAAGTAATATAATCTCAGAATGAGAGATTACCTCTTCTTAGCCTTAGCTGCTATATCATATAAATGACTTGATCATATAAATAAATAAACAAACTCAATAAATGGCTACCATATTTGAATTTTTCTTCTCAGGAGTGGACCCACACATATGACCCAGCTCCTCATACTCATTTAGTTTATCCTCAATAGTGTCCATCCATTTATATTCACAAGTATTTTGAGTTTGGGAGACATGACTGTCATATCAATGGCTGCTTATTAGCTCAACAACATACCACCTTTTCTCTGACGGTGTTTGTTGTTTAATGTTAGAGTGATTCACCAAAGGAGCTCTAGGACTAATGCATCATACTCTGTTGCAAATCCTTGAGTGGTTTAAGCTAGATGGAAACAAACTGCAAGGGCACCAGATTGCATACGTTCTGTTTTACAGCACTCCAGTTTGTAAAGGATCTCAAAGAAATTGTTTAGTTCTCATTTTCAAAGAATTTTGTTTGAATTCAAAAATCACATTCTTTGCAAAAGCCATATTTTTAAAAATTGTTTTATTTGCTTTTATAAAAGCACAAAAGGTTACACACCTCATCATGCAAGTCAGGTCTGTTAACTGGCATGGTCCACATGTTTTTAGAGTTCGCAGTCTCACCATGTGTCCGATATCAAAAGGTATTTTTGTGGGCAGCCACAGGCAGTATAAACTGATCTCTTCACTGCTGTACAGGTGTCCATTCTCTTTGACCATTCTGTAACTTTAAGAGGGAATGGTGTGATCCAATGCTGTGCAATATCTTGTTTCACCATCAGTAGACCGATGGCTATGTGGTGGCGGAGACCCACTTGGTCAACCCTTGTAGGAGGCTGGCCTGGCTTGTAGTGGGTACCAGAGGTACTTACACCTTGTGCCAGGTCCAGTTATCCCTTATTAGTGTAGAAGAGGTGTTTCTAGCAGCTTAGGCTGATAGAAGGTAGCTATGGCAAAGCAGCTTAGGCTGAACTAGGAGACATGTAAAGCTCCTACTATACCACTGGTGTCATATGCACAATATCATAAGAAAACACAATACACAGAAGTACTAAAAATAAAGGTACTTTATTTTTATGACAATATGCCAAAAGTTATCTCAGTGAGTACCCTCAGTATGAGGATAAGATATATACACAAGAAATATGTACGCAAACCAAAATTATGCAGGTCATAGCAAGAAAAGTAATGCAAGCAGTGTAAAGTTACAGTAGATTGCATTAGGAGCACATAGGTATAGGGGCAACACAAACCATATACTCCAAAAGTGGAATGCGAACCACGAATGGACCCCAAACCTATGTGAGCTTGTAGAGGGTCGCTGGGACTGTAAGAAAGAGGGTTAGAAAAATAGCCCACCCCAAGACCCTGAAAGGTAGGTGTAAAGTGCACCTACTACCCCCAGAGAGCACAGAAGTCGTGATAGGGGGATTCTGCAGGAAGAAAAAACACCAGCAATGCAACAACAGTGCATTTCTGGACCTGAGAACCTGTAAGATAAGGGGACCAAGACCAATAGTCGCGACAGTGTCGAGAGTGGGCAGGAGCCCAGGAAATGCCAGCTGAGGGTGCAAGGAAGCTGCCACCTGTTGGAAGAAGCTTGGAGTTCTGCAAGAAAGAAGAGGACTAGGAACTTCCCCTTTGGAGGATGGATATCCCACGTCGCAATGAAACTTGCAGAGGTGTTCCCATGCAGAAAGACTGCAAACAAGCCTTGCTAGCTGCAAGGGTTGTGGTGGAGGTTTTTGGGTGCTGCTGTGGCCCATGATGGACCAGGATGTCGCCACTTGGAAGAGGAGACAGAGGGGGCACCCAGCAACATAGGGAGCCCTCACAGAAGCAGGCAGCACCCGCAGAAGTACCTGAACAGGCACTTAGAAGAAAAGTGACCCGGAGTCCACACAAAGTAACAAAAGGGAGTCCGACGATGCCGGAGGACAACTCAGAAGGTTGTGCACTGCAGGTTAGAGTGTCGGGGACCCAGGTTTGGCTGTGCACAACGGAAATCCTGGAAGAGTGCACAGGAGCCGAAGCAGCTGCAAATCATGCGGTACCCAGCAATGCAGTCTAGCGTGGGGAGGCAAGGACTTACCTTCACCAAACTGGGACTGAAGAGTCACTGGACTGTGGGAGTCACTTGGACAGAGTTGCTGAGTTCCAGGGACCACGCTCGTCATGCTGAGAGGGGACACAGAGGACCAGTGATGCAGTCTTTTGGTGCCTGCGGTTGCAGGGGGAATATTCCGTCGACCCACAGGAGATTTCTTCAGAGCTCCTGGTGCAGAGAGGAGGCAGGCTACCCCCAGAGCATGCACAACATGGAAACAGTCGAGAAAGCCAGCAGGATGAAGCGATACAAGGTTGCTAGTAGTCGTCTTGCTACTTTGTTGTGGTTTTGCAGGCGTCCTGAGCAGTCAGCAGTCAATCCTTTGGCAGAAGGTGAAGAGGGAGATGCAGAGGAACTCTGATGAGCTCTTGCATTCGTTATCTGGTGAGATCCCCAAAGCAGAGAGCCTAAATAGCCAGAAAAGGAGGTTTGGCTACCTAGGAAGGAGGATTGGCTACCAAGAGAGGTAAGAGCCTATCAGAAGGAGCCTCTGATGTCACCGGCAGACACCTCTGTTTCCAAGATGGCAGAGGTATGGGACACACTGGAGGAGCTCTGGGCACCTCCCCTGGGAGGTGCAGGTCAGGGGAGTGGTCACTCCCCTTTCCTTTGTCCAGTTTCGCGCCAGAGCAGGACTGGGGGATCCCTAAACCGCTGCAGTCTGGCTTATGCGAAGATGGGCACCATCTGTGCCCATCAAAGCATTTCCAGAGGCTGGGGGAGGCTACTCCTCCCCAGCCTTCACACCTATTTCCAAAGGGAGAGGGTGTTACACCCTCTCTCAGAGGAAATCCCTCGTTCTGCCTTCCTGGGCCAGGGCTGCTGAAGAACCAGAACCTTATGGGCCTGGTGGCGCAGGGTACGCCTGAAATCTCCTTGGATTCACCTGCCTCAACTAACAGAGACACGGGACACTCTGTCAGGCGTAAAAGATCAGATTTTATTAGCTGCAGCTAGTACAGTTGTCCAAGAAGTACACAAGGTATGTTCTCAGGAGACTGCCACTTTACTTTGTGGCGCACAATCTTATATACCGTATAAAAACCATTTATTAACTACATACACTCCTAGAACACATAGAAAGGAGCCAGTAAGAATAACGTAAAGATAGAACAGAGCCAATAGAAATGTCGGAAAACAAGACAGCACCAATAGAAGGAATTGGAAAACAAAGTATCAAGTGACTTAAGGTTGCCTCCCCTCCAGCTGTGTTTGTCACCCCTCCCTTGAACTAATTCATTAACCGATCCACAATGAAGTTGCATGTGGTGCGATAAGTTTGTGTGCGTTTGGAGGACAGTTGTGAAATGAGAGAATACTAGCAAAGGACAGCGAAGGCCAGACGATAAGATAAGATCGGCGGAGAATAGTGTGAGCCTACAGATAGTTGAAACAAGGATTAGAAAACCAGACAGGGATTAGTGTACTCGGTCAGACCTTAATACCAGCCTTGTAAAGATAGAGGCAGAAGGCTGTTTTGAACACCATGTTGCAGAATAAGCAGAAAAGGCAGAATGGACTTCGTTCGCTGTGCTGCCTGAGTGAAGGCAACATAAAATGGCGGCGGGCCACAAAATGGCGGGTCGATACGATCGTATTAAAAATCGAATTTCCTCAGACCCTCCTTTTGCCAGAACTCTGGCAAGATACACAAACTCATGTTAATCTGAGTCGATGTCTATGGCCATGAGGTCATCAAGCTGTTGCTGTACCATTATTTTGATATTCTCTGCTCTTTGTGCTAAAATTACTCCAAAGAATGTCAATACCTTCCAACCCCATTTGGACAGTATTCCCCAAAACCACTCTGAAAAGGACCAATCTCCTTCGTCCTGATGAATCGACTCGGAGATTATGTGTAACTTAGAGATAGCTTGGTATACTGTCGGAGCGTCATTAGGTATGAAAATACAGCAACTTGATCCGATCAATTTGCATACTCCACCACGGTCCGCAAGAACAAAGTCTAAGGCAACACGGTTCTGCAAGGTCATAAGACGATCAGCCTGTAGTTCAGCTGTAATGTTACTTAAAGCTCCTACAGTGATGTCTATGGTGGTTTCTACGACACGAACCAATTGCCTTATATTTCTGCTGTTGGCCATTGGACCCCAGAAGGGAAGAAATCCTTTGAGGAAATCTCCTCCCTCTTGTCCTGCTGTGTCTTTCGAATCCACAATCCCTCTGCCATATCTATTTTTATGATGGTTCGCAGGAGCGGTGTATGTAGGGGGAAGAAGAAAGGCTATATAACAAGTACCAGAGAAATCAGCTGGCAACCATGTATAAGCCCTATCGTGGCAAACGAAGTATGTACCTTGAGATGGTACTAACGGCAGTGAATTCAGGGCTGAATAAACATATGTATGGGAACATAAACTTTCTCTTTGTCCGGTGTTTAGAGTTCTACCATTTATTTGCAGACAGAAATTTCCTTGTTGGGGTATGACCCGTATCGGAGGAGATTTTCCTTGCTCAACCTTATCATTGAGGCTGGAAATGTAATTAGTTATGTTCCAATTGGTATATGCTTTTCTTTCATCTATGGAAGCTTCACTTTTTTCCATGATTTTAGCCATAGCTACCATTCCCTTTATCAATAAACTATGACTGAAATCTGAACCAACACTATGTGAACTGACAGGTTGTTTAATTTTACTTTGATATGCATTATTGAAAATGACAAAATAAGCCCAAGCGGAACCTTCATAGGAGAATGGAAGAACTAAATATGGCATTCCTTTTTCTACCGTATGTGGTATGAGTCCACACACCCAACAGTCAGTTGTATTGATCACTAACTGATGTTGATGTAACAACTGGACGAAGGAATTGTTAAAGTATTCAGTTCTTCTGATGAGTTCATGCTGGGGAAGAGTGTGAAATAGGTGCGGAGAGATAGTAGAAGAAGATGTAGAGGTAGGA
This sequence comes from Pleurodeles waltl, assembly GCF_031143425.1. Taxonomy (NCBI): domain Eukaryota; kingdom Metazoa; phylum Chordata; class Amphibia; order Caudata; family Salamandridae; genus Pleurodeles; species Pleurodeles waltl. The sequence goes on along the minus strand of NC_090449.1, from coordinate 354,534,580 downwards.
GAAGAGACAACTTTTTGCTGCAGAGTAATAATGATCCAGTTTACAGATGCCAAAAGAATACACGACAATATAATGACGCATAGAGCAATACTACAACGACTATATATTTCTTTACAATTATTCTTTACATTTTTACTTTCTCTTTTATCTAATGTAGCCTCCATCTTTCTAAGTGGATGCTCACGGCAATCTTCCTCAATCACTGTAGTCACGATTATCTACCGTCCTATGACACTGTGAGGTCCTGCAGGCCTATTGCCACTTACTCAGGTCGTAACTAAGACTCCTACCGTGACCCTGCAACCGGGATAGAGTACTACATAGGAGAGAAATTTACAAGTTCTTTGGTCATGGTCTCAAATTATAGCGTTCCTGTCCAGAGGCAGTCTGGTTTTGAAACAATGTTCCTGGATTTGACGTGTTCAAGCGACGATGCGATGGTATTGCTTCTTGAAGGATGTCGTCGTCCTCTTTCTCAGAAAGTGTTCCAATTAGACGCGCATCACTGAATGGTACAAATTGCGGAACTTTCTCACTTTCAGAGTCACTGATGCCTCTACGGACCCACTGATCGAAAGGCAAGGGCAAAGGCACTTTCTTGCAGTGCACGGCATGCACCCAGTTTTTCTTTCCTTCGACTTTAACTGCTGTTCTTGTGGTCAAAAGAACCAGGCGTGGCTCTCTCCATCTGGGCTCCAAATTTCTCTGTCGTTGGAAATTTTTCGTGCAGACCCAGTCACCTGGTCGGATGGAATGACCTGGGTCTGTGGAAGCCTCTGGTAGAGCACTCTGAACCTGTTGATGAAGAACACGCAATTTAGTTGTAAGGTCATGCAAGTAGTCAATCAACATCGGGTATGGCAAGTCTGAGTATTTCTTAGGGCGAGGAACTCCCCATACATTAGCTGGGCGACCAAATATCACTTCGTAAGGGCTAAGCCCCAAACGAGAGTGTACTGCTGTTCTGGTGGACAGAAGAGCCAATGGTAAAGCATCAGGCCAATTAAGTCCTGTGCTAGCTTGCACCTTAGCAATTTTAAGCTTCAAGGTTCCATTGTAGCATTCTACTAAACCAGCCGACTGTGGGTGATTCGCCACGTGGAACTTCTGTTTTATGCCAAGACCTGCACAAACTTTTTGCATGACTTGACCCACAAATTCGCTCCCATTGTCACTCCAGACAATGCGCGGCAAACCAAACCTAGGGAAGAATTCTTTCAAAAGTATTTTGGCAGTTGATAAAGCAGTATTGTCCTTCAGAGGGTAGGCTTCTACCCATCTAGAAAAAGCACATACTACCACCAGAACATATTTGAGGTTGTTGCATCGTTCCATGTGAATATAATCGATCTGCAACACCTCAAATGGATATGTTGGAGGAGCAAAATGACCTGCTGGAGTTGGGGTTCCCTTTCCCGGATTGTACATCAAGCAAACAATACAATGTTTTACTACATTATTTGCACACTTTGGGATCCCCTCATTTTGCCACACTGGAGCCAGAAGTTTACATATTCCTTTTGCACTTAGGTGAGCTGGACCATGTGCCATAGTAACTACAGGTAGTACATAAGCATCTGGTAACAGCCAACGTTGATGTTCTGATAATTCAACCCAACATCCCATCTCATCTAACATTCCTGTACTTTCCTTCCACTTTCTCAACTCATTCTCCGTAGCCTCTCCTTGAATTGATTTCACACTCTCTACTGTATCTTCACACATTCCCTTTTCTCTTACGCAGTTTGCGGGACTTGCAACATACATTCGACTTGTGTTGTCTCTGGCTGTCTTTTTCGCTACCTCATCTGCAAATGCATTTCCTCGACCAACATCGTCCACAATCTTTTTGTGTGCACTACACTTCACGATCGCTATCTGAGTAGGCATTGTAAGTGACTCAAGAAGTTCAGTCACTAATGGACCATGTTGTATCTTAGTACCATGGGAAGTAAAGAATCCTCTTTCCTTCCATAAGCGCCCAAAGTTAAACGCTACACCAAAAGCGTATTGGCTATCAGTGTACACGTTTACTCTTTTTGCTTTGGATAACACACACGCTCTAGTTAAGGCTATCAATTCAGCTGCCTGAGCTGAATTATGTCTAATGCGTGCTGTCTCCACAATCGTATGCAAAGTAGTAATAGCGTAGGCTGAAACTGTATCTCCATTCGGGAGCTTGAAACAAGAACCATCTACCCATAGTGTTCCATCTGGATTCACTAATGGCGTGTCTTTTAGGTCAATTCTACCCTTAGTCTCTTCTTCAGTACGGAGAAAACAATCATGCTGTTCAGAGACATCTCTCTCTTCTGGAAGAGGCAACAAAGTAGCTGGATTCAGGGTATTACATCGTTTGATGTGTATGTGACTAGCCAAAAGCGTCAGCTCATATCCGGACAACCGAGCACTCGTAAGATGCTGCGTTTTTGTCCTATTTAGTAAAGTATCCACTGCATGTGGCACCATAACAATGAGAGTATTATCTAGCACTACTCCAGCAGACTGTCGAATAGAAATTGCTGCTGCCGCTGTCGCCTTAAGACAACTAGGCAATGCTTTAGCTACTGGATCTAACGTAGCTGAGAAATATGCGCATGGTCGCTGTTGATCTCCAAAACGCTGCGTTAAGACTGACAATGCACAACCCTCTCTTTCGTGGACATAGAGCGTAAAGGGCTTACTGTAATCAGGAGTACCCAATACAGGAGCAGAACACAAAGCAATACGCAAATCAGTAAAACTCTTCTGACACTCGTCAGTCCACGGAAGAGGCTGAGGCGTATCTTTTAAAGTTAGCGCCAACAGCGGTTTAGCCAATAAAGAGAAACTCGGAATCCACTGTCTACAATAAGAAGTAATGCCCAAAAAGGCACGTACCTCTCTTTGTGTGGATGGCACTGACATTTGTGCAATTGCCTGAATTCGTTCGGGGGTCAATCCTCGTCCCTCCTTTGACAAGAGATGACCCAAATAAGTCACCTCGCGACAGACATATTGTAATTTAGAAGGAGAAACCTTGTGATTCAGATCAAACAAATGACGCAACAGTGCAACGGTCACGTTTTTGCAAATCTCCTCTGAATCAGCGGCAACTAATAAGTCATCCATGTACTGAATGAGAGCGGCACCGGACGGTAAGGAAAAGGCATCAAGATGACATTTTAGAGCTTGACTGTAAATAGAGGGACTTTCACAATAACCTTGAGGTGCGCGTTTAAACCGGAAGCTTCGGCCTCCGAGGGAAAAACCAAAAATATCTCTACTCTCTTCGGCGATGGGAATACTAAAGAAAGCATTCTTTAAATCAATAACTGAAAACCAAGTCGCTGTAGAAGGTATCATCGTCAACAGAGCAGTGATATCTGGGACTACAGGAAACTGCGGTACGACAATCTTGTTTACCTCCCGAAGATCAATTACAAAACGATAAACAGGAGGCTGAGAAGGATCAGTGCGCTTAAGAACCGGAAGAACAGGACTGTTACATGTATTTCCTCTCGTTTCCTCAACCACACCCTTCTGAATCAAATCATGGACAATTTCCAGAAGTGCTTTCTCACCTTCAGTAGAGATTCTGTATTGCGGAATACGTGGCATTTCAGCATTGGGCTTAAGAGTAACAACATAAGGTGGGATCTCAAGACAACCAACGTCATTCGGACCCGTAGCCCAAAGCGTTTCGGGAAGAGAAAGCAATTCAGGTGGGAATTGATCTTTTGATAAGTACATTGGACTAGTCATTTTCTGTCCTAGAGTGAGGTATACACCAGAAGGTGAACAATATATCGTAGCATGCATTCTTTTTAATAGATCTAAACCCAACAGATTTTCACCACAACCATTCGTCAGAAGAAGCGGAGCTTCTAAATCATAAGGGCCTATTGAAACAGGCAAAGGACAAGAAACTGGATTGCGAACAGGGGCGCCAGAAAATCCTACAGATACATTCGTTAAGCCAGACAAAGGTGCGCCAGGGAGTTTAGAATGAATGATAGAGCTTCTCATGGCACCAGTATCTAAAATAAATGGCTCTGAAACACCCATTGTAGTGACATTAACATAAGGTCCATTCTGATCCACTGGAATTGACGTAACCCCCTTACTTTGTCCATGGCTGTCCTATTCAAAATGAAGACTTTCATTCCCTCCTTCAATATACTGATCCTCACTGTAATACTGTGTAGACCTAACATTTTGCTGGTCAAAGTAATTTCCGGAATTTGGAGGAACAAAAGAACGATGCTCTTGGGTTAACACACCTCGACCTCTACCTCTATTTGCTGACTGAAGACCACCACGACCCCGTGAAGCAGATGTTGCTCCATTACGCTGCAACAATGCCGGACAATTGTTCTTAAAATGACCTTCCTCCCTACAATAAGCACATTGATTGGGACCTAGCAAAGGTCTTGGAATGAATGGTTCAGGCTTTTGATACAACCTCTGAAACTGAGGAGGCTGTTGAAACTGAGGCTGAACATAACGAGGAGGATAAGCCTGTTGCAAGAGAACTTTAGTTTTTAATTCTTTCGTCTTTTTCTCTTGTTTTTCCCTTTCTTCTTTGTCTCTATTTTCATAATATTGTGCAGTAGCCAATATCTGGGCGGAAGAAGAAACTGCCCATGAACTCTCGGAGTCTTTTAGCTTGTGTGATAGTTCAGGAAGCAAGTTATATACGAACTTATCCACAAATAATCGCTGTCCCCCTTCTGTAGCCATATCTTGACCACTGTGATCAATGAATGTCTCCTCGAATCGGGTAAAGAAATCGGAAACACTTTCATCTTTCTTTTGTTTACATACTGCTAGCTTATCCCAATTAACTCTCAAAGCAGGCATCATTGTTTTCATTAATGTAATAATCCTACCAGGGAGTTCTGAGATCAAAGCGTCGGGCTTTGCACCACCTACTTGACCTCTATCTGCGGCAATAATAGCGTTCCAATCGCCGCCTAATTCTTGAGCGTGATCCTCTCTACGAATTTTAGCCCATATTGTCTGTGGAACTACATTTCCCATCAACATGTCAATATCTGCTAGATTCATAGTACATGCATCAACTGTTTGCGACAACTCTTTATAGTAACCAGCAGGATTTTTGCGTGGATCTGGTAGTGACTGTTTAAGTGCTAAAACTTCAGACCTTTTCCAGGGGACATGTATCCATATGCGCTGAAAATGCGCAGGAATAGCTGGATTAGCACCTGCTGCTGCAACTTCTTCCTTCCATATTGGAGAAACCTCTCTCATGGGATAGTTTTTCAGTGCTGTCCTAACTGAAGGATCAGAATCAGGAAAAGTCTGTGAGAACAATAGGGATCTGAAAGAAATAAGTGTTCTGACAGCGTTTTCAACCTTAGGACCCAGAATAAGTCCTTTGTCAAAGTCAGCCTGAACATCTAACAGATCCTGTGGGACCGAACCCAAATTCATATCCTCCCATTCTTTAGCGAGAGTATCGCACATAACTTTAAAAACATATCTCTGCGTAGGTGCATTCCATTGCAGAAAGGTGGACATAATACCAGACGTACTATATTGGGGACCCTTCTTGATCCATCTACAAGCAAGTGAGTCCAATTTTTCTCGCTCTTCGGAGTCTGGGAATTGACTACGAGACTGTCTTCGAGAAAAAGCTGGAGACACATTTAAAGCTTCAAAGAAAGGTGATAAGAGACCAGAGACAGTATCGGTAAATCGCTTACGCATAGATGGAGAATTTGACATAAGGATAGGGGACAAGGTATTAGGTGAATTAACTAAAGGAGCATTAGGAATTGCCAAAGGAGCAGAAGGCAAAGGAGTTAAAGGCAAAGCTGGCATAGGCAATACTTGAGGAGGCAAATGTGGAAAAGCTGGAGCAGGCGGAAGCACAACTGGCGGCTGAACAGGCTGTAACATCGGGGGTGCATTAGCACCTTGTACATAGGGCGGAGGCAATTTCAATAAGTGGGACATTAAGGAATCTTCCTCGAAATCTTTTCTCTTATCAAGGGAAGAGATAGGCAACGTCGGATAGCATTTATCTACTGCCATTCGACGCTGTCTGTCTGAAATTTCCATTGCATTATCTATTTCATCATCTTTGAATTGCTGAGCAGCCTGTATAATCGTCATTCCCTGTGTTTTCCTATCTCGTTTCGCTTGTTTAATTTCTCTCTGTTTGGCTTCCTTACGCCAAAGGCGAAAAGAGTCAAACATTGCCGGCCGGGCTTTTCTTTTAAATAACGTTGTTTCTAAATTATCTAGCACATCAGTTTCGAAACTACCATTTTCTGGCCATTTTAAAACACCATCTTTCTTTGTATATCGGGTCCATGTCTTATTAAAGGCAATAGGACCAACACCATGTTTAGAATAGAGCTCATATGTGGGAGTTCCAACCGAAGGAATCGGACAGGAGTCCTCAAGCTGGGAGTCCCTATTACAACCAAAGCAACAAAGTTTTCCAAACTTAGTCAGACCAGACATCTCACGATTTTTACTGGCTGTTCACAAACATCAAGGGGGTAAAACTTTCAGTTTACACAGCACAAATGCACTTACCCCTCGGCTTTGGCCACTGCAATGGCCAAATCTAAGGACCTAAGGACAAAACAAAGACCAAAATTTGTGGGCGCGACCCACCAAATACTTAACTAAGGATGTCTTCTTACACCAACAGAGGCCCGTCTATCGTCTCGCTTTACCATACATCATCAAAGAAAGGGCCAAGGCAGGGCGGCAGTCAGGGCAGCAGTCGTCAGTAGCCGTCAGGAAGGAGTAACCGCGCTGAAAAAGACCTTCGGACCACTTCGACATACAGGGGTCGCTTGACGTGGCTCGCGATTCCTCCAGAATTTTCTTGCGGGGTTCCTCACGACCTTCAGGCAGAACCGGTACCGCTGAAGCCGCCCCACGTTGGGCGCCAGTTGAAGAACCAGAACCTTATGGGCCTGGCGGCGCAGGGTACGCCTGAAATCTCCTTGGATTCACCTGCCTCAACTAACAGAGACACGGGACACTCTGTCAGGCGTAAAAGATCAGATTTTATTAGCTGCAGCTAGTACAGTTGTCCAAGAAGTACACAAGGTATGTTCTCAGGAGACTGCCACTTTACTTTGTGGCGCACAATCTTATATACCGTATAAAAACCATTTATTAACTACATACACTCCTAGAACACATAGAAAGGAGCCAGTAAGAATAACGTAAAGATAGAACAGAGCCAATAGAAATGTCGGAAAACAAGACAGCACCAATAGAAGGAATTGGAAAACAAAGTATCAAGTGACTTAAGGTTGCCTCCCCTCCAGCTGTGTTTGTCACCCCTCCCTTGAACTAATTCATTAACCGATCCACAACGAAGTTGCATGTGGTGCGATAAGTTTGTGTGCGTTTGGAGGACAGTTGTGAAATGAGAGAATACTAGCAAAGGACAGCGAAGGCCAGACGATAAGATAAGATCGGCGGAGAATAGTGTGAGCCTACAGATAGTTGAAACAAGGATTAGAAAACCAGACAGGGATTAGTGTACTCGGTCAGACCTTAATACCAGCCTTGTAAAGATAGAGGCAGAAGGCTGTTTTGAACACCATGTTGCAGAATAAGCAGAAAAGGCAGAATGGACTTCGTTCGCTGTGCTGCCTGAGTGAAGGCAACATAAAATGGCGGCGGGCCACAAAATGGCGGGTCGATACGATCGTATTAAAAATCGAATTTCCTCACTGCCTGGACCCCAGGGGGGCAGAAACCTGTCTGAGGGGTAGGCAGCAGCAGCATCTGCAGTGCAAACCCAGAAAAAAAAGGCAGTTTGGCAGTACCCGGGTTCTGTGCTAGAGACCCAGGGGATCATGGAATTGTCACTCCAATGCCAGAATGGCATTGGGGTGACAATTCCATGATCTTAGACATGTTACATGGCCATGTTCGGAGTTACCATTGTTACGCTGTACATAGGTAGTGACCTATGTACAGTGCATGCGTGTAATGGTGTCCCCGCACTCACAAAGTCCGGGGAATTTTCACTGAACGATGTGGGGGCACCTTGGCTAGTGCAAGGGTGCCCACACACTAAGTAACTTTGCACGCAACCTTCACCAGGTGAAGGTTAGACATATAGGTGACTTATAAGTTACTTACGTGCAGTGGTAAATGGCTGTGAAATAACGTGCACGTTATTTCACGCAGGCTGCAGTGGCATGCCTGTGTAAGAATGGTCAGAGCTCCTTTGGGCTGCAAAAGAAATGCTGCAGCCCATAGGGATCTCCTGGAACCCCAATACCATGGGTACCTCAGTACCATATACTAGGGAATTATATGGGTGTACCAGTATGCCAATGTGAATTGGTAAATTTAGTCACTAGCCTGTAAGTGACAAATGTGGAAATCAGAGAGAGCAGAAACACTGAGGTTCTGGTTAGCAGAGCCTCAGTGAGAAAGTTAGGCATCACACAGGGAACACATTAATATAGTCCACAAACTTATGAGCACTGGGGTCCTGGCTAGCAGGGTCCCAGTGACACATAACAAACATACTGACAACATAGGGTTTTCACTATGAGCACTGGGCCCTGGCTAGCAGGATCCCAGTGAGACAGTGAAAACACCCTGACATATACCCACAAACAGGCTAAAAGTGGGGGTAACAAGGCTAGAAAGAGGCTACTTTCTCACAATCCTTGACTCCTAAACAATCAGTATGGCATGCTTGGGTTTTGGAGGGCAGTGGCTAACCTGTGATTCTACCCAGAATGTCAGGAAACATGGTCTAGTAGTGGGCAATGCAGGGGCCGCTCCAGATCATGTGGAAGAATCCCACACCTGCCATAGAGCATCTCAGACAATAATTGTCTGGCTTACATCCCATGTGCTACTGTTTATTTGGGCCATAGTATATGCAATAGAAGTATTTGAATTGAATTAAGCAGAGCCTGATCTATATGGCTACACATCTGGCAGCCTTCTTAGCTTCTTGCCACTCTTCATCTGTCACTGGGCGAACATCTTGGTGCCATCGGGTCCGGAGACATGTGAGGGGATTGGGTGCATTAATTACTAAATATCAATAAATGCAGAAGACACCTTATTTTCCCATTTATTCCATGGTGTCTTTGGGTTGAAAGCGGGTATATTCTGGTACATTTTGTAAGAGGGGATAGTGCTAGAATGTTTCCAAGCTGTAGCTAAGGGAAGAATTGTTTTGTGGAGTTGATGCACTGAGGAGAATTGTTCAAGTGATTTATTATGATTGTTGAACCATACATCTCCTATTTAAGTTATGCCGATGATGTCCCAAGACCTTGAATCCTTGTACACCTAACAATTTGTGCAACAAAGACAGACACCACAAGTGTGTCTCAAAGTAATGATCTTGTGCTATATATTGAACCTGAGTTCCTGGTGTCAGCAAGTCATGGGATCTCGGGTTGACTCCTGGATTACCCTGGGTATCGCGGAGCCAAAGGTTCTCCTCCAGTTCCCATTGTTGTAAGGAGGTGCAATCCAGGTGGTGGGTTGGGTTGTCTTGGCCTCCTAATAACCAGGCATTAATTATTACTAGTTGTGTCACCCAGTAATATAGCCACATGTCTTGGATTCCCAGTCCCCTATGAAAGGGGGCATGTATACATTTAGTGAGAGAGATCTGTGGCTGCCATCCGCTCCATAGAAATTCAGTGAGGGATGCATTAATATGGTTATAAAGGGATGTAAGTACAGTATAGGGGAAGCTTTGGGTGGTATACAGAGAGCAGGGCAGTGCCACCATATTAAATAGGGCTCCCTAGCCCATGATTGAAATGGGGAGTTTGCCCCAGTCTATGAGCTCCCGGCACATGGTAAGAAGCAAGGGGGTGACGTTAAGGTTCCAGGTTTGTTGTCGGTCTATGGCAAAGTGTATTCCTAAGTATTGGAAGGGTCCCTCTATTATCGGAAGGAGCTAGGATACCTAGCCGGAGGGGGCAGGGGCCCGCTATAGGCAAATATCTTGATTTCCCATAATATACTCATAGGCCAGATGCCTCACCGTATATACATTGAATATCTAACAGCATATGGACCAAGCGTTCTGGTTTCTGCACATAGACCATCAAGTCCTTTGCATAAAGTGAGACTCAGTCTTCAAATTGGGATTCCTCAATGGATATCTGTGAATTAGGCATCACAGTGGATCCATTCCGCAACCTTCTCTGGTGCCTCTTTCAATTGGGGATGCGGAAGACATTACACCATTTACCCAGACGCTTACCCAAGGCTGGCTATAGAAAGTTTTGACTAGTTGCACGCTGTAGGGCCCAAAGATCATTCTATGATGGATAGGGAACAAGAAGGGCAGATGAACCAAGTTGAAAGCTTTTTTTAAATTGATACATGCTAGGCCTGTTTTCTCTTGTAGTTCCCGTGCTATGGCTACAAATAATTGCAGTCACATAATGTAATGTCTGGTTTCCAACCTTGGCATAAAATGACGTTGGCTTGTTTGACAATGGAGTGGAAGACTTGTATTAGTCGTATAGCCTGGATTTTTGCCTTAGTGTTGATCAATGAAATTAGGTGGTAGGAAGCACAGTCAGAAGAGTTTTTCCCCACTTTGCAGAAGACTACAATAGCTGCTCCTTTAATGTCTTGCTCCAGGAGGCCTTTTACTGTCATGTCTTTAAACATGACTAGGAAGTGTGGGCTTAGGAAGGAGGAATAGCACTTGAAAAACTTGCCATAGAACCCATTGGGGTCTGAGGTCTTACCTGAATTTATGGAGGTGGTGGACACTTGTATCTCTTTCAACCTCACAGTGGCCTCAAGTTCATCTGTTTGGGAGGCATTGCGGGGCACATTGGGAGATCATTAGCAATAGGGACAGTTATCCCTATATATGGTGGAGTGCAACTAGCATATAGCAAAGCATAATATACTGTGAATATTTCAGCAATGGTGTGGGCCGCATAAGTCAGTTCATCATTGCGCAGTGCACACACAGGATTATCCTAGACTCCAAGTCTCTGGTCACAAACTAGAACAGGAGGTGTCCCGCTTTTTCTATCCACTCATAGATACGTGTTGGGACACTAGCGAATTGTATACGGCTGTATGAAGTCTAAGCCATAATAGGTCTTCTATGACCATGGTTAACCAACCATCTTATTTATTCATGTATTCCCCCAGTGAGTGTGATGTTGTGTTCTAACACTATTATGTTTATTTCAATTTCCTCTACCTCCCTGTAAAGGTGCTTTTTAGTGCCGGTGATAAGAGACTTAGGCCCATAGTTATACTTTTTTAGCGCTGCATTAGCGTAATTTGTTGATGCAAAATCTGTGCAAACGTACAAAATACAATTGTATTTTGTAAGTTTGCGCTGCATTTGCGTAAAAAAATGACGCAAATGCGGTGCTAAAAAAGTATAAATATGGACCTTAATGTGAACGTCTTGAAGGCTTCCCAAGTGGTAGTATCCAAATCTACTCAGCCAGTGTTAGACTCAAAGTATGGCATTATTGCAACCTGGAGACCCTCAGTGAAATTTTCATCTCAGAGTAACCAGGTGCTAAGGTGCCAATGACCAGGGTTTGGGGGTCTAAGTCCCTCAAGACATAAATCTTTTGGAGAATGGTCTGATAGGCTGTGGATGAGGATTTCCACTTCATTCACCAGCTGCACTTGTTGTAAAGAAGTGTTCAGTGCGGGAGAAGGAGGAGTGCAAATGGAGAAAGTAAATTGTCTGGAGTGGCGGGATGCCATATCCTTCAAACGTTGGTGAGTCCAACTGAAGCAGACATTGTTCTAAGTGAGGTAGACTTGATAATTGACTTCCCACTACAGTTTACAACATGCACCCAGAGGGCACATTAGAGGTTCCCCCTGAAACGTACCTGTCCTTTGGTGTGCTGGCTGACTGGTATCGACCAGACTGCCACCGCAGATGAGTTTCTGACCCCCTGGAGGTGAGAGCCTCTATTCTCTGAGGTCAGAAACACTCCCTGCTCTGGCAGGAGGTGTTATCACCTCCTCCAAGAGGATGGCTAGTAAAGCTACATATGAAGGCCATGGACTTCAAAGTCCCTGCCGCCTTTGGTATGTGACCCTAGCTTCCCCAGACATAGGAGAGGCAACCCCATGCCCTGAGGCCCATTTGGCACCAGGACAGATGGGGGGAAAAATCTATGCATGAAGTGGGTTGAACTGCCAGGCTGGAGACACTTCTAGGGTGACTAGCCTGAAGGGAACACAAAGTTAGTAATTCCACCATCTTGTGTGTGGTGGAACTAGGAATTCTGGAACAGGGTGATGCCCACTCCCCGACTGAAGAGATCATCTAAGGGGTGTAGTGAACCCAGGGGTAAGTAGGTCATTGGCTAATACTCTGCGTTCCCCTTAATGCCCATAAACTGAGCATTTAGGGGACCCCTGAAACCAGGACCTCAGATTTCAATGGACAAAGAGAAGGAGTAGACAAAGAAGAGTGTTGACCCGAGAACAGAGGAGCGATGATTGACTTGGTGCAAACATTACCAGCTTGCCTGCTGCCCGAACAATCATGAAATAAACAGACTTGTCCTGCCACTGTGCAGACTCTAAGTAACCCAGAGAATTGCCAGTGCTTCACCAATCACCAGAGAATCTACTTTGGAGTAGAGGAGCTATTCTTCTGAAACTTCAGCCACTAAAGAAGCAAGGTCCGGCTCACCGTCCGGCCGCTTACTGGGTCTACCGACACAGCAGCCACCCAAGAATGGGCACCATGCTCTTACAGGTCAAATCTGTCCTCCCTCCAAGTGTGGGAATGCCAGATCCGACCAGAGCTAGACATCACTAACACCTGGGATACCACACCCTTTTCAGCAGCCAAGCCTTGTTGTGTCCAGTCCAGACACTAATGCCAAGAAAAACCAACCTGCATCTCGAGGGACTTTAGGGGCAGTGAGACCCACATCAACAGTGGACCACCTGACCTGCTAGACCCCCTTCTGCTGAACCGAAGACAAATGGTGAGTCCCTAACTGCCACTGCCTGACACCTCAAAGTGCTTCTGCACCTTTACACCACAATCGGAGTCTGTGGGAGATGAAGGTGCCCATGGGGTCCTCAAACCCACAAGAGCCAAGCCCATCCTTCAGTCTGGCCAGACTGGACTTTCAGTTGCCACCAACAGCCTCTTTCTGCAGGCCCTCCTCCAAATGCAAGTTATTCCAGCACACAAACCGTGTGCCAAATGACACCACTGAATTTGAGCCCCAAGTATGAAGATTAGTGGACCAACAGTGTCCCTACGTGCCCGAGCATCTCAGTGGTTGATCCGCCCCATGGTTTTCCACAGACTGGCCCTCCGGTCCGTGTTTACAGCCTCTTTCTAACCTGATTGATCGCAATTGAAGTGAATGGGACAACTGTCGCCGTAACACACCTCTGCACCCGGATGCCCCAGAGCCCCGTGAGGTGATCCCCAGACAGGGGATGGCAGCACAAGCACTTTTGCTGCCACTCCCAACCCCATGTTGGTGATCTGATCACATCTGTATACCCACAGCGCTCCAGCAACATCAAACGCAGCCGGGGATGCGCTGGAAGCCATTTGCTTCCAGCTCGTTCAGAGAAAGTACATGCTTGTGTGTAAGTTCTTCTCGGGGGAGAGGGATATCAAGTATACAGATGCAGGGGGAAAGGACTTTACCCCTGTGCCTGTATAGAGTCAGTGTTGTGGCTGTTTTCTGCCCCCCCCGGCAGATTTGCCATATCTTTAGGACCATCTGCCCCCAAGGGAGGCAAGAAGCCACTAGACACCAGGGATTTTTACAGCTGTATGTTGGGAAGTTGTCCCTTGGGTAATGGTTTCGCCCCTTTATTGGGGCAAAATTATGGCCATTTTCTGCCCTCCATGAGGGCAGATCGGCCATATTTTAAGGCCCAACTGCCTCCAAGGGCAGATGTCGGAATTGGACACATTGGAAAGGGTCACTCCCCTATTTTGGGTCATGTATTTTGGCCATTTCTATCCTCCTTGAGGTCAGATTGCCCATATTTTTAAATTCACCTGCTCCCTAAGGGGCAGAAAACCACTGGACACCAGGGAATGTTTCTGTGTGTCTGAACTGGAGTTTGGCTGACGGTTTGCATGTATTTAGTGTGTGTGGGCTAGTGCTTGGCTGGCAGTGGGTGTAGACTGGCACCTCCCTGGTGGTGTGTGTAGACAGGTAACTGCTTGCCGGTGTGTGTAGACTCGTGCTTGGCTGGTATTGTGTGTGGACTGGTACTTGGCTGGGGGTGTGTGTTGACTGCCGTTTGGCTGTGTGGGTGGACTGACACTTGTCTGGGGGTGTGCATGAAGTGGCGCTTGACTGGCAGTGTGCATGAAGTGGTGCTTGGTAGGCAGTGTACGTGAAGTAGCGCTTGGCTGGTGGTGTGCATGGACTGGAGTTTGGCTGGTGGTGAGCATGGACTGGTGTTAGGCTGATGATGTGTGAAGCTGGCATTTGAATTGTGATGGGCAGACTTCGTAGTGTTGTATAATGTTAGCTGTTTTATTTCTTGTCAACGTTTGTGATCATAATGTTTTATTGCTTATTTTATGCTAGTGCCAAGCTTTTGTTTTCCTTTGCTGCCACTCCTGCTTGTGGTTTCGACACTGGTTGATCTCCAGTTTGTGTAGTTCAGGTGTCTGGTGAGAAAAAGATCTTGTACTATTTACTCAAAATGAGTATCATTGCCCAGAATAATGTTTTTTTTTTTTTTTAAATGCTGAAACAATAGCAACATATTTACCTTCTGTTTGATTATGTGTGAAATTCTCCTTGGACCTGTGCACAATATGTATTGTGTTGTCTTGTGTGTAATTTTGGTTTGTTTTTCCTTTCTAGTGGTATATCATTGGCGTTTGCTGTGTCTGTGCAGAGTAGGTCTTGGTGAGTGTAGCTGTTTCTGGTGGTACTGTTTTACAGTATATAGGTCTTTGTGTGCTTTGTATTGATTGACTTTACCTTGCAATTTCTATATGCCAGTAGTTTTTACTCTTTGTTTGTTGAAGCCACACTTTGTTTATTACTTATTGTACACAGTGTTGGGTATTTATGACTTATTTGTTGTTACTTTTCTTAGTAAGTCTTACGGCTAACCACAGGATTATCACTCAGCAGGTTGTTGGCATGCTTTTCAAGTCTACCTCTGACCATGATTATGAGACTGATTCTGCATCTGAGGCAGAGTAGGAATTCCAGGATTGTGGCATTCATTTTCCTGTCTGAGAGGAATCATCTGATGATGAAGCCACACTCAGTGTAGAGAAAGTGCCTCTTTTAGAGGAGGACACTGATCTACCTGCAGCATGAAGCATCTTGAATGTAGACTGTGGCTAAAAGGCTTTCCATTAGAAAAGATAAACTCTGGGTTGCCCCAGAAATATAGCAGTCATATTTGCTTGCCTTTACTGGTGTTGCAGAGTGTAGAGTCAATACCAAAAACTTTTTACTATAAATGTCTTTCAGTTATTTATTGATTATGTATTTTAGGATGAGATTGTTGACCAGCCTAATTTGTATGCAGGACAGTATTTGAGGGGTAACTGTGCCAGACTTAAGTCCCACCCCAGAGCTGCCTGGTGGACTCCTACAAATCTGAATGAGTTGAAGAAGTTCTTGGCTTTAACTTTTTTGATGGGCTTGATAAGAAAGTCATCACAGTCTTCATATTGGTTTTCTAGTCCCTTGATAGCAACAGCTATAGTTCGTGCAAATATGAGCCCTGATTGGAATTTGCTCCTTCTTCAGATGCTGCATTTTGTGATAATGATTCAGCATTGCCACGATATCACCCTGAATGTGACCGTGTTTTTAAGATTCATCCTGCTCTTGATCGCTTTGTGGATCAATTTTCAGATATCTGTGTCTCATGGAAAGAAATAGCCATCAAATGAGTCTTTGGTTCTATTCAATTGCCGTTTGATTTTTAGGCAGCACATTCCTAGGAAGAGGGCATGTTATGGAATTAAGATGTGTATGCTGCCTGAGAGTAGTACTGGATATGTGTATAATTTGAAGGTGTACAAAGGTAGGGATTGAGCCCCCTAGTTGTCCATCTTCTTTCAGAGTTAGTGAGGAAATTGTGTAGGAACTTGGCAAATAATGTTTTACCAAGGGCACCATTTATACATAGATAACATCTACACTGGTGTACAGTTGTTCAAAGTGGACACCTTTGCTTTTGTCACCATCCGCTCTAACCCTGAAAGTTACTCCAAAAAGGTTGTTTGTCAAAAACATATGAGGGAACAGTCCGGTGCCTTGTTTAGCGATGAACATCTAGCTGTGAGATTTTCAGGCAGGAGCGGTGTGTACATGCTGACTACCATTCATGATGGACGTACTTCACCTGTGACTGTTTGGGGGCAGGTTGCTGAAGTGTGCAAACCTTTGTGCATTTTAGACTACATTTTAGACTACTATAAGCACATGGGTGGTATATATAGAGTCGATCAGAGGTTGGACCCGTACACTGCTGTTCATAAGGCTTACCTTAGGAGTGAGAAGTTGGCTATCTATTTATTTCATTTAGCAACCTTCAAAGCTTTGTTGTAATCAAGAAATGTTCTCCAGAATCAAAGATGATATTTGTTCAGTTTCAGCAGTCTGTGATAAGCAGCATTTTTGTAGTGGAACAGGCAAGAGTTACTAGAGTTGAGGTGGAGGAGGATATGGCTATATTGAAAGATTGCCACGTTCCTTATCACATTCCTTCCAAGCCAAAAAAAGTATTTCCCAGGAAGTCTGTATCCAAAGGGGTGTGCAGTAGGAGAGTCGTACGTACTGCGCAAACTGTCCTTCCAAACCAGCGCTGTGTGTGCCCACATGTTTTAAATTGTACCACATGCAATAGAGTTATTGGGAGCAACCATAAGCTTAAAAGTAAACTGACTGTTTGTAATGTTTTGAGTATTGACCACTGATGTCGTGTCACACTGCTTTGCACCTGGCTTAGCTTCCTATTGGCTTTATCGTGGCGTTAGACATTACATTTTGTATTCAGCCTAGCTTTGCCTCCACGTTAAAGTATTTTTCCATGCAAACCATGTTATGCAATGTGTTTTTCTACTTCTACGTGCTTTTCTTCTCCTGAAGAGCCAGGGCTGGTACACGACATGTAGGAGGTGAACAGTTAGTACGATAAGGCCATAACAAGCTAGTGTTTATCATAGACAAGAAAACAATTTGACCTCAATGGGGGTGTCTCGGAATGATGACCAGCTTCCGACACATTCCTGTCAAGGTTTACCTAAATAACCCAGCATTTTTTTTTTATAATTCCCCTCTAAGATGGAGGGCTTTCTAGAAAGTTCTCTCATAATTATTCGAAGATATACAAAGATGACTCTGCCCAGCAGCGATGAATTCCAAGACTTCAGTCAGGAGCGTTCGTCAGCTGCAATGACCTGTCACGTGAAGGTGGAAAATCTCTTTCTCGCAGTTGAACAGGAGTCATTCTTCTTGCTGGCGTGAGAAAGATCAAGCATTTACCAGGCCCTACTACGGTGATGAATGTTTATTAATTACTTGCTTTGCATTGCATATGAATATATATCTATATATCAATATATGAGTGTTTGTATAGTTGCATTTATATATTTGCTTTTTATAGATTGGAGACTTTTTATACATAGTCTCACGTTGTAGTTGCACATTTTGAAAGTACACTTTTTACTAATCAAACCTTACTTCACAAACCTTGCAAAAAGCTATAATAAATGTCTTCTTCAGATTAAGAAGTGCATTCCAGAGAATCTTTTCAACTCCTTTCAGTGTGTATATCTTGGCTCAGAGAAAGTAAAGCAAAACACTGTTCTGTATCATTTTCTATTTTTTTCTCAGATTTCACAGTTGGCATTAGTGCGGTGTATTTAGTTAGAGCTGCTATGTTTGTAGGTAGTTTTCTATCTACTTCCAAATGGTTTGTGTTTTCTTGTTTATAAAAAAAAAATGCACTGGCAGTGTGAGTCATTGGTTCAGTTTTCTGACCTTTAAATTATTAACCGTACATTTCATTTTTGTGAAATCGCTTGTTAATAACATTTTACATTCTAAACTCTCATGCCAAAGCCAACCAGTTTGTGTGTGTACTTGAGGAACAGATAACTGTGAACAAATATTTGCCTTTTCTGTCTTTCTCCATCAGGGTGTACATTGTCTCTACATTTTCTGTTGATGTGAGAGTTGTAATTTGGGTGACCCGTTGCAGGTGCTGTGAATGATCCTGTGTGCATCATGTTTGAAAGCTGTGTGAATGGCCTGTAAAGCAGTTGGTGCCTTGGTACGTCTTTACAGTTTACGAGCTGTATCTTTGGTTCAGTTTTTTGACCTTTCAATAATTAACAGTGCATTTCATGGTTGTGAAATCTTTTGTTAATGAACGTTTACTTTCTGAACCTTCACTCACTCTTGTGCCAAATCCAACCAGTCTGTTTACGTACTTGAGAAATAGATGAGGGTACATTGTCTCTACATTGTTTGTTGATGTAAATGTTGTAATGTGCTGAACCCACGGCTGGCAGTGTGAATGGTCTTGTGTGTGGCTTGTATAAAGGGTGTGTGAATGGCCTATAAAGCAGTTGATGCTTTGTTGTGGTTTTACAGTTCACAAGTTGTGAGTTATTGGTTCAGTTTTTCTGACCTTTCAATTATTAAAAATGCATTTCATTTTTGTGAAATCTCTTGTTAAGAAAATGTTATGTTCTGAGCCTTCAATCACCTTTCGACCAAATCCAACCAGTATGCATGTGTACTTGAGGAATAGATGGTTGTGCAGTAATATTTGTATTTTCTGTCTTTCTCTGCCAAGCTGTACATTGTTTCTAGAGAAAATCTACCAACTCTAGATATGTTTGTAAACTAGACACTCAGAGGAGTACAGGGTGGTGTGCCTCTTGTAGATCCCAGCAAGTTTTCTTACCCACAGTGCCCTGCAAACCTCAAAATGTGAGTAAATCACACATTTTTCTTGTATTTCTATGCCATATTCTTTCTGAAACAGAAAAAAACACAAATGTCCTACTACCCAGCATTTCCATTAGTCTCCTGATAAAAATGCTACCTTACGTGTTTGAGAGGGCCAAGTGCCTATGACAGAGAAAGGGAAAAAACTTGCTGTGGAGACATCTAAATGATCACAAAATTACCTGGTTTTGCAAGGCGGACACTTGCGCTTTTGGTCTCAGGCTTGGTGACAATCTAGAGAAACCTACTAAACTCAGACATTTCTGAAAGCTATCAACACGAGAGGGACTGGGAGATTAAGGGTCCAGTGTACTTTCTCCCTGTGCATGAACCTATAATAGAAATGAGTACACTGTTCCAAGAAAAGAGTATTGTCAACGAGGACGAAGAGTAGACTGAAAGAAGGTGTTGTAGGAGTGCCCTCAAGCATCACAGTAGGATGCTAGGCATCATCATCGGGCTGACTCCTCGTCAGACCGGCACTGCAACGTCTGACGGGCCACCACACAAGAGGTGGTGGCTCTTCAACCGGAAAGTTGTCTTGCTGATCAAATTAGGTCTGCAGAACGTGCTGACAGAGGAGGAAAGGAGAGTGTGGGGTATATAAAATTGGCTCTGAACACCTAATGACTCAATTTAATGTTTATAGTAAGGATCAGGCCAAGATTAAAAATAAATGAAGGAATATCAAGGGAAATAATGTCTCCTATACTCCTAAAAGAAGGAAAGGAGGAGAGAGTATTCACTCCTAACACTGGGTCGACATGTTTCGCGCCTACACGGTCAGAAATTGATCCAATGGCGCTTCATCAGGACCGTTAGTTGTAACTTCTCCATAAAAAACAAAAAGCAAAAACCGTAAATGCTGGGAGGTCACTTACAGTCTGTGGACCAGTCGTCACAGTCAGTCTAGTTGTGGGTCGCCCATCCCATGTAAAGACAGGGCATCATAGGGACGCGTAAAACCTCATAACCAAGGTGAGTTCATTAAACTCAGCCGGTGGTCTGCTGTGTGCCTACCCGAGGTCACGCACGCACAGACCACAGACTGTAAGGCAAAGTAGAATCAGACCCAGACTTTATTGTCGCCTCTCCACCAGGTTTTACCTTCCACAGACTTGATAGACCTCAGAACAGGGGGGGGGGGGTTTCTGGCCATTATCTATAGGTCTATGTTGGCATGCACATGCATTAGTTCTTCGACAGATTCATGTGAGGCAATGACATTTACAATTTCTCAAAACAGTGGGGTACTACTAGAGGGGCTGTTGATATATCGTCCACCAGGACCGACTAAACATTTTTTACAGTCTTGGCCTAAGTTGATAGAACCTATGTTTCTGTCTGCAAAAGCTGTGATATTGGGCGATTTTAACATGCACTTTGATGAGACGTCAATTCCTAAGATCCGTAAATTCATTGACTTTATTGAGGCCCTGGATTGGACCTCCAGAGTCTCGTCGGCCACCCATATTGCAGGGCATATTCTGGATGGGGTGTTTGCACGAGCTACTCAACAGGTGGAGGTAACCATGATACAGTTGAGTTGGACGGATCATCATCTGCTGAAATTTAAACTCGCCTCAAAGAATGTTGGGGCTGCTAATGTGGAAACGAGCAAGGTAGCCAGGTTATGGAAACAGGTTAAAGTAGAGGAATTAGGCCCCGCTTTAGAAGCTGGGTGGGATAAGGCTAAAGCTATGGCCTTGCCCCTGATTGACAGCTTTCTGAAAGGAGTGGAAATTACCATGGAAGAAATGGTACCCCCTGTAATTAGAAGGCTCAATAGTCAGTAGAAACCAGGTCACCCTTGGTTTACAAAAGACCTCAAACTCCTTCAAAGAAAGTATCGCCAGCAGGAAAGACGGTGGAAACTTAATCCAGTACCTGAGGAAAGGGTGGCCCTTAAGTCCACTCTAAAGGCTTATAAAGCAGCACAATTTATTGTCAAATCTAAATTTTAAACTACCAAAGTAAAGGAGGCTATTAATGCCCCCAGGGAACGTTTTAAGACTATTAAGGCCCTAACTGTGCCCATGAAGCCGGTTGGTCTAGAAAACTCTCAGGGTTTCTGTGACAAAGTTGCTTTTCATTTTGAAAATAAGATATTGCAAATACATAGCAACTTTGATACCCAGATCATTCCCGAAGTATTAACCCCATGATAACAGAGAGTGCTACAGCAGATGGCCAGTCATTAATGTCATATTTCCAACCCCCTTCCATGGATACTATTAAAAAGAAGATTCTTGAAATTAAATCGGGCTCCCCTCTGGATCCGTGTCCTCCTTCCACTTTTTCACTTGGTTCCGGATTTAATGGCACAGATGTTGGTCCCCATTTACCAAGAGGTAGCTATGTCTGGGGAGTACCCATCTATCTGGAAAGAAACGATAGTAGTACCCCTCAAGAAAAAAACAGAGGGGGATAATCAGGACATGAGTAATTTGCGGCCAATAGCACGTCTCACGTTTTTGGCAAAGATTCTAGAAAAAAATTTGAACTCTGAATTGATCGAGTTTTTAACAAAGGTGGATGCTCTTGATATCTCCCAATACGGGTTCAGAAAAGGGCATAGTACTGAAACTGCCCTAATCTCATCCCCTGATACTATTCGAAGGATGGTTGATGAAGGCAAGGGGGCCGTTTTGGTTCTTTTAGATTTATCCACTGCCTTCGACACTATCTCTCCCACACTATTAATGTCCTGTTTGCATCCTGTGGGTTTGAGGGACAAGGCGCTTAAACTTTTAAAGTCTTTTCTTACAAATAAATGGACCACAGTTATCTGTGGTGATTTCAAATCTAGACCTTATCTTCTGCCATGTGTGATTCCACAGGGATCTTCCCTCAGCCCCACATTGTTTAATGTGTATGTAGCGCCTTTGGCTAGTCTAATTCGTACTTTTGGTTTCATTGCATCTTCCTATGCTGATGACTCCCAGTTATTATTCCTATTAATCAGCCATGGGAAGAGGTTGCAGATCGGTTCAGTAATTGTATGGTGAAAGTGAGTAAATGGATGAAGACCAATTGGCTAAAAATGAATGCCACCAAAAATGAAGTTTTATGTTTTGGACCTGGAAAGAATCGGTGGTAGCCCTCTGAATGTGGTGACTGCCCTGTGCCCACTACTGTTACTAGAAACCTAGGCATCTTGTTCGATGAACATCTGTTGTTTAAAAAACAGATTAATCATGTGGTAAACATCAGTTTATGGTCAATTAAAATGCTCAGAAAAATCTTCCCCAATCTGTTACATGAATGGAGAGTATCTGCCATCCTGGCATTGGTAATGTCCAAGATAGACTACTGTAATGCACTGTTCCTTAATCTGGATAAGGGGCTAATAAAAAGACTCAAATTAGTTCAGAATTCCGCTGTCAGAGCGGTTCTTAATCTCCCACGATGTATATCAGTTAGAGAGAGTCTTAGGAAATTACATTGGTTACCAGTGGCGCAGCGTATCCAGTTTAAGGGGGTCATTCTGACCTCGGCGGTAAAAGGCGCCTACTGCCGGTCAGAGGACCGCCATGACACCGCCGCGGCCGCGGTAAACCGCCACGGTCATTCTGACCCGCAACTGGCAAACCGCCAAAAACCCGACATCAACAAAAGTCCGCCACACCAAAGGTCAGCGAAAAACTGGCGATGACCAAACCTCCACCGTCACGCCAACAGAAATACGCCCATGCCATTACGACCCACGAATCCATGCGGCGGTCTTTCAACCACGGTATTCCATTGGCGGTACACACCGCCGCGGTCAAAATACACACACCCTTACAAAACACAACCACATTGGACAATTTGAAATACACACACCTGATACACATACACACACCACTCCCACACATCCAATACAATATAAAACACACACCCACATTACCCACAAACCCTTACGAACACAATAGCGACTGAAGGAGAGAGAGAGACAGCACTGCTTAGAGTAGACCATCACACAGAGGCAAATCAAAACATCACCCACACAATTCCCACGCACAAAACACCATACACCACCACACACACCACACTCCACAACACATACAAAATCCCTCACCTCATCCACACCACCCCATGGCACCCCAAAGACACCCCAGGTTCTCTGACGCAGAACTCAGGGTCATGGTGGAGGAATTAGTTCGTGTAGAGCCCCAGCTCTTCGGGGCACAGGTGCAGCACACCACAATTGCTAGGAAGATGGAGCTATGGCAAAGGATAGTCGACAGGGTCAACGCTGTGGGACAGCATCCACGCAATCGGGATGACATGAGGAAGCGCTGGAACGACCTACGGGGGAAGGTGCGTTCCATGGTATCAAGGCACAACATAGCGGTGCAGAAGACTGGCGGCGGACCCCCACCTACTCCCCCAGAATTTACAGCATGGGAGGAGGAAGTCTTGCACATCCTGCATCCTGAGGGCCTCGCAGGAGTATCTGGAGGAATGGACTCTGGTAAGTCAAATCTTAACTACTTCTTCCCACCCCCTCCCCACCTGCATCCCAAATCATACCGCCACCTTCACCCCCACCCCCATCACACCAACTCCTTGCAAATGGCTCACCATCACAACCCACCCATCCCAACACCAAGCCCTGCATGGGTCCACAAAACATGGACACCCATCACCAAAGCATGCCCACTGCACACACACATCACCCCCACAAGCCACCCTCACAAAAGCCCCCACAAGGGAATGCCTGCACTTGGGTACACGGCCACCCACCCATCACAGGAAATGCCACACACAGAAGCAATAACCATACCCGTATACCCCTGCAGGACCCGAACGCCACCACACCGCCACGGAGGGTCCAGAGATGTCCATCCCACCCCCAGAAGAGGCCCCCAGTGATGACAGCAGCTCTGTCTCCCTGGACCCAGATGACCAGCACGGCCCATCGGGGACCTCGGGACAGTCGGTTCCCCTCAGACAGCCACAGGCTACAGCAGACTCAACCCCCTCAGGGAACACCAGCACAGCTCCCACCCAGCGGGCCCATGCCTCTGTCTCCAGGACACGTCAATCAGCGGTGTGTCCACCACTACAGGGCACCCAGGTTGACCCACCACCCCAACAACAACAGGGACCTGGGGGCAGTGGTAGTGGGCACACCGTCCAGGGGACAGAGGCCCAGGAACAGAGGGGAACTGGGAGGGCTGCTGTGCGACAGGGGGGGGGACAGGCCAAGGGAACCCACTCTCCACGAGGCCCTCTCCTCCATCGTGGGAGCATACCACCACTCCCAGGAGACAATGGCGACGGTACTGGCCAGGTTCCAGGAGATCCAGGCACTGCAGGAGGAACAGTACATGGGGTTCAGAGAGGAACTGAGGAACATTAGTTCCGCAATGGGGACCATCGTCGTGGCCCTTAACCAGATAGTCACCACCTTGCAGGACCATGTGGCACCCCAAAGGGCCCCTGTCACTAGCCTAGACCAGGAACAGCCTACCACCTCCGCCGGCGCTAGTGGACAGGAGGCCCCCACACAACGACGGGCCACCAGAACCCCACCTCCTGCAAAAGAACAACCACCCACAAGCGGAACCTGAGATCTCACAAGAAGACAGAGTAGGATGCCAAAACCCCCGCCAGCATAAGATACCCACTGATGTCATCCCACTGTCCCACATTGTCACCCTGTCCAACTTTGAACTGCCCCTGCTCCATCCTTCCACAGGCATATGGACAATGCACCTGTGAGACTGAGAACTGGACTCTGCCATGGACATTACTCCACCCCCACCCATCACCGTTTTACAATCATGTACCTAAATGTAGCACTTTAATTAAATCACTTATTTAACTCAAATAATCTGGAGTCTGCGTGTATTTTGAACAAATGTATTAGACATAACAGGGCAAAAATGTCCAGTTACATTGTGATGACAACATACCACTGTCACACAGCTGTAGTCCATGGGCAAACAAAGCAGAAGTCACGCAGTGGCGCATACAGCTCTGAAAAGGGAAGGTAAAGTCACTAATCAGTGAACAGGAACTGGGTGAAAATACCGACAGTAGAGAGGCAGGAGGCTGTAAGTAAATGTAAAATGGGGTGGTTGATTCTTACCTGTGTGCTACTGAAAGTACTGCTGTATCACTGTGTCCCTGGTGTCTGTGTCGTCCCCGTCGTCTTCCTCCTCTTCACTCTCCACAGGCTCCACAGCTGCTACAACACCACCATCTGGACCATCCTCCTGCAGAAAAGGCACCTGGCGTCGCAAAGCCAGATTGTGAAGCATACAGCAGGCCACGATGATATGGCACACCTTCTTTGGTGAGTACATTATGGATCCACCTGTCATATGCAGGCACCTGAACCTGGCCTTCAGGAGGCCGAAGGTTCTTTCTATGATCCTCCTAGTACGCCCATGGGCCTCATTGTACCGTTCCTCTGCCCTGGTCCGGGATTCCTCACTGGGGTCAATAGCCAGGAGAGGTTGGGGTAACCAGAGTCCCCCAATAGCCACACACGATGTCTCTGTAGCTGTTCCATCACATACGGGATGCTGCTATTTCGCATGATATACGCGTCATGCACTGACCCAGGGAACTTGGCATTTACATGGGAGATGTACTGGTCTGCCAAACAGACCACCTGGACATTCATCGAATGATAACTTTTTCTGTTCCTGTACACCTGTTCACTTTCTCTGGGGGGAACCAAAGCCACATGGGTCCCATCAATGGCACCAATGATGTTGGGGATATGTCCAAGGGCATAGAAATCACCCTTCACTGTAGCCAAATCGCCCACCTCAGGGAACACAATGTAGCTCCGCATGTATTTCATCAGGGCAGACAACACTCTGGACAACACCTTAGAAAACATAGGCTGAGACATCCCTGATGATATGGCCACTGTTGTTTGGAATGATCCACTTGCCAAAAAATGGAGTACTGACAGAACCTGCACCAGATGGGGAATCCCTGTGGGTTGGCGGATGGGGGACATCAGGTCTGGCTCCAGCTGGGCACACAGTTCATGTATAGTGGCTCTGTCAAGCCTGTATGTCAGTATGATATGTCGTTCTTCCATTGTCGACAGGTCCACCAGCGGTCTGTACACGGGAGGATTCATCCTTCTCCTTGCAAGTCCCACCGGACGGTGCCTAGGAAGGACAACATGGAGCACAGAGTCAAGCAACCCACAGGTACGTTCACACAGCTTGCACAGTACACGATTCGCTATGCATTGAATGGCTTGTATGAGTGGCAATGCAAGGCCTAGGCCTGTGAGACGCAGTAGAAATAAAGCCATGTGGGCCCTTGAAATGGCGGCTGCCTGACCTGTGAAGTGTGACAATGGGATGTGAGGTCAATGCGCTGGCGTGGCGCACCGTGGCGGTAGGCGGTCGAAGACCGCGGTGCAAAACCGCATTGGTTAACATTGAACCCTATGGGTTTCAGGAGCCAATGACGATGTGCGCCGGCGGTCGCGGTGCGCACCGCCGCGGGCGTGACCGCCATTTTCTAACTGCTTAATCACTCGAGACCTGATCATCCACAGGAGAGGACCTATACTGCAAGTGCTGCTGTGAACCTCGGTCTGGGAGATACAATGGCTGCTGCGACTGGGGAAAGGGCCCCTGCCTTCACATGTGAGGAACTGGAGAAACTTGTGGATGGGGTCCTCCCCCAGTATGCGCTACTCTACGGTCCTCCAGACCAACAGGTAAGTACACAGGGAGCACGTAGTATGGGCTATGCCTGTGTTGAGTGGGTAAGATGGTGGGGAGGTGAGCGAATGAGGAGTGCAACGCACGACAGATGAGAGCATGTGCCACATGGCAAGGTTGGGGAGGGGGGGGGCCACTCACATCGACCATGCAGAAAAGTGATGATATTTCCTTTCCCACCCTGTACATGTCACATAGGTCAGCGCCCATCAGAAGATCGACAGTTGGCGTGCCATCGCTAAGGACGTCAGGGCCCTGGGGGTCCACAACAGACGGGGCACCCACTGCCGAAAGAGGTGGGAGGACATCTGCCGTGGGAGCAGAAAGACCGCCGAGGCTCTGCTGGGGATGTCCTCCCAACGTAGGAGGGGTCCCAGCCGCCAATTGACCCCCCTGATGTCCCGGATCCTGGCGGTGGCCTACCCCGATTTGGATGGGCGCGTGAGGACATCACAGCAGACACAAGGGGGTGAGTATCAGCACATTTTGCTATCTTTGCGCGCAGTGGAGGTGTCTGGGAGGGGGATGAGGGCTGTGGCTATCTCTAGGCCAGGGCGCTTTCTGTAGGCTAGGCCCCTCCGTTAGGCATGGCTCTGTGCCCCCGCCCCCCACCTCTGTAGGGTGCTATGTACAGCTATCCATGGTCCGGCCTCACCTATGTGTGCATTTGTCGTCCATAGACCTGTAGGCCTAGTCACAATAATTGAGTAGTGTACCCCGAGTGCGCGGCGTAGTGCAGGGGGCTTCTGTGTCTGTCCTCTCCGACAACGGTGTTGCCAATGCATGCACTCAACCTGTCTTTATTTCTCCCCCCCCCATTTTCTTTGTCTTCCTGTTCATGTGTGCATTAGCATCATCAGGCGGAGGAGAAGTGGCATCGGCGCACGAGGGAGCTGCATCTCACATGGGCCCGGAGGGCCATGCAACCGACTCCGAGTTGACCAGTGAGACAGAGGGCGAGGGGGGCTCCACAACGGGGACCCGTGGAGACGTCAGCGACATCGACACGTCCTCGGAAGGGAGCTCCCTTGTGGTGGCGGCAACATCCGTGCCCACCGCTACAACAGGTACAGCCGCCACCCAGCGAACCAGCTCCGCCCTCTCAGCAGCCCCTCAGCGTTCGGCCCGTGCCCGCTCGACCAGGAAGCCGGCCATCTCCTTCACCCCAGGCACCTCAGGCCCTGCCCCAGTTACCCCAGCTGCCCTCAGTGAGGAGGTCATTGACCTCCTGAGGACCATCATTGTTGGGCAGTCTACCCTTTTGAATGCCATCCAGGGTGTAGAAAGGGAGGTGCATCGGAGCAAAGCATACCTGGAGGGCCTTCATTCGGGTCAGGCTGCCCATCAGCGATCGTTCAACGCTCTGGCCTCAGCACTGACGGCAGCCATTGTCCCTGTCTCCAGCCTCCCTCTTCAAACTCCCTCCACCCAGTCCCAGTCCCCTGTTCCTCTGCCTATCCCATCCACACCATCAGACCAGCCTGCACACACCTCAACACCCAAGGGCAGCTCATCCAGACATAAGCACCACAGATCACACAAGCATTCACCCAAGCAACATCCAGATGCAGACATGCCAACAGTCACTACCTCCTCTGTGTACCCCACCTCCTCGTCTCCCTCCTCCCTCCCTGTGACTTCTCCACTCATACCTGCATGCACACCCCCATCAGCCAGTACATCCATCACCAGCACACCCTCCAGACCAGTCCGCACACGTGCAGTCACCACCCCCACTGCCATTTACACGTCCCCTGTGTCCTCTCCCAGTGTGTCTGTCACCCCCTCTTCCAAACCACACAAACGCAGACAGACACCCACCCAACAGCCATCCACCTCACGACAGCCTCTGTCACAAGCACCTGCACCCAAAGACAGCACACTTGACTCTCCTACAACCACATCCTCTTCCTCCACTCCCATACCCACTGCACCTACCCTTCCCATTGCTCCTAAAAAGTTTTTCCTCCCCAAATTGACCTCTTTGCATCACCTGACCCACCCCCTCCATCTCGTACGAGTCCAAACAGCACCTCAGCCACCACAAGCCCTGCACCTACTATGACCATAGTTCAGGGCTATTGGAGTCCACCAGCTCCTAGGGCAGGAACATCGGCCAGCAGCAAGGGGACAGCCAGCCCACCCCCTGGGAAGAGGACCAAAAAAGCGAAGGGCCGGCGCGACAAGCCTGAGACGGCTGCCAACAAGCACAGTAGCCTTACCCCGTCACCTGGCACATCAACAAAGGGAGGCAAGGGCCCCAGAGATTCAGCGAAGGAGGGCAAGGGCAGCAGGGCGGACAAGTCAGGCAGCAGGCGAGCTGGCCAGGAGGGCCCCACCAGCCCCATTCCGGGTGTGACGGAGGACACCCACGGGCCCAGGACTCCATCACAGGAGGGCCCCGCAACCGAAAGGTCGGATGGCGACTGAGCGGGAAGTATTGGCCAGGTCTGGTTCCCTAGAAACACAAGACAAGCACCGCTGAGCAGGGCCCCGCCGTGAGGAGCACCGCTGAACAGGGCCCCGCCGTGAGAAGCACCGCTGAACAGGGCCCCGCCGTGAGAAGTACCGCTGAACAGGGCCCCGCCGTGAGAAGCACCGCTGAACAGGGCCCTGCCGTGAGAAGCACCGCTGAACAGGGCCCGCCGTGAGAAGCACCGCTGAACAGGGCCCGCCAAGACAAGCACCGCTGAACAGGGCCCCGCCGTGAGGAGCACCGCTGAACAGGGCCCCGCCGTGAGAAGCACCGCTGAACAGGGGCCGCCGTGAGAAGCACCGCTGAACAGGGCCCCGCCGAGACAAGCACCGCTAAACAGGGCCCCGCCGTGAGAAGCACCTCTGAACAGGGCCCGCCGTGAGAAGCACCGCTGAACAGGGCCCCGCCAAGACAAGCACCGCTGAACAGGGCTCCGCCATGAGGAGCACCGCTGAACAAGGCCCCGCCGTGAGAAGCACCGCTAAACAGGGCCCCGCCAAGACAAGCACCGCTGAACAGGGCCCCGCCGTGAGGAGCACCGCTGAACAGGGCCCTGCCGTGAGAAGCACCGCTCCTCTGGGCCCTTCATCTCAAGCACCGCTCCGCTGGGCCCTTCCTGTCAAGCACCGCCCAGCTGGGCCCTTCATCTCAAGCACCTCTCCGCTGGGCTCTTCCTGTCAAGCACCGCTCCGCTGGGCCCTTCCTGTCAAGCACCGCTCAGCTGGGCCCTTCATCTCAAGCACCGCTCCGCTGGGCCCTTCCTATCAAGCACCGCTCTGCTGGGCCCTTCATCTCAAGCACCGCTCCGCTGGGCCCTTCCTGTCAAGCACCGCTCCGCTTGGCCCTTCCTGTCAAGCACCGCTCCGCTGGGCCCTTCATCTCAAGCACCGCTCCGCTGGGCCCTTCATCTCAAGCACCGCTCCGCTGGGCCCTTCATCTCAAGCACCGCTCCGCTGGGCACCGCCGTCTCTGAACTGCTCTGCTGGGCCCTTCCTGTCAGGCACCGCTGGCCCATTGGCAGTGCTGGTTCTGTGTCGAGCAGGGCTTCACGAAGCACTCGGGCCACCATGCCTCCTCCATGACCAGTGGAGTCTGTAATCCACCTGATGGACTGTGGCTTTGCACTCCCCATGATGGCACAGTGGGCAATCCACCCACTGTAGAGACTTGAGAGACTGTGGCTTTGCACTCCCCAGGATGGTACAGTGGGCAACCCACCCACTGTATGGACTTGAGAGACTGTGGCTTTGCACTCCCCAGGATGGTACAGTGGGCAACCCACCCACTGTATGGACTTGAGAGACTGTGGCTTTGCACTCCCCAGGATGGTACAGTGGCCATGGTGGCCCCTCGTGGATCTGGCGTCGTGGACTCATGTGGCTGAGGTGACCCCCCTTCCCTTCCCCCTGAGGTGCCTGTAATTTTATCATCTGATGCCCCAGCAGTGTTCTCTCCAATGGTATCTGGTCTCGTTTGTGGGCTTTGCCCATGTGTTTGTGCACATTGGCCCACGAACGATGGAACTTTGGCAAAATGTGCTGGACTTATAGCCTATGTATATATTTTTAAATATGTTCTTTATTTAATATGTATATTTCATCTTTCATAATTCACATTACTTCATTTGAGCTATAATATACTTCTATTTGAATGATCATTTTATTTTGTATTTGCATTATTCCGGGGGGTTTCGGGGTGTCACTCTGACTTGTTGCTCTGCATTGGTGTGTAGGTATTTGGGGTGGGGGGGTGGGTGTATCGTGTATGTGTGTGCCCGTGACCTTTTCTCCTCCCCCCTCCCCTGTGTCGTAGGTGCAGTACTCACCGTTGTCGTCTGCGCTGGCGTTCGTGCTCCTGGTAGAAGAGCAGGTAGACAATAGCTGGTAGGATGTTTAATTCGGGTTCCATGCTGTGCAGATTCCTCGTGGAGTGTATAGAGGTGAGCGTTTTCCCGTTCGTAGTCTGTTTCTGCCGTGTTTTTATCGGCGGGGCTCCCGCCCCGGAAAAGGTGGCGGATTGGTGAGTTGTGATAGGGTGGGCGGTACATTGTCTGCCGCCTGCCTGTTGGCGGTGACCGCCAAGCTGTTTGTTTGTCCCGCCGTGGCAGTCGGAGTGTTAAAGTGGCGGGCTGTGTTTGCGGTTCCCACCAGGGTCAGAATTCCATTTTTTTTACCGCCTGCCTGTTGGCGGGTTGGCCGCTGCTTTAACACCGACCGCCAGGGTTGGAATGACCCCCTAAGTCGCTCTGTCTTACTTTTAAGGCAGTTTATGGAATAGGACCACGGTACCTGACTTCCAGACTCCTTCTGCATGTACCTAAAAGAAGCTTAATGTCTTCCCAAGCTCACTTGATTCAGGTCCCTCGCACACATAAAGCCAAATAGGGAGACAAAGCTTTTGCAGTAGCTGCAGCCAGAGGATGGAACTCTCTCCCACAGAATATTAAGCAAGAATCAGGCTATATGAAATTTAGGAAAATGGTGAAAACTTGGCTCTTTCCTCGTTAATTTTTTGGTACATCAAGATCAGGGTCTCTGGATTTAGTTTGTTTAGGTTTCTTCTATTTGATGTTTTTCTATCTTCATTATTTCTGTTATTTTTCTTATTCTCTGTCTATTTTTTACTACGTGCTTTCTTCCCAGCGCTTCGATGCTCTTTGAGTAGGAACGCGCTTTATAAATCTCGAATTACATCACATTACAGTACATTTCTGTGTGGGATCACCACACCAGCACAAATTTCTTACCGCCGAGTATTTCCCTCAGTCTCCAAATAAAAATGATACCTCACTTGTGTGGGTGCCCAATGCAGTCAGCCTAAAAAAGTATTTAAACAACTGCTTTTTTGTACCCACTTTGATGACCCCTAAATTTCTACATGTTTTTGCCCCTTTCCTGTCTCAGGCGCTTGGCCCACCCACACTAGTAAGGTATCATTTTCATCAGGAGACCTAGGATATTCATATTCTGGGTAGTAGGAAAGTTGAAGCTGACTGCAGATTCCAGGACTTTTCCTGACAGAAATGCAAGGAAAGTGAATTTTTGTAGGCTAAGTTTGAGCTTTGCAGGGTACTCTGGGTAAAAATCCTGGTCAGGGCCATGTAAGTCACCCCACCCTGGACTCCCCTGGGTGTCTAGTTTACAAAACTGTTCTTGTTTGGTGGGTTTCCCTAAGTGTCGCTGAGATACCCACATTGCAAAAACCAAATTGTTTTTCAGTGGGAATGTTATATTTTGGGTTGTTCCCTGTCACCAGCACTAGGCCTATGCACAGAAGTGAGGTACCATATATTATGAAATTATTGTGTGCTCACACTCTGGTAGCTTGGCACTGAGCAGTCAGGCTTTACTTAGAAGGCGATGTGTGAAGCATTTGTGCAATAACTCATAAAGTAACACAGTGAAAACACCACAAAAACACACCACACAGGTTTAGAAAAATAGATACTATTTATCTGAATATAATAAGCTTGTAAAGATGGAAATCCAATGTATACAAGCAACGTTATGAATTTTTAAAGATTAAATCACACTAGAGTCGTTCCCAATAATCCAAAGCCACAGGCGCCACTCAGAGTCGCATGGACTCATAGGTACAGTACCTTTTGAAAACAGAGGAACAAAGATATTGCGCAGAGTCCGGGGGATGAGGCATCATTGAGGGTGGTGCAGCGTCAGTTCCCTGCGGTGTCTGAGGAGATGAGGTGTCGGTTCCGCACTGCAATGCAGGTGGAGGCCAGGCGTCGGTTCTGTCCGTTTGCCGACGGAGTTGGTGCGGCATTGTGGCAATGCATCGGTTCCTTGTGACCCAGTGGGATCGACGGATCCAATCGGTCAAGACGTGGTATATTGACTTTGCAGTGTTGCGATGACCCTCCATGACTTCAGCGGTGTCACAGCAATGTCGGACTTGCATTGCAGGTGGCCTGCATGGCCTTGCGTGTAGCGATGTCCATGGAGCGGGAGCAGACTGCGTCATTGGTGCTGGCGGGCTGAAGTTGTTCTCAATGTCGCTGAAGTCGGAAAACTAGCTAAGAGTCAGTAGATGAAGTCTTTGCTGTCCCTGAGACTTCAGAACAAGAGGCAAGCTCAATCCAAGGCTTTGGAGAGCACTTTTGGGGAAGTCAGAGTCCATCCAGTAAAGTCAGCAGGGCAGAAGGGCAACAGTAGGGCGGCAGTCCTTCTGAGAAAATCAGTCCAGATGAGCCCTTTGTGCAGTCAGGCAGCTCCTCTGACAGAGTTCAGGTGTAGATTGGGAAGTCTTTGATTTGGTGGGGTCAGAGACCCAGTTTATATACCCAAAAATGCCTTTGAAGTGGGGTAAACTTCAAAGAGTGGTATTGAAGGTCACAAGTTCCCCTTTCAGCCCAGTCCTATTTGTCCCCTGTGGGGGGTTATCAGTGCTTTATGGGATGGCAGGCCACTGGCCTTTGAAATGTAGGAGAGAGCCCCTCTACCCTTCCTGCCCAGGGAGACCCATTCAGTGTGAAGATAATGCAGATGTGGCTGAGTGCCCTTAGTTTATGACTGTAAGGCACAGATGGCAGTAACAGCAGATAAATGTCAACTTTCTAAAAGTGGCACTTATAAAATAGTAATATAAAATCCAACTTCACCAGTAAGCAGGACTTTCTATTAGCATTCTGGTAATACTAAATATGGCAGGGCTACTCCTTTCAGATCAGAATCTACCACTCAAAAGTATACGAGGACAGTTCTAATGCTAGTCTATGGGAGGAGCAGGCCTCACAGTAGTGGAAAACTAATGTATGAGTTTTTCACTACTAGGACATGTAAAACACATAAGTACATGTCTTGCCTTTTACTTAAATAGCACCCTGCCCTATGAGTTACATAGGTCCTCCCTTATGGGTGACTAGCATGTACAAAAATGGGAGTTTAAGGCTTGGAAAGTAGTTTTAAATGCCAAGGCGAAGTGGCTGTGAAACTGCACACACAGGCCTCGTAATGGCAGGCCTGAGACATGGTTAAGGGGCTACATGTGTAGGTGGCACATTCTGTGCTGCAGGCCCACTAGTAGCATTTAATTTACAGGTCCTGGGTACATGTAGTGTATTTTACTACGAATGTACGGGTAAATTAAATATGCCAATTAGGTATGAACCAATGCTACCATGTATAGGGGAGAGCCTATGCACTTTAGCACAGGACAGCAGTTGCAAAGTGCGCAGAGTTCTAAAACCAGCAAAAACAGGGCCATAAAAATGGAGGGAGGCAGCCTAAAAGTTGGGGAATAACCATCCTAAGGCTGACAGTCTAATACTTTCTATAAAAGAAAGCCTTGGCAGATTTACGCAAATGACCCCTTTCTGAATTCAGATTGTTATCTATTTTTTAGAAATGTGTAGCTTTTTGGGATCCACCATATAGTTTCACACCCATTACTACCACTAACTGGAAGGAGGTTGAAAGCACAAAAAAGGACAAATGTGCTATGTCCCAGTAAAATGCCAGAACTGTATTGAAAAATGTGCTTTTCTTACTCAAGTCTGTCTGTTCCTAAAAGATGGGCAGATGTTGTTTTTTGCACTGTAAACCCTTTAGTGATGCCATTTGCAGGAAAAAAAAACAGCTGCCTTCTTCTGCAGCACATTCTGTGCAGGTGTTAAGAATGCCGCAAAAAATGGCACAAATAAGGCCCATATTTATACTTTTTGACGCTAAACTGCGCTAACGCAGTTTAGCGTCAAAAAGTTTTGCGCCGTCTAACGTCATTCTGAAGCGCCAAGCGGGCGCCGTATTTATGGAATGGCGTTAGACGGCGCAATCAGACCGGCGCTGCCTGGTTTGCGTGGGTAAAAACCACGTAGACCAGACAGCGCCGGCGTAGGGGGAAAATGGCGCATCGGCGTCTTAAAATGGGGCAAGGCAGGTTACGTCGAAAAAATCGTCTTAACCCGACTTGCGCCATTTTTTAACGACGCCCATCCCCCATCAACATGACTCCTATCATTGTAAAGATAGGAGTCATGCCCCCTTGCCCAATGGCCATGCCCAGGGGACTTCTGTCCCCTGGGCATGGTCATTGGGCATAGTGGCATGTAGGGGGGCACAAATAAGGCCCCCCTATGCCACCAAAAAAAAATATGAAAAATAAAAAATTATACTTACCTGAACTTACCTGAATGTCCCTGGGGTGGGTCCCTCCATCCTTGGGGGTCCTCCTGGGGTGGGCAAGGGTGGCAGGGGGGGTCCCTGGGGGCATGGGAGGGCACCTGTGGGCTCATTTTGAGCCCACAGGCCGCTTAATGCCTGCCCTGAGCAGGCGTTAAAAAGTGGCGCAAATGCGCCGTTTTTAGCCACGCCAACTCCCGGGCGTCTCTTTTGCCCGGGAGTATAAATACCACGTAAAGGCCTGGGAGTCATTTTTTAGACGGGAACGCCTCCCTTGCATATCATTAACGCAAGGAAGGGGTTCACGCTAAAAAATGACGCACATTCCGGGAACTTTGGCGCTATTCGCCTCTAACGCCATAGTATAAATATGGCGTTAGTTGGCGTTAGTTTTGCGTCTAAATTGCGTCAAAAAAAACGACGCAATTTCGGCGCAAACGGAGTATAAATATGGCCCTAAATCTTTTGGATTTCTTTGCTCCTGTTTTTCACCCCCCCCCCCTTAATGGGGGAATGCCCCCTTGCTACATTGTGCCTGGTAAGGGATTACAAATGCACGCATTGCGCCACACTATAAATATGGGGCGTCCTAGCTGGGCCACATTAGCATTAAAAAAATGATGCTAATGTGGCCAAGGAGGCAGTAGGCCCTCTTAAATCTTGGCCTTAATTTTTACTCTCATAGGTCCTCTTTCGAGATGCCTGTTATTGTAGTAAAACAACACTTTGTAAAAATCAACATTGTCAGGTGTGGTAATTTACCAGGTGCGATATTACCTCACTATTCTGAGTTTTGCACCTTTGAATGAGTGATAACTCCAACTCCTATTCCAAACTACAAAACTATGAAAGTACAGTATTTCACTTCACAATTGTGAACTGATCCTAGTGTTAACTAGATTTTAGCGCAAACTCAACTTTGTGCCTTATTCTGGTTTGCCAGCCTTGCAGGTCTTAGAATATGAGTTTTATGAAACTGGAATTATTTCCTATTGGGAAGTGCAAATCCTACACCTTTCAATTTTTTTTTTGTCAAAGGCTTAACCATATTTACACTATGGGTTTGATAGCTGTGCCAAATTATCTCTGTCACACAGCTGTGATGATGCTTCTCAGCCAGAGGACTGCCAGCTATATACATTCCGCCAGCCCTGACAATCTTCGTTGCACACAGTACTGACTTCAATCAGTCTGCCTGCATTTATGGACCTCCATTGATGTCACATTGCTGCCATCGAGCTATTGTCCTACATCTCTGACATACACATCAGTGACAGGGCTTACTTCAGTCACCGTTAACACATCTTTGAGGTTACACTGCTGCTGCCACACACCTTTGACACTGCACCTCTTTCAAAGAGCTTCCAGTCCACACTCACATAGCTTTGACAATGCACATCATTGCCAACTATGACAAAGCACAACTCTTACATAATGCTTAAAGACTATTGCCATATTTCTCAGTAATGCAGCTGTGGTCCAAAGCTACACAGATTAATAGGGCTATGAGTAGTTTTTATTACAGAGGTAAAATCTTGCGGTTACCTCCTGGCATGGTTTGTATATAGTTTGTGGTTTATTTTGCCAGTTTCAAAGGACAGCTTAAAATGTACACACAGGTTGCAATGACAAGCCTGAAACAGGGAAGCACAACCACTGCTGCATGCCCAGTGATCGCATATAACATACAGGCCCTGAGTACATGTAGGACTATATACTAGGAACTTACAAGTAAATTAAAGGTGACAGTGGGGTGTAGGCCAAATTTACCATGTTTTAGGGAGAAAGACAAGCACTTTGGCACTGGTTAATAGTGGTAAAGTGCTCAGAGTCCAAATAAAAAAAAAACGATTCAGCAAAACAAGAGTGTTTAAGGCTGAGGTTTGAGGGTGACCCTGCAGAGGGGACCAGGTCCAACAATGTTCATTAAACAGTTCACTCATTCCCAATTTATTATCTGACGCAACCATGCTTCAGACACCACAGCACTAAAGTGATAAATAAATCACTAGTGAGTTACAAGTGGGAGTTAGCTATGGTATTAGCTACAACAACTCGACAAGAATTGCCCTCATTTCTGGTCATCTAACATGAAGGTCTATTTT
Source organism: Pleurodeles waltl (assembly GCF_031143425.1). Lineage (NCBI taxonomy): Eukaryota > Metazoa > Chordata > Amphibia > Caudata > Salamandridae > Pleurodeles > Pleurodeles waltl. The sequence goes on along the minus strand of NC_090449.1, from coordinate 354,497,221 downwards.
GGAGGTGCACCTGCAATCCTACCAGCACCCTCCTACAGGGCCTTCGAGATTGAGCAGTCCAAACAGACATAGTTCTCAAGATGAGGATGAAGCCCATCTGCTTGTTGAACACATGACGTCTTTCCTCATGGCTATCAATGATCGTGTTTCTCTCCTCCACTACTTGTTGCCTACTCCTTGCTGTAAACTCCACAACTGAAGTATGGCTGGGCACAACTTTTCTAATTCTCAGACAGGAGTTTTCAAAGATGTAGCATCAGTTTCAGAATGGTTCAGGGTGACCTAAACAGGACTCTGAGTATCCGCACCATCTGTGCTCATGCCTACATGCTGAGTGGCCACGTACATCAAACATCATCGCCCCTCCTGAGAGGATGATGGTGATGCATGAGTGTAAAGGGCATCAACTGTGTCTGTTAAATTATGAAGCCTATGAAATAGTAAAACTAATTAAAATTACAGTGCCAAGAAGACTGTCTTCCTAACAGATTGCTTCACAAACAAAACCAGCTTCTCAGAACCTAGACGTATACTGACCACCAGTAGCCCCCGAACCAATTAATGGCACTAATTTCACCTAGTAAGCTTGAAACAGTGGTTTTACCGAATATCCACTCAAAAGACTATTAAAGTCAACCACTGTTCATTTTATTATTTGATCAGACTACCTTTTTGCCTCCCAAAAAAATTGCCATTCCAGTTTCTATATGAGCATACAGCCAAAATATTGAAAATGATTGACAAGATCAAATTTTGGACCATACAGTCACCAAATAGTTTTTGACCATTAAGTCACCAAATACCATCTTTACAAATTTTGTCGAAACACATCTGAGGCTTTTTTTTACCATCATTAAGTTAAGTTCACCATGATTATGCATACTTAAGGCTTTTTTTGCTGACCAGTTGTATGATACAGAATTTCAATATCATCCACATAACAAGCCTATGGCTAATATCCCCCGGCACCTGTAGGCGGATTAAACTGTCTCTGAATCAACAAAATTTGCAACGTTCTAATATGTATATTTTTCATAATTTCCCGACAATTGGGAGAAATTATCAATACTACGTAGAGTGCCATTGGCTGGCATCCACATAAAAATTGCACACAACTTGAATTCACTTTTCACTTGAGAAATTATCAGAATACTGAATCAAGAAGAAAATGTTAGGTTTGAGGAGAAAATATCGCTTAGCAAAACCCTTTCTACTTAGGGCAGTCGCCTGCTGGCAAAAATATTGTGTTACATGAAATGGCTAAAATATTCCACTTTTCACATAATAGGAAATTCCAAATTAAGTCAGATCAGCTTTGCAAAATTTTGCATCAGTCCCTTCCTGACAGTAGTGACACAAATGTAGGTTAAGATCTTTAATTCTTTCGTGGCTCACCATTACACATCGGCATGCAACTAGCTTCAGGGATTTTTCATAACAACTTGCAGTCTTTGGTATTTAATATCATAAAATAATCCAAGAAAGTTCCAACTTTTAAACTTTATTTTTTTTCTGTAGTCAAAGCCATTGTACTAAGTACTTGGGCCACACCCTCCCCCTGTAGTCTATCTGTGAAATCAATAAAATTCCATGTTCACTAACTGTCATTCATGTCAGCCATTAAAGTTTAAGCACACATTGTCAATGGAGGGCTCAACATCGCATGAAGTGTAGGACTAATAAAACTCGTCTTATCCTTTTCATCAAAGACAGACTAAAGCAACACACATCTTCCATACACAATACTCCGCCGCAGCACAGCACAGAAGGACCAAGGCCCAGACTTGCTAACAATTTGACAAGCAAAGAAATACATTGGTATTTACTATCTACGCAAAAGGTACTTTGCACTGGAAAGGTGTTTTTTTGTCCATGCAAAAAGCACTTTGCACTGTTTTGCAACGCTTGATGTCAAGAGAGCACTTCTGGGAATTAAATGCGAACATCCATACTTTGCGTTTTAAGTAGGGGTGGGCTGAATTGGCTAAGTTTCAATCGGCAAAAGTCCTTAGAATTACATTAAAATTCAGTAGAATTCCGTAGAATTACATTAAAATTCAGTAGAATTCCGCGAAGGGGCAGAGTGGGAGTCACGATGTGTGTTGAACAAGACAGCCTTTAAGAGCACCAGCGCATGAAACAATAGCAGCAGTAGCCCGATCTCACTAGATGTAACGATTTGCTGTTTTTCTCCTTTACCCCACCACTGGGGGAAGATCATCATTTATCTATTTGGTGAGTCGCATTCATGTTTTTTTTTACCTTCCCGTTCAATCCAGTTATGTCCAATAAACCTAGCCTAAATTCAGCTCTCTCCCCCTGACTCCGAGGAATCCTTTTAGCCGACCCTATTTTTAGCAAATAAATATAAATGCTCTGCTCGATCTTGGTAGTTAGCTGCTCTCAGCCCCACCTGATTCCATCACCGGTGCAGGCTAACTTTAGAGGCATTGCAGGCAATTGATCATTTCTTTAAGAGTCTCAGCCTTAGGCTCTCCTGATGGCGGTTTTCTCAAGTTTATCTTGGGTTGTGTTCAGTATTGCAGTCCAATGGGACCTGCTCTGTTGTCACAGAACTCGAAAGACTGCTGCAGCCGTAGCGTCCATGTGCACAAAGTGGCAGGTGCCATGCATGGGACTTCCTCCTCTCATTCCGGGTCCCAGGTCATGACAAAAAACTCTCTGGGCACCTGCTACTTCTGACACGGATGGCAAAAATGTGTTTTGTTAAAAAGCACGTGAACTTCTTTGTGCGTCCAGCAGTTTTAAGGCAACACTAAAAATGTAAAGATAACTCTGGTGATTAATATACCTACTGGTGATTGGAATTTTGTCCAGTGGCAAATCTGTCTGTGCCTGCTGCAAAAAAAGTGAACCATGCAGATTACAGAACTGAGTGTGTGTAAGCTATGAGCAGCACTGTAAAATAAAATGAAATGTGTGGCAGAGAGAGGCAATGGAGAGATGAGGTGCACTGTTGGAGAGTGGTAGTGAGGGAATTCATGGTAAAGGAAGTCATTCGGGAGGCACCAAAAAAGACTGTTGCACGGGGCGCCACCAGAGTTAAAACTGGCCCTGACTTCTGCCACCACAATTAGCACTCACCTCAGAGAAGGAATGGACTGTGTCAGTATTAGGATATGTCAAATGAAATGGGCCTGGCCACTACGCATGCCCACTACCACAGTCGAAGATAGATGCATCACCAGACAGAGAAAGACGGCCAGATTTATTAAAACATGGCACAGTGCAGTGCTGCGCCAAAACTTCCAGCGCCGAGCTGCATCACTTTAGAAACGCAGGGATGTGCCATATTTACTAAAATACAGCACAATCCTGTGTTTCCCCCGTGCCGGCACTAAATTTAGCTGCCAGTGTCAATGCAGGCATCCTCGCAACATAGTGCAAGAATGTCTGCACTGAGGAGATTGATTGTATATGTGCAGGAAGGTGCCCCTTCCTGCACATAAACAATCTACAGTCACAATTTGGCACTTCTATGTGTGCTGCAAAATGCAGAAGGTGTCCCTTCCTGCACATAAACAATCATTCATGGTCAAGTCTGAAATCTGGGGCAGCGACACAAACTAATGCCATCCCAGCAAGACTCACCAAGCAGTGAGTAGAGCACATCGCTTTGTTTTATTGGTCTCGTTTTACGTGTCTTACATAGTTTTTTAAATATGTATTTTAAATACTTCTTAATTAAAAGATCTGGACGTGCAGTGTTTTATGGGAATCATCGTATTGTTATACTACTATATGCAGGGGCTTGAAAGGGCCTGTTCGAGCATTCCCTGTGAGCTCATATTGCAGGTGGGTGGTCTAGTTGCCCCAGGGACTAGGTCTTGCTGATGCCACATTGATCGGCCTTCGGTATTTACATTGATCGGGCCACGGGCACGGAAGCAGAGAATAGAGCCCCCTGCTTTGTGTTAATTTTCTTCTTTTACATGTCTTGCATATTTTTTTAAATACAAATTTGTAATACTTCTTAATTAAAAGATCTGTGACGCGCACTGTTTTAGTTGGAATTATCGTAGTGTTATACTACTGTATGCAGGGGCTTGAAAGGGCCTGTTAGAGCCCGCCTGGTGTTCCACGGCGGCCATCTTAAGTGCCCCCTGAACTTATATTGCAGGTGGGTGGTCTAGTCGCCCCAGGGACTAGGTCTTGCTGTCGCCGAATGGATTTGTCTTTGGTATTAACTGATCAGGCTGCGGGTGTGCAGCAGGTGTGCCACTGGCACGCGAAAGTCACGCATAAGGCATGCCGGTCTGTGCCCTTCTGCACCCGCCCTGGGCCTGGGGGCTGGGGAGCCTCTCAGACCAGACCAGAATGACCCTCACCTTCAGTATTCCAGGCAGTTCCTAGTGGATCTTGCCTCATGGGTAAGCTGTAAAGATAGAGAGCTGGTCCAGCTGGATCAGCTGGGGGGCTGGAGTTGTACTAATTGCGCATGGGAGCCTGGGCAGAGTTGCCTAAAAAAGGTTGTCTTCTCTGTGCCCAGGGATAGTTCTAATATTTTTGCTGATCTAGGGACTAGCCTCTCGAGCGAGTGGACTGATTAATGTGCAATCCCTAATTAAACACAGTGTAGAAATCGGTGATATCATTGAAGATGTGGCACTGGACTGCCTGTTTGTTATGGGGACACGGGCCAGGGAAGATTCTGGCCCCAACTTTGTTATAGCCACCCCCACAGGCTTGATAGGCCTGGCAGGAGGGGAGGTGGGCTGGCAGTGATTTATAGGAGTACATTCTGTTGCTCAGTAGAACCTCTTAATATTAGCCCAGAAATATGTGAAAGGGCCTTTTTTAAGATATATCATAGAAATAACATCTGTGTGGGGGGCCTCTTGGTTTATCAACCCCCAGGTCCTATGAAATCATTTTTGATGCCCTGGCCCCTTGTAATTCAACCTTTAATAAAGGCCTCTAAATGCATTGTGCTAGGGGATTTCAACTTTCACTTGGAGGATAAGATGAATAGTGATACAAGTACCCTATTGGATCTTATGACCAACATTGATTGGGACTTAGGGGTCATGTCGGCTACCCATATGGCTAGACATACCCTGGATGGCATATTTTCCCGACATGACAATTGCACTTTTATGGAGAACCAAGCCCTTGATTGGACTGACCATTATATTTTATCTCTTAAGGTGAAGGGGAGGGCTTAATCACATACCTCCTACCTCCAAGAAGGTTGGAAACTGGGGGACAATTGGAGAGCAAGCTTTTATGCAGGATATGGAAAAATACTGCGGGCAGGAAGGGGGCTGTATTGCTCTATGGTTGAAAAATATGAGCATTGGGTAAGAGAAGTGGTGGATGATATTTCCCCTATGAGAAAGGATAGATTGGCGGTCAATAGGAGAGCCTCAACACCATGGTATGCTAAGGAGCTCAAGGAACTCCAAAGATTGTATAGGCGCCAGGAGCATAAATGAAAACTAGATTGCGATTTGGAAGAGAGAGCTAAACAGGCTATTAGGAAGGCTAAAACAGATTTTTTGCCCCAAAGAGTAAGGAAGCAGTTAATGTACCTAAATAACTCTTTAAGGTGGTCCATTCTCTGGCCTCTCCTGCTTCTTCTCCTGATTTAGAGAATTCTCAAGCCTTCTGTGACAAGGTAGCATACTTTTTTTTAAAGCAGAGTATTAGAGATCCAAGCTAATTTTCTCAGCATCCCTCGGATCTTATTAATAATGCTCCTGTGGCAGGCGTGGGCACAATTAGTGTATCTTCACTGACTAGATTCTCCCCACTTTCTGCAGATATGATCAAGTCACTTCTGGTAGGGATTGGTTTGGGATCCCCGGATGATCCTTGTCCTCCTAGGGTTTCACAGTTGGCACCTGATCATATTTCAAAGGTCCAGGAAACAGCCTCTATGGAGGTGTTGGATACCGAGGTTTTTCCTTCCTCCTGGAAAGAGGCTATTGTCATCCCACTGAAAGAAAAAATGGTGGGGTGACCCTGGTGACCTGAACAACCTACATCCAATCTCCCTTCTGCATACTCCCGCTGTGATACTGGAAAAGCATCTTCATATTGAATTGGCTAATTTTCTCCGGGAGAAAGGATGCTTAGATCCTTCCCAGCATGGGTTCTGGAAGTTTCACAGCACAGAGTTGTCCTTAATTGCCACCTCTGATTCTATCCGCTGGATGGACCAAGGAGGAGCAGAGATCTTAGTATTATTGGATCTCTCTGAGGCATCTGATACTATCTCTCCACAGTTTATGTTGCAACGTTTGCATCTGGCAGGGGTGAGGGATGCCGTCTTCGGTGTCCTGCATTCCTTTCTGAGCGGGAGATCCACTATTGTGAGCTTTGGGGACTATAGAGCATCCCTTTTTAACTCCCTTGTGGAGTTCATCAGGGATCATCACTTAGTTCTACTCTGTTCAACTTCTTTGTGGCTCCTATGACAAAACTGGTCTGATTTTTTGGGTTTCCAGGTCTCCTCATATGTGGATGATATACAGCTTATAATCTTGTTAGATAAGAACTGGAAAGAGGTGGCAGATAGGTTCCATAACTGTATTAGCAAGGTGAACAAGTGGATGAGCCAGAACTGGCTGAATATGAATTGGGAGAAGACTGAGCTATTGATCTTCGGGACAGACAATTCTTTATGGGGCACTCAGTGGCCCGAATCCTATAGGGTATTGCCATCTCCATTACCAATAGCTATAAACATAGCAATATTGTTTGATAGCTCTTTTACTTTAGCTTTACAGGTTAATCAAACCATTAAAACCTGTTTTTGGATGATTAAAATATTAAAGAAAGTTCTACCCTTTCTCCCTAAGGATCCTAGGATTTCTGTTGTACTTGCTTTGGTTATGACCAGACTCAATTATTGTAATGCATCATTGCTGCATATTAACCAAGGCTCTCTAAATAAGCTACAGCTCATACAGATCAGTGCATTGCGCCTGGTTCTGGTTCTCTCAAGGCTGGCACATGCAAGTCAGAGCCTTAGACACCTATACAGGATGCCCTTCAGAAAGTGTATTTCTTTTAAGGCTCTCTCTATTACATACCAGGCTCTGCAGTCACAGGGACCTAAATATCTTCACTCCACACTAAGGTGGTATACTCCAAGCCGCTCACTGAGATTAGCTGGCCTCTACAAGCCCCTTGTTCCCCGCTGTAGGAAAGTCAGATGGGGAGACAAGGTATTTTCTTTTGGAGTAGCTGTCGTGGAATTCTCTTCCTTCATATATTAGGAAGCATTTATGTCATTTAAAAAAACAGCTGAAAAACTGGCTCTTTGCCAATTAATCAGCCCTCTTTTTATTTTGTTACTTTGCTCTGCTTTACTCACTGGTTAGTGCGTCGACGGTATGGCCGGAATGCGCTCTACAAATACAAAATACAAATACAGGGGTGGTGTTAGCATGGCACAAAGAGGAGGAATACTTTTATTACTCCTCGTTTTTGCTTTTTCCATGTGGGCTGCGTTCTGCAGCACACATTGAAAGAGCAAAAGGCCTTGAATGATTATTTATGTGCAGGAACGGACACCTTCCTGCTCATAAACAATCATTCAAAAAATTATGATTTGGTACTTCTTTGTGTGCTGCAGAATTCAGCACACATAGAAGTGCCAAATTGCCATTGTAGATTGTTTATGTGCAGGAAGGGACACATAAATAATCAACCCCTTCAATGTAGACACCCTTGCACTATAGTGCATGGATGCTTGTGTTGGCGCTGGTAGCTAAGTTTAGCACTAGGGCAGGGGGAAACAGAGGGATGCGCCATATTTTAGTAAATACAACGCATCCCTGAGTTTCTAAAGTGATGCAGCCAAATGCTGTAAATTTTGGTGCAGCACCACGCTGCACCACTTTTTAGTAAATCTGGCCCTATGTTCCCTTAGTCTTGGTGATGGCTTTGAGGCTTATCTGAATGCAGATTAGGAGGGGGCAGCAATCAAGGGGCAGATTTATGAGCCCCTAGCGCCTCCTTGCGCCACATTAGCATCATTTTTTTTACTCTAATAAGGCCCAACAAAGCCTAATCGCTGTGCTAGATTTACAAAGTGCATGCATTGCACCACTTTGTAACCCTTTGCGCTACAATATGCCTAAGCCAGGCATGATGAATGCAAAGGGGGCGATCCCCCATTATGGGGGCGGGGGTAAAAAAAATGGTGCAAAGAAACCTAAGAGATTTCTTTGCATCATTTTTTTCGGCACTTGTAACGACTGCTCAGAGCATGCGTTGAAAGGAGGCACACCATTGTTTACAATGGGCCTCAATGGGCTCTGCAGGATTAGCGTCAATGTTTTTGATGTTAATCCTGGAAAGCTACGAACAAGCAACAAAAATGTTAATGCTAGTTCCCCTAACTACTGCCAGGGTGCACTGTATCGTAGATACGGCGCACACATGGTAGAGTTAGGGGGGTGCTAAGGGGTGCAAGAAAAGTGGTGCTGCACTGGGAACAATGCCACTTTTCTTAAATCAGGCCCCAAGTTATTTGTAGTGGGCTCTGCACCTGAGAACAACATATAATTTGCATTTCAAAGAAAATCTTTCTTCAAATTCCTCCGAAGTTAAACAACTTCTCACAAAATCAAATACTAAATATTTTTTTCTTCAAGATTCTCTATTCTTTCAAACAATGGAACTGTATTTGTGCCTCACAAAATACATAAACCTTCTTTGTGGGAGTATGCAGTTCTTTATTTACATCTTACACAAATGTCATGCTTATCTTGCTTCAGATAATATCTCAAGGATGACTTGCTGTTAAACTTTAAGTGTATTTTCACATTGGCCTAAAAAATAAAATAGTACATGCTCAGGTCTAGTTACTTCGTCCTTTTAAACTGTGCCCCTTCATCCTGTCTTGTCTTTAAAATGGCTTATGGGAATAGATAGAATTCTACAGTTCTTTGCTGCAACAGAAATACATATTGGTGTAGGTCAAAAGCTAAGGTGACAGTTGCACTGTCAAGCCAGACCTAAAACTCCATATGGTAATGACTGTCCTCGTCCATCTGTGCTGCTGTGAGAGAAGCACATAAATGACCTAATTATCTAAGACACTTTAATAGCATTCAAATGTCATGTGAGTGACCCTAAAAATCCTAGCATAGGCAGCTTGATAAATATAAAAAATGGTCACTGCTAATGGAGTAGAAGCACTTTTTGTTGAACCACACAGCTTCTGCCCAATCAAAACATGCATAGCTGGCAAGCTTTTAAGGTCTATGCATTATGTCTTGCTCCAGTCCAGGTTTTTTATTTGAATTACTAGAATAAACAAGACTACAAGTCCCAGAATTCAAAGAAAAAACTGGACTGGGGCAGCACATCATACATGGATCCGGGAAACTTGGCATAGCTGAAAATGTACTACTGACTCTCAACATGTCGACACAATCAAAGCCATTCTCCAGTGATGATCACAAAAATGTTTGCCGACAACTGTGCTGTCAAACCAGACCACAAAAACAGACAATGAGCAAGAAGTAACTTGTATGGAAGTTACATCAAAAAATGTGAATCAGCCTCATAATAAAACATACTTTCAATATGTTTTTAAACTACTTCAATAATAATGTTTTTTTAAGTGATTCTAAGTGCACATCTGCCATTTATAAGCAGATGAACAGTGGAATGGTGAGCTAGGCTTTCAAAGATTTAAACTTGTGATCTGTAGTTGAAAAGAGATTTCAGCAAAGATAGTTACTACCAGAAACACTGGTTCTTAACGCAACTTAATCATTACTGGAGCCCAGGGACTTCAAATTAATTATTAGAATCGGGGGACTCCCATTTAGTTCTCACTGGAAGCCAGGTACCCTGGTTTATGCATTTTTGATGGTTTCACTAACAGAACAATACAAAAATGTCCACCATTAACCAATCATCAAACAATTGCACAAATGATGAATATTTCATATTTCATTTCACAAATAAAAAAAAAAAAAAAAAAAAAAATGGGAAGATTTGATCTTTTCTAAATTCGGATGAGGCCACTCCCCATCCAGAGTGTATTCTTTTTGATGCACTTACAATGCTTCCACAAATCCATCTAAAGATATTGACTAAGGGCCTGATTTAGAGTTTGGCGGATGGGGCTACTCCATCATAAACATAGCGGATAGCCCGTCTGCCGTTTTAAGATTCCATTATTTTCCAAGGAGATCCTAATACGGTGAAAGGGATATCCTTCACATTTGTGATGGAGTAACCCACCTGCCAAACTCTATTTCAGGCCCTTAATTTTTAGCCTCAAATTTCAAATTCCTTCGCATTGACAGAATGCTTTAAAATTTTCAATTCTGTTTTTTAATTTATATACACTTTATTGATCTGTTAAAAATATTAAATGTTCTAAGCAGTCGCAGGCCACCTCAGTAGGCTTTGTGGTCTCTCAGGGATCCCCAAAACACAGGTTAAGAACCACTGCCCTAAAACATTATGACAGGCAAATGAGGTGTGCTTTAATGAGACATCACTTTGTAAATTTGGAGTTGTTTTAGCACCGCGGCAGCATAAAAACAAATGACACTGCAGTGATGCAAAGGCCTTGTAAATGAAGCCCACAGCATTTCTAGGATAAAGTATTAGGTAAAGTTAAGAAAAGGCAGAGCGCTCAGTTTTCATGTTCATATCACAGCTTCCCATGACTTAAAGGAACGAGTTTCTGTAGAGGTTTAACACCTTAGTGAAGGCAATCACAAGCATTAACAAAACAAAGAGAAGAGCTGTCAGAGATCCTACAAAGTTATAGGACTGCACTGAGATACAGGTGAAGAGCAGAGCTTTTCTGTAAAAACACTTTCACATAGAGTTCACACTGTCACACATGTGACTTTGGGCTTCTTGATTTTTTATTAAACCGGAGTGCAGCAGGAAGGGTTCAGATTGGTTTATCATGAAGTTGTTGTGGAGAGCTTTCAAAGTGCTCAGAGATGGAACTAATGCCAGCGACAGAGGAAAATGATGTGTGCAATTGCACACATTTAAATCCAATGTTTCCATTTTTTTAACATTCTGTTTATTGAAAAGATTTTCAAACCATCACAAAAAGAAATAGCCACCCTCGCTCCAGCAAATAGACACAGAGTTTTCTGAGTTGTCCACATAAAACTCCACAAAAGATACTTATCTATTCTATATTAAAATGACTTAAACTTTGATACAGCATTGTACCAACATGACTTTCCCCTTAGGTACCATTACACTCAAAATTCTCTCTGCCCATTATCATTGTTTCATCAACTGGATTAAACCATATGGAAGTGATCCCACCAAGCTCCACAAACTTCAGCACATTTCCTGGGACATCTCCTAGCCTGATACACCCTCAATTTTTCTGTTTTAACTTTCACCTATTGAGGATCTTCATGTTGTCATTTTAGCTGATATACTATAATTTGTTACACAAAATACATTTCACATTTGCTTTGAAAAAAGATGTGCTTTTTCTGCTATGCCTCTAGAGATGAGTCAAGGTTACCCTTATAGAAAACATTTGCTGCATCTTCTAATGGGCTACCGCTCATATTTTAAAGGTTTCCTGACTTCATCATCACTGGAGTGCATTTGTGAAATGTTCTGTAAGTGTGGAAGCTGGGGTCTAGAGAGTGTTGTTGATCCTGCTTCTGGTTAAATGTTTAAGGAGAGAATAGTCACACTCAGAACCACTTTTAGAGGGCCACAAGGCAAACAGGAGCTTCTAGGCTCAACCATGGGGGTTCAGGCCTTTTATTCCTGATGTCCCAGAGATTGACGCAACATGGGTCCGACGCAACAGGGGTCCTTCAGCCCTTGAATCTCAGTAGTATCATGGTTCAAGCAATCCAAGACTTCACCAAGGTAGTTGCAGGGGTTGAACACAGGCTTGCAATGCAAATCCAGTATTAAATAGGCAGGGCTCTGAGTTCCCCTGCCCTCTCTCAATTGGTAGTGGCAATTCCCATTCATTATAGGCCACATTCAAGATAGGCCTCACTAGAGGTCTGCATCTTTTTTTATAACCAGTTTGTATTGATTGTTACACAATACAACAAAACAAAACAGGACTGCAGTCCATAAATCCAGCCCATTGCTGTACAAACCACAATTAACACTCAGTCATTCCCTGATTCTAGGCCATTGTATGTCAACCACCTGCCACAGATCTTCTCATTTTTACAGGGGCAGCCCGGGAATTCATGTATGGGTCGTTCCTGCTGGGCACACCAATCCAACCCCCTCTGCCACCAAAGGAGGGCTTAAGGACCTCCTTTTATGGGCACTATCCCACTTGGTCACCAGCATTGCAGCTCCAATAAAAGTATGTTCCATCCATTGTCCCCTACGTCCTCTAGCAACCCCAACAAAATGACCCTAGGAGTAAGAGAAAGTTGGCGGACTACAAATTCAGAAAGTACACTCCCGATCGCCCCCTAAAAGGGAACCAGCCTGGCACAGGAAAAAACTACATGTAAGAAAACTGCATTTTTTAGGGATCGCCTGGCATAGCTGGCCTGGCAAGCTCGTCCAGCCAGGTGGAGCCTCAGAGGGCTCATGTATTTGGTGTGTAAGTAATTTAGTTGGACCAGTCGGAGGGGTGCAGAGATAGCTGGGGGGGCATTCTAGCTTTGCACCACTCTTTGTCTTCCTGCTCTCCCATTCCGGACTCCCATTTCTGTCACAGCCTTCAAAAGTGGTCAGGGACATTGATAATCAAGGAGCAACAAATCAGGGAGATTCCCCCTTTATGTAACTTTCCCATCAACAGTTTAGTCTCAAGGGGACTGAACTCTGAGATCTGCATGTCGGGGAATATTACGCAATAGCTACAGGTACTTTATGGAACTGAGGACAGAATAAATGACACTACTTCTGCAACTCTTTTGTAATGCTTGCATGTGACTACTTCCCCAGATGTTCTCAAGGTGAACTATGCTTATCCTGTTGCACTGCACAAACCTCTGAAGACCCTCAGTATGATGTAGCCATGTCCCGTGCCACGGGGGGATCCTCCAAGTGAATCTGTCATCCCAACTCATAAAATGGAGCACCTCCCTACTGCACAACAACACCACCCGGTTGCATTCAGGAAGGGACCAGGAGATGAGGCCCAATAAAGCAGATCCATTATTTTATCGATGCCAAGCAAGGCAAGTTACAACCTGTAGACCAGGTTATCCCAAACCCCATTGAATCAGTAATTAATCACAGGTAGCTGCAAAGCCAAATAATAATAATATAGATCTGCCATACCCATCTGTCCCTCATAAGGGGATTATCAGCAATAAACAAAGCCACATAGAGGCTGCCACCGGCCCAAAGGAAGGTACAGATCATTGTAGAAAGAGGCAGGAACCACAATCTAGGAATTGGGTGGGGGAAGTTTGAAAAGACATTCAAATAGCAGGGCAATACCATCATTTTGAAGAGAGCCACCGTCCCCAAGATGTGTAACAGTAGGCGGGTTCTCTTCTGCAGTCCTAGTCTCACTCTTTCAACTAGGGTAGTTAAACTGAGAATCCAAACCAAGTCTGGAAGTTGTGAGATATAAATGCGCAGGTAGTTAAAAGATAAGTGGCGTAAAAGGATCATGGATCGCCAGTGACTGATACTCGCATCACCAGCAATGGGGACAAAGAAGGACTTGGATTTGTTCACCCCTGTATATTGGTAGGATCTCGAAACATCATGGGACAATGGTCTTTGAGTTCACTAAGAACACCACAATGTCATCTGCATGCAGCGCAATGTATTCTTTCGGGCCCTCATCCCAGGCCCACCACTTGATATGAGTGTTGCTTAAGAGTTTTGCATTGAACGAGGCATGCCAGGGACTTGATCACCGATGCGAGTAACAGACCAAACACGGGACAGCCCGCTGGGGGGCCCTATGGATAAGTAACAGAAGAGATAAGGCAACATTGACCCGGACCCCATGAGATCAGGTTGGCATAAAGAAGAGTACCAAGGGTACCAAAACAGAGCCCAAACCCAGCTCTCCCCAGCTCAGCATTAAGGAAGGATAAGCAAATGGTATTTCAGGTTTTCTCAAAGTCTACTCAGAGCAAAGCCAAGGGATCTCGAAGGCGATGGTCCTGAGAGAGGGCCACCTGGACCCTTTGAATACAATGCTGAGTACTGAGGGCCATTGTTTGCCCTGGCCCTTTTTGCAGGGTTACCCCAAACCTTTTGCACTGCCCCCGGTTCACGAGGTCTCAGGGTTAACAAAGACCTCCTGCCCTCCTTTATTTTGACAAGGACTCCATGCTTTCTGATTCCGGCAACCAAGGGGGACAAGAATCAAACTTGCTTCCAGAGCCAAAGGTAATCGTGGATAGAGCAGACACTGCCAATCTCAGTGCAACACTGTGGCCAAGATCAGGGCTTTCCTGTGGCCTTACGTTACACCCAGACTCCCACTGCATGAGGGATAGTTACCACAGTGGGTGATGATTAGAACCATAAGCTGCAGTGTAATCGGAAGCAGTGGTGAAATGCTTCCTGTTTATGTGGCCATCACTACATGGCTGACCCCTACGTACTGGTGCTCCATGCTCGAAAAGGGTTTGAGCACTCTGTAACTTGTCCCTGCTCTACTACACAATGCTGCATCTTGGTGGCATATTCCTCAAGGGCTGCATGGGCCAGTAAATTACCCCACTGTATGCAACATGGCTCCCTGACACCACATTACCTGGCAACCAGGGGCGGACCACGAACATCAGGCTTGCCAGCATGGAACAGCGTCATAAGCCTTTCGACAAAGGAAACCCTTGAGAGCTGGGCCCAAAGGGGTGACTTTCAACTCACTATGTGGAAGCCAGACATTATTAATGTCCAATGAGGGCCCCCAGGAAGAAATCCACTCCAATTGAATGGTCTAGTATGACCATGGGGAGATCCTAATGTACCCAGAACTTTGTGAATATTGTTCTCTGTGTAGGATTTTTCTTGAACGCCAAGGACTTCTCTGCCCAAACCCTGAGAGAGATCATCTTAATTGCATGTGAAAGCACCCGTAATGGCATAAAGGAAGTAAACGGGCTTCCATGATTTAAGGTTAGCAAATACATTTCCTGTGACCTATGGCCATATATCATGGTTCATGTGTTTGCCTTAACAAGTTTGCAGCCCGGTACACTAATTATATAATTCCTGTCACTTTTGCAACCTATGAGCCTGCCTTTAGGTCTGCATAACTGTAAGGTGTTACTGATGTATGTTGTTTTGATTATTGCCTTGTACAGGGTAGCAAGTACAATCTAAGTAATAGCATAGTATGCACAGTATGTATTATTCATGCTGATTTGGTCTGGTTTTCTGTACAACATATATATATTTCTTTAATCCTGTGTGGAGTCTCTTCTGTGTATTAATGGATTTGCTGGGTGAGGGTGTTACACATTGCTTCAGATGATAAGCCTGCCTGCTCTGCACCAAGCTACCAGAGATTATCTTTGGTGTGTAATTTACAAACCCTGACTAGAATGGTGGATTCAGCCTGGCTTAGGTTCATACCATATCCAACCAGAAACTCAATTTCTACCGCTGGCATGAAGTCATATTGATCTGGGTGGATCAGATAGAGTAGGATGGCACACACTTTATGTTCCGAAATAATAAGAGAGAAAGGCCGGTATGAGGAACATCTTTCCAGTGACTGGTCTGATTTATGGATCACTCCAATCATAGTTGCGTCCAGCCCAAGAGAAATGCCCCCAGTCTGCCACCTCAATATATATCACTAGCAGGTGTGGAAAAAGGTAAGTCTGAGATTTCCGATAATACTCAGTCAGAAACCCATCAGGGCCTGAAGTTTTACCCAGGGACATATCCAAGAGCACCTCCCAAATCTCCTCTATTGTAAATGGCTGGTTCAGATCTTTAGCCAGCGACAGGGGGATCGAGGGCAGTGGAATATCACACAGCACCGAGTGCATGGTCTACGGAGGGGGTCAGGTCATACTCGCATACAATGCACAATAATAATCTGCAAAAACTCCTGAAACAATAAGGCCCTGCTCACACATGCACCCCTCAGCATCCCTAATTGGCTATACCATCCTGGAAGTCAACCTCATTAGTAGCCAGCCAGTAGAGAAGCTTCTCTGACTAATCCCCATTTTCGTTGACCTTTGTGTTGATGCCTTCCAATATTGTCTGGCATCCTCCAGCGACATCTGATGCAAATGAGATCCAACCAATGCCAGCTGATGATCAAAATAGGACCACTGTTAGGCCTGCTGCACTAGGGAGAGAATCTGGGCCTCTAGGGAGATCGTCTGCACCAGCTTCTGCACCTCTCTTCCAAAAAATACCCTTTAACTAAACCACTAAGGGTAGGTTTCTTGGCTGCCCACAGTGTACCGGCCAACTCCACTGTATCCTCATTCATTGTGAAATAAATGTGGATCACCATTTCAATAAAGCCAGTTGTGATCCCTTGGGCACCATGAGTTAATATGCCACAGGAGTTACGGTGCCTCATCAAGAATGCCAAACTGGAGCAAAGGGGGACGGGGGTGGTATGGTCCAAGATTATCCGTGGGAGTTAAAGGACATCCACTGCAGAAAGTCACATATGGCTCAATACGCAACAGGTTTTTATGGTCCACCAAAGTGTGAGTGTAGGCACGACCATGGCTGCCACATTCGCCAAGTGTCACAAAGCCCCAAGGAATTCGTCCAAGAAGAAAGTTGACATAAACATGCCTAAGGCCCTGGCTGTGAAGGGTCAAAGGTGTCCATCTCAGGGTAAATGTCAGAGAGGTCCGAGTCTTAAGAGTTCCACTCTAACTTTTTCAAATTCAAAAATTCTCCCTCACCCACATGCTATGAGTCAGAACAAGCTCACTTGGGCCGTTCTGGCATGTGATCAGTCTTACCCTTTCCTTCTGGGGTTGCTTTGCTGGAGCCCTTTGGAGCATTCCATGCTCAGACATTGCAGAAGTCTGCAGCGGGTGTGAGTAGGACTCTGTTTTTTTGTGGCACTCCCACCTTGGGTGCAGTATTTTCCTCTGATCCATTTCACAGGTGGGAGAATGCTCGATTGGGTTCTAATATTTCATTCATGATTCAGGTCACCAGGGAGGGCTTCACTCTTGGCATCAACAAAACCAGCCCCGTTGGACCTGGTTTTGCTGGGACTGGGTCACATGCTTTACTCTGCACGAGATGGCCGGATCAGTGAAGCATTGACTAACTTCACAGAGGCCCCCTCTGACATTTGGGTTTCCTGACCTGAGTCCGAACTTTAACAATAAGCCAATCAGTGCAGCAGCCACTTCCTCACACCAGGCTACCGGGATCCACTTGTCAGGATCCCTCACTAGACCTTGCTCCCCTCAAGCATTCTTTTTTCTCACATGGCTCATTATTCTTGGCAAGGAGGTGGGCACTGGTGCTCCAGACTAGGTAGTTTTAGATTTCCCTTGGCATCATCCCTAGATGGGAGATTGGCAGACCTTAGCCCCAAGTTCCAGACACAAATATGAGTCTTGCAGGGCTTCTCTTCCTCCACCTCGACTTGCTGCTTGCCACTTGACAATTTTTGGGGCCTTGGGGTCCCTGATTTATAGTCCATTTCAAGAAACAAAAATTAGAGTCTGAGTCTCTGAATTATGTTTTGTGGTTCTGTTATATTTTGAAGTACCCACCCCTCTCTCCTGCCCTTCCTCCAGAAAGCAGTCTGTCACAGCAGGAGCAACCCAAAATCTGAAAACCCTACAGCAAATGCCATGGAAGTGACTAGAGGTTTACAACTGGATGTCAACCACAGTGATATGTGCAACAAGGGTCTTGAAAGGGCACCAGCCCTAGTTTTTTATGATTTTCATGTCAACACCACCTCCTTCCTAAAATGTGCACAGTCCTCATTCCAGTGACCTCTCTCAGAACTGAAGAGCATCTTTGAAGTGTACCAAAGAGCCCAACTCTTCCTTCCTCCGATTTGTTTTCCCACTCAGCTCTCAGCAATGCAACAATCCACACATCCTTTTCATGGGGGAATCCTCTAGTACCCCATTATCTGCAGGGAGGCCTGGGTCTCCCCAAATGGAACCCAACATTTTCCACTCATTGTACCATTCATAGGCACACATATACCCAGCACAATCATGCAGCCAAACTCACTGCACAGAGCTACATACTAACTTGATATAGGTCCAGGTTGAACTAAGCACACAGCAGCAGAACACGAGTGGGTCTGTACGTCTCGCTCCAGTGACACAGGCAAAAAGGGCTGTTCACTCCTACTGATCACTAAACAATATACTGTAACCACCGTGCTTGTGATACTAAACTCCTAGTAAAGCCACTAGCCTTTCACCACCATGAGGTTAGTGCATGAGGTACCCCCAGCAGTCCAATAAGACTGCGGTCCCTGAGACAAGCCTATGCCATGGCGCACACCCCTGATCCATGTTTGCACATGACTATGAAAAAATCAGCACCGGTGTTCCAGAAATTGTTGCAGGTGGGGCCCTCAGGGTAGCAGCACACATCCATCGCCAAACAAGAGACTTTTCTGTCCAAACAGCATACACTGAGCTCAAATAGTTATGGATTATTTTTTACTAATTGCAGTGCAACTTGTGTTTTGAATTTTGAAATGCCATTCTCTTTTTTGACTGATTGTATGCTTTTGTCTAGGTTTAATGTTTATTCTTTTTTACTTTGAATAAAATTCATGTATTTGCTACATTTAGCCCTTCTGCAATTGAATTAAATGTTAATTGGCGAG
Organism: Pleurodeles waltl; assembly: GCF_031143425.1. Classification (NCBI taxonomy): domain Eukaryota; kingdom Metazoa; phylum Chordata; class Amphibia; order Caudata; family Salamandridae; genus Pleurodeles; species Pleurodeles waltl. The sequence goes on along the minus strand of NC_090449.1, from coordinate 354,478,485 downwards.
AAGGCTACCTTCCAATAAACTGAGGTGACAATCGTGGTTCTAGATGTGTTTGTTATTCAAGATTTCAGTAGTAGTTGCATGTTGGTGTGAAATTGAATGCACTCATTTGCAGTTTTCAACTGCAGGAATGGAGGCAGTATTATAAAGGTGGCGGTATTTGCCTCCTTTAGACTCTTTCATTTGACAACTTTTGTGTACTCCCACTTTTCAGATACTGCAACATGAACATAAGCAGCGATTATGCTAACTTTTCATCTAAATTAAATTAATATTCTTTTTGGTTATGCCTTTGCTCAAGGAACTTTTGCTCTGATTTCTGAATGATAAAGTAGATGTTTAATTACGCAAATGTCACTAATTCTCCTAACCTGTTAGAGCAACACACATATATAGACACCTAAATTTGGTTGTACCATCATGCATTGCAAGAGTGACATAATAGTGTAATCGACAATATATATAATGTGTGCCTTAAAACTACTAATGTAAAGTAGAGAAATTAAGTCATGCTATTGAAGGTTCATTCATAGTAGAAGACTAGTAGTTCATATATATTGAAAGAAGAGTGGCCAGGGCACACCAATAGCATGAATCCTGGTAATGTTCAGGAATAAATAGAAAGTTTGTTCTTGGAAGATGATGTGTAGATATTTATTATAAGTGCAGGTAGAAAGTAGAAATCTCAATCAAAAGACTGCGTTGTACAAAATGACCATATGTCCAGAGCAGCCAGATGATGATAAATGGTCAGAGTTACAATAGGATGTTCGAATGTAACAATAAGTCCATACAGCAAAACAGCCAACACATGTTTCGTCTTCAAGACTTTGTCAAGGCTTCAGATGTATATAAAACATTATATGTAAACACGAAAGGTACATAGATCAAGCTGCTGGTAGTCATGAGTCCTTGGGAGAAATCAAATAGTATAGGCAAACAATCTGCCAAAACCCTGACGCGCACGGCATGGGTTTATTCGCTCCACAAATACTTGAGGCTAATCATGGCCATCATTTGCCTATACTGGCCACTCTTCTTTCAATATTTAGGCAACCACCCACTCTTCAGTGTGTGGTCCTCCGACACCTGTGGTGGCAGGTGTTAGGGCTAGCCTGGCACCCAACACCATATTGTTTACATTTTATGACTTCGCTCGGATTTCACTATTGACATACGCTTTGCAGATGTGCAAGCACTCTCTGGCATCCGCCACCTTCTAGTTCATATATATGTATGATCTAATCTTTGATTTTAACATGATGATTTGTAGTACTTATGCACATTTATATTCATGTCTTCTGATTATGGTATCAGGCTTCACTTATATTCCTTGCTTTCATTAATAATAGCAAGGTACACTTATAATCATGTTATCAAATGTTTATTGAATGTCTTATTAAGTTAGGCCTGAAACATTTGGGGTCAGATACACAAGATCCTATCACCACCGGAGCGTCAATATTAGTGACGCTCTGGTGGCACTATGCACTGCACCGTATTTACAAGGTGGCGTTAAGTCACTTTTTGTGGCTTAACACCTTCTTGTAAATACTGCCCCTGAACATGCAGCACTATCCGTGGAAGCGGCATGCAATGGGTGTTGCTGTGGGCTTTCCACAGCAACACCCATTACATTTTGTCGCTGCCCCAGATATACAGGTTTTCGTAAACCTGAGGCAACACCAAAATCTAACACCCCTCCAGGGGTGGCATTAGCATGGCTTTAATTTCTCCTCATTTTTGCCGTTTCTATGTGTGCTGCATTCTTCAGCACACATAGAAATAGCAAAACCCATTGAAGATTGTTTTTGTGCAGGAAGGTCTCCCTTCCAGCACAGAAACAATCTCCCCTGCAACGCAGCCATCCTAACACCATGGCACAAAGGTGAAAGCGTTCTCAATCGGCAGCAAATTTAGCGTAGGGAACATGCACTTCCCTGCATTTTGGAAATTACAGAGCTCAGCACTGCCAAATTTGGCAGAGTGTCGCACTCCATCATTTTTTCATAAATCTGGCGCCTGTTTTTTTTAAACAGGTTTATCTTTGAATGTTGTGTTTTGTTCACATTGCAATATTCTTTGTGTGCAAGTTTGACCGTGAGAGTTAAAAGTTAGTGAAGAACATATTGGGGGTCATTCTGACTTCGGTGGTAAAAGGCGCTTACCGCCGGCCAGAAGACCGCCATAACACTGCTGCGGCCACGGTAAACCGCCACGGTCATTCTGACCCGCAACTGGCAAACCGCCAAAAACCCGACATCCACAAAATTCCGCCACACCAAAGGTCAGCGAAAAAATGGCGATGACCAAACCTCCACCGTCACGCCAACAGAAATACGCCCATACCATTCCGACCCACAAATCCACGCGGCGCTCTTTCAAACGCGGTATTCCATTGGCGGTACACACCGCCGCGGGTAAAATACACACACACATAGAAAACTCAGCCACATTGGTCAGTTTGAAATACACACACCTGATACACATACTAACACCACTCCCACACACCCAACACAATATAAAACACACACCCACATCACCCACAAGCCCCTACGACCCGAAATCATTAACGAAGGCTAGAGAGAGAGCACAGAATAGACAATCCCACAACACAGAGGCACACAACACCATCAACCACACAGAATCCACGCACCAAACACCACACACCACCACACGCACCACACTCATCACCACAAACGCCACCCCACACCTCAACCACACCACCCCATGGCACCCCAAAGACACCCCAGGTTCAGTGACACCGAACTCAGGGTCATGGTGGAGGAAATAGTCCGTGTAGAGCCCCAGCTCTTCGGGGCACAGGTGCAGCACACCACAATTGCCAGGAAGATGGAGCTATGGCAAAGGATAGTGGACAGGGTTAACGCGGTGGGACAGCATCCACGCAATCAGGAGGACATCAGGAAGAGATGGAACGACCTACGGGGGAAGGTGTGTTCCATGGTATCAAGGCACAACATTGTGGTGCAGAAGACTGGCGGCGGACCCCCACCTACTCCCCCAGAATTTACAGCATGGGAGGAGGAAGTCTTGCATATCCTGCATCCTGAGGGCCTCGAAGGAGTAGGCGGAGGAATGGACTCTGGTAAGTAAAATCTTCACTACTTCATTCCCCCCACCCCACCTGCATGCCAAATCATACCCCCACCCTCACCCCCACCCCCATCACACCAACTCCTTGCAAATGGCTCAACATCACAACCCACCCATCCCAACACCAAGCCCTGCACGCGACCACAAAGCATGGACACCCATCACCAAAGCATGCCCACTGCACACACACATCACCCCCACAAGCCACCCTCACAAAAGCCCCCACAAGGGAATGCCTACACTTGGGTACACGGACTTCCACCTATCACACGAAATGCCACACACAGAAGCAATAACCATACCTTTATACCCCTGCAGGACCCGAACGCCACCACACCGCCACCGAGGGTCCAGAGATGTCCATCCCACCCTCAGAAGAGGCCCCCAGCGATGAAAGCAGCTCTGTCTCCCTGGAGCCAGATGACCAGCCCGGCCCATCGGGGACCTCTGGACAGTCGGTTCCCCACAGACAGCCACAGGCTACACCAGACCCAACCCCCTCTGGGAACACCAGCACAGCTCCCACCCAGCGGGCCCATGCCTCTGTCTCCAGGACACGTAAATCAGCGTTGTGTCCACCACTACAGGGCACCCAGGTTGACCCACCACCCCAACAACAACAGGGACCTGGGGCAGTGGTAGTGGGCACACCGTCCAGGGGACAGAGGCCCAGGAACACAGGGGAACTGGGAGGGCTGCTGTGCGACAGGGGGGGAGGACAGGCCCGGGGAACCGACTCTCCAAGAGGCCCTCTCCTCCATCATGGGAGCATAGCACCGCTCCCAGGAGACGATGGCGACGGTACTGGCCCGGTTCCAGGAGAACCAGGAACTGCAGGAGGAACGGTACATGGGGTTCAGGGAGGAACTGAGGAACATCGGTTCCGCAATGGGGACCATCGTCGTGGCCCTTACCCAGATCGTCACCACATTGCGGGACCATGTGGCACCCCAAAGGGCCCGTCACTAGCCCAGGCCAGGAACAGCCTACCACCTCCGCCGGCGCTAGTGGTCAGGAGGCCCCCACACAACGACAGGCCACCAGAACCCCACCTCCTGCAGAAGAAGAACCACCCTGCAAGCGGAACCTAAGATCTCACAAGAAGACAGAGTAGGATTGCAAGACCCCCGCCAGCCTAAGATACCCCCTGATGTCATCCCACTGTCCCACATTGTCACCCTGTCCATCCTTGAACTGCCCCTGCTCCATCCTTCCCCAGGCATATGGACAATGCACCTGTGCGACTGAGAACTGGACTCTGCCATGGACATTACTCCACCCCCACCCATCACCGTTTCCCAATCATGAACCTATATGTAGCACTTAAAATAAATCACTTATTGCACTTAAAATAACAGGAGTCTGCTTGTATTCTTAACAATTGTATTACACATAACGGTGCAATAATGTCCAGTTACTTTGTGATGACAACATACCAATTTCAATAAGCTTTAGTCCATGGGCAAACAAAGCTGAAGTCAGGCAGTGGGTCATACAGCTCTGAAAAGGGAAGGGAAAGTCACAAATCAGTTAACAGGAACTGGGGGGAAACACAGACAGTGGAGACGCATGAGGCCTTAAGTGAATGTAAAATGGCGGGGGTGATTCTTACCTGTGTGCTACTGAAAATATTGTTGTATGACTGTATCCCTGTTGTCCGTGTCGTCCCCGTCGTCTTCCTCCTCTTCACTCTCCACAGGCTCCACAGCTGCTACAAAACCACCATCTGGACCATCCTCCTGCAGAAAAGGCACCTGGCGTCGCAAAGCAAGATTGTTAAGCATACAGCAGGCCACGATGATCTGGCACACCTTCTTTGGTGAGTACATTAGGGATCCCCCTGCCATATGCAGGCACCTAAACCTGGCCTTCAGGACCCCGAAGGTCCTTTCTATGATCCTCCTAGTGCGCCCATGGGCCTCATTGTACCGTTCCTCTGCCCTGGTCCGGGGATTCCTCACTGGGGTCAGTAGCCACGACAGGTTGGGGTAACCAGAGTCACCAATTAGCCACACACGGTGTCTCTGTAGCTGTTCCATCACATAAGGGATGCTGCTATTTCGCATGACATACGCGTCATGCACTGACCCAGGGAACTTGGCATTTACATGGGAGATGTACTGGTCAGCCAAACAGACCACCTGGACATTCATCGAATGATAACTTTTTCTGTTTCTGTACACCTGCTCACTTTCTTTGGGGGGAACCAAAGCCACATGGGTCCCATCAATGGCACCAATGATGTTGGGGATATGTCCAAGGGCATAGAAATCACCCTTCACTGTAGCCAATTCGCCCACCTCAGGGAAAATAATGTAGCTCCGCATGTATTTCATCAGGGCAGACAACACTCTGGACAAAACCTTAGAAAACATAGGCTGAGACATCCCAGATGATATGGCCACTGTTGTCTGAAAAGACCCACTTGCCAAAAAATGGAGTACTGACAGAACCTGCACCAGAGGGGGAATCCCTGTGGGTTGGCGGATGGGGGACATCAGGTCTGGCTCCAGCTGGGCACATAGTTCATGTATAGTTGCTCTGTCAAGCCTGTATGTAAGTATGATATGTCGTTCTTCCATTGTTGCCAGGTCCACCAGCGGTCGGTACACGGGAGGATTCATCCTTCTCCTCGCAAGTCCCAGCGGACGGTGCCTAGGAAGGACAACATGGAGCACAGAGTCAAGCAACCCACAGGTTCGTTCACACAGCTTGCACAGTACACGAATCGCTATGCATTGAAAGGCTTGTATGAGTGGCAATGCAAGACCTAGGCCTGTGTGACGCAGTAGAAATCATGCCATGTGGGCCCTTGAAATGGCGGCTGCCTGACCTGTGAAGTGTGACAGTGGGATGTGAGGTCACTGCGCTGGCGTGGCACACCGTGGCGGTAGGCGGTCGAAGACCGCGGCGCAAAGCAGCATTGGTTAACATTGAACCCTATGGGTCTCAGGAGGCAATGACGATGTGCGCCGGCGGTCGAACGCACGCACCGCCGCGGTACGCACCGCCGCGTGCGTGACCACCATTTTCTATCTGATTAATCACTCGAGACCTGATCATCCACAGGAGAGGACCTATACTGCAAGTGCTGCTGTGACCTCGGTCTGGGAGATACAATGGCTGCTGCGACAGGGGAAAGGGCCCCTGCCTTCACTTCCGAAGAATTGGAGAAACTTGTTGATGGGGTCCTCCCCCAGTATGCGCTACTCTACGGTCCTCCAGACCAACAGGTTAGTACACAGGGTGCACGTTGAATGGGCTATGCCTGTGTTGAGTGGGGTGTATGTAAGATGGTGGGGAGGGGAGCGAATGAGGAGTGCAACGCACGAAAGATGAGAGCATGTGCCACATGGCAAGGTTGGGGAGGGTGGGGCCACTCACATTGACCAGGCAGAAAACTGATGCGATTTCCTTTACCACCCTGTACATGTCCCATAGGTCAGCGCCCATCAGAAGATCGACATTTGGCGTGCCATCGCCAAGGACGTCCGGGCCCTGGGGGTCCACAACAGACGGGGCACCCACTGCCGAAAGAGGTGGGAGGACATCCGCCGCGGGACCAGAAAGACCGCCGAGTCTCTGCTGGGGATGGCCTCCCAACGTAGGAGGGGTGCCAGCCGCCAATTGACCCCTCTGATGTCCCGGATCCTGGCGGTGGCCTACCCCGATTTGGATGGGCACGTGAGGACATCACAGCAGACACAAGGGGGTGAGTATCAGCACATTCTGCTATCTTTGCGCACAGTGAAGGTGTCTGGGTGGGGGAGGAGGGCTGTGGCTATCTCCAGGCCAGGGCGCATTCTGTAGGCTAGGCCCCTCCGTTAGACACAGCCCTGTGCCCCTGCCCCCCACCTCTGTAGGGTGCCAAGTACAGCTATCCATGGTCCGGCCTCACCCATGTGTGCATTTGTCGTCCATAGACCTGTAGGCCTAGTCACAATAACTGAGTAGTGTACCCCGATTGCGCGGCCTAGTTCAGGGGGCTTCTGTGTCTGTCCTCTCCGACAACGGTGTTGCCAATGCATGCACTCAACCTGTCTTCATTTCTCCCCCCCCCATTTTCTTTGTCTTCCTGTTCATGTGTGCATTAGCATCATCAGGCGGAGGAGAAGTGGCATCGGCGCAAGAGGGAGCTGCATCTCACATGGCCCCGGAGGGCCATACAACAGACTCCGAGTACACCAGTGAGACGGAGGGCGAGTGGAGCTCCACAACAGGGATCCGTGGAGACGTCAGCGACACCAACACGTCCTCGGAAGGGAGCTCCCTAGCGGTGGCGGCAACATCCGTGCCCACCGCCACAACAGGTACAGCCGCCACCCAGCGCACCAGCCCCGCCCTCCCAGCAGCTCCTCAGCCTTCGCTCCGTGCCCGCTCGCACAGGAAGGCGGGCATCTCCTTCGCCCCAGGCACCTCAGGCCCTGCCCCAGTTACCCCTGCTGCCCTCAGTGAGGAGGTCATTGACCTCCTCAGGACACTCATTGTTGGGCAGTCTACCCTTTTGAATGCCATCCAGGGTGTAGAAAGGGAGGTGCATCGGAGCAATGCATACCTGGAGGGCATTCATTCGGGTCAGGCTGCCCATCAGCGATCGTTCAACGCTCTGGCCTCAGCACTGACGGCAGCCATTGTCCCTGTCTCCAGCCTCCCTCTTCTGACTCCCTCCACCCAGTCCCAGTCTCCTGTTCCTCTGCCTATCCCATCCACACCATCAGACCAGCCTGCACACACCTCTACACCCAAGGGCAGCTCATCCAGACATAAGCACCACAGATCCCACAAGCATTCACCCAAGCAACATCCAGATGCAGACATGCCAACAGCCACTACCACCTCTGTGTCCCCCACCTCCTCATCTCCCTCCTCCCTCCCTGTGACGTCTCCACTCACACCTGCATGCACACCACCATCAGCCAGTACTTCCATCACCAGCACACCCTCCATTACAGTCCGCACACGTGCAGTCACCACCCCCACTGCCATTTACACGTCCCCTGTGTCCTCTCCCAGTGTGTCTGTCACCCCCTCTTCCAAAGCACACAAACGCAGGCAGCCACCCACCCAACAGCCATCCACCTCACGACAGCCTCCGTCACAAGCACCTGCACCCAAAGACAGCACACTTGACTCTCCTACAACCACATCCTCTTCCTCCACTCCCATACCCACTACACCTACCCGTCCCTGTCCTTTCCAAGTCGTTTTCCTTTCCAACCTTGAGCTCGTTCCAATCACTGACCCACCCCCTCCATCTGGTAAGAGTAAAAAAAGCACCTCAGCCACCACCAGCCCTGCATCTACTGTGACCATAGTGCAGGGCTATTGGAGTCCACCAGCTCCTAGGGCAGGAACATCGGCCAGCAGCAAGGGGACAGCCAGCCCACCCCATGGGAAGAGGAAAAAAAAAAAAAAGGCCCGGCGCGACAAGACTGAGACGGTTGCCACCAAGGACAGTAGCCTTGCCCCGTCACCTGCCACATCATCCAAGGGAGGCAAGGGCCACAGAGCTTCAGCGAAGGAGGGCAAGGGCAGCAGGGCGGAGAAGTCAGGCAGCAGGCGAGCTGCCCAGGAGGGCCCCACCAGCCCCATTCCGGTTGTGATGGACGACACCCACGGGCCCAGGACTCCATCAAAGGAGGGCCCCGTGACCGCAAGGTCGGATGGCGAATGAGCGGGAAGTCTTGCCCAGGTCTGGCTCCATAGACACACAGGACAAGCACTGCCGAACAGGGGCCCGCCGGGAGGAGCACCGCTGAACAGGGCCCCGCCGGGAGGAGCACCGCTGAACAGGGCCCCACCGGGAGGAGCACCGCTGAACAGGGGCCCGCCGGGACAAGAACCGCTGAACAGGGCCCCGCCAGCAGGAGCACCGCTGAACAGGGGCCCGCCGGGACAAGAACCGCTGAACAGGGACCCGCCGGGAGGAGCACTGCTGAACAGGGGCCCGCCGGGACAAGAACCGCTGAACAGGGGCCCGCTGGGACAAGAACCGCTGAACAGGGGCCCGCTGGGAGGAGCATCACTGAACAGGGGCCCGCCGGGACAAGAACCGCTGAACAGGGGCCCACCGGGACAAGAACCGCTGAACAGGGGCCCGCCGGGACGAGAACCGCTGAACAGGGCCCCGCCGGGAGGAGCACCGCTGAACAGGGCCCCACCGGGAGGAGCACCGCTGAACAGGGGCCCGCCGGGACAAGAACCGCTGAACAGGGGCCCGTCGGGACAAGAACCGCTGAACAGGGGCCCGCCGGGACAAGAACTGCTGAACAGGGGCCCGCCGGGACAAGAACCGCTGAACAGGGGCCCGCTGGGAGGAGCATCGCTGAACAGGGGCCCGCTGGGACAAGAACTGCTGAACAGGGCCCTGCCGGGAGGAGCACCGCTGATCAGGGGCCCGCCGGGACAAGAACCGCTGAACAGGGGCCCGCCGGGACAAGAACCGCTGAACAGGGGCCCGCCGGGACAAGAACCGCTCCGCTGGGCCCTTCATCTCAAGCACTGCTCTGCTGGGCCCCGCCGTCTCTGCACCGCTCCGCTGGGCCCTTCATCTCAAGCAACGCTCCGCTGGGCCCTTCCTGTCAAGCACCGCTCCGCTGGGCCCCGCCGTCTCTGCACCGCTCCGCTGGGCCCTTCATCTCAAGCACCGCTCCGCTGGGCCCTTCCTGTCAAGCACCGCTCCGCTGGGCCCCGCCGTCTCTGCACCGCTCCGCTGGGCCCCGCTGTCTCTGCACCGCTCCGCTGGGCCCTTCATCTCAAGCCCCGCTCCGCTGGGCCCCGCCGTCTCTGCACCGCTCCGCTGGGCCCTTCATCTCAAGCCCCGCTCCGCTGGGCCCTTCATCTCAAGCCCCGCTCCGCTGGGCCCTTCATCTCAAGAACCGCTCCGCTAGGCCCTTCCTGTCAAGCACCGCTCCGCTGGGCCCTTCCTGTCAAGCACCGCTCCGCTGGGCCCTTCCTGTCAAGCCCCGCTCCGCTGGCCCTCCCGTCTCTGCAACGCTCCGCTGGGCCCTTCATCTCAAGCCCCGCTCCGCTGGGCCCTTCCTGTTAAGCACCGCCCCGCTGGGCCCCACCGTCTCTGCACCGCTCCGCTGGGCCCTTCATCTCAAGCCCCGCTCCGCTGGGCCCTTAATCTCAAGCACCGCTCCGCTGGGCCCCGCCGTCTCTGCACCGCTCCGCTGGGCCCTTCATCCCAAGCCCCGCTCCGCTGGGCCCTTCATCTCAAGCACCGCTCCGCTGGGCCCTTCCTGTCAAGCACCGCTGGCCCATTGACAGTGCCGGTTCTGTGTCGAGCAGGGCTTCAGGAAGCACTCTGGGCACCATGCCTCCTCCATTAACAGTGGAGTCGGTAATCCATCTGATGGACTGTGGCTTGGCACTCCCCAGGATGGCACAGTGGGCAAGCCACCCACTGTAGAGACTTGAGAGACTGTGGCTTTGCACTCCCCAGGATGGAACAGTGGGCAAGCCACCCACTGTAGAGACTTGAGAGACTGTGGCTTTGCACTCCCCAGGATGGAACAGTGGGCAAGCCACCCACTGTAGAGACTTGTGAGACTGTGGCTTTGCACTCCCCAGGATGGGACAGTGGGCAAGCCACCCACTGTAGGGACTTGAGAGACTGTGGCTTTGCACTCCCAAGGATGGGACAGTGGGCAACCCACCCACTGTAGAGACTTGTGAGACTGTGGCTTTGCACTCCCCAGGATGGGACAGTGGGCATGGAGGCCCCTCGTGAATCTGGCGTCAAGGACTCATGTGGCTGAGGTGCCCCCCCTTCCCTTCCCCCTGAGGTGCCTGTAGTTTTATCATCTGATGCCCCAGCAGTGTTCTCTCCAATGGTATCTGGTCCCCTGTGTGGGCTTTGCCCATGTGTTTGTGCACATTGGCCCACGGACTATGGAACTTTGAGGGAATGTGCAGGATTTATTGCCTATGTATATATTGTTGACTATGTTCATTCCTTATTTTTGTATCTTTTATATGGCATATTTCCCATACCTTTAATGGAGCTATTTCTACTTATATTTTATAGATCATTTTAATTGTGTCTTTGCATTATTCCGGTGGGTTTGGGGGGTGTCACTCTGACTTGTTGCTCGGCATTGGGGTGTAGGTATTTGTGGTGGGGGGGTGGGTGTATGGCGCATGTGTGTGCGCGTAAGCTTTCCTCCTCCCCCCTCCCCTGTGTCGTAGGTGCAGTACTCACCGTTGTCGTCTGCGCCGGCATTCGTACTCCTGGTAGATGAGCAGGTAGACAATAGCTGGTAGGATGTTTAATTCGGGTTCCATGCTGTCCTCCTTCCTCGTGGAGTGTGTATAGGTGAGCGTTTTCCCGTTCGTAGTCTGTTTCCGCCGTGTTTTTATCGGCAGGGCTCCCGCCCCGGAAAAGGTGGCGGATTGGTGAGTTGTGATAGGGTGGGCGGTACATTGTCTGCCGCCTGCCTGTTGGCGGTGACCGCCACGCTGTTTGTCTGTCCCGCCGTGGCGGTCGGAGTGTTAAAGTGGCGGGCTGTGTTGGCGGTTCCTGCCAGGGTCAGAATTCCTTTTTTTGGACCGCCTGCCTGTTGGCGGGTTGGCCGCCGCTTTATCACCGCCCGCCAGGGTCAGAATGACCCCCATTGTGTGTTGAACACAGAGGGGTATGGGAGGAAATTTTGGCAAGGACAAGTAGTGCTAATGAACTGAGAAGAAAAGACTCCTGTTTGTGTACCAGACCCGCAAACCATTTAGATCATACTGAGGTTCAATTCGTGGGATGACAAACCTGAGGGTAGGTGCCAATTTCAACTGAGCAAGGAAGAAATAAAACTACTGGTGTTATTGACATGGATTTCTCGAAGGTTCAGTAGGCTCAATTTGTATTCACCTCGTGAGACGAGAGACGATCCCCTTGAGACTTGGAGGGGTACATACCTCTCTGCTCTTTATTTCCTTGAGTGGCGTTATGCTGTGCAACACCTCTCTATCAGAATTTCTACTGAGATTTCTGTTATTCTGACACTTTCCTATATTCTCTGAAACTTGATTAACATTTCCTTTTAGTTTAGTTTGGCATATTTAGATGAACTTAGGCCCATATTTATACTTTTTAACGCTGAACTGCGCTAACGCAGTTCAGAGTCAAAATGGTTACTGCCGGCTAGAGCCATACAAAGTCGTCAGCCAAGCGTCATATTTATGGTATGACGCTAGCCGGCGGTCAGGCCCAGCTAGTCATCATAGAAAAGGACCCTAGCCAGGTGGGGGAGGTGTAGGGGAAACAGGGAGTTTAGCGTCAGAGGATGACGCTAGTACGGGTAGAAGCAAAAACAATGCCTCTGCCCATACTAGCTTCATTTTTTTTTACGTTAACACCCCATGGACATCACTCCTGTCTCAGTTAAAACAGGAGTCATTCCCCCAGCCCAATTGCCATGCCCAGAGGACAATGTAGGGAGGGGCCCAAGTTAGGCCGCCCTATGGCACTTAAAAAAAAAAAGAAATACTTACCCCTACCTACCTGAGATTGGGTCCCCCATCCTTAGGTTTTTTCCTGGTGTGGGTGGGGGTGGGTGAGGGTGTCCCTGGGGCCAGGAAAGGGATCCTGTGGGCTCTTTCTGTAGCCTCTGACCATGGAAAAAGGCCCACAGGTCCCCTAATGCCTGCATGACCCTGGTGTTAAATATTGGCGCTAAACCAGCTTAAGGCCCCCATCCCCCATGCTAGATTTTAGCACAGGGGGATAAATATGGCGCGAGGGCCATACTGTCATTTTCCGGATGGGAACGCCCACTTTGCATCTCATTGACGCAAGGTAGGTTTTCACGTCCAGAAAATAACGTTAACTCCATAACTTTATAAATATGGAGTTAAGTTTGCACTGAATTAGCGTTTTCAAAAAATGACACTAATTCAGTGCAGAGTATAAATATGGGCCTTAGATGGTCCAATGAGTAGGCGAGAAGACCGCAACTTATACATTGATCATCAGATTTTGTTTCTCATCTTTTGTATTGCTTCAACTGAAACTTTTGTAAGCCTTCTGCTTATACAATTTAACTTGATTCAACGCTTTACTTCATCTTTGTTGATTTCGTACTTTTGAACTTTATTCTCCATCTCTGAGATTCCATGTGTAACCAAGTAGGTTACACTGTTAATTTTTTGAAAGGTTGCCTTTAACTCCCCTTTACCACTCAAGCACCCGAAAAAGGTCAGACGGAAGAAGAAAATTAAGATAATGGACCAAGAGCATATCATATACTAGTTTCCTATTTATTTGTTTCAATGTTTTAGGTAAACAGATAACGTCACTAGAGATAAGCATGGCTATAGGAGTGTCTCTCCTTACCACAGAAGCAATGCTTTTTTTGGGGAATCGATGCACACATTTTAATTTGTGCAGCTTCCACAAAACCTGTTTTCTTAAATTTGTTTGGATGTAATAGCCTTTGAGAATTCATAGGAACTGAAAAGAAAGGGTTATATATTTTAATTAAGAACTAAAATAAGTAGCTTCTCTGAGCATACCAATTGTGAAGGTAGTGCTGGAGGTCCGATAAAAAACCATAACAGAAACTATTTGGCTGAAGCATCTCAATCATCTACTCCTTCAGTTTAATGAGAGAGTGCTTGTAGGCTAACTAAAAACGTACATAGGGAGGGTATCATTTTTGTACATTCAGTTTGGGTAATCTTCTAGATCACTGCAAGTGAAGGATGCTATGTCCAGAACAATCACAGTTTATTCACATTTGAAAATAAATAATAATCTATTACAAATGAGAGGCAACAGTACAGAACCACCACCACTTCAAGCAGCCTTATGTTAGGGCTTCCTGCTCCAGAAACTCACTTGCAGGAGGAGGGACTTCTGTGAGGAGAGGATGATTCTCTAGCCAATGCCCTCCTGTGGCCTCTTCTGCTGCCGCTTAATGCAGTTGTGCTACACACTACCATGGTTCAGGGCACTAACTCCTTCACCCAATGCCCTGACCCATGAAAAGTGGGAACCCTGTTAGCTAGGAGCAGGGATGTCATGAACTCCCTGATTTAGCAGATGCAGTGGGGGTTGTGGTCCTTTGTGGGCCACTTCTGTTGCTTGCATCATGCCAGAAAAAAAGCTCACAATAATTCTGTAAAGGATTTTTAGTGTTAGTAGGAGAGCAAGCAGGACAAGATAGAATGAACAATGAGCACAAAGAAAAGGGAAGGAATATTGAATGGGAAGAGGGGTGAAAGGAATGAAAGGTGAAACAAAGGTAGGAAGGAAGATAGGAAGAATGGATAAATGGGTTGAGGAATGAGTGGGTAGGTGGATGAGTGAGTGAGTGAATGGATAATTGGACGAACAGGTAAAAGGATGGCAGAATAAAGGGAAATATGAGAAGATGGATAGATAGGTGGCTGGCTGGGTTTATTGATCAATGGATAAGTCAAAGGATAGCTGTATGGGTAGATGGAAGTATGAAGCATAGATGATGGATGTGACCGATCATATACCCATTCAGCAGGGGGTTCATCAAGGTTGCGTTCTGGCACCAACATTATTCACTTTATACATAATGGTTGTGGTTCAAGTTGTGTCTTTTTCCCAGAAAGATGCTCCCTCTTTGAACCCCCCAAAAAATCCTATACTACTTTTGTGGACGACTCCCTCCTTATTTCTAAGACTCAGAGGGGGTTACAGGTTCTCATCAACAGGTTCACAGTGTTTTGTGCAGACCACGGGCTGAATGTCAGCAAAACCAAACTGATGGTGTTCAGTCCGGGGCCAATTATAGATGTACAATCTCTGTGGATAGTTTTCCTTTGGATAAAGTCAACTTGATAGATTATCTAGGTGTAAGGATCTCTAACATTTTTATTCGGGATGACCAATTTTATTTGGGATGACCAGATTAGCAAAAGCTCGCCTCTTTTGCAACACCGGTCAGGTGCCATCTTGTACTTATATAAAAGTACTGGCGTGAGAACTGTTTCTCCAGTCCTAAAGATTTACCTGGCAAAAGCACAAAATGCAGCTACATAAGGTGCAAAGGTGTGGGGTTTCTGCAAAACTCACAAATTATCTCAACAAAAATTGCTTTGCTAGAGCATTACTCGCATGTCCAGGTAGCACCCCTCTGGTGATTTATTTGGAGTATTTCGGCTGTAGGCTTTGATGGTTTTTATGACCAAATAAAGCTTGTATTTGATGATGATGATAATGATGCATGTGTGAACGGATGGATGGCTGGAATGACAAATGGTTGGGAAAGATTGAATAATAGATGAAAGACTGATGATTGACAGAATGTGAAAGTGATATAATGGATATCAGTAGATGGATGGATGGAATGGTGAAAGGATGACTGCATAGATGCTTGGATGAAAGAGAAAGAGTAGGGCCCTGATTTATACTTTTTGTTGCAAAACTGCACTAAAATGTTTAGCACCGGCTTGTACCATTTCTGTGCACCAGCCGGGCACCATATTTATGGAATGGTGCCAGCCAGTGCAAAGGGAAGGCTAGCATAAAAATAAACATGATGTTAGTTGGGTGGGGCTGGAGTTATGTAAGAAGGGGCTTTTGCACAAAAAAATGACGTTAGGCAGGTTAGATTGAAAAAAAAACATTATTCTAACCTGCCTACCGTAATTTTCTGATGCAAAAGCATCCATACTACATGACTCCTGTCTTGGGAAAGACAGGAGTCATGCCCACCACCCCAAAGGCCAGCACAGTGGACCAAGGTCCCCTCGGCATGTCTTTTGCACCCAGTGCCATGTAGGGGGGCCCATTTCACGGCCCCCAATGGCAATTAAATAAAAAATACCTACCTGTACTTACCTATACTTACCTGGGATGGGGTCCCCCATCCTCTGCTGTCCCTCTGGTGTGGGTGGGGGTGTCCCTGGGGCCTCGGGAGGGGACCTGTGGGCTTATTCCATGGTGTTCCTCCATGGAAATAGAGCACAGGTCCCCTAAGGCCAATCCTGACCCAGGCATTAAAATATGGTGTAAAGTAAGCTTTGCACCATTTTTGACCCCTTCTCCCAGTGCGTGATTTTTGCATGGGAGGATAAATAAGGCACTAGGGCCTTACTCCCATATTTATACTTTTTGATGCAAACCTGTGTTTGCGCAGGTTTGCGTAAAAAAGTATAATGTCAGCTATCGCCATTCCAGGATGCCAGCCGGGCGTCATATTTAAGGAATACCCAAGCTGGCGCTAAGTCCCGGTTAGCGTCAAAATACATGACGCTACTGGGTAGGGGAGGCATAGGGAAAACTGGAGGTTGCGTAGGAAAGAATGGCGCTAGTCAGGTTAGAGTAAAAAAAATGACTCTAACATGACTAGCGTCATTCTTTTGGCGCACAACCCCATGGAGATGACTCCTGTCTTAGAAAAGATAGAAATCATGCCCCCCAGCCCATTGGCCATGCCCAGAGGACTTGTGACCCTGGGCTTGGCCAATGGGCACAGTTCCATGTAGGGGGGCCCAAGTTAGCCCCCCCCATGGCACTTTAAAAAAAAATACTTACCTGGACTTACCTGGGATGGGTCCCCCCATCCTTCACTGTCCTCCAGGTGTGGGTGCGGGTGGGTTGGGGTGTTCCTGGGGGCAGGGAAGGGCACCTGTGGGCTGTTTCCAAGGTCTGTGATCATGGAAAAAGGCCCACAGGTCCCCTAACGCCTGCCCTGACCCAGGCGTTAAATAATAGTGCTAAGGAGGCTTAGCGCCATCATTTAATGCCCCCCTCCTCCCGTGCAAGAGTTTTGACGGGAGGATAAATAAGGAACTAGGGCCTTTGAGTCATTTTTTCCTAGGGAACGCCTACCTTACATCTCAGTGACGCAAGGCAGTTTTCTACAGGCAAAAAATGATGTTAACTCCAATATTTTGATGCTAAACTGTCTAGCACCAAAATATAAATATGGAGTTAAGTTTGCACCAGATTTGCATTAAAAAAAAATGAGGCACATCCAATGCAAACAGAGTATAAATATGCCCCTTAGAGCCATTTTTGCCTGGGAACGCCTACCATCCATCTCATTGACGCAAGGTAGTTTTCCTTAGGTTAAAAATGACTTTAACTCCAATATTCTCGCACTAGATATGTCTAGCGCCAAAATGCAAATATGGAGTTAAGTTTGTGCCTGATTTGAGTAAAAAGAATTACACAAATCCGGCGCAAACAGAGTACAAATATGCCACTAGGTCTTATAGGGAGGGGCAGGACTACTTGCTTCATTTGTTTGGTGCCATCAGAGTCTCGGTTCAAAGTTGAAGTATTTTAATTTAGTGGCTACTCCTTTAGCTAGGAATAGCAGCATTGAAAGCTCAATTGAGGACATACGTGCAGCAAGTGGCATGGTTGTTCTGCCCACCTGCAAGCCAGCACCCTTACCATTAGGTACTCAATGGTGTCCTGCAGAGCCTCTGGGATCAACAGTAACTTTTGCTGTGGTTTACTCCGATATGCTTCGAAGCTAGTGGAAGATCATATTTAATTTACTTGTGAGTCCTTTGTAGAGTGGTATACCATATACTCAGAGCTTGTAAATTAAATGCTACCAGTGGACCGCTACACTTATTGTGCCACTTGTGCCTCCAGCTAAAGTAGCACTCTAAAACATGTCCCAGGCCTGTAGTTGCAGCCTGAACTCACTGTCCCACTGTCATGTCAACTTGACATTTGAAACCCCTTGCAAAGCCTTCATCTCTCCTTTCATTACATTTAAGTCACCCATAAGGCAGGTCCTAGGAAGTCCATAGAGCAGGGTGCTGTGTAATCAAAAGGTAGGGCATGTACTTTTCAGTTTTACATGTCCTAGTAGTGAAAAACTCCCAAAATAGTTTTTGCTACTGTGAGGACTACCCCTTTCATAGAGGATCCTTTATTACATTTAATAAGCTGTAATTCTAAACCAAAGGGCATAGTAGGTATGTCATGTTTGGTATCTATGAACTTGTAATGATAAATCTTCTTTAAAGATAAAATCGAATTTATCGTTATAGGGTTGAAAATTTCACTTTTGGAAAGTTGGCATTTTTCTGCCCTTAGCCCTCTGTGTCTGCATTCAAACTTAGCAAAAACAATGGATGATGAATGGAATGCAGAGCAAATCAAACATTCACCCCCAGTCACAGATCTGGGTTTAATCCATCTGTTTTTTTGCTTTCCATGACAGTTCAATTTGGACTCAGCATATGCAAATCAGTCTTGACCCTGTTCCCCATGGGAAGAGTCCAGCCCGAACTGCTAGGCCAGGTCCTCCCTGAATCAGAAACAAGAATCCTGGAACCTGGTTTTAGGGTATCACCCTTCATCAACCAGGCTATGGTGGCATAGCAAGCACAGGACCCACATCTGGGCATATCCTTCCCACTTGGGCAACAATTGCAAAGACAACAGATGATGGAATGGAATACAGACCAAATCAAACAATCACCCCCAGTCACAGATCTGAGTTTAATCATTCGGTTTTTTTCCTTGCCATGCTATTCAAGTTTGGACTCAGTCATATGCAAATCATTCTTGACCCCAAACTGGGGTGGCATGTTGAGCAAAAGAATTGATGGATTAAACCCAGAACTGTGACTGGTGGTGAATATTTGATTGGTTCTGAATTCCATCCATCATTTGTATTTGTTTGCATTCTGCCTTAGGTAACATCACCAGGTGTAAGTGACAGTTGAAACTTTGTGAATTGACCCCTGGCAGTTACACAATACTGGGATTATCACAGCCTGACTGGCCTTTCCACTGGCAAGATGGGGGGTGGAACAGAGCGTAGCTCCACTTGAACCTAAATAGGTTGTGCTCTGCTATCACACGATAGGCTTAACGACCCTGTGTTATCAGTGCAGCCGGCTAGGAGCAAGGACAGGGGAGGCAGTAAATTCCTGGAACTTCAAGACCTTGCTGGGATCTTCTCCCACTTTCTAGTAGCAGGGTACCAGGGTATAAAAATAGGGCTCTCAGACCCACTTTTCAGTTCAGTACTGGACCTACTGAAGGATTCTCAGAGGACTGTGTGCTGCTGTGACCTGCTGTGCATTCTTCCAGACTGCTACTGTACCTGGAAGGACTGTTTTACTGCCTGGAGCCTGCCTTAAACCCTCAGAGGTCAACCCTGCTTTTGTGCATCCAGGTCTTCCAGAAGTGACTCCAAGGGCTAGTTTGCTGTCCTCTTGTTCAGAGCCACAAGGAAATAAAAGTCTACCACCATGTTGAACCTGTAATTGGACCCAGCTTAAGTGAGTCCTAAATCCCCAAGAGGTCTCCATCCACTCCTGGACACTTGGTTGTGGTGCTAAAGGTGCCCAGATGTGCAACCTCCAAAAATGAGAACTTAGACAACATTTGACCAAAAAGTGCTCTGAGACCCAGGAAGAGACCCAGACCAACCTGCTTACCTATCTGCCCGAGGTGCATCACTGGTTGGATTGACTTTGAGGCTTTCTCCCTAAGTTATTCTCCACTGCAGCTAATCCTTTCCAGCGGTCCTTCATGAAAGGGGTATCGGACCTCATGGAACAGTCTTTAGCTACAGCCTCCTATTTTCTCCCGCGTGAGATTTTTGACTTCACTCCACTGCCATCCGATGACTACGCTACCTCCTCGGACACTCATCCCACCTTACCTCGCTGAACTTCCACCTTTTTTCCTCAAAAAGTTTCTAATTCTGGAGGTAAGTACTGACTGTGCCCAAATCATTTTGTGTACACGAACCACACTCTATCATGGCCAGCCTTAACTTTTGACTTTTCCATGGTCTAATGCGACCGAATGTCCTTGGTTACTGCTTTTAGGCCCTCATTATGTGGCTGACGGTCTTGAGACCACCAGCGCCATGGTGACGGTCAGCCCACCGCACTCTAGGTGGTCTGACCACCACATTACAACCCAGGCAGTCGGACCACCAGGGAACCAGCTCACTTCTGGGAACAAGCTTCCAGATGGGCTGAAATTGGGCAGACTCGTGGTCAGTCACTGCGGCGCTGAAGTCAGCACTGCTGTGCTGATCATGACTCCTGTTTCCACCTTCCTTTCCATAGCGGAGACCTCACCATGGAAAGGTTGGTGGGAATACAGTGCTGGAGCCACAGGGGGTACCCTACCGTGCCCATGCCACTCTGCCCAGCGCCCTCAGAATACACACTGTCTGCTACAGGTTTACAATGGGCTGACCGACCTCGGTTTTCTGAGGTTTCCGCCGATCAACCCAGTGGAAACTACATAATGGCCCCCGTGGAGAGACTGCCAGCTCCACAGCAGTCTCCTTTCTACTGGACTGTTGGTGCGATGGTCGGCCAGCCAGCCTCGTAATGAGGCCCCAAGTCTTTAAGCGTTATCTTGCACCCAAAACTTTAAAAAATCATAACTCTGGTTCTACTATTCAGATATTGTATTAAAATGTTTTCTATTTTTCTAAATTAGTTTAAGATTTTTATTTTATTGCTGTTTGTATGCTGCATAAACACTTAACACATTGCCTCTAAGTTTAGCCTGACTGCCTTTTGTGCCAAGCTACCCAGGGTTAAGCACTAGTTAAATCAGTGAATTTTTGTGGTTCACCCTGGAATGGATTATGGTTGTTGCTTGACCAGGGCTCACACCCCAGTAAACCATCAACCCAGTTTCCCACAACTCTTAACTGAGAAATTCAAAAATTGAAGAGAAACTTTTCTAACCATATTTTTATTTCTACACAGAGTTATTCTTCCCTTAAAATCTAACAATATCGGTTCAGTTATTGCAGTGATAAAGTTTAATACAGAGAGCATTAATCTATCTGCACATTACCCACACTTTTCTTATGCATAAACCTATGTTGATACAGATGTACATTAAACTCTATATAAAAATGTACGTGCTGTTTATTGGTGCGTTCATTTTAATACTATAGTTAGTGGATTTCTTCAACTTTATCTGCAACGCTTTCTTCAAAAGAAGCAGATGTTAGGCTTTAATGCGGTTGGTGGGTTGTAATGGTGATTGTATGCCCATATAGTATAAGGAATAGGGCGCCTCCTAGTGTACATAAACTAAAAATTGATAGTAACTTCCGAGTATTGATGAGTTGGCCTTCAGAGTTGTTCCTCTTTCTCACCTCTTTAGTGACCTGTAATACCTTCAGTAGGTAAAGTACAGTCATTTATACTTCAGCCCGTATATAATCATATGGCATATCACTCAATATACTGTAGATTGAAGTTGGCAGTCTTTGGCAATGAATGTAAAAACACACTTGAGAAATGCCCTAACGTTTTGTGTTGAGCTTTGGCAGTCCAACATAGGGCCTAATGAGTCTGGTTGTCAATGCAAGTTCTGAAATAATACAGTATAATGTAAAGTACGACCTCTTCAGAATTTGTATCACTGCAAATGGCTGACAAATAGCATGATGGCATTTGTTTTTCCGAGAGAATGATTGCGTTGCTTAACTACTCTTCATCAATGTCTGATAGACATCACTGTAAAAAAAAAAAATAGGTTTTAGCACACGTCCGTCCTCTCAAGTTAGTTTGCCTAAAGATCCACTAGTGTAGCCTGATGCATTGAAGCAACACACTCATTTCTGAGAATTCAGTTTGGAAGAAATGCCAAAAAATGTGCTTTGGAGCCTTCTTCCACCTACATTTCCAACAAAGTGGAAACTTCACAATCACTTACCACTGGCGCATTACCTTCATCTACTAAATATAATTTTAAGAAACATATGCATTACAAAAGCTGAACGGCGAAGTAAATACTGATCCGTAAAGTGCCTCAGAACTGGACATTAGCCGCTGAGGAAAAGGATGACTCAGATTACGGAAGCAAAAACCCAAATTTGTCAGCAGACGCTGTGGAGCCAGAGACACGATGAAGAGTGTACAACCATCACGTGACAGCTTGTGCCGTCTCGTGCAGATTACTCTATTCCTTTAGCAGGTGGTGGGAGCTCTTGATATTTAGCGTGCACTTGTTTTCTCAATGTCTGTCAAAGCATAGCTGTCAACTGTGAGAAGCTTAATAACAGCCATCAGAGCAATAATGTGTCTCAGTTGCATGTGCCTCCACTGAAAGTTTACCTAGTTCTTTTTTGTGTGACTACCACCTCTTTAGGCAGGTGGTGTCTTTTATATTTTCTTTGTTAGTGCTTCTTAATCTGTGGTTCAGGGACACCTGGAGGTCCTAAACTTCTACTCGGGGTGGGGGGGTTCAGGAGGAGGGTCTATGACTTCTTAGAAAATTAAATATTATTAACAGATTAATGGAGTGCATATAAATAAAGAAGCAAAACTTATTTTTTAAACGTTCTGTTCATTTGAATTAATTTTAAATTGGAGGCTAAAAATTAAGGCCCAGAGTTATACTTTTTGATGCAAAACTGCCTTTGCGCAGTTTTGAATCAAAAAGTACAGCGCCGGCTTGCACAGTTCCAGGACACCGGCCGGGTGCCATATTAATGGAATGGCGCAATACGGCGCAAAGGGTGGGCAAGCGTAAATTTTTTTACGTTAGACGGGTGGGGGTAGCGGTATGGGATAAGGGGGTTTTGCACCAAAAAATGATATTAGGCTGGTTAGAGTAAGAAAAAATCACTCTAACCAGCCTAGCGTAATTTCTTGATGCAAATCATCCATACCACATGACTTCTGTTTTAGAAAAGACAGGAATCATGCCCACCACCCCAATGGCCAGCACAGGGGACAATGGCCCCTGGGCATGGCCATTGCACCCAGTGCCATGTGTGGGGGCCCATTTCAGGGCCCCCAATGGCACTTTAAAAAAAAAGTAAAGTGTCCCTCTGGTGTGTATGTGGGTGTTCCTGGGGCTTGGGGTGGGCACCTGTGGGCTCTTTCCATGGTGTTTCACTATGGAAATGGGTCCACATGTCCCCTAACGCCTGCCAGACCCAAGTGTTAAAAAATGGTGCTAAGCAGGCTTTGCACCAATATTTAGGCCTGCCTCCCTCCCTTGCACCATTTTTGTACGGGAGGATAAATAAGGCACTAGAAACTTAGAGCCAAATGTATCAAAAAAGCCATTTGCGATTCAGAAATAGCAATTTTTAGGAAATCGATATTTCTGATTCGCAAAATGCAATGTATCATATTTGCGATTCGGTAATAGTAATTTCTTAAAAATCGCAAATGCTACTACCGAATGGCAAATTGCGATACAGACCCCATTCGCACCTATGGGCCTGTTGCCCCATATTTGCGAATTTTTTGCATTTCCCAAATTGCTAATTCCTAACTGGAATTCGCAATTTAGGAAATGCAAAACCCCAGGGTGCTGGGGGCCTAAGGCCCCCTTTGCTGCACCCAAAAAAAATATTTCAGGACATGTAAGGCACACACATGCCAAAGGGGCATGTGTGTGTTACATGTCAATTTTAAAAAAGCAGTCTTAATGAATTTTTAAAATTTGCACATGGTTACCACCAAGTTCAACTTGGTGGTAATAGCGATTCCTTAATGCCCAATTCGCATTAAGGAATTGCTTGTTACATCTGGTTTAGAAATCGCAAATAAGGATTCCTTATTTGCCATTTTGCAATTTGCAATTCTCTAAACAGGCTCGCAAATTTCAGGAATCACTATTTTAGCGATTCCTTCAATTTGCGTCGCAAATGCCTTTCATAAATACTGAAAGGCATTTTTGCATTTGCAAATGGGCACTCGCACCATTTGTGAATGCAAAAAGGCTTGATACATCTGGCCCTTAGAGTCATTTTTTTGGATGGAAACACCTACCTTGCATCTCATTGATGCAAGGTAGGTTCACGCATCCAAAAAATGATATTAAACTCCAATATTTTGGTGCTAGACTTGTCTAGTGCCAACATATAAATATGGAGTTAAGTTTGCACTGAATTAACGTGAAAAAAATGATGCTAATTCAGCGCAAAGCAAGTATAAATATGGGCTTAAGTTAGTGCCCTCAGATTGGCTTATGGGAGAAGACAGTGCATGAGCATCAAACAGAATATAATGTGGATGATGGGTAGCCTCAGTTGTATTTACAATAGCTTCCACCTCCCCACTGAAATTTAAATTTTGTGTTTTTATTTGTGAGTTAAATAAAATATTTAATCATTTGTGTATTTGTTTGATTAATGCTTTTGACAGACTTCTTGTGAATTGTTTTTTGTTTCAAATCATCAAAAGTGCTTAGGCAGCAGTCCCTGTCTTCGAGTAATGAATCAATGGGTGTCCATGGAAACCAATATTTATTCAGTTGAGGTCCCCAGAGTCCAGTAATAATTAAGAGAGGGTCCACAGAAGTCAAGAAGAAAACAACTTCTGGGATATATCATCATCACCCCCTCTGTACTTTCCCTATCCTCCCATGATGTCAGTCATTTTCTCTGTCAATGAGCACAAAGTCAGGAAATGAAAAGTCAAAGTTCTGTCTGACTTGGTCTATGTTCCATCATGTCGCATCCAGCAACTTTTTCATTATGGATCACAAAGTTTGACTGCAAGTAGTTAGGGCAGGGCGAAATTTAATAACCAGGTTGTAATCTGCTTAATTTTTTTAGTCCTTCCTGAATAAAAACAAGCCTTCCAACAATGCAGACACCCTTACACCATGCAAATTGTGTACCAGTGCAGGGGGAAAGGACAGAAATGCACAGTGTCTTGTAAATATGATGTATTTCTGCCCTTTCAAATTAGCGTAGTGAAGCACAGCGAGAAGACTTGCATGTGAATTGGATCTGAATGCAGTTTAAGGAAGTGGGAACCGTTACTCTATTTAGGTTTCTATTGCGGACTCTTTAACTACATTTAAGTCCTCTTCCCCAGTCTTCACTTAGCTATTGCATACTTTATTTGACAAATACTTCCATCTTTCACAGAGGTCACAAAAATCCAGAAGAATTTGCATCAAAATGTACAACTGTTGTAAATATTCATATTTACTCCTGATGCCCAACTGTTAGTGCACTTAGTCTGTTTTGTAGTCCAGGAATGGATTGATATTTATTGTATATAGGCACCACCATTATCGGGAGGCAATCTTTTTGAATGTATTTCAGTATCAGAGTCCTACATGCAGATGTTTTGTCAATGTTTGTGCTTTGCTCGCTTGTTCCTTTGTTGATGCTGATAATCTGCCTTGAAGTCTGGTTTCACATTTTTAATTTGTGTCAAAAAGTCTGATTTGCATTTGTGCCTTGTGTATTACTAATACAAAGGTTAAATGAAATTAGAAATAACAAAAAATGATTTAATAACTCATAATATCAGTAATAACAATTTAAAATGATCATTTTGTTCAGAATGGTTATTAGTAACTCATTGTTTTTTTCCATTGCTCTTCGTTAAGTTTTATTTTGATTTGATGCATGGCATACAGGGAATATTATACACTAACATCAATAATCAAATGTACAATTAACACGTTCACCACATGAGCCACCTTACACAAAACCCTCCTGTCATTCTTTAAGAAGCAACACTTAACTGTAGGTCCTCTACTAACAGGGCTTAAAAACGTGGCCATATCAGGATTATTTTAAGGATTTTGGGGGGGTTTTGGGCGCAAGATTGGAAAAGATTTGCATTTTATTACCAATTTTCTGCTAATTCTAGCCTGTAATGCCAACAATATTGAATAATACATTAAAAGTAGAGATGGAGAAATAGATGTGAGAAAGTGATAATGTTCACTTTTCCAGCAGCCTCTTGAAAGATGAGGGCCCTGGGCAATTTCCCACTTTGTCCATGCCTTAAAATGTCTACGTTCAGATACAACTTACATTCATGCCTGGTTCCCCAGGGCAGATTAGTGAAGTATGGCATGCATTAGGATATAACCTAACTGTCTCACCTTATTACAACAATAACTACCCATAGAGTCATACCACATATTCATAATAGTTTTCTTCACCTTCCTGTGATTCAATAGAAGATGCAATGCAACCGTCATCAAGGGTTCAACATCTGCTAATCCCAATGTATGTGCCATTGATCCTGTAAAAGCCCCATATATGAGAAAATGTTCCATGTGTAACATATGAAACAATCCTCGCTCTTGTTAATTCTGTATTGTCTATCATTGTGCAATTGTGAAGCTTACAAATAGAGAGTAGACACCAATGTGGTATTTCAGGCAAGTAGAACACCACTATTTTACCCCATTCTGGCTACACCCAGTAATAGTGTGTAGAAACAGCAGGCCTAATTGAGTCTAACATCCGCTTTCAGATATTCCAGATGCTTGGCTGCCACTTGTACCTTGTCTCATTTGGACCCTGAACCTTGGTCTACAGTCTGTCATTTCACACTGGAGCTGACCAGTGTGAGACAATGGATTATTAGTTGAGGTGGATGGAAATCAACTAAAAGTTATAATGTCAATATCCTTCTAAGATCCAGTAAAGGTTTCAGTAATCTAAACCTAAGCTCACCCCATGGTAGCTACGCCACAGAGCAGGAAACCTTAATGTAGAAAAATGTGTAAAGCATTTAGAAGAACCAAAACATGTATATATGAAACCAAAATACAATAAAAATCACACTCCAAGCTAAAAGATAGAGAGTATGTTAATGAATAAAATGACACCACAAGCATCAAAAATCTAATATTGGGAACCACAGATATGACTTTTTAAAGTTAAATAAAATAGCACTAAATAACTCAAAGCGCCAACCTCAGGCTACTGGTTGCGCTAGACAGGGACAAAAGTAAGGGCATATTTCCAATAAAGTGGCTCAGCGCAGCCCTGCATCAAAATTGGCAGCTTTGTGGGGGAGTCTGTTTTTGTGCAGGAAGGACACCCACAAAAACAATCTTTAATTACGATTTTCTATGCAGCACACATAGAAAGAGCAAAAACGCTGACAAATAAAAGCATTTTTCCGCGTTGCTCCATGCTAATGTCACCCATGGGGTGGTGTTAATTTTTGGTGCTGCCTCAGATTTACGACATCTGGTAAATCTGGGGCAGCATCAAAATACAATGGATGTTGCTGTGGAACACCCACTGCAATATCCATTGCACGTCCCTCCCAGGCAAAGTGCTGCGTGTTCAGGGGCCGTAGTTACAAGGTGATGTTAAGCCACAAAAAGTGGCTTAATGCCGCCTTGTAAATACGGCGCAGTGCACTGTGCCACAAAAGCATCACAAAAGTGATGGTCTGGTGGCACTAGGGGATTGTAAATATACCTCTAAGTTTTAAAGCCAACCACAATGGAGTACTGGTCGGATACAAGGACTGGATTGGTCCTGATCAAAGAGTTACCTTCTGACTTAGGAATTTTCTGAAACGGTAGCATACTGAGTGGGGCAAGGCAGTAGGTTGTATCCAAAGATGGAGTTGTCGATGACGGCGTGCCAAAGGATAAGGTCTCCATGTACCGGCTGATGAAGGAGGAAAGAGATCAGAGCTGGGAAAGCCTGGAACATGCATCCAAGATGCCATCTAAGTCAATAACATACAGCTCGACATCAGGTTCAGAAAGGATTACTACCATTGGACTTAGGGGCATACTTATGAGAGGTTTGCACTGGTGTTGCACCAAAACCCTTTATGCAATGGCAGCGTAAGCAGTACGCCATATCTATGAGAAGACACATTTGCCCAAAAGTGTAGTTTATGAAGGCTTGAATTGGGAAATAACTGCTCCTAAACCATGCAGCACGCACAAATTAAAATGTGCAAGGTAGATGTTCCCCTCAGAATCTCACAAAAACCTAACACAGCAACATTTATGGATTTGGCAATGTGTGATGCATCATTTGGATGTTGCGTGTAAAGCCAAAAATGCACCAAAAAATCATATGTGCATCAGTAACCCGGATGTAGGAAATGACACAGTGGCTGTGGGATAAAAACCTGAACATCCAAAAACATTTTGGCAAGCTCAACTACAAAATGGAGGCAGTATTCCTGCAGCTCGAATTCGCAAGGATACTGCCCCCACGTAGGCAGCAAAGAGCAAAGAGGAGAGAGTGTGTGTTCCAACAGCACATCTTCCTCATTAACCTCAGGAAGGATGATGTAATCAAATTCTACAGAATCAGGAGGGAACCTATCATACAATTGTTCCACAAGATTGGGCCAAGTCTCCTGCCACCACCAGCCAGGCCCACAAACATTTCTCCACAGGTCAAACTGATGGCTGTGCTCCATAAGGTTGCATCTGGTTCCTTCTAGGTCACAACAGCCAGAGAGGCAGAACTATCACAGGCATCATTTTCTGCCTTCCTACCCTCTATCGTCGATGCCATCATTGGCTGACACACCACAGTACCTTTTCTTCCCCATGAAGCACCAACAACAGCTGGAGACCAAGCAAGGCTTGTATGCCTTCCCCATGTGACAGGTGCCATGGATTGCACAAATTTGTGATTGGTTCGTCCGCCGAAACATCTCTCCTGTCCAGGAATCAGAAGCACATCTACAATATCGACTTCCAGGCCCATTGAGGACCATCTGGGGATGCTGGAAGTATGCATGATGCCTACATCTTCTTGCACAGCATTAGCAACGAGTGCTTCCTGAATGGATGATATAAGAGTGGCCTACTTGTTGGTAAGCAAATCTGAAGTATGCAACATACCAACACAAATGTAGAAATGTATGACATAATAGCCATCTTTGTGTCTCTCAATGGAGCTAGGGTCATATGTATGAGAGGTATGCCTTATGCTTGCATCATGCATTGTAGTACACATGTGATGCAAACAGATACTTGAGGACAAACAACGCCACTTTGTGTGGCTTGGAAAAGCTTCCAAAATCTGCAGTAATGCAACACAGCACCAAATAACGTGTTGCATTACTGTTTGCAAGGGAGGTGTTCCTTGGGCAGTGTGTGGTTGATGATACATCTCATGTATACCAAAGATGGTAAACCTGGGACTATGTGAAATAAAAATGCCTCCCCGGGTGATGCATAACAAGAATAAGTCACTTCTATTTCCTATGTGTGCTGCACTCTGTGGCACACCTGAATAGAGGAATATGCCGCTAAGGATTGTTTATAAGTGTCCCACCCTGCATTAAAATAATCAGGCATGCAATGCAGGCACACTTGCACAATGGTGAAAGGGTGCCTGTGTTTGTGCCAGCTAGCCCATTGTGTGTCAGTGCAGGGTGAAAAGGATGAAAGGACAGAAATGTACATTCCTGCCATTTCTCAGTGATGCAGGTCACTTACAGTGCTGCACTGTGCAACTTTTTGAAATATCTGGCCTCTAGTGTCATGTGCACACAGAGGAAACAACTTACTGCAACATGTAGACAATGGCTTCCCATTCTGCCATACCCTCACTCATTCTGTAATGCCAGTAGCAACAGATAACCTGTGATTAGTAATGTCTCATCTCACATTGTCTGATTGGACTGAACCTCATTATCTGCACAGGTTAATAAAGCAAGATAATAGTGATGTGGTCAGTGGGCAACTTAATATTAGCAAAAAGTGAAAAGGATGTCTAAGTGTGAGATAAGTGTTTCTTCAATGCTGTACATAGTCTCTTTATCAGTTAAACTTTAAATAAATTAATGCTGTTTGTACTAATCCTGTATTCATAAGTAAGTGTGTCACACATGACAGAATACTTGTATGTTGCCATATTTATATATGTAAATTGAATTTGTATCTTTCAATTTGAGAGTAGGCCCCATTCATGTGTAAAGGTCAATTTAGTGCATCATTGTGAGACCAACATTACAAAACACTCATATTTCTCAGCCATACTGACAGTATAGGTACACACATATACGTATGTATCAAGTCACATTGACATATGAAACCAGTGTGATGGATCACCAGTATTGCTTTGTATCTAAGCCAAAGTCCCAGGAAATGAAGCCATCAATGTTAAACAACACAAACTCAAACCCAATGCTGTTAAATGTGCATGCTTCAGGAACAAACATAGAATGGAATGCAACCAGGGCAAGGTATCACAATGTATCAAGGATCCAATGATGAAATCAAGGGATAGAAATACAGAATCTCCTACAAGTTATATTCACATACATACACGTGGAAAACTAAAGTATTGTGTCCATGTATGTAGAGCAAAGCTACTTGTATCTACATCAGTGTGGCCTACATAATAATGGCCCACATTTCAATACCTATATGTCATCTAAGTTCAGCATAAAATGTCTGACAGCAAGCGTTAGCTGAAAGCTGACAATAAACTGTATACCGATTCATGTCACATGCTGCAAATACAATACATGGAGACAGCAAATTCCCATACCAAAGTAAGTGAACAAATAAAAGTCTGGGTGAATGTCATGTGGGCTAGCAACAACATTCAGATGTTTCAAAAGTACATATGTATGTGTGAGTGTCAAACAGGTTGGCACTATTCAAGTCTATCTAGTGCTGAATATATAATACAAAATCAGATCACAACTTTGCACATGTACTAAGTGCACCTACTGTAGAGTTGTCCATAACTTTGAGAAATACCTAGAACAGTAACCTACTACCTGAAAGCAACATGTAGAAATGCACAAAGTATCAGGACCTAGTCAACATTAGCAGTGGCACAGATAACTGGTAGAAGAAGTGTCAAACCATGGTCAAATGCATATATAACCTATAAAGTTCAATCCTTTAACCCCTTCGCTGCCAGGCCTTTTCCCCCTCCTGTGCTGAGCCTTTTTTTGGCTATTTGGAGCAGTTCGTGCTTAGGCCCTCATAACTTTTTGTTCACGCAAGCTACCCACGCCAAATTTGCGTCCTTTTTTTCCAACATCCTAGGGATTCTAGAGGTACCCAGACTTTGTGGGTTCCCCAGAAGGAGGCCAAGGAATTAGCCAAAAAACAGTGAAAATTTCGTTTTTTTAAAAAAAATTGGAAAAATGGGCTGCAGAAGAAGGCTTGTGGTTTTTTCCCTGAAAAGGGCATCAACAAAGGGTTTGCGGTGATAAAATCAAGAGCTTCCCAGCTTTCAGGAACAGGCAGACTTGAATCAGAAAACCCAATTTTTCAACACAATTTTGGCATTTTACTGGGACATACCCCATTTTTACGATTTTTTGTGCTTTCAGCCTCCTTCCAGTCAGTGACAGAAATGGGCATGAAACCAATGCTGGATCCCAGAAACCGCAACATTTCTGAAAAGTAGACAAAATTATGAATTCAGCAAGGGGTAATTTGTGTAGATCCTACAAGGGTTTCCTACAGAAAATAACAACTGAAAAAGAAAAATATTGAAATTGAGGTGAAAAAAACATAATTTTTTCTCTAAGTTTTACTCTGTAACTTTTTCCTGCAATGTCAGATTTTCGAAAGCAATATACCGTTACGTATGCTGGACTCTTCTGGTTGCGGGGATATATAGGGCTTGTAGGTTCATCAAGAACTCTAGGTACCCAGAGCCAATAAATGACCTGCACCCTGCAGTGGGTTTTCATTCTATGCTGGGTATACAGCAATTCATTTGCTGAAATATAAAGAGTAAAAAATAGCTATCAAGAAAACCTTTGTATTTCCAAAATGGGCACAAGACAAGGTGTTGAGAAGCAGTGGTTATTTGCACATCTCTGAATTCCGGGGTGCCCATACTAGCATGTGAATTACAGGGCATTTCTCAAATAGACGTCTTTTTTACACACTGTCTTACATTTGGAAGGGAAAATGTAGAGAAAGACAAGGGGCAATAACACTTGTTTTGCTATTCTATGTTCCCCCAAGTCTCCCGATAAAAATGATACCTCACTTGTGTGGGTCGGCCTAGCGCCCGCGACAGGATATGCCCCAAAACACAACATGGACACATCACAGAAAACAGACCTGTTTTTAGCAAAGTGCCTACCTGTAGATTTTGGCCTCTAGCTCAGCCGCCACCTAGGGAAACCTACCAAACCTGTGCATTTCTGAAAAGTAGAGACCTAGGGGAATCCAAGATGGGGTGACTTGTCTGGCTGGGACCAGGTTCTGTTACCCAGAATCCTTTGCAAACCTCAAAATTTGGCTAAAAAAAACACATTTTCCTCACATTTCTGTGGCAGAAAGTTCTGGAATCTGAGAGAAGCCACAAATTTCCTTCCACCCAGCGTTCCCCAACTTCTCCCGATAAAAATGATACCTCACTTGTGTGGGTAGGCCTAGCGCCCGCGACAGGAAACGCCCCAAAGCGCAACGTGGACACAGCCAAATTTTTGAAGGAAAACAGAGGTGTTTTTTGCAAAGTGCCTACCTGTAGATTTTGGCCTCTAGCTCAGCCGCCACCTAGGAAAACCTACCAAACCTGTGCATTTCTGAAAACTAGAGACCTAGGGGAATCCATGATGGGGTGACTTGTGTGGCTCGGACCAGGTTCTGTTACCCAGAATCCTTTGCAAACCTCAAAATTTGGCTAAAAAAACACATGTTCCTCACATTTCTGTAGCAGAAAGTTCTGGAATCTGAGAGGAGCCACAAATTTCCTTCCACCCAGAGTTCCCCCACGTCTCCCGCTAAAAATGATACCTCACTTGTGTGGGTAGGCCTAGCACCCGCGACAGGAAACGCCCCAAAGCGCAATGTGGACACAGCCAAATTTTTGAAGGAAAACAGAGGTGTTTTTTGCAAAGTGCCTACCTGTAGATTTTGGCCTGTAGCTCAGCTGCCACCTAGGGAAACCTACCAAACCTGTGCATTTCTGTAAACTAGAGACCTAGAGGAATCCAAGATGGGGTGACTTGTGTGGATCGGACCAGGTTCTGTTACCCAGAATCCTTCGCAAACCTCAAAATTTGGCTAAAAAAACACATTTTCCTCACATTTCTGTGGCAGAAAGTTCTGGAGTCTGAGAGGAGCAACAAATTTCCTTCCACCCATCGTTCCCCCATGTCTCCCGATAAAAATGATACCTCACTTGTGTGGGTAGGCCTAGCGCCCGCGACAGGAAACGCCCCAAAGCGCAACGTGGACACAGCCAAATTTTTGAAGGAAAACAGAGGTGTTTTTTGCAAAGTGCCTACCTGTAGATTTTGGCCTCTAGCTCAGCCGCCACGTAGGGAAACCTACCAAACCTGTTCATTTCTGAAAACTAGAGACCTAGGGGAATCCAAGATGGGGTGACTTGTGTGTCTCGGACCAGGTTCTGTTACCCAGAATCCTTCACAACCTCAAAATTTGGCTAAAAAAATACATGTTCCTCACATTTCTGTGGCAGAAAGTTCTGGAATCTGAGAGGAGCCACAAATTTCCTTCCACCCAGCGTTCCCCCACGTCTCCCGATAAAAATGATACCTCACTTGTGTGGGTAGGCCTAGCGCCCGCGACAGGAAACGCCCCAAAGCGCAACGTGGACACAGCCAAATTTTTGAAGGAAAACAGAGGTGTTTTTTGCAAAGTGCCTACCTGTAGATTTTGGCCTCTAGCTCAGCCGCCACCTAGGGAAACCTACCAAACCTGTGCATTTCTGAAAACTAGAGACCTAGGGGAATCCAAGATGGGGTGACTTGTGTGGCTCGGACCAGGTTCTGTTACCCAGAATTCTTTACAAACCTCAAAATTTGGCTAAAAAAACACATGTTCCTCACATTTCTGTGGCAGAAAGTTCTGGAATCTGAGAGGAGACACAAATTTCCTTCCACCCAGCGTTCCCCCACGTCTCCCGATAAAAATGATACCTCACTTGTGTGGGTAGGCCTAGCGCTCGCGACAGGAAATGGCCCAAAACACAACGTGGACACATCACATTTTTTCATAGAAAACAGTGCCTACCTGTGGATTTTGGCCTCTAGCTCAGCCGGCACCTGGGGAAACCTAGCAAACCAGCGCATTTTTGAAAACTAGAGACATAGGGGAATCCAAGATGGGGTGATTTGCGGGGCTCTGACCAGGTTCTGTTACCCAGAATCCTTTGCAAACATAAAAATTTGGCCAAAAAACACTTTTTCCTCTCATTTCGGTGACAGAAAGTTCTGGAATCTGGGAGGAGCCACAAATTTCCTTCCACCCACCGTTCCCCTAAGTCTCTCCATAAAAATGGTACCTCACTTGTGTGGGTAGGCCTAGCGCCCATGAAAGGAAATGGCCCAAAACACAACGTGGACACAACATATTTTTTCAAAGAAAACAGAGGTGTTTTTTGCAAAGTGCCTACCTGTGGATTTTGGCCTCTAGCTCAGCCGGCCCCAGGGGGGGGGGGAAATGCCCTAAAATAAATTTGACCCCCCCACTCCCCCAAACCCCCCCTGCCCAGGAGCGACCCTTGCCTACGGGGTTGCACCCCCTGCGTAACATTGGCGCCAAAAAACAAATCCCCGGTGCCTAGTGGTTTCTGCCCCCTTGGGGCAGATTGACCTAAAATCGACCAATCTGCCCCCAAGGGGGGCAGAAATGGTCTAAATACAGTTTGCCCCCCAGGGGAGCGACCCTTGCCTGATGGGTCGCTCCCCATCTCTAAAAAATCAAACATACAAAAAAAAAACCACACAAAATTTTTTTGCCCTGGCGCCTAGAGGTTTCTGCCCCCCCCCTGGTGGCAGATCGGCCTAATAATAGGCCGATCTGCCCCCAGGGGGGGCAGAAATGGCCTAAAATAAATATGCATCCCCAACCCCCACCCCCCCACCAGGAGCGACCCTTGCCTACGGGGTCGCTCCCCCTGCGTGACATTGGCTCCAAAAAACAAATCCCCGGTGCCTAGTGGTTTCTGCCCCCTTGGGGCAGATTGACCTAAAATCGACCAATCTGCCCCCAAGGGGGGCAGAAATGGTCTAAATACAGTTTGCCCCCCAGGGGAGCGACCCTTGCCTGATGGGTCGCTCCCCATCTCTAAAAAATCAAACAGACAAAAAAAAATCACACAAAAAAAATTTGCCCTGGCGCCTAGAGGTTTCTGCCCCCCCCTGGTGGCATATCAGCCTAATAATAGGCCGATCTGCCCCCAGCGGATGCAGAAATAGCCTAAAATAAATTTGCATCCCCAACCCCCACCCCCCCCACCAGGAGCAACCCTTGCCTACGGGGTCGCTCCCCCTGCGTGACATTGGCGCCACAAAACAAATCCCCGGTGCCTAGTGGTTTCTGCCCCCTTGGGGGCAGATTGACCTAAAATCGACCAATCTGCCCCCAAGGGGGGCAGAAATGCTCTAAATACAGTTTGCCCCCCAGGGAAGCGACCCTTGTCTGATGGGTCTCTCCCCATCTCTAAAAAAACAAACAAACAAAAAAAAAAACACAAAAAAAAAATTTGCCCTGGCGCCTACAGGTTTCTCCCCCCCCTGGGGGCAGATCGGCCTAATAATAGGCCGATCTGCCCCCAGGGGGGGCAGAAATGGCCTAAAATAAATTTGCCCCCGAACCCCCAGCCCCCCCGGGAGCGACCCTTGCCTACGGGGTCGCTCCCCCTGCGTGACATTGGCGCCAAAAAACAAATCCCCGGTGCCTAGTGGTTTCTGCCCCCTTGGGGCAGATTGACCTAAAATCGACCAATCTGCCCCCAAGGGGGGCAGAAATGGTCTAAATACAGTTTGCCCCCCAGGGGAGCGACCCTTGCCTGATGGGTCGCTCCCCATCTCTAAAAAAACAAACATACAAAAAAAGAAACACACAAAAAAAAATTGCCCTGGCGCCTAGAGGTTTCTGCCCCCCCCCCCTGGTGGCAGATCGGCCTAATAATAGGCCGATCTGCCCCCAGGGGGGGCAGAAATGGCCTAAAATAAATTTGCAACCCCAACCCCCACCCCCCCCACCAGGAGCGACCCTTGCCTACGGGGTCGCTCCCCCTGCGTGACATTGGCGCCAAAAAACAAATCCCCAGTGCCTACTGGTTTCTGCCCCCTTGGGGGCAGATTGACCTAAAATCGACCAATCTGCCCCCAAGGGGGGCAGAAATGCTCTAAATGCAGTTTGCCCCCCAGGGGAGCGACCCTTGTCTGATGGGTCTCTCCCCATCTCTAAAAAAACAAACAAACAAACAAAAAAAAACACACACAAAAAATCTGCCCTGGCGCCTACAGGTTTCTGCCCCCCCTGGGGGCAGATCGGCCTAATAATAGGCCGATCTGCCCCCAGGGGGGGCAGAAATGGCCTACAATAAATTTGCATCCCCAACCCCCACCCCCCCACCAGGAGCGACCCTCGCCTATGGGGTCGCTCCCCCTGCGTGACATTGGCGCCAAAAAAACAAATCCCCGGTGCCTAGTGGTTTCTGCCCCCTTGGGGGCAGATTGACCTAAAATCGACCAATCTGCCCCCAAGGGGGGCAGAAATGGTCTAAATACAGTTTGCACCCCAGGGGAGTGACCCTTGTCTGATGGGTCGCTCCCCATCTCTAAAAAAACAAACAAACAAAAAAAAAAAAACACAAAAAACACAAAATTGCCCTGGCAACAAGAGGTTTCTGCCCCCCCTGGGGGCAGATCGGCCTAATAATAGGCCGATCTGCCCCTAGGGGGGGCAGAAATGGCCTAAAATAAATTTGCCCTCCCAACCCTCCCCCCCCCGGGAGCGACCCTTGCCTACGGGGTCGCTCCCCCTGCGTGACATTGATGCCAAAAAACAAATCCCCGGTGCCTAGTGGTTTCTGCCCCCTTGGGGGCAGATTGACCTAAAATCGACCAATCTGCCTCCAAGGGGGGCAGAAATGGTCTAAACACAGTTTGCCCCCCAGGGGAGCGACCCTTGTCTGATGGGTCGCTCCCCATCTCTAAAAAAACAAACAAATAAAAACAAAAACACAAAACAAAAAATTGCCCTGGCGCCTAGAGGTTTCTGCCCCCCCTGGGGGTAGATCGGCCTAATACCAATCAGCCGATCTGCCCCCAAAGCGGGCAGAAATGGCCTAAATACATTTTGCCCCTCCAGGGGAGCGACCCTTGTCCAAGGGGTCATTCCCCATCTGTAAAACAAAAAAACAAAAAAATCCCTGGTGCCTAGTGGTTTCTGCCCCCCTTGGGGGCAGATCAGCCGAATCAAAATAGGCTGATCTACCCCCCGGGGGGGCAGAAATGGCCTAAAATATCCCCCCCCTAGTGAGCGACCTTTGCCTAAGGGGTCGCTCCCCTTGCGTCAAATACACGCAACAAAAAAAAAATCCCTGGCGTCTAATGGTTTCTGCCCCCCTTGGGGGCAGATTGGCCTCATCAAAATAGGCCAATCTGCCCCCAAGGGGGGCAGAAATGGCCTAAATATAATTTGCCCCCTAGGGGAGCGACCCTTGCCTAAGGGGTCGCTCCCCACCTAAAAAAAAAAGAAAACATAACAAAAAGAAATGATCCCTGGTGCCTAGAGGTTTCTGCCCCCCCAGGGGGGGCAGAAATGGCCTTCCAAAAAAAATGCCCCCCCTGGGAGCGACCCTTGCCCAAGGGGTCGCTCCCGTTGCGTAAGATTTGCGAGAAAAAAAAAACTCCCTGGTGTCTAATGGTTTCTGCCCCCCTTGGGGGCAGATTGGCCTCATCAAAATAGGCCAATCTGCCCCCAAGGGGGGCAGAAATGGGCTAAATATATATTGCCCCCTAGGGGAACGACCCTTGCCTAAGGGGTCGCTCCCCACCTAAAAAAAATGAAAACATCACAAAAAAAAAGTGAATAATAATAGGCCAATCTGCCCCCAGGGGGGGCAGAAAAGGCCTTCCGAAAAAAATGCCCCCCCTGGGAGCGACCCTTGCCCAAGGGGTTGCTCCCTTTTGACAGTTTCATTAAAAAAAAAAAAAATCCCTGGTGTCTAGTGGGGTTTCAAAAGCCGGATTGCAAGCAATCCGGCTTTTGAAACCCTGTGAGAGACTTCAAAGGGAAGGAAATAAATTTCCTTCCCTTTGTAGCCTCTCGGGGCCTCCCCCATGGGATTGAAAGAGAAATGCAAAAGCATGGGGGAGACCCTGTGACTAATCAGCGCGCACTCGCGCGCTGACATCACAGGGGGGGGTTGGGGGGGTCGGGAGTGGGAGGGGAAGAGCTTCCCCTTCCATCCCTGACTTTGGGGGGGTGGGGTGAAGCACACAGAGGGAGCGAGAGTGCTCCCTCTGGGCTGTGTGCCGAGGACGTTGTGGTTACGTCCTCGGCACAGCAGCACTGTGCCGCAGGACGTAACCACTACGTCCGCGGCACAGAAGGGGTTAAGAAATATCAGTCAGTATACATAACACATAAGGCAACACAAAAGATGATGGACGGAGTGTTGAAACTTTTCAAACACTCACCCCCAGTCGTGAACAGGGTCAAGACTGATTTGCATATGGCTGGGTCCAAACTGGGGTGATGTGGCGAGCAAAATAACAATGGATTAAACCCAGATCTGTGACTGGGGTGAGTGTTTGAAAAGTTTCAACACTCCGTCCATCATTTTCTTTTGTTTTGTGATGTTGCTTTGTGTGCCGTAAGTGGCAGGGGTATGCCCAGAGGTGGGTTGCTTGCTCGCTGCGCCACTGGATTTATGCTAGCCTGGCTGAAGGGTGATACCCTGAAACTGGTTCCAGGATGTTTGTTTCCTGTTCAGGGAGGACCTGGCTTAGCAGTTCAGGCTGGACTGTTCCCATGGGGAACAGGGTCAAGACTGATTTGCAGAAGGCTGGGTCCAAACTGGGGTGATGTGGTGAGCAAAATATCAATGGATTAAACTCAGATCTGTGACTAGGGGTGAGTGTTTGAAAAGTTTCAACACTCTATCTGTCATTTTATTTTGCTTTGTGATGTTGTTTTGTGCGCCCTAAGTGGCAGGGGTATGCCCAGATGTGGGTCCCTTGCTCGCTGCGCCACTGGATTCGAGCTAGCCTGGCATATGAAAGGTGATACCCTGAAACTAGTCCCAGGATGCTTGTTTCCTGTCCAGTGAAGACCTGGCCTAGCAGTTTGGGCTGGACTGTTCCCATGGGGAACAGGATCAAGACTGATTTGCACATAGCTGGGTCCAAACTGGGGTGATGTGGCAAGAAAAATAATGATAGATTAAACCCAGATCTGTGACTGGGGGTGAGTGTTTGAAATGTTTCAACACTCAGTCCATCATTTTATTTTGTTTTGTGATGTTACATAACACATACGGATAGGTATGTCTCTGTAACAATGTGCATAATTATTAACAGTTGTTTTTTACTACTTTCAGCTGGCCAAGGATATGGTCTGTAGCCATGTGTCATGACCCCATTCCACCTATCCTCAGACGGAGCACAAAAACTGTTTCAACCAGGCATTGACCAGGAATGGGAATGTGGTTAAAAAGACATTCCGTGTTCTGAAGTCCAGGTTACATGCCTGGATATGTCTGGGGACAGATTATTATACTCCTCCCCCCATGATGTGCAAGATAATTCTGGTGTGTGCAATCCTAGTCAACAT
Source organism: Pleurodeles waltl (assembly GCF_031143425.1). NCBI lineage: Eukaryota > Metazoa > Chordata > Amphibia > Caudata > Salamandridae > Pleurodeles > Pleurodeles waltl. The sequence continues at coordinate 354,439,157 of NC_090449.1, read as the reverse complement.
TTATGATAGAACATATGTCCAATAGGACTTGGAGCCAGAAGAGAGTGACCAATTGGAGGAGGAAGATGACAACGGTGGAGACATCCACCACACAATAGCTGTGTCCATTTTTTTTTCATAACTGATTTGCATGATGGACATATTCTCAGACTTTTTCTTAAATGTTCAACATGAGAATAAATGTTTGAACTCATTCATTGTCAGTCTCTATGTGACAGTCAATGTAAACATCAAGTCACTCATCTTCTCAACTAGAAGTAGGCCTAAACATGTATCATTCATGCCGTCAGACCAGTTGAGCCACATGGGGTCATGGCCTTGCGTCAATGAGATGCAGGGTGGGCATTCTCATCCAAAAAATGACCCCAAGGCCCTACCGCCTCATTTATCTTCCTGTGCAAAAATGGTACATGGGAGGAACGCAGCCTAAATAATAGCTCTAAGCCTGCTTATCGCCATTATTTAACGCCTGGGTCTGGGCAGGCGTTAGGGGACCTGTAGACCAATTTCCATAGTCTAACACAATGGAAAAAGCCCACAGTTGCCAACACCCCAGGAACACCCCACCCACACCAGAGGGACACCACTGGATGGGTGACACCATCCCAGGTAAGTATAGGTAAGTAGAGGTAAGTATTTACATTTTTTAAAGGGCCATTGGGCGCCCTTAAACGAGCCCCCCCACATGGCACTTATGCAATGACCATGCCCAGGGGACCCTTGTCCCGTGTGCTGGCCATTGGGGTGGTGGGCATGACTCCTGTCTTTTATAAGACAGGAGTCATATAGTATGGATAGTTTTTCATCAAGAAATGACTAGGTTGTGTAGACTCATCTTTTTTTACACTAACCAGCCTAATGTCATTTTTTGGTGCAAAACTCCTTCTCCCATACTGCCACCCCCTCCCGGGTAACATAATTTTTTTTTACACTAGCCCACCCTTTGTGCCGGATTGCGCCATTCCATAAATTTGGCACCTGGCTGGTGCCCTGGAATGATGCAAGCCAGCGCTATACTTTTTGACGCAAAACAGCTCAAACTCTGTTTTGCGTCAAAAAGTATAAATCTGGGCCTATCTAACTCAAGCTTAATGACACTTCTCAGGGCTACCCAAGCTGGCCTTGAGTGGCTCAAAAATATACAAATAGATTTGTGTTTCACATTTACCATGGTGCTTTGTGCAAGTGCCGCACATATCGGTTCATACTTATAGACCTGAGTGCAGAAGTATCTTTGCCACCACATTACATGGAGGACCTTGCCGAGCTTTGTGCACAAAGACATGGCTGCCTGACAGTCACATGTGCAATATTGGAATTGTATGTGTGATCAGACAGCTCATGAATCCTGCCTTTGTGGGCTGCCATTTTGTCTGCTGTACCCCTGGTTTGGTGATGAGGGATTCACATGCTCTCCTTGAACCCAGACTGACACCTCAGCCCATGTGCCAGCCCACTTGCCATGAAGTGACATGGGCATGAACAAATTACAACCACCCAGATACACCACCTGGACCTTGTCCTCTGTCACTCAGACTTGCCAGCTGGTGCCACCCCAGTCCCAAGCTCTGGCAAATGCCATATAACCCTGGGTATACTATCCCATTTATAAAAAGATTCCTGCATCCCCAAAGGTATATAAGTCCACCCAGGACTACTACAAACTATTAAAGGAAGTAATTTTTTTAATTAGTCTCATTACATGATAATAATTACTTTGTTCCCCTCACAATAAAATACAACTCAAAAACTTACTCCTAGCTAGTTGAAATGTCACACATAGCACATTATGATCACTGAAATGGCACAAATAAGCAACCTTAATACTTGGCAACTATAAATCTAGGATCAATGGAAGTGTGCCCAAGGTGTGAGTTCCTGCATTTCATAGTCCTTTACAGTAGATCCTGCAAATTTGGCCAGCTGCGTGGGTCAGAACCCATGCATTGCCCCTGTTACACAGCACATTGACCCAGTTTCACTGTTCCTGAGCTGTGCATCAATGCCAATGCATGGAAGTGACTGCAGAAGGCCTAATGCACTATGCAGGCACCACACCCTGGCTATTTCAGTAGCGAAGCATCATAAAAAACAATGCAAATCTCAGAAACTGACAGGATAAAGCCAGGAAATGATGCAATAAGTGTGGCAGCAACCAAATTGGGAAGTGTTAAAGTTAGTTTCACTTTCCGATAAAGTCTTTTAGTTTCTGCTGGGTGTTGAAAGTGTATTAGTGTGAATTTTGGCCTTGTCAGTGTCTGCTCTGTCCCTATCTTGTGCTAATTGTGCATTGTTGTTGAAAATTGTCTGGTAAAGAAGTGTTTGTCTGGGGTTTAGTGCTCATAGCGTGAGTGTGGCCATGTCAAGAAAGGGTAGGGCAAAGAACTTGTCAGAGGGAGAGTTTCTGGTCCTTCTATGGCTGCTGGCTCATTATGTTCTAACATGATGGTATCAGGAGTAGAGTCAGCCAGGGGTACCCACTAAGGAACGTAAGGAGCACTGGGAGAGGGTGTGTTCGCACAAGGCCAGGGTATTTGGGGTGGAGCACATCATCCACCAGATGGAGCATTGATGGACAGATGTGTACCCTAAGAGGTTGATCTGGTACACCACATTTGCATGGAGCTTGGCGGCCCCCATAGGTATGTATGTATGTACCAGCTGCATGTATTTGTGTAACAATCAGAGTTTTAAAAATGTAAAATTGTAAGAAACAGATCATTTAATGTGGTATTTACACAACTTCTGTGTAAATCAGGTGTATTGCTATTTTCCTGAACTGGGGCCTGTTCATTATTATGTGGCTTTAGTATTTAAAATATACGTGGTTGAATTTGGAAACATGACCTGATTTTACATAGGTAATAGTGCAGGGCCTGACCCAAACATTTAAAAACTTGGCACAGGTGGTGTGTAACAAGGAATTTATGCCCTCATTACAACCTTGGCGGTAAATTCCGCCTACCGCCATGCAGAAGGCCGCCAGCATACTGTGACAGCGGCGGTATACCGATACGGGTATTATGACCAACACAGAGAAATCCGCCACTATACAGACACCCATACAAGTCCACCAGTCCAAAGGTCAGTGATAAACTGGCGGTACCAAAACCCACACCGTTATGTCAACAGAAATACCCCCACAGTATAAGAACCCACAAATCACCGCAGCGGTCTTTCAACCGCGGTAAACCAATGACGGTGCACACCGCCGGGCTCAAAATACACACACACTTACAAAACGACACCACATTGGGCAATTCAAACTAGACACACCTGATACACATACACACACCACACCCACACCACTATAAAACACACACCCACATTACCCACAACCCTTTCAATGAAAAAAAAGATTGCTAACAGAGACAGGAGCACCCACTCTATCTGAGCCATAGAACACCGTCACCCATACACCATCCACGCACCTCACAGCACACACCACAACACATCACCCCACACATCTTCACACATACCACTCATACCACATCCATGGCACCCCAAAAGCACCCCAGGTTTTCAGAGGAGGAGCTATGGGTCATGGTGGAGGAAATCATCCGGGTAGAGCCACAGCTATTCGGATCACAGGAGCAGCAGACGTCCATTGCAAGGAAGATGGAGCAATGGCAGAGAGTCATGGACAGGGTCAGGAAGAGGTGGAACGACCTACGGGGGAAGGTGAGTGGTTGCAAGACACCAGGTAGCTGTACAGAGGACTGGCAGTGGACCCCCACCTCCTCCCCCACAACTAACAACTTGGGAGGAGCAAGTCTTGGCTATCATGCATCCTGAGGGCCTCGCAGGAGTAGCAGGAGGACTGGACTCTGGTAAGTCAAATCTTTACTACTATATCCCCCACCCTACCTGCATGCCATCACAAACTCCTACCCTTACCCTCACCACCATCACTCCACCATATCACATATACCCCACTATCACAACCCACCCATCGCAATACCAAGCCCTGCATGCAACACCAATGCATGGACACCCATCACAGACATGCATGGACACACATCACCACAGCATGCCCATTAGAGAGAATCACCTAGCCCACAAAATCACCACGCACACAAGGCAAAGCTGACAGGGCGATCACAACCATACAGGGAAACACACCCATGCACAAGATGGCACACGCAGATACAATAACACTGCATTCTCATCCCCACAGGACCCCCACTCAACGTCACCGGAGAGGAGGTGCCACCAACTTCCAGTCACCCCACAGAAGAGGCCCACAGTGATGACAGCAGCTCTGCATGTCTGGATCACGATGACCAATCTGGGCCATCAGGGACCTCTGGACAGTCGGTTACCCTGCCACATTCCCATAAAACCACAGAGCCTCCCCCCTCAGGAAACACCAGCATAGCCTCCTCCCAGCGGGCCCATACCACTGTCCTCAGAACACATCAATCAGCAGTGTGTCCACCACTACAGGGACCCCAGGCATCCCACAAACCAAAGAAAATCAGGGACCTGAGGTCAGTGGCAGTGGGCACACGGTTCAGGGGACAGAGGCACAGGACAACAGGGAAGCTGGGAGGACTGCTGTGCGACAGGGGGAGGACAGGCCCAGGGAACCCACTCTCCAGGAGGCACTTGCAGGGGTCCTGGGAGCATACCACCATTCCCAGGAGACCTTGGGCCAGATACTGGACAAGTTGCAGGAGACCCAACGGCTGCAGGAGGGACAGTACCTGGGGATCAGGGAGGACCTCAAACACATCCACACCATCCTGGTCACCACTGCAGGGGTGCTGGCTGACATGGCCCACTCCATGAGGGAGGCAGTGGCACAACAACGGGCCCCTGACACTAGCCACACCGAGGAACAGCCCTTCACCTCTGCCGGAGCTAGTGGACAGGAGGCCCGCCACTGGACCAACAGGCCACCAGCACCCCACCCCCTGCAGAAGGAGAACCACCCCCCAAACGGTCCATGTGATCCATGCAGAAGCCAGAGAACATTGCCAAGACCCCTGCCACGAAATACGACTCTCCTGATTGTCACCCTTCTGTCCCACTCTGTCACACTGTTCAACTTGAAATGCCATTGCTCCCCTTCCTATGCCCCATTGGACAATGCACCTGTGATACCAAGAGACTGGATTCTAACCGGACATTCCTCCACCATCACTCCAGCCCATTGCACATCCCACTCTACATATTAGGACTTAAATATACACCCTTGGAACAGATACAAATCTGGATTCTGTCAATTGTTTGAAATAAGTATTAGTACAACAATCTGGAAACATTGCAATTCATATGTACAGTTATATATACATTGGTATGACCTGTAGTGGGAAGCAGTAAACACACCAGGAGCCAGAGTGGGACACAGAGATCTGAAAATAGAGATGCCAAAGGGTACATACAGTAAGTGGGCATAGACATAGGGAAATCATGATGCCATGTCCAATGTCCAACAGAAAACTGAAATGTAAAGTGAAGTTACAGTGTCTTACCTATGTGTGACTGGAAATACTGCTGTATGAGAGAGATTCTGTTGTCCACATCTTCATCCTCTGCCTCCTCCTCCTCACTGTCCACAGGCTCCACCACTGCCACAAGACCATCTCCAGGCTCATCCTCCTGCAGAAAAGGCACCTGGTGGCTCAAGGCCAGGTTGTGCAACATGGAACATGCAACGATGATCTGGCAAACCTTCTTGGGTGAGTAGTACAGGGATCCAACTGTCCGATGGAGGCACCGGAACCTGGCCTTCAGGAGGCCAAAGGTTATCTCAATTATTCTCCTTGTTCGCCCAGGTGCATCATTGTAACGTACCTCTGCTCTTGTCCTTGTATTCCTTACTGGGGTCAGTAGCCATCAGAGGTTGGGGTTACAGAGTCACCTGTAAATATCAATGGATAACTGTTAGACACACACTAACCCTTAGGGAGAACCCCATACCCAGACGCCAACATATACTGGGTGGGGACCTTGGGCTCACCTATTAGCCACACCCGGTGCCTCTGCACATGAGCCATCACTTATGGGATTCTTTTATTCCTCAAGATAAAGGCGTCATGCACAGAGCCAGGATACTTGGCATTCACATGGGAGATGTACTGGTCTGCCAAACACACCATCTGCACATTCAGAGAGTGATAGCTTTTTCTATGCCTGAACACTTGTTCACTTCTCCGGGGGGGACAAATGCTACATGTGTGCCATCAATGGCACCAATGATGTTGGGGATATGTCCTAGGGCATAAAAATCAGCTTTCACTGTCACCAAATCCTCCACCTGGGGGAATACAATGTAGCTGTGCATGTGTTTCAGCAGGTCAGACAACACTCTGGTCAACACGTTTGAGAACATTAGCTGAGACATCCCTGATGCCATGTCCACTGTTGTTTGGAAGGAACCACTTGCCTGGAAATGGAGCACTGACAGGACCTGCACTAGAGGGGGGATACCTGTGGGCTGGCGGATAGCTGACATCAGGTCTGGCTCCAATTGGACACACAGTTCTTGGATTGTGGCCCAATCAAGTCTGTAGGTTAGGATAATGTGTCTGTCCTCCATTGTCGCAAGGTTCACCAGGGGTCTGTACACTGGAGGATGTCTCCACCTCATATTCATCCTCAGCCTAGGGAGGAAAACGGCGAGCAGAGGGTCATATTAACACATCTATTGAAATAATGATGCATCTCTTCATTTACAGAACCAGTATGTTAATCCGAGAGTCAGTTGATATGCCAATGTCTGCTGTGACACAGTTAGGTGCCGTGGCCTATGCCCCCCTGAAGTGGCGGCTGCCTGACCTGTGAGGAGGGACAAGTGGAAATGAGGTAATTCTGCTGGTGTTGTGCGCCGTTGCGGTAGGCGGTCGACGATTGCCGCGCAACTTCACATTGGTTATCATTGGCCACTATGAGTTCCAGGAGACAATGGCGATGTATGCCGGCGGTGACGGTACGCACCCCGTGGACGTGACCACCATTTTCTATCTATTCACTCACTTGCTACCGGATCCTCAACAGGAGAGGACCTACACTGCAAGTGCTGCTGTGACCTGTGTCTGGAAGCAACAATGGCTCATGTGTCTGGGGAAAGGGCCCCTGCCTTCACTGCAGAGGAGTTGGAGAGACTGATGGATGGGGTCATACCCCAGTACACTTTACTCTATGGTCTTCCAGACGAACAGGTGAGTACACTGTGAGCATGATGCGTGGGCCATGAATGTATGGAGTGCTGTGTGTGTAAGACACATGTAGGAGGGGGCTGAGGTGTCCTGGGCAGAGTGCTGCATGCATGGTGGTCAATGTATGTGCGTTGGGGGATGGGACGGACCTGGTGGGCCATGAGTGTAACGATCCAGATGGTAGGATTAATCCCTTTTCTGCTGTATTTTTCCTGCAGGTCAGCGCCAATAAAAAAAAGGGTATTTGACTTGCCATCTCCAAGGAGGTGTGGACCCTGGGTGTCTTTGACAGGCAGAGCACCCACTGCCGCAAACAGTGGGAGGACCTGTGCCGCTGGTCAAGGAAGACGGTGGAGGCCCAGCTGGGGCTGGCCTCCCAACGAGGAAGGGGTACCCGTTGTACCCTGCCCCCCCTGATGTTCTGCATCCGGGCGGTGGCCTATCGGGGATTGGATGGGCGCTTGAAGGCATCACAGCAGCCACAAGGGGGTGAGTACAAATTCAGAATCCTGACTTTGCACGCGTTAAGGTTTACCTGGGTGGGGGATTGGGTTGTGGGTGCCCCTAGGCCAGGGCGAACATGGCACGGTAGGTCCCTTGATGGGCAGGCTCTGAAGCACTCCAATAATGTTAGTGGGCATCTACTACTAGGCAGGGTCCTGTGGCTTTCAGGTGTGCAGCTAATGGCGTTAGGCAATGTATCCCATGGCCTGGTGACTATCTTTGTAACTGGTAGTGTATGGCCTAGTGCATAGGCCTGCTCCCTGTGTGTTGTGTATGCCAACGGTAGTGTTGTTGCTGGCATTGACCAAGTGTATCCTCTGTCTCTCCCCCACCTTTTTGTTTTGTCACCCTGTCCTTGTGTGCATTAGCATCATCTGGCGGAGGAGCAGAGGCACCAGCGACGGAGGGAGCTGCATCCCACATGGGCCTAGAGGCTGAATCCACTGAGGGTTAGGGCACCAGTGGGACGGAGGGTGAAGGAGCATCATGACGGGGACAGGAGGGGACACCACAGACAGCGACTCCTCCTCTAATGGAAGCTTCCTGGAGGTGTCAGACACCTCTGTGCCCACCCCAACAACAGGTACAGCCGCCACCCCACCGTACCAGCATCGCCCTCCCAGCAGCCCCTCAGCGTGTTTCCCGTGCCCGCTCACCCAGGTGGGTGGCCATCTCCTTCGCCCCAGGCACCTCAGGCCCTGCCCCAGTCAGCCCTGCTGCCCTCAGTGAGAAGGCTATTGACCTCCTGAGATCCCTCACTGTCGGGCAGTCAACCATTCTGAATGCCATCCAGGGTGTCGAAAGGCATTTGCAACAAACAAATGCATACCTGGAGGGCATTCACTCTGACGTGGCGGCCCAACAGAGAGCATTTCAGGCTCTGGCCTCCGCACTGATGGCAGCCATTGTCCCTGTCTCCAGCCTCCCCCTCCAACTTCCTCTACCCAGCCCCAATCCCTTTGACTCCAGCCTATCCCAAGCACACCTTCAGACCAGCATTCACCCAAATCAACACACAGAAGTGGTTCAGGCAAACACAAGCACCACACTTCATCTCACAGGCACTCACACAAGCACCATCCCCATTCAGACACACCAACATCCACTGCCTCCACTGTGTCCTCCTCCTCCTCATCGTCCACCTCCCTCCCGGCATCCTCTCACTCACACCAGTATGTACTACATCCTCATCCAATACCTCCATCACTAGCACGCCTATCACTACACGCCCCTCATTGGCAGTCACTACCCCCACATCCATGAACACTTCCCCTGTGTCCTCTCCCACTGTGTCTGTGACTCCCCTCCCAAATTAGACAAACGCAAGCACACACCCATCCAACAGCCATCCACCTCACAACAGCATCCAGCTCATGCACCTGCACCCAAACACAGCACACTGACACCTCCTACAACCAATCCCTCTTCCTTCACTCCCAAACCTTCACTCTCCTCCCGCCCCAATGTCGCTAAGAAGCTTTTCCTGCCAAACATTGACACCATCTGCCAAGGACAGGAAGGGCCACAAAACACCAGCCAAGGCACTTCAGCCATCCGAGCCTGCAGGTGAAGGCCTGGTGGCTACCATCACAACCCCCAGCACCGCCACCTGCACCACCGCAAGCACTGCCACCTGCACCACCGCAAGCACCACCGCAAGCACTGCCTCCTGCACCGCCGCAAGCACCACTACTGTCAGCAGCAGCAGCCCCAGTGGGCAGCCGTACGAGGCTGCAGGAGAAGGGCTGGAGCCTCCTCCCACCACTGGCAGCACTGGCACCTGCACCACGGGAAGGACCACCACCTGCACCGCCGCAAGCATCACCACAAGCACCGCCATAAACACCACCACCTGCACCGCCGCAAGCACCACCACCTGCACCGCTGACAGTAGCACCACTGGCATCAGCAGTAGCCCCAGAGGGCAGCAGTCCGAGGCTGCAGGAGAAGGGCTGGAGCCTCCCCCCACCACTGGCAACACCCCTACCAGCACCGCCACTACTGACACTGTGCAGCCATAGCCGACGGTGGATGGACTGTAGCCCTGCCTCCATGGACTATCATGCATCCTAATCACTGCATATCTCGGGCTCTGACACCCAGGTGAGGGACTGTGACCTGGCAACCCCCAAGTGCTGCAACACTGGGCACGAAGCCCCCTCCAGAACCAATGGAGAAAGGCATCCACTCACCCTATCCTTGGCAGCATGTAGCACACTCCAGAACCAGTGGAGAAAGACATCCATTCACCCTATCCTTGGCAGGATGAAGCCCACTGGGCACAATGCCCCCTCCACAACCAGTGGAGAAAGGCATCCACTCACCCTATCCTTGTCAGGATGAAGCACACTGGGCACAATGCCCCCTCCAGAACCATTGGAGAAAGGTATCCACTCACCCTATCCATGGCAGGATGAAGCACACTGGGAACAATGCCCCCTCCAGAACCCGTGGATAAAGGCATCCACTCACCCTATCCTTGGCAGGATGAAGCACACTGGGCACAAAGCCACCTCCAGAACCAGTGGAGAAAGGCATCCACTCACCCTATCCTTGGCAGCATGTAGCACACTCCAGAACCAGTGGAGAAAGACATCCATTCACCCTATCCTTGGCAGGATGAAGCCCACTGGGCACAATGCCCCCTCCACAACCAGTGGAGAAAGGCATCCACTCACCCTATCCTTGTCAGGATGAAGCACACTGGGCACAATGCCCCCTCCAGAACCCGTGGATAAAGGCATCCACTCACCCTATCCTTGGCAGGCTGAAGAACACTGGGCACCAAGCCCCCTCCAAAACCAGTGGAAAAGCCATGCACATCAGAGACTGTGGCCTTGCACTCAGCAGGACCAAGCAGTGGGCAAACCGCCCACTAGAGAGACTGTGGCTTTGCACTCCCCAGGACCCAGCAGTGGGCAAACCACGCACTTAAGTGACTTGAGAGACTGAGGCTTTGCACTCCCCAGGACCAAGCAGTGGACAAACCACCCACTTGAGAGACTTGAGAGACTGTGGCTTTGCACTCCTCAGGACCAAGCAGTGGGAAAACCACCCACTTGAGAGACATGAGAGACTGTGGCTTTTCACTCCTTAGGACTAAGCAGTGGGAAAACCACCCACTAGAGAGACTGTGGCTTTGCACTCCCAGGACCAAGCAGTAGGAAAAACACCCACTTGAGAGACTTGAGAGACTGTGGCTTTGCTCTCCCCAGGACCAAGCAGTGGGCAAACCACCCACTAGAGGGACTGTGGCTTTGCACTCCTCAGGACCAAGCAGTGCGTAAACCACCCGCTTGAGAGACTTGAGAGACTGTGGCTTTGCACTCCGCAGGACCAAGCAGTGGGCAAACCACCCACTAGAGAGACTGTGGCTTTGCATTCCCCAGGACCCAGCAGTGGGCAAACCACGCACTTAAGTGACTTGAGAGACTGAGGCTTTGCACTCCCCAGGACCAAGCAGTGGACAAACCACCCACTTGAGAGACTTGAGAGACTGTGGCTTTGCACTCCTCAGGACCAAGCAGTGGGAAAACCACCCACTTGAGAGACATGAGAGACTGTGGCTTTTCACTCCTTAGGACTAAGCAGTGGGAAAACCACCCACTAGAGAGACTGTGGCTTTGCACTCCCAGGACCAAGCAGTGGGAAAAACACCCACATGAGAGACTTGAGAGACTGTGGCTTTGCTCTCCCCAGGACCAAGCAGTGGGCAAACCACCCACTAGAGGGACTGTGGCTTTGCACTCCTCAGGACCAAGCAGTGCGTAAACCACCCGCTTGAGAGACTTGAGAGACTGTGGCTTTGCACTCCGCAGGACCAAGCAGCAGGGAAACCACCTATTTGAGAGACTTAAGAGTCTGTGGCCTTGAACTTCCCAGGACATCGCTGTGGGCATGGACCCCCCTCCAGGAGCAGTGGCATTGTTCCATCTTCTGGCTGTGGTGCCCCCCTTCCCTGTCCCCCTGAGGTGCCTGTGTGTTTTCGACCTGATGCTCCTGCAGTGTTCTCTCTCCGTATTGAGGCAGGAGTCAAGTGTGGGCTTGGCCTATGTGTTTTGGCCCAGTGGGCCATGGATATTTTGAGTGGACATTGTCCCACCTTTTGTACATATTGTATATTTTGTAAATACTGTTTTTGAGATATTTACGTATTTCTGACTATTTCTAATATAACACTTATTGGACTCAATTCCTTTTGTCCTTGCGTTATTCCAGAGGGTTACGGGGTGTATATGTAATGTTGTTGCATGTGTTTGTGTGTATGGTGTAGTGAGTGAGGATTGGGGTGGGGGTGGGGATGTTGCATGTTGCGTGTGTGTGTCACTCTCTTTTTCCTCCCCCCTTCCCCTATGTGCTAGGTGCAGTACTCACCGTGGTCATCGCCGCCGCTGTTGGTACTCCTGGTATATGAGACGGTACACCAGCATGGGAGGACCTGCAGCTCGGGTTCCATGGCATCCTGGTTCTTCCTTGAGTGTTGAGAGGTGAGTGGTTTCCCTTAGAAGTACTGTTTCCGACGTGCTTTTGATGGCGTTGGTACCACCCCAGAAAAGTTGGCAGATGGGTGGGTTGTAATGGGGTGGATGGTACATTGTCTTCGGCCTGACTGTTGGAGGTTACCGCTGCGGTGTTTGTTGCTACTAATGCAATGTTCCAATTGTTGTCTTGTAGGTGGGCCAGCACCTGACACCAGTGGGGAAGTTGCAACCTTCCGGGATCCCAATGCTACCAGTAAGTATAATAAATATATGTTTGTAGTATAAGGTTTGTGTGTGACCCATGATAACAGTATCATTGTGATGTGTACAGGGATGTATACCATTTTGCACCCAGTATACAAGCACAATAGAGCTTGTACGCAGAATAATGTTATATGGACACAGATTTATGTCAATGTCGATGTAGGGGCAATGTATGCAGGGTCACAGGAATCATTTACCTTCCCCTGCTGTGGTAATGTGTGCTCACCTACTGGTTGGTTGCCTATGGCACACGTACCATCATCCGGCACTAAGGGGGTCATTCTGACCCTGGCGGTCATGGACTGCCAGGGCCAATGACCGCGAAAGCACCGCCAACAGGCTGGCAGTGCTTCCTGGCCAATTCTGACCGCGGCGGTAAAGCCGCGGTCAGAAAAGGGAAACCGGTGGTTTCCCGCCGGTTTTCCCCTGGCCATAGGAATTCTGACCCCCTTCCCGCCATCCTGTTCGTGGCGGTTCTTACCGCCAGAAACAGGATGGCGGGAACGGGTGACGTGGGGCCCCTGGGGGCCCCTGCACTGCCCATGCCACTGGCATGGGCAGTGCAGGGGCCCCCTAACAGGGCCCCATAAAGATTTTCAGTGTCTGCTTTGCAGACACTGAAAATCGCGACGGGTGCCACTGCACCCGTCGCACCCCTTCAACTCCGCCGGCTCCATTCGGAGCCGGCTTCATTGTTGAAGGGGCTTTCCCACTGGGCCGGCGGGCGGCCTTCTGGCGGTCGCCCGTCGGCCCAGCGGGAAAGTCAGAATGACCGCCGCGGTCATTTGACCGCGGTACGGTCTTCTGGCGGGAACCGCCAGGCGGGCGGCTTCCGCCGGCCGCAGGAGTCAGAATGACCCCCTAAGTCTCCTGGTGGTCCAGAGAAGCAAATTGTGACATCCAACACCTGGCACAAACATTATGAACATTGGTTCAACAAATATTGCAGTCAAGTGGAATGAGCTAGGTTTAGTTTGTCTGGACACTGTATGCTTGGCTATGTCCATATCTGAGTTTGATATTGATGCTGATGAGGTGAAACATATTACCCAGACAGTGGTACGGAGTGTAAACATTACATCTCATGTAATTTGAAATAAAGCAAGTGTGTGTGTTCAAATGACACATATATTGCCTTATTTTGCATCATACTTTGCTCATATATACTACGTACATTGAACGTCTCCTGCCATATAAGATCAATGTGAATGACTATAGGCATGGTCAGACATTCATGCTGATCAACACTTAAGATGGTTTGTGGCCCATACCTGTTTCAGTAGCTATGTTTGATTTCCAAATTCTAATATGTACAAACTTTTATGACTTTTTCAGCAGGCTAGCTATCACAAACAACCCATTATTTCTATGATAGATGCTGCTAATGCTGTTGTGATAGTGCAAACTTTTTCCTAACCAAGGATTTGAGTCATGACAGAGGACAGAAATATGGGGGCATATTTATACTCTGATTGCGCCACATTTGCATCATTTTTTTTATGCAAATGCGGCGCAAACGTAACTCCATATTTATATTTTGATGCTAGACACGTCTGGTGTCAAAATATTGGAGTTAGCACCATTTTTTGTCTGTGCCAACCTACCTTGTGTCAATGAGATCCAAAAAATGACATCAAGCCCCTTGCGCAATATTTATCATCTGACCCAAAAATAACGCACACCTAGGAAGCGGACCCAAAACATGACGCAAAACTGGATTAGGGTCAACGTTTAACACGTGGGTCAGACCAGGTGTTAAAATGAGGCCCACACATCACTACTTAAGGAAACCTCACAGAAGGAACATTTGCAACCACCAGGATAATATGGAAGTCGTACTGCTCCAGCTTGGCACACACCGCAGACGTCAGCAACAACAGCAGTTCCCTCCACCACCACAGCAGCATGATGATGGATGTGACCGATCAAATCCCCATTCTGCAGGGGTTCATCAGGGTTGCGTTCTGGCACCATCATTATTCACTTTATACATAATGGTTGTGGTTCAAGCTGTGTCTTTGTCCCAGAAAGATGCACCCTCTTTAAACGCCCCCAAAAATCCTATACTACTTTTTGCGGACAACTCCCTCCTTATTTCCAGGACTCAGCGGGGGTTACAGGCCCTCATGAACGTGTTCACAGTGTTTTGCGCAGACCACTGGCTGAATGTCAGCAAAACCAAACTGATGGTATTCAGCCCAGGGCCAACTACAGATGTACAATCTCTGTAGATAGTTTTCCTTTGGATAAAGTCAGCTTGATAGATTATCTAGGTTAAGGATCTCTAACATTTTTATTTGAGATGACCCTCCAGCCTCGTAATGAGGCTCCAAGTCTTTAAGCGCTATCTTGCACCCAAAACTTTAAAAAAATCATAATTCTGATTCTACTAATCAGATATTGGTGTCAAATAATTTATTAAAATGTTTTCTATTTTTCTAAATTAGTTTAGAATTTTTATTTTACTGTGTGTTTTACTCTATTGCTGTTTGTATGCTGCATAAATACTTAGCACATTGCCTATAAGTTTAGCCTGGCTGCCGTTTGTGCCAAGCTACCCAGGGTTAAGCACAAGTTAAGTTAGTGATTTTTTGTGGTTCACTCTGAAATGGATTATGGTTGTTGCTCGACCAGGGCTCACACCTCAGTAAACCAACAACCCAGTTTGCCACAACGTTTAACTGAGAAATTCAAAAATGAAAGAGAAACTTTTCAAACCATTTTTTTATTTCTACACTGAGGCAGTCCTTACAACCCTGGCGGTCTGTGTTAAAGCAGCGGTAATACCACCAACAGGTCGGCGGTAACAAAAATGGAATCATGACCACGGCGGAAACCGCCAACACAGACAGCCACTTTAACATCCGAACACCACGGCGGCACCAACAAACATTGCGGCGGTAACCGCCAACAGCCAGGCTGAACACAAGGTTCCGCCCCATGTATCACAAGAGGCCTGTCCGCCAGCCGATCCACCAGCTTTTCCAGGGCGGTACCAACGCCATCAAAAGCACGGCGGAAACAGCACTTTGAAGGGAAACCACTCAAGGAAGAAACAGGAAGCCATGGAGCACGTGCTGCAGGTCTTCTTCATGCTGATGTATCTGCTCATATACCAGGAGCACCAATGCCGGCGACAACGACCACGGTGAGTACTGCACCTAGCACAGAAGGGAGGGGGTAAGGAAAAATAGAGTGACCCACACATGCAACATGCAACACCCGCACCCACACCCCTAACACCATACACACAAACACATGCAAAAACATTACATATACACCCCGTAAACCTCAGGAATAATGCACGGACAAAAGTAATGGAGCAAATGAGTATAATTTTAGAAATACTTAGAAATACATACATAAATAAATGAACAGTATGTACAATATATACAATATATACAAAATAAGGGAATATGTCCACACAAAAATAGTCTGTGGCCCACTGGGCAATAACACATAGGCCGAGCCCACACTTGAATTCTGCCTCAAAACAGAGAGAACAATGCAGGGACATCAGGTCGAAAACACACAGGTACTTCAGGGGAGGGGGAAGTGGGGGTACCTCAGCCGTAAGATGGTACTACATTACTGCTCCTGGGGGGGCTTCATGCCCACTGCTTGGTCCTGGGAAGTGCAAAGCCACAGTCTCTCAAGTGGGTGGTTTGCCCACTGTGTGGTCCTGGGGAGTGCAAAGCCACAGTCTCTCAAGTGGGTGCTTTGCCCACTGCTTGGTCCTAGGGAGTGCAAAGCCACAGCCTCTCAAGTGAGTGGCTTCTCCACTGGTTCTGGACGGGGCCTTGTGCCCAGTGTGCTTCATCCTGACAAGGATAGGGTGAGTGGATACCTTCTTCCACTGGTTCTGGAGGGGGCTTTGTGACCTGTGTGCTTCACCCTGCCAAGGAAAGGGTGAGTGAATGCCTTCTTCAACTGGTTCTGGGGGGGCCTTTTGCCCAGTGTGCTTCATCCTGCCAAGGATAGGGTGAGTGGATGCCTTCTTCCACTGATTCTGGAGGGGGCTTTGTGCCCAGTGATGCAGCACTTGGGGGTGCCAGGTCGCAGTCCCTCATCTGGGTGTCAGAGCCACGAGATTTGCAGTGGCCAGGATGCATTATACTACATGGAGGCAGGACTACAGTCCATTCCCGGCGGCTACGGCTGCACAGTGTTGGTAGTACCAGTGCTTTTGGGGGTGCTGCCAGTGGTGGGGGGAGGCTCCAGCTCTTCCCCTGCATCCTCAGACAGCTGCCCACAGGGGCTGCTGCTGGTGGCAGTGGTGCTACTTTCAGCTGTGCTTGCAGTTAGGCAGGTGGCGGTGCTGGCTGCAGTGCAGGTACCGGTGCTGCCAGTGGTGGGGGGAGGTTCCAGGCCTTCCCCTGCAGCCTCGGACAGCTGCCCACTGGGGCTGCTGACAGTAGTGGTGTTTGCGGTGGTGCAGGTGGCGGTGCATATGGCAGTGCTTGCGGCGGTGCTTCAGCGGTGCAGGTGGCAGTGCTGGCGGTTGTGCTGGTAGCCATGAGACCTTCACCGGCAGGCTCGTACGGCTGAAGTGCCTTGGCTGGTGTTCTGTGCCCCTTCCTGCCCTTGGCAAATGGTGGAGCCTCCTTGAGTCTGCCAGCTGGAGTCTTTGGCATGGCCTTGCTGGGTGGTTGTGGCTCCTTCTCCTTGCTGGATGCTGTCCCCTTCTTGACCTTGCCAGGTGGCGGAATCTTCTTGGCCTTGGCAGGGGTTGGTGGCACACTGGCTGGGCCCCTTAAAGCCTCTGACAGCTGCAGAAACCACAGCGGACGTGGACTTGGTGGCTGTGGCTGGGTTCTGGCCTCCGTGGCCCGAGGTGAAGGACGAAGGGAGGTAGGGGTAGGGAAGTGGTAAAGGGTGGCTAGGAAAAGCTTTTTAGGGACATTGGGGTGGGAAGAGGGTGAAGGTTTGGGAGTGGAGGAAGAGGGAGTGGTTGTAGGAGGTGTCAGTCTGCTGTGTTTGGGTGCAGGTGCATGAGCTGGATGCTCTTGTGAGGTGGATGGCTGTTGGGCAGGTGTGTGCTTGCGTTTGTGTACTTTGGGAGGAGGGGTCACAGACACAATGAGAGAGGACACAGGGGCCATGTGCATGGATGTGAGAGTGGTGACTGCCAGTGAGGGATGTGTAGTGATAGGGGTGCTGGTGATGAGGTAGTGGATGAGGATGTAGTGCATGCAGTTGTGAGTGGATATGCTACTGGGAGGGAGGCGGACGAGGAGGAGGAGGGGGACACAGTGGAAGCGGTTAATGTTGGTGTGTCTGAATGGGGATGGTGTTTGTGTGAGTGCCTGTAAGATGAAGTGTGGTGCTTGTGTTTGCCTGAGCCACTTCTGTGTGTGTTGATTTGGGTGAATGCTGGTATCAAGGTGTGCTTGGGATAGGCTGGGGTTGCGGGGATTGGGACTGGGTAGAGGAAGTTGAATGGGGGAGGCTGGAGACAGGGACAATGGCTGCCTTCAGTGCAGAGGCCAGAGCCTGAAATGCTCTCTGTGGGGCCGCCACGTCAGAGTGAATGCCCTCCAGGTATGCATTTATTTGTTGCAAATGCCTTTCGACACGCGGGATGGCATTCAGTATGGTTGACTGCCCAACAGTGAGGGATCTCAAGAGGTCAATAGCCTCCTCACTGAGGGCAGCAGTGGTGACTGGGCAGGGCCTGAGGTGCCTGGGGCGAAGGAGATGGCCACCCTCCTGGGTGAGCGGGCACAGGAAACAGGCTGAGGGGCTACTGGGAGGGCAGTGCTGGTACGGGGGTGGCGGCTGTACCTGTTGTTGGTTTGGGCACAGAGGTGTCTGCCACCGCCAGAGAGCTTCCATCGGAGGAGGAGTCGCTGTCTGTAGTGTCCCCTCCTGTCTCTGTTGTGGTGGTCCCCTCGCCCTCCGTCCCACTGATGCCCTCACCGCCAGTGGAGTCGGCCTCCAGGCCTATGTGGGATGCAGCTTCCTCCGTCGCCGGTGCCTCTGCTCCTCCGCCAGGTGATGCTAATGCACACAAGGACAGGGTGACAAAAAAAATAGGGGGGGAGAGACAGAGGATACACTTGGTCAATGCCAGCAACAAAATTACTGTTGGTGTACACAACACATAGGGAGCAGCCCTATGCACTAGGCCATGCGCTACCAGTTACAAAGATAGTCACCATCAGCCTGCACAACTGAAACAAACAGGGCCCTGCCCTGCAGTAGATGCTCACTAACACTATTGGGGTTGGAGTGCTTCAGAGCATGCCCAACAAGGGATCTACCCTGACATATTCGCCCTGGCCTAGGTGCACCCACAGCCCACATCCCCCACCCAGGTAAAACCTTAACAAGCGCAAAGTCATGAATCTGAATCTGTACTCACCCCCTTGTGGCTGCTGTGATGCCTTCGGATAGGCCACCGCTAGGATGCGGAACATCAGGGGGGTCAGGGTACGACGGGCACTCCTTCCTTGTTGGGAGGCCAGCCCCAGCTGGGCCTCCGCTGCCTTCCTTGCCCAGCGGCTCAGGACCTCCCACTGCTTACAGCAGTGGGTGCTCTGCCTGTCAACGACCCCAAGGGTCCGCAGCTCCTTGGCGATGAGTCGCCAAATACCTTTTTTCGGAGGGGCGCTGACCTGCAGGGAAAAGACAGCAGAAAAAGGATTAGTGATACCGTCCGGACTGTCATACTCATGGCCCACCATATCCCTCCCATGCCCTTACGCACATACATTGACCACCATACTTGCAGCACTCTGCCCAGGACCCCTAAGCCCCCTCCTACATGAGGCTGACACACACAGCACTCCATACATTCATGGCCTACGCATCATGCTCACAGTGTACTCACCTGTTTGTCTGGAGGACCATAGAGTAAAGACCCTCTGCTCACCGTTTTTCTCACCTAGACTTCAACTGCTGAGGATGAATATGAGATGGAGACATCCTCCCGTGCACAGACCCCTGGTGGACCTGCGAACAATGCAGGACAGACACATTAACCTAACCTATGGACTTAATGGGGCCACAATCTAAGAACGGTGTGCCCAATTGGAGCCAGACCTGATTTCAGCTTTCTGCCAGCCCACAGGTATCCCCCAACTTGAGCAGGTCCTGTCCGTGCTCCACTTCCTGGCAAGTGGTTCATGGCATCAGGGATGTCACAACCTATGTTCTCAAATGTGTTGACCAGAGTGTTGTCTGCCCTGCTGAAACACATGCACAGCTATATTGTAACCCCCCAGGTGGAGGATTTGGCCACAGTGAAAGCTGACTTCCATGCCCTGGGACATATGTCCAACATCATTGGTGCCATTGATGGTACACATGTAGCATTTGTCCCCCCCAAGGAATGAACAAGTGTTCAGGAATACAAAAAGCTATCACTCTCTGAATGTGCAGATGGAGTGTTTGGCGGACCAGAACATCTGCCATGTGAATGCCAAGTATCCTGGTTCTGTGCATGATGCCTTCATCTTGAGGAATAGCAGCATTCCATATGTGATGTCTCAACTCCAGAGATACTGGGTGTGCTAATAGGTGAACCCATGGTCCCCACCCAGTTGATGTGGGTATATGGGTGTGGGGTTGCCCCTAAGGGTGAGTGTACGTTTAACAGGTATCCCTCGAATATTTGCAGGTGACTCTGGTTACCCCAACCTCTCATAGCTACTGGCCCCAGTGAGGAATGCCAGGACAAGGGGCAGAGTGCTGTTACAATGAGGCCCATGGGTGAACAAGGAGGATCATTGAAAGAACCTTTGGCCTCCTGAAGGCCAGGTTTCGGTGCCTCCGTCTGACAGGTGGATCCCTGTCCTTCTCACCCAAGAAGGTGTGCCAGATCATTGTTGGATGTTGCATGTTACACAACCTGGCCTTGAGACGCCAGGTGCCTTTTCTGCAGGAAGATGAGCCTGAAGATGGTCTTGTGGCAGCAGTGGAGCCTATGAACAGTGAGGAAGAGGAGGCAGATGAAGAAGATGTGGATAACAGAAGATCACTCATACAACAGTACTTCCAGTGACAGACAGGTAAGACACTGTAAATTTACTTTCCATTGCAATTTTGTGTTGGACATTGTACATGGCAGCCGATTTTCCATATTGTATGGCCACTAACTGTACCTTTTGGTATCTCTATTTTCAGATCAATGTGCCCCGCTCTGGCTCCAGGTGTGTTCCCTGCTGTCCACTACAGGTCATACCTATGTATACATGACTGTACAGTTGAATTACAATGTTTACAGCTTGTTAAACTAATACATATTTGAATCAATTGACAGACTCCATACTTGTATTAGTTCCAAGGGTGTTTATTTATGTGCAAATAAGTGGGGGAATATTGCAATGGGCTGGGTTGATGATGGAGGAAAGTCCAGGGTAGAGTCCAGTCTACTGGTATCACAGATGCATTGTCCAATGGGGCATAGGAAGGGGAGCAATAGTAGTTCAAGGTGGACAGGGTAACCGAGTGGGATAGAATGGTGACAATCAGGAGAGTCTTATTTCCTGGTAGGTCTTGGCAATGTTCTCTGGCTTCTGCCTGGATCGCAGGGACCATTTGCAGGGTAGTTCTCCTTCTGCAGGGGGTGGGGTGCTGGTGGTCTGTTGGTCCAGTGGCGGGGCCTCGTGTCCACTAGTGCTGGCGGTGTTGGAGGGCTGTTCATCGGTTTGGATAGTGTCAGGGGCCCGTTGGTATGCTACTGCCTCCTTCATGGTGTTGGCCATGTCAGCCAGCACCCTTGCAATGGTGACCAGGATGGTGTGGATGTGTTTGAGGTCCTCCCTGATCCCCAGGTACTGTCCCTCCTGCATCCGCTGGGTCTTCTGCAACTTGTACAGTATCTGGCCCAAGGTCTCCTGGGAATGTTGGTATGCTCCCAGGATCCCTGCAAGTGCCTCCTGGAGAGTGGGTTCCCTGGGCCTTTCCTCCCCCTGTCGCACAGCAGTCCTCCCAGCTTCCCTGTTGTCCTGTGCCTCTGTCCCCTGAACCGTGTGCCCACTGCCACTGACCCCAGGTCTCAGATTGTCTTGGTTTTGTGGGGTTGCCTGGGGTCCTTGTAGTGGTGGACACACTGCTGATTGACGTGTCCTGGGGACAGAGGTATGGGCCCGCTGGGTGGGTGCTGTGCTGGGGTTTCCTGAGGGGTGAGGGTCTGTGGTGGTATCGAACTGTGGACCGCGGTTGAAAGACCACTGCGGTGATTCATGGGTCCTGATGCTGTGGGCGTATTTCTGTTGGCGTAACGGTGTGGGTTTTGGTACCGCCAATTTATCACTGACCTTTGGGCTGGCAGACTTGTGTGGGTGTCTGTATAATGGCGTATTTCTCTGTGTGGGTCGTAATACGGGTAGCGGTATATCGCGGCAGACACGGTATCTTGGTGGCCATCTGCACGGCGGTCAGCGGCATTTACCGCCAAGGTTGTAATGAGGGCCTGAGTTTTTCTACCCTTAAAATCTAACAATATGGGTTCAGTAATTGCAGTGATAAAGTTTAATACACAGAGCATTAATCTATCTGCACATTACCCACACTTTTCTTATGCATAAACCTATGTTGATACAGATGTACATTAAACTCCATATGAAAAATTACATGCTTTTTATTGGTGCATTCATTTTAATAATATATTTAGTGGATTTCATCCACTTTATCTGCAATGCTTTCTTCAAAGAAGCAGATGTTAGGCTTTAATGCGGGTGGCGGGGTGTAATGGTGATTGTATGCCCATATAGTATTAGGAATAGGGCGCCTCCTACTGTACATAAACAAAAAATTGATAGTAACTTCCGAGTTTTGATGAGTTGGCCTTTCAGAGTTGTTCCTCTTTCTCACCAGCGACCTCTTTAGTGACTTGAAATAGCTTCAGTAGGTAAAGTACAGTCATTTATACTTTATCCCGTATATAATCATATAGCATCTCACTTAATATACTGTAGATTGAAATTGGCAGTCTTTGGCAATGAATGTAAAAACACATTTGAGAAATGCCCTAACCTTTTGTGTTGAGTTTTGGCAGTCCAACATAGGGCCTAATGAGTCTGGTTGACAATGCAAGTTCTTAAATAATATAATGTAAAGTACGACTTCTTCAGAATTTGTATCACTGCAAATGGCTCACAAATAGCATGATGTCATATGTTTTTCTGGGAGCTCTTGATATTTAGCGCGCACTTGCGTTATCAATCTCTGTCAAAGCATAGCTGTCAACTGCAAGCAGCTTAAACCTCTTCTGTGCCGCGAACGTAACGGTTACGTCCCGCGGCACAGTGCTCCTGTGCCAAGGACGTAACCATTACGTCCTCAGCACAGTGGGGTTCCCCCCCATGCCCACAAGGCGCGGAAGGAAGGAGAAGACCTTGTCCCACCCCCCCACCACCCCGTAATGACGTCAGCGCACGATCGCACGCTGACCTCATTACCCACTGCCGGTCGTTCTGGAAGCCATTTGCTTCCAGTGTGATCACGGAGAAACAGGTAAGTTTCTCCTCCGGCGGGTGGGGGGTTTGGGCCAAAGAGGCACTGGGGGAAAGGAAAGGCTTTTCCTTTCCCCCGGTGCCTCTTGGAGCACTCCTGCGATCGGGCAGCAGGAATGCCCACTAGACGCCAGGGATTTTTTCTTTTCTTCTGATTGCAATGTTTGTGTGTGGGAACGGCCCCTTGGGCAAGGGTCGCTCCCTTTTGGGGGCTTGTTTATGTTGGTCATTTCTGCCCCCTTTGGGGGCAGATTGGCCTATTATTTTTAGGCCGATCTGCCCCAAGGGGGGCAGAATCCACTAGTCACCAGGGATTTTTTTTAAAAACTATTTTGAAAATGTTTGTATTTTGGAGCGGCCCCTTGGGCAAGGGTCGCACCCTTTTGGGGGCATGTTTATTGTGGCCATTTCTGCCCCCCTTGGGGGTAGATCGCCTATTATTTTTAGGCTGATGAAGCCACTTAGACACCAGGGATAGTGTGTGTTTTAGTGGAGGGGGGGCAACCCCCTTTGGGGGCACGTGTACCAAGGCCATTTCTGCCCCCCTTGGGGACAGATCGGCCTATTATTTTAAGGCTCATCTGCCCCCGAGGGGGGCAGAAACCACTAGAATGACAAGGATTTTTTAAATATGTTTATTTATGGGGGGGGTGTCCCCTTGGGCAAGGGGAACCCCCCCAAGGGGGGCATTGAACTGTTGGCCATTTCTGCCCCCCTGTGGGCAGATGAGCCTATTTAAGCCACTTAGACACCAGGGATGGTGTGTGTGTGTGTTAGTGGGGGGGCGGCCCCTTGGGCAAGGGTCACCCCCCCTTTGGGGGCACGTGTACCAAGGCCATATCTGCCCCCCTTGGGGACAGATCAGACTATTTTTTTTAGGCCCATCTGCCCCCAAGGGGGGCAGAAGCCACGTAGGCACCAGGGATAGTGTGTGTGTGGTTTGTTTTTTGCTTGGGGGTGGGCCCTTGGGGACACACTACTAAAGGTATTTTCTGCCCTCCTTGGGGCAGATAGGCCTATGTTTTAGTAGGCCCATCTGCCCCTATGGCAGAATCCACTTAGGCACCAATTTCTAAATGCTTGATGGTGGGAAGTTTGTTAACTGACGAAGTATTTGCATTTGTGATAGTTTTTTCCTCCTTTTTGTTCTAGTTCAAACTTTTGCTTTCTTTGCTGTGACTCCTTGCAGTTTTGGTGGTGGTTGACCTGCGGTTTGCATAGTTGCATGTTTTAGGTAAGTAAAAACAATTTACTCGAAAAGAGTATTGTTGCCATGCATGATTTACATGTTTGTAGGTGGTGTACCAAATGCAGGTTTGTGTGAAATTGTTCTTAGATTTGTGAACAATGATATTTGAGTTGTCTTATTTCTAATTTGCTTTTCTTTCTTTCTTTTTAGTGGGATATCATTGGTGATTGCTGAGTCTGTGCAGAGTAGTTGCTGGTGATTCAAGCTTTTTCAGGAAAGTGAGCAGTATAGTTTTTAAGTTTAAAACTCTTACTAATAAAGCTACACTTTATTACTTCTCTTACACAGTGCTGGTTGTTGGTGGTGCATTTGTCCAGTTAGTTTTAGTAGGAAAGATCATGGCTAGCCACAGAATGACCGCTCAGCAGGTGGTTGGTATGCTTTTTGAGTCATTGTCTGATCATGATTATGAGACGGACTCTGCATCTGAGGCAGAGGAGGAAGTGAGGGATTCTGGCAGTGAAGTGTCTGCGGGAGAGGAATCTTCTGATGAGGAAGCCACACTCAGTGCAGATGAAGGGCCTGTTTCAGAGGAGGGCACTGATGTGCCATTAGTGCAGCAACCTGGGGCTGAAAGGTTTCCCATTAGAAGACCTGAACTCTGGGTTGCCCCAAACATGGAGCAGCCAGAGATGCCTGCCTTTACTGGTCTCCCGGGGTGTAGAGTCAATATTGAGAACTTTTTGCCTGTCAATTTCTTTGAGTTATTTGTGGATGATGTGTTTTGGAAGAGATTGTTGAGCAGACTAATTTGTATGCAAGCAGTATTTGAGGGACAAAGCTGCTAGACCACGGCCGCACTCTAGAGCTGCCCAGTGGATTCCCACAAATTTGGAGGAGATGAAAAGGTTTTTAGGTTCGACTCTTTTGATGGGGTTGATAAGAAAGCCGTCACTGGCTTCTTATTGATCTACTAGTCCCTTGATGGCAACAGCTATATTTCCTGCAAAAATGAGTCGTAATCGGCATTTGCTTCTTCTTAGGATGCGGCATTTTATTGACAATGCATTAGCCTTGCCATGAGATCACCCTGATTCTGACTGTCTTTTTAAGATTAGGCCTATCCTTGATCATTTTGTAGATCGGTTTTCAGAGGTCTATGTTCCAGGCAAAGAAATAACTGTGGATGAGTTTTTGGTCCTCCTCAAGGGTTGTTTGGTTTTTAGGCAGTACATTCCTAGCAAGAGGGCACGATGTGGAATTAAATTGTATATGCTGTCTGAAAGTAGTACAGGATATGTGTATAATTTCCATGTCTACACTAGTAGGGATTCCAGTATTGACCCCCCTGGTTGTCCTCCCACTTTTGGAGTTACTGAGAAAATTGTGTGGGAACTTGGTAGACGACTGTTCAACAAAGGTCACCATTTGTATGTAGATAACTTTTACACTGGAGTGCAGTTGTTCAAGGAATTGTTTAGAGTGGACACTGTTGCTTGTGGCACAATTCGTTGTAACCGTAAAGGCTATCCAAGGGAGCTTGTCTGTAAAAAAAACTTGAGAGGGGACAGTGCAGTGCCTTGCGGAATGATGAGCTGCTAGCTTTGAAGTTTTCAGACAGGAGGGATGTCTACATGCTAAGTACCATCCATGATGAGAGTACTTCCCCCGTGACTGTTTGGGGCCAGGTTGCTGAAATGCGCAAACCTGTGTGCATTTTAGATTATAATAAGCACATGGGAGGTGTAGATAGAGTTGATCAGAGGTTGGAACCTTATACTGCTGTTCGTAAGTCTTACGTTTGGTATAAGAAGTTAGCAATTCATCTCTTCCACTTAGCAACTTTTAATGCTTTTATTGTGTTTAAAGATAGGTCTCCAAAGATGACATTTGTGAAATTTCAGGAGTCAGTGATAGAGAGCCTTATTGTGGTGGAACAGGCCAGAGTTCCTAGAGAAGCAGTGGTGGAAGATGTGGCTAGATTGAAAGATTGACACTTTGCTGAGCACATTCCTCCCACACCCAAAAATGACTTTCCAGCTTAGAGGTATCTGGAGGGAGACTCGAATGTACTGCCCAGATTGTCCTTCAAAGCCTGGGCTGTTTGTGGGTGGTTGTTTTGAGAATTACCACACCCAGAAGAATTACTGGGAACAACCATGAGTGTAAACTCATGTCTGTTTTGTATTTTCATGTGTTCAGTTTCATGGTTAGCATTTCTGTCATGTACTTAGTTAGAGCTTTTGTGTTTGTAGTTTTGTAATAATTCCTAATTAAGTAGGGGTTTCTTTGTTTAAAAAAAAAAAAGTGATGCCATTGTGTGTGGAGTGGTGCTTGGCTGAGGGTGTACATAGTGTACATATTGACTTGCTGTTGGCTACTGCAACACACTGCCAGCCAAACACCAGTCCACACACTCCCATCAGCTGGTATGATTGTTGAATCAGGCATGTGGGCGTATGCAAGTGATGGGCCCTTGAGTGGCGCAGTCTGTCGATGTGAGTGTTGTAATGTGCTGGGCCCGTGGCTGGCGGTGTGAATGGTCTTGTGCGTGTCATGTATGAAAGGTGTGTGAATGGACTGTAAAGCAGTTGGTGCCTTGCCGTGGCTTTACAGCTCACGAGCTGTGAGTCATTGGTTCAGTTTTTTTGCCTTTCAGTTATTAACAGTGCATTTCATTTTTGTGAAATCTCTTGTTAATAAAATTTGATCCACTGAACCATCACTCACCCTTGTGCCAAATCCAACCAGTATGTGTGGTAAAAATGGCAAAACCTGCTCTGCTGTAATCAGGCGTTGCAGCACACCTGTGACATGCTATGTGCTTCGGGTGGGACCCCGATGATGAAGCATGCCACCAACTTGGTTGGTGGGTGAGGGGTCTTTTTCACATAACCTAAGTGCGTTTCTTTTCACAATTTTTGTGTTTGACACATCACAGACGTATGTGGACACATCAAAATGATATATTACAAAGCTACCTGTGTTTGGGGGGGAGGGGGCACCTACATTTTTGGTCCTGGGTGTGGCCTTCATCTAGGGAAACCTACCAAACCTAGACATTTTTTAAAACTAGACACCCCAAGGAGTCCAGGGAGGTGTGGCTTGCGTGGATCCCCCAACATTTTCTTACCCAGACTCCTCTGCAAACCTCAAAATTTGCTTAAAAAAAGCATATTTTCCTGACTTTCGTTTGTACGATCACCGCTCCAGCACAAAATTCCTACTCCCCAGCGTTCCCCTCAGTCTCCTAAGTAAAATGACACCTCACTTGTGTGGGTCCCCAAAGCAGAGTCAGCCTAAAGATGTATAAAAAGAATATGTCCTTATCAACTCGCTGTGCTATGCCCTCTATCTCTACAAGTTTTGGGCCTTATTCTGTTACAGGCACCTGGCTCACCCACACAAGTGAGGTATCATTTTTACTGGGAGACTTGGGGAAACACTGGGTGGAAGGAAATTTGTGGCTCCTCTCAGATTCCAAAACTTTCGGTCACCGAAATGTGAGGAAAATGTGTTTTTGTAGCCAAATTCTGAGGTTTTCAAAGGATTCTGGGTAATAGAACCTGTTCAGAGCCCCACAAGTTACCCCATAATGGATTCCCCTAGGTCTCTAGTTTCCAAAAGTGCACAGGTTTGGTAGGTTTCCCTAGATGCCGGCTGAGCTAGAGGCCAAAATCTACAGGTAGGCACTTTGCAAAAAAAACCTCTGTTTTCTGTCGGAAAATGGGATGTGTCCACGTTGTGTTTTGGGGCATTTCCTGTCGCGGGCGCTAGGTCTACCCACACAAGTGAGGTATAATTTTTATCGGGAGACTTGGGGCAATGCTGGGTGGAATGAAATTTGTGGATCCTCTCAGATTCCAGAACATTCTGTCACCGAAATGTGAGGAAAATGTGTATTTTTAGCTACATTTTGAGGTTTGCAAAGGATTCTGGGTAACAGAACCTGGTCAGAACCCCACAAGTCACCCCATCTTGGATTCCCCTAGGCCTCTAGTTTTATAGAAAAAATAAACAGGTTTGGTAGGTTTCCCTAGGTGCCGGCTGAGCTAGAGGCCAAAATCTACAGGTAGGCACTTTGCAAAAAACACCTCTGTTTTCTGTCAAAAAATGGGATGTGTCCACGTTGTGTTTTGGTGCATTTCCTGTCACGGGCGCTAGGCCTACCCACACAAGTGAGGTATCAGTTTTATCGGACGACTTGGGAGAACGATGGGTGGTAGGAAATTTGTGGCTCCTCTCAGATTCCAGAACTTTCTGTCACCGAAATGTGAGGAAAATGTGTTTTTTTAGCCAAATTTTGAGGTTTGCAAATGATTCTGTTTTTTTTTTCAGTTGTTATTTTCTGTAGGAAACCCTTGTAGGATCTACACAAATTACCCCTTGCTGAATTCATAATTTTGTGTCTACATTTCAGAAATGTTTTGGTTTCTGGGATCCAGCATTGGTTTCATGCCCATTTCTGTCACTCACTGGAAGGAGGCTGAAAGCACAAAAAATCTTAAAAAAGAAGAAATAGTCACTGTATTTTGGCTAATTTCTTGGCCTCCTTCTAGGGAACCCACAAATTCTGGGTACCTCTAGAATCCCTAGGATGTTGGAAAAAAAGGACGCAAATTTGATGTGGGTAGCTTATGTGAACAAAAAGTTATGAGGGTCTCAGCGCAAACTGCCCCAAATAGCCAAAAAAAGGCTCGGCACAGGAGGTGGAAAAGGCCCGGCAGCGAAGGGGTTAATAACAGCCATCAGAGGAATAATAAGTGTGTTGCAGTTGCATGTGCCTCCACTGAAAGTTTACCTAGTTCTTTTTTGTGTGACTACAACCTCTTTAGGCATGTGGAGTCTTTTAAATTTTCTTTGTCAGTGCTTCTGAGTCTGTGGTCCAGGGGCACATGGGGGTCCTAAACGTCCACTCAGGTGGGGGGGGGTGTAGGTCAGGGGGAGGGTCTATGACTTCTTAGAAAATTAAATAAAATTAACAGATTAATGGAGTGCATATAAATAAAGAAGCAAAATGTATTTTTTAAACGTTCTGTTAATTTGAAGGAATTTTAAATTGGAGGCTAAAAATTAAGGCCCAGAGTTATACTTTTTGATGCAAAACTGCCTTTGCGCAGTTTTGAATCAAAAAGTATAGCGCCGGCTTGCACAGTTTCAGGACACCGGCCAGGTGCCATATTAATGGACCGGCACAACCCGGCACAAATGATGGCTAGCGTAAAAGAAATTACGTTAGCTGGGTGGGGGTGGCGGTATAGGAGAAGGGGTCTTTGCACCAAAAAATTACATTAGGCTGGTTAGAGTAAAAAAAAAATCACTCTAACCAGCCTAACGTCATTTATCGAACCAAATCATCAACACCACATGAGTTCTGTCTTAGAAAAGACAGGAATCATGCCCACCACCCCAATGGGCAGCACAGGGGACAAGGGTCCCCTAGGCATGACCATTGCCGCCAGTGCCATGTGTGGGGGCCCATTTCAGGGCCCCCAGTGGCACTTTAAAAAAAAAGTAAAATACTTACCTCTACTTACCTGGGTTGGGAACCCGCATCCAGTCATGTCCCTCTGGTGTGGGTGTTTCTGGGGCTTAGGATGGGTACCTGTGGGCTCTCTCCATGATGTTTCACTATGGAAATGGATCCACAGGTCCCCTAACGCTGCCAGACCCAGGTGTTAAATAATGGCACTAAGCAGGCTTAGCACTATTATTTAGGCCCGCCTCCCTCCCGTGCACCATTTTTGCATGGGAGGATAACTAAGGCGCTAGAAACTTAGGGCCATATTATACTTTTTGACGCAAAACTGCGCTAACGCAGTTTTGCGCCAAAAAAATTAGCACCGGCTAACGCCATTCTGAAGCGCCATGTGGGCGCCGTATTTATTGAATGGCGATAGCCGGCGTTAGCCGGCGTTAGCCGACCGGCGCTGCCAGGTGTGCGTGAAAAAAAACAACGTACACCAGGCAGCGCCGGCGTAGGGAAAAATGGCGTTTGGGCGTCCCAAAATGGGGCAAGTCAGGCTGAGGCAAAAAAATCGTCTTAACCCGATTTGCGCCATTTGGTTTGGGCGCCCAGACGCCATTGACATGACTCCTGTCTTAGCAAAGACAGGAGTCATGCCCCCTTGCCCAATGGCCATGCCCAGGTGACTTATGTCCCCTGGGCATGGTCATTGGGCATAGTGGCATGTAGGGGGGCACAAATCAGGCCCCCCTATGCCACAATTTTTTTTTTTAAAATACTTACCACAACTTACCTTTTCTTCCCTGGGATGGGTCCCTCCATCCTTGGGTGTCCTCCTGGGGTGGGCAAGGGTGGCAGGGGGTGTCCCTGGGGGCAGGGGAGGGCACCTCTGGGCTCATTCTGAGCCCACAGGTCCCTTAACGCCTGCCCTGACCCAGGCGTTAAAAAGAGGCGCAAATGCGGGGTTTTTTGCCCCGCTGACGCCCGGGAGTATAAATACCACGCACATGCCTGGGAGTCATTTTTTAAGACGGGAACGCCTACCTTGCATCTCATTAACGCAAGGAAGGTGTTCACTCAAAAAAATGACGCTAACTCCATGAACTTTGGCGCTAGACGCGTCTAACGCCAAAGTATAAATATGGAGTTAGTTTTGCATCGAATTTGCGTCGAAAAAAACGACGCAAATTCGGCACAAACGGAGTATAAATATGCCCCTTAGAGTCATTTTTTTGGACGGAAACGCGTAGCTTGCATCTCATTGATGCAAGGTACGTTCGCGCATCCAAAAAATGACTTTAACTCCAATATTTTGGTGCTAGACTCAAAGCAAAACAAGTATAAATCTGGGCTTAAGTTGGTGTCCTCAGAATGGCTCGTGGGAGAAGTCAGTACAAGTGCATCAAACAGTATATAATGTGGATGATGGGTAGCCTAAGTTGTATTTACAATAGGTTCCACCCCCCACTGAAATTTAAATGTTGTGTTTTTATTCTTGAACTAAATAAAATATTTCATCATTTGTGTATTTGTTTGATGAATGCTTTTGACGGACTTCTGGTGAATTGTTTTTTGTTTCAAATCATCAAAAGTGCTTAGGTAGGGGTCCCTGTCTTCGAGTAATGAATCAATGGATGTCCATGGAATCCAATGTTTATTGTTGAGGTCCCCAGATTCCAGTAATAATTAAGAGAGGGTCCACAGAAGTCAAGAGGTTAAAAACTTCTAGGCAATGTTAACATCACCCCCTCTGTAATTTCCCTATCCTCCCATGATGTCAGTCATTTTTCTCTGTCAATGAGCACAAAGTCGGGGAATGAAAAGTAAAAGTTCTGTCCGACTTGCCCTATGTTCCATCATGTCGCATCCAGTAACTTTTTCATTATGGTTCACAAAGTTTGACTGTAAGTAGTTAGGGCAGGGCGAAATTTAAATTACCAGGTTGTAATTTGCTTATTTTTTGGGAATCCTTCCTGCATAAAAACAAGGCTGCGAACAATGCAGACACCCTTACACCATGGTGCAAATTGTGTGACAGTGCAGGGGGGAAGGACAGAAATGCACTGTATCTTGTAAATACAATGTATTTCTGTCCTTTCAAATTAGCGTAGTGAAAGGGCAGCGAGAAGACTTGCATGTGAATTGGATCTAAATACAGCTTAAGGAAGTGGGAACCCTTACTCTATTTAGGTTTCTATTGCGGACTCTCTAACTACATTTAAGTCCTCTTCCCCAGTCTTTACTTAGCTATTGCATACTTTATTTGACAAATACTTCCATCTTTCACATAGGTCACGAAAAACCAGAAGAATTTGCATCAAAATGTACAATTTATGTAATTATTCATATTTACTCCTGGTGCCCAACTGTTAGTGCAATAAGTCTGTTTTGTGGCCCAGGAATGGATTGATATTTAGGGCATGTAGGCACCACCATTATCGGGAGGCAATCTTTTTTAATGTCCTACATACAGATGTTTTGTCAATGTTTGTGCTTTGCTCTCTTGTTCCTTTGTTGATGCTGATAATCTGCCTTGAAGTCTGGTTTCACATTTTTAATTTGTGTCAAAAAGTCTGATTTGCATTTGTGTCTTGTGTATGACAAATACAAAGGTTAAATGAAATTAAAAATAACAAAACACTATTTAAGAAATCATGATATCAGTAATAACTTAATTTAAAATGACCATTTCGTTCATAAAGGTTATAAGTAACTCATTGTTTTTTCCATTGCTCTTCGTTAAGTTTTATTTTGATTTTATGCGTTGCATACAGGGAATATTATACACTAACATCAATAATCAAATGTACAATTAACACGTTCACCACATGAGCCACCTTACAGGAAACCCTCCTGTCATTCTTTGAGAATCAACACTTAACTGTAGGCCCTCAACAGGACTAAAAAACGTGGTCATATCAGGGTTATCTTAAGGTTTTTAGGGGGTTTGAGCAATTCATGCTTTGATGTCCCTGACTGGAAAACCTTTGCATTTTATTCCCATTTTCTACTAATTCAAACCTGTAATGCCAAACAATATTGAATAATACATTAAAAGTTGAGCTGGAGGACTAGATGTGAGAAAGGGATAATTTTCACTTTTCCAGCAGCCTCTTGAAAGATGAGGACCCTGGGCAATTTCCCACTTTGTCCATGCCTTAAAATGTCTACGTTCAAATACAACTTACATTCATGCCAAGGATCACAAAAAAGATTAAAAGGGTGGAGGGGGTTCCCAACGGCAGAATAGTGAAGTATGGCATGCATTAGGACAGTGGTTCCCAACCTTTTGATTTCTTTGGACCCCCACTTTAACATTAATGGAACCCAGGGACCCCCACTGAATCATCATTGGAATCCGGGGACCCCCGCCTGAGTCATTACTGTTAGCTGGGGACCTAATTTGTCAACATTTGTTAATATTATTTTATTTTCTAGGCTCTCACGGACCCCCTGAGAAGACTTCGCGGACCCCCAGGGGTCCCCGGACCACAGGTTGGGAACCACTCCATTAGGATATAACATAACTGTCACACCTTATTACAACAATAGAAAATGCAATGCAACTGCCATCAAGGGTTCAACATCTGCTAATCCCAATGTATGTGTCACTGCTCCTGTAAAAGCCCCATATATGAGAAAATGGTCCATGTGTAACAGATGAGATTACCACAACTCAAAAAATGCACACAACACACTGGATGAAATAATCCTCACTTTTGTTAATTCTGTATTGCCTACCACTGTGTAATTGTGAAGCTTACAAAAAGAGAGTAGACACCAATGTGGTATTTCAGGCAAGTAGAACATCACTGTTTTACCCCATTCTGGCTACACCCAGCAATAGTGTGTAGAAATAGCAGTTCTATTTGAGTCTAACATCCTCTTTCAGATATCCCAGATGCTGGGCTGCCACTTGTACATTGTCTCATTTGGACCCTGATCCTTGGTCTACGGTCTGTCATTTCCCACTGGAGCTGACCAGTGTGAGACAATGGATTATTAGTTGAGGTGGATGGACGTCAACTAAAAGTTATAATGTCACTATCCTTCTAAGGTCCAGTAAAGGTTTCTACGCCACAGAGCAGGCAAACTTAATGTAGGAAAATGTGTAAAGCATTTAAAAGAACCAAAACATTACATATGAAACCAAAACACAATAAAAATCTCACTCCAAGCTATAAAATAGAGAATATGTTAATGAATAAAATGACACCACAAACATCAAAAATCTAATAATGGAAAACAAATATATGACTTTTTAAATTAAAGATAAATAAGATAGCACCAAATAGCTCAAAGCGCCAACCTCAGGTAACTGGTTGCGCTTCACAGGGACAAAAGTAAGGGCATATTTCCAATAAAGTGTCTCAGTGCGGCGCTGCATCAAAATTGGCAGCATTGTGGGGGAGATTAATTTTGTGCAGGAAGGACACCTTCCTGCACAAAAACTATCTTCAATTAGGATTTTCTATGCAGCACACATAGAAAGAGCAAAAAACGCTGACAAATAAAAGCAGTATTCCTCGTTGCTCCATGCTAATGCCACCCCTGGGGTGGTGTTAATTTTTGGTGCTGCCTCAGATTTACGACATCTGGTAAAACTGGGGCAGCATCAAAATGGAATAGGTGTTGCTGTGGAACAGCCACGGCAATATCCATTGCACGTCCCTTCCAGGCAAAGTGCTGTGTGCTAAGGGGGCGTAGTTACAAGGTGATGTTAAGCCACAAAAAGTGGCTTAATGCCGCCTTGTAAATACGGCGCAGTGCACGGTGCCACAAAAACATCACAAAAGTGATGGTTTGGTGGCACTAGGGGCTTGTAAATATTCCTCTACATTTTAAGGCCAACCACAATGGAGCACTGGTCAGATACAAGGACCGGATTTGTCCTGATCAAAGAGTAACCTTCTGACTTAGGAATTTTCTGAAAAGGTAGCATACTCCTTGGGGCCAGGCAGTAGGTTGGATCCAAAGATGGAGTTGTCGATGATGGCGTGCCAAAGGATAAGGTCTCCATGTACCGGGTGATGAAGAAGGTAAAAAATTGGAGCTGGAAAACCCTGGAACATGCATCCAGGATGCCATCTAAGTCAATAATATACAGCTCAACATCAGGTTCAGAAAGGATTTCTACCTTCGAACTTAGGGGCATATTTATGAGAGGTTTGCACTGGTGTTGCGCCAAAACGTTTTATGCAATGGCAGCATAAGCAGTACGCCATATCTATGAGAAGACACATTTGCCCAAAAGTGTAGTTTATGAAGGCTTGCATCAGGAAATAACTGCTCCTAAACCATGCAGCAGGCACAAATTAAAATGTGCAGGGTAGACTTTCCCCTCAAATCTCACACAAACCTAACACAACAACATTTATGGATTTGGCAATGTGTGATGCATCATTTGGATGTTGCGTGCAAAGCCAGAAATGCACCAAAAAATCTGTGCATCAGTAACCCAGATCTAGGAAATGAAACAGTGGCCGAAGTATAAAAACCTGAACATCCAAAAACATTTTGGCAAGCTCAACTACTAAATGGAGGCAGTATTCCTGCAACTCGAATTGGCAAGGATACCACCCCAACGTAGGCAGCAAAGAGGAGAGAGTGTGTGTTCCAACAGCACATCTCCCTCATCAACCTCAGGAAGGATGAGGTAATCAAATTCTACAGAATCAGGAGGGCGTCTATCATAAATTGTTCTACAAGATTGGACCAAGCCTCCTGCCAACACCAGCCAGGCCCCCAAACATTTCTCCACAGGTCAAACTGATGGCTGTGCTCCATAAGGTTGCATCTGGTTCCTTCCAGGTCACAACAGCCAGAGAGGCAGAACTATCACAGGCATCTTTTTCTGCCTTCCTACCCTCTGTCCTCGATGCCATCATTGGCTGACACACCAAGGTACCTTTTCTTCCCCACAAACCACCAATAACAGCTGGAGGCCAAGCAAGGCTTCTATGCCTTCCCCACATGTCAGGTGCCATGGATTGCACAAACTTGTAATTGGTTCGTCCGCCGAAACATCTCTCCTGTGCAGGAATCGGAAGCACATCTACAATATCGACTTCCAGGCCCATTGTGGACCATCTGGGGATGCTGGAAGTATGCATGATATCTACATCTTCTGGCACAGCATTAGCAACAAGTGCTTTCAGAATGGCTGATATGAGAGCGGCCTACTTGTTCATAAGCAAATCTGAAGTATGCAACATACCAACAGAAATGGTGAAATGTATGACATAATAGCCATCTTTGTGTCTCTCAAAGGAGCTAGGGTCATATGTATGAGAGGTATGCCTTAGGCTTGCATCATGCATTGTGGCACATGTGTGATGCAAACAGATATTTGAGGACAAACAACGCCACTTTGTGTGGCTTGGAAATGCGTCCAAAATCTGCAGTAATGCAACACAGCACCAAATAACGTGTTGCATTACTGTGTGTAAGGGAGGTTTTCCTTGGGCAGTGTGTGCTTGTATCCAGGCAACTCCTATGGTTGATGATACATGTCATCTATACCAAAGATGGTAAACCTGGGACTGCATAAAATAAATATGCCTTCCCGGGTGATACATAACAAGAATAAATTACGTAAGTCGGCCAAATCACGTCTGTTTCCTATGTGTGCTGCATTCTGTTGCACACATAAATAGAGGAAAATACCTCTAAGGATTGTTTATAGGTGTCCCTCCCTGCATTAAAATAATCAGGCATGCAATGCAGGCATGCTTGCACAATGGTGCAAGAGTGCCTGTGTTTGTGCCAGCTAGACCATTGTGTGCCACTGCAGGGTGAAAAGGATGAATGGACAGAAATGTACTGTATGGCTTAAATACTGTGCATTCCTGCCCTTTCTCGGTGATGCAGTGCAGCACAGCAAGGTCACTTACAGTGCTGCACTGTGCCACTTTTTGAAATATCTGGCCTCTAGTGTGATGTGCACACAGAGGAAACAACTTACTGCAACATGTAGAAAATTACTTCCCATTCTGCTATACCCTCACTAATCCTGTAATGTCAGTAGCAACAGATAACCTGTGAGTAGTAATGTCTCATCTCACATTGTCTGATTGGACTGAACTCCATTATCTGCACTAGTTAACAAATCAAGATAATAGTGATGTGGGTCACAGGGCAACTTAATATTAGAACAAAGTGAACAGGATGTCTAAGTGTGAGATGAGTGTTTCTTCAGTGCAGTACATAGTCTTGGTATCAGTTAAACTTCAAATAAATTAATGGTGTTTGAACTAATCCTATATTCATAAGTAAGTGTGTCACACATGACAGAATACATATATGTTGGCCATATTTTCTTGAGCAACTCTGAAAGAAATAGTTGTAAATTGAATTTGTGCCTTGCAATTTGAGTGTAGGCCCCATTCATGTGTAAAAGTCAATTTAGTGCACCAACTTGAGACCAACATTACAAAACACACATTTTCTCAGCCATACTGACAGTATAGGTACACACGTATACATATGTATCAAGTCACATTGACATATATAACCAGTGTGATGGATCACCAGTATTGCTTTGTATCTATCCTAAATTCCCTGGCAACGAAGCCATCAATGTTAAACTCACAAACTCAAACACAATGTTGTTAAATATGCATGCTTCAGGAACAAACGTAGAATGGAATGCGACCAGGGCAAGTTATCACAATGTATCAGGGATCCAAGTCTCAACATTCTCAAGTCACATCAATGATGATGAAATCCAGTCATAGAAATACTGAATCCCCTACAAGGTATATTCACATACATACACGTGGAAAACTAAAGTATTGTGTCCATGTCTGTAGAGCAAAGCTACTTGTAACTACATCAGTGTGGCCTACATAATAATGGCCCACATTTCAATACCTATGTGTCCATCTAAGTTCAGCATAACATCTGACAGCAAGCGTTAGCTGAAAGCTGACAATAAACTGTATACCGATTCATGTCACATGTTGCAAATACAATACATGTAGACAGCAAATTCCCATGCCAAAGTAAGTGAACAAATCAAAGTCTGGGTGAATGTCGCGTGGGCTAGCAACAACATTCAGACATTTCAAAAGTACATTAGTATGTGTGAGTGTCAAACAGATTGGCACTGTTCAGGCCTATCTAGTGCTGAATATGTAATACAAAATCAGATCACAACTTTGTCACTTTGCACATGTACTGAGTGCACCTACTTTAGAGTTGTCCATAACTTTCAGAAATACCTAGGACAGTAATCTACTACCTGAAAATGAAAGTCAACATGTAGAAATGCACAAAGTATCAGGACCTAATCAACATTAGCAGTGACACAGATAACTGGAAGAGACGTGTCAAACCATGGTAAACTACATATATAACACATCTGTTA
The DNA here is from genome assembly GCF_031143425.1 of Pleurodeles waltl. NCBI lineage: Eukaryota > Metazoa > Chordata > Amphibia > Caudata > Salamandridae > Pleurodeles > Pleurodeles waltl. Next base: position 354,401,261 of record NC_090449.1, on the reverse strand, counting down.
GAAATGGGTTTTTTGTATGAAAGTCAGGTTACCCCCTGTTCAAGCAAGGATCCTCACTCCAGTCAGGGTAAAAGAGAATCACCCTCAGCTAACCCCTGCTTACCCCCTTGGTAGCTTGGCAGAGCAGTAGGCTTAACTTCTAGGTTTAAAGTATTTGTACCAACACACACAGTAACTTAATGAAAACACTATAAAATGACACAACATAGGTTTAGAAAAATAGGAAATATTTATCTAAACAAAACAAGACCAAAATGACAAAATCCAACATACACAAGTCAAGTTATGAATTTTTGAAGATTAAACTAAAAAATAGCGATTAGAAACACAAAATGCTTCGATGAGGTGTTAACACGGCGTCGTAACGTAGTCGTTCACAACAATATGACACCAGTGGCGCCGGACACAGAGTCGCGTACACCCCCAGGTACAGTACCTTGGTGAAGAAATGAAAACGAGCCGATGCCCGAAGTCGGGGATTGCGGCATCTGTGCGAAACGTTGAATCCGTGCACTTCGAGCGGCGTCGGTCACAATGTGATGCGGCGACTTCCACGGAGTTGCAGACTTCGGCGGGGCTGCAGCGATGTTGGGCCTGCGAAGGTCGTCTCATTCCACCGAAGATCACGGAGTCGGGTGCAGGTGGCGTCACTGTATTCAGCAGCGGCGCCGGTCCGAAGTCGTCCGAAGTCGATTTCCTTGGATTTTCACCAGCTTTCCTTTTAATAGTCCAGGGTCTGGATAGGGAACTACTTGTCAGAGCAGGAGTATCTCTAGAGACTCCAGGTGCTGGAAGAGAGAAGTCTTTGCTGTCCCTGAGACTTCAAACAACAAGATGCAAGTTCTAAATCAAGCCCTTGGAGATTTCTTCAGAAGATGGAAGGCACACAAAGTCCAGTCTTTGCCCTCTTACTCTGGCAGAAGCAACAACTGCAGGATAGCTTCACAAAGCACAGTTACAGGCAGGGAAGCTCTTCTTCCTCAGCTCTTCAGCTCTTCTCCAGGCAGAGGTTCCTCTTGTTTCCAGAAGTGTTCTAATGTCTGTGGTTTTGGGTGCCCTTCTTACACCCAATTTCTCCTTTGAAGAAGGCCTACTTCAAAGTAAAGTTTCTTATGAATGTGAAATCCTGCCTTGCCCAGGCCAAGCCCCTGACACTCACCAGGGGGTCGGAGACTGCATTGTGTGAGGACAGGCACAGCCCTTTCAGGTGTAAGTGACCACTCCTCCCCACCCTCCTAGAACAGATGGCTCATCAGGAAATGCAGACTTTACCCCAGCTCCTTTTGTGTCACTGTCTAGTGTGAGGTGCAACCAGCCCAACTGTCAAACTGACCCAGACAGGGAATCCACAAACAGGCAGAGTCACAGAAATGGTTTAAGCAAGAAAATGCCCACTTTCTAAAAGTGGCATTTTCAAACACACAATCTTAAAATAAACTTTACTAAAATATGTATTTTTAAATTGTGAGCTCAGAGACCCCAAACTCTAATGTCCATCTGCTCCCAAAGGGAATCTACTCTTTAATCAGATTGAAAGGTAGCCCCCATGTTAAGCTATGAGAGGACAGGCCTTTCAACAGTGAAAAACAAATTTAGCAATATGTTACTGTCAGGACATGTAAAAAACATTACTATGGCCCACATTACAACTTTGGTGGCCGGCAACTGGCGCCTTCCAAGTTGTAACCGCAGGCGCCAATGCGGCATCACTCCCGCGGTGGCCATTTAGACATCCCCGCTGGGCCGGCGGGTTGAAACCGAGTGGGTACACTTGCCAAGTCGAATTTACAGTTAAAATTGCACACACAGACACTGCAATGGCAGGTCTGAGACATGATTACAGAGCTACTTATGTGGGTGCCACAACCAGTGCTGCAGACCCACTAGTAGCATTTGATTTACAGGCCCTGACACCTCTAGTGTACTTTACTAGGGACTTACTAGTAAATCATATATGCCAATCACGGTTAAACCAATCAACAATACAATTTACGCAAACAGCATATGCACTTTAGCACTGGTTAGCAGCGGTAAAGTGCTCAGAGTTCAAAAACCAACAGCAACAGGTCAGAAAAAATAGGAGGCAGGAGGCAAAAAGATTGGGGATGACCCTGCATAGGAAAAAAAGTCCAACAACATAAAGTTCAATGATGTAAGAAATATCTATGAGTTAGTCAGTATACATAACACATATGGACAGGTATGTCTCTGTAACAATGTGCATAATCATTAAAAGTTGTTTTTTACTACTTTCAGCTGGCCAAGGATATGGTCTGCAGCCATGTGTTATTACCCCATTACCCCTATCCCCAGACGGAGCACAAAAACCAGACACTGACCAGGACTGGGAACATGGTTAAAAGGACATTCAGTGTTCTGAAGTCCAGGTTACAGGCCTGGATATGTCTGGGGGGAGATTGTTATACTCCTCCCCCCATGATGTGGAAGATAAATCTGCTGTGTGCAATCCTAGGCAACATATTTGATAGAACATATGTTCAATGGGACTTGGAGCCAGAAGAGATGACAATGGTGGAGAAATCCGCCACACAATAGCTGGTCAGAGGTGACACAACAGCATTGTGTCCATTTTTTTCATAACTGATTTATATGATGGACATATTCTCAGAATTGTTCTTAAATGTTCAACATGATAATAAATGTTTGAACTCATTCATTGTCTGTGTGTCTGTGTCTGCCACAGTCAATGTAAACATCAAGTCACTCACATCTTTTCAATTAGAAGTAGTCCTAAACATGTTTCATTCATGCTTTCAGACCAGTTGAGCAACATGGGGTCATGGCTTTGCGTCAATGAGATGCAGGATGGGCGTTCCCATCCAAAAAATGACTCTAATGCCATAGGTCCTCATTTATCTTCCCATGCAAAAATGGTACATGGGGGGAGGTAGCCTAAATAATGGCTCTAAGACTGCTTATCGCCATTATTTAACGATTGCGTCTGGGCAGGCGTTAGGGGACCTGTGGACCCATTTCCATGGTCTAACACAATGGAAAAAGCCCACAGGTGCCCTCCCCAAGCCCCAGGAATATCCCCACCTCACCAGAGGGACACCATCCCAGGTAAGTATAGGTAAGTAAAGGTAAGTATTTACATTTTTTTTAAAGGGCCATTGGGAGCCCTTAAATGTACCCCTCTACATGGCACTGGGTGGAATGGCTATGCCAAGGGGACCCTTGTCCTGTGTGCTGGCCACTGGGGTGGTGGGCATGACTCCTGTCTTTTATAAGACATGAGTCATATGGTATGGATGGTTTTCGTCAAGAAATGATGCTAGGTTGGTTAGAGTCATCTTTTTTTACTCTAACCAGACTAACATTATTTTTTGGTGCAAAACCCTCTTCTCCCATATTGCCACCCCCACCCGGCTAAAGTAATTTTTTTTTACACTAGCCCACCCTTTATGCCGGATTGCGCCATTTCAAAAATTTGGCACCTGGCTGGTGTCCTGGAATGATGCAAGCCGGCACTATACTTTTTGATGCAAAACTGCTCACACTCTGTTTTGCATCAAAAAGTAAAAATTTGGGCCTATCTAACTCAAGCTTAATGACACTTCTCAGGGCTAACCAGCTGGCCTTGGGTGGCTCAAAACTATACAAATAGATTTGCGTTTCACATTTACCATGGTGCTTTGTGCAAGTGCCACACATATCGTTTCATACATATATACCTGAGTGCAGAAGTATGTTTGCCACCACATTACATGGAGGACCTTGCCTAGCTTTGTGCACAAAGACATGGCTGCCTGACAGTCACATGTGCAATATTGGAATTTTATGTGTGATCGGAAAGCTCATGAATCCTGCCTTTGTGGGCTGCCATTTTGTCTGCTGTACCCCTGGTTTGCTGATGAGGGATGCACATGCTCTCCTTGAACCCAGACTGACTCCTCAGCCCATGTGCCAGCCCACCTGTCATGAAGTGACAGGGGCATGAATAAATTACAGCCACCCAGATTCACCACCTGGACCCTGTCCTCTGTCAATCAGACTTGCCAGCTGGTGCCAACCCAGTCCCAAGCTCTGGCAAATGCCACATAACCCTGGGTATGCTATCCTATTTATAAAAATATTCCTGCATCCCCAAAGCTATATAAGCCCACCCAGGACTACTACAAACTATTAAAAGAAGTACTTTTTTAAATTAGTCTCATTATATGATAATAATTACTCTGTTCCCCTCACAATAAAATAAAACTCAAAAACTTACACCTAACTAGTTGACATGTCACACCTAGCACATTATGAACACAAATGGAACAAATATGCAACCTTAATACTTGCCAACTATAAATCCAGGACCAATGGAAGTGTTCCCAAGGTGAGAGTTCCTGCATTTCATAGTCCTCTTCAGTAGATCCTGCACATTTGGCCAGCTGCGTGGGTCAGAGCCAATGCATTGCCCCTGTTGCACAGCACATTGACCCAGTTGCACCGGTCCTAAGCTGTGCATCAATGCCAATGCATGGAAGTGACTGCAGAAGGTCTAATGCACTATGCAGGCACCACACCCTGGCTATTTCAGTAGCGAAGCATCATAAAATGCAATGCAAATCTCAGAAACTGACAGGCTAAAGCCAGGAAATGATGTAATGAGTGCGGCAGCAACCAAATTGGGAAGTGTTAAAGTTAGTTTTACTTTCTCTTAAAGTCTTTTAGTTTGTGCTGGGGGTTGGAGGTGTATTTGTGTGAATTTTAGTCTTGCCGGTGTCTGCTCTGTACCTATCTTGTGCTAATTGTGTATTGTTGTTGTAAATTGTCTTGTTAAGAAGTGTTTGTCTGGGGTTTAGTGCTCATAGCATGAGTGTGGCCATGTCAAGAAAGGGTATGGCAAAGAACTTGTCAGAGGGAGAGTCTGTGGTCCTGTTACGGCTGCTGGCTTATTATGTTCCAAGTATGATGGTATCAGGGGTAGAGTCAGCCACGGGTACCCACCAAGCACTGGGAGAGGGTGTACTGGCACATGGCCAGGGTATTCGGGGTGGAGCACACCGTCCACCAGATGGAGCATAGATGGGCTGACGTGTACCCCAAGAGATGGATCTGGTACAACACCTTGGATTGGAGATTGGCTGCCACCATAGGTATGCATGTATGTACCAGCTGCATGTATTTGTGTAACAATCAGAGTTTAAAAAATGTAAAATTGTAAGAGACAGATCATTTAATGTGGTGTTTACACAACTCCTGTGTAAATCGGTTGAATTGCTATTTTCCTGCTCGGGGGCCTGTTCAATATTATGTGGCTTTAATATTTAAAATATGTGTGGTTGAATTTGGAAACTTGACCTGATTTTACATACGTAATAGTGCAGGGCCTGATCCAAACATTTTAAAACTTGGCACAGGTGGTGTGTAAGAAGGAATTTAATGTTCAATCTCTTATGATGTTAACCATCTCATGTGTGCTACATTGTTCACCACACATAGCCAGTTTAACATGGCTCTGGCAATTACAATAGTTAATGTAGTTGGGCCTTACAGGACAGAAATGCATACCGTCTTCCAAGGCATGCACCATGTTGCAAGGTAGAATGCTTTACTGCTGGTCCGCTCTGTGCACCAGTGACATGAATAGTCTGATATGGTCCTTTACAATGTCACATAATGGGTATATATATGTCCTTTATCATCCCAGAACTACTTTGCCCTGCCTCCAGATAATGGTTCTGCCCCTTTGTGTCATGGTGCAAGGGGCCATGAGATGATGGTGCCCAGCAGTACACAAAACATGCACATGCCTGAGGTATGCTTTAGGCATGTGATGTGAGATATGTCTGAGTGTCAACATCCAGCCAACTCTGCCACGTAAGGTGACTAGTTGCATCTCATATCTTCAGACAGTGTATACATATGTGTGTCCAATGTGTTGACAGTGCCAAACTATTGAAATGTCATAGTACTGTTCATGATATGTAGACACTGTGCATTTGCACTGTTTATAATGCAATGTTCCAATTGTCTGGTAGGTGGGCCAGCATCTGACACCAGTGTGAAAGTTGCAACCTTCCGGGAGTCCAATGCTACAAGTAAGTATAATTAATACATGGTTGTAGTATAAGATTTGTGTGTAACCCATGATAACAGTATCATTGTGATGTGTACAGGGATGTATACCATTTTGTACTCAGTAAACAAGCACAACAGAGCTTGTATGCAGAATAATTTTATATGGACACAGATTTATGTCAATGTCGATGTAGAGGCAATGTATGCAGGGACACAGGGATCATTTACCTTTCCCTGCTGTGGTATTGTTTGCTCACCTACTGGTTGGTTGCCTTTGGCACACGCACCATCATCCGGCACTAGATCTGCTGGTGGTCCAGAGAAGCAAAATGTGACATCCAACACATTGCACAAACATTATGAACAGTGGTTCAACAAATGTTGCAGCCAAGTGGAATGAGATAGGTTTAGTTTTTCTGGACACTGTATGCTTTGCTATGTCCATATCTGAGTTTGATATTGATGCTGATGAGGTGAAACATATTACCCAGACAGTGGTACTGAGTGTAAACATTACATCTCATGTAATTTGAAATGGAACAAGTGTGTGTGTTTAAATGACACATATATTGCTTTATTTTGCATCATACTTTGTTCATACATACTGTGCACAATGAATGTCCCCTGCAGTATAAAATGAATGTGAAAGACTATAGGCATGGTCAGACATTCATGCTGATCAACACTTATGATGGTTTGTGGCCCATACCTGTTTCAGTAGCTATGTTTGATTTCAAAAGTCTAAAATATACAAACTTTTATGACTTTTTCAGCAGGCTAGCCATTATTTCTATGATAGATGCTGCTATCGCTGTTGTGATAGTGCAAACTTTTTCCTTACCAAGGATTTGAGTCATGGCAGAGGACAGACATACAGGGCATATTTATACTCTGTTTGTGCCACATTTGCATCATATTTTTATGCAAATGCGGCACAAACTTAACTCCATATTTATATTTTGATGCTAAATATATCAAAATATTGGAGTTAGCACCATTTTTTGGATGCGCCAACTCACCTTGCGTGAATGAGATGCAAGGTAGACTTTCTCATCTAAAAAATGACGTTAAGCCCCATGCGCAATATTTATCTTCTGAGGCAAAAATAACGCACACCTAAGAGGCGCACCCAAAACATGACGCAAAACCTCATTAGCGTCAAATTTTAACACCTGCGTCAGACCAGGCCTTGAAATGAGGCCCACACACCACTACTTAAGGACAACTCACAGAAGGAACATTTGCAACCTCCAGGACAACATGGAAGATGTACTGTACCAGCTTGGCACACACTGCAGACGTCAGCGACAACAGCAGTTCCCTCCACCACCATAGCACCAACCCCAAACACCACCACAGCACCCACAAAGGCAGCGTAGAAGGTGGGAGAGGATTTTCAGACAGCGCACAACCCTACTTAGTCTCAGGGAACAAGACATGATCTGGATTTACCACCTCAACCAGGAGTCTAGTGTCCGCCTGCTGCACCACATTGCACCAGACATCATAGCCAGGCTGCAAACTCCAATAAACCACCCATTACAAAGCTCCTCTCTGTCCTGCACATGCTGGCATCTGGATCCTTTCAGACAACAGGGGCACAAGTCACTGGGGTCTTCCAGCCATCATCTCAGTGTTCCTACCGAAGGTCCTAGATTCCGTCATCCACTTAACACCCTGTCATATATGCTTCCCAAACACCCAGCAACTGCACCAGGAGACCAAGCAAGATTTCTATGAATTTGCTGGGTTTCTGAATGTGCTGGGTGCAATGGACTGCGCCCATGTCCATCTGGTGCCACCTGCAGCTACGGAACACCTAAACAGGAACCCCAAGCACACCCATTCCATAAATGTGCAGGCCATCGTGGACCACTGTGGGCTCTTCACTAACATCTTGGGCAAGTATCTCAGTAGTGTTCATGATGAATTCATATTCCCGCACTCCACTGAGCGGTTCCAGGATGGGCAATATGGCAATGGCCTTCTTGTCAGTGAGTTAACAAACTCCAGCCATCATCTCAGTGTTCCTACCGAAGGTCCTAGATGCCGTCATCCACTTAACACCCTGTCATATATGCTTCCCAAACACCCAGCAACTGCACCAGGAGACCAAGCAAGGTTTCTATGAATTTGCTGGGTTTCTGAATGTGCTGGGTGCAATGGACTGCGCCCATGTCCATCTGGTGCCACCTGCAGCTACGGAACACCTAAACAGGAACCCCAAGCACACCCATTCCATAAATGTGCAGGCCATCGTGGACCACTGTGGGCTCTTCACTAACATCTTGGGCAAGTATCTCAGTAGTGTTCATGATGAATTCATATTCCCGCACTCCACCGAGCGGTTCCAGGATGGGCAATATGGCAATGGCCTTCTTGTCAGTGAGTTAACAAACTCCAGCCATCATCTCAGTGTTCCTACCGAAGGTCCTAGATGCCGTCATCCACTTAACACCCTGTCATATATGCTTCCCAAACACCCAGCAACTGCACCAGGAGACCAAGCAAGGTTTCTATGAATTTGCTGGGTTTCTGAATGTGTTGGGTGCAATGGACTGCACCCATGTCCATCTGGTGCCACCTGCAGCTACGGAACACCTAAACAGGAACCCCAAGCACACCCATTCCATAAATGTGCAGGCCATCGTGGACCACTGTGGGCTCTTCACTAACATCTTGGGCAAGTATCTCAGTAGTGTTCATGATGAATTCATATTCCCGCACTCCACCGAGCGGTTCCAGGATGGGCAATATGGCAATGGCCTTCTTGTCAGTGAGTTAACAAACTGATCAAAACACGTACAACACTCCAACCCTGTAGGACAAACAAGTCACACACCACAACAAATACACATGGGCAGGGCAACATGCTGCAGTATACAACAATCATTGCACATCACAAACCCATATACTCACTAGTACCAAACACAACCACAACCCGACTGCCACACCACATGAAGGACAGGTGGAGCCATGTCCCCTTTGCATACAGAAGAAGCCCACAAACCACTAAAAGTGTCCATTGGTTGACTACTAAATACACTTCAGGCACATCACACCAAATTAAGAATAGCTCTGCTTTTTCAAAGGCATATGCCATGGCTATGTTAAAAAAGTCACACCCAATCACACACCCACCTAAAGCATGGTGTGCAAGCTTCTGGCACAATCTACATGAAATGCCACCCAGATGTTGCCAAAATCAACTACATCTCTTCTACACATACCTAACATATCTGTAGTGTGCACATATATCTGTCTGGTGCAATGTGTCACACATATAGGAATACAAATGTAACCGTGATGAAATAACGTGGGGTAGAATCATGAGAAATTGTGCCACACCTACTCTGCTGCCTCCTCACATGTGCCACTTAGTCCCCCCTAACACCATCAAGTTCAGTAAATTTAAATTGTGCACCATGGTGCAGAGTCAGTGCACAATTTAAATTATCATGAATGCCATAGTAGACCCCTGTAGGAGTATAGAGGACATGACTTACCATACATGCACTGTACTAAATGACACTTTCGAAAAATAGCTGTGTTCCCAAATTCTGCACTGTGCATGTGTTTAAAGTATGTCAGAAAATCCATTAATGGAAGCTACAAGATATATCTGTACCAAATGTGATCAACATACTAATATGTGATACACAACCTTGTACACTTGATGGCTGCCACAACCATCATCTGCCACTATGGACCAATAAGGGGCAGATTTATGAAAAGTGGCACTGCACATAGTGCAGCACCACTATTCTTTTGCCCCTTAGCGCCCCCTAACACCACCATGGTAGCGCCGTATGTTAAATACAGCTCACCATGGCGATAGATAGGGTGACTAGCGGCATAATTTTTTATGCTAGTCCGGCACCTTAGGTGAAGAACTTTCTACGGCGATACAGCACTTGCTGCACCTACTTAGGGTGAAGAATTTTTTGAAAAATTCTCGCTATTTATATTTAAATGACTGCATTTACCATGATGCCTTGGGGCTATTTTCCTCTTGACTACAAGGCAGTGTACTCCCTTTTTCTTTTTGGATGTCTAAATGACGGCTCCCGTAAGCCTCTTGCTGATGAGCACTTGCCATGCACCTGTGCGCCTACTGAGTGGTACAAAAACCTGTGAAGACGTTTGGTGGCATTTCAAGCGACCCTTTCAGTTACATACGCTCTCTGCTGATGAAGGCCGAAAGCCAGAAACACGTGTCCAGAGATACGGCACTCGCTGCACCTACCTTAGATGAAGAAGTTTCTACAGCGATACGGCACTTGCTGCACCTACTTGGGGTGAATAATTTTTTGAAACATTCTCGCTATTTATATTTAAATGACTGCATTTACCATGATGCCTTGGGGCTATTTTCCGCTTTAATGCAAGGCAGTGTGCTCCCTTTTTCTTTTTGGATATCTAAATGACAGCTCCCGTAAGCCTCTTGCTGATGAGCACTGGGGATGCACCTGTGCGCCTACTGAGTGGTACAAAACCCTGTGAAGACGTTTGGCGTCATTTCAAGCGACCCCTTCAGTTACATACGCTCTCTGCTGATGAAGGCCGAAAGCCAGAAACACGTGTCCAGAGATACGGCACTCGCTGCACCTACCTTAGATGAAGAACGTTCTACAGCGATACGTCACTTGCTGCACCTACTTAGGGTGAAGAATTTTTTGAAAAATTCTCGCTATTTATATTTAAATGACTGCATTTACCATGATGCCTTGGGGCTATTTTCCTCTTGACTACAAGGCAGTGTACTCCCTTTTTCTTTTTGGATATCTAAATGACGGCTCCCGTAAGCCTCTTGCTGATGAGCACTTGCCATGCACCTGTGCGCCTACTGAGTGGTACAAAAACCTGTGAAGACGTTTGGTGGCATTTCAAGCGACCCTTTCAGTTACATACGCTCTCTGCTGATGAAGGCCGAAAGCCAGAAACACGTGTCCAGAGATACGGCACTCGCTGCACCTACCTTAGATGAAGAAGTTTCTACAGCGATACGGCACTTGCTGCACCTACTTGGGGTGAATAATTTTTTGAAACATTCTCGCTATTTATATTTAAATGACTGCATTTACCATGATGCCTTGGGGCTATTTTCCGCTTTAATGCAAGGCAGTGTGCTCCCTTTTTCTTTTTGGATATCTAAATGACAGCTCCCGTAAGCCTCTTGCTGATGAGCACTGGGGATGCACCTGTGCGCCTACTGAGTGGTACAAAACCCTGTGAAGACGTTTGGCGTCATTTCAAGCGACCCCTTCAGTTACATACGCTCTCTGCTGATGAAGGCCGAAAGCCAGAAACACGTGTCCAGAGATACGGCACTCGCTGCACCTACCTTAGATGAAGAACGTTCTACAGCGATACGTCACTTGCTGCACCTACTTAGGGTGAATAATTTTTTGACAAATTCTCGCTATTTATATTTAAATGACTGCATTTACCATGATGCCTTGGGGCTATTTTCCACTTGAATGCAAGGCAGTGTGCTCCCTTTTTCTTTTTGGATATCTAAATGACAGCTCCTGTGAGCCTCCTGCTGACGAGCACTGGCAATGCACCTGTGCGCCTACTGAGTGGTACAAAAACCTGTGAAGACGTTTGCCGGCATTTCAAGTGACCCCTTCAGTTACATACGCTCTCTGCTGATGAAGGCCGAAAGCCAGAAACACGTGTCCAGAGATACGGCACTCGCTGCACCTACCTTAGGTGAAGAACTTTCTACAGCGATATGCGATTGTTGCACCTACTTAGGGTGAATAATTTTTGGAAAAATTCTCGCTATTTATATTTAAATGACTGCATTTACCATGATGCCTTGGGGCTATTTTCCACTTGAATGCAAGGCAGTGTGCTCCCTTTTTCTTTTTGGATGTCTAAATGACAGCTCCCGTGAGCCTCTTGCTGATGAGCACTGGCGATGCACCTGTACGCCTACTGAGTGGTACAAAAACCTGTGAAGACGTTTGCCGGCATTTCAAGTGACCCCTTCAGTTACATACGCTCTCTGCTGATGAAGGGCGAAAGCCAGAAACACGTGTCCAGAGATACGGCACTCGCAGCACCTACCTTAGGTGAAGAACTTTCTACAGCGATACGCGATTGTTGCACCTACTTAGGGGGAATATTTTTTGGAAAAATTCTCGCTATTTATATTTAAATGACTGCATTTACCATGATGCCTTGGGGCTATTTTCCACTTGAATGCAAGGCAGTGTGCTCCCTTTTTCTTTTTGGATGTCTAAATGACTTCTCCCGTGAGCCTCTTGCTGACGAGCACTTGCCATGCACCTGCGCGCCTACTGAGTGGTACAAAAACCTGTGAAGGCGTTTGGCGGCATTTCAATCGACCCCTTCAGTTACATACACTCTCTGCAGATGAAGGCCAAAAGCCAGAAACACGTGTCCAGAGATACGGCACTCGCTGCACCTACCTTAGGTGAAGATCTTTCTACAGACATAAGGCACTTGCTGCACCTACTTAGGGTGAATATTTTTTGAAAAATTCTCGCTATTAATATTTAAATGACTGCATTTACCATGATGCCTTGGGGCTATTTTCCGCTTGAATGCAAGGCAGTGTGCTCCCTTTTTCTCTTTGGATGTCTAAATGACGGCTCCCATGAGCCTCTTGCTGACGAGCACTTGCCATGCACCTGTGCGCCTACTGAGTGGTACAAAAACCTGTGAAGACGTTTGGCAGCATTTCAAGTGACCCCTTCAGTTACATACACTCTCTGCTGATGAAGGCCGAAAGCCCAAAAAACGTGTCCAGAGATATGGCACTCGCTGCACCTACCTTAGGTGAAGAACTTTCTACAGACATAAGGCACTTGCTGCACCTACTTAGGGTGAATAATGTTTTGAAAAATTCTCGCTATTTATATTTAAATGACTACATTTACCTTGATGCCTTGGGGCTATTTTCCGCTTGAATGCAAGGCAGTGTGCTCCCTTTTTCTTTTTGGATGTCTAAATGGCGGGTCCCATGAGCCTCTTGCTGAAGAGCACTGGCGATGCACCTGTTCGCCTACTGAGTGGTACAAAAACCTGTGAAGACGTTTGGCGGCATTTCAAGCGACCCTTTCAGTTACATACACTCTCTGCTGATGAAGGCCGAAAGCCAGAAACACATGTCCAGAGATACGGCACTCGCGGCACCTACCTTAGGTGAAGAACTTTCTACAGACATAAGGCACTTGCTGCACCTACTTAGGGTGAATAATTTTTTGAAAAATTCTCGATATTTATATTTAAATGACTGCATTTACCTTGATGCTTTGGGGCTATTTTCCGCTTGAATGCAAGGCTGTGTGCTCCCTTTTTCTTTTTGGATATCTAAATGACGGCTCCCGTGAGCCTCTTGCTGACGAGCACTTGTCATGCACCTGTGCGCCTACTGAGTGGTACAAAAACCTGTGAAGACGTTTGGCGGCATTTCAAGCGACCCCTTCAGTTACATATGCTCTCTGCTGATGAAAGCTGAAAGCCAGAAACACGTGTCCAGAGATACGGCACTCGCTGCACCTATCTTAGGTGAAGAACTTTCTACAGTGATACGGCACTTGCTGCACCCACTTAGGGTGAATAATTTTTGGAAAAATTCTCGCTATTTATATTTAAATGACTGCATTTACCATGATGCCTTGGTGCTATTTTCCGCTTGAATGCAAGGCAGTGTGCTCCCTTTTTCTTTTTGGATGTCTAAATGACGGCTCCCGTGAGCCTCTTGCTGACGAGCACTGGCGATGCACCTGTGCGCCTATTGAGTGGTACAAAAACCTGTGAAGACGTTTGGCGGCATTTCAAGCGACCCCTTCAGTTACATACGCTCTCTGCTGATGAAGGCCGAAAGCCAGAAACACGTGTCCAGAGATACGGCACTTGCTGCACCTACCTTAGGTGAAGAACTTTCTACAGCGATACGGCACTTGCTGCACCTACTTAGGGTGAATAATTTTTTGAAAAATTCTCGCTATTAATTTTTAAATGACTGCATTTACCATGACGCCTTGGGGCTATTTTCCGCTTCAATGCAAGGCAGTGTGCTCCCTTTTTCTTTTTGGATGTCTAAATGACGGCTCCCATGAGCCTCTTGCTGACGAGCACTTGCCATGCACCTGTGCGCCTACTGAGTGGTACAAAAACCGGTGAAGACGTTTGGCAGCATTTCAAGCGACCCCTTCAGTTACATACACTCTCTGCTGATGAAGGCCGAAAGCCAAAAAAACGTGTCCAGAGATATGGCTCTCGCTGCACCTACCTTAGGTGAAGAACTTTCTACAGCGATACAGCACTTGCTGCACCTACTTAGGGTGAATAATTTTTTGAAAAATTCTCGCTATTTATATTTAAATGACTGCATTTACCATGATGCCTTGGGGCTATTTTCCGCTTGAATGCAAAGCAGTGTACTCCCTTTTTCTTTTTGGATGTCTAAATGACGGCTCCCGTGAGCCTCTTGCCGACGATCACTTGCCGTGCGCCTACTGAGTGGTACAAAAACCTGTGAAGACGTTTGGCGGCATTTCAAGCGACCCTTTCAGTTACATACGCTCTCTGCTGATGAAGGCCGAAAGCCAGAAACACGTGTCCAGAGATACGGCACTCGCTGCACCTACCTTAGGTGAAGAACTTTCTACAGCGATACGGCACTTGCTGCACCTACTTAGGGTGAATACTTTTTTGAAAAATTCTCGCTATTTATATTTAAATGACTGCATTTACCTTGATGCCTTGGGGCTATTTTCCGCTGATTGCAAGGCAGTGTGCTCCCTTTTTCTTTTTGGATATCTAAATGACGGCTCCCGTGAGCCTCTTGCTGATGAGCACTGGCGATGCACCTGTGCGCCTACTGAGTGGTACAAAAACCTGTGAAGACGTTTGGCGGCATTTCAAGCGACCCCTTCAGTTACATACGCTCTCTGATGATGAAGGCCGAAAGCCAGAAACACGTGTCCAGAGATAATGCACTCGCTGTACCAACCTTAGGTGAAGAACGTTCTACAGCTATACGGCACTTGCTGCACCTACTTAGGGTGAATATTTTTTTTTAAAATTCTCGCTTTTTATATTTAAATGACTGCATTTACCATGATGCCTTGGGGCTATTTTCCGTTTGAATGCAAGGCAGTGTGCTCCCTTTTTCTTTTTGAATGTCTAAATGACGGCTCCCGTGAGCCTCTTGCTGACGAGCACTGGCGATGCACCTGTGCGCCTACTGAGGGGTACAAAAACCTGTGAAGACGTTTGGCGTCATTTCAAGCGACCCCTTCAGTTACATACGCTCTCTGCTGATGAAGGCCGAAAGCCAGAAACACGTGTCCAGAGATACGCCACTCGCTGCACCTACCTTAGATGAAGAACGTTCTACAGCGATACGTCACTTGCTGCACCTACTTAGGGTGAATAATTTTTTGACAAATTCTCGCTATTTATATTTAAATGACTGCATTTACCATGATGCCTTGGGGCTATTTTCCGCTTGAATGCAAGGCAGTGTGCTCCCTTTTTCTTTTTGGATGTCTAAATGACAGCTCCTGTGAGCCTCTTGCTGACGAGCACTGGCGATGCACCTGTGCGCCTACTGAGTGGTACAAAAACCTGTGAAGACGTTTGCCGGCATTTCAAGTGACCCCTTCAGTTACATACGCTCTCTGCTGATGAAGGACGAAAGCCAGAAACACGTGTCCAGAGATACGGCACTCGCTGCACCTACCTTAGGTGAAGAACTTTCTACAGCAATATAACACTTGCTGCACCTACTTAGGGTGAATAATTTTTTGAAAAATTCTCACTATTTATATTTAAATGACTGCATTTACCATGATGCCTTGGGGCTATTTTCTGCTTGAATGCAAGGCAGTGTGCTCCCTTTTTCTTTTTGGATGTCTAAATGACAGCTCCCGTGAGCCTCTTGCTGATGAGCACTGGCGATGCACCTGTGCGGCTACTGAGTGGTACAAAAACCTGTGAAGACGTTTGGCGGCATTTCAATCGACCCCTTCAGTTACATATACTCTCTGCAGATGAAGGCCAAAAGCCAGAAACACGTGTCCAGAGATACGGCACTCGCTGCACCTACCTTAGGTGAAGATCTTTCTACAGACATAAGGCACTTGCTGCACCTACTTAGGGTGAATATTTTTTGAAAAATTCTCGCTATTTATATTTAAATGACTGCATTTACCATGATGCCTTGGGGCTATTTTCCGCTTGAATGCAAGTTAGTGTGCTCCCTTTTTCTTTTTGGATGTCTAAATGACGGCTCCCATGAGCCTTTTGCTGACGAGCACTTGCCATGCACCTGTGCGCCTACTGAGTGGTACAAAAACCGGTGAAGACGTTTGGCAGCATTTCAAGCGACCCCTTCAGTTACATACACTCTCTGCTGATGAAGGCCGAAAGCCCAAAAAACGTGTCCAGAGATATGGCACTCGCTGCACCTACCTTAGGTGAAGAACTTTCTACAGACATAAGGCACTTGCTGCACCTACTTAGGGTGAATATTTTTTGAAAAATTCTCGCTATTTATATTTAAATGACTACATTTACCTTGATGCCTTGGGGCTATTTTCCGCTCGAATGCAAGGCAGTGTGCTCCCTTTTTCTTTTTGAATGTCTAAATGACGGCTCCCATGAGCCTCTTTCTGAAGAGCACTTGCCATGCACCTGTGCGCCTACTGAGTGGTACAAAAACCTGTGAAGACGTTTGGCGGCATTTCAAGCGACCCTTTCAGTTACATACCCTCTCTGCTGATGAAGGCCGAAAGCCAGAAACACATGTCCAGAGATACGGCACTCGCGGCACCTACCTTAGGTGAAGAACTTTCTACAGACATAAGGCACTTGCTGCACCTACTTAGGGTGAATAATTTTTTGAAAAATTCTCGCTATTTATATTTAAATGACTGCATTTACCATGATGCCTTGGGGCTATTTTCCGCTTGAATGCAAGGCAGTGTGCTCCCTTTTTCTTTTTGGATGTCTAAATGACGGCTCCCGTGAGCCTCTTGCTGACGAGCACTGGCGATGCACCTGTGCGCCTATTGAGTGGTACAAAAACCTGTGAAGACGTTTGGCGACATTTCAAGCGACCCCTTCAGTTACATACGCTCTCTTCTGATGAAGGCCGAAAGCCAGAAACACGTTTCCAGAGATACGGCACTTGCTGCACCTACCTTAGGTGAAGAACTTTCTACAGCGATATGGCACTTGCTGCACCTACTTAGGGTGAATAATTTTTTGAAAAATTCTCGCTATTTATTTTTAAATGACTGCATTTATCATGACGCCTTGGAGCTATTTTCCGCTTGAATGCAAGGCAGTGTGCTCCCTTTTTCTTTTTGGATGTCTAAATGACGGCTCCCATGAGCCTCTTGCTGACGAGCACTTGCCATGCACCTGTGCGCCTACTGAGTGGTACAAAAACCGGTGAAGACGTTTGGCAGCATTTCAAGCGACCCCTTCAGTTACATACACTCTCTGCTGATGAAGGCCGAAAGCCAAAAAAACGTGTCCAGAGATATAGCACTCGCTGCACCTACCTTAGGTGAAGAACTTTCTACAGCGATACGGCACTTGCTGCACCTACTTAGGGTGAATAATTTTTTGAAAAGATCTCGCTATTTATATTTAAATGACTGCATTTACCATGATGCCTTGGGGCTATTTTCTGCTTGAATGCAAAGCAGTGTACTCCCTTTTTCTTTTTGGATGTCTAAATGACGGCTCCCGTGAGCCTCTTGCTGACGATCACTTGCCGTGCGCCTACTGAGTGGTACAAAAACCTGTGAAGACGTTTGGCGGCATTTCAAGCGACCCTTTCAGTTACATACGCTCTCTGCTGATGAAGGCCGAAAGCCAGAAACACGTGTCCAGAGATACGGCACTCGCTGCACCTACCTTAGGTGAAGAACTTTCTACAGCGATACGGCACTTGCTGCACCTACTTAGGGTGAATAATTTTTTGAAAAATTCTCGCTATTTATATTTAAATGACTGCATTTACCTTGATGCCTTGGGGCTATTTTCCGCTGAATGCAAGGCAGTGTGCTCCCTTTTTCTTTTTGGATATCTAAATGACGGCTCCCGTGAGCCTCTTGCTGATGAGCACTGGCGATGCACCTGTGCGCCTACTGAGTGGTACAAAAACCTGTGAAGACGTTTGGCGGCATTTTAAGCGACCCCTTTAGTTACATACGCTCTCTGCTGATGAAGGCCGAAAGCCAGAAACACGTGTCCAGAAATACGGCACTCACTGCATCTAACTTAGGTGAAGAACGTTCTACAGCGATACAGCACTTGCTGCACCTACTTAGGATGAATATTTTTTTTTTTAAATCTCGCTATTTATATTTAAATTACTGCATTTACCATGATGCCTTGGAGCTATTTTCCACTTGAATGCAAGGCAGTGTGCTCCCTTTTCCTTTTTGGATGTCTAAATGACGGCTCCCGTGAGCCTCTTGCTGACGAGAACTGGCGATGCACTTGTGCGCCTACTGAGTGGTACAAAAACCTGTGAAGACGTTTGGTGGCATTTCAAGCGACCCCTTCAGTCACATACGCTCTCTGCTGATGAAGTCCAAAAGCCAGAAACACGTGTCCAGAGATACGGCACTTGCTGCACCTACCTTAGGTGAAGAACTTTTTACAGCAATACAGCACTTGCTGCACCTACTTAGGGTGAATAATCTTTTGAAAAATTCTCGCTATTTATATTTAAATGACTGTATTTACCATGATGCCTTGTGGCTATTTTCCGCTTGAATGCAAGGCAGTGTGCTCCCTTTTTCTTTTTGGATGTCTAAATGACGGCTCCCGTGAGCCTCTTGCTGACGAGCACTGGCAATGCACCTGTGCGCCTACTGAGTGGTGCAAAAACCTGTGAAGACGTTTGGCGGCATTTCAAGCGACCCCATCAGTCACATACGCTCTCTGCTGATGAAGTCCAAAAGCCAGAAACACGTGTCCAGAGATACGGCACTTGCTGCACCTACCTTAGGTGAAGACCTTTTTACAGCAATACAGCACTTGCTGCACCTACTTAGGGTGAATAATCTTTTGAAAAATTCTCGCTATTTATATTTAAATGACTGTATTTACCATGATGCCTTGGGGCTATTTTCCGCTTGAATGCAAGGCAGTGTGCTCCCTTTTTCTTTTTGGATGTCTAAATGACGGCTCCCGTGAGCCTCTTGCTGACGAGCACTGGCAATGCACCTGTGCGCCTACTGAGTGGTGCAAAAACCTGTGAAGACGTTTGGCGGCATTTCAAGCGACCCCTTCAGTTACATACGATCTCTGCTGATGAAGGCCGAAAGCCAGAAACACGTGTCCAGAGATACTGCACTCGCTGCACCTACCTTAGGTGAAGAACTTTCTACAGCGATACAGCACTTGCTGCACCTACTTAGGGTTAATAATTTCTTGAAAAGTTCTCACTATTTATATTTAAATGACTGCATTTAATATGATGCCTTGGGGCTATTTTCCGCTTGAATGCCAGGCAGTGTGCTCCCTTTTTCTTTTTGGATGTCTAAATGACGGCTCCCGTGAGCCTCTTGCTGACGAGCACTGGCGCTGCACCTGTGCGCCTACTGAGTGGTACAAAAACCTGTGAAGACGTTTGGCGGCATTTCAAGCGACCCCTTCAGTTACATACGCTCTCTGCTGATGAAGGCAGAAAACCAGTAACACGTGTCCAGAGATACGGCACTCGCTGCACCTACCTTAGGTGAAGAACTTTCTACAGCAATACGCGATTGTTGCACCTACTTAGGGTGAATAATTTTTTGAAAAATTCTTGCTATTTTTATTTAAATGAATGCATTTACCATGATGCCTTGGGGCAATTTTCCACTTGAATGCAAGGCAGTGTGCTCCCTTTTTCTTTTTGGATGTCTAAATGACGGCTCCCGTGAGCCTCTTGCTGATGAGCACTTGCCATGCACCTGTGCGCCTACTCAGTGGTACAAAAACCTGTGAAGATGTTTGGCGGAATTTCAATCGACCCCTTCAGTTACATACACTCTCTTCTGATGAAGGCCGAAAGCCAGAAACACGTGTCCAGAGATATGGCACTCGCTGCACCTACCTTAGGTGAAGATCTTTCTACAGACATAAGGCACTTGCTGCACCTTCTTAGGGTGAATAATTTTTTGAAAAATTCTCGCTATTTATATTTTAATGACTGCATTTACCATGATGCCTTGAGGCTTTTTTCTGCTTGAATGCAAGGCAGTGTACTCCCTTTTTCTTTTTGGATGTCTAAATGACGGTTCACGTGAGCCTCTTGCTGACGAGCACTTGTCATGCACCTGTGTGCCTACTGAGTGTTACAAAAACCTGTGAAGACGTTTGGCGGCATTTCAAGCAACCCCTTCAGTTACATACGCTCTCTGCTGATGAAGGCCGAAAGCCAGAAACACGTGTCCAGAGATACGGCACTCGCTGCACCTACCTTAGGTGAAGAACTTTCTACAGTGATACAGCACTTGCTGCACCTACTTAGGGTGAATAATTTTTTGAAAAATTCTCGCTATTTATATTTAAATGACTGCATTTACCATGATGCCTTGGGGCTATTTTCCGCTTGAATGCAAGGCAGTGTGCTCCATTTTTCTTTTTGGATGTCTAAATGACGGCTCCCGTGAGCCTCTTGCTGACGAGCACTGGCGCTGCACCTGTGCGCCTATTGAATGGTACAAAAATCTGTGAAGACGTGTGGCGGCATTTTAAGCGACCCCTTCAGTTACATACGCTCTCTGCTGATGAAGGCCGAAAGCCAGAAACACGTGTCCAGAGATACGGCACTCGCTGCACCTACCTTAGGTGAAGAACTTTCTACAGCAATGCGACACTTGCTGCACCTACTTAGGGTGAATAATTTTTTGAAAAATTCTCGCTATTTATATTTAAATGACTTCATTTACTATGAGACCTTGGGGCTATTTTCCGCTTGAATGCAAGGCAGTGTGCTTCCTTTTTCTTTTTGGATGATTTAATTCTGTCAATGTGCAGGTAGATACACAAACTTCACATGCTTACACTCCACTAGCAATGTAAAGTGTAGACAACTGTGATATGCATCTCAGCCTTTGACCAACTTTCTCCTGCCAACATTGCATCAGTTGTACATGAGGGCATATCATGGGAAATTGCATGGCCCCTTGAAACGTATGTTCAGGCCAGGCCTTACACTGGCACACATTTATGTTTATGTACCAAACCTCATAATAGCAAGTTGGTAGCTAGCAGCCCTCCATCAAACGGACCACAACTTGACGGGTGGGTGATCAGGCCTTGATGTATCACCAGGGATGATGCGGGGGTGGATTGTGAGCCCAGACCCCTAATGCCCAGGGAGACATACATTCCAGACTTGTAGAAGCATGTGATCCTCACAAGTTAGAATACCCAAATGTTGATCAGGGCTACATTTTCTTTCCTATCAGGTCTGGGCCCTTTTGATTAATAATGCATTGTCATCATCCCACTGACATGTATGTGATACTGTTGATGTCTGTTTGGAAATGTACATAGATGAGGATGAAGTCATTGTTGAGGGATGTGTGTTGAACTGTATTCGTCATTTGCTGTTGCAGTGTACTTTACATTTCTGTTCTTACTCCGCACAATGCTTACACTGATGTTTGGTTGTCCTCATATTTCAGCAGACAACACAACTAATGTGGAGCAGCGAAATTTCATGCGGAAGGCAGAACGGTACCGCCACATCCTATAGTTGGAAGCGGGATGCCGCAGGATGGGCCAGCGTTTCCACCAGGAGATAGCTTCTGGTGCATGGTGTGCATTTGCACATGGGGAACCCAGAATGCAGGGGACAAAAAGACACTGGAGCAAGCTCTGCAGGGATGCAGGAGGTCACAGCTGCATCGACCCCCAACAACATCTGCACCACCTGTCACCACATATGCCGAAGTCTTGCCACCACCAGTCACAGGACCTACACAATTTGAACAGGACCTTTGTAGGGACATCAACAAAATCCTGATTGGACGTGATAAGTTGGAGGAGGAATCCTCCAACTATTGTAACATGTTGAAATCCATCAAGAAGAAATTGAAAAGACAAAAAAATGAAGAATCACTGTTTTTGGACTAGATCCCAGTAACTTACTCTGCCTTTTAAAGTTTTAAATAGTTTTTAGGTTGGGATTTAGCTAGTTAATGTTAGGTTAGTGTAGGGTAGGCATTAGTTAGGCTAACCTCTTGAGTGCCTTGGACGAGGTCACCTCGTCCAAGTCCCGGGAACTGGGCTCGAAAGGCATGGATGGAAGGGGAAGCCCTTCCCCTTCCACCGCCGAGCCCCCTCCCACCCCCTCCGTTACATCAGCGCTGATTTGTCACAGGGCCTTCCCCATCGCGCTGGAAGCTCAGCTTCCAGCGCGATCGAAAGAGAAATGCTCAGCATTTCTCTTTCGATAACGTGGGGAGGCCCGGAGAGGCTTCAAAGGGAAGGAAATGTATTTCCTTCCCTTTGAAGTCTCTCCGAGCGTTTCAAAAGCCGGATTGCTTGCAATCCGGCTTTTGAAACCCCACTAGACACCAGGGATTTTTTTGGGGGGGGAAACTGGCATAAGGGAGCGACCCCTTGGGCAAGGGTCGCTTCCAATGGGGGGCATTTTTTTGGAAGGCCTTTTCTGCCTCCACCCTGGGTGGGGAGTGACCCCTCAGGCAGGCAGGTCGCTCCCTTAGGGGGCAAATTATATTTAGGCCATTTCTGCCCCCTTTTGGGGTAGATCAGCCTATTTAGATTAGGCCGATCTGCCCCCAAGGGGGGCAGAAACCACTAGGCACCGGGGATTTTTTTTTTTTTTGTTTTACATATGGGGAGCGACCCCTAGGCACCGGGGATTTTTTTTTTGGTGCCAATGTCACGCAGGTGGAGCGACCCCGTAGGCAAGGGTCGCTCCTGCGGGGGGTTGGGGGGGTGTGGGGGCAAATTTATTTTAGGCCATTTCTCCCCCCCGGGGCAGATCGCCCTATTGTTATTAGGCCAATCTGACCCCAAGGGGGCAGAAACCTCTAGGCGCTAGGGCAAATATTTCGTTTGTGTTTTTTTTTTTTTTTTTTTTTTTTGAGATGTGGAGCGACCCATTAGGCAAGGGTCGCTCCCCTGGGGGGAAATTTGTATTTAAACGATTTCTGCCCCCCTTGGGGGCAGATTGGCCTAATTTAGGTCAGGAAGCCCCCAAGGGGGCAGAAACCACTAGGCATCGGGGATTTTTTTTTTGGCGCCAATGTCACTCAGGGGGAGCGACCCCGTAGGCAAGGGTCGCTCCCGGGAGGGGTTTAGGGGGGTGGGGGGCAAATTTATTTTAGGCCATTTCTGCCCCCGCTGGGGCCGGCTGAGCTAGAGGCCAAAGTCCACAGGTAGGCACTTTGCAAAAAACACCTCTGTGAAAAAATGTGATGTGTCCACGTTGTGTTTTGGGCCATTTCCTTTCGTGGGCACTAGGCCTACCCACACAAGTGAGGTACCATTTTTATCGAGAGACTAGGGGGAACGCTGGGTGGAAGGAAATTTGTGGCTCCTCTCAGATTCCAGAACTTTCTGTCACCGAAATGAGACGAAAAAGTGTTTTTTGGGCCAAATTTTGATGTTTGCAAAGGATTCTGGGTAACAGAACCTGGTCAGAGCCCCACAAGTCACCGCATCTTGGATTCCCCTGGGTTTCTAGTTTTCAAAAATGCACTGGTTTGCTAGGTTTCCCCAGATGCCGGCTGAGCTATAGGCCGAAATCCACAGGTAGGCACTGTTTTCTATGAAAAAATGTGATGTGTCCACGTTGTGTTTTGGGGCATTTTCTGTCACGGGCGCTAGGCCTACCCACACAAGTGAGGTTTCATTTTTATCGGGAGACTTGGGGGGACGCTGGGTGGAAGGAAATCTGTGGCTCCTCTCAGATTCCAGAACTTTCTGTCACCGAAAACTGAGGAAAATGAGTTTTTTTAGCCAAATTTTGAGGTTTGCAAAGGATTCAGGGTAACAGAACCTGGTCAGAGCCCCACAAGTCACCCCATCTTGGATTCCCCTAGGTCTCTGGTTTTCAGAAATGCACAGGTTTGGTAGGTTTCCAAAGGTGCCGGCTGAGCTAGAGGCCAAAATCTACAGGTAGGCACTTTGCAAAAAACACCTCTGTTTTCTTTGAAAAAATGTGATGTGTCCACGTTGTGTTTTGGGGCATTCCCTGTCACGGCCGCTAGGCCTACCCACACAAGTGAGGTATCATTTTTACCGGGAGACTTGGAGGAACGCCGGGTGGAAGGAAATTTGTGGCTCCTCTCAGATTCCAGAACTTTCTGTCACCAAAATGTAAGGAAAACGTGTTTTTTAGCCAAATTTTGAGGTTTGCAAAGGATTCTGTGGAAGTGAACCTGGTCAGAGCCCCACAAGTCACCCCATCTTGGATTCCCCTAGGTCTCTAGTTTTAAAAAATGCACAGGTTTGGTAGGTTTCCATAGGTGCCGGCTGAGCTAGAGGCCAAAATCTACAGGTAGGCACTTTGCAAAAAACACCTCTATTTTCTTTCAAAAAATTTTGTAATGGACACCATAATGCTCACAGACATATGGCATATGTTATATTTGTTTGATTGTTTCCCCAGTCCCTTATGGGTAATTTGGTTGTGTCAGAGTTAATGTGGGTTCACCCTTTATGTGTTGTGTTCTACATGTTGCAAGCTTTAGTGCAGATTTGTATCTGGTGGCACGGTTCAGATCAGCATCAACATGTGTTGCTCAACATTGCACCAGATTAGATATGTCATGTTTTACTGGGATATGGGACTGCCCTGCAATTCCCCCTGCAGCTGCACAGATTTGCTGTCCCTGAACAGAGACAGGCATTGTTGCAGCATGATGAAGTTGTGGCTGCCTTGAGGGGATTAATTTTATATATGTCCCTTCCTGCACATCTGCAAGTCATGTTAGCTAAGGTTGCATTTCAATGTGTGCTGCAAAATGCAGCACACATGTGTTTAGGCAATGGGACATGTAGGTAGGGTAGCACTTCAGAAAGATACACCCCCATGACCTGACCCCAGGAACAGTATTGACTTTCTTCCTAGTCTCAGATGTCTCAGTTGTGTAGGGAGAGGAACTTTGACAATATGCAAGGGGTGTTGTGATGCACAGCCACAGTATTTTGACATCTTTTCCAGCCAATGTACTGCATATGTACATGTTGGAGTGTAGCCCTGGTGATTGGTGTATGTCCATGTTGTATATATGTTGGAGTGCATAGCACAACCAAGGCGTGTGTACATGTGTTGCTTGTGTGGGGTTGGGCATCTTAAATCACGGCCAATGTGCCCCAATAGAATCCTTTAGCATGCATTGACTGTGTCCTGTGTGCCTCCCGCTTCTGGTATTTGTAAAATTTCTGTTATTTCCCCCATGCAACCTGCCCTGCATTTGTGGTGGTTGTTGGAAGTCTGCGCTGTCCTGTCCTTGAATTCCTCTGACCAGTTCTTCTGGGACGACCGCTGCATCAATCTCCTGTAGCTCATCCAGGTCCTCCTGTGGCGCAGGACTTTCACCTCCATTCTGCAGTGCTACCTTTCTTTTCCTGTAAATTTTCTCCTTAGTTCTGCGCTTGCAATCATGCCAGCGCTTTTTGCACTCAGTGACAGCTCTCTTCACGTATGCCACACTGTTGATTTTGTCCACTATTTGCTGCCATATAGCCTCTCTCTTACCAATTGGCAATTTGGAGGTGACGAAGAGCTGGTGTTGGTGCTCCATCACCTCTCTGAGAAGGATGTTGTGCTCCTCCCCACTGAACCAACTCTTTCACTTTTTCTTTTCCTTCTCCTGGGACTTCTGTGTATCCTCCTGGCTGGTGCTTGGACGTATGGGGTCTTCTGGGGCCCTTCTAGCCTGCTGATTCCATCTTCCCTTGCAATAGAACTCTATCCAGCATGTGCATTTAAATTTGATGCCAATGCGGTGTAAAGATGGTGCTAACCCGTTTGCGACATATTTACGTGCGGCAAAACGGGCTAGCGGTACTTTCGCAGCATTTACATTATTTTGCCTTCCAACAGGGCGCAAGAGTTAGCATCATTTCGTTTGACGCTGACCATCCATTAGCCCCAACTTGCACCAATCCATAAATGTGGCGTCTGGCTGGTGCTGAAAAATGATGCAGGCCAGTGCAAAACCTTTTGATACAAACCTGCGTTTGCACTTTTTTTGCGTCAAAAAGTATAAATATAGGCCATGGTATCTCAAAAAGAGTTGCTGTAAGGGTGTTAGTGCTTTATCAGTAGTATTTTTGTGTCATCATCTGCAAAGCAATGCATGGCACTGAGTCAGTAAAGACAGCAATGTGTGTTTCCTTGTGTATTTCCATATAAGTAATGAAACATAGAGACACACTAACTTGACTTGCTTAACTTAACGCATTTCACATATGTAAATGAGCTAATAACAAACCCAGTTACATGACGCAACATCAATATCAAAGTATTCGTATTTGAACCATGCATCCTCTTCCATATGGAAACATCATTATGCTTGCAACTCAGTGTCAGGAATGATATGGTTATACATAAATGTGTGACTACATTACCTTATTGTATATCTACACTTTCAGCACATGAGTCAGTTTGCCTTGTTTGATTAAGAAATGTATTGTAGTTAAGAGATATTGTTCATATCTCTTTCTCAATATTTGATCCTGGGCTGGCGTGCCACATGAAATAAATAGTATTACAATGTAAGCCTAGTATTGCAGACATTGTGTACATTTTGAACTTTAGTTGATACTTTATTCCCTTACCTCCCTAGACAAAATGACAGATGAAGAGGTCAAACAATTTTACATCTGTTTGAAGTGCTACCGCCACCTATGTTATGTGGTCAAGGCCTACAAGAAGATGGGGTTCTTGTAGGAAGAAGGTATGGCTCCAGGAACCTGGAATACAGGCAGGTGGGAGCAAGGACAGTCCAAGGCCAAAAAAGAGAATGCCCAATGGCAGTCAGATGTTCCTCAGGCTATTCAAGACCCATCTCCTGCACATCAGGTGTCAGCCACACAGGCCATAAAACCAACCCCAGCCACAGGATTGTTATTTGAGGCCCAGTCCCTGAAAGTCCTTCGGGAACTTAAAATCCAGGTGGCAGGCATTGAGAGTGAGGGGCAAGCCTCTGTACCATTATGCTCACACTACTGGAGGCCATGGAGAGCATCATTGTATGGAACTTTTACTCTCCCTTGAACATTGCCCTTTCTACATTATTTTACATATTGATTATTAGTTATTTAGGCATAGTGTAGGTTAGGATTTAGTACAGGAATAGTGTAGGCTAGGGTTAGCTTTTTTACATGTTTAATTGGGTAGTAGCTTTTTAGAGTGCTTTTAGGCTGGGTGATTTTAAGTGGGTGGGAGGTTGATGTTTAGTGTGTGTTTTTACATGTATAGGTAGTGTATTGTTTGTTTTCTGCATTGTGCTCATGTATGTGTATAAGGGGGTGAGATAGATGTTTGACCTTTTATTTGTGTGTAGTAGGTAAGATAGTTTAGGATATAATAAGGTAGAGTAGGCTAGACTTAACGTTAGTTGGGGTAGGTGTACGTATTATAGTATAAGTTAGGATAGTGTAAGGTAGTGTTAAGGTTAGTAAGTTTAGCCTACATATGTATAGATAGGTTAGATAGTTTTCATAAACCAAACTATTTTATATTTTCACTACTTCATCATCATTTGATATTTCTGAGTTGCTACTCAGCGGAAACACTTTTTCCGCCTGCCGGCCCAGTGGGAAGATCATTATGTCGTCGGCGGGGGGTTCTTCGCCCTGGCGGTAATCTTTCGAATGTCAGCGCAGATCTCGGCAGGTTACCCTGCTGAGATCATAATGAGGGCCAAAGTGAAGTTAGTTTGGTCATCTATTAGTTTTGGTCCAGCATTTTGCATTTCACACAGTACATCACGCCAATCTGCCTTGCAGTGCTATATTGGATGCAATTTGTGCATTCATGTGGCTAAGGGTTCATATTTGACACACATCCGCACAACTCTACGTAGCAAGCAGACCTGCCACACTCCAGGAATGGGTAAGAGCATTTACTTATCATGGTTTACTAATTTGTGTGTAATCCTGTGATTTCCTAGCACAAACAGTCACCTCCAGAGTCCAGAACAATAGGCACCGTGAATCATCGCTGAAGAACATAAGCACCTTCACACTTGGAAATTTGCAACCACTGAAGCTCATCCCATTTTGCCATTACCCAAGTTGTGCAGAGTATCACAAATCTCTTCACTCACGCCGACCTTTTTACACACACATCACCTCCTTGAGATACAATGGCTCTCCATTAAGACACACTACCAGTTCAATGTGCTCAGCCACACCTACGTGGCACAACACTACTATGGGGCCACCAACCTCACACACCATCCATGCTTCAGACAAACACTCATGGACCTCTGGTGTGCAACACTTGCATTCACCCCCACCCCCAATATGCAGTTGTACAAGACAGGAGGTAGTATGGTCTCTAAAATGTCAGGCAACACCTGTGACATCTCACCTAGTACATCAGGACAGGCGTTGCAACATGGTTCTTCATATGACTCCATTTGGAGATATTCTGAACACTCAACACCTGAATCCCCTCTCATGTAAGAAGTTATTTATTTGGCAATCCGATTTCATTCCATTACTATACACAACACATTTGGCTTCATGGCCCCAAGGTAAAAAGATTTATCTCATGGTGTAATTGGACCTGCATTGTCACAGTCAGGTTTGCCAGGTTTCTAAGGACTTTGCATGATGTTCTGCTTCAGCCAAGTTTTTTTGTGGGACTTGAAGTCCTGGTCACTCATTTTAAATATTAGACTACCAGTCGCAGTATTCCAAAGACAGCCTCGACTGGGGCAGTATATCAAGCATGCACCTGACAAACTTGGCAGGGCTGGACAATTTGTTACTGGGCAAGAAACTTACATTTGTATGAGTTAGCATTCTTGCCTTTTACTTGCATGCAGTGCAGCACAAAAAGGAAGTGTCTTGCTGCACTGCACTCTGTGACTTTTTTAACAACGTTGTCCCTTGCTTACACTTACCCTGTATATGATCCTGGTTCTCAACTGCAGCACTGTCCTGTCCTTCCACTCCTGTTACCAACTCTGTTGGTATGACTGACGCCACCCACTCTTCCAAGGCGCTGAACTCCTTCTGGTCCTCATGTCCACCTCTGGTTTGCATGGCTGCCCTCAGGTTCTTGGCCAGTTTCCCATTGGTCCTGCACTTATAGTCGTACCACTTCTTCTTTAACTCAGGCACTTTCCTTTTTATTTAGTGTACACTGTTAATCTTCTCCACTATGGTCTGCCAAATGCCTTCCTTCTTCCCTAATGGGATTTTGGAGGTGACAAAGAGAAGGTGCTCATTTTTGTCATATCAGCTATTAATATTTGGTTCTCTTCCTCACTGATTTTTTTTTCCTCCTCTCCTGGACATCTGTCTTGACATCTTGGCTGGAGTTGGGGTTCTTGCCCTCACTGCTTGTTCATGCCACTTCCTCCATTTCTTGATTTTAATTAATTGCAAAACTTTTTTTCTGTAATATGTCATTGAGTATGCTTTCTGATGCACCTATGTGACACAACTCTGAATTGTGACACATAAAAATGGCTTTACGTTCCACAAATCAACTCTGCATCACATTTGCAGCAGATGCCATACAACACTTTGCCCCATCCTTCCCACTGATGCATCAAAGGTTTTGACACAACTTGGGATCATATGACATGGTGCACCATATAGTAAATATGGTGCATCCACGTTGTTTCAAACTGCCATACCGCAGTTCAACTTTTTCTGATGTATCACTGTATTTCTGCAGTGATGCATCAGTTCTCATAAAATATGGCCCTTAGTTTATTACTTAAAGTCTGTTTCTTTCAGCAGGCCAAGGCTACAAGCTGCAGCAGCAGAGGGTTTGTTGCTGGCAAATGCTGATTGGCTTTCGGTCTGATGAATCCGTTTTACTGCTGCAGAGGAAAATGTAGCAGGAGCTGTGGAAAAGTCAGGTCCACCAGTGGTACACTCTCGGCGGATCTACTTAGCAGGTTTGTGATGGTCTTCCGACATTTCTCCAGGCAAAAATATTTGAAAATGTTTCTAAGGCTCAGGTTTTAGGTTTGTACAGGAGTAGTTCACTCTTACACCAGCCAAGGGTTTTAGGCACTCAGAAAACAGCCTTTGGGGGTCAGGACTCACTCCCACGGAAGCTACCGTAAGGGTCCACGGCAGGGCCAGTTCAGGCTGGGCAGCTGGGATCATCTGAAAAGAGGGGTTTCTTGCAGTGTTTATGCCCTTTTTGTTTGACTGGAGGTCAGATAACTGTCCCTTGCAGTCAACTTTACTCTTGGGTACAAGTGGGAGCAGGAGCAACCGCTTTTCCTAATAGGTCACAACAGTAGGTACAGTCCTTCTTTTGTCTTCCACAGGTTCAGAGTTGTTCTGAAGAAGATATCACTTTTATGCCTGGCACTAGCCTGTGGATTAGGTCTGGGCAGAGTTCGGGGAGTCCTGCTTAGCGGAACTCCAGGAAGTGCCATGAAAACTCCGCCGTGGAGTTTTGCAAGCGGTTGAGTTTGGGTAAGGCACGCTGTTCTCACTGATTTTCACTGCAGGAGTTTCTTCCGCACTGTAAAATCAGTACGAATGGCATCATGCGCAGCACCAAGGGGCACTAACTTGCTTTTTTCCTCTCGAGTAGATTTTCTACTTGAGCAGCAGCTTCCTCAAAGCGAGCGGCATTCTTCCCTTGTGCATAGTTCTTGCACCCACCCAAGAAGAGTTACCAGGGAAATAAGAAAAATGAGTCCTGGGGGCAGCTCTTCTCCCACTGGGAATACTGTCTGGCTAGCAGGACAATGGAGGGGACAGGCTTAGGTGTGAACTACAGCTGCTTGTTGTGAAGCAGGCCTCTCTAAAGATAATTAAGCTCATGGATAATACCCAAATAAACAGCCATCCCCTGAGGGAAAGATTAATCTCCCTTCCTTTGTCTCAGCTTTGGGAGCCTAGTCACACCTAATTAAGGAGCCATTTAGCTCCATAATGACAGTTAAATGCTTTATGTAGGCAAAAGGTGACTTTTTAAAAGTACCTTTTGTGAAATATTTGTCACTAATCCAACTTTACCAATTAATTGTGTTTTTTTCACAAATATTCTAAAAGTCCAAGAAATAACATTTTTTTCTGGTTCATAGGTGGGGATATCATTATTTAATTGTAATATTACCTCCCAGTGTTTTCCTATGGAACAGCAAACCAAGCTAAAGTGAAAATATGATTTACCTTAAACCTTTATACGCCTGTAATGATGGAGACCTTATAAGAGAAATAGAAGACTTCCCTGTAATGATGGAGACCTTATAAAAGAAATAGAAGACTTCCCTGAAATCCTTGAGAGGTCTGTTGCAGCAGTCACAACACCTAAAATGAAAGAGACACAGCATTAGTACAGAAAACGGAGTAACAAACAAAAAAGTAGAGGGAAAAGAAACAAAGAAAAGACTTCCCT
The DNA here is from genome assembly GCF_031143425.1 of Pleurodeles waltl. Classification (NCBI taxonomy): domain Eukaryota; kingdom Metazoa; phylum Chordata; class Amphibia; order Caudata; family Salamandridae; genus Pleurodeles; species Pleurodeles waltl. Next base: position 354,369,643 of record NC_090449.1, on the reverse strand, counting down.
TTTTGCAGGCTTTAAAACCACACAAATACATAGAGGAAGGACGTTGAGAATGTGAGGGGGGGGTTTATTAGAGCAAGATGGAAGACTTGATGTTTTGGCAGAGAAGGACCTTGAAGAAACAAGAAAGAAACACCCAGGGAACACCAAAAGTGATGGATCCTCTAGAATAATGGGGGAGGTGCTTCTACAAGACCCACACACTAAAGGAGAAACACAAGTCTTGTGACTAAGACGGAGATGCTGAGCAATGTGAGAAGACTTTTAGGAGAGGCAGTGTGTATTGAAGCCAATGCTTGAGAGACACAAGAAAGAATCTGCCGGAGAGGCCCTCACACCGCCACACTCCTGGAGGACCGTGGCTAAGTCAGGTGTATACACAGTATGGGGTGGAGAGTTGGAAAAGGACAAACAAAAGAACAATAAATAAATAAAGCATTTAATAAAATTGTAATCACTAGTAAAATAGTTAAAACCAGTCTAGGTTAGCAGTGTAGGTCAAGGAGACCAGTATACTATTTGTTTTCTTTCTCTTGTGTACCTTTACATATTCGTTTCCTCTTTATTTTTTGACCATTTCCCTCTCATAAAATTGAGACCTTTTAACAGGATATAATGAAAGAGGACTAGACTTTCTTGAAAACAAGTCTTAACCCAAAAAAAATAACAAGGGGAACAATACATCACTTTATACTTTGTTAGAAGACATAAAACTGTTATAAAGAATAATTGAACAGAGAAAAGAGGTAGAAGCAGAAAAGGTAGGGAACATATAGGAAAAGGCAGGAAATCAGGAGATACCCTCTTAGGAAAGGTAGAAGATTTACCTGTACTGTTCTTTTCCAAGGGTTCCGGAGGAGAGTACCAGTTACCATCTAAAAGAGAATGCAGAAATGCAGAAATGAGAGACCATCAATAAACCCATAATCAGTCAGGTCATCAATTGGAAATATAAAAAGTAAGCAGGGTGCACTAAATACATTCCGGAAACTTGTAAAATTCAAGTCCTGTGAAACGAAAATCAATAGAGAAATTTAAGGGAAAGTAAAGACTCATGATACATGTTTCTGCGTTTTAATTACCAAGGAGCAGAACCCGACAATGCCCTACCTTAAATTAACATGCACCCTGTCTCATGGGCATCTAAAGCTTACTTATGGGTCAGTAGGGGTAATATTCAAAAGCAGGGTTTAGGCCGCTCAAAAGAGGTTAATTTGCCATGTTGAATTTGCAGAATAACACCACACAGCTAAATCACTGGTGACAAGCCTGCATTCATGTTGAGCATGTCACTTTAGTGGTGGTACAATATGTGCTGCAGTCCACAAGTGACAGTTAAATTAGAGTCCTTTAGTACATTCTGTATCATATACACTGGACATATAGCTAAGTACAGTCTGTCAATCATGTGTATAGCCGATTTTGACATGTTTTAGAGATCAAAGCACATGCACTGGATTTGCATAAGTCCAGCAGAGTCGCATTGCACAGAATCAAAAAAATCAGCAGTGGCAGTTCAAAAGAAATGGGGGTGATTATGCCACAAAGAGGAAGTTAAATAATTGACCTCACAATTAGGTGTTCTAAGTCCTTAACCATGCATGAGTTTTTGTATCTTATGTATCATCGATCAGTGCCTACCTGAGCTCCATGTCAAACTTGCTAACACTCCACATAATTCTATTAAAAAGGTTGCATTAAGCGCTGTTGCTAGTGGCCCAAATAGTAAAATAGTATAGGGAGTAGTAGCATCTTAGACACAACTAACCTGCCTATTAGATACAATGGGAGACTAGTCCAGAATGGCACTTAATGGCTGTGATCATTCTAGAAGCATTACCATCTACTAGTGTTTGAGATTGTGGTGTACTTGATATTTAAAATGTTGAATCTTAATTCCAACTTGTAGGAAAATATTGTGGGTTCTCTACATCAATCGTATGAGTCATAAGGGGTAAAAATGAGGTATCACCCAGTTGACCATAAGGCCCGACACTGCAACAAACTCATCCAATAACGTCATCACTGCTCCACTGCAGGATACTACCCCTAAGATACAAGGCGCCAACCACTTGTAAGGATATTGCCTGCTGTAATAAACCAGGCTATTGTTTGAGGAGGATGGAAGCCCCACTCAGGCAACAACCACAATCCTTCTCAGGGTGTATCACAAAAGACACTAAATTAACCTATCCTTGACCCTGTGGTAGCACAAAGCAATCAGGCTTAACGTAGAGGTGATGTGTAAAGTATTTATGCAGCACAAAAACTGTAAAATTATTAACACAACACAACTCAAGAAATCAAGCCAATTTAGAAAAATAGACATACAATTTAAAAAATGTAGATTATACTGAAATGTCAAAAATCTAATTAATGGAACCAGAGATATGACATTTTAAAGTTTTAAGCAGATCACAGTCATCTTGTCTTGTCTTCTTATCAGGGTAGACCAAGGGAAGTCACAAGTTCAGGCTAACCACATTTGAGAACAGACCAAATACAGGAAGCATGTTAGGCCTACTGAACAAATTACCTTCTCAAAGTCTGACATGAAGAGTTCCATTCGCGGTGTGGTGGGGAGAGCATCACAGATGGATGACGCTGTAGCGGGAGAAGCAGGCCTGGCATTGTGGGCTGTAGAATGAAGTACAGATTTCATACTGGTAGTCACTGTAGCATGAAGAGTTAGGCCCACTGGAGCTTCACTTAGGAGGGTGGCTGAGTCTTGCTGTGTGCACGTGCAAAGAGACCAACACCTCAGGATTTATCCATTCTTCACAGATGGTGCACAACTGACACTAGCTAAGGGTCTGGAGAGACACCTTTTGGAGATCAAGAATTCACTTCAGCCAAAGCTAGTAGGGTGCAGACAGGTGCAGTGGCAGGTCCCGGCAGATCCAGTGCAGGTCAGCTAGGCACCCGTAGGGAGGCCTCTGCAGCTTGTTGCATCCATGTAGCTCAGACAGGAGGTAAGCCAACTTACCCTTGAATTCACTCAGGTTAGCTTTGGATCAAGGGAGCAAGTCCAGTCATCCTTCTCAGACAGCAGCAAGGCAGTGTAGGAGGCTTGCCTGGTGTATAGTGGGTACCTAGAGTAATTAACCCTTATGCCAGGTCCAGTTATCCCTTATTACTGTAGTGTAGGAAGAGTCTAGAAGCCAGGCTCTCTAGAGGTAGCTGTTAATAAGCAGCCAAAGCATATCTAGGAGATATGCAAAGCTCATGCAAAACAATTGTAGTCTCACAGTATTTACACACATGAAAGAAAATACTCAGTGTTACAAAAATAAAGGTATTTTATTTTGGTGACACAAATACCAAAAATACCATAGAGGCTATACTCCCTTAGGAGGTAAGTAATACACACATTATACACACTAGTATGCAGAAATGGGCATAGAAACTGTTAGAAAACAGTGCAATTAGAGAAAATCACAATATTCAGAAATGGGCCTTGGAGAGCACAAACCATATGCTAAGAAAGTGGAATGCAAAAATGGGTCTTGCACCTAGGCAAGGGTAGTGTGTAGTTGGGAGCTGGGAGCACTTGGAAAGCCCAAAGGTAAGTACCAAAACCCACCCCAGTGACCAGGAAAGCAGGAGTAAATCACAGTAAGTTTCCTAGAACACACACTGCAAAACCCAGAAGAGACTGCAAGACACTAACAATGGATTTCTGGACAAGAAGACCTGTGGAAGAAGGAGACCAAGTCCAAGAAGCACAGAAGAGTCCTGGAAGAACAGGAGCCACTGCTAACACGGATAAAGGTGCAAAAGGAGAACCACCATTGAAGAAGGAAATTCAGCACTGCACCCAAGAAGACAAAGTCGGGGTCCTGGAGTCTGCAAGTTGTGTCCCACGCTGGATGGAGGATTGCAGTCGGGTTTGCATTGTCAGAGTTTGCCAACAAGCCTTGGCACACGCAAAGCTCACTGTTAGCGGAAAATGGTGTTGCCCGGGACCAGGAAGGACCAGGTGGACTCTACTTTAGAGGGGGAGTCAGAAGGGGCCTTCAGCAACTCAGAGAGCCCACAGAAGACCAGGCAGCGTAGACAGGAATCCCACAGCACGGGGACGAGGAAGTTGCAAAAGAAGCACACACAGCACTACGACAAAGGCTTCCTCGCTGCTGGAAAACCACTCAGGAAGCTGTGCGTCGCTGGATAGAGTGCTGGGGGCTGAAGCTACAAGAAGCATGAAGGACTTGGAGGAAGGATTCCAACAAGCCTTGGCAGCTGCAAAACATGCAGTGCACAGGGGTACTGTCTTGCATGGGAAGGCAAGCTCTTCCAAAGTTGGATAGGTAGAAGAGAGGATCGTCAGGACCACTTCAGTTAACCACCCATGATGCAGAATCTATGCAGCTCAGCAAGAGAAGGGATCGACGCAGCTGGTCATCATTGCAGTAGGTGTCTGTAATAACTCCTTCATCCCAAGGGAGATTCCTTCGCTCTTCTGGTGCAGGCTGAAGACGGACTGTTCTGAGAGGATGCACGACTGGAAAATAGTTGAAGTTGCTGGCATGTGCCGGAGATACAATGTTGCAGAAGACGTCTTGCTTCCTTGTTGCAGCTTATAGAGTTCCTGGAGGGTCCAGATGCAGTTTCTTCAGTGAGACGTTGAAGTGGAGAATGCAGAGGATTCTTGCTGGAGTCTTGCAAGCCGAATCTGAGAAACCACCCAAAGGAGAGACCCTAAATAGCCCTGAAAGGGGGTTGGTCACCTAACCAGGTAACCATCTATCAGGGAAGAGCTCTGACGTCACCTGCTGGCACTGGCCACTCAGATGCTCCCAGAGTTCCTTGACAACCTTGAATCAAAGATGGCAAAACCCAGGGACTCTCTAGAGAAGCCCTGAGCACCATCAGTGGGGTAGGGATGGACAGGGGAGTGGTCACTACTCTTTCCTTTGTCCAGTTTCATGCCAGCACAGGGACTGGGGGTCCCTGAATCAGTGTAGACTAGTTTATGCAAGGAGGGCACCAAATGAGCCCTTCAAAGCTTTGCCAGTGGTTTGCAGAGGCTACCCCTCCCCAGCCTTTAACAACTATTTCCAAAGGGAGAGGATGTAACACCCCTCTCCCAAAGGAAATCCTTTGTTCTGCCTTCCTAGGCTTGAGTTTCTCAAGCAACAGGACGGTAGAAACCTGTCTGGGAGGTGGCAGCAGCTTGCCCTGCCTGGAAACCCTCAGAAGGCTGAAATGGCAATACTAGGGGTCCTCTAAGGAGCCCCCAGAGTGCATGGAATCATACAACCAATGCTTGCAAAAGCCTTGGGGTATGATTCCAACATGTTTGATACCAAATATGTTCGGAGTTACCGTTATGTAGCTGGACATAGGTAGCGACCTATGGTCAGTACATGTGTAAAATGGCATGCCCGCACTCATGAAGTCATGGAAAATGGACCTGGAGTTCATGGAGTCACCTCTGCTTGTGCAGCGGTGCCCTCACACACAGCTACTTTGCACCCTGCCCTATGGTCAGAGGGCCTACCACAGGGGTGACTTATAGGTGACCTGGTGTAGTGAAAAATGGCAGTGAAAGGGTGCTTGCACCTTTTTACACGGGCTGTAATGGCAGTCCTGCAGAAGCCTTTGCATGGGCTCCCTACGGATGGCAAAATATATACTGCAGCCCATAGGGATCCCCTGGAACCCCAATGCACTGGGTACCTAGGTACCATATAATGGGGACTTATGAGGGGGCACCAGTATGCCAAATGTGGGTGAAATACTGTGATAACAGTAACCAACAACCAATTTTTAAGGGAGAGAGTATAACTACTGGTGTCCTGATTAACAGGATCCCATTAGACACAGACAAACACACTGACAAACAGGCCTAAAGTGGGGGTAACCAGGCTAGAAAGAGGCTACTTTCCTACAGGCAGTCCTATGGAAACATTGGGGAGGTCATCTAGGGAGGCAAGGTAGTTCTTCTGTAATGTCCACAAGTCCAGGGGTGTAATAAAGCGTGGCTTTGGAGGTCCAATATTTATACCTTGTGCCAGACTTTGCAGTGGGGGATTTCCTATATTACCCCAACATCTGGTTCTGGAAAGTTACCTTCCCCTGTCATGGTTTCAAGAAGTCTGGGGTGACAAAAGACTAGTGTCAGGTTCCTTTGTGTGATCTGGAGTAAAGCCGTTTGAAGTGCAGGTGGGGCAAGTTACAGCTCTGCCCCCAGTGATCCTGGCAAAATAGCTCATTCTGCTTAAACTTAGTGCTCTTTTGTACCACTGCGTGGGAGGAATATACACACCAGCACCATTCACAGTCATGTGACCCAGGACATTGGCAAAATGCACAAAGATAACGCCACCTTTCTAAAAGTCCACTAAAAAAATCAATGGGGTAACCCTAGAAGTTGAAGGACCTGGGTAAGTCATGATACAAACAACAAATGACCCTCCGAAACAAAGCCAAAATGACCTAAAGTACACAAATTCATTTAGCTTACTTGTATCCTATTCAGTTGTCTATTTAATAATCAGAGAACAAAGGAGAGAAAAAAATGAATTACAACAAAGAAACAAATTTATGTAAAATATTTCAAATTATAATTAAGATCAGTAGCACATACACATGACTTCAAGTACAATGGTTGCTCCATTTTGCATAAAGTGCTTGGAAAATATGCTTGTGTAAAAGTGACAGGTTTCAGATTTTCAGAAAAAATATGAAACAATAAACATGTTAAAGTTCAATCACAGCGCTCACAGGAAACCACACATAGCCTGTCTGTATCAAATAATGAACCATCAAAATATTGTCCATCAAGTTGGAGTAGCTGCTTGATTCAAACTGTTTCACTCTTTTTGGATATTAAATTGAGTACAGGCTGAAGAAAAAGCATTGACGTTTTGACCCAAGTCGACAGACATCAATCTAAATCTTAATTGTGGATCTTCATCAGGGCAAAATAAAACAAAAAAGGGGCAACCTAGAGTTGTGCACTGTCTGTTTTCCTTTGGGCTGATTGAGTTTATCCTTTGAGCAACAAGGATAGTGTGTCTCCTCGGTATGCAATGCTTATCTTTGCAGAATTTGCATGTGCAACAGTGTATCTCCATGTTGCTCATAACAAATTCAGCGATCCCCAGGGGGAGGAATTCCAATTGCAACATAGTGTCAGCATGTACATTGACTATGTAACACTGTATCTCACACTCCTGGTGCTTGAAACAACAATCCCACTGACTAGGTTTCAGAAAGTCACATACTGTTGGCGTGCACACCTGAATGCATGAGCCCTCATCAAAACTGGCCAGCCTACTGCTCAGAACATTATCGAAATTGTGACTTAAAGTCCAACTTTACCATTAAAGATGATTTTAAACTACTTATTTGAGTGTAAACACCATATTTCTATCTGATCCCAATGCAGTTAGCATATATTAAATGTAATAAGGTACCCTAGTGTAATTCAATTGACGAGTTAGGCCTTACAGTAGTGAAAAACTGCTTTAGGAGTTTTTCACTGTTAGGGGACACATAAAACGTACCCTAATAGCCCTACTTTTTAAATACAATGCACCTTGCTCTGTGAGCCTTTAGGGCCTACTTTGGAGGTGACACATGTATTGAAAAGAAAGATTTTGGCGTGGTTTTAAACTATGCTTTAGATTGCAGTGGCAGGCCTCAGACATTTTAAAAGGCTACTTCAGTGGGTGGCGCAATTAATGATGCAGGTCCACTAGAAGCATTCAATTTACAGGCCCTGGATACATTTAGTACCATATAATGAGAGACTTACAAATAAATCAAATGTTCCAAACAGGGGTGGGACAGTTTTACCAAATCTGAAGGTGAGAGCACAAGCAGTTTAGCCCTGGTTAGCAGCACCACAGGAGAGACAAAGGTAAAATGTTTGGGGGAATACTGCAATAAGAATGTTAGGTGTAACACTTGTCATTTACCACCAATATCAGTTCTCCATGGACATCCCCGGGTCTGCACCATGCAGAACAATCACCAACAATATAGGGGAAAGGTCACAGACCGGACTTGTACAGCATTTTAACTCCCAAGGAAGAGAAACTACTTGTCCAATCTTCCCTCTGGCTATAGGGACTGTATATAGGGCCCTAATAATTTCAACAATGGGGAGCACATTCCTATTTTTTAAGCACTTCTATCAGTAATGGCCATTATAAAGTATCAAAGGACTTTTCTATATCCGAAGATGCAACCCAATTATTATGACCGTCCTTGGAAAGCCTATCCATAAGTAAGGAAGATATTACAACCTGGAATTAACTCATTTTGGTAGGTATGGATCACTTGAGGCACCACATGTGTGAGTCTAGTTGCCAATATTTTATCAAAGATCTTGAAATCCAAATCTAATAAAGACAGTGGGCTGTAGAACTGTGGGCCTATCTGACCTTGTCCTGTCTTTGGAAGCACCATGGTTATCACTCCTCTCATCTAGCAAGGCAGAATCCTTTGCTGCACCACTATTTGACACACCTGCAACACTTTAGGAGCCAACTGGGCCTCGTAGCAGGTACCCAACTCACCCAAAAAAACACACTCTCCTGTGGTATTCCCAAATGCTAACTGATTATTGGTAGGGTTATCTTAATTTAAAAAAAATGTGTCTTCAATTATTGACTTTTTTCTGCCCTAAAAACCCTCATTGGTATCTTATCCAGGTAAACTAGTATTTGATCTTGCATTCTCTCAGGTAAATCATTTAGGGGCATATTTATACTCCGTTTGCGCCGAATTAGCGTCGTTTTTTTCGACGCAAATTCGGCGCAAAACTAACGCCATATTTATACTTTGGCGTTAGACGCGTCTAGCGCCAAAGTATGGGCAAATAGCGTCATTTTTTTGCTTGAACGCCTTCCTTGCGTTAATGAGATGCAAGGAAGGCGTTCCCGTCTAAAAAAATGACGGCGACGCAAATGCGTCGTATTTATACTCCCGGGCAAAAATCACGCCCGGGAGTGGTCGGGTCAAAAAACTCCGCAATTGCGCCACTTTTTAACGCCTGGGTCAGGGTAGGCGTTAAGGGGCCTGTGGGCTCAAAATGAGCCCACAGGTGCCCTCCCCTGCCCCCAGGGACCCCCCCTGCCACCCTTGCCCACCCCAGGAGGACACCCAAGGATGGAGGGACCCACCCCAGGGACATTCAGGTAAGTTCAGGTAAGTATACATTTTTTTTTTTTATATATTTTTTTTGGCAAAGGGGGCCTGATTTGTGCCCCCCTACATGCCACAATGCCCAAAGACCATGCCCAGGGGACATAAGTCCCCTGGGCATGGCCATTGGGCAAGGGGGCATGACTCCTGTCTTTACTAAGACAGGAGTCATGTAAATGGCGTCTGGGCGTCGTTTAAAATGGCGCAAATCGGGTTAAGACGATTTTTTAGCGTCAACCTGACTTGCGCCATTTTTAAGACGCCCTAACGCCATTTTTCCCTACGCCGGCGCTGCCTGGTGTACGTGGTTTTTTTCCACGCACACCAGGCAGCGCCGGTCTGCTTGCGCCGGCTAACGCCATTCAATAAATACGGCGCCCGCATGGCGCTTCAGAATGGCGTTAGCCGGCGCAAAAATTTTTGACGCTAAACTGCGTTAGCGCTGTTTAGTGTCAAAAAGTATAAATACTGGCCTTAATTTTAAATAGTAGTCAGAAAATGGTGCTTAATATTCACCTAAGTATTGCAGACCCACCCATAGCTGTTACAATCGTGCAAATGGGTGAATCTAGTGACCTCCAAACTCAAAAGCCAGGCCAGAATTGTGCCAGCTCTGTCTCCCTCCACATGCCTCCTATTGCCTGTAATCTGTGCTATAGATCCTTGACATTAGCTTTGAGCAGGTCTATTAACCTTTGACTGGGAGGTATTGTGTCTTCCAGTGACTAAACAATTGTCTTCGTTCATGTCAGCTCATTAAGTAGGGTGCACTTCACTCCATAACCCGTTTTGCTACAAATTCCTATGAAAACTACCTTTAAGACATTAGACTCCATTAATATATCAGAGGCAGAACGTGTGCTGGTGATAAACTATTATGTAATACTTTTGTGGGTAGTTTCCTTATCAGAGCTACCACTCATGGAAGGATGGCTGTGAGAAAACAGGGCTGATTGCAGAGGCCCCCTAACTTTTTGCCCCCATTTTCCACTTTATGCTGGTGTTTTCCTGACTCTGATGGTGCCCTGGGTACTGCTAACCAGTCCCAGGGCCTGTGCTCTGTGTAAAATGGATATGTAAATTAGGCTAATTATAATTGGCTAAGTTAACCTACCTATAAGTCCCTAGTATATGGTAGGGCATGTAGGTTTAGGGACCACAGCATAGGTGGTGCACACTTAGGTGCACTGCTGAGGTGCCCAGTGTCATTTTAAAGGCAGGCCTGCCTTGCTGGCTGCTTTTAAATTAAAGTTAAATGCAAATTCGACTTTGGAATTAAAAGTAGTTCCAAAGTCTTAAACTACCTTATTTTTACATATAAGTCACCCCTAAGGTGTGCCCTATGTGCCCCTAGGGCTGGGTGCCATGTAACTATAAGCAGGGACTTTATAAAAATAGATTTATAAACCCTGGTGAGGTAAAAACAGCCAAATTCGTTTTTCCCTCATTGAAGTAAATGACCTTCATAGGCTAGAATGGGGAGACTTTGTTTTAAATTTTAAAGTCTCCTTAAAAGATGCATACCAAGAATTTGGTATCAAATTAATTGTAATAAATCCCACAACTTCCAGTTGTGGGATTTAATATAACTTGTTCAGGTAAAGAGTTATAGACTTTACCTAAAAAGTTGCCAATTTCAGCCCTGCATTGTTTTTGCTGCTGTGCTCTGATTGGCCAGCCTGCAGCAGCTTAGCAGAGCTGCCTTGATGAGGTGTGAAGTGGCCTGGCTTCACACAAAGGAATGTGCTTGTGGGAGAGAATCTCCCCTCAGCAGATGGTGAGGCAGGAAGGGGGAGGGCTGCCAAACTGGTCTTCAAAGGCAGAGAAGGACATTTGGAGCAACCAGCAACACCCCCACATCCTGCAACCCCAGACAACTAGGTGCCCCCTTGATTAGATTAGGAGAGGGCAGGAGAGGGGTGTGTTTATGATTTTTAGCCACACCAGTGGGTGGGCTCAGCCAGATGTAACCTCCAAAAATCAGATTCAGCCATGTTGGATTTTTAGAGAATGTTGCCTTTTGGGATGGATTTTTTGCCACACTTCCCAGGAAGTAGTCATCACAGGGGGACGACCCTGTACCTGATTGGAGAACCATGACCCCCCTGCTTTTCACCCAGGAGCAAGGATAAAACTGGCAGACCTGCCCCCACACCTCAGATCCCTGCCAGATTTCAAGAAGAAAAGAACTAAAGGAGAAGAAGGACTGCCCTGCTGGACCCCTGGCCTGCACCTGGAACCTGCACTCAGAAGGACTGCACCAGCTGCACACTTGGGCTTCACCACAAGAAGGACTTTGCCTGGCTTCAACTGGTTCAAGGAGGGACTCCCTGTTTGCTACAGGTGAAAAATTGCTAACCAGAGTCCCCAGCACCAACTCCTGAAGAAAGCGACCAGCTGACCACTGCCCAGTGGCCAAAAAGGAGTTTGCGCCAGGTGCATTCTGGGAGTTGTAGTCCGCACCCCCCAAGGACCATCTCAGAACTTCTGGACCCTTGGGGTGAGCTGTGGACCCCAAAAGAACCTTAAAAGAACATCTGGGTGAAGCCCCAGAAGTTTGGAGAAGATTTGAGAATTTTTTTTAAAAAGCTCCAGAGAGGGACCGACCCGCCGCGGAAATTCTAGCCGGCTTGCCTCAACCGCGACCCGGCCTGACTTGGTGGTTCGTCCCGGTAAAGAAAACTCTCCGAAAAAGAGACTAAGTCCGAAGGTAAAAAGTTGACCGGGACCTCCCAGCCATCGTATCCGAGAAGGGCTCCACGGACATCGGATCAAGATCCAGGTTTACCCCGGTCGAAGGATTTTCACCTCGAAAAAACGACTAAGTCCGAAGGTAAAAATCTCCACCGAGGAATCCAGCATCGCGTATCCGGACAAGGGCTCCAAGAGGTCGGATTCGACTGGCAGGTTCGTCCCGCTGAAGAAAATCTTCAAAATAAAGACTAAGTCAGAAGGTAACTTTTTAACCGAGGCCTCCCGCGACTTGTAGCCGAGCAGGGCTCCATCGCGGTCAGCCTGAAACTTTGACTTTGCCCCGGTTGTGGTGCAACCAGATGACCCGATTGGCGCTTTTTGTTTCTAAGCGCTAGAAAAATAATAATTCTTTAAAAATTCATATCTCCGGTTCCCTTTATCCGATTTTATTCGTTTTGGTGTCATTTTAAAGATACAAATATAAAATATTTTTATAAATTGGTTTTGGATTTTTAAACTGTTTCCTGTGTTTTATTTAATTACTGTATTGTGATATTTGAATGCTTTACACACTGTCTCCTAAGTTAAGCCTTGACGCTCGTTGCCAAGCTACCAAGGGTTGAGCTGGGATTCATTTACTGAGACCTAACTGTATCTAAGTGGAGGTTGGTGGCTTGTTGCTAGGTGTAGGTACCTACCTGCCCTTACCAATAACCCATTTTCCAACAATGGCACCATCCCACAATGCAATGTTGAAAAAAAGAATATTCTCTTTCATGTGGATGCATATGTTGCAAAAATATCTACCAGCTGTTTGTATGTTCCTCATGTATTTAAATCTTGACCACATTACAATGCTATGCCTTTTGTAAAGGGTGGAATGATCGATCCATATCTAGATCTCATGCTCAATTAAAATTGCCTCCACACACACATTGCATCAGTGGATCTTTAAACAACTCTGATGTCAGTGTATACAAATATGTTATATGATTAGCGTAGGGGACATATACACACACCAATGCCAGTGGTTTGACATCCGACATGCATTCCACTACATATGCCTACCATTCTCATCGGTCTTTTTATATTTGATCACATATGGCACCTATGGAGTGGCCCACATTAAAGCTCCCCTGGGATACAGAGAATATGTTGACCCCTAAGATTAACCCCTCCTCTTCCTGGCAAGTTTATTTGAATTAAAGTGGCCTTCCTAGAGCAAAGTATCCTGGCTAAATCTAGATGGCTGAGTCTGAGATAGGCATAAATGTGATGTCTCCTGGCAACTGCTCGAATACTGCTCCCATTCCAAGGAAGTATATTGTAAACATGTAGGGGCATATGTATACTTGTTTTGCACCAAATTTGCATCATTTTCTTTATGCAAATTCTGTGCAAAACTAACCCCATATTTGTACTTTGGCGTTAGACCCTTCTATCGCCAAATTTATGGAGTTAAAGTCATTTTTTGGACGTGGAAACCTAGTTTGCGTCAATGAGATGCAAGGTAGGCATTCCAGTGCAAAAAATGCCATATTTATCCCCCCATTTAAAATCACGCACAGGGGGGTAGAGGGGTCAAATTATGATGCAAAGCTTGTTTTGCACCATTCTTTAACACTTGGGTCAGGGCAGGTGTTAGGGGACCTGTGGGCCTATTTCCATGGTGGAACACCATGGATTAAGCCCACAGGTGCCCTCCCCAGCCCTAGGGGACACCCCCACCCACACCAGAGGTACAGCGGAGGATGGGGGACCCCATACCAGGTAAGTATAGGTAAGTACAGGCAAGTATTTTGTTTTTATTTAATGTGTCATTGGGGGGCCTGAAATGGGCCCCCCTACAAGGCTGTGGGTGCAATGGTCATGCCCAGGGGACCCTGGTCCCCTGTGCTGGCCATTGGGGTGGTGGGAATGACTCATGTCTTTTCCTCCTTTTTGGTGCTAAACCCCCTTCTTAGGTACCGCCAGCCCCACGTGGCTAATGTAATTATTTTTACACCAGCCTACCCTTTGCACCGGCTTGCACCATTCCATAAATATAGTGCCCGGCTGGTGCTCAGAAATGGTGCAAGCCAGTTCTCAACTTTTTGGTGCAAAACTGCTGAATTTCTATGGTTTTGTACATTTAAAACGTGAGCCTAACAATAACATCCCTGTAACCTTTGTTTTTATAAGTCAATCAATCAATCATTTGTTACTCACCTGATAGGGTCTCAAGGCGCTTGGGTGAGGGGGCGGAGGGGGTTGGTACTGCTCGAATAGCCAGGTATTGAGACATTTCCTGAAGGTCAGGCGGTCCTGTGTTGGACGTAAGGTGACGGGGAGGGAGTTCCAGGTTTTAACGGCGAGGTGGGAGAAGGATCTGCCGCCGGTTGTGGTACGGTGGATGCGGGGAACGGTGGCAAGGGCTAGGTTGGCGGAGCGGAGCTGGCAGGTGGGAAATAGGATGCTAACACGCTTGTTGTGGTGGGCAGGGCCTTCGTCGTGGAGAGCCTTGTGAGCATGGATCAGGAGTTTGAAGATGATCCTCTTGCTGACGGGTAGCCAGTGAAGGTCTCTGAGGTGGGCTGAGATGTGCTCATGGCGGGGGAGGTTAAGGATGAGGCGTGAGGAGGCGTTCTGAATGCGTGGAAGTGCGGTGACGTAGTCCAGTCTGCTGCTGACGAGGGCGTGGGTGACCGTTCTTCTGATTTCAATGGGGATCCATCTGAAGGTCTTGCAAAGCATGCAGAGTGTGTTGAAACATTAAGGATGAGATGGCGTTGACCTGCTGGGTCATGGTGAGCAATGAGTCCAGTATGAAGCCAATATGAAGCTTGTCACATGCGTGGGTGGTGGGAGTTGGAGTGGCTCCTAGTGTGGCAGGCCACCAGGCGTCGTCCCATGCTGATCAGTTGGAGCAGAGGATGAGGATCTTAGTCTTATCCGAGTTCAGTTTGAGGCAGCTTTTCTCCATCCAGTTGGCGATGGCATGAAGTCCGTTGTGGAGATTGGTCTTGGCAGTGGCTGAATTTCTATGTTTTTTTAATTCTATTTTCTAACTATAACATTCCTGTAACCTTTGCTTTTTAAGTGATTTTCCATGTTTTTTTGACGTAAAGTAATTTGAATTACTATGCATAAATCCAAACACAACCGAGCATGGCCTTTGGCTGTTTGCAGTCGGGGTTGGCCGCAGGGCCTGGCTTGTGGGCAGGCCCTGTGGCCAACATCGTAAAACACCCCAATTCTTTGCCAGGCCCTTCAGCCTAAACAACAGCACTCATGAAGTGCTTCTTTTTTAGGTGGTGATGTGGTGATATTCCTGTTCCTCAATAATGCATTTCCAAAATCAGTGGGAAACACGTTTGAGGAGTCCTCTTAGTAAACTGTCCATCTTCCTTAGAATAGGGATAACACGATAACTGGTTGCAGAAGCAAATGATAAAAAAGAACCCACACATCACAGTCACTATATGAGTTATCAAACTAAAAAAAGCAAGGATGGAAACACTCCCTTTCAAAGTTTACTCATAACACCCGTGCTTTGCCTTTGCCACTGGCACAAAGCTAGGATGATTAGTACTTTACAGAAGTAGAGCTACTACTTGGCCACCTGCTTTGTTTATATCTGTAAATGCTTCCCTTTGAGGTTTATTTTCTGTGAATTGAGCATTGTGCCAGAATGAATCCTGCCCTGCATATTTATTCAAGAAGAGGGAACATTTTCAGCAGAATGTCCACTCAATTGGAGTAGTTTCTATTGGCTAATTAGTTAATGCTATCTCATTGGGTAAATGTATAGTCCATCTCCAACACAACAGCTGCCTAAATCACACCAAGGAAAAGTCTCCAATTACCTTGAGTGTCTTTAACTTTGTTAACATGATTATTCCTCTAGCATCTCCATCAGATAACTTTACAAGGTAGAACTGCAGGGGAACACAGCTGGATGATTTGTACTTTACAGAAGTAAGTGCTTCTTTGTTAATGGAAGGGACCACAGGGGGAGACTCAAGGCCCCTGTGGTTCCAGCCAGCACCCTGCCTCCTGTGGGAGTCAACATTGTAAGTGCAGCTCCCTGCATGCGGGAGCAGTAGCTTCATCTCGTTCCCTACCTGCATGTTAGTGGGTATTAAAAGAGATGAAAACTCTGCTCAGATTGAATGCTCCCACTTGCTGGGAGCAGAGTTATGCGTTCTTTTGCTTGATGGGAGCTGTCACCCTTTTGCTAAGCAACAGCAAAAAGCTAACTCTGAGGGGGGGCACATTGGGGGGTGGCAGGAGCCGTCTAGCACTAGGGAGTTGGAAATATATGGCTCCTAGAGGGGGGCAGTGCAGCCCACTTTCTTTTTTGAAAACATGTATTTGGCCCCAGGGAGGTGGTGGTCGCCAGGGCTGGGGGGTCCATGTGGCCCTTTTCCAGGAGCCAATGATGGCCCAGGGGACCACCACCACTCAGGGCCAGCTTACTCTATGTCCCCAGGTTGCACATCCCTTGGTCTTAGCTGTTTGCTCTCACTTGGCAGGAGCTTTTACAGCTCCCACAAAGTCAGAGCAAACACTCCGCTTTCTGACAGGAGGCAGGAGTTATAGGTGCCTTAGAGCATGAGTTATAGTTACTTGAGATAACTGTAACAGGTGAATTTGTATGATTTTGTATGTTTAAAATGTGAGCCTCACGATAATGTCCCTGTAACCTTTGTTTTTTTAAGTGAATTTCTATGTATTTTTTTTAAGTCTACCTCTTAAATATAACATCAGTGTAACCTTTGTTTTTTTCAATAAATATAAATATATATATAAATATATATGAATATATAAACACACACACATATATATACACACACACATATATATATACACATATATATTTACACACACACATAAATATATATAATAATACACAAAGATGCACAAAAACAAATCTGCATACAATGGCAAGGGTGCCTACCTTGGTGCTAGGCTGCCTAAAGTGCGCCAGAATAGGGGAAAGGACAGGAATGTGCAATATTCTTTTAAATACCACACATTCCTGCCCTTTCCTTGTGATGCAGGGCAGCGCAGCAAGGCGACTTGGTGCGCTGCCCTGCGCCACAAAGCCCATAAATAGAGGCCTATGTTTTTTAAAGAAATAGTTAGATAGTAAGTCAAATGGAATACAAACCTAGAGGCTTCATTCAGTCCAAGCTTTATTCCCTATAGACATAATATTATTTTCATTATTTTTAGCAATAATAATAATGATGGTGATGATGATGCATGGCTATGCACTCATGGCTGTAGCTATAACTATAATAATTTACACAGGCATCTCATAGTATTAAAGAACGCAATAAGGTTATTTAGCTTACGACGCTAATGAGTGACTTTAACACATCCTTGGAGGAGGCAATACACTATGCTAGATTTGTAAAATGTGTTTCCAGCGAACCTTTTGTTACTAAATATGCCTTTTAAATGGAGTACACAATAGGTTCAAGAATAAAAAGTTAAGCTCTTCCCGGATAACATTCGGTAGTGGAAACGGATGTTCGGTCTACCACTAAAATGACATTCTCATTCTTCAAGGGGAAGGGAAAGGACAGTCTGTGCAAAGATCCGACGCGCACACACATCATAAGCCGCAAAAAGCAGCTTCTTCGAACATAATCTTCCAGTTTCTCTTATCTCTGTGGTGTATTTTTTCAGTTATTCTCTTGTGACAGGTTTTCTATTTTGATATCGTCCGCTTTATGTACACGCATTTTAAGGTAGATAGACACAACCCTGGGTCTGTCTGCTTGTTGAACCATCTCTGACCCATAGGGCTTCCTATATCTCATAAGCCCTGTCTTTTCAGTATGATCCACCCCGACAATAATCTTCAGATGTCACTAAAATGCAGTGAAATTGGCAAACTCACTTTGCAATTATTACCATTACTGTCCTCTCACGTAGTCTTTCGGGCCTTTAACGGGGGGAGCGGGCCTTTAATAGCCGGTAGAGCCCGCTACGGTGGGTTCTACGGCTGTTAGAACATTCTGCCATTAGAGGGCAGAATGTTCTCCTATATAAAACAAAGGCTTCACGGACCCGGAGGGGATTCAAATCCCCTCAGGCTCGTGAGGCTTTGTTCACAACTGCTGCTGTGAACAAAGAAGATTGGAAAGTTGGCGCTGCGGGCTTTTACCGGTCAGTAAAAGCCCGGAGCACTAGATTGTCTCCAGTGGAGCGCCCAACATTCCAGTGTTCTAATTTGACTTAAGCAACCACTCAGAGCATCAAATCTGTGCCTGTTTAACAAAGGATAGTTTGTGAGAAAGTATAAGTAAACAATTCACAGAAGACTGATAAAAATGAAACCACAATAATGAAGAAGGCACACCGAGAAACCAGAAAATGTGTCCCTCACAAAAAGGGACATCAAAATGGGATGCCCCCTAACCTGCCTAGTAGCTTTGCCTCCAAAGAGATAGATACCAGTAAGAAGGGGGTGGTAAATCTGGGATTGTCGAATTACTGGGGTTTGATGGTCACCTAGGGGAAATGATTTACCGGGAACTCAGTTATTCAATGTCCCCTGAGTTTTTGTCATTTCTCACCTAACAGTACACCCAGACTCCTCACAATGGCACTCAAAATTCCGATATGTTTTTAATCTTGTGTAGTCGTATTGGAATTAAAATGTTCTTGTTAAGCCGAAAGTGAGAACATATTAGGGTGGCAAAGAGAAAACTGAGATGTTCAGTTTATGAAACTACCACAAGACGATTTGCCCTTCCTAATAAGGCATACCACGTATGGGTAATTCTGCAATTAAAAAGTAAGTAATATTTTCTTTACAGTATACTGTTACCAGCATGCACCAACAAAAACATGTAATTGAGGCTATAACATGCCTTTAAAAAACAATTTATATTGAAAATTAACATACTGCAGGTAAACCTCACAACCCCTATGTTTGCAAGCAAAACCTAGCATTAGCAAAGCTATTATGTCTTGCTTTTTGTAGGTGTATGTGTCTTTTTTTGTAAAGGACATATGATACACATAAATACAAAAGTTGAAAATAAAGCCATCCATAGCTACACTATCCAGATGCCCACATGTTGACACATACGCAGCTAGAAAAAAACAGATAAGTGCAACTGTTGTTAGTCCCTCAGTTGATGGATGGTAGTGTGGTTGTAAACAAAGATGAATGTTTGGATGGCTGGGACTACATACAATGGTCGGTGTGAATTGATGAATATGTGTGACTTAATAAATACATGGAAGCTTCTGGGGGCAGATGGATGAGTGAATCGTGCATTGAGCACAAGAAAATGCTCCATACTCTTGCGTCTTTCTCATATTGCAACACAATTAATATTATCTATTATAGTAAATAACTCTGCTCATTGATGTACATTGGTCAGCCAACTCTAAAGAATAAACGTTGTAAAATCAGTATCCACCGAGGAGTATTAAATGCTCCTTTGGTTGAGCACTTCCAGACACCTAACCAGAGTGGCAAGTGGTTGAAGCCCCAGGGGGCGGGAACGTTGGCAACTTCTAGACACTGAGAGAATGTACATGGATCATCTAAGAAGAATCATGTTTGGAATGAATCACTGAGAACTGCAAATTTCTCCCGTAGATGATCCCAAAGTGTATGCGTTTGACCTGATAGTGTTCTTTACCCTCTCTTGCTGTATTCATATAACTGATAATTTATTGATGTAACATGTTTAAAATGTTCACATTCCATGATCTTTATTAAACAAGTAAGTAATTAGTTGAAAGTAGCATAAACGTAAAATGCCCTAAGTGAATGTATCTTTATATCATCATCAGACAGGTACTTAAATAATGAAAACCATATTTGCCCCTGACACCCAAATAGGCAGTTCGAAAACTCTCTTGCATTGCCAGTTGTTGCCAGCGCTACAGTCTTAACCTTCAGGATTTCTCCTTTTCTTCAAGGAGGAGTTCAACTAATGCCACATCAATGTTCCAGGGCCTGAGGGGAACATCTTGTTTATCATGAACTCGCTCCAGCAGAGGCCAGCAGGGCTCAGACAGGACCAAGCGGCAGGTCATCTAGGAAGATGTAAGTTGGCCTTTGAAGCTTGTTATGAGCCCGTAGCTCTCACTGGAAGTCAGCCCTTGGAATCATTTCAGCCTGGGATGAAGGGAGACAGTCCAGTCTTCCTTCTCAGCAAGCAGGGCAGCCCTCAAGCAGCAGATCGGCAGGTTGTACTTCTCTAGTGTCCACAGGTCCAGGAGTGTACTGAAGTCTGATGGTACCTTTTTTATGCCTGGTGTCCACTGTGAAGTGGAAGGCAGTTCTAGAGTTCCCCCTACTGAGACATTTTCAATGTCCAACCTTCCTGCCCTGGTCCTAGTATTTCTGGGGACACAGCAGGCTAGTGAGAAGTCTGAGGCAACCCCATTGAATTGCACGTATGGCAGGTGACAGCTCTGCCACTCATCCATCCTGCCAGAGATGGCCCACCCTTTCAACACCCAGGCTCTCTTTTGTGTGGCTGTCGAGGAGGAATACAGAAAGTCCAACTGCCAACTGTACCTATTAAAGTGTTCCAGGACAGACTAAAGGCACCAGAACATTAGGACAAGAAAATAGAAATGTTTAACATTTATATTTTCAGAATTGTGACTTAAAAACTGACTTTAACCTAAAGACGGTTCTAAATTACAATTCTTCTGATACCAAACTTGACATTTCTATCTGCTTGCAATTAAACGTTATCACTTATGAAATGTATCAAGGTAACCCAATGTTATCCTACGGGAGAGATAGGCCTTGCAATAGTGAAAAACAAATTAGAGAGGTTTTTTTTTACTATCAGAGCATGTAAAACTTAAAAGCACACCTAACTTTTTAAACATTCTCTTCCTTATTGGCTATATAGGTCCTACCCTAGGGGTGACATATGTATTAAAAAGGCAGTTTTAGGCTTGGCAAAACGTTTATCTTGCCAAGTCAAAAATACTGTTTGAAACCGCACACACAAGTTATATGGCAGGCCTGAGACATGTTTGACATAGGTACTTAAGTGGATACAATAAGTGCTGCATGCCCACAAGTAGTATTTCATTTAAAGTCCCTGATTACGGTAGTATCACTTTACTAGGGACATACAAGTAGATTAGATGTGGGAATAGGGTGTAGGACAATTTGACCATGTTTAAAGGTGAGAGCTCTTCGGCACTGGGTAGCAGTGGTAAACTGCACAGAATCCTAAAAGCCAACAAAAACGGGTTCAGAAAAAAAAGAGGGTGAAGGCATAATGTTTGGGGATAACCCTGCAGATAGGGCTTGTACTAACTATGAGCACTCCATTGTCAGGGTGAGTTAATGTTTGTATATCAAGGGCTTGAATTAGGATTTGTTTAGCAGACCATAACTGAAAACTTTTAGGGGGTCATACGTTTTGGTTTGGATCCATGATGTTGACTTAGCTATTTTTTACGTGAATTTTGGGGGCTTTCTGGGTTACATGATTTTCAATATAGAAGCCATAACTACATTTTAACTGTGTTTTGTAAGTGAATCACTAAGGTTTTAATGAAAGAAATATTAAAGCTTTATTGCATGTCATATATTTGCTGAGGGCAATGCATGTAGGAAGCAAGATACCAGTCTACCTCACTTTGTGGCATAGCACTGCTGATGGTATCACCCCGTTTTCGGTCAGATGTGTTTCCATGGTGGGAAACAGGAGTTTTAGTGAACTTGTGATAGCCAAGATGGATGAAAAAAATGATCTATTTTTTTCCTTAGCCAGTCACAATTCATGAAAAAATTCTATCTAGAAACAGAGCTTGACCTTTCAAGTTTTATGCGAAAAATATCTCTATATTGAAAATTCTCAATATCTGCCTGACTCCTTTTTCAAATGTTGATATCTTAAAGACTGCTGAACAATTTAATGACAAGCCAAAAAAGAGCCCTCTTTGTGGCATTTTAGGTTTATGCCAAGTTTGTGCAAGTCTGTTTATTGGTGTATGAAACCTGGGGCCTTATTTATACTTTTTGGTGCAAAACTGCACTAACGCAGATTTGCACCAAAACGTTTTGAACCGGCTTACACCATTTTTAGCACCAGATGGGCACCATATTTATGGAATGGTGTAAGCCGGTTCAAAGGGTAGGCTAGCGTAAAATAAAAAGGACATTAGGCAGGTTAGAGTCAAAATAAATGACTCTAACCAGATTAGTGTCATTTCTTGATGCTAAGGGGCATATTTATACTCTGTTTGCACTGAATTAGCAACACTTTTTTTTTTTACTCTAATTTGGTGCAAAACTAACTCCATATTTATACTTTGGTTCTAGACCCGTTTAGCGTCAAATTTATGGAGTTAAAGCCATTTTTTGGAAGTGAAAAACCTACCTTGCCTTAATGAGATGCAAGATAGGCATTCCTGTGCAAAAAATGACTCTATGGCCTTAACTCCATATTTATACTCCTATGCCAAAATGGTGCAAGGGAGGGAGGAGGGGTCAAAAAATTGGGCAAAGCTTGCTTTGCCCCATTTTTTAAAGCCTGGGTCAGGGCAGGCATCAGGGGACCTGTGGGCCTATTTTCATGGTGGAACACCATGGAATAAGCCCACAGGTGCCCTCCCCAGTCCCCAGGGGCACCCCCACCCACACCAGAGGGACTGCGGAGGATGGGGGACCCCATCCCAGGTAAGTACAGGTAAGATTGCATTTTATTTTTGAAAGTGCCATATGGGGCCCTGAAATGGGCCCCACACATGGCACAGGGTGCAATGGCCATGCCCCGGGGACCCTTGTCCTCTGTGCCGGCCATTGGGGTGGTGGGCATGACTCCTGCCTTTTCTAAAGCAGGAGTCATGTGGCATGGTTGGTTGAGCACCATAAAATGGCGCTAATCTGGTTAGAGTAATTTTTGTTTACTCTAACCTGCCTAAAGTCATTTTTTGTTGCTAAACCCTCTTCTTCTATACTGCGAGCCCCACCCGACTAAAGTCATTTTTTTTTTTACTCTAGCCTACCCTTTGCACCGGCTTGCACCATTCCATAAATATGGTGCACGGCTGGTGCACAGAAATGGTGCAAGCCGGTGCTAAACTTTTTGGTGCCAAACTGAGTTAGTGCAGTATTGCAGCAAAAAGTATATATAACGGGCAATATTTTGTAAATTTGCATCACTTTTGCGCCAAAAAATGACGTTAATGCGGCGCAAAAAAGTATAAATCAGGGCCTTGGTGCCAGACGGGTCTAGCACCAAAGTATAAATATTGAGTTAGTTTTGCACTGAATTAGAGTAAAAAAATGACACTAATTCGGTGCAAACAGGGTATAAATATGCCACAGAGTATAAATATGCCCCTAAATATGGCGTTAAGGCCATAGAGTCATTTTTTGCACGGGAACGCCTACCTTGCATCTCATTAAGGCAAGACAGGTCTCCACTTCCAGAAAATGACTTTAACTCCATAAATTTGGCGCTAGACGGGTCTAGCACCAAAGTATAAATTTGGAGTTAGTTTTGCACTGAATTAGAGCAAAAAAAAATGACGCTAATTCGGTGCAAACAGAGTATAAATATGCCCCTTAGTTTTTAGGTTGACTGTGATGTGAGCCTGGTCAAGCAGCGACCACAATCCTTGTGAGGGAGAGGCACAAGCCAACACTAACCTGTGCTCAACCCTCAGGTAGCTTGGCACAGAGCAGTCAGGCTTACCTTATATGCAATGTGTAATGTATTTGTACAACACTTCAAAATGTAATAAAGTGAAAACACCACACAAAAAGGATCTCACACCGAGTTATAAAAATAAAACAATCATAAAATGATGAATAATCCAAACACTAGAACCAGATTTATGCAATTTTAAAGATTTTAATGAAAATAGTACCAAAAATCACAAAGCGCCATTTGTGGATATCTGGGCCCATATTTATACTTTTTGACGCTAAACTGCGCTAACGCAGTTTAGCGTCAAAAAGTTTTGCGCCGTCTAACGCCATTCTGAAGCGCCATGCGGGCGCCGTATTTATGGAATGGCGTTAGACGGCGCAAGCAGACCGGCGCTGCCTGGTTTGCGTGGGAAAAAACCACGTAGACCAGACAGCGCCGGCGTAGGGGGAAAATGGCGCATGGGCGTCTTAAAATGGGGCAAGTAAGGTTACGTCGAAAAAATCGTCTTAACCCGACTTGCGCCATTTATTTTCGACGCCCATCCCCCATCAACATGACTCCTATCATTGTAAAGATAGGAGTCATGCCCCCTTGCCCAATGGCCATGCCCAGGGGACTTCTGTCCCCTGGGCATGGTCATTGGGCATAGTGGCATGTAGGGGGGCACAAATCAGGCCCCCCTATGCCACAAAAAATTATTAAAATAAAAAAAAAAAAAACTTACCTGAACTTACCTGGGGTGGGTCCCTCCAGCCTTGGGTGTCCTCCTGGGGTGGCCAAGGGTGGCAGGGGGGGTCCCTGGGGGCAGGGGAGGGCACTCTGGGCTCATTTTGAGCCCACTTGTCCCTTAACGCCATGCCTGACCCAGGCGTTAAAAAGCGGCGCAAATGCGCCGTTTTTAGCCACGCCCACTCCCGGGCGTCACTTTTGCCCGGGAGTATAAATACCACGTAAAGGCCTGGGAGTCATTTTTTAGACGGGAACGCCTCCCTTGCATATCATTAACGCAAGGAAGGGGTTCACGCTAAAAAATGACGCACATTCCGGGAACTTTGGCGCTATTCGCCTCTAACGCCATAGTATAAATATGGCGTTAGTTTGCGTTAGTTTTGCGTCGAAATTGCGTCAAAAAAAACGACGCAATTTCGGCGCAAACGGAGTATAAATATGCCCCCTGGTCACACCAGACAAAAAAAAAGTTACAAGCTCAGGCCAACCATGATGGTGCCGGCTACAAAGACCTACTTAGGTCAGCTGAACAAAGTACCTTAAGTCCTAGTTTGGGAAGCGTTGCAAGGATCCACAAAGATGCGGTGTGCAGCCAAAGCAGTGGGTGGGTTCTGAGATACGGCGAGGTTATGATGCGGAGTCCAGCATTGTTGTTGATACTGCCGTCAACAAAAGATGCAAGGGCCTGTGATGAGGCTGCACTGGTAGTGGTGGTCCGAAAGGTGATGCGGCTGCAGCGGTGATACAAATCTTTGGTGAAAGGTCCATTCTATGCAGCAGCGGAGATGAGTCAGTTCTGCTCATGGTTACATCCACAGGCTTGCAGAGCACCTTAGGTCCAATTCCAAGGGTCCGATCTATGATGGCACCACTTGCAAAGCAGACTCACAGAAGGCATAGTCCAGGTGCTGTAAGGTTGTTGGGAGCCTGTATTGTCCCTGAGGCTTCAGATCAGGAGGCTGGCAAACTAGCCATGGAGTCACTCTGGGTGCTGAGTTCAAGAGAGGAAGGTCCAGTCCTTCTCACCTTGGCAGGAAGGCAGCAGGCAGTCCTGTAGCAGCAAAGCAGTGCTTCTTTCTGGCAGAGTTTACACTGGTCCAGAAGTGTACTGAAGAAGTAGTGGTGTCTGAGGTCCTTCTTTTTTACACAGTTGAGTCTTTGAGTGGGGAGAAGTTTCTAGAGGCATGCTTTTGAAATTAATAGATGACATGGCTTCCCTGCCCTGGCTCAAGACTAACTACCTGGGGTATGCAGCCCTTTGTGTGGAGACAGGTCACAGCACATCCCGGTGTATGTTCGGCTGGGCCAAACTCCTCCTTGCCGTCCTGCTAGTGATGGCCCATCCAGTCACACCTAAGCTCCCATTGTATGTGGCTGTCTATGAGCAATACACAAAGCACATCTACACCCAGTCATGTTACCAGTGACAAGTTGTGGCCACCTATTGGATGAGGCAAGAAATTGTCAACTTTCTAAAAACGGCACTGGCAGAGCAATTTCAAATACGACTTCACCAAAAGTTAGGATGACAAATTAGGATTTCAGAGAAACCAAAAATGAACTAGTTATCTCTTCTTTCAGACCTGGCATCCGTGGCATAGCTTCTCCTAACCTTTTGCTCTCTGACTTCCTGATTTCTGACTAATTTATTTTGGTTTTTATGATCCTCAGCACTTTATCACTGAAAACCAGTGCTAAAGTGCAGGTGATCTCTACTCTAAACATGGCAAAACTGGCCTCTCCACAATTGCATATTTAATTTACTGGAAGTCCCTAGTAGAGTGCACTAGGGCCTGTAAATCAAATGCTACAAGTGGGCCTGCAGCACTGATTGTGCCACCCACTATAGTAGCCTTCTGGAGAGCATGTATGTACAGTTTTGAATAAAACAGCCATTTTTGACCTGGAAAGTGCACCCACTTGTCAGGCCCCAAACCTTCCATTTTATTACATATAAGTCACCCCTAAGTGAGGCCCTGATTAGTACCAAGGGCAGGGTGCAGTGGATTTAAAAATGTGTTCATGTACTTTGAAGTTTAACAAGAGCCAGGTAGTGAGAAACTGCTGAACTCGTTTTTCCCTACTGCAGGACCTTTCTCTCCCATAGGTTAACACTGAGGGTACCTGAAGCATCTTTTAAGTGTAACTTCCAAATGGGAAAAGATAGAAATATGGTTTGGTGTCTATTGACTCAGAATTTAAAATCACAATTTATGGGTTCGTTGGATTTTAAATTGTAAGTATGAAAATGCCACTTTTAGAACGTTTCAAATTAACAGGTGCCAGTATTGATCTTCCTTACATAAGATACATATTTACATTCTTGATCACTTAAATTACCGTGAGCACCATTTTTTTCAGGGTCTCTAGTTGGCAGTGGTTTGCACCCTGTCTAGTTAGGGAACCTCACTATAGTCAGGGTAAGGGATTCACACAGTTAAGATAATCCCTGCTCACCCCCTTGGTAGCTTGGCTCAAGCAGTCAGGCTTATCTCAGAGGCAATGTGCAAAGTATTTGTACACCCACACAGTAACACAGTGAAAACACCACAAAGGTACTCCAAACCAGCTTAGAAAAATAGTAAATATTTAGCTGAGTAAAACAAGACCAAAACGACAAAAATCCAACATACAGAAGTAAAGATACATATTTTCAAAGATTGAGGGAAATATTTAGGAGCCCCTAGTGCCACCTTAGGGCCGCCATGGTGTAATTGTTTTACGCTAAGGTAGTGGTAAAGTGTCTGTTTCTTCATGCCATATTTAGAATGTAACACAATAAATGCATCGCTCCACTATGTTGACCCATGCGCCACATTATGCCTGCGCCAGACATAACATATGCAAGGGGGCATTCCGGCATTAAGAGGCCCACAAAACTGGCATAATGAAATTTTAAAGGTTTCAATACACCATTTTTGGCATCCCTGCTCAGACCAGGCATTAAAATAACACTCCTGTGGAAACCTATGGGACTCCTTGCACTTTGCTACCCTAGCACCAACATTTTTTATGCGAGTGTAGCAAAGCGACACAATAGCATCAAAAATGTTGACTATATTATGCTAACAACCATCATGGGGCGTTGCATTATAAGTAGGTACAACCATGGAATCATTAGGTGCTGGTAGGGGGGCACAGAAAAAGTGGTGCATCAGCTCTGATTAGCCACTTAATGATAAATATGGGTCTAAAGCTTAGTAAAGTGCTTAGACATGCAATAGCTCCAACTGGGGCTATCACAGCATCTTGACGGAGGTATTTCCAATAGGCTAGTGCCACTCACAAGGGAGGGCAGGCCTGTCACGGAGTCTCATGGACCCCAAGGAAAAAGTCCCTTGGAAAACAATGAAGAAACAAAGACACTGCATGGAGTCGGGGAGGTGAGGCGTCCCTGAAGGCGGGTCACTGTCAGTTACTTAGTGCTACCTGGGAGGTGAGGCATCGGTTCCTTACTGCTAGGCAGGTGAGGTGAGGTGAGGTGTTGGTTCCTTATGGTTGCAGGGAATGTGATGTGGCGTCGGGGTAAGGTGCTGTTCCTTACAACAATGCATGGTCGATTAATCCAGCAGGTCGAGATACAAAGCATTGACTTTGCAGTGTTGCAAATCACACACAGGGTCACAGGTGCTGCGGAAGAGTCAGAGTCGGGTGTCACCGACGTCAGAGACACAGAACTCGGAACTCATGCTGTGGTGGGACTTTTGAGATGCTGCGATGGCATTGGACCTGGGTTGCAAGTTTCTATTGATGCACTCAGCGGGGACCACGACGCTGGTGCAGGCAGCTGTGCAGAGTCAGAGAGTGACGCCGGTTCTGAAGTCACTTTGCAATCAGCGTGCTTAGTTTCCTCTTGGTTGCACTGTGCTCACTTCCAAGGGCCAAAGAACTGGATTTGGTACTACTTGGCAATCCAGGACTCTCATCAAGAGAGCCCAGGCACTGGCAGGTAAAGTCTTTGATGGCCCCTGAGACTTCTTAACAGCAGGCAAGCTCAGTTCTAGCTCTTGGAGAACCTTGTTGTAATCCGACAACCTATCAACATTCAGAAGCTGGCCGAAGCAACCAGACAAGAGATCGATCTACATTGAACAAGGCTTAATAACCACTTGAAAGGACAAAGATATATTAAGTGTGGATCCATAGTTAACAAGGTGACTACCGTGGTTTCATGAACTAACTTAATTCAGAACTCAAATATAGATGTGGAAATGGACCAATTGGATACCACACAATTGAAGTGACTTGTCCAGCAGTTCTATGTCCTGAAGAGAACGCATAAATTCATGTGGGGTTTGGAACACATTTTTTTTTTGCCCTCATCCACCTATCCCACAACAGGATGTCGTCTTGGGGGCCACCTCATGAGAGTCGGTTAGGTTGAGATCGGACTGCCCTTGGAGGCTCCTATCCGGGATAGTCTGGGTCTCTAATTGGTAAAAGCTTAGTAGCTCGTCCCCAGAGCCCTTCCAGGACTAACCGTTGGTGTAATCATATGACAACCTTGTTATTGCCTTTCGAACCACCTTTTTAGTGGGCCCCAAAACAAACATTTCTTGTTCTCCCTCTCGTTCACCTTACATCCAGTGTTAAATTACAGATTAGAGAGTCTTTCCACTCGGTACATGTGGGAGGGGAGGTACTAATCCACTTCCCGCATATCTCTCTCCTGGCCAAAAGCATCATATAGAAGAGCAGTTTAGCATTGTTCCTGCTTAGCCTTGCTGAATTGAAAAAGCATCCAAAAATAACCAGAAGGAGGCTTACCTGGCAGTTTATCGGTAGAATATTATTGATTGTTTCCCCGACCTCCTTCCAGAACCGGGTGAGCTGGGGACACTCTCAAAACATGTGCACATTGTCCACTGAGTCCAAGCCACATTTTTTTACAGCTAATCAAGTCACCTTGCTTGCACTTAGATAACTTCTCTGGGGTCCAGAAGGCTCTGTGGATTGAGAACAAATGGTTCCTTCTTAAGTAGGAGGGTTTGACTGTAGAATACAACAAAGCAGTAGATACTTGCCATAATTCTCTTATCTGTGATCCTGTGCGACAAACTCTCCAAATTACTTCTGGCATATTGAATTCACCATCTATGACTTCCATCAATGTCCAATACCATCTCGCCAGTTCTTCTTCCGGTATGCGTCCTTATAAAGTTAGTCCTCCATCTCGTTTGAGCCACCTACCCCCTCTTTCACACTCCTCCCCCAGCTTACTGTTTGAAAATACTTACATTTAGAGAGCTTGCCCTCTGTCGCTGTACCCAGGTCCTCATATGATGTCAGCTTCCCGTCGTTGAACAGTTGCCCCCACTGCACTTTCAGAGGTATAGCTAGGGTATCCTTAGTCCATTCCAGTGAGCCCGGAGAATCCCAGAGGGGTGCATATTTACTATAGTATGGCCAGTTGGTGGCCTTCCTTATCGCATACCACTGCTTTGCGGAGTCCTGCATGAGTTTAAATCACACTTTCTTAAAGTATTTAGGATCTCCAAATGTGTATAGGAATCCTACCTGTATTCCATAATTAACCTCCATCATTACTTTTAGAATCTGCCCAGCTCCGTAAATCCTGACCCGTACATTACCCCACCCATGTTCTTAATAAAAAGCTCCCAAGCATAAAATTGGAGGTCAGGGAGCGCTACCCCCCTTTCTCCTTCTTCCTTCTCAGTTTCTTCCATGAGATGCGTACACCCCTCAAAGCCCATATAAAGCTGCTATTTGTTCCCTGTAGCTTGCTCAGCCACTCTTTATTGTACTTTAAAGGCACTGCATTGAAGATAAATAGAGGTTTGGGTAGTATCATCAGTTTGACCAGTTTAGCCCTCCCTATAATTGTGAGGGGTAGATTTACCCAATTCTTCATTAACTTCCAGGAGACTCTCATAACCCACATAAAATTGGCCTCCAACATTTTCTCTATATCCTGGGTTATCATAATACCCAAATATTTTAACTCACCCTTAATTGGAATTCCTGCTGCCTGCATGTTCCACACAATAGTTTCAGTTTTTTCTTTAATAATTTCACACCCAGCAATCTCCCTAAATGTATTTGTCTGTTCTTCTAAGGCTGGTAATGTTTTATAAATTTGTGGTGTATACCATCAGGTCATCTGCATACAAGGCTACCTTCCTGCACCAATCCCCACACCTAAACGTGGACATCTTCTGCTCTCATCTGATTTTACAAGCCAGGGGTTCTATATACAGATTAAATAACAGTGGGGATAATAAGCACCCCTGCCTGGTTCCTCTTCCAATTTTAAAAGAGCGAGCTAGGGTGCCATTAACCAAGACTCTTGCAATCGGATTATGGTATATCCTCTGCAATACCTTTATAAACTTCCCTCCCAAGTTAAAAACTTCACAAAGAGTGTTCAAGTACACCCAGTAAAACCTATGAAACGCATTTGTGACATCAATCATTACTAGAGCTAAAGGTTCTTTGCATGAACTAGCTAAATCTATTGAGCCTATCAAGCTGTGTGTCAGTTCGTGCATATATCTGCCTTTTAGAAACTCCTTTTGATCTTCCTGTATAAGACTACCTGAAACGCCCCCCAGTCTGTCTTCCAGGACTTTTGTAAACATTTTATAATCACAATTTAACAAAGAAATCAGCCTATGTGAATCACAACTCTTGGGATCTTTCTCTGGCTTTAAGATTAATGTGATGATAGCTTCCTTCCAGGAGGGAGGTATTGAGCCGCCTTCATCTAAGATGTTATTGCATGGACCCACCAAGTTTTTTGTAATAATTCCTCCTTACACGTTATATATATATCAAAGGGTAACCCATCTGGGCCTGGCGCTTTCCCTAGCCTCCCTGACTGTATAGCCAGCTCTAGTTTGACCTGCTCTATCTGTTCACTTAGAACTTTATTATCTTCCTCCCCCAAAACTGCCAGGTCGAGATCTTTTAACCAGGACTTCACTGTCTCAGATGACACCTCTAGGTTCTCCGAATAAAGTTCCTTAAAGTAATCCCGGATAGCTTCCCCAATCTCCCAGTTACTCCTGCAAATATCCCCTGATTTCTTACCATAAATTTCTGCCACCTTGTTCCTAACCAGGTTCGTCTTTATTTTCCAACCTAACAATTTCCCGCAGTTTTCTCCAAATTCAAAATGCGCCATCCTGTTTGCTTCAAATCTTGCCTTAACTCTCTTATCGATTACAGCTACAAGCCCCTGCCTTAAATCTTGGTGGAGCTAATGTAATTTTTTAGACCCCCCTCTTTATAATCCGAAACTATCAATTCTTTCTCTACCTGATGTAATCGCTCTTCCAGTCACCTGAACTCTTCTTTGTAAACCTTTCTTTTAATGGAGGATGCTCTTATCAATCTACCTCTCAGAAAAGCCTTAAAGGTATCCCAACATATAGCTGGTGATGATGATCTGACATTAAGGCAAAAAAACTCTTGTGTGTCCACTCTCAGATTTGCTACCAAGTTCTTGTCCAATAATAGACTTCTATCCAGTGTCCACCTACTCTGTGTCTCCCTCCCCTGCAAATGAATATTCATACTTACTGCTGAGTGGTCAGATATGTGGGCCCCAATGTGTACTACCTCCTCAACAAGATCCCTCAACCTTCCGTCCACTAAGACATAGTCGAGCCTTGATAGATGTCTATATTTTTTGTTATTATAAGTATATCCCTGTTTTCTCCCATCCTTTCTCTCCATATATCATGCAGCCCTAAGACATCATAACTAATACTTTAGATCGCATATTTTCATTAGTTTTTGACCTACTACCCGAGGATCTATCTAATTTATAATTCAGTACAACATTAAAATCTCCCATCCATATTATAGGGTTGGGAAACTGCAACAAATGATAAAAAAGATCCAACAAAGGTGAGGGATCATCTCTATTGGGCCTATAATAGCCTACCAAGGTAAGTGCATGCTCCAGCTCCATCAGCCTTCCAATTACCCACCTACCTGCCTTATCCACTGGCCCACACTGAAAGGAAATACTGGGATGATTTGTAACTAAGATAGCCACCCCCTTGCTTCCCCCGGCCTGCGTAGTGCTTGAAATCTGCTGGAGCCACCTACCTGGTTTGAATAAATTGATGCATTTCTTATTGGACAGATGTGTTTCTTGTAAAATTAAGACATTAGCTTGGGTATATCTCAGATACTGCATCAACCTTCTTTGCCTACCCCTTACTTTTAAACGGTTGATTTTCCAAAATAGGAGTCTTGGCTTGTATACCCTCATCATCAACATTTTGCCATTAAATGCAACTGAACGGACCTCCTGAAATCTACCACTGCTCCACTGGCTGAGGACATTTAATTTTTTCTTATTTTCTCCCCCGTGATCCCCACCCAATGACTATCCCCTTCACCTCCTATCCCCCCCAGCCTCGACCACAACCTCTTGCTCCCTTGGAGAACCCACCCTATCTCCTTTATCTAGGTGAGGACCCATCCCAGGAGGTCCCCCACTGGGCCTCTATTTACAAATCTCAAAAAGAAATTCACGCATACTTTTAGCTGTGTTGGCTGCCTTATCTAACGTCTTAATCAAATCATCCACCTCCCTCCAGTCTTTAAAATTATACATTTTGTTGTTGCCCATAACTCTCAAGGAAGCCGGGAATTTCTATTGGGCCGTAGCACCCAGACCTTTCAAAACATCAATTATTTTCCCCAACTCCCATTGGTTGTTCAAGGTCACACTTGATAGGTCTGATCTGATCTCAAATCTATTTCTTTCCATTTCTAGCACCAGGAGGGGATCCGAAACGTTGGACTCTTAGTCTGGGGGCCTTGAGCCTGCCTCTGGGTGTCCCTGATGTCCCCATCCAACCGTGAAAAATTATCCATCACCAGATTTTGACCTTCATTACTCGACCCCCGATTTGGAAGACCATCTAGCAAGGCCCAACAAGAGGATCTACTGCCCCCTGTTTCCTTCTCTCTCACATCCATATCCTCGAGAAGTTGGAGCCTGTTAGGACAGCACTCGATCTGTGCAATGTGACTCGCCCCCATGCTCATACCGCCTCCTAGAGATCCTTTTTCCATATGTGCGGCTTGCTGAGCCGAACTTCTTTCCTCCATATCTAAAGAACTAGGCAAAACTCTGAAGTATGTTTTTAGTGAAGGGGTAATCTTGAGCCTCTTACTCAATGTACTCCCACTTTTGGAGGAAGACTTATCCCTGCCCCTGCTGCCTCTGCTGCCTCTGCTACTGACTTTAGCTTGAACCTTCTGATTACCAGAAGCTCCAACTTTAATAAATTCACTGGCGGTCTCCAGCCCACCAGAATCTAAGTGTCCTCTGATCCCCGAGGTCTTCTTGCCGCTTCTCAGGGAATAGGTTGGCGCAGATTTCCTTATCCCATTTACCCCTCATTCCCTTTTATTACCCTTCAGTCCCCTGGAGCCATACATAACAGAACTCTTACTTCTTATTAATTCAATGAAGGTCCTAGGTTGCACAATGGAAAAAACAGGGGGAAACAAGTTACCTTGCCTCTGTGACTCCAGTCTCACCACTTCCCCTTTGTCAGGAGGTCTTGCACTACCTGAGCTATCTCTGGCACTTTTGCCCTTCCTACCACCCCGGAAGGGGATCCTTGAGGCCGCCTCCCTGCCACCCTGGATCTCCACCACTGCTTGAGCCCAAAGGCTGGGTGCGGTGCGTCCGTGGCTCCCTCTCCACTGAGGCTCAGTCACCATGACCGTCCCAGTCTACCAGGTCCCGTGCAGAGACAAGCAGTCAGTATTTTTACTACTTTAAGCCTTTTTAAGCCTACTTAAATATTGCCTTTAGCTGGGTATTACCAGCCGTCAAATAATCCTTTTCTCATTGTTTAGTAAGCGGCACAACACAAAGCTTTCACTGGGCCCAGTGAGGTCATCATGCGGCCTGCTACTTAGCCAGCCGCCTTGTTCTCCAACCGCCGGGGTTTGGAACACATAGAGAGTGTAAAGAAACAGGGAGTGCATTTGTTGGAAATTGGATCATTGGTAAGGGCAGGTAGATACCGTACACTTCCCAAATCCCACCAGGTCCAGTCAAGGTCTCAGCAAATTAATCCTTGCTCAACCCTTGGTAGCTTGGCCCACGAGCAGTTAGGGTTAATTTAGGAGACAGATATGTAAAGCATTTATTATCAACAAAACAGTAAATGAGTAAAACCCAACAAACAATAAAAACCCAACACCAATATATAGATATAGGAAATATTCGTATCATTAAAATGACACCAAAATGACAGAAATCCAATTAGGGAGCCAGAGATATGAATTTCTAAACATTAAAAGTAAAACAGGTGCTTAGAGGCAAATAGTGCTCAAAGGGTTAAAAATGTTCATGCTGGACAGTGCCAAAGGCCTATGTTCAGGCCACTCATGATGTAACACTGTTAAACTTACCTTCAGAAGTGTTTCTTGATTCAGGAAAGTGTTCCACAGCACCAGCCAAGGGTTCGGAGGCTCTGGTTTGCCTCTTGGGGTCTGGGACTACAGCTCCCACAATGCACAACTTCAACTTATGAAACTTTTCACAACACTTCTCCCAGAGGTCCTTTTTGAGACCTTGAAGTGCCCACTAACTTGATCCAAGTTTCCAGAATCTCCGAGTTGCTCCTTGGCAGTTTGGACTACAATTCCCAGAATGCACCTGGTCAGAATCCTTAAATGGCCACTGGATGCTGGTCATCTGGGCTCTTCTTCCAAGACTTGATGCAGGGGGCTCTGGCTAGCTCCTTTGTACTTGTAGCTTACAAGGAGTGTATTTCTGGAGTTGCAGAAGCAAGGCAAAGTCATTTTCTTAGTGAAGCCCAAAGTGTGCAGCTGGTGCAGTTCTTGTGAGTGTAGTTCTTCAGGTGCAGACCAGGGATTTAGCAAGGCAGTCCTTCTTCTCCAGTATCTTCTTCCAGCATGGAACTGAATTGTGGGGGCAGCTCTACAATATTTATCCTTGCTTCTGGATGGCGAAGCAGGGGGGTGCTCCTGTCCAATGGAGTGCAGACCACCAACCTCTGGATGAGCACTTTCTGTGACGTGTGGCAAAAATCAATCCCAGAAAGGGACATTCTCTAAAACTCCAACATGGAGAATTTTTCTCCTTGGAGGTTAGATCTAGCTGAGTCCACCCACTAGAGTGGCTATGCTTCCCTAAAACACCCTTTTCACCCCCTCTCCTAACCTAATCATTGGAACTCCCATCTGTCTGGGGGGCGGAAATGGTGAAGGTCCAGTTTCTGCCCCAAGTGGCTTTCCCTGCTTTGAAGATCAGTTTGGCTACTCTTCTCCCATCCTGCTCTGTCATCTGCTGCAGCAGTTCTCCTCCCACCAGATGTCCTCCCACCAGATGCTTCCTTTGTCTCAGTCCAGGTCACACCTCATTAAGGTAGCCTGGCTCAGACTGCCAGAGGCTGACCAATCAGGAAAGGGCACTACGGGGCTTAATTTGGTAACTTTCAGAAAGAGTTCTAAAACTCTTTCCCTGTGTTAGTTATATTAAATGTAGCACTGGCACGTTGTTGGATGTATTATAACATTTCATTTGGTACCAAACTTTATATATTTAGCATATCTATATTGGTATTAAGCCTATGGGACGCATTGGCTACAATGAGGAATTCAAATTTGGTTGTTTTCTCTCATCAGGGCTAATACAACATCTTTTATAATTTCCTTGCTTATATTTACACTACACCCAACCCTTGGGGGGACCTAGGGTAGACCTTAGGGGTGAACTTTCTGCAAAACTAAGGTAGCTTGAGACTTTGGAACCACCTCTAATTCCAAAGTCAAATTTGGGGCTAATTTTAACTTAAAAGCAGACAGCAAGGCCTGAATGCCTTTACAATGATACTAGGAACGATGGCAGTGCACCCAGGAGTGCCCTATCTACCGTAGGGTCTCTTAACCTACATGCCCTACTATATACCTGGGAACCTATAGGTAGGTTGTCAGAGCCAATTACAATTATGCCTAGTTTGCATATTCCATTTTAAATTGATCACTGACCCTTGGACTGTTTTGCAGGGCCCAGGGCACAGTTAGAGTCAGAAAACAACAGCTAAGAATGGAGGCAAAAAAGTGGGGGGGGCTTCTACAATCAGCCCAGTTTTCCCACAGCATTTAAAAGACATCACTGATACACAGGCACTATTTGAGTTGAACTCTACATAGGATAAATCCCTGTCAATTTCCTGTTTGAAGACACACTTAATTTGCACCCAGTGATTATGGCCCAGTAGGCAGGGACTTTCATTTATATTTAATTGATATGAGCCCCCTATGGGCACAGAATTCAGAAGTGGGACATATCACTTTTTTGTTGTATAATCAAAATAATTTTGTTGTCATAGGTTAATTCAAAGTGATAATGTCATGTTATAAGTGATGTCAACAAAAAAAGTTGGTGTATGTTTTGCTTGTTTGTTGTTCCACTGCTTACGTCCACTTTAAAAAATAATCACAAAAAAGTGCTGTACATCCTAAGATGAAAATAAATGGTGGTCACATAAATTGAATTGTGTCCTCACAAATGTAAATGTATATCTTGTAAAAGTATGGTCAATACTGGCACCTGTTCATTTGACATTAAAGTGGCCCAATCCCTCTCACTTTGTCAGACTTTTAGAAAGTTGGCATTTTCTTAATTTAACAATTCTGTGTCTCTGGCTGTCTCTAAGTACATGTCGGGGGTAGATGACAGCTGGGCTTTGTGCATTACCTATAGACATTCACACACAAAGGGAGCCTGCGACAGGCATAATATATGCAAGGGGAGAGTTCCTCCTCAGGGAGGCCTGTAAAAATGGTGCTTTGAAATGTACAACATTTCACTGTGCCATTCTTTGTGTCAATTTTAATGCCTGCTCAGAGCAGTTGTTAAAATGACACACCCATTAGTTTCAATGGGCCTCCCTTTAATTAATTTGCAGCATTACCACCAACAATTTATGGTGCTAATCTTGCAAAGTACCACAATAGCCTCATAAATTCTGACACTAATGTCCTAAAGTGTGCCATGGTGAGCCGTATTGTAAATAAGGCGCACATATGGTGTTGTTAGGGGGTGCAAGAAAAGTGGCGCATCACAACTGATGTGCCACTTTCTTGTAAATCTGGCCCTAAGAGTTGCTGTTCCATCAGAGCTTTTACATGAGAGCCTGTCCACTGAGGGAGGTGGGATATAATTTATCCTTGTCAGAAATGGTGAAAAAGAGCAGCTCCTTTTCAAAATAAATGTAAACACAATTCACAATTCTAACCCTGAATAAGTGTTTGAGTTGTAAATTATTTCTTTCCTGCATCCCACAGTAGAAAAAAGAAAGAAAAGACTCAAACAGCCAATAGCAGAACAGAGACTGACCGAGGGGACTTAGCACCTGGACAAGATTGAGGCTCACTAGAAGAGCTTCTGCAGGCATAAGGCCAATGAGCTTCCTTCTGCTGCCATCTGCGGGTGCTTTCACCTGAAAAGGGGCACCCAGATCACATGGGGCTTCCCCTGCACAGGAGGGCTGAAGAATCTTCAGATGGGGCTTCTTTGCTGCAGGCCCGGGCTGCCAAGGCCTAGGATGGGGCCAACTGACTCCCATATGCTGCCCCACCTCCAGCGTGACTGCCTTGTGAGCCTGATGTTAACTGGTCCTGTCCCCGAGGGACAGAGGTGAAGCGGTCTGCTGCCCCAGGACCGAAGGAGCCGAGGAGTGACAGTGCCACCCCAGCATCCTCTGACATCCCACCCCCTGAGGCTGCCAGCAGCTGGAAGATCATGGAGACTCAAGATCAGCCAGGCCATGACAACATCTCGGAGCACAGCGCCCTGCAGTACATCCATTGCCATGTCTTCAGGCCACAGTGACCTCAGCTGGGACACACACTTCTTGCTGGCAGCAATATCCTCTGCAGGTTCATAGGTTGTTGTTGGGGCACCAACCCTGCTGGTCTGCAACCTACTTCTACTTCTACTGTTACTTCTGCACTGCTTGAGGTGATGGGGCAGAGAAAATGACCATTGAGCCAGGAAACCCCCTGTTTCTCCCAGTACCGATGGCCTTGTCCTTCACGGGCCTTTGGAGCTCACTTCCTCTGTAGTGCTGCCCCACATCGATGTTGGCCTACTCTTCCTTCTTCAGTGTGGGACTAGTCACCCACTCCTGCGCCATTCACAGGCACTCCTGGAGCAGCACCATTACTAAGGGGACTGCCGATGAACCTTGTTTGGGGACCGAAGGGTGTCCCCCACTTCTTCTGAAAGGGTAGTGGGCCACCCCTCCAATGAGATGCTCCCTGGGAATACCGCCTTACTGGTCTAACTTGGGTGCAGAGTACAACCCCATTTTCACCCCCTGAGAATTGGTTAAAATCATTTACTTGGTTTTCCTGTCTTCTTTCAAGTGGAGTACAGCTCTTGGATCATCCCTATTCTCCTTGGCTTCCTCCCACCATGTTGATGTCCACTAGGCAGTTCCTGTTTACAAAGGTGGTGACAAGAAAGCAGCCTAAACCGGGGAATGACGTGGACCCGTCATCGGACTCTTCCTTGGATGTAATTCTGGGAGAACTCAGAACCTTTAAGACCATGCTCTCTGAAGTGGGGGAAAATACCTCCAAAACATCAGCAGACAAGCAGAGTAATCATCCGGACATTGCCTCCTTCAATACAAGGCTCACCATGGCTGAATCCAACCTCCACAAGATTGATGAAAATTTGCAGCCTCTATTGATTGGGAACAAGATCACTGACTGCTCAAGAAAAAAATTGTGAAGCTGGAAGATGGGTCCGGTAGGAAAAAAGGTTGGATTTCCGGGGTGCCAGAAAAACCTTGAAGGAGACAACATCATAAGATACTTGTCCACTTCCTACCTGCCCTTACTGGCCCTTAACACTCCCTTCGAGCTCCAGAGGGGCCACAGGATATATCAGCACTGGCCTGGGGCAGACCATTGCTTGCTTCCTGAAGCATCAGTAGGCCAGACAAAAAGGCAGAGAAAAAGCACAGATCTTTTCTTCATGATATGCACAAGATTTTCCTGTCCTCAGACTTTTCCCTGGAAACACTGGCCATCCACAGACACTTTCACCATCTTCATCCCCTTCTTTTTTAATTTGGCATTCATTATGGCCTCCTGGATCCAGCAGTCATGCTGATGACCAATGCCAACAAAACAATGAAATTCCATAATCCTGGCCAACTAGAGGGGAATCTGGAGGTGGCTGTGGCTACTGATATGGACCTGGGTCCTGCAACGGACTAGGCTGAAGCACTATCCAAGCTGGTGGGCCCAGCGGGTTCACCTTGATAAAAATGCCAGTGGCTGGAGGAGGTCACCAGACAATGGTAAGGGTGCCATAAGCCCCTCCTTCGCAGCAAGGAAATGCATTTAAGGAGCACTTAAGTGCATATCCTCTGCTGAAGAGACCTCTGGATCCTGAGTCCCTGCTGGGTCAGGTCAGTCTGCTCCATGCCATACTACACTCCTTTCCATTCCACTGGCCACAGGCTCACATGGTCGCCTAATGGATCCTTGCTCTCTCTGTTGCTCCCACACTTGGCCCTGAGACACGATAGTCACCCCCACCCACATCATGCTCTAAATGCTCAAGGGGCCCTGGTTGCTGTGCTCCTGCACCCTGGCCAACTTCTTCAGCACGTTCAAAGCAGGTTTACCTTTTCCAGAAGGTGGGTCCATAGGCTCCCACCCATGGAGTTTTTGGCCTCCTCATGCCCATTCCTGTCTCCCCTCTTCCTCCCCCTCAGGTCACAGGCCTCCTTCCCTCTTGCTTTCCTTGTGGGCCATCTGTGGGTGCTCATGACCTTGCCCCGTCACCTGACGGTGATTTCCCTGAACGTGAATGGTCTCACCCATTATATGAAATTCCTGCAAGATGTTTAGTTGTGCTCAGTCCTTGAAGCCCAACATAGCTCTCCTGCAGGAGACTCACATCTCCGATGAGGAGGGTCAGAAACTCCTCCAGGACTGGGTGGGACAAGAATGTCATGTGTCCAAAATTCAGCCAGGGGTAAAGAAGTTTCCCTCTCAAACACTTTACAACAAAGGATAAAGTCACCATATTGTTGGCTAAGCATTAACCATCTAAAACCTTTTGGATATCATGGAACCTGCACAGTCATTTTATCCTCATTAAGGTCTTACTTCATGAATGTGTCCTCCTTATTGGCAATTTATGCCAGACCCATTCTAAGAAAACCACCTACGCTGCTCTAATGAGGATCCTCCAACAACATACAAAAACAAACCGTCTCTTTGTGGGGCATTGGAACACGGTTCCTGACCTCTTCATGGACAAATGTAACCAGCTCATACATCACACCACTACGGAGATACACTTTGTCTGTGATGTGGTGTCAGACTTCTCTGTGATGGATCTTTAGAGTCTGCTCCACCCTACCTCAAGAGACCCTACCTACACTTCCAGAGTGCATGGCACCCTGTCTAGAATAGACTTCTCCCTCCTGAGTGCAGCACTGGTTGGTCACTTGGTAGACAATTCCATAATTCCTTCCATTGTATTGGATCACACCATATTCCAAATTTTTCTTAATTTGGGCGCCAACCGACAACCTCTTCCGAATTGGCACCTCAATCTTTAATGCTACAAAGCCGCTGTGGACAGGGAGAGATTGCTCTCCTACCTCCATACCTTTCTATCCAACAACGAGGGGTCAATACACTCAGCAGGCACCCTGTGACATTAGGTAAAGCTACGTTTTGGGGAAATGTAATGCTTGATTCTTCCCAGTGAAAGCAGTAGGCCTCACATAAACAGATCTAATTGAATCTACCATTGCCTCTCTTACTGCTCAATACTCCCAGTCCCACTCACAGCCTTTGGTGCAGGTCCTGCTGTAGGCCAAACAGGCAAATAACACACTGTATACGTCTCAAGTGGAAAGGGCACTGTTCCACCTTAAGCAGTGCCATTATGAGCACAGTGAGAAGGTGGACCATCTTCTGGAGCTGCAGCAGCAGGATGCCTCACATTTTATACCACCCATTCAGTGGGAGGATGGCTAACTCCTTACCCACACACTAGAAATATTGGATTATTTCTGGGCCTACTATGAGACCCTTCATTCCCCTGACACAGTATGTAACCACAAAAATACTGTGGAATTCCTGTCTTACAACATGACCCCATGCCACATGGCTGACCAGAGACTAGCTTTGGAGGATGACTTCACCCTGGAAAAAATCCAGAAGGCAATT
Source organism: Pleurodeles waltl (assembly GCF_031143425.1). Taxonomy (NCBI): domain Eukaryota; kingdom Metazoa; phylum Chordata; class Amphibia; order Caudata; family Salamandridae; genus Pleurodeles; species Pleurodeles waltl. The sequence goes on along the minus strand of NC_090449.1, from coordinate 354,328,190 downwards.
GATGGTTTACCATAGGGCAAGGCCCCAGGGCTGGATGGTTATCACCTCTGAATACAAGGTCCACAGGAAGGGCTGGCTCCCTTGCTTTGCAAGGTGTGTTCTCAGGTGATCCTGTCACACAACATCCTCACTGAAGCTAGCAGGGCATCCATTTCACTTTTCCCTAAACCAGGCAAAGATCCATTGAGTTGTTCTAGGTACTGTCCGATCTCATTGCTAAATGTCAACACGAAAATACTAGCATAAGTGTTGGACAACAGCCGTAAGTGGGTGATCCCCTTCTTAATACACAGGGACCAGGTTGGGTTTTTCCCTCATCGCACTTCCTCATCCCAACTTCATCTTCTGTCGCTCATCCTTTGAAGAGCTTGGCACAATGAAGATGAAAAGCTTGTGGTGTGTTCGGATTCCCAGAAGGCTTTTGACTGGGTCACGTGGGATTACTTTTTTCAGGTATTGCAGAATTTTGGGACGGGCCAGATGTTCATGAATCAAATCTGGAGGCTATGTTATCACCCCATGGCTACTGTCACCAACAATGGAAATGCCTCAGCCCCCTTTGAGGTCTAGTGGTTTCTCGAAAGGAATGCCCTGTGTCCCCTTTTCCCTTTATTCTGGACCTAGAGTCCCTAGCCATTACCATACACACTTCCCCTAACATCCTTATCATTACCCTCCCAAGTGGGGAGCACAAACTGGCTCTGTATGCAGATGATTTCTGGTCAATGTCTCCCATCCTGCTGCCTCACTGCTGGCTCTTATTGTCCTGATCACACAAACCTTTCCTCTCTTTTGGGGTATAGGATGAACTAGACAACAGTGAGGCCCTTCTCTCACAGCTCACACACCCCACTTGTCATTGCAGGCCTCCCCTTTAAATGGTCTTCCTCCTCCTCCTCCATTGGCTACCTCAGAATCAAGGTCACCCCTGGTCACTGTAATATGGTAGAATGCACAATGGACCATCTCCACATGAGCATTAAGGCCAGCTTGGCACGATGGCTACAGCTTGGTCTCTTCCTTTAGGGGACCACGCAAGTCTTGAAAATAAATGTGATACACTGACTGAACTATGTGCTTAACTTGCTCCCACTATGCACCCCGGCTAACCTTATGAATGCTCGAGATAAACCCATAAAAACCTTTCTGTGGGGTGGCTGGAAGCTGCAGCTTAAGCTGGAGAAGCTTTATGTGGCCATTGAACAGGGGGGCCTATGACTGCCAAATGTCCAGTGCATCTGGTTAGCATCTTAGTTGGCACTCCTTAGACAACTCATGCACACCACCTTAAACATGCACAGTTGGGTGCAGCTGGAATCCTCTCACCTTGGCCATCTTTGTGGCATCAAGATGTTGAATACAGGAGGCGCTCTGAAACTGATCGTATCCCATCCTGTTCTGGCTTCCACGCTTCAAGTCTGGCTTAAGGCACACCCACTACTGCACATCCACCCCACCATCTATTTACAGGCCTCCCTGTGATGTAATGCCTCTTTAATAATCTGAGGGTTAGAACCCATTTGGCTACTGTTCGACTCAAGGGAGCTCCACCATCTTTCTTACTTACTCAAAGATGGGCTGCAAATCCTTTGCTGAAGCTTGCAAGCCAATTTTGGGACTGCTAACACCTGCAGTGCTCTCTTCATCGTGCCTTGGGCTCTCCCCCACTTATCTGCTCTCCACCCCATTGATGGACTACCTATAGAAGTAGGGCACCTAGACGGGGCTGTTTCTAGACTATACCAGATTTTGGTGGACCACCTCTGTTCCATTCCACTGGCCAGCTCTCTGTAGGAATGGTGGACAAACTGGTTGCTGCTTTCATGCTTGGAGGCAGAGTGGGGAGACCTGCTTAGAGATCATTATAGATGCCTAAGGGAGGTGCACCTCAAATTCAGTTATTTTAAGGTACTTCACCTCAGGCACTAGTCCCCACAACCACTAGGCAAAGAGTGCCTCTCACTAGGGCGTGGAAATTACAGACTGCTCTCCTCCATGATTTCTCCCAACGTCCAGTAATCTCGAATCAACTATCCAGGTGGCTGGCCTCAGCCCTGGCTACCACCTAGATTTGCATTTTGAGGCTTTCAATGTCACCCACGAGTCCAACATCATAGGACTGGTGAATTGTTTCAGGTGACTGGTTTTGAAGAGATCATTGGTAGACTTAATGACCATTATGATAGATACATATGCACATGGTGAACCTTACTCCGTGACTCCAGATGCACACCCTTCCTACTGACTGGTTCTCTCTCCAGGCTTGCCGTCCATGTTGCATCCTGGTCCTTTGCCGGAACCCCTGTCCCTTAATTTGTCTCACCCCTCTGCATCTTGTGCCCCTCTTCAAAGGGAGTCCTAGATGTAGACCTCATATGAGGCTTGCGCTGGGTTACCTGGTAGGTTCATTTGGATTGCATAGTACCCTGTCTTGCTTTCAGACTGACCAGCTGTGCAATAATTGATTTTTCCATCTGTCTCCTTTTTCCCCTGGCCCCATCAGGATGTCCCTTAAGAATATCATTCTCAATCCTCGCCTCACTGCCCCCTCCCACCCTTCCCCCATGCACTTCTCCCAGGGAAGCATTCCCCCCACCCCCCTGGTAACAAATATTTTGGCTGCACCATCATGCATTACAGGAGTGAGATAATAATGTATTTGACAATATACATATTGTGTGTCTTAACGTTACTGATGTGAAGTGAAGGATCTAACTAGTATTATCGAAGGTACATTCACAGTAGAGAATTAGAAATTCATATATATGTGGATTTTAATGTTTCATTTTAACATGCTGAGGTGTAGTATCCATGCACATTTATACTTGTGTAACCTGCTTATTGGATTATGGTTCATTTATAAGTGCAAGATGCACTTATAACAATGTATTTCGAATGCCCTATGAAGTTATCATAGCCAAAGGCCTTAAATACTTGGGCCCATATTTATACTTTTTGACGCTAAACTGCGCTAACGCAGTTTAGCGTCAAAAAATTTTGCGCCGTCTAACGCCATTCTGAAGCGACATGCGGGCGCCGCATTTATGGAATGGCGTTAGACGGCGCAATCAGACCGGCGCTGCCTGGTGTGCGTGGAAAAAAACCACGTAGACCAGGCAGCGCCGGCGTTGGGAAAAAATGACGTTAGGGCGTCTTAAAATGGCGCAAGTCAGGTTGACGCTAAAAAATCGTCTTAACCCGATTAGTGCCATTTTTTCGACACCCAGACGCCATTTCATGACTCCTGTCTTAGTAAAGACAGGAGTCATGCCCCCTTGCCCAATGGCCATGCCCAGGGGACTTGTGTCCCCTGGGCATGGTCATTGGGCATAGTGGCATGTAGGGGGGCACAAATAAGGCCCCCCTATGCCACAAAAAAAATAAAAAAATAAAAAAAAATTATACTTACCTGTACTTCACTGGGATGGGTCCCTCCATCCTTGGGTGTCCTCCTGGGGTGGGCAGGGGTGGCAGGGGGGGTCCCTGGGGGCAGGGGAGGGCACCTGTGGGCTCATTCTGAGCCCACAGGTCCCTTAACGCCTACCCTGACCCAGGCGTTAAATTCAGGCGCAAATGCGGGTTTTTTTGACCCGCCACCTCCCGGGCGTGATTTTTGCCCGGGAGTATAAATACGACGCATTTGCGTCGCCGTCATTTTTTTAGACGGGAACGCCTTCCTTGCATCTCATTAACGCAAGGAAGGCGTTCACGCTAAAAAATGACGCTCTTTCTTCATACTTTGGCGCTAGACGCGTCTAACGCCAAAGTATAAATATGGCGTTAGTTTTGCGCCGAATTTGCGTCGAAAAAAACGACGCTAATTCGGCGCAAACGGAGTATAAATACGGGCCTTGATGTCTTGTGTCTAACTTTCAACTTGGAGTTTTGCTTGTGTTGCAATATTCTTTCTTTTCCGGTACGTTTGTGAGAGTCTACCGTTAATGAAAAGCATGATGTGTGTATTAAAGATAGTGTAGTACGGGAGGATATTTTGACAAGGACAAAGGAGCGCTAACGAACTCAGAAGAAAAGACTCCTGTTTGTGTATGATATTCGAAGAGACTTTCAAGGCTGTCCTGATGTCCAGTTTGCAGAATGTGAGTTTCTATAGGAATTGGCAATTTAAACTGGGCAAGGAAGATGGGAAACTACTAGTGTGGATGACATAGGGGGTCATTACAACATTGGCAGTAAAAGGTGCTTACCGCAGTGCAGAAGACCGCCAATACACCGCCGCGACGGCGGTATTCCGCCACAGCTATTATGACACACATCTTGAAATCTGCCGAAATTCAGACACCCACACATCACCGCCACACCAAAGGTCAGTGATAAACTGGCGGAAAGAAATCCTCCACCTCCACTGCAACAGAAACACGGCCATGCTATTACGACCCACGAAGCCACGCAGCGGTCTTTCAACCGCGGTATTCCATTGGTGGTACACACCGCCGCGCTCAAAATACACACACATCTCCAAAACACCGCCACATTGGACAATTACAAAAATAATTCACGAACGAAGGACAGAGAGAGAGCACAGAATAGACAACCCCATCACAGAGAGGCACACAACACCATCACCCACACAACATCCACGCACAAAACACCACACACCACTACACTCACCACACTCATCACCACATACACCATCCCACACATCACCCACACCACCCCATGTCATGCCAAAGACACCCCCGCTTCTCCGAGGAGGAGCTCAGGTTCATGGTGGAGGAAATCGTACGGGTAGAGCCACAGCTATTTGGCTCACAGGTACAGCACACATCAACAGCCAGGAAGATGGAGTTATGGCGCAGAATAGTAGACAGGGTGAACGCCGTGGGACAGCACCCAAGAAATAGGGAGGACATCAGGAAGAGGTGGAACGACCTACGGGGGAAGGTGCATTCAACGGTCTCCAGGCACAACATCGCGGTACAGCGGACTGGCGGCGGACCCCCACCTCCTCCCCCACAACTAACAACATGGGAGGAGCAAGTCTTGACCATCTTGCATCCTGAGGGCCTTGGAGGAGTCAGGGGAGGATGGGACTCTGGTAAGTCAAATCTTATCTATCATATCCCCCACCCTACCTGCATGCTGTCACACACCCCCACCCTCACACCCTCCCCTATCACTCCAAATCCTCACTAATCTACCCATAACACCCACCACCCATCCCAACACCAAGCCCTGCATGACACAACTAAGCATGGACACCCCTCACTAAAGAATGCCCACTGCACATACCCAGAACACCCCCCCAACCATCATCACACAAACCCACACACAGGAATGCTTGCACTGGGGTACACAAACATCCACCCATTGCACACCATCACACACACACATGCAATAATCATCCTCTCATGCCCCTGCGGGAACCCGAAGGACCGTCACCACACCAGAGGGTCCAGAGAACACCACTCCACCCCCAGAAGAGGCCCACAGTGACGACAGCAGCTCTGCCCTACTGGATCCTGATGACCAGCCCGGACCATCGTGGGCCTCAGGACAGTCGGTCCCCCTTGCACAGGCACAGCCCAGCACCGACCTTCCACCCTCTGGTAACACCAGCACAGCACTCACCCAGCGGGCCCAAACCTCCCTACCCAGGACAGGTCAATCAGCGGTGTGTCCACCACTACAGGGAACCCAGGCTAATCCGCCACCCCAACAACAACAGGGACCTGGGGGCAGTGGTAGTGGGCACACGGTCCAGGGGACGGATGCACAGGAAGACAGGGGAACTGGGAGGGCTGCTGTGCGACAGGGGGAGGACAGGCCAAGGGAACCCACTCTCCACGAGGCCCTATCCTCCATCATGGGAACATACCACCACTCCCAGGAGACGATGGCGACGGTCCTGGACAAGTTGCAGGAGACCCTGCGCCTGCAGGACGAACTGTATTTAGGGTTCAGGGAGGAGCTCAGGACCATCAGCTCCACCCTGGGCACCATCGTAGGGGTGCTGAAGGACCTACAACAGACCTTGAGGGACACTGTGTCACTCCAAGGGGCCCCTGACACTAGCCAGGATGATGAACTGCCCACCACCTCCGCCGGCGCTAGTGGACAGGACGCCCCACCACAGGACCACCACACCAGCACCCCACCCCTGCAAATGGACAACCACCACGCAAGCGGGCCCTGAGATCCAGGAACAGGACAGAGCAAGATGGCAAGACCCCCGCCAGGAAATGAGGCCAACCTGATTGTCCTCCCACTGTCCCACTTTGTTACTCTGTCCATACTTAAACTGCACCAGCTCCACTTCCTATACCCAGATGGGCAGTGCACCTGTGAGACTAATAGACTGGACTCTGCCATGGACATTCCTCCACCGTCCCCCATTGCCATATTACTACCCCCCTCAATTTTTGAGCACTTAAATAAACACCCTTGAACCACAAAACAATCTGGAGTCAGTCTGTGATTCAGTAAATATGTATTATCCATGACAGTGGCATATTGGGTTTACCATTGTAAGGCTAACATACCTATGTCACACATCACAAACCCTTGAAGGATGCAAGCAGTTGACACGTAGGTAACCACACCTGTGAAACCGTAATGGAAGGGTACAACTCAGTTACCAAATAGTGATTGAAATCGACAAACAGGATAGAGGGAGACGTGTGAAAGTTAATGTAATGTTAAAAATGAAAATGTTCTCACCTGTGTCTCACTGGAAATATTGCTGTATGACTGACTCCCTGTTGTCGTTGTCTTCTTCCTCAGCTTCATCCTCATCACTCTCCACAGGCTCAACAGACTCCACAGCTGCCACAACACCGTCACCTGGATCATCCTCCTGCAGAAAAGGCACCTGGCGTCGCAAAGCCAAATTATGGAGCATGGAGCACACCTTCTTCGGTGAGTAGAATAGGGATCCACCTGTCATATGGAGGCACCTGAACCTGGCCTTCAGGAGGCCGAGGGTGCGTTCGATCACCCTCCTAGTTCGCCCATGGGCCTCATTGTACCGTTCCTCTGCCCTGGTCCTGGGATTCCTCACTGGGGTCAATAGCCAGGAAAGGTTGGGGTAACCAGAGTCCCCCAATAGCCATACACTGTGCCTCTGGAGTTGACCCATCATATCAGGGATGCTGCTATTCCGCAGGATGTAGGCGTCATGCACTGAGCCAGGAAACATAGCATTTACCTGCGAGATGTACTGGTCTGTCAAACAGACCATCTGGACATTCATGGAATGATAACTCTTCCTGTTCCTGTACACCTGTTCACTCCTGTGGGGGGGACCAGAGCTACATGGGTACCATCAATGGCACCTATGACGTTGGGGATATGTCCAAGGGCATAGAAGTCACCTTTCACTGTAGGCAAATCCTCCACCTGAGGGAAAATGATTTATCTCCTTATGTGTTTCAGCAGGGCAGACAACACTCTGGACAACACGTTGGAAAACATAGGCTGGGACATCCCTGATGCCATGGCCACAGTTGTCTGAAAAGACCCACTTGCTAGGAAATGGAGCACTGACAGCACCTGCACTTGAGGGGGGATTCCAGTCGGATGGTGGATTGGTGACATCAGGTCTGGCTCCAACTGGGTACATAGTTCCTGGATTGTGGCACGGTCAAAGCGGTAGGTGACGATGACATGCCTCTCTTCCATTGTCAACAGGTCCACCAGCGGTCGGTACACCAGAGGATTCCGCCATCTTCACACATGTCCCAGCTGACGGTGCCTACGAAGGACAACAGCGAAGAACCAGTCATTATTCCTCCAGGTATGTACCCACAGTTACACACAAGACTACACCACTCACAAAACCCTTCCTGTATGTGTGGTGAGTGTAGGCCTAGCTATGTGTGACGCAGTAGTAAATGAAGCCATGTTGGCCCCTGAAATGGCGGCTGCCTGACCTCTAAACTGGGACAATGGGATTGTGGGGTAACAGCGCTGGCGTTGCACACCGTCGTGGTAGGCGGTCGTAGACCGCAGCGCAATGCTGCATTGGTTAACCTTGGACCCTACGGGTCCCAGGAGCCAATGAACAGGTGCGCCGGTGATGATGATGCGCACCGCCGCGGACGTCACCGCCACGGACGTCACCGTCATTTTCTATCTGTTCAATCACTAGATACCTGACCTTCGACAGGAGAGGACCTACACTGCAAGTGCTGCTGTGACCTCGGTCTGGAAGCAACGAAGGTTGCTGCGTCTGGGGAAAGGGCCCCTGCCTTCACTGCACAGGAGTTGGAGAAACTGGTAGACGGGGTCCTCCCCCAGTACACGCTACTCTACGGTCCTCCAGACCAACAGGTTAGTACACAGGGAGCACGTTGTATGGGCTAGGCCTGGGTGGAGAGGGCTGGTTGGAAGAGGGAAGGGGGCAGAGTTCATAGAACAACAATGCATGGGAATGAATGGGCCACATGGCCAGAGTAGGGAGGGGGCCACTCACAACGACGGTGCAGTTGGTAATGACTGTTCCTCTTCCCTTGTGCATGTCATGTAGGTCAGCGTCCACCAGAAGAAGGACATTTGGCGTGCCATCGCCAAGGAGGTCCGGACCTTGGGGGCCCACCAGAGACGGGGCACCCACTGCTGGAAAAGATGGGAGGACATTCGCCGCTGCAGCAAGAAGACGGCGGAGGCTCAGCTGGGGATGGCCTCCCAACGTGGGAGGGGTGCCCGTCGCACCATTACCCCCCTGATGTTCCGGATCCTGGCGGTGGCCTACCCGGAGTTGGATGGGCGCTTGAGGGCATCACAGCAGACACAAAGGGGTGAGTACAACCTCATTCTGCTGACTTTGCGTGCAGTGGAGGTGTCTGCGTGGGGGAGGTGGGCTGTGGGTGTCCCTAGGCCAGGGCGAGTTAGGATAGGCAAGGCCCCTCCGTAATGTAGGCCATGTGGCGCTCTACCCCACCTCAGCAGAGTGCCAAGTCGAGGTACAGTTGACCCTGTGGCATCCATGTGTGCAGATGTCCACCATTGCCATGTAGGCCAGATCCCGGAAATTGCATGTGCAGAGGGCAGGAGCACGGCGTAATGCAGGGGGCTGCTGTGTCTGTCTTGTCCGCCAACGGTAGCGGTATTCCATGCACTAAAACTCTCTTTCTTCTGTCTCCCCCCCCTTTTTCTACTCTCCCTGTCCTTTTGAACATCAGCATCAACAGGCGGAGGTACAGTGGCACCGGAGCACGAGGAAGCTGCATCCCACATGGCCATGGAGGGCCACACCACGGACTCTGAATGCACCAGTGGGACGGAGGGCGAGGGGAACTTCACATCGGCCACCGGACCACCAAGCAGCGACACGGACTCGTTCGCCGATGGGGGGTCCCTTGTGGTGGCGGCACCATCTGTGCCCCCCACCTCTACAGGTACAGCCGCCACCTCCCCTACCAGCACCGCCCTCCCAGCAGCCCCTCAGCGTTCGCCCCATGCCCCCTCACCCAGGAGGGTGGGCATCACCTTTGCCCCAGGCACCTAAGGCCCTGCCACAGTCACCCCTGCTGCCCTCAGTGAGGAGGCCATTGACCTCCTCAGGTCACTCACTGTTGGGCAGTCTACCATTGTGAATGCCATCCAGGGTGTAGAATGAGAGTTGCAACACGGTAATGCATTCCTGGAGGGCATTCATTCTGGTCAGGCTGTCCTTCCGCAAACCCTGCAATCTCTGGCCTCAGCACCGATGGCAGCCATTGTCCCTGTGTCCAGCCTCCCCCTCCAACTTCCTCCACCCAGACCCAATCTCCTGTACCCCAGCCCATCCCAAGCAAACCTACAGACCAGCATGCACACAAGTCAACACACACAAGTACCTCAAGCAAACATAGGCACCACACACACCACAGGCATTCACGCAAGCCTCACCCACATACAGACACAGCAACATCCACTGCCTCCACTGTGTCCCCCACCTCCTCTTCTCCCTCCTCCCTCCCAGTCTCGTCTACACACACACCTGCATGCACCACATCTACAGGCACCATGAATCGCACAGGGACACCCAGCACCACAAGCCACTCACCTGCACTCACCACCTCCACTGCCATTTACACATCCCCTGTGTCCTCTCCCAGTGTGTCTGTGACGCACCCTCCCAAAGTACACAAACGCCGGCAATCACTCACCCAACATCCGTCCACCTCACGACAGCCTCCAGTACCTGCACCTGCACCCAAAACACCTAAAGTGACACCTCCGACAACCACCTCCTCTTCCTCCACTCCCAGACCCCCTCCAGCTACCCATCCCAGTGTTCGTCAGAAACTGTCCCTGTGTAAAGTTGACCTTTTTGCCCCCACCCCCCCCCCAATTCATCAGTCCCGTCGTATCTCCTCAGCCAAAAAGCATCCAATACCAGTGGTGCCTGTTCAAGGTTTGTGGATTGCACCGGCCACCAGGGCAGGCAGTAGGACCCGGAGCCAAGGCACTGGCAGCCCACCCCCTGTAAAGGCTCTAAAATTGGAGAGTGGACGACAGGACGTGTTAAGACTCCTGTTGGGAAAACAACTGACATGGGTTCCAAGGGGATTGGAGAGTCAGCTGTGACTCCACCAAAGGTGGGGAAGGGCCAGAGGAAGTCTGCCCAGCCTGTTGTGAGTGTCACGGCGGAGAAGTGTGCCATCATTTCCGGCGGTCGACACACAACCGCCAGCAACGTCGTCACTGGTCAGGAGACCACCGCCAGAGTCACAGCCCAGGAGGGCCCAAGTATCGTCACTGGTCAGGAGACCACCGCCGGAGTCACAGCCCAGGAGGGCCCAAGTATCGTCACTGGTCAGGAGACCACCGCCGGAGTCACAGCCCAGGAGGGCCCAAGTATCGTCACTGGTCAGGAGACCACGGCCGGAGTCACAGCCCAGGACGGCCCAAGTATCGTCACTGGTCAGGAGACCACCGCCGGAGTCACAGCCCAGGAGGGCCCAAGTATCGTCACTGGTCAGGAGACCACCGCCGGAGTCACAGCCCAGGAGGGCCCAAGTATCGTCACTGGTCCAGAGACCACCGCCAGAGTCATAGCCCAGGAGGGCCCAAGTATCGTCACTGGTCAGGAGACCACCGCCGGAGTCACAGCCCAGGAGGGCCCAAGTATTGTCACTGGTCAGGAGACCACCGTCAGAGTCATAGCCCAGGAGGGCCCAAGTATCATCACTGGTCAGGAGACCACCGCCGGAGTCAGTGCCCTGGAGGGCCTAGACTGCCACAGCCCCGCTGGGCAATGATGGGACGTCATGCCACAAACCAATGCCCAGTGTAGAGAACCTCATGCCACACACCAATGCCCAGTGTAGAGAACGTCATGCCACACATCAATGCCCAGTGTAGAGAACGTCATGCCACACACCAATGCCCAGTGTAGAGAACGTCATGCCACAGACCGCCATGGCAAAGCACAGCTGAACAGGGCAAGCACTGGGTAGGAATGAGTGGACCGCCACATCAGGCATCCTTATCCCATGTGCAGCTGGGACAGTGACAGGACAGGAACTTTCACGGGGAGACTCATCCAGTTTGGGCACCAGTCCCCCCCAGTTCCAGTAGAGACCTGCATCTACTTGAGAGACTGTGGCTTTGCACTCCCCAGGATGGTACAGTGGGCAACCCACCCACTGTAGAGACTTGTGACACTGTGGCTTTGCACTCCCCAGGATACATCAATGGGCATGGAGCCCCGTCATGGATCTGTCTTTGCAGTCATCTGGCGGAAGTGCCCCCCCTTCCCTTCCCCCTGAGGTGCCTGTAGTATTTCTATCTGATGCCCCGGCAGTGTCCTCTCCGATTGTGGTCAGGTATCCTTTGTGGGCCTCGCCCATGCATTTTTGGACTGTTGGTGCACAGACATTGTTATGTACATATCTGCACTACTTCTCGTATTGTATATAATTATGGCTGATTTTCAAATATATATCTATATGTTTTTGTATGACATATATATTGGCACATTAAAATGTTTGACCGAATTTTGCATTGTCTTTTCATTCTTCCGGGGGGATTGTGGGTTGTTTCTGTGATTTTTGTAGATGCATTGGTGTGTACGTTGTAATATGCAAGGGTGGGGGTGTTTGGTGGGTGTCCCCCTAACTTTTGCCTCCCCCCTCCCCGTGTCGTAGGTGCAGTACTCACCGTTGTCTTCGGCGCCTACATAGCTGTTGGTCGTAGAGGAGCAGAAACACAAGGGCAGGGAGTACTTGGAGTTCCGGCTCCATGGAGTCCTCGTTCCTCGTGGGATGTGTTCAGGTGAGTGTTTTCCCATAGCAAAAGCTGTTTCCGCTGTGTTTTTATCCGCGGTGAATCCGCCCCGGAAAAGGTGGCGGATTGGCGGGTTGTGATACTGTGGGCGGTACATTGTCTTCCGCCTGTCTGTTGGCGGTGACCGCCGCGCTCTTTGTTTATACCTCCGTGGCGGGCGGTGTGTAAAAGTGGCTGTCTTTGTTGCCGGTTTCCGCCAGGGTCATTATTCCCTTTTTTTGTCCGCCGGCCTGTTTGCGGTCTTACCACTGCTTTAACACCGTCCGCCAGGGTTGTAATGACCCCCATAGTGTTTTTTAAAGTTCTGTAAGTTTAATTTGTATTCTCCTGGCTAGACAAGAGCAGATCCCCTTGAGACTTGGAGGGGTACAGACCTCTTTACTCTTTTTCTTCCTTTTGTATGACTTTATGCCATGCATCATCTCCCTATCAGCACTTCTACTGAGATTTATGCTATGATGACATTTTCCTACACTTTCTGAGACTTAATAAAATTTTCCTACAACTGATTTTCAGATACTTGGAATAACTTAGATTCTCCAAATATTAGTCAAGAGGACCACAATTTATATACAGATCATCAGATCTATTGCTTCAACTGAAATCTCTGTATGTCTTATGGTTTTGCGATTTAACTTCATTCAATGCTTTACTTCACCTTTGGTGATTCCTTACTTATATAGCATGTTTTTGAGATTCAGTTGCATCAGTTTGGCTTTAAATGTCTAATAAATCTGTGAACTTTATCCTTAGTCTCTTGGATTTAATGTGTGACTAAATTGGTTACACTGTTAATTGATTTGAAGAGTCTGTTTACCTTTCCTTTACCACTTAAGTACCACAGAAAAGATCCAATAGAAGAAGAGAAGAAAGAATATGGGTTCCAGCATTATCACCCTCTCCCCTGCCAGCCATTCACACAAACCAGGTTGCCTAATGGCAAGAGGGCAAAGAGGGCAAAGACGGTCCTTTCTTGTTTCCATCCTGAACTTTGACGATTCACCCGACGTTAGTGTGGGTCCCTCCTACACCTCGCCCCTATGCCCACACCCACGGCTTTCCAGGTGGTTTCTCCTGCTGTTTTATCCTACCTTGTTGTTTTGGGTTGTGCTTTTTGTTCTTAGAGCAAAAAAAGTTGACTGAGACTAAAATATTTCTGTGAGCTGATGTGAGTGACAATGCGTCAAGCCAATGGCTGAAATATCCTGATCCAAAGAAACCAATGACTGAAGGAGGCTGATCCAAGCCCCTTTCTCTATGAATAGCGTGCATATTAAAGAACATCAGGGTTAATCACAAAAGTTACTTACACTTCTAAATAAGATACACATGTAAGTTTACTCTTAGGCATTAGAAATTGTCTTTCTGCTTGGCAGAGGCATGCACCCTGTCCAAGCAGGAACCACAAATCTATTCCAAGTACGTCAAATACACACCCTAAATTTACCTGTGCTCACCCTCTGCAAGCTTTGCAAAGAGCAGTCAGGCTTAACACAAGAGGCAATGTGTAAAGTATTTGTGAAACACTTCAATCAGTAACACAGTGAAAACACCACAAAAGACACACCAAGTTAGAAGAAAAAAATATTATTATTTAGGAACTTAAACAAGATCACAACAAGACAAATCCAATGAGTAGATATTGAGATATGCATTTTCCTATATTAAATGTAAAAATAGTGCTTTGAAGCACTTAGAAGAAGTTAATTGGTTACGCTGGACTGGGACAAAGTAAAGAGTTTAAGTTGCCCACGATGGTGTGCAGGCCAGCTACAGAACCCACACAGGGCTTGTTGAGCAAGATTACCTTAATCATGTCACAGCAGCAGATGCATCTATGATCCCCACTCAGTTAGGATGTTGCACCAGATTTCTCCATGCAACTGCGGTGATGCATGAGTTTGGTTGCTTGAAGCCCCTGTTTAAAGTTCAGTGGTTCTGAATGCGTTGCCCCGGGTCAATCCATGCTGGAATGGGAGTTTCATCGAACTTCTCCATTCAGTGGTGGCAATGTGTTGATTCTGAAGTGGTGGATCCGGAGGCGATGCAGTGGTTCAGAGTGCGATGCACCGGTCTGGTCCCCGCAACAGTGGTGATGCATTGATCCTGATCTCACAGCAGGCGATGCATCAATTCAGATTGGCTCAACAGCATTTATGCACTGGTTCTGGCAAATTCAGCACTTTATTTTTACTGCCAAGGGCCCTGGACTGAGTTGACACCACTTGGCAGAGCAGGACATACAGCAGGCAAAGTCCAGGTGCTATTTTGAAAATGGAAGAGACGTCTTTGATATCCCTGACACTTCAGCAACAGGAGGAAAGACGACAACCCTTTGGGCAAAAATTAGGGCTTCATTTACAAGAATCTGACACATCAGCTCCGATGTGTCAGTTTTCCTGTGCTGCCCTATGAACTCCAAATAGCACTGTAGATGTGGTGTATTTACAATACAGAGCTCCATGGCACAGATGTATCAAAGATTCTGATGCATCCGTGGCACTAAACTCACTCATTGCTGGACCAGCATAATAAATATGATGCTATTTCAGCAATGCGAGGAAAGTTCTCATAGAGGAAAGCTCTGTGTCATTTTAATGTCTGCTCTAAGCAGGTGTTAAAATTCTGATCCAGTGAAGTTGCAGAATGATGTAGTAAAATGTTGTAAATTTCACGGTGTCAGGTCTGTGTGGCTTTTCCCAAGGCAACGCCTAACTTTCAAACATTATACCTGGTGCAGCTACAATATGATACAAAACTTTACTAACGGACACATTAGGCCTAATGCGTCAGTTTGCAAATGCTCAGCAGTGTAAAGCACTGCTTGCACCACTGTTACATAAAAGAATGATGCAACAGTGGTGCAAAGGCCTTGTAAATGAGGCTCTTAGGTTCTGTGATCTAGAGATGCAGGCCCTGTCTTTCCCACTCACGGGTAAGAAGCAGCAGGCCAACACAGCAAAGCAGTTCAGCAAAGTATCAGCCCCCCACAGCACAGCAGTCCTTCTTCCTGGCAGAATTTTCACAGTTTCATAAGTGTTCTGATTTGGTGGTGTCAGAGGTCCAGTTCACATACCCAGTTGTCCCTTTAAAGTAGGGTTACTTCAAAGAGATGTGTGAAGTGCACAACACCCTGCCTTTCCTGCCCAGGCTCCAGACTCACTAAAGAGGTGGGATGCAATCCTTTGGTGGGGACAGAACACATCCCTCTCAGGTATGTCATACCATCCCTCCCATCCTGATCAGGATGACCCATCAACATACAGAATCTCAGGCACGCCTACCCTTCATGTGTAGTTGCCTAGAGGAAATACAGGAAGCCAGCTGTCAACCATCCCAGACTTGTATTCCAAAGACAGGCAGAGGGCGCCAAAGTGTTTCAGTAAGAAAATGCCAACTTTCTAAAAGTGACATTTTCAGAATTGCAATTTAAAAGCCAACATCACAATAGGCTGTGTTTTTAAATTGTGATTCAATAGACTCCAGATTTGGGGACCCATCACTTCCCAATTGAAAATTACCTTTATGAAAAGTAATAAGGCAATCCCAATGTTATCCTATGTGAGAGATAGGCCTTGCAATAGTGAAAAAAGAGTAGTTTCCTACCAAGACATGTAAAACATAAAAATACACTGCACCATGTTCATGGTCTCACCTTAGGGGTGACATTTACGTAATAAAAAGGAAGGTTTGGTCCTGAAAATTAGGTTAACTTGCCAGTTCGACATGACAGTTTAAAACTGCACACCTGGGCTCTGCAGTGGCAGACCTGAGACATGTGTACTACGTAAGTGGGTGGCGCAATCAATGCTGCAGGTCCACCAGTAGCATTTAATTTACAGGCCCTGAACACATGTAGTGCACTTTACTAGGGACTTATAAGTAGATTAAATACGCCAATTGTGGATAAGCCAATTTTACTATGTTTTAGGTAAAGAGCACCTGCACTTTAGCACTGGTTAGGAGTGGTAAATTACTCATATTCCTAAAGCTAGCAAATACAGAGTCAGCAAAAACAGGAGGTCAGAAGGCAAAAGGTTAGGGAAAACCAAGTCAGTGGTGCCAGGTCTAACATTAGACATAACTTTACTAGTTTTGGCTATTCTCCATTTGCAAGTGTAAAGTTTCCCAGAACTATAGAGTTTCATTTCTACATCCCATGAAACAGGGAGTGCCAAAAACAAGCAGTAGTAAGTCCAAAACCACACATTGCAAATCACTGACACTGCAACACCCACATGTGAAAAACAATGGCGGCAGGGACTTAAAATAGAACCCCATAGGATAAAATGTTAAATTAAGTTTATGTATTTTGACTTTAAAATGTATCTATCTATCTATCTAGATGTATAGATAGAGATATTTATGTATAGATAGATAGAACTATCTAGATGTATAGATAGAGCTATTTATGGATAGATAGATAGATAGATAGATAGATAGATAGATAGATAGATAGATAGATATGAATGTATAATTTAATAAAAACAATTAAACATAATGATAATAAAAGAATGTAATACCCATAATAAAAGTTTAAAATTAGTATAACTTTTACAACAATATCATTTAAAATAAATCTGTACATAATGTTTTGGAATTATAATATATATACACATTTTACTTCGAGTTGGAGTTTGAATAAAGCAAACAATTCTTTTAAATGTAATATATTTAACCTCATTAATTAAATATTTAATTCAAAAGTATAAATTTAATAGTGCTGTAGCATTTTCTTTGTTTTTAAATTTAAAATAAATATGCAACATACATTTAAATTAATAACATTAAACAAAAACATTTAAAATATTTTTTTAAGTGTGGTATTTTTTTTTTACTTTTCCCTATACTTTACCATGTGGAGATCTCTGCACGAGGCACACCTCCTCATCAGACACTGAATCTGCAAATTATCTGCAAGCAACATCAACCCAGCGTGGGGACAAAGTCTTACCTGAATTCACCACAACAACTGCACAGCCATATTCAAGTGATGCTCATCCACAGCATAAGGAACCATGTGCCTCTGATATTGATGCCACCCCACCAGGACTGGCAGTCTGCTAACTCCAATTACACAGAGATCTATTATAACTAATCAGTACTATGCATTGAGTGTGATTAATGGTGGTCTGATGTGATTGAGATATTTTGAAGTTTAGACACCCGTGTTGGCCTTCCGCTTGTCCCTAGTACATTGAGACTTATGGAGTGAATTATTGTTATGTAGTGAGCACAATAAATGGTGTGCTTTGGTTTGCCTGATTACATCGTGGGCTATCGTATTAATGACGATCACAGAAAGAAAATTAGAGTAGTATCATGGGGACATACCGTAGTCTGGTTGTTTAAGGGTTTCCTCCAGTGAGGACTCGCACCTGGGATGAGATTGTGAAAAACTTGTTGGATTGAATAATACATGATTATGGACACCAGGATCGGATGAAGGTTTGCTCCTATCAAATGAGCAGTATTAGAGTGAATCAAGGTCATATGTGGAGTGAAAGAATTGGCGGACTGTTTGCTCCAATTAGATGGAGACCTATGGAGAGAATTAATGCTATGCATTGAGAACTATTAATGGTGGTCTGGTTTGATTGGGTTTTTTCGGATTTCAGGCATTTGGATTGACCGTATGCTTATTCCTAGTATATGGAGATTCAGGTAGTGTGGCTACAATATTATGAATAATCACAGAAAGAAAATTAGATTTGTGGTTTTGGAACATTCTATCGTATGGTTGGCTAATGGTTTCCTCCAGTGAGGTCTCAGACCTCGGATCAGATTGTGATTAACTTGTTGGATTGGATAATACGTGAGTATGGGTACCAGATTGGCTAAAGGCTTTCTCCTATCAAATGGGGAATGATAGAGTGAATCAAGATTATGGGCCTGATTATGACCTTGGCGAATGGGATACTCCATCACACATGTGATGGATATCCAGTCTGCCGTATTACAAGTTCCATTATATACTATGGAACTTGTAAAATGGCAGGTGGGATATATGTCACATTTGCGAGGGAGTATCCCATTCGCCAAGGTTGTAATCAGGCCCTATATGTGGAATGAAATAATTGGTTGCTTGGATAATCCTATCACATCACGGGTTATAAAAAACATCACCTATTGTAAAAATTGAAGCTGATTGGTGGTCTTTAGATATGGAGTATTTTGATTGGGCAATGATTACCTTAAATTAGGGCTTTCACATACGAAGGGATTAGGCTGAACCTATTCACAACGAAGTCTAGCATGGTGGCACAGTGTCACAGCTGCGGTTGGTGTTGATACAATATGAGACGTAGCTGGTGCTGCAAGCAGAGTCTTGGTTATGGTTATGTTTTTTGTTCGGATGATGGGAATTGGGATATGATTAAGTCTTTTGGGGAAATTTGTTTAGCTGGTTCATGTTGTAAGATTGGATATGCTTGTAAGATTAGAACTGTGGTGACAATGGGTTAATAAGGATGTGATGTTTGGTTTGTTGCTATTGTTGGCTCTGGGGACAATGGTACAACCCTGGATTTATGAACATAAAATGTTTCATGTGATGAGTTGGTTCATCTGTACTTTGACTATGAATTACATATTGTGGGTGGCTTAGTTATGGGGTTGCTTTATCCTTTTTAGGACCCACTTGCAAGAGACATTAACCTATGGGCATTAGACTCAATTCATGGGCAAATTTGATGAGCTTGTAGGAAAAGGAACGAATGAATTCAGTAATGTAATAGAAAGTGAGTGCAAACTTTTGATACCTATAATACGAGTTTATTAACATGGCAATATTTTTGGAACAGTAATAAAGAGAAATAATTTTATTATGTAGAATTGATAGCAATAAGCAAAATGAATACTATTTGGGGAATCTCTCATGTTTAAAAAATGGGGCAGGATAGAGGGAGCTGCGGTGTTGTTGTGCTAAATGTAAAAAATGGTTAGTGCTATAGTAGGTGGCTATGTTCACAAGCCAATAAGGTGTTGTTTTATGTATACTTTTAAGCATATATTTATATGTTTATTTTCAGCCCTGATGAAGTCCATCTGGGGTGAAACACATTGGCTGCGGTGAGTGTTTTGTATGAAGATTTCAAATAAAGGAATTTGGACATTACACTATGGCTTCCATCTTCTAATGGATCTTGAACAGAACACTGCATTAATAATACCCTATGGATATATGAATTATTAACTTTGAGACTACAGTGTGCATACCCTCCCTATGGGTTCATTCACCCCTTTTGCAGTCCTCCTTTCTGATGCTCCAACTTCATGCACTGGAGAAAAGTGAAGAGTAGCAGATCACTACAAGCACATATGGTGCTGAGGCCATGCAATCTTTGGACATGCACCTTTCTGCACAGGCATATAAGAAAATCTCAGTGTGGGACCTTGCCCTTAGAAACCAATGCTGGACTTTGGCTTTAGATATCAGCTTATGGGTTGCACTTGTATCATAACTGTGAATGTGCACAGGCCCCAAGAAGACACAGAAAACACTATGGAGTAACCAGAATACTTCCATAAGAATGCTGATTTATGCCATAAGACGTCCTGTATTTATAAAGTGGTGGTTATAACTATCAATAACAATCAATATAGTTAGGGTCACCAGAGAAACTTTTCAGAGCTAGTGCACCCATTTTGCTCTTGAATGACTATACGTTTTGTGGCGTTTGGTCAAGGGGGTGCAAAGTAAAACGGGAGATCTCAAAATGGGCTTGAGATCCATTGCATTTTCCATACACTATTGTGTTTTTTGTAACAAGAAAAGCATTGTGATGTCTTCCCCAGCCTGGTACCCACAAAAAGACTAGGCCACTTATGGAGCTGTAAATCACAAGTCCTTATTCCTCTGTGTGTACCTGTGAATTCCAACCAGATCTGATTACTGGAAAGTAAAAATGGTTATCTTCTATAGCAGAAGTTGCCAATAATGGTAAGGAATCAGCAACAGTCATTAAAGTTCTCACAGTCAGTTTTTTTTTCACCACCTCAAGTTGAAGACTGATGAAACACAGACTTGAAGTGAGAAGAGTCTATGGTATGACACTTCCCAGGTCAATGTGCAATCACCATGTGTCCTTTGATAGACACTACTTGCAAGGTTTAGCATCCTAAGGAGCATCAGATTTTATTTTCCTTAGTTGGCGAGCGTTCACTAAATCTCCTTGTTTGAATGAGAGGTCTTTCGCATGTCACCTCTTGTCTGCATACAGTTTTGTTTTCTGGTATTGAGCCAAGTCCCTTGTATGAATTAAGTTTTCATTAACATTTCTTTGTGTGGTCCACTGGGGTATCTTGGTTGCCATTGCTTTTCCAAACGTCAAAGTCACAGGACTTTCACCTGTGGTTGAGTGGGTTGTTGATCAATAAGCTTGTAGAGTTTAGTACTGTTCTTAGACTGAGCTTCTCAAGAGTGCACGCTGCACTGCTTTCTTTACAATACCCATAAACCCCTCAACAAGTGCATTGACAAGGGGGCACAAGGGTAGAATCTTTTGATGTTTTATGTTCAGATGCTCTAGAAATTCTTTGAATTCTTTGCTGTTGAAGGGTGGACCATTGTCATTCTTTACAAAAGCTGGCAAGCTCTATCCTGCAAATATGCTATCAAGTTTTTTCGATTACTCGCCCATGTGTCATGAATGAGAGATCTTCTACGAAAGGAATATTTATCTATTATCACCATTAAATGATGTCCATTGTTAAGTGGATCAAGGATGTCAATGACTCTTCTTTTCCAGGCATTTTTATGGACAGGTATGTTGAGTAACTTTGGTTGACAGGCTATTGCATATATTACAGGCCTTTAGTTCCTTTTTCAACTCTTTCTTACAGGTATGGAAAGAAAACTCGGTCTTGGAAAGCTCTCTTTGTAGCGACAATTCCACAGTGTCCTTCATGAACCACTTCTATCATCTTTTGTCAAAGTTGAGTAACTGGTTGACAGGCAATTGCATATATGACAGGCCTTTATTTCCTTTTTCAACTCTTTCATATAGATATGGAAAGCAAACTCGGTCTTGGAAAGCTCTCTTTATAGTGACAATACCACAATGTCCTTCATGAACCACTTCTATCACCTTTTGTCATAGACTTTCCAGAATCAGAATCTTCCATTCTCAATCCATCCTCATAGAATAACTTCTTCCTAATTTATGGACAATTCATCTTTGACATTCTTGTACTTTTGATTTTCACCATTATTACTTAGAGGTCCAATGTGTTATGTCTTTTAAATTGAACAGTTTACTATCATGACCATAATAGTGGCAATCTGGGCTAATGATACAGCAGCTGGTGTACTTGACTTGGCAATGACATTGATGTAGGCCTCAGCTGATTTGGATGGTGTACCAAGACTTTGAATGGGCACTTTCAAAAAGCAGTCAGCAGGATTTTGATCCTTTCCTAGTTGATGCACAATTGAATAAATGTGCTCTTAAAATTGTAGTCCCCATCTCTCAATTTTAGGAAGCATCTTGGCTTTTAGATTGCCGAACATGGTCAGCAAGGCTTGATGATCAGTCACCAGCATGAAAGGCTTTCCATGGAAAACTTCACAAGCTGATAATATGGCCTAACTTTTTTTTCAGGCTGTGAGTAAGCATGCTTCTACTAGCATAAGACAGAATAAGTTGTCTTGCATTTGGGTGTCTGCTATGCTGTGCAAGTATAGCACCTAATCCAACGGGGCTAGCATCAACTACAATCTCTGTATGGAGCATTAGACTGAAGTATGCCATTTCTGTAGCACTTTCTATGGCATGTTTGATTCTCTTGAATCTCTTTTCACATTCTTGTGACCATTTAAAGGAAACATTTTCTTGGTTAACTCTCGCAATGGAGCACTAACAGTCACAAAGTTCTTTATGTATTGTGAACAGTAACTGGCCAGTCCATGAAAACAATGTACTATTGAAGCATCTTGTGTGGGATGAGCATTTGCCAAAGCTTGTACCTTTGCAAAAGCAGACATCATGACTCCATCAGAAAAGATGCAGCCAAATAATTTAAATTTTGTTTTATTGACCTCACAGTTGTCTGCTTTGAAAGTAAAATCTGCATCACTGCGTAATTGACATACCGGTTTGATGGCTTTATCAAGCTCCTTATGTGTAGCTCCAAAAAATGATATGTCAACGCTAAATTTAAACACATGCACAACAGGTTGTATAATGCGTCATATGATGACTTGGAAAAGTTCTGCAACCGATAACACACCAAAACTAAGGATCTTGTATCTAAAAAAAACAATATGTGTAGCAAAGGTTGTAATATATATGCTGTTTATTTCTAGTTCTAACTGATAATAACCTTTATTCAATTCAAGTCGAGTGAAGACTTTGGCACCTTTCAATTACATGATCCTGTCAGTAAAGTGCGGCCCTGGATGTTGAATCTTGTTCAGTCTCTTTGCATGCTTGATGCCTGTCAACGTAAAGGTGCACAGTTCCTGCATGGACCTTTTAAGGCACTTCTACTATGGGAGAGACCCATTGTGTTGGACCAGTGGAACGTTCAATAATGTCATGCGTAAGTAATGATTCAAGTTCTTATTCAACAGCCTGATGTAAGCAAAAATCAACTTGTCCATGTCTCTGAGTAACAGGATAGACAACTTCATTAGTATGCAGCTACACATTCATAGTCTTTAACTTTCCTAAACCATGAAACAATGAAGGGAATTGACTTACCACTTAATTATGAACATTTATGTTGTAATTTCAGTCCCATGTCAGCAGTCATGTTGAAATTAAGCAAGCAGGCACTTTCCGCTGCACCTTGAAGTACATGGATTGGTGCAGTACTTTTGTTTTCTTATGTTTCACTGTCGCTGTAAATGAATGTCCAATTTCCAAGAGTGTTGATGCAGCCCAAGTGTATACTTTGGTCTTGGATGGCATGAGACAGTTCTTTGTACTTATCTTCAGGCATCATATTTATTGAAGCACCTGTATCAACAATGAAAGGTATTGAACATTCATTTATTTTCAGTGTAATCTTTGGATAGTGTTTGTATGATTTAGTTATTTTGACATGTCGACTTTTCTTTGACTGACTTTTCTCCTCCTAAGCAACCAGTCTGACATGTGCATGTTTTTCTGAGGTAAGCATTGACAGGGTACAATCACTTTCACCACTTTCACTTACTGCTGAGACTGAAGAACTGCGTGATGATGTGTTAGATGACAATCAGCTTTGGGTAGCATCTATTTGCCTCAACTGGTGCATTAGCTTGGCCATGTGGCATGCGTCAAATGTTGCTTCTGGAACTCTTTGCTGGCCATTTTGTCTTTACGCTTTGACACACTTGCTTTTCCCTTCACTCTGCACATCATCACAGAATGGTTGTCTTTACAACAGCCACTGCAATTAGACCACAGGTAGTACACTTGCCTTCATGTGTAAACACAAATCAACATTTGAAATACAACTTATTTATGTGTGTAGACATCAATTTGTGTCCTTCAGTCTTTTTTTCAAATTACTTTTCATACTGATGACTGACTCAATGTGGGCACCTCCGGACTCCATGTCAGCAGTTTTTTTCTAACCACGTTCCTCAGCTCTGGAAACCATTAACAAACACTCCAGATTAAGGGTTTCTCTTAGAATTCAATATAATATCTGAATGAATCAGACAAGCATCCATCAATCCCTCTAAGTCTCACAGCCTCTTCATCATTAAATTTATTGAACTTACAGTGTTTGGTGAGTGTGTCAAGTCTTTCCACAAATTCATCAATTGTTTCAACAACTCTTTGACATTCTTGACTGAAAACGTATCTTTTGTAATCGATGTTTGGTACTGGATTGAACTTGAGACTCAATGCATTCTTAATCTGATGGTATGTAACTTCTTTGTCAGTTCTTGACATTTTATTTCCGACTTCTGATATTTCATAATTTTCCTTTCATCAGTCTCTTCAAGTGCATCCATGAAATCTTCAAATGTCTTTATCCAGGCAGTCCATCTATCACCTATGTTGTGCTTTTGGCAGTGTTGAATGGTGGTGGTGGTTTTTGAGTAAGACAGCAGCATTATAAACTGGTGTGGAACCTATTGTTGAGAGCAGCACATTCCCTGGTGCTGTCAAAGGATTATGTTTGTGTAAATTCTCTTTAAAGTCTTTTGACGTGTGAGTCTCAGGACCAACCTTAACCATAATGAGAATGACATCTTCTTTATTAGTTACCATTTTCAAAGTTAACAAACCTTACTGTTGCCTTCATGCCTTGCTCTTTAAAGACCTATGAAGTTGTCCTGAGCCACACTTCTGGTATGAACAGCTCTGTAAGCACAACCTGGAGCAATTCTCCTTGAGGCACTTGGTGCTATTTGGTAATTTAACTATGCTTTGTAAACCTAGCTTTATCAACCTTTTCCTTTACTGCTCTGTATATTGTGTAACTTTATTTTGTCTAGCAGTGTGGTACCTTGTTGTAGTATCTTGGTTGTAGTTTCTTGACCGATGATGTGTAGACTTTTCTGTGAAGCTCTCTTTCTTTTCACATGTTTCACCTAGGCCGGAGTTGCACTTTAACTTCACATATGCCAACCGTTGAATCAGCACTTCAACAAAGGCACACATGGCACTCATAAGCATTTTGCTTGGGCCAAGGCAAACTCTCCAGGAGAGCACTTTCTTCTTTGGGTTACTATCCCCTATCTCCTTGCCAGTTCTAACGTCTTCCCCTGTCTGCTACCCACCGAATGACTAGGCCACACACAGAGCTGTAAATCACATGTCTTCATCCTCTGTATGTACCTGTGAACACCAACATTCTAATGCAAGCTTTCATACATTATATTCTTGCAATTACGTCACACACTGATATTAAGTCCTCAGGAGCCAAAAAGGTTTCATTCTAAATCATGAAAGACACTACAACCGTGAGTTGGATTTTTATGAAATTTGACAGCATTACACATTAGGGTGCGCAGATGATTCTGTGGGATTAGTTCAGGTAAGTAGAGTAATACATTTTTAAGTTATAATGTGTTTCAATTTAGTGATATCTGTGGCCTTGGCAGTACTCTGGTACTACTGTGGTACATAGCAATGACAAGGGATTATCTGATTATCTAATTTGTTCTTTTCCAAAACATTATGACAGCCATGTTGGTTCTTTCACTAGTTTGCTATGCTTTCTGTTATACCTTAAGAAAAAATCAATAAATAACTTTTGTGTTTTATTTTCAATTATTAACAGTTTAGTATAGTGGTAATAGGCAGGGTAAATTCATTAAAAGTCACTATATGCTTTTAAAAAAAATGACTGAGCAATGCAGAACTAGCTCAAAGGTTTCTAGATAGTACCGCAGTACTGTAAATTATTTTTAAAGAAAGAAGCAACACATTTTTACATTTACTAATTTCAAACTGAGATTTGCTCTTAAAAGAGCCTTTGATTACATGTGTTTACATTAGATTCGCAATGATTGTCTCCATGATACAGATAAGTTTTGCAATGAAGAATATTCAAGTGATATATAGAAGACATGCTGTGATCTCTTAGGAACGCAGATACCATATTTTTAATATAACTGTGGATTTTTCATACTTTTTAGCATTTGCAAATAAGTACTTCCATTTTAATAATTTGGCAAATATGGAAACACAAAATAGGTGTGAAGAAATAGAGTCTTTAAAGAAGGTAAAGTAGCTCTCATGTCTATTTCAATTCAAACACCAGCGAGGTAACCTATATCAGTGCCTCCACAGTAAATAATTACAAACTGGGGGTGCTTACAACCACTAAGAGATGACAGGAGAGGTATTATATTAGTCTACTTTGGACCTCTTTCAGCCACCCATGTTATCTTAACAATTTTCAATCCTAATTTATGGTCAGTAGCTAGCATGATTTTTGGTATACTACCTAGCCCAAAATACATAACTGTCTCCAATTGCCACACATGAATCATCTTTGTTCAAGTCTGTTAAATACATTGAAGAAACACCGGCTGAACCAATGAAAGCACTACATATATGTAGAAGGTTACAACATTGTCCAATTACTTCATAATTAACAGATGACAGTTTTGGAACTAACACTGTGATTTGTTAAATGTAATATTGAGCTACTAGCATAGTCCATTTCTACTATTCTTGTGCAAACACTAGTGAGAGTAGATGAAGGGCTGTGATGCAACTGAAGTTGAACAAAACCTCACAGATAAAGCTACTTATTAACACATTTTCTATTATTGGGAACAAGATCACAGCACTTAGTATTATTTGAGGTGAATACAATCAAAATAGCTTTTTACTAAAATAAAAAAATACTTGTTAAATCTACATGAAATCTGAGGTTTATTCTTCAAGTATCACTAATAGTACTGTTGCTTTATTTTATATTTGTACAACAGTTATAGCTACACTTTGAACACTGCCTTCAAAATATTACCAGAAAAAAATGAAAACGTACTCCAGACAAATCAGAAAATACTTGACCACACCCACAAAAAGAGAACATGGACATTTAAAAAACTAAAAAGAAGATAGGTAAGGTATTAGTACATGTTTGCAAACTGAGAAACTAGTTTCTGGTGATAATATGGTTATGCATGTGAAAAGGATCCCTAGCAGCACTAAAATATGTGGAAAATCTATGTTGAAACAGAAATAAGAAATTTTCTTTGGTTGTAAAGTTATACAAGAAGGGTGAGCATTACATATATAATATATAACAATTAAAAAAACCTTGTACTTGTGAATGTGTTTCACAATTATTTCACTCCAAGAAAGAATACTGCGAGACTGAAACATAAACAATATATTCAAGAGATTGTGGAAAAAGCATTTACTGTAAAATAAAAATTGTTTATTTTAAATATGAATTGCAAGAAAAGACTACCAAATTTGATTGTAACATATAACTTATATGTTAGGAAATAAAACAATATGTTAAACCTTTCAACCATGTTCGGAGGCCTTTGGAGACACACTTCAAGTACTGAACCATACCTTCATGAAAAGGCTTACTACACATACACAAATTGGGTCTTGAGACACACTTCAAGTACTGAACCATACCTTCATGATAAGTCTTACCACACATGCACAAATTGGGTCTTATCTTTAAATAATGAAGGAGATTGCTACGCAGTTCTGCATGGGTCTGTGGTAGGGTTGGGAAAAATGGACGCCGTATCAGACCACTCAAAACCGAATTTTGAAGAGAAACCTAATAAACATCCTGTTTACTAATGAAATTGTACTTTTGTATGCAATATTCAGACAAAATCCATGGAAACTCTTCAGTGGTTTATCACAACTTTTAAGAAAACTCATTTCCAAGGGAAAATAAATATCTTGCAAACATTGGGCAAATGCCCATTTAGAAATCTTACACAGCTGCAAGCCCATTGTTTAGGCTATCTCCAAAATTAAATGTGTAATTCAAATTTTGATGAAAATAAAATGCTTTTAACTCATCATTCAAGTATAAGGCAACTTGTGTGGACTTTATGCTCTGTTAAAAGACCAGCAATACAATTAGAGCAAATTAATGATGCTTTACTGCACTGTAATCCACAAAATGTCTTAGCAATTACAAACTATAAACTATCACAAACAATTGGTGGGAAATCAGAAATGTTGGTGTGTTCAAATATTGTATACTCAGAAAATGTGATGGACAATCCAATTAGTGACTTTAAACAGTATGAGTTGGATATTTTGTAATTTAAGAAACTATTCGTGTATGTAGATCGACACATTATGACAAACAAACTAAATATTTTGATTTACTACACAAATCGGAAAATGACGATGGAGTTGCAATTTATCTTATGGTCGAAAACAGATATGATGTTTGTGCTGATCAGATTGTATATTATTATTACATTGGAAAACTCGACCACAACTTTGTCTTCATGTGCAATTTAAAATAGCTTGACGATTTTCCCCATCAGATTTACAAAATGCAAACTTATATGAAAGTATTAATTCAAAATTTACATCCATTAAAAATTATTATGAGAATGCAACCTTAATCTGTGAAATCTCAAGCACAAAAATTAGTCTGTGATCTAAATGGGATGGCTCTTTTTCTCCCATTAGATTTTAAAAACACTGAAACAGTGGGAGGACAACCTAACCTAGAACAACCTTTAGGTGTATTATTTAATGAAGTGGCAACAAACGCTAAAAAAATTGGAAATACTTAATAAGCAGTTCTAAAATACAAGGTACTATTTCGTACCTGTTACGACATAAAATACACAACAAACATTACAAACTTGAAAACTTTAAAGATATCACTCGTGTTATTTACAGGTGAAAGTAACATTGGCCATTATGGGAAAATTCCTAAAGAACACTCTGAAAAAATACATGAGCACTAAAGTATAAACCCACTACATTCTAAAGATATAATGGGTGATGTCTTAGAATTGTATCAAAGGAGAGAGGCTACAGAAGATCCTGTTAGTATCTTGGAAAAAAAAACTTTAGAGGTTAGATGTTATCTAATTTTATTTCCAACAGGAAAAGGACGGCAATATGATGTATGTCCCATAGAAATGTCTGCAGCAGAATATTGTTCTTCAAGACTATATTCAAAGGACACATTTTTTAGACAAAGTATCCCTTATATTTTTATTTATTGTATGAAACTAAATTATCCATAATGCCGTATGCTATTGTGCATGTGATACAAACTGGAACAGGACTTAATGACTTAACAGCTGAAGATTTCCTAATGAAAGTGAAAAGTAATGACGAAAACCTTGAATATATCTTAAAACCTTCGCTGCCAGGCCTTTTCCCCCTCCTGTGCCAGGCCTTTTTTTGGCTATTTGGGGCAGTTTGTGCTTAGGCCCTCATAACTTTTTGTCCACATAAGCTAGCCAAGCCAAATTTGCGTCCTTTTTTTCCAACATACTAGGGATTCTAGAGGTACCCAGACTTTGTGGATTCCCCTGAAGGAGGCCAAGAAATTAGCCAAAATACAGTGAAAATGTTGTTGTTTTTTCAAAAAATGGGAAAAAGTGGCTGCAGAAGAAGGCTTGTGGATTTTTCCCTGAAAATGGCATCAACAAAGGGTTTGCGGTGGTAAAATCACCAGCTTCCCAGCTTTCAGGAACAGGCATACTTGAGTCATAAAACCCAATTTTTCAACACAAATTTGGCATGTTACTGGGACATACCCAATTTTTACAATTTTTTGTGCTTTCAGCCTCCTTCCAGTCAGTGACTGAAATGGGCATGAAAACCACTGCTGGATCCCAGAAACCTAAACATTTCTGAAATGTAGACAAAATTCTGAATTCAGCAAGGGGTCATTTGTGTAGATCCTACAAGTGTTTCCTACAGAAAATAACAACTGAAAAAGAAAAATATTGAAATTGAGGTGAAAAAAACATTAATTTTTCTCCATGTTTTACTCTGTAACTTTTTCCTGCAATGTCAGATTTTCGAAAGCAATATACTGTTACGTCTGCTGGACTCCTCTGGTTGTGGGTATATATTGGGCTTGTAGGTTCATCAAGAACCGTAGGTACCCAGAGCCAATAAATGAGCTGCACCCTGCTGTGCGTTTTCATTCCAAACCGGGTATAGAAATTCATTTGCTGAAATATAAAGAGTGAAAAACAGCTATCAAGAAAACCTTTGTATTTCCAAAATGGGCACAAGATAAGGTGTTGAGGAGCAGTGGTTATTTGCACATCTCTGAATTCGGGGGCGACCATACTAGCATGTGAATTACATGGCATTTCTCAAATAGACGTCTTTTTTGCACACTCTCTTATATTTGGAAGGAAAAAATGTAGAGAAAGACAAGGGGCAATAACACTTGTTTTGCTATTCTATGTTCCCCCAAGTCTCCCGATAAAAATGATACCTCACTTGTGTGGGTAGGCCTAGCGCCCGCAACAGGAAATGCTCGAAAACACAACGTGGACACATCAAATTTTTTTAAAGAAAATAGAGTTGTTTTTTGCAAAGCGCCTACCTGTAGATTTTGGCCTCTAGCTCAGCCGACACCTAGGGAAACCTACAAAACCTGTGCATTTTTGAAAACTAGAGACCTAGGGGAATCCAAGATGGGGTGACTTGTGGGGCTGTGACCAGGTTCTGTTACCCAGAATCCTTTGCAAACCTCAACATTTGGCTAAAAAAACACATTTTCCTCACATTTTGGTGACAGAAAGTTCTGGAATGTGAGAGGAGCCACAAATTTCCTTCCACCCAGCGTTCCCCCAAGTCTCCAGATAAAAATGATACCTCACTTGTGTGGGTAAGACTAGCGCCCGTGACAGGAAATGCCCCTAAACACAACGTGGACACATCACAATTTTTGACAGAAAACAGAGGTGTTTTTTGAAAAGTGCCTACCTGTAGCTTTTGGCCTCTTGCTCAGCCGGCACCTAGGGAAACCTACCAAATCTGTGCATTTTTTTAAACCTAGAGACCTAGGGATATCCAAGATGGGGTGACTTGTGGGGCTCTGACCAGGTTCTGTTACCCAGAATCCTTTGCAAACCTCAAAATTTGGGTAAAAAAAAACAAATTTTCCTCACATTTCGGTGACAGAAAGTTCTGGAATCTGATAGGAGCCACCATTGTAAAGTTACATATATGTATGGACATATATGTAGTGCACGCGTGTAATGGTGTCCCCGCACTCACGAATTTCAGGGAACGGCCCTTGACAATGTGGGGGCACCTTTGCTAGTGCAAGGGTGCTCTCACACCTAGTAACTTTGCACCTAGCCTTCAGTAAATGAAGGTTAGACATAAGGTGACTTATAAGTTACTGAAGTGCAGTGAAAATAGCTGTGAAATAGTGTGGGCACTATTTCACTCAGGCTGCAGTGGCAGTCTTGAAGAAAGGCTTGTCTGAGCTCCTCATGGGTGGCAAAAGAAATGTGGCAGCCCATAAGGATCTCCTGGAACCCCTATGCCCTGTGTACCTAGGTACCATATACTAGGGACTTATAAGGAGGGTCCAGTGTGCAAATTGGACTTGGAATATGGAGTCACTAAACTATAGTGACAAATGTGGTGAGTAGAGAGAGCATAAGCACTGGAGTTCTGGTTAGCATAACTTCAGTGACACATTTAAGCATACTGAGAACACACACATAGGCCACAAACTATGAGCACTGGGGTCCTGGCTAACAGGATCCCAGTGAGACAGGCAAAACACACTGACAAAATAGTGTTTTAACTATGAGCACTGGGTTCCTGGATAGCAGGTTCCCAGTGAGACAGTCAAAACACACTGACAAACACTCACAAAGAGGCCAAAAATGGGGGTAACCATGCTAGAAAGAGGCTACTTTCTCACATTATCCTACTTGTGATATTGTGCTGGATGGAGTGATTTTTAATATTTATGCAGAATTGTATTCTCCATACACTCTTATAGTTAATCTTAAAGATTAATTTACCGGGAAAAAATACACATTCAAGCCAGATGATATTAAGCCCATGATATTAAGCTCAAGGGTTAGAATAAAGAACCCGTTTTGCTTTTTGGTAGGATTAAAATGTGCATTGCATTCAAGGATAGGAGCACAGTAAGGAATGCGTACATAACAAAAAATGGATTGGATTTATTAGGGTGGAAATATCAGAAGGAACTAGGCATAAAGCTTAACCATAACAATAAAGAGCAAGTACTCATGGTTGATAGATCTATTGTGAGCATGGATGTGTTTAAGAAGTTTCTAGACATTTTTACTGATGATCTAGGTCTGTTAAAACAATTTGTTCACAAATGTAAACTAAAGAACAAGGCAGTTCTATTGGTTCATAAAACAAGACCTACACATTACTTAGGAAAGGTCTTCTGAAAAAAATGAACTTGACACAGTGGTAGCTCAAGGAATGATTGAGAAAATAGAAAGCCCATAATGGCCAGCTCTAATAGTTATTGCCTACAAGAGCAATCCTAAAGTCATTGGGCTCTGTATAGTTCTGCAAGATCTTAATGCATCCCTTTGGGAATTTTGATAGGTGGCCTGAAAAATGCAATTCTCTACCGACCACCCACAGCCTTATTTGAATGTAAGGAATTAATATCTATTCAAGGGGACTATATATTATTAGCAGACAGAATCATACCGCCAGAAAGTTTAAGAGAACACATTGTAGACATTTCCCACGAAGGACACATGGGGGTGAACTTAAACAAAAATAAGATTAGAGCAGAATACTGGTTCCCCAACTTTGACAAAATAGTAGAAATAATATAGGAAACTGCTACAATTATAGTGTAAAAGACAAAACAAAGATAACACATAAAGCTCCACTTTCTCCCATTGAGGCTCCAAGTCTTGGGACAAGTTAGGGTTAGATATGATAGGTCCTGTTAACATTGTGGGAACTACTTATTTGTACTTGCTGATTTTCAGTCACATTGGTCACCATCACATTTATAAATAACACAAACACCAAATCTCTGATAGAATTCCTAATGGACACATTTGCGCAAGGAGGCATTTGCTTGTGCAATAGTAAGAGAGAATGGGGTGCAATTTGTATCTGAAGAAATGAAGACACTCTTAAAGACAATGGCCATCACCCACATGAAAATACCTCTTAGTGTCCAACAGCCAATGGGTTGGTTGAAAAAGCAAACACCATGAAAAAAGAATCCATCCAGTTAGCTCACATTGCAGGCAAAACAATCCTGAAAAACCTAAAGGACATGTTATGGTCCTACAAAACTTCTCAGGTAAACCAATGAGGAAAAACTTGAGGGACATGGTATGGTCATACCAAATTTCTCTTAATTCCATTACTGGGATTTCTCAATATACAGCCCTAAAAGGCATGAAATCAGAATCCAAACACACTTCCAACTGGTTTAAAGGACGGCAATCAGTATGGGTTGTTAGAGATGCCATGGACAGATCAGTTGATATCCATCTAAATAAGTACAAATCTTGGTACTACAAAAAATAGCGGGGGTAAAAGAACAGAATTGGAAAATACGTCAATGGATAGTCATGACGGTTCCCTCGAAGGGTGCGAATACATTTACCAAGTTTTCTTAATCATCTAAAATCTGTTAAATACAGCAGAATACAGTAATGTTAAAGAATGGAAAAATGTGGAGCATGAACATGATAGCTTATTGTCCTGAAGTCACCATTAGGGGCTCATCATTGTACCTCAATTGAGGTTTTAAATAATCCTGAAATGTTTAACATTAGAGAGAGCGCAGGATGAAACAACCTCCTAATTGGTTAACAGATTATAAATGAGATAGTGAAACAGTCCACCTGGGATTTACTGATGTATACCTGCAGTTTTATAAGCCTTTATGAATGTTATAAAATCATTATTGTAGCAATTCTCTGTTAGATTATGTGATTCAATGTTTCATTTTTGCTTACCTTTTGTCTCACTAGGGAAGGAGATGTGTTGAGATTTGTCTAACACCCTTACCTTCCCCACCCCAGAACCATCAAACTTTCCAACATTCCAATCAGACTCTGTTCAGAATGTTGAGAAATCTATCAGCCTGCCATGTGTGGCGAAATTAGAGACACTTTAGTGAAGTACTTTGAGATCTGTTTTTAGATTAATAAAGTAATTTGCCTCTATACTAGACATCTTTCTTCATTAATTTTTAAACACAGATTGCCTAAAAAATTGCAACATTCTTACCTGCCTATTCTAAATCCTAACTTTTAATTTAAGGTGCAACCATATACGATCAGGAATATGAACTGGGAAGAGTACATAATAGCAATCAAAAGATATGTCATTATGTGAGTCAGCATGGTTGATGAATTTGAAAGTAATCTACTGGCTTAGAAAAGAAATTGAGTTACTTACTGTTATTTGGTTTTGTACTTTCACACAAATGTATAGTTGAAGAAGCATAGTATTTAGACAGTTTTTTCACAATCAATTTGATGGGTGTTTTTCCCAAGTGATTCGTGATGACCACAATATAATGCTTATCTGCACCTCATTTGGTGGCAAAGTACAGCATCTATTTGTGAAACACTAAATACAATTGAGAAACATTAAATAAAATAGTTTGTATTTATTATTTATGTAATTGAAAAAATGTTAATTTTATATTTCACTAACTTTCTTTTGCTATTTTACAAACACCTTAATAGTAAAAACAATCGTATTTCAAAATATGTTCATTTATTATGCATAAGGATATAACTTCTTGTTCACTGTTGTTTCATATAAATTACTTGCACCTGCCTTGGCAAATGTTATAGTAGTAACCAGCTCTTTATTGTGATGAAGATAAAAATAGTTCTGAACAGAACTTATTTTTCCTCTTTTACTTTTTAGAATTGTTTCTGTATTTTTTGTTCAACCATAGGTCAACTGGACCAACAATACATGTTTTTTAAAAAAAAACATATAACGCACCCAACAGTGCAAAACAAAACACCCTGCAAAAGCAAACAAAACCACTAGGGATTTTGGGGAGGGCAGGGGTGAACTGTTACTAGTTTTCTATGAATATTGGGGTCACTCTCCCCTGACACTATTGTCATTTGACAGTACAAACAGTATGTTGCTGTACTGTCATACAGCTCAACATATTGGTGGTCTTCCCTCATCCCTTGTACTGCGACAGCCGAACCAGGTGGTGGAATGGAGGGTGCTGTGGAGCAACTAGATGGTACTGCAACAGGAGCCTGCATTGCAAAAGGTATTGTCAGAGGTTCAGCAGCCAATGGAGACGTAGGATGTTCCACTTTGTCTAATTCTAAGTCCCTTTTTAGTTCAGCCTGAGCAAACCATGTGGAGTGCATCATGTGGAGGTGTTTGCGCATGCCAGTAGTACCCAGTGAATACTATTGGCCACTCCCCCTAGAAATCACCATGTGAGATAATGTGCATGTCACATACTGTGCATGCACCCCTTGCTCCCTAGCTAATAACAGAAAAACTGCCACACCACTAACGTCTTTAGCCTCTTTCTTCGTTGCAGCTCTTCATTTCTTGTGCAATGGCCTCCTGATCCTCCTCTAAAACTGCCACACAAATAGCACTACCTTCTCATGCTTCTGTCATTTGTTTTATAAAATAGGAAATAAGTATTGGTGGATATAAAGCAATCACCAAAAGCAGCTGCAAAACTCTTATGCTTCTGGTACACTCAAAAGCACACTAAACAATACCTAAAACAAACTGCTGCTTTCTGTTGATTAAATAACACGTCTTGGAAGTTTTGTGACAATCACAAAAAAATAAACATTATTAATACTGGTGTTAGAACAGCTTGAATATCTCCACCAATAACACTACTTAGCCACTAACTTACTCTCCGAACACCACTCCCTATCTTCTATATCCTGGACCCTACAGTTTCCCAGAAGCTGGGCTCTTCTAATGACCTAATTTCAGTTGTCAGATTAGTTATTTTAGTAATGTATGAGTCAATCATTCCACTGTAATCAGGGACATAAGTACACTACTTCTTTGCCCCTATTTCCTTACAAACTCTCCTTTCTTTTTCCAATATAGTGGCTTAGGCGTGCTGGTTCTCAATTACCATTGCTCTAAGTGCCAACATCTTTACATTTACCAGTTTACAAGACCATGCTGTATCCATGGTGAGTCTATATACAACTCTAGACAAAAGTCTAATTTTTACATCATTCACAGTTATTCCCAAAGAAAGAATAATAGCCCCAAATGTGTCCAAAACCACTTGTCCAAAACATCTTTTCATTCATCCCAAATTGTGCTCCTCCTTCAACTCTTCCACATGATAGATTCAAGGCGAAACAAAACTAAATAGAATGAACGTACCAAATTATGTGCCAAATTGAAATTAGCAGTCTTTCACCAGACATAAATTCCCCTAGTGATAGGTTCTCTCACTGTTAGAAAATAAATCCCCTCTGACTTCATAGGTTTAATCAAACGTGCCTATACCAACAGTTTGAGCCTTACCTCCTTCCATAGGACTATGCCTTACCATGCACTTTTCAATTTTCCTTTCTACCTCCTTCCTCAATCTTGAATGTAAACCTAAAAACCTACATTCCTCTTCACTGATCTCTTCCGAAGCAGCGTCATGCTCTCCCAAAGCCCTTACCACTTTTTATACCTCTCTCATTATATTTAATAAAACAATCACGCTCTATCTTACTTACTCAGCAGGGATAACCAGCGTCCATATTAGTTTCACTTCTGATTTCTACAAACTCTTTCAAATATTTACCATATGCAATCTCTTTATCATTTTCACTAATGATTGAATTTAATGTGACACTGGAGAAGCTATTCAACTTTGGGAAAGGAAGCTCTTTATAATGAAAGTTAGCAACAAGCACACTGTAGGAGAGTGTGTAAGAAAGCTCCAGTTGTTAATAGGTTTCCCCATTCCCAGCCAAATTAGAAAGAAATGTGCACTCAAAGCAATTGTTATCATTAAGAATTTCTATATATTCTATGATCATTCTTGTCTACACATTATCTCAAAGGCCACTAACTAAGGGCCATATTTATACTTTTTGACGCAAAACTGCGCTAACGCAGTTTTGCGCCAAATAAATTAGCGCCGGCTAGCGCCATTCTGAAGCACCATGCGGGCGCCGTATTTATTCAATGACGTTAGCCGGAGTTAGCCGCCGGCGCTGTCTGGTGTGCGTTAAAAAAAACGACGTACACCAGGCAGCGCCGGCGTAGGGGGAAAATGGCGTATGGGCGTCCACAAATGGTGCAAGTCAGGCTGAGGCAAAAAAATCGCCTCAACCCGATTTGCGCCATTTTTTTACGACGCCCAACCCCCATTGAAATGACTCCTGTCTTAGCAAAGACAGGAGTCATGCGCCCTTGCCCAATGGCCATGCCCAGGTGACTTCTGTCCCCTGGGCATGGTCATTGGGCATAGTGGCATGTAGGGGGGCACAAATCAGGCCCCCCTATGCCACAAAAAAAAAAAAAAAAAAATACTTACCTGGACTTATCTTAATGTCCCTGGGGTGGGTCCCTCCATCCTTGGGTGTCCTCCTGGGGTGGGCAAGGGTGGCAGGGGGTGTCCCTGGGGGCAGGGGAGGGCACCTCTGGGCTCATTCTGAGCCCACAGGTCCCTTAACGCCTGCCCTGACCCAGGCGCTAAAATCCGGCGCTAATGCAGGTTTTTTAGACCCGCCCACTCCCGGGCGTAATTTTTGCCTGGGAGTATAAATCCGACGCATATGCATCGGAGTCATTTTTTAAGACGGGAACGCCTACCTTGCATATCATTAACGCAAGGAAGGTGTTCACGCAAAGAAATGACGCTAACTCCATGAACTTTGGCGCTGGACGCGTCTAACGCCAAAGTATAAATATGGAGTTAGTTTTGCGTCGAATTTGCGTCGAAAAAAACGACGCAAATTCGGCACAAACGGAGTATAAATATGCCCCTAAATGCTTCTCATCTACTGGTATCGCTTGTTCTACCCTCATGGTTAACTCTAACTGCAGCCTCACTAGTTACATGTTTTGAAACATTTCCCATAGGAGTCAGTAAGAACACCAACAGGCTAACTAATTTTACTAATGTTAAATATGATAGTGTCAGCAAAATAATTTAACAGCAAGAGCCATATCTCACCTTCATGTTAGAAATTAAAAATGAAGAAGATAAGCAAAAATATTCGTGTAACAAAAAGCAAGTTCTTCTTTATCATCTTCTATAGAACAGACTGGGAAAATAAAACTTAAAATATCAAGTTCAGATCTCAACTTCAAGTCTCAGTTATTAATATAAAATAAATCAAAATCAGCTCTATCAAATATGCTAATGCAATTATCTCTGCGTGTAATCACGTTTCTGCATGTTTGAGACTTCTTCAAAACACAATATTTAAAAGTCTGTATCTCACTCTCAAGGTTATTTTATCTGTATAAGACGCTAGAACATGGTCTGTCTCATAGCAATCATGGCACCTGTTCAGTGGGAAGTAATCATCTTTATCTGTGTCATTCTCGGATATTGTGGTAAAATATACTCACTTTAGTGATGCATACTTTCAATAATGAACTCTCCCACTGGTTGATTTGTTACCAGACAATGTTTCACTTTCACTTTCGTTTTCTCATCTCTAACTCAGGTTCATTGTGTTTCTGCATCCAAGGCCTCTTCCAAGGAATTTCTTAAGCCTATACTTGTTCAGTGACAGTCTTTAGTTCTCGGTTTCTCGCAGGACTTTGGCTTGCATTTGATCTCATATTTTGTTTGGTTCTCTTTTGTTTGATCTTTCTCAGTATATTTTCTTCTTCGAAGAGAGCCTTTTCAACTCTTATTTTCAGCTGCAACTTCTTGCGCTCATCACCTTTATGAGATTCTACTTCTTTGTGTTGGCACCCATGCTTTGCTCTTTTG
The DNA here is from genome assembly GCF_031143425.1 of Pleurodeles waltl. NCBI lineage: Eukaryota > Metazoa > Chordata > Amphibia > Caudata > Salamandridae > Pleurodeles > Pleurodeles waltl. The sequence continues at coordinate 354,289,628 of NC_090449.1, read as the reverse complement.
TATAGCAACAGTCCTTCACCATGATCACCTTGTAACTGGACTTCTGTGGTTTCAAGCTCTTCATCTGAACTCTCACACACTTGAATCAGTGGCTTTAGATTTTTCTCTGCATTTTCAACTTGATCTTTACCAGCTACAGAAATGACAGAATTTTCTTAACTCCCCATCTGGGAACAAATTAAACACTTAACCTGTACTGTCACTTAAACTGTTCAGCAGTTTATGCACCTTGATCATCCTCTGCCTCTTCCACTGTTTCAACAGCTCTACTCTCTGTGTGAGCATCATGGATCACTTGAGGAACTCCAGCACATTAGACTGCACAATTGTTGGTCAGTATAACTTGGAAAGGGTCAATCTACCGTTCATCTAAACACCCTCTGTGGACAGATTTACAAAGGAAAGCCAGTCCCCTGCACTTTGGCTGTTGCAGAGCATATCCCTGTAGTCTTCTGTGACTGGATTCACCTGGCGAGAGACAGATTATACCACATCAGCCAGACCTTTGCAATAATCTTGAAGAATATCAGTTATTGAAACTAATGCAACTGAAGGTACATGTGTAATTGTCTTTGCTGTACCCATGATGGTTTGATTGGGGTGATATATCTATCTTACTGTTTGGAGAACGTCTCATATTCATCCACTCAATGGGAAGTGCATCAGGCCAATTCAGACCTGTACAGGCACTGACTTTTACCAGTTTGTTTTTGAGGATACCATTTATCCTTTCCACCACATCAGAGGATTGTGGCCATAATTTAATGGAATCTTTGCTTAACCTCAAAAGCTGCACAAATTATCCGTCACACTTAATTCTTGAAGTGAGTGCCACAATTGATCTCAACAGAAGTTGGAAGGCCAAATCATGGTATCATCTGCCTCTATATTATTAGGGCTACTTTAAGGCTATAAGCCCTCATAGTGGGAAATGCCTTGACCTATTTAAGAAACAAGCAGGCCACTACCAAAATACACCTGGGGCCATTACAAAGTTACATCTCAATAAAGTCTGATTGCAATCTCAAAAATTAGACCTCTGATTTGGCCATGTGATTTATAATAGAAAAATACTTTTTACCTTGATTGTTTATATGACAACAGGACACCAATTACATACATCTTGTGCAACAAGTTGAAATCCTGTACTTTCCCATATTTTTTTAACTAGCCTGAATAGGCTATCCCTCCATGTATGAGATTGATAATGCAAATGTCACAAGTATGTTGCAACATTGAATCAGGTATAATATATTTTTGATTTTTATTTGCATACAAATCCTGATAATTCTTTTTGCAACCCAATTTCATCCATATTGAACTGTATTTTCTAATGTGTAATGTGCTGTTTTCCTGAAGGACACAAAGCTGTACTTTTCCAGAAGTTATATGTGTGTAGCCGAAGTAAATTATTTTTCATGAGACCCGGCTTGCTCAAGGCGATGTTCTTGCTAGCTGCAACAGTGTAATTCATAACAGGTGCAAGGTTAACCGTACTAGGAGAAGACAATGAAGACACTACTGAAGCGCAAAGTGCAACATTTTCTACCTGAAATTCCAACCGTTGAAGACGTCAATAACATGGACCAATCCGTGACATGAGAACTGTGAGTTTGGAAAATTCTATCAAGGTGCTTACCAAATTATTGGACAGAGATAACGATGCACCAAACTTTATCCAATGAGAAATTAGGGACTAGTTAGACAGTTTTGATTTAACAGCGTGACTCAAGAAGAAAGGGGGTTCACTTTCTGCATGGCTCTGTCCACTTCGCCACTTTGACATTTCTTTTTGCCATTATTCCTTCAGCATATGCTCTGATATTTTAAACAATCCTCTACCCCATTCTTGCCCGATGCTATCTTCTCCTCTACCTGAGGGAAGTAACGTTCCTTACCTAAATTAAGACTTTGCCCCGTCTTGTCTTTGCTGATGTCGATAAACTGATGTCCTGAGGCTGTTTGCTGATCTGTTGGAGTGGTAACTATGTGATGCAAATTGTGATTGTCTATTTGCCTTTCCTTTCTGAGTACCAACTACTATTTTGATAGAGGCCTTAGTATAGATGTTTTTTAAATTCGTGTTCACTAAAATGTTTAGCATGAAGCCCAACATGGGGATGCTAATTTGAGGTTAGTTAAGGGGTTCACTAATCTTATGCAAATAGACAAATAACTGAGTTCTTGCTTTGTTAAATCATGTACTAATGAGACTCTGCTAAGTTGATTCATAATAATGATGTGCCTAAATACTGAATGAATATATCCTATGCATTGATAAATTTGTGGTCGGATTGCTGATTAGTAGTGTTTCTAATGAGGTTTATTGATATTGAGATTAACAGACATGATTTTAGATTGTAACTAATAGGGAAATAAATATCCTAACGCTTAATTAAACTGGTGTGGTTATTCATGACTGAAAGGTCATGGTGTGTTCAATTATTGAATCTTATTGATTTGTTTATTGATTAGGGATTGTCATTATTGATTGTTTGTTGTTTTGTTGATTGATGATGCCAAGAAAATATTTCGCACTGGGAAGTCCCCAAACGTGGTCCAAAGGTTTGTCAACCTAAATGCGTCTCCTTGAAGGTCTATTTAATAAGGCCCGACGCGCTAACAATCCCCTTCTGGTAGTTTCCTATTTGTGGGAGTCCTAATCCATCATCCCCTGGGATATGCAGGGCACTTTATCAACTCATTTGATCAGACAATAACATCCTGTATAGCACATTTTTCAAACTTTATGATCCTTGGAGACCTGAATCTTCATGTGGATGATGTAGAGGTTTGCATGGATTTATGCCCTTTGAATGTGGCTCTCCGCCAAACACAAAAGTAGTATTTCCCTTCCTTTTCTATAGTGTGTATTTGTTTTTGTCTTATTTCCTTTATATTGTAATTTAGAATCTTTGCTAGTGCCATTATGGTATGTTCCTGCTCCCCCCTTGTGGGCTTTCTTGGCTCTTGCCTGGAAAACTCGTGTGAGGTTCCATTTGGCAGTTGGTGGAGAGAGCCTGCTCCTGGTGTGGGTGAAGTTTCTGTATCCTGCTGTCTTATGCTGAAATAAAGCTTTTGGAAGAAGAATCTACCTTTTGCTGGTCTGGAAATATATAATTGCCTGCATATTATTTCACTTCATCACCACAACAAACCTCCACAATGTATACCCACAGAAAAGGAGCAGCTTATAGCATGTTTTATGAACTCTTAATCAGGCTCACCAATTGACCCATGCCCCCCACATTCTGAGACGAATTGCTGGAAGTATTATCCAATTTACGCTAGACTTTTTAGCTCCTCCCTGCAGATGGTCACTATTGCAGGAAGGAGGAAAAATGCCAGTGTCATTCCTCTTCTAAAAGACCCTCTGGTTGAAAGCACCGTTCTCTCTAACTTCAGACTGATTTCTCTCCTTCCTGCAAACTCAATCATCTTAGAATCCATTGTCAACTGACAACTATAAAGTCGGTTGAAAACCATAACATCCTTCACCCGTCTCAATCTGGCTTCCATTGATGTCATAGCACGGATATGGCTCTGCTTGAAATTACAGACCCCATCTAGTTGACACTGGATCAGGTTCAGAACGATGCCTTAATTTTATTGGAGCTATTGGCAACACTCAACAACGTTTACCACAGTATATTGCTTCAATGCCTGGCGGACTGGGTGGATTGGCCTTGAAGTGGCTTAGCTCTTGCCTGAGTGATGGAGAACAGTTGATATGGATAAACACCTATTTCTCCTGAATAAAAACTCTCATGTGCGGAGTACCCAAAGGGTCTGCATAAAGTCCTAAGCTTTTCAGTGTTTATATCTCCCTGCTTATCTTTTTAGTGGAGTCATATGGTATCTGATGATACCCAGATTTTGTTCTCATATGAGGGAGCTTCTGACTCAGCTAGAGACTCTCTCTCTGCTTGTATGAGGACTGTCATTAGCTGGCTGAAAGTAAATCATTGGAAATGCAATGCAGACAAGACAGGAATCCTCCTTTTTGGGCCCAATCCATCTTCTGTTTGGTCTGTATGCTGGCCTAGAGCTGGCTCTGTCACGCCACCACCTACGGAATCTGCAAGAAATCTTGGGGTGGTATTTGATGATCGCTTTCTTTTATGGGCCAAATCTCTTCAGTAGTAAAAGTGTGTTTATGGCTAATGAAGACTCTGAAGACATGTGCATCTTCTTTATCCTGGAATGCCCAGAAAATAGTTGTTCAAGCATCCATTCTATCTAGATTGTACTATTCCAATGTTTTATTTCTTGGCCTTCCAGCTTTTTTGACTCAACGTCTGCAAGCAGTGCTGAAAACATCGGAACGCCTCTTGCTAAATCTGTCTAGGCACACTCCAACAGCTTCATTTAAAAAAATGCTTCATTGACTACTGGTCAATACAAGAAATACCTTGAAAGCTTTACTGCTTGTCTATCATGGCCGGCACAGAGTCAGGCTCATTATCTAAAAACAAAGAATCCATCTTTATTACCCTGGCACGGTTCTCTGCAGAGAAAGACTCAACTTATTATGAGCCCACGTTTAAAAAAAGCTAGGTGAGGTGGCTCGTCCTTTTCTATGCATGTGGCTTCATTCTGGAGCCTTCTAGCCATGCATCTCAGAAGTGCATCAAATGGGGATTTTTTTTCGTAAACATCTGAAAACATTCCTTTTCAGTCTCTAATTCTACTACTCTATTTTGTTTGAACTTCAGTGCCAGGACACTCTCAGAGTAGATGTGTGTGGTATAACTTCCATCATTCATTTGATGTTATTGAAAATAACTTTTGGCTAAGTCAATGACTGTGTAATATTCTGCCTCTGCTGGAGTTGGAAATGTATTACTGCTGGATTTGGTACCACAGGAGAACAAGGAACCATTATTTATTAATCTTTTGGAGGTCCTAAATAATTCTCCTTTTACCACTTGGTTTCTTAATTTCCTTTACAGGAGAATCAATGGACTGCCAAGAACCTTTCAAATGTTTCACTGCTCAATTATTTCCTCATTCACTTGTTTCATTGACTTTTTGGCCTCTTTAGTTAGTCTGTACTGTCTAGTTTTGGTAACATGGCATCTCGTTTCACCTTTATCTTCACTGGTTCTGCTGTTTCAATCAGTCCAATTTCCTTTCCTGAAAAATCCCATACCTCCTCTCTGACAGTATGTTTTAATTCTGGATGGATGCCTTCTTTTGTCAAAACTGGGTACCTCTCAACACTGGATGCCTCTTTGCTAAGTTTAAAAAGTGAATCCTCATCTCTGTGCAATAAATAACATAATGTTTCTTGCAGCAAAGATGTTTACTGGGCTTGAGTCACAGAAAAAAAACAAATGTTTAGTCCTCATTTATCCTATTTCGACTGGCATGGCTGCTAAAACTTGATTAACAATTTGTTTATTACTGTTCCCTAAAACCTGGACTCCCCTCCCAGAGGGGGATATGTTCAGAACTTCCACAGCATGAACTATAGAATGGGTTGACCCAATATTAATCAGGAATGAAACAGGATGGCCATTGACTTCTCCATCAAAATATGCATCATCTTTTTCTATCCCCAGGACTGCTCCAAGTAAGCAAGCTTCCTTCCCTCTCAGGCACTGTCATTTCAAACTGGTACCTGCCATCTCATCAGTGATGATCATGACATTCCTTTGATAACCCAAATTACATGCCATTTTGTTTCTCATGTTTTGCCGCATTACTGGAGCTGAAGTTGTTGACATTCTAAGGCCCATATTTATACTTTTTTAGTGCCGCATTTGCGTCATTTTTTGATGCAAAATCGGTGCAAACTTACTAAGTACAATGGTATTTTGTAAGTTTGCCCCTCTTTTGCGTCAAAATGCGGTGCAAATGCGGCGCTAAAAAAGTATAAATATGGGCCTAAATGTTTTCTGACTATCTTGTTTTGTCCCATGTTCTGCATTTTTGACATCACAATATTTCTTTGCACCTGCTGATTTTGTTGTATGTTGACTTGAATTCTAACTGGATTTTGTCTACATTGCATCTTCCAATGCACCATCTATCCACAAAAATTACAAGCTGTACGCCTTTTCACTATGTCGGTATTTCCAATCAAACCATTTGCTGTTTCACCTTACATCATTTAATTCACCCAGTTCATTCCGTTCATGCCATTTCTCACAAAATTCATATTTGAACCCATCTGAACCCTTTCAAATTGCTTTGTCTGAGCAATCATCAATTTCTCTTTCAGCTTTTTCTTTTTTTTTCAAGATTATCATTCATCATGATTTGAGTTTCTTTCAAAATGTCATCAATGCCCTTTGGAGACCAACACACATCACTCTAATGAATGTGGTTTCTAATCTCTGATCTCTGCCTATTCATAAAAGCAGAAATAAAACCTCAAACATCATCTTTCTCTGGATTGTTAACTCCAGTATGCTTTTTCAATATCTATTTCATGCTGTCATAATAGGAATGCACTGTCTTCTTAGGCTCCAGTATTGTACTTATAATTGTATCCCAATTTATATACCTTTCTAACGCTCAATCACTGCCTTCTATTTTTTAGCCACATCTGTTGATGATGTTTATGACCACGCCTAGGTGGTCCCTGCATCGGCAACATTTCAGCCACCTTATACTCCAGCCTTAAATCTCCTGGAATAAATGTTTCAAAGAATAAATTCAAATTTGTCCACAGCATTGGTGAAAAATGTGTCAATTTACAGACTGCATCAATTTTTAAAACTTATGCATAAAGGCAAACAAATCTTCCTTCACTGTACTTACCTGAATGGAAACTGTACATGTCCCCCCTTCTGAAGCACTTGCCATATATGTACCCATTTTTGGGTCACTGTTTTATATCTTTCTCCTATTTACAGTTCTCTTTTTCCATTTCTCTTGATATTTGCTTAAATCACTTGTTGGGCATGGCCCTTTCTGCAGGGCCATTCCCAAACATTTTGCCTTTGTCCTCCACTTTTTACTGAAATGCTCTATTGGCTTTAGGACTCTGTGTACTTCATCATTGCTAATCAGTGCTAAAGTGCTTGTGCACTCTCCTTAAAACATGGTAGAATTGATTTATATCCAATTCACTTATTTAATTTTTAAGTCCCTAGTAAAGTGGCACTGCATGTGCCCGGGGCATGTAGAATAAATGCTACTAGTGGACCTGCAGCACTGATTGTGACACCCGCTTAAGTAGTCCTTTTAAACATGTCTCAGGCCTTCCCCTGCAGAGCCTGTGTGTGCAGTTTAACTTGCCATGTCGACCTGGGAAAATAGACGTTTTGCCAGGCCCAAGCTTTCCTTTTTCATACACCCCTAAGGTAGGGCCTGGAGAGCCGAAGGGGCAGGCTGCAGTGTATTTAAAAAGTTGCACATATGCTTTTAAGTTTTACATGTCCTGGTAGTGAAACACTCTTAAATTCACTTTTCGCTACGGCAAGGCTTATATTCCTAATAGGAGAACATTGAAGTTGCCTTACTACATTCTATAAGTGTAATTTGAAAATAGGAAGAGATAACTAGTTATATGTCTCAAGAATCACAATTTAAAATCCTAATTTATGATGAAGTCAGATTTTAAATTGCAATTCTGAAAATGCCACTTTTAGAAAGTCGGCATTTTCTTGCTTTAGCTATTTAGGCTGATATTTATACTTCAATTGTGCTGAGTTTGTATAATTCTTTTACGCAATTTCGGCACAAACCTAAATCCATATTTATATATTGATGTAAGACATATCTATAGTTAAAATATAGGAGTTTGCACCATTTTTTGGATGTGTGCACCTACCTTGCATCAATGAGATGTAAGGTAGGTGTTCCCATCTGAAAAATGGTGCTATCTCCATAGCCCCAGATATATCCCCCCATGGTAAAATGATGCATGGGTGGGAGGAGGAGCTAAATAATGGTGCAAAGTTACTTTGCACCATTATTTAATGCCTGGGTCAGACCAGCCGTTAGGGGACCTGTGGACCCACTTCCATGGTTAAACATCATGGAAATGGGTCCACAGGTACCCTCCCTTAGCCCCAGGAACACCCCCACTGACACCAGTGGGACACCAGAGGATGGCGGACACCATCACAGGTGAGGAAGATAAGCATGTTTTTATTTATTTTTAAAGTGCCATTGGGTGACCTATCTTGGGGCCCCTTGCATGGCACCGGGTGCAATGGCCAAGCCCAGTGGACACTTGTCCCCTGTGCTGGTCATTGGGATGGTGGGCATGAATCCTGTCTTTCGTAAGACAGGAGTCATGGTTTTGGTGGTTGTGTGCCAGGAAATGGAGCCAGTCTGGTTAAAGGCATTTTTATTGCCTCTAACCAGGCTAGCATAATTTTTTGACGCACAACCCCCTCCTTCCCTACCGCCAGCCCCACCCGGCTAGCTAGCCCAAGTTTTGCACCGGCTTGCGCCATTCCATTAATATAGCGCCATTCCTTTCATATAGCACCCGGGTGGTGCTGTGGAATGGCGCAAGCCTGCACTATACTTTTTGCCGCCAAACTGCATTTGTGCAGTTTTGCTGCAAAAACTATAAATTCGAGCCTTAGTGCCTGTAGCCTGTATCTGGTCACATGAGTGGGTGTAACTGACAGTTACACCTTGTGAACTCCTCACAGACAGTTACACAACAGCTGTGTTACGTGTGCCTGAACTGGCTTTCTGCTGGCAGGTTGAGGGGGCAGAGGTTAGCAGTGCCTCACTTGCAACTGAATAGCCTGTGCTCTGCCTTCCCATGAAGGGCCTAACCACCCCACATTGTTAGTGCAGCCAGCTTGGAGCCAGGACAGGGGAGGTAGGAAATTTCACATACTTCAGTAACCTAATCAAAGACTCAGGCTACCGCTACCAGTTTCCGCACTGATGCAGAGCGATATGGAAACATTTTCTTTAGCCTCCCTATAAGCCAAAAGCAAGTTGCCACTGTATGATTGGCCTGACCATTCAGAGTTAGTCAGTGTCTAAAGTAACCCCAAGGTTTTTGGTCTACTCAGCAGGAACTGGGTGAGTACCTAGTGGTCAGCAACTACCATTCCAGATTGAGGTTTGCATGCCGAAGTGCAACACCTCGGTTTACTCACCATTAAGCTTAAGGAAATTAAATTCCATTCAGTTTGCCACTGCTGATGTACATTGGGAAAAGTAGTACTCAGTGTCATATGAGTTCGTTGGAAACAACACGATAATCTGGGCTGCCTTGGCTGTGCAATACATCTTTGACAAGGATCCACGCAATGCTCTTTTCAGCTGGCCTAACTGGGTACCTGTAGCTGGCCCACACTCCATTGCAGCAGACCTGAACTTGTGCCTTTGTCCTTTCCATCATGATCAGATATCTGCAGTTGGTGTTTTAAGCCTTTTGGTGCTATTTTTTTAATAAAAAAAAAAGTAAAATTCAATATCTCTTGTTTGACTAATTGGATTTTTGTCATCCTGGTCTTGTTTTTCCATGAAAGCTACTTTATTCTTCTTACTATGTTGCGTGCTTCTTTTTTGGTGTGTTTTTACTGTGCTACTGTTGGAAAGTGTTGCACAAATGCTTTACACATTGTCTTTCAATTAAGCAGGGGCTTTGCTCAACTGTTGTGGACATTGTTACTGGGGCTAGGACCCTCCAGCTTGTATCGTGGTGACCCTAGTTGCCCTGTCACAGCTAAGGACATTGGCACAAAGTGAGGAGTGCTGCCGCACGTGAGACGCACTGGCTGCGCCCGGGCAAATTCCAGGCGAAGGGGTGCCCTCCACACCCATCAGAGTCCAGAGAAGGCTGGGCTGAACCACCCCCCTAACATTTCACCTAAGGTACTGTGTCTATCATCCAGCCCAAGTGTGATCCAATACTTGCTTATTCCGTGACTGACTATATAAAGATGTTCTAGTTGTTTATTGGTTGTCTATTGGTTGTGCTTCTTGCTTTCATGGGGATAAGGAAGGATATGGAAGGGGATGGGAGTTGCTACAATGAAGAAATCCAAGAAGTCTCCTAAATCTGCTGGGGGCAATTGTGTCCTCGATAGGATTGACAAATTACTGATAGAGTGCAAGCAGATTCCAGAACCTGCCATGCCCTCACTTCGTTCTACTTCCCCCAGCCTTTCTACTGAGTCTCTTGACACATGTCAGAAGAAGATACCATTAATGTATACTTGGCTCATGCATCAGGAACGATTTCCAAATCACCGCACAAACCGCTCTATGTCCACCGCCCACTCCGGTCTTACATATGACTACAACACAGGCCATACCCCTACATGATGGCATCCTTGCAGTAAAGGCTATGCCCCAGTGTCAGAGCTCCATTTGCAGAGGCAATCAATATAGCTTCTGACGTTGATTGCGCTCCAAGTTGCTCATCCTAATCTATCGCTGCAGGCCCTGTAACTCCCTGTGACCCAATCCTCACTTTCCTCGCCCTAAACCTGAAGGAAGAGGTGGCTACCCTGAGATCACTTAGTTCATCACTCACCTCCATTGTGAACCAGCTTCTTGTGTGTAAAGGGCTCCTCCTACAGCTCTCCCGCAAGACTCACCCCTTACTCCCTTTCTATCTCCCATTTACAAGATGCACCCTGAAAAGCTGGACCATATGAATCTGTGCAGGCTTCATCTTTTCCTTCTAGAATTCCTGCTGCTATACTCAACACACAGGCTCTTCCTTCTAAAGAGAACTTGCTTTCTTTGCCCACAGGAGGCCTGCCATTTCATGTGCTCAGGCCAAGGGCTCATAGGGCCCTCACCCTAGACATCTAGAGAACTTTCTTTTCTGGAGCGCATCACTTATACAAACCTCATGATCTTTTCAATTCCAACACTGTCATGACCATAGTGATACTCATGGCAGCAATCCTAATTATTTTGATCCTATAAGTACCAACAGACACGTCTCTAATGGTTTCATTACAATGGTGAATATTCCAAAGAGGACTTCACATGTCACTGGTGAATAAGAAGATTCATTTAAAAATAAAGTGATTCACTGGATTCAACACATCAGAGGTTGCCGCTCAGTAATACGTGATGACATCATAAGTGCTAAAGATCTGTAGACCTTGACACTAGGATTGATAAAATAGAATTGATTCTTAGTGAGAACGATCTGTCACATAACCTGGTGGCACTTGATGCTAGGACCTGCCCTCGGTGCCAATTCCATATTCAATTAAAGTGATCTAGGACAAGCCACCATCCTAGCACTTATAATTAGTCAGTTGTGGACACTTGGGCCCTCATTATAACTTTGGCAGTAACTGCCGCCAACCGCCATGGTGATGGCCGCCAACATATCGTCACCGTGGCTACCAGCCGCCCACCCGCATTATGACCATAGATGGAACTCTGCCAGAAGGCTGGCAGAATACCGTCGACGGTCATGGCCATGATACGGCCTGGCGGTGTTTTGCTGGTGGACGATGCAGCTGGCAGCAGTGCTGCGTCCGGTCTCCTGCCGGAGGACCCCCTGCAAGCAGGTAAGACCGCCAGGGTCGTAATGAGGGCCTAGGCCTTCATTGTGTGATGAAATAGATTGACTGACAAAATCATCTAGACCGAGTCAGTATTGGTCTACGTATTTGCCCTTCGCTCGCATTCAGTGCAGTGCATTAATGATCCACTGCAATTTTGTCTCTCCATCTACTTCATCTCCTAAGAATGCCCCCATTTCTAAGTGGTTACAGTGGGATTACTAGCACACACTCCTTCAGCGTCCCAGTTTTTTTAGACTCCGACCCTACTTAAAGTTTCCCTTACTCTGCAAAATCCAGGATTGGGCCATCTAGAACCACTAGTGAGACCCCTTTAACATCGGACTACAGTCAGCTGCATTTTGTCTCATGGAATTTGGCCGGTTTAAGGTTCAAATTAGTTCTGACTGTGTTTACCTCTTTCGCTGAAGAGCCTGTTATAAATCTCTTCCAAGAAACCTGGGCTCTTGATCCAATTGACTCGGCTACTTGATTTTTTTCATTCCAGCCATCCCTAGTCAAAGAGGCAGGCCCCATGGCGGCTTAGTTAGGTCAGTCAAAGCTTCCGAAAACTGTCAAGTAGCACAATTACTTATTGTCTCTTCGGTCATCCTAGCAAATGAAATATCAAGTCAATCTCGCTTAAGGATAATTGACTATAATGTCTATGTGAGGGGGACCAAGGGAAAGGTGACCTCATGCACTCTGCAAACATTAGAAAACCATCTTGAACAGTGTTCTGACATTCAAAACCTAATAGTTGCAGTTACCTTTAATACTTTGTGATGGAGAAGATTGTAGTTTAACACTCGATGAAGATCTGGCATGGGCCATTCCACCATTGAATATTGCTACAATTTGTAGATGGACACAAGTCGCCCTACAATTAAAGGCCCTCAAAGTTGAGTATGTGCTCAGGGCTGTCAATGGCCAGACTATTTCTGACAGAACAGGGCCCCTATATTTTCAATAAACTATTCCATACTAGTAGGATTGGTTACATCCTCATTGATCTTGGGCTTTGGTCATCTGTCATCGATATGTCTGTTCTTGAATGGATCGAAAGTGACCACAATCCCCTTTCCTTGAGCTTAAAAGTGCTATTTGTGTCTATTCCTCCAGTTCCTGGTCCAGCCCTTTTAACTATGGAAGTCAACCTGTTATCTGATAAGAGCCATTTATAATGGCACCAGATAATCAACCTTCCAGATTTTTTAACTACTCTTAATGCTGACGTCAACAACTTTTTGGCAGGACTTGACGTAGGAGAACTTGTTCATTGTGATAAACTGATTAGTACCCATGAGTACACATTCCTGGATACTTTGTTGTCCTGGCCAAACCCAAAGTGCACACTGCCCATAAAAACAACCCAGCTCAACAAGAAATGTAGAAAAGTACAGCTTTAGACTAAGAGATCCTCTTAAAGTCTCTCTAGCCAGGAAAACCTATGAAGCCTCCATTGCTCATTCGAAGAGGGACTGGGACTCTCAGAGGTGGAACACTCTCTATGATGCCTGAATCCCTTTGAACTGGAGCATGTGACAGATGGTGTCACGACTGATCTCTTTCTATCTGACATAAACATGTTGGCCCATTATATTTTAATAGTTGCTAATTCCATCACATCAGGGGCAGGAATTTTTAAATCTTTGAAAGATGCAGTTGTCATTTGTATACATAAAAATGGTGACAGGTCCCTTCCGAGTAATTACAGACCAATCAGCGTAATGGACTGTACACAAAAAGTATTTTCCAGACATTTGTTGTCCAAGATACAATTCTAGATGACTGATGAAAATATCCTTAGCTCCTACCAAGCGGGCTGTTGGTCAAGGGTCTGAACTACAAACCAGGCTTTCTGCTTGCTCTTGATATATTGGTGTATTCTTACTATTGTCAAGGGCTCTTTGTATGTTGCGTTTGTGGATCTCAGATCTGCCTTATCTGGTTGCATACTTTGGCAAACTTTGCATAATATGAAGATGCTGCCAGACCTTCTGTCCCTAGTTAGATGTCTCCATGAGAAACATTCGCACAAATTAGGTTGGGGAACTAGGGTGAACTGACAGAGGAAATTGTGTTGCATGGTGTACATCAAGGCTGCGTTCTGGGCCCTACACTGTTTTCATTGTATATTAATAGCATTGTCTCTTTGATATCATCATTTGAGACTGATGCCTTTTCACTGGCTGGATCAAAAATTCCCACTATCCTATTTGTGGATAATCCTGATCTCTAAGACCCCAAGTGGGTTATAGAAGCATCTCCTTGTTTTGAGGAGTTTTGCCTTGCTTGCGGGCTTGAGATCAACACAAACAAAACCAAGCTGATTTCATTCAATCCACATAGATCATTTAAGAAATGTGTTGTCCTGGGGGTTGTCCTCTTTAGATGGTGGACTGTTTCTCCTAGCTGGGTATTATGCTCTATAAAAGCATGTCCTGGAAACCCCATCTCCATAAAGTTGCTTTGCAGCTTAGACAAATAACGGGTGTTCTTTATAAAGAATATACTTCTTCTTACACCAGACAAACTTCCATGAACCTTCATTTGTACAAGCCAAGATTTTGGCCTCTGCCCTTTATGGGGCATAAGTGTGGGACTTTTCCAACCTTGACTCACCTATTAGTGCAGAGAATAAATGTATTTGCAACCTTGCTTTTCTCCCCCCAGTACGTTTTTGCACCCGCTTCATCATGACATGGGCAGTAAAACTTTTGTGGGCAAAGCCAGGCTATTCCCCTTACTGTTTTGGAGACAGCTGCCGACCATACCTGAACTAGCCCACTACATATCAGCACTACAGTATATTATGGAGGCAGGCCAATTCCACAAAGTAACATGGCTCTTGAACATCAAAAAATCACTTAGGGGGTCATTACAACATTGGCAGTAAAAGCCGCTTACCGCCGTGCAGAAGACCGCCAACACACTGCCGCGGAATTCCGCCATGGTCATTAAGACCCACAGCTCAGAATCTGCCAAAATCCAAACACCCACACAAGTCCACCACACCAAAGGTCAGTGATAAACTGGCGATAACAAAACCGACACCGTCACGCCAACAGGAATACGCCCACACTATCATGACCCACGAATCCACGCAGCGGTCTTTCAACCGCGGTATTCCATTGGCGGTACACACCGCCACGCTCCAAATACACACACATTTACAAAACACATCCACATTGGACAAATCGAAAAATACACACATCTGATACACACACACACACCACTCCCACACTTCCAATACAATATAAAACACACACCCACATCACCCACAAACCTTTAGGTCAACAATTGCGACAGGAGGCGAGAGAGAGACACCACCAGAAAGAACAATAGCATCCACAGGCACCCTACACCATCACTCACACAACATCCAAGCACCTCACACAACACACCTCTAAATATCACCCCACACATCACAACACACACCACCCCACACATCACCGACACCACCCCATGTCCCGCAAAGACACCCTAGGTTCTCTGAGGAGGAGCTCAGAGTCATGGTGGAGGAAATCCTCCGGGTAGAGCCACAGCTATTCAGATCACAGGTGCAGCACACCACCATAGCTAGGAAGATGGAGCTATGGCGAAGAACCGTGGACAGGGTCAATGCAGTGGGACAGCACCCAAGAACACCGGATGACATCAGGAAGAGGTGGAACAACCTACGGGGGAAGGTGCGTTCCGTGGTCTCAAGACACCACCTTGCGGTTCAGAGGACTGGCGGCGGACGCCCACCTCCTCCCCCAGAACTCACTACATGGGAGGAGCAGGTCTTGGCTATACTGCATCCTGAGGGCCTCGCAGGAGTAGCTGGAGGAATGGACTCTGGTAAGGCAAATCTTTCACTACTTCATCCCCCACCCACCTGCATGCTATCAAATACCCCCACCCTCACCCCCATCACTCCAACTCCTCACGTATGTCTCAATATCACAAACCACACATCCCAAACCCAAGCCCTGCATGTAACACCAAAGCATAGACACCCATCACCAAAGCATGTCCACTGCACATACCCATACACCCCCCTAAACCATTATAACACAAGGTCCTACACAGGAATGCAAGCACTGGGGTACAGGCTCACCCACCCATTGCACACCATGGCACACACAGATGCAATAATCATGTCTTTACACCCCTGCAGGACCCTTTCCCAATGTCACCGGACAGGAGGATCCAGACATGTCCACTCCCCCCACAGAAGAGGCCCACAGTGATGACAGCAGCTCTGTCCAACTGGATCTAGGTGACCAGCCCGGCCCATCTGGGACCTCGGGACAGTCGGTTCCCCTCACAGTGGCACAGGCCACTACAGAGCTTCCCCCCTCTGGAAACACCAGCACAGCACTCACCCAGCGGGCCCATCCCTCTGTCCCCAGGACACGTCAACCAGAAGTGGGACCACCACTACAGGGAACCAAGGCTAACCCACCACCCCAACAATACCAGGGACCTGGGGGCAGTGGCAGTGGGCACACGGTTAAGGGGACAGAGGCACAGAAACACAGGGGAACTGGTAGGGCTGCTGTACCACAGGGGGAGGACAGGCCCAGGGAACCCACTCTCCAACATCATGGGAGCCTACCACCACTCCCAGGAGACGATGGCAACGTTACTGGCCAAGTTTCAGGAGACCCAGCGGCTGCAGGAGGAACAGTACCTGTGCTTCAGGGAGGAACTAAAATCCATCAATTCCACCCTGGGCACCATTGTAGCGGTTCTGAAGGAACTCGTCAACACCAGGAGGGATACTGTGGCACAACAAGGGGCCCCTGACACTAGCCTGGACGATGAACTGCCCACCACCTCCGCCAGCGCTAGTGGACAGGAGGCACCGCCACAGGACCACAACACCAGCACCCCACCCCCTGTAGATAGAGAACCACAACGCAAGTGGTCCCTGAGATCCAGGACAAAGACAGAGAACAATGCCAAGACCCCCGCCATGAAATGAGACCACCCTGAATGTCATCCTTCTGTCCCACTTTGTCACCCTGTCCATCTTTAAACTGCCCCAGCTCCACTTCCTATGCCCCTTTGGACAATGCACCTGTGAGACTAATAGACTGGACTCTGCCATGGACATTCCTCCACCATCACTCCTGACCATTTTAGAACCCCCTCCACTGTTTAGCACTTAAATAAACACACTTAAATCACAAAACAATATGGAGTCAGTCTGTGCTTCCACAATTGTGTATTTGCAATAACTCAGGGAAATAGCAATGTCCATTGTACTGTCAACATACCTATGTCACACAGCTCTAGTCCATGCGGAAACAAAGCAGATGTCACACAGTGGGACCCACATCTGTGAAATCGTAAGGGAAAGTGACAACTCAGTGACCATACACTGGGTGAAAATGACAGACAGATGAGAGGTAGTAGAATGAAATCAGATTTAGCAGGCAGTGTTGTCTTCTTACCTGTGTCTCACTGGAAGTATTGGTGGATCACTGTGTTCCTGTTGTCTATGTCCTCTTCTTCTGCTTCCACGTCTTCACTGTCCACAGGCTCCACAGCTGCCACAACACCTCCATCTGGACCATCCTCCTGCAGAAAAGGCACCTGTCGTCGCAAAGCCAAGTTGTGAAGCATACAGCAGGCCACAATGATCTGGCATACCTTCTTTGGTGAGTAGACTAGGGAACCACCTGTCATATGGAGGCACCGGAACCTGACCTTCAGAAGGCCGAAGGTCCTCTCTATAATCCTCCTAGTTCGCCCATGGGCCTCATTGTAGCGTTCCTCTACCCTTGTCCTGGGATTCCTCACAGGGCTCAGTAGCCATGACAGGTTGGGGTAACCAGAGTCACCTGCAAATGGCGAGGGACAACAGTTAGACACACACTAACTCATAGGGACATCCCCAGACCCAGACACCTATTCACACTGTATAGTGTCCATGTCCTCACCTAATAGCCACACACGATGCCTCTGGAGTTGCCCCATCACATAAACGATGCTGCTATTTCTCAGAATGTAAGCTTCATGCACTGAGCCAGGAAATTTGGCATTCACATGGGAGATGTACTGGTCGGCCAAACACACCATCTGCACATTCATCGAATGGTAACTCTTCCGGTTTCTGTACACCTGTTCACTCCTGCATGGGGGGGCCAAGGCCACATGTGTCCCATCAATGGCACCTATGATGTTGGGGATATGTCCCAGGACATAGAAGTCACCTTTCACTGTAGGCAAATCCTCCACCTGAGGGAAAACGATGTAGCTCTGCATGTGTTTCAGCAGGGCAGTCAACACTCTGGACAACACGTTGGAAAACATAGGCTGGGACATCCCTGATGCTATGGCCACTGTTATTTGAAATGACCCACTTGAAAGGAAATGGAATACTGACAGCACCTGCACTTGAGGGGGGATTCCTGTGGGATGTCAGATAGCTGATATCAGGTCTGGCTCCAGCTGGGCACACAGTTCCAGGATTGTGGCACGATCAAGTCTGTAAGTGATAATGATGTGCCTGTCTTCCATTGTCAATAGGTCCACCAGGGGTCTGTACACCGGAGGATGCCGCCATCTCATCACCGGCCCAGCGGACGTGCCATATGGACGAGAACAGCGAGCAGAGAGTCAGCCAACACTGAGGTATCACAAACTGTCATTTGCACACATTTATTAATCCGGAATGTGTCTGTTACTCTGAATATTCATGGCCTACATTGGTGTGACGCAGTTAGTATTAATGCCATGTGGCCACCTGAAATGGCGGCTGACTGACCTGTAAGGTGGGACAAGGGGATATGAGGTAACTGCGCTGGCGTTCTACATCATTGCGGTAGGCGGTCAAAGACCGCGGCGCAATCCTGCATTGGTTAACATTGGACCCTATGGGTCCCAGGAGCCAATGACGATGTACGCCGGCGGTGACGGTACGCACCGCAGCAGATGTGACTGCCATTTTCTCTCTGTTCAATCACTTGATACCTGATCTTTGACAGGAGAGGACCTACACTGCAAGTGCTTCTGTGACCTCATTCAGGAAGAGACAATGGCTCGTGTGTCTGGGTAAAGGGCCTCTGCCTTCATAATGGAGGAGTTGGAGAAACTAGTGGATGGGGTCCTCCCCTAGTACACGCTACTCTGCGGTCCTCCAGACAAACAGGTGAGTACACTGTGAGCATGCTGTATGAGCAATGGCTGTTTGGAGTGGTGTGGATGAAGGATATGGGGGGAGAATGAGGCGTGCATGAAACTACGGTGAGTGCATGTGTGTCATTGCAAGGGTAGGGATGCGGGCCAATGACTGTGACGGTGTGGACAGTTATATCTTCTCCTTTTCCCTGTACTATTCCTGTAGGTCAGCGCCCACCAGAAGAAGGATATTTGGTGTGCCATCGCCAAGGAAGTCCGGACCCTGGAGGTCTACAACAGACGGAGCACCCACTGCCGGAAAAGATGGGAGGAGATTCGCCGCTGGAGCAAGAAGACAGCAGAGGCCCAGCTGGGGATGGCCTCCCAACTTGGGAAGGGTGCCCGTCGCACCATGACCCCCCTGATGTTCCGGATCCTGGCGGTGGCGTACCCGGAGTTGGATGAGCGCTTGAGGGCATCACAGCAGCCACACGCGGGTGAGTGCACTCACTTTCAGCTGATTCAGCGCGCATTGTAGGTGTCTGGGTGGGGGAGGTGGGCTGTGGGTTCCCCTAGGCCAGGGCGAGTTTAGTAGGCCAGGTCCCTTCTGAAGGCAGGCCCTGTGGCACCCCACCTCACCTGTGTACAGAGCCAACTATACCTAGTCAGGCTCTTGTGACATCAATGTGTGCAGCAATCGGGCATAGCCTTGTAACCCATGTCCTCGTGATTGATTAGGGAACTCCAAGTGCACGGCGTAGTGCATGGGGCTTCTGTGTCTGTGGTGTCCACCAACGGTACCGGTATTGCATGCACTCAACATGTCTTTCTTCTGTCTCCCCCCGCTTTTTGTGGTCTCCCTGTTCTTTTGTGCATTAGCATCATCAGGCAGAGGAGCAGTGGCACCGGAGTAGGAGGGAGCTGCATCACACATGGCCCTGAAGGGCAACACAACGGAGTCTGAATTCACCAGTGGGACGGAGGGCGAGGGGAGCTCCACGGCAGGGACGGGAGCTGAGACCAGCGATACGGACTCCTCCTCTGATGGGTGCTCCCTTGCGGTAGCGGGCTCATCTGTGCCCCCCACATCTACAGGTACAGCCGCCACACCCTCTACCAGCACCGCCCTCCCAGCAGCCCTTCAGCGTTTACCCCGTAGCACTCACTGAGGAGGGTGGGCATCTCCTTTGCCCCAGGCACCTCAGGCCCTGCCCCTGTCACCCCTGCTGCCCTCAGTGAAGAGGCCATTGACCTCCTCAGGTCCCTCACTGTTGGGCAGTCTACCATTTTGAATGCATTCCAGGGTGTAGAGAGAGGCAGTTGCAACAAACCAATGCATACCTGGAGGGCATTCATTCTGGTCAGGCAGCCCAACAGTGAGCTTTTCAGACTCTGGCCTCAGCACTGATGTCAGCCATTGTCCCTGTCTCTAGCATCCCTTCTCCAACTTCCTCCACCCAGACCCAAACCCCTGTACCTCACCCTATCCCAAGCACACCATCAGACCAGCATGCACACACGTCAACACACCAGGGAAGCTCAGGCAAACATAAGCACCACACATCCCACAGGCACTCACACACGCATCATACCCATGCACACATACCAACATCCACTGCCTCCACTGTGTCCCCTCCTCCCTCCCTGTCTCGTCTCCACTCACACCTGCTTGCACTGCATCGTCAGACACTACCTCCATCACCAGCACACCCACCACCACACACCGCTCATGTGCACTCACCACTTCCACTACCATTCACACATCCCCTTTGTCCTCTCCCAGTGTGTCTGTGAGCCCACCTACCACGGTACACAAACGCAGCCACACACACACCCAACAGCCATCCACCTCACGACAGCCTCCAGCCCATGCACCTTCACCCAAAGTCAGCAAATGTACACCTCCCACAACCACTACCTCTTCCTCCACTCCCAAACCCCCTCCATCTACCCGTCCCCGTGTGCGAAAAAAAACATTTCCTGTCCAACTCTGCCCTCTTTCCCTCACCTCCCCCACCCCTTCAGTCTCCTAGGGCCTGCCTCTCCAGGTCCCAACCCAGCGCCTCAGCCACAACATTTGCTGGAACAGTGGTGCCAGTGTGGCAAGGAGCCAGAGCACGAACAGTCCCCCACCTCAAAAGCATAAAAAGTTGGCCAGTGTCCGGCAGGAGAAAGGAAACAAATCTGCCACCAAAGCCGCTCCCAGGGGTACAGTTGGGAGTGTGGAGACAGCTGCGCCACCATCCAAGGTGGGGAAGGGGCACAGTAAAACCGTCAAGTCTGGGAAAACCTGCATGGTGGACAAGACCGCAACAAGCACTGCTCCCAAGGACACCACCACTACCAGCACTGCTGCCAAGGATACCGCCGCCACCAGCACCGCTGCCAAGGACACCGCCGCCACCAGCACCGCTGCCAAGGACACTGCCGCCACCAGAACCACTAAACAGGACACCGCCGCCACCTCACTGCTGCCAAGGACACTGCCACCACCAACACCGCTGCTAAGGACACTACCGCCACCAGCACCGCTGAACAGGACACCGCCGCCACCAGCACCGCTGAACAGGACACTGCCCCAACATACACCGCAGGCCAGTGAGCGCCAAAGATTCCAACACTACTGAGCCTGCCACGAGCAGGATGAAGCACTCTGGGCACAAAGCCCCCTCCAGAACCAGTGGAGATTTACATCCACTACCTCAGTCCTTGGCAGGATGAAGCACCGCGGGCACAAAGCCCCCCCAGAACCAGTGGAGATTTACATCCACTACCTCAGTCCTTGGCAGGATGAAGCACTCTGGGCGCCAGGCCCCTTCCAGAACCAGTGGAGACTGTTATCTACTTGAGAGACTGTGGCTTTGCACTCCCCATGATAAAGCAGTGGGCAAACCACCCACTGGAGAGACTTGAGAGACTGTGGCTTTGCACTCCCCAGGATAAAACAGTGGGCAAACCACCTTTAAAATGACAAAAATGTAATGTAGGGAACTGGAGAAATGAATTTTCAAATATTAAATTTAAAAATGTGCCTTCTAGCACCAAAAAGCATAAAGTGCCAACTGCAGTTATATGCCCGTTCTGGACCAGGACAAAGTGAAATTTTTAGGCGGCTGTGATGGACCAATGGATTGTATCATTTACGCAGAGGCTCACGGTCAAGATTGTACCTTTGCACTTAGTCACTTTTTTGCAGCTTTTTTTCTTGATGTCGAGCAATTTGGTCCTTCAAACCAGAGTTCACTTTGATGACAGCAGCCTGGTACAGCCCGATGCCTCTGTGGGTGTCTGTAGGTCTTTGTTGATGGCATAGACAATGGGGACCTCTGGAGCCTTCAGTGGGTCAAACCAGAGCAGTCAGGCCAACTCACAGTTCAACAGTAGCTGGACTCTCAACGTTGAGCTGGTCTTCTTCTGTACCTTTATCACAAAAGTTGCCAAAGAAGTTCCCAGACTTTCAGATCTTCTTCTGAATGGTTCCTTGAGAGTCAGAAAGGATCCACAGCACCAGCCAAGGGCTCAGAAACTATGGTTTGCTTCTTGGGGGCCTAGGACTCTAACTCCTACATTTCACCGGGTCAGCCCGGGGAAAAACCAAGTGAAGCTGGTCAGCTGAAGGTGTGCTCTTAGTGGATGTTGCAGGTAGCATCTTCCAGCACTTTTATATCTTTTGCTGCTCAGGGAGCCCTCTCCTTATCCTTGAACTCAGGCAAAGACCTTCTTGTGTGGAGCCTTTAAAGTGTAGCAGGCACAGTGCAGTCATCTGTTGTGCAGTTCAAGGGTCTTGCAGGGCAGTCCTTCTTTTTCAGTTACTTCAGGAAGGGATCTGAGGGGCTCCAGCAGATCTCCCACATTTATTTCACACTCTGGGCCGGAAAGCTGAGGTGGCACCCCAACCAATGGAGTTCGAATTGCCACTCTCTGTGATGACCACTTCCTAGGAAGAGTGGCATATTGTTGTCCCAGAATACACAGTAGCTCAAAAATCAAAATGGAGAAATGTTCTCCTTGGAGTACAGGTCTGAATAACTCATAGGTATGGCTAACGTTTCCCTACATTCCCCTTCCATCGCCTCTCCTAATCAAATTAGTGGGGCTCCCATCTGGCTGAGGATCAAGGAGATGGGTGCTGGTCTGGGTCCTGTGACATTTGTACTTCTACCTTTGAAGTTCATTTTATCTGTCCAGCCCCCTTCCTGTCCTGCCTTCGCCAGGATGTACAGTAGACCTCCTCCCACCAAATGGCTGTATTGTTTCAGCCCCAGGCCTCTTCACACCTACTCAAGGAGCGGCTTGGCTCAGGCTAGAAAAATGTTGCCCAATCAGAAGAGGCTGCTACAGGGCTGTTTTAGGAACTTCAGAATAGTAAGTTCTAAAACTACTTTCCTGTAATAGTTATAATAAATCTGACCTTGGCAAGTTGGTAGATTTATTGTAGCTATTAGTTTGATACTTTCAATGGAGTTGCTAGCTAACTCTAATCAAAAGGTAGACTTTATTAAAGTTTAATAAAGCCAGCCTATGTTAGCCAAAGTGTCTAGGAGCACTACAATTTGGAAAAATGACTTTGACTGTTTTTCTCCACCAAGGCATATAAAACCTAATCTATATTGTCCCTACTAGTTATAGCAAGGCATCCTATCCTTGGGACACCTAGGGCAGACATTAGGGGTGACATATTTACGTTAAAAAGTAATCAAAAGTCGTTCACCTAAGTAGGTGCAGCAAGTGCTGTGTATCTCTAGACACGTGTTTCTAGGTTTAGCTCGTCATCAGCAGAGAGCAGCCAAAGTCTGTGGGGATGCTTGAAATGCCGCCAAAAGTCTTCTCAGGTTTATGTACCACTCACTGGCGCACAGGTGCCTCACCAGAGCTCGTCAGCTCGTTAGCTCAAGGGAGCAGTCATTGGACAAAAAGAAAAAAGGGAGCACACTGCCTCACACTCCAGCAAAAAGTTAGCCCCAATGCATCATGGTAAATGCAGTCACTTTGTTTTGTATTGAAAAAGTAATCAAAAGTCGTTCACCTAAGTAGGTGCAGCAAGTGCTGTGTATCTCTGGACACGTGTTTCTAGGTTTAGCCCGTCATCAGCAGAGAGCAGCCAAAGTCTGTGGGGATGCTTGAAATGCCGCCAAAAGTCTTCTCAGGTTTATGTACCACTCACTGGCGCACAGGTGCCTCACCAGAGCTCGTCAGCTCGTTAGCTCAAGGGAGCAGTCATTGGACAAAAAGAAAAAAGGGAGCACACTGCCTCACACTCCAGCAAAAAGTTAGCCCCAATGCATCATGGTAAATGCAGTCACTTTGTTTTGTATTGAAAAAGTAATCAAAAGTCGTTCACCTAAGTAGGTGCAGCAAGTGCTGTGTATCTCTGGACACGTGTTTCTAGGTTTAGCCCGTCATCAGCAGAGAGCAGCCAAAGTCTGTGGGGATGCTTGAAATGCCGCCAAAAGTCTTCTCAGGTTTATGTACCACTCACTGGCGCACAGGTGCCTCACCAGAGCTCGTCAGCTCGTTAGCTCAAGGGAGCAGTCATTGGACAAAAAGAAAAAAGGGAGCACACTGCCTCACACTCCAGCAAAAAGTTAGCCCCAATGCATCATGGTAAATGCAGTCACTTTGTTTTGTATTGAAAAAGTAATCAAAAGTCGTTCACCTAAGTAGGTGCAGCAAGTGCTGTGTATCTCTTGACACGTGTTTCTAGGTTTAGCCCGTCATCAGCAGAGAGCAGCCAAAGTCTGTGGGGATGCTTGAAATGCCGCCAAAAGTCTTCTCAGGTTTATGTACCACTCACTGGCGCACAGGTGCCTCACCAGAGCTCGTCAGCTCGTTAGCTCAAGGGAGCAGTCATTGGACAAAAAGAAAAAAGGGAGCACACTGCCTCACACTCCAGCAAAAAGTTAGCCCCAATGCATCATGGTAAATGCAGTCACTTTGTTTTGTATTGAAAAAGTAATCAAAAGTCGTTCACCTAAGTAGGTGCAGCAAGTGCTGTGTATCTCTGGACACGTGTTTCTAGGTTTAGCCCGTCATCAGCAGAGAGCAGCCAAAGTCTGTGGGGATGGTTGAAATGCCGCCAAAAGTCTTCTCAGGTTTATGTACCACTCAATGGCGCACAGGTGCCTCACCAGAGCTCGTCAGCTCGGTAGCTCAAGGGAGCAGTCATTGGACAAAAAGAAAAAAGGGAGCACACTGCCTCACACTCCAGCAAAAAGTTAGCCCCAATGCATCATGGTAAATGCAGTCACTTTGTTTTGTATTGAAAAAGTAATCAAAAGTCGTTCACCTAAGTAGGTGCAGCAAGTGCTGTGTATCTCTGGACACGTGTTTCTAGGTTTAGCCCGTCATCAGCAGAGAGCAGCCAAAGTCTGTGGGGATGCTTGAAATGCCGCCAAAAGTCTTCTCAGGTTTATGTACCACTCACTGGCGCACAGGTGCCTCACCAGAGCTCGTCAGCTCGTTAGCTCAGGGAGCAGTCATTGGACAAAAAGAAAAAAGGGAGCACACTGCCTCACACTCCAGCAAAAAGTTAGCCCCAATGCATCATGGTAAATGCAGTCACTTTGTTTTGTATTGAAAAAGTAATCAAAAGTCGTTCACCTAAGTAGGTGCAGCAAGTGCTGTGTATCTCTGGACACGTGTTTCTAGGTTTAGCCCGTCATCAGCAGAGAGCAGCCAAAGTCTGTGGGGATGCTTGAAATGCCGCCAAAAGTCTTCTCAGGTTTATGTACCACTCAATGGCGCACAGGTGCCTCACCAGAGCTCGTCAGCTCGGTAGCTCAAGGGAGCAGTCATTGGACAAAAAGAAAAAAGGGAGCACACTGCCTCACACTCCAGCAAAAAGTTAGCCCCAATGCATCATGGTAAATGCAGTCACTTTGTTTTGTATTGAAAAAGTAATCAAAAGTCGTTCACCTAAGTAGGTGCAGCAAGTGCTGTGTATCTCTGGACACGTGTTTCTAGGTTTAGCCCGTCATCAGCAGAGAGCAGCCAAAGTCTGTGGGGATGCTTGAAATGCCGCCAAAAGTCTTCTCAGGTTTATGTACCACTCACTGGCGCACAGGTGCCTCACCAGAGCTCGTCAGCTCGTTAGCTCAAGGGAGCAGTCATTGGACAAAAAGAAAAAAGGGAGCACACTGCCTCACACTCCAGCAAAAAGTTAGCCCCAATGCATCATGGTAAATGCAGTCACTTTGTTTTGTATTGAAAAAGTAATCAAAAGTCGTTCACCTAAGTAGGTGCAGCAAGTGCTGTGTATCTCTGGACACGTGTTTCTAGGTTTAGCCCGTCATCAGCAGAGAGCAGCCAAAGTCTGTGGGGATGCTTGAAATGCCGCCAAAAGTCTTCTCAGGTTTATGTACCACTCACTGGCGCACAGGTGCCTCACCAGAGCTCGTCAGCTCGTTAGCTCAAGGGAGCAGTCATTGGACAAAAAGAAAAAAGGGAGCACACTGCCTCACACTCCAGCAAAAAGTTAGCCCCAATGCATCATGGTAAATGCAGTCACTTTGTTTTGTATTGAAAAAGTAATCAAAAGTCGTTCACCTAAGTAGGTGCAGCAAGTGCTGTGTATCTCTTGACACGTGTTTCTAGGTTTAGCCCGTCATCAGCAGAGAGCAGCCAAAGTCTGTGGGGATGCTTGAAATGCCGCCAAAAGTCTTCTCAGGTTTATGTACCACTCACTGGCGCACAGGTGCCTCACCAGAGCTCGTCAGCTCGTTAGCTCAAGGGAGCAGTCATTGGACAAAAAGAAAAAAGGGAGCACACTGCCTCACACTCCAGCAAAAAGTTAGCCCCAATGCATCATGGTAAATGCAGTCACTTTGTTTTGTATTGAAAAAGTAATCAAAAGTCGTTCACCTAAGTAGGTGCAGCAAGTGCTGTGTATCTCTGGACACGTGTTTCTAGGTTTAGCCCGTCATCAGCAGAGAGCAGCCAAAGTCTGTGGGGATGGTTGAAATGCCGCCAAAAGTCTTCTCAGGTTTATGTACCACTCAATGGCGCACAGGTGCCTCACCAGAGCTCGTCAGCTCGGTAGCTCAAGGGAGCAGTCATTGGACAAAAAGAAAAAAGGGAGCACACTGCCTCACACTCCAGCAAAAAGTTAGCCCCAATGCATCATGGTAAATGCAGTCACTTTGTTTTGTATTGAAAAAGTAATCAAAAGTCGTTCACCTAAGTAGGTGCAGCAAGTGCTGTGTATCTCTGGACACGTGTTTCTAGGTTTAGCCCGTCATCAGCAGAGAGCAGCCAAAGTCTGTGGGGATGCTTGAAATGCCGCCAAAAGTCTTCTCAGGTTTATGTACCACTCACTGGCGCACAGGTGCCTCACCAGAGCTCGTCAGCTCGTTAGCTCAGGGAGCAGTCATTGGACAAAAAGAAAAAAGGGAGCACACTGCCTCACACTCCAGCAAAAAGTTAGCCCCAATGCATCATGGTAAATGCAGTCACTTTGTTTTGTATTGAAAAAGTAATCAAAAGTCGTTCACCTAAGTAGGTGCAGCAAGTGCTGTGTATCTCTGGACACGTGTTTCTAGGTTTAGCCCGTCATCAGCAGAGAGCAGCCAAAGTCTGTGGGGATGCTTGAAATGCCGCCAAAAGTCTTCTCAGGTTTATGTACCACTCAATGGCGCACAGGTGCCTCACCAGAGCTCGTCAGCTCGGTAGCTCAAGGGAGCAGTCATTGGACAAAAAGAAAAAAGGGAGCACACTGCCTCACACTCCAGCAAAAAGTTAGCCCCAATGCATCATGGTAAATGCAGTCACTTTGTTTTGTATTGAAAAAGTAATCAAAAGTCGTTCACCTAAGTAGGTGCAGCAAGTGCTGTGTATCTCTGGACACGTGTTTCTAGGTTTAGCCCGTCATCAGCAGAGAGCAGCCAAAGTCTGTGGGGATGCTTGAAATGCCGCCAAAAGTCTTCTCAGGTTTATGTACCACTCACTGGCGCACAGGTGCCTCACCAGAGCTCGTCAGCTCGTTAGCTCAAGGGAGCAGTCATTGGACAAAAAGAAAAAAGGGAGCACACTGCCTCACACTCCAGCAAAAAGTTAGCCCCAATGCATCATGGTAAATGCAGTCACTTTGTTTTGTATTGAAAAAGTAATCAAAAGTCGTTCACCTAAGTAGGTGCAGCAAGTGCTGTGTATCTCTGGACACGTGTTTCTAGGTTTAGCCCGTCATCAGCAGAGAGCAGCCAAAGTCTGTGGGGATGCTTGAAATGCCGCCAAAAGTCTTCTCAGGTTTATGTACCACTCACTGGCGCACAGGTGCCTCACCAGAGCTCATCAGCTCGTTAGCTCAAGGGAGCAGTCATTGGACAAAAAGAAAAAAGGGAGCACACTGCCTCACACTCCAGCAAAAAGTTAGCCCCAATGCATCATGGCAAATGCAGTCACTTTGTTTTGTATTGAAAAAGTAATCAAAAGTCGTTCACCTAAGTAGGTGCAGCAAGTGCTGTGTATCTCTGGACACGTGTTTCTAAGTTTAGCCCGTCATCAGCAGAGAGCAGCCAAAGTCTGTGGGGATGCTTGAAATGCCGCCAAAAGTCTTCTCAGGTTTATGTACCACTCACTGGCGCACAGGTGCCTCACCAGAGCTCGTCAGCTCGTTAGCTCAAGGGAGCAGTCATTGGACAAAAAGAAAAAAGGGAGCACACTGCCTCACACTCCAGCAAAAAGTTAGCCCCAATGCATCATGGTGAATGCAGTCACTTTGTTTTGTATTGAAAAAGTAATCAAAAGTCGTTCACCTAAGTAGGTGCAGCAAGTGCTGTGTATCTCTGGACACGTGTTTGTAGGTTTAGCCCGTCATCAGCAGAGAGCAGCCAAAGTCTGTGGGGATGCTTGAAATGCCGCCAAAAGTCTTCTCAGGTTTATGTACCACTCACTGGCGCACAGGTGCCTCACCAGAGCTCGTCAGCTCGTTAGCTCAAGGGAGCAGTCATTGGACAAAAAGAAAAAAGGGAGCACACTGCCTCACACTCCAGCAAAAAGTTAGCCCCAATGCATCATGGTAAATGCAGTCACTTTGTTTTGTATTGAAAAAGTAATCAAAAGTCGTTCACCTAAGTAGGTGCAGCAAGTGCTGTGTATCTCTGGACACGTGTTTCTAGGTTTAGCCCGTCATCAGCAGAGAGCAGCCAAAGTCTGTGGGGATGCTTGAAATGCCGCCAAAAGTCTTCTCAGGTTTATGTACCACTCACTGGCGCACAGGTGCCTCACCAGAGCTCGTCAGCTCGTTAGCTCAAGGGAGCAGTCATTGGACAAAAAGAAAAAAGGGAGCACACTGCCTCACACTCCAGCAAAAAGTTAGCCCCAATGCATCATGGTAAATGCAGTCACTTTGTTTTGTATTGAAAAAGTAATCAAAAGTCGTTCACCTAAGTAGGTGCAGCAAGTGCTGTGTATCTCTGGACACGTGTTTCTAGGTTTAGCCCGTCATCAGCAGAGAGCAGCCAAAGTCTGTGGGGATGCTTGAAATGCCGCCAAAAGTCTTCTCAGGTTTATGTACCACTCACTGGCGCACAGGTGCCTCACCAGAGCTCGTCAGCTCGTTAGCTCAAGGGAGCAGTCATTGGACAAAAAGAAAAAAGGGAGCACACTGCCTCACACTCCAGCAAAAAGTTAGCCCCAATGCATCATGGTAAATGCAGTCACTTTGTTTTGTATTGAAAAAGTAATCAAAAGTCGTTCACCTAAGTAGGTGCAGCAAGTGCTGTGTATCTCTGGACACGTGTTTCTAGGTTTAGCCCGTCATCAGCAGAGAGCAGCCAAAGTCTGTGGGGATGCTTGAAATGCCGCCAAAAGTCTTCTCAGGTTTATGTACCACTCACTGGCGCACAGGTGCCTCACCAGAGCTCGTCAGCTCGTTAGCTCAAGGGAGCAGTCATTGAACAAAAAGAAAAAAGGGAGCACACTGCCTCACACTCCAGCAAAAAGTTAGCCCCAATGCATCATGGCAAATGCAGTCACTTTGTTTTGTATTGAAAAAGTAATCAAAAGTCGTTCACCTAAGTAGGTGCAGCAAGTGCTGTGTATCTCTGGACACGTGTTTCTAGGTTTAGCCCGTCATCAGCAGAGAGCAGCCAAAGTCTGTGGGGATGCTTGAAATGCCGCCAAAAGTCTTCTCAGGTTTATGTACCACTCACTGGCGCACAGGTGCCTCACCAGAGCTCGTCAGCTCGTTAGCTCAAGGAAGCAGTCATTGGACAAAAAGAAAAAAGGGAGCACACTGCCTCACACTCCAGCAAAAAGTTAGCCCCAATGCATCATGGTAAATGCAGTCACTTTGTTTTGTATTGAAAAAGTAATCAAAAGTCGTTCACCTAAGTAGGTGCAGCAAGTGCTGTGTATCTCTGGACACGTGTTTCTAGGTTTAGCCCGTCATCAGCAGAGAGCAGCCAAAGTCTGTGGGGATGCTTGAAATGCCGCCAAAAGTCTTCTCAGGTTTATGTACCACTCACTGGCGCACAGGTGCCTCACCAGAGCTCGTCAGCTCGTTAGCTCAAGGGAGCAGTCATTGGACAAAAAGAAAAAAGGGAGCACACTGCCTCACACTCCAGCAAAAAGTTAGCCCCAATGCATCATGGTAAATGCAGTCACTTTGTTTTGTATTGAAAAAGTAATCAAAAGTCGTTCACCTAAGTAGGTGCAGCAAGTGCTGTGTATCTCTGGACACGTGTTTCTAGGTTTAGCCCGTCATCAGCAGAGAGCAGCCAAAGTCTGTGGGGATGCTTGAAATGCCGCCAAAAGTCTTCCCAGGTTTATGTACCACTCAATGGCGCACAGGTGCCTCACCAGAGCTCGTCAGCTCGGTAGCTCAAGGGAGCAGTCATTGGACAAAAAGAAAAAAGGGAGCACACTGCCTCACACTCCAGCAAAAAGTTAGCCCCAATGCATCATGGTAAAAGCAGTCACTTTGTTTTGTATTGAAAAAGTAATCAAAAGTCGTTCACCTAAGTAGGTGCAGCAAGTGCTGTGTATCTCTGGACACGTGTTTCTAGGTTTAGCCCGTCATCAGCAGAGAGCAGCCAAAGTCTGTGGGGATGCTTGAAATGCCGCCAAAAGTCTTCTCAGGTTTATGTACCACTCAATGGCGCACAGGTGCCTCACCAGAGCTCGTCAGCTCGGTAGCTCAAGGGAGCAGTCATTGGACAAAAAGAAAAAAGGGAGCACACTGCCTCACACTCCAGCAAAAAGTTAGCCCCAATGCATCATGGTAAATGCAGTCACTTTGTTTTGTATTGAAAAAGTAATCAAAAGTCGTTCACCTAAGTAGGTGCAGCAAGTGCTGTGTATCTCTGGACACGTGTTTCTAGGTTTAGCCCGTCATCAGCAGAGAGCAGCCAAAGTCTGTGGGGATGCTTGAAATGCCGCCAAAAGTCTTCTCAGGTTTATGTACCACTCACTGGCGCACAGGTGCCTCACCAGAGCTCGTCAGCTCGTTAGCTCAAGGGAGCAGTCATTGGACAAAAAGAAAAAAGGGAGCACACTGCCTCACACTCCAGCAAAAAGTTAGCCCCAATGCATCATGGCAAATGCAGTCACTTTGTTTTGTATTGAAAAAGTAATCAAAAGTCGTTCACCTAAGTAGGTGCAGCAAGTGCTGTGTATCTCTGGACACGTGTTTCTAGGTTTAGCCCGTCATCAGCAGAGAGCAGCCAAAGTCTGTGGGGATGCTTGAAATGCCGCCAAAAGTCTTCTCAGGTTTATGTACCACTCATTGGCGCACAGGTGCCTCACCAGAGCTCGTCAGCTCGTTAGCTCAAGGGAGCAGTCATTGGACAAAAAGAAAAAAGGGAGCACACTGCCTCACACTCCAGCAAAAAGTTAGCCCCAATGCATCATGGTAAATGCAGTCACTTTGTTTTGTATTGAAAAAGTAATCAAAAGTCGTTCACCTAAGTAGGTGCAGCAAGTGCTGTGTATCTCTGGACACTTGTTTCTAGGTTTAGCCCGTCATCAGCAAAGAGCAGCCAAAGTCTGTGGGGATGCTTGAAATGCCGCCAAAAGTCTTCTCAGGTTTATGTACCACTCACTGGCGCACAGGTGCCTCACCAGAGCTCGTCAGCTCGTTAGCTCAAGGGAGCAGTCATTGGACAAAAAGAAAAAAGGGAGCACACTGCCTCACACTCCAGCAAAAAGTTAGCCCCAATGCATCATGGTAAATGCAGTCACTTTGTTTTGTATTGAAAAAGTAATCAAAAGTCGTTCACCTAAGTAGGTGCAGCAAGTGCTGTGTATCTTTGGACACGTGTTTCTAGGTTTAGCCCGTCATCAGCAGAGAGCAGCCAAAGTCTGTGGGGATGCTTGAAATGCCGCCAAAAGTCTTCTCAGGTTTATGTACCACTCACTGGCGCACAGGTGCCTCACCAGAGCTCGTCAGCTCGTTAGCTCAAGGGAGCAGTCATTGGACAAAAAGAAAAAAGGGAGCACACTGCCTCACACTCCAGCAAAAAGTTAGCCCCAATGCATCATGGTAAATGCAGTCACTTTGTTTTGTATTGAAAAAGTAATCAAAAGTCGTTCACCTAAGTAGGTGCAGCAAGTGCTGTGTATCTCTGGACACGTGTTTCTAGGTTTAGCCCGTCATCAGCAGAGAGCAGCCAAAGTCTGTGGGGATGCTTGAAATGCCGCCAAAAGTCTTCTCGGGTTTATGTACCACTCACTGGCGCACAGGTGCCTCACCAGAGCTCGTCAGCTCGTTAGCTCAGGGAGCAGTCATTGGACAAAAAGAAAAAAGGGAGCACACTGCCTCACACTCCAGCAAAAAGTTAGCCCCAATGCATCATGGTAAATGCAGTCACTTTGTTTTGTATTGAAAAAGTAATCAAAAGTCGTTCACCTAAGTAGGTGCAGCAAGTGCTGTGTATCTCTGGACACGTGTTTCTAGGTTTAGCCCGTCATCAGCAGAGAGCAGCCAAAGTCTGTGGGGATGCTTGAAATGCCGCCAAAAGTCTTCTCAGGTTTATGTACCACTCACTGGCGCACAGGTGCCTCACCAGAGCTCGTCAGCTCGTTAGCTCAAGGGAGCAGTCATTGGACAAAAAGAAAAAAGGGAGCACACTGCCTCACACTCCAGCAAAAAGTTAGCCCCAATGCATCATGGTAAATGCAGTCACTTTGTTTTGTATTGAAAAAGTAATCAAAAGTCGTTCACCTAAGTAGGTGCAGCAAGTGCTGTGTATCTCTGGACACGTGTTTCTAGGTTTAGCCCGTCATCAGCAGAGAGCAGCCAAAGTCTGTGGGGATGCTTGAAATGCCGCCAAAAGTCTTCTCAGGTTTATGTACCACTCACTGGCGCACAGGTGCCTCACCAGAGCTCGTCAGCTCGTTAGCTCAAGGGAGCAGTCATTGGACAAAAAGAAAAAAGGGAGCACACTGCCTCACACTCCAGCAAAAAGTTAGCCCCAATGCATCATGGTAAATGCAGTCACTTTGTTTTGTATTGAAAAAGTAATCAAAAGTCGTTCACCTAAGTAGGTGCAGCAAGTGCTGTGTATCTCTGGACACGTGTTTCTAGGTTTAGCCCGTCATCAGCAGAGAGCAGCCAAAGTCTGTGGGGATGCTTGAAATGCCGCCAAAAGTCTTCTCAGGTTTATGTACCACTCACTGGCGCACAGGTGCCTCACCAGAGCTCGTCAGCTCGTTAGCTCAAGGGAGCAGTCATTGGACAAAAAGAAAAAAGGGAGCACACTGCCTCACACTCCAGCAAAAAGTTAGCCCCAATGCATCATGGTAAATGCAGTCACTTTGTTTTGTATTGAAAAAGTAATCAAAAGTCGTTCACCTAAGTAGGTGCAGCAAGTGCTGTGTATCTCTGGACACGTGTTTCTAGGTTTAGCCCGTCATCAGCAGAGAGCAGCCAAAGTCTGTGGGGATGCTTGAAATGCCGCCAAAAGTCTTCTCAGGTTTATGTACCACTCACTGGCGCACAGGTGCCTCACCAGAGCTCGTCAGCTCGTTAGCTCAAGGGAGCAGTCATTGGACAAAAAGAAAAAAGGGAGCACACTGCCTCACACTCCAGCAAAAAGTTAGCCCCAATGCATCATGGTAAATGCAGTCACTTTGTTTTGTATTGAAAAAGTAATCAAAAGTCGTTCACCTAAGTAGGTGCAGCAAGTGCTGTGTATCTCTGGACACGTGTTTCTAGGTTTAGCCCGTCATCAGCAGAGAGCAGCCAAAGTCTGTGGGGATCCTTGAAATGCCACCAAAAGTCTTCTCAGGTTTATGTACCACTCACTGGCGCACAGGTGCCTCACCAGAGCTCGTCAGCTCGTTAGCTCAAGGGAGCAGTCATTGGACAAAAAGAAAAAAGGGAGCACACTGCCTCACACTCCAGCAAAAAGTTAGCCCCAATGCATCATGGTAAATGCAGTCACTTTGTTTTGTATTGAAAAAGTAATCAAAAGTCGTTCACCTAAGTAGGTGCAGCAAGTGCTGTGTATCTCTGGACACGTGTTTCTAGGTTTAGCCCGTCATCAGCAGAGAGCAGCCAAAGTCTGTGGGGATGCTTGAAATGCCGCCAAAAGTCTTCTCAGGTTTATGTACCACTCACTGGTGCACAGGTGCCTCACCAGAGCTCGTCAGCTCGTTAGCTCAAGGGAGCAGTCATTGGACAAAAAGAAAAAAGGGAGCACACTGCCTCACACTCCAGCAAAAAGTTAGCCCCAATGCATCATGGTAAATGCAGTCACTTTGTTTTGTATTGAAAAAGTAATCAAAAGTCGTTCACCTAAGTAGGTGCAGCAAGTGCTGTGTATCTCTGGACACGTGTTTCTAGGTTTAGCCCGTCATCAGCAGAGAGCAGCCAAAGTCTGTGGGGATGCTTGAAATGCCGCCAAAAGTCTTCTCAGGTTTATGTACCACTCACTGGCGCACAGGTGCCTCACCAGAGCTCGTCAGCTCGTTAGCTCAAGGGAGCAGTCATTGGACAAAAAGAAAAAAGGGAGCACACTGCCTCACACTCCAGCAAAAAGTTAGCCCCAATGCATCATGGTAAATGCAGTCACTTTGTTTTGTATTGAAAAAGTAATCAAAAGTCGTTCACCTAAGTAGGTGCAGCAAGTGCTGTGTATCTCTGGACACGTGTTTCTAGGTTTAGCCCGTCATCAGCAGAGAGCAGCCAAAGTCTGTGGGGATGCTTGAAATGCCGCCAAAAGTCTTCTCAGGTTTATGTACCACTCACTGGCGCACAGGTGCCTCAACAGAGCT
Organism: Pleurodeles waltl; assembly: GCF_031143425.1. Taxonomy (NCBI): domain Eukaryota; kingdom Metazoa; phylum Chordata; class Amphibia; order Caudata; family Salamandridae; genus Pleurodeles; species Pleurodeles waltl. The sequence goes on along the minus strand of NC_090449.1, from coordinate 354,254,841 downwards.
CGTCAGCTCGTTAGCTCAAGGGAGCAGTCATTGGACAAAAAGAAAAAAGGGAGCACACTGCCTCACACTCCAGCAAAAAGTTAGCCCCAATGCATCATGGTAAATGCAGTCACTTTGTTTTGTATTGAAAAAGTAATCAAAAGTCGTTCACCTAAGTAGGTGCAGCAAGTGCTGTGTATCTCTGGACACGTGTTTCTAGGTTTAGTCCGTCATCAGCAGAGAGCAGCCAAAGTCTGTGGGGATGCTTGAAATGCCGCCAAAAGTCTTCTCAGGTTTATGTACCACTCACTGGCGCACAGGTGCCTCACCAGAGCTCGTCAGCTCGTTAGCTCAGGGAGCAGTCATTGGACAAAAAGAAAAAAGGGAGCACACTGCCTCACACTCCAGCAAAAAGTTAGCCCCAATGCATCATGGTAAATGCAGTCACTTTGTTTTGTATTGAAAAAGTAATCAAAAGTCGTTCACCTAAGTAGGTGCAGCAAGTGCTGTGTATCTCTGGACACGTGTTTCTAGGTTTAGCCCGTCATCAGCAGAGAGCAGCCAAAGTCTGTGGGGATGCTTGAAATGCCGCCAAAAGTCTTCTCAGGTTTATGTACCACTCACTGGCGCACAGGTGCCTCACCAGAGCTCGTCAGCTCGTTAGCTCAAGGGAGCAGTCATTGGACAAAAAGAAAAAAGGGAGCACACTGCCTCACACTCCAGCAAAAAGTTAGCCCCAATGCATCATGGTAAATGCAGTCACTTTGTTTTGTATTGAAAAAGTAATCAAAAGTCGTTCACCTAAGTAGGTGCAGCAAGTGCTGTGTATCTCTGGACACGTGTTTCTAGGTTTAGCCCGTTATCAGCAGAGAGCAGCCAAAGTCTGTGGGGATGCTTGAAATGCCGCCAAAAGTCTTCTCAGGTTTATGTACCACTCACTGGCGCACAGGTGCCTCACCAGAGCTCGTCAGCTCGTTAGCTCAAGGGAGCAGTCATTGGACAAAAAGAAAAAAGGGAGCACACTGCCTCACACTCCAGCAAAAAGTTAGCCCCAATGCATCATGGTAAATGCAGTCACTTTGTTTTGTATTGAAAAAGTAATCAAAAGTCGTTCACCTAAGTAGGTGCAGCAAGTGCTGTGTATCTCTGGACACGTGTTTCTAGGTTTAGCCCGTCATCAGCAGAGAGCAGCCAAAGTCTGTGGGGATGCTTGAAATGCCGCCAAAAGTCTTCTCAGGTTTGTGTACCACTCACTGGCGCACAGGTGCCTCACCAGAGCTCGTCAGCTCGTTAGCTCAAGGGAGCAGTCATTGGACAAAAAGAAAAAAGGGAGCACACTGCCTCACACTCCAGCAAAAAGTTAGCCCCAATGCATCATGGTAAATGCAGTCACTTTGTTTTGTATTGAAAAAGTAATCAAAAGTCGTTCACCTAAGTAGGTGCAGGAAGTGCTGTGTATCTCTGGACACGTGTTTCTAGGTTTAGCCCGTCATCAGCAGAGAGCAGCCAAAGTCTGTGGGGATGCTTGAAATGCCGCCAAAAGTCTTCTCAGGTTTATGTACCACTCACTGGCGCACAGGTGCCTCACCAGAGCTCGACAGCTCGTTAGCTCAAGGGAGCAGTCATTGGACAAAAAGAAAAAAGGGAGCACACTGCCTCACACTCCAGCAAAAAGTTAGCCCCAATGCATCATGGTAAATGCAGTCACTTTGTTTTGTATTGAAAAAGTAATCAAAAGTCGTTCACCTAAGTAGGTGCAGCAAGTGCTGTGTATCTCTGGACACGTGTTTCTAGGTTTAGCCCGTCATCAGCAGAGAGCAGCCAAAGTCTGTGGGGATGCTTGAAATGCCGCCAAAAGTCTTCTCAGGTTTATGTACCACTCACTGGCGCACAGGTGCCTCACCAGAGCTCGTCAGCTCGTTAGCTCAAGGGAGCAGTCATTGGACAAAAAGAAAAAAGGGAGCACACTGCCTCACACTCCAGCAAAAAGTTAGCCCCAATGCATCATGGTAAATGCAGTCACTTTGTTTTGTATTGAAAAAGTAATCAAAAGTCGTTCACCTAAGTAGGTGCAGCAAGTGCTGTGTATCTCTGGACACGTGTTTCTAGGTTTAGCCCGTTATCAGCAGAGAGCAGCCAAAGTCTGTGGGGATGCTTGAAATGCCGCCAAAAGTCTTCTCAGGTTTATGTACCACTCACTGGCGCACAGGTGCCTCACCAGAGCTCGTCAGCTCGTTAGCTCAAGGGAGCAGTCATTGGACAAAAAGAAAAAAGGGAGCACACTGCCTCACACTCCAGCAAAAAGTTAGCCCCAATGCATCATGGTAAATGCAGTCACTTTGTTTTGTATTGAAAAAGTAATCAAAAGTCGTTCACCTAAGTAGGTGCAGCAAGTGCTGTGTATCTCTGGACACGTGTTTCTAGGTTTAGCCCGTCATCAGCAGAGAGCAGCCAAAGTCTGTGGGGATGCTTGAAATGCCGCCAAAAGTCTTCTCAGGTTTGTGTACCACTCACTGGCGCACAGGTGCCTCACCAGAGCTCGTCAGCTCGTTAGCTCAAGGGAGCAGTCATTGGACAAAAAGAAAAAAGGGAGCACACTGCCTCACACTCCAGCAAAAAGTTAGCCCCAATGCATCATGGTAAATGCAGTCACTTTGTTTTGTATTGAAAAAGTAATCAAAAGTCGTTCACCTAAGTAGGTGCAGGAAGTGCTGTGTATCTCTGGACACGTGTTTCTAGGTTTAGCCCGTCATCAGCAGAGAGCAGCCAAAGTCTGTGGGGATGCTTGAAATGCCGCCAAAAGTCTTCTCAGGTTTATGTACCACTCACTGGCGCACAGGTGCCTCACCAGAGCTCGACAGCTCGTTAGCTCAAGGGAGCAGTCATTGGACAAAAAGAAAAAAGGGAGCACACTGCCTCACACTCCAGCAAAAAGTTAGCCCCAATGCATCATGGTAAATGCAGTCACTTTGTTTTGTATTGAAAAAGTAATCAAAAGTCGTTCACCTAAGTAGGTGCAGCAAGTGCTGTGTATCTCTGGACACGTGTTTCTAGGTTTAGCCCGTCATCAGCAGAGAGCAGCCAAAGTCTGTGGGGATGCTTGAAATGCCGTCAAAAGTCTTCTCAGGTTTATGTACCACTCACTGGCGCACAGGTGCCTCACCAGAGCTCGTCAGCTCGTTAGCTCAAGGGAGCAGTCATTGGACAAATAGAAAAAAGGGAGCACACTGCCTCACACTCCAGCAAAAAGTTAGCCCCAATGCATCATGGTAAATGCAGTCACTTTGTTTTGTATTGAAAAAGTAATCAAAAGTCGTTCACCTAAGTAGGTGCAGCAAGTGCTGTGTATCTCTGGACACGTGTTTCTAGGTTTAGCCCGTCATCAGCAGAGAGCAGCCAAAGTCTGTGGGGATGCTTGAAATGCCGCCAAAAGTCTTCTCAGGTTTATGTACCACTCACTGGCGCACAGGTGCCTCACCAGAGCTCGTCAGCTCGTTAGCTCAAGGGAGCAGTCATTGGACAAAAAGAAAAAAGGGAGCACACTGCCTCACACTCCAGCAAAAAGTTAGCCCCAATGCATCATGGTAAATGCAGTCACTTTGTTTTGTATTGAAAAAGTAATCAAAAGTCGTTCACCTAAGTAGGTGCAGCAAGTGCTGTGTATCTCTATTTTAAAACCAGCCTGCAAAGTAGGCCTGGCTTTAAAATAACACAAGACACCAGAGTAGTGCACATCTAAGTGCATTAAGTCTAGTGTGGTCTCTAAACCTACCTGCTGTAACTTATACTAAGGAATTACTGGTAGGTAGTCTTAGCCAATTATAATTATACAAATTACCATGCACTTTTAAGGGCAGTGCACTGGCCCTGGGCTTGGTTAGGAGAGTCAGGGCACTATCAGAGACAGTAACCACCAGAATCAGTCAGAAAACCGGGGTGATCAGGGCAAAAAGGATGACAATCCCATATGCTCTAGCCTGTTTCTTTGACTATAGCAGGAAATGTTTTAATACTCTATTTTCTCAGATTTCCATACCTACTCCTCATTATCTTGTCTGGCTTCTAACCAGCCCCTGGAGGACTTAATAATGGGTCTACACTTTCTATCCTTCTTCTCTGTTGTTCGAATCACTTTGCGATCACATTTATTGAGTGCTTAGCACTGTGTAGTTCTAGGCATTGAATTCATATTGTACATGTTCTAAAATTACTAAATTCGCAAAGTTAAAGGTGCACACCATAGTAAATTAAAATTCTCATCATGTACCGGTTATTTATTTCATCTGGGAATCCAAACATGTGTATAACCCCTTCGCTGCCAGGCCTTTTCCCCCTCCTGTGCCGAGTCTTTTTTTGGCTATTTGGGGGTGTTCGCGCTTAGGCCCCCATAACCTTTTGTTCACATAAGCTACCCACGCCAAACTTGCATCCTTTTTTCCAACATCCTAGGGATTCTAGAGGTACCCAGACTTTGTGGGTTCCCCAGAAGGAGGACAAGAAATTAGCCAAAATACAGTGAACATTTAATTTTTTTCAAAAAAATGGGAAAAAGGGGCTGCAGAAGGCGGCTTGTGTTTTTTTTCCCTGAAAATGTCATCAACAAAGGGTTTGCGGTGCTAAAATCACCAGCTTCCCAGCTTTCAGGAACAGACTTGAATCAGAAAACCCACTTTTTCAACACAATTTTGGCATTTTACAGGGACATACCCCATTTTTACGATTTTTTATGTGCTTTTAGCCTCCTTCCAGTCAGTGACAGAAATGGGCATGAAACCAATGCTGGATCCCAGAAACCGAAACATTTCTGAAAAGTAGACAAAACTCTGAATTCATTAAGGGGTAATTTGTGCAGATCCTACAACGGTTTCCTACAGAAAATAACAACTGAAAAAAAAACAAATATTGAAATTGAGGTGAAAAAACTGCAATTTTTCTCTACGTTTTACTCTGTAACTTTTTCCTGCAATGTCAGATTTTTTAAAGCAATATACTGTTACGTCTGCTGGACTCTTCTGGTTACGGGGATATATAGGGCTTGTAGATTCATCAAGAACTCTAGGTACGCAGAGCCAATAAATGAGCTGCACCCTGCAGGGGGTTTTCATTCTATACCGGGTATACAGCAATTCATTTGCTGAAATATAATTGTATTTCCAAAATGGACACAAAATATGGTGTTGAGGAGCAGTGGTTATTTGCACATCTCTGAATTCCGGGGTGCCCATACTAGCATGTGAATTACAGGGCATTTCTCAAATAGATGTCTTTTTTACACACTCTCATATATTTGGAAGAAAAAAATGTAGAGAAAGACAAGGGGCAATAACACTTCTTTTGCTACTCTATGTTCCCCCAAGTCTCCCGATAAAAATGATACCTCACTTGTGTGGGTAGGCCTAGCGCCCGCGACAGGAAATGCCCCAAAACACAACGTGGACACATCCCATTTTTTGACAGAAAACTGAGGTGTTTTTTACAAAGTGCCTACCTGTAGATTTTCCCACCTAGGGAAACCTAACAAACCTGTGCATTTTTTAAGACTAGCGACCTAGGGGAATCCAAGATGGGGTGACTTGTGGTGCTCTGACCAGGTTCTGTTACCCAGAATCCTTTGCAAACCTCAAAATGTGGCAAAAAAACCACATTTTCCTCACATTTCGGTGACAGAAAGTTCTGGAATCTGAGAGGAGCCACAAATTTCCTTCCACCCAGCGCTCCCCCAAGTCTCCCGATAAAAATGATACCTCACTTGTGTGGGTAGGCCTAGCGCCTGCGACAGGAAGTGCCCCAAAACACAACGTGGACACAACCCATTTTCTGAAAGAAAACAGAGGTGTTTTTTGCAAAGTGCCTACATGTAGATTTTGGCCTCTAGCTCAGCCGGCACCTAGGGAAACCTACCAAACCTGTGCATTTATGAAAACTAGAGACCTGGGGAAATCTAAGATGGGGTGACTTGTGGGGCTCTGACCAGGTTCTGTTACCCAGAATCCTTTTCAAACCTCAAAATGTGGCTAAAAAAACACATTTTCCTCACATTTCGGTGACAGAAAGTTTTGGAATCTGAGAGAAGCCACAAATTTCCTTCCACCCAGCATTCCCCCAAGTCTCCCGATACAAATGGTACCTCACTTGTGTGGGTAGACCTAGCGCCCACGAAAGGAAATGGCCCAAAACACAACGTGGACACATCACATTTTTTGACAGAAAACAGAGGTGTTTTTTGCAAAGTGCCTACCTGTGGATTTTGGCCTCTAGCTCAGCCGGCCCGGGGGGGGGCAGAAATGGCCTAAAATAAATTCCCCCCCCAACCCTCTCCCGGGGAGCGACCCTTGCCTACGGGGCGCTCCCCTTGTGTGACGGCGCAAAACAAAAGATTCCCAGTGCCTAGTGGTTTCTGCCCCCCTTGGGGGCAGATTGACCTAAAATCGGGCGATTTGCACCCAAGGGGGGAAGAAATGGTCTGAATACAATTTGCCCCTCCAGGAGAGCGACCCTTGCCTAAGGGGTCGCTCCCCATCTCTAAAAAACAAACAAACAAAAAGAAAAACAGAATACTTTTTTTTAGCCCTGGCGCCTAGAGGTTTCTGTCCCCCCGGGGGCAGATCCCCTCATAACAATAGGCCGATCTGCCCCCAGGGGGGGCAGAAATGGCCTAAAATAAATTTGCCCCCCACCCCCCCCGGGGAGCGACCCTTGCTACGGGGTCGCTTCCCTTGCGTGATGGCGCAAAAAAAAAAGATCCCTGGTGCCTAGTGGTTTCTGTCCCCCTTGGGGGCAGATTGACCTAAAATCGCCCGATCTGCCCCCAAAGTGGGCAGAAATGGCCTAAATACAATTTGCCGCTCCAGGGGAGCGACCCTTGCCTAAGGGGTCGCTCCCCATCTCTAAAAAAGCAAACAAACAAACAAAAAAAAACACACAAAAAAAATTAGCCCTGGCGCCTAGAGGTTTCTGCCCCCCCTGAGGGAAGATCGGCCTAATAACAATAGGCTGATCTGCCCCTAGGGGGGGCAGAAATGACCTAAAAAAAATGTGCCCTCCCACAGCCCCCCAGGGGAGTGACCCTTGCCTAAGGGGTGGCTCCCCATCTGTAAAACAACAACAACAACAAAAATCCCCAGTGCCTAGTGGTTTCTGCCCCCCTTGAGGGCAGAAAAGGCCTTAAAAAAAATGCCCCCTTTGGATTATTTCATGCAATTTTGTATGTTGTCAATGTCTTCTCATTTCATTGAAGTGATGTGATTAGTTTCAAAATTCAAATATATTGACTAAAGTTTTTTATATCATATTGTGTTGCATGCAGAATACACATTGTCATCATAATAAAGTTACTTAGCAAGGTTCCTATGATGCCCAACATCATTAAACCTACTAAGGTGTATAATAGTCAGAATTTTAGGCTGCTAGGCTAAGGAATGGTGAACTTCTAATTTCTCCTCTATACTGAGTCGGTTTGAATGTGTGGTATCATTTATATATACTTCCAAAATAATCTTTGTTTTTTCAGGCCATCACTTCACGTGCCTTCTTTGGGGGTTTGTGTGTGTGTAATTTGTAATGGTTGGGTAATTAGCAAAATAAGCACTTAAAGGTCTAAATATATTATTAATACCATTTTTTTTTTAATTTTTAGTTTGCTTCATTTGTAGCTCAAAACACATTTGATGCATAATCCAGACATTTACAATTTGTTTTCTTGTATTTCATATTAGGTCCTACACCCGAAGTATGTGGGCAACCATCTGCCATGGAGGTGAAATATGACAAACACTAAATCTTACTCTATTTTTTTTTTTTTGATCTTTATTTCGGCCAATTTGGCCATAAAAGGTGTACACAAAAAACACACGTATGAACATATAAAACCATCAAGGAAAAGTAAACAGGAAACACATCAGATAAAAGACCATACAATTAAAATAAAAACTTAAAGTTAGATAGGAGCCTGCAACTTTAAAATACGGGTACGAATATGCCAGACATTGGTAAGGAATTTGGCTAGTGCAAACACAATTGGACCTGAAACATCAGTTTTTAAAATTCTGTACACAGGGAGGTACTCCCTAAAACCAAGGTTTCTAATAAGTGGTAGGAGCCAATATTTCCTGGCGGCCTTGTAAGTTGGACAAAACAAGACCACATGCAGATCGCTTTCCTCTGCTCCCCCACATGTCGGATATAGCTTGGTAGATGGCAGTGTTGACCAGGAGCAGGTGTAAGATCGCAGAGGCAATGTGCCATATCTCCATTGGAGAAATAGCTTCCTGGCCAGCACAGGAGACAAAGCATCCAGAACCCTCTCCAGGCGGTAAGAGTCCTTGCTTTGCGTGAATACAGATGTTAATGACCCCTCATTCTTGCAGTCTAGGGCCACAGCTAATTTCTGCTCGTGGTAAGCACTGACCAAAGCTCTTCGTGGGATCCTTAGTGAGGCGTTAGCTGGATCCGACCACAGGTCAGGGAGGCCCAATCCCATACAGGACTTTTTTATATATTTTATCCACGGGATCTGTAAAGCTTTAGGGTGGGTTAAAAACTCCCTCAGTTCCGCCCTATAAGAAGAAAGTTCTTCGGTGCTCCATAGCCTTCGCCAGAAGACTATGGGTCTGAGACCTAATTCATCTGCTATTGGTCTCAGACCCAGATCCATCCTCAGGGGGAGGAGCGGAGTACTGGACGGGAGTGCTACTATCTGTCTAATGAAGTTGTTCTCAGTTATAGACAAACTGCAGGAAACTGTGTGACCCCACAGTTCCGCCCCGTACATCAGAGCTCCTCTAGCCTGTGCCTTGTATATCTGGATAAGCGGCCCCAGCGGTCGATATGTGGAGCTTCTCATCAACCGAGCAATGCCGCCAGTGGTCTGCACTAATTTAAGATTAACCCTAGTCTGGTGAGTTCCCCAGGACATGGTTTCATTCAACGTTACACCTAGATATTCAAAGGTGGAGACTCTCTCTAAACGTGAAGCTCCCAGTAAGGGGTTCGGGCGTGAACTTGGGGTTGGGTTCATAACCATGAACTTGGTTTTATTAGCATTGATTTCCAACCCCCTATCTGTGCAAAAAGCCACAAGGGAATCAAGGATCCTCTGTATCCCCATGGGGGTTTTGGACAGCAGCAGGGTGTCATCTGCAAACATGATTGCAGGCACCCTGCTGCCATTCAATTTTGGGGCATCAGTGTATTCAGTTCCATTGAGGTGGGCGATTACCCCGTTGACGAAGAGGCAGAACAGGCCGATTCAGCAGTATCCTGCCAAACAGCTTCTGTGACACGTCAATTAGACTGATTGGTCTGTAGTTGGCAGGGAGCAGGGGCGAGCCCTTTTTAAATATGGGAACCACCTCTGCCCCCAGCCAAGTACTCGGAATTTCCATGCCACACAAAACTCCATTAAACACTGCAGCCAGATAGGGGGCCCAAACACCGGGCTCCTGCTTGAACAGGTCCCCGGGCAGGCCGTCCAATCCTGGCGCCTTTCCAGCTTTAAGTCCCATTAGTGCTACCTTCACCTCCCCCACTGTTATCAAGTCCCCGCCATACTCTACCAGTCCAGTACCGAAATCAATCTTAGTTTCTCCCTGCTCGGAACTGTAGAGAGACTGGAAGTGTGCCTGCCACACCCCTGCTGCAATATTTGGTTCTATTGCCGAATGGAGGTTCCCCGACCCCCCGTTTACTACTCTCCAAAACATTCGGTGGTCTCTCGTTGCGAGGGAAGAGGTAAGCTCCTCCCACTGGTTCTCCTCCCATTCGGTTTTAGCATGGATGACCAGTTTTTTATAAGCCCGTCTACTTTCTCGCAGCTTCTCTCTATCTGTTCCCTCCTTGATGCATCTGAGGAGTTCTCCCTTTGCCTTCCTGCAGACTGCATTGTACCATAAGGAGTTATGTTGTTGGATCCTCTTCTGATTCTGGACCCTGGTAAAAAGCTCAGAGGCCGCTCCCTTTATAAGGTCCTCATGAGACTGATATAATTTCTCATGGTGGACTATATTGCCCACATCGTTGGCTAGCTCTCCCACTTTTTCCAAAATGGGGATTAAACCTGCGTAGAGCTTCGAAAGTTTCACTTGACTCGTAGCTAGTTTATCCCACCTGATTCTTCTCCTGTTATTGTCTAATAGTAGTTCAGGTTTGGACTCCCCCATGGTTGTTATGGAGGCCTTTGGCCCAGGATGGCTAAGATCGAGTTCAAGGGCGTTATGGTCACTGTCCAGTCTCTCCACCACCCTAAAGTCCAGGATAGAAGACCAGTTCACTATCTGTACAAGAGCATAGTCCAAACGGGACTCTCTTCCCTATTAATTTCATACATTAATAAGTAAGAACTGGTTGTCAAATGTAAAAAAAATATTAAAACCTATGTATAAACAAAACAGTCCGTGTCATCTTTATTTTTACAGTTCCAGCCCTAGACACCATGGAAGAATGGGATACAATGATAAAAATAAAAATCAATAGGCAAACTAATAAAGATTCATTACATCAGCTGGAGCAAGATATCCTGCCTCACAATAGGAATCCCACATCAATAACACCAATAGTCAAAATCACTGCAGTACCACAATTTGTGGCCATAGGATCATTCTAATACACTGTGGCAGTATTTGGTGGAAGGTCACAACCAACCTTAAATGGTATATTACAAAAAGTTATTTCTGCAATGTTGAGACACATTAACAGATTCATACACCTAACACAAAATGAGGATTTTGCAAGTGTAAAGGGAGATGAGTATGCTATGGGTGGACTTACACATGTGGTTGGAGCAAGTTAAGCAGCACAAATTGTCTTGGCGGCAACTTTCAACTGAAAACAGGCTAATGCAAACTCAAAAACATCTATTCAATCACTTTTCAAGTTGTTTTCTGCACATGAGATGTACATCCAAAGTGTGTGCATTTTTCATAGGATTAACCCATGTTATCGTTGTACTCTCCAACGGCAGCATATAACTGCAAATGTCACAACTTTGAAAAGTCCAAATGAAGATGAAATAGTGAAGGATCCTAAAACAGAACAGCAAGAAAAAATGATTTTAAATGACAAAATAGGCACATTACAAATGATAAATTATGAAGACACATTTACTTAGAACAATCAAAGATAAACAATGTAAATGAACACAGTAGTCAATGTATCAAAAGTGTGATCAACAAACATTTTTGCTCTGGAATTTCCTGTACTACCCATTCCTAAAAACATCCTAGCACAGACTGACGTGCTCATTATATTACAATTTGTTTTGACATTGAATATAAAACTATGTAAATATATACTTGCACTCATGTGAAGAAGTTGTCAATAACAACTTGATATACAACAATTCTTTCCACTATCATCTTAATTTGGCATTTCAAGATCTTCACCTAGTGGTTCATCATGGTCTCCATCCTCTGCAATGTATTAAATGTTCTGTAGCAGGGCCATGTTGAACAACATGCAGAAGGCCATGGTGATTTTGCACACCTTAATGGGTGTTTATAGGAGGGCCCCAACAGTTTTATTGCGACAGCAAAATCTGCCTTTAGGAGCACACAATCCCACTCCACTGGCCTCCATGTTCTTCCATGGGCCTCATTGAAGCTGACTTCCCCTGGCATTGTTTTAGTCCTCAGTGGTGCTAACAACCATGGTTGGTTAGGATAAGCTGAGTCTCTAATGTGAAATACAAAATATGATGAACAAAAATAGCTAATCCTGTTATACATTCTTAAACTAGAAATTAGCCAAATAATTATAACATACTGTGCTTACCAACACACCAGACACACTCAGGTCCAAATTGTGGCATTTGCAGGGATGTGCTGCTGTTCTGTAGTACAAAGGAATTATTTTTGATCCTGGGAATAGGCACACATGCTTGACATGTACAAATCAGGCAAGAGACAACTTGAACATTAATTGAATGGAAGTTCTCCCGATTGTGGTACACCTGTTCTCTGTTGTGTGGTGGCACCAAGGCAATATGTGTACCATCAATTGCTCCAACCACATGTGGTATGCCACCAAAGCATTAAAATCTGCCTTCACATTGGCAAAATACTAATTTCATGGAAACTGGAGGAAGCTGTTGATGTGCCAGATAATTGAATAAATAACAGAAAGTTGGTTGTGACATGTTACCAGATACTGTCACAGTACATTGGAAGGATCGTGTGCCCACAAAATAGAGTACTGCCATGAGTTTGACTATCGGTGTTATTGTTATGGGATTCCTATTGTGAGGCAGTAGATCTGGCTCTAGCTGATCTAAATCGAGAATAGTCAGTCTATTCAATCTGAATTGTTTTCAATTGCCCGTCCTGCTATGGTGGCAAGGTCTGGAAATTCTCTAAACACTTGCAGCTGTTGCCCTTTACCTCTCCCTGGGTTCAAATGTCTGCATTTAGGAAAAAATAGCTCAATAAATGTGCAAACATTTCTTTTAGAATCCACCAATATCTCATGTCTTTTTGAAATTCCATATGTTTTTGTGACATATCTGTACACATTTTTAAGTGATACTGGTAATTAATTTAACAATTTTTAACGTGTCTGATAGTTTTATAAAATAATGTGTAAATAATGCATTGATATTTTTATGAAATAATGTGTAAATAATACATTTAAAATGTATTGTTCACACATTAATTTTTAATTTTTTCTCTAATATGCCATCAACAGTGGTATCAAATAAACCGCAACGCTATCACATTTAACCACAGTCAAGCATTACATTATACTGTTTTCATTTATTTTTTTTATTAAAGTTTGTATCTGTGTAAGAAAACAAACTAGCCACCATGTTGAGTGGTGGTGATGCACCTAACCTTTGAAAATACATTGGTTCACCTTGTAAAATTGCAGCCACCCAACCTTGCCATCAGGGCATTTGCAATTTGAGGGCTGTAGGTGGAAGCTGGCCTTGTACTGGGTGTAAACTCTGCAAAAGACAAAGCCATAGGTTAACGTTTGTGACTGCTCCGTGTGAAAGCCAATGGATGTGTCTGTCTCTGTTGATGATTGCACATTTTGTGTAAATGTAAGCCAAGTATCAAAATAAAGCTCATTTGCCTCCTAAAATTGCAGCCAATAACATCTCCTCATTTTTTGCTGCTGTTTCCAATCTCTGGGAGCCAGGATGCAAGGAATATCAGTTGAAAGGGGCTCCTAAAGTCTCAGCTTAGGAGTTGGATGTCTTAACTACAGAGGTCTTATCCCTGCACAGCCAGCTCCATGGCTAACCAGAGGAAAAGGTACATGTTTTAAAAATATATATATTTCTCACTAACTTTTTATTTTAAGAAACACAGGCTAAAATGCCCCTTTTGATTCCTGAGTGAAGCTTTGTGTTTGGAGTGAAGTCAACTTAATATTAGGGCTGTGCACAAAATGATGCTTTCAAATGTCTGCAAATTAAAACAAAAATTTAACCTGGTGATTTATGTAACTCTTCATTTCAATTTCCTAACATTTCAAATTTTAGCATTTGCAGATTGCATGCCCCCTGCTCCCAGTGGCTAGTAGACACTGTGCCGAATAGTATAAATACAAAATTCTGCCATATGTTGAAATGAAACAAATATAAAGTGCAGAAGGTTAATTAATGTTATGAACATGTCTGCAGAAATATTTTCCGCCCCTTAAATTTCTACCATTTTCAAAATAATTAGTTTCTCTGTCATAGATGTAACAGTGTCATATGGAAAAAGGTATGTCCTGAGCTGCAAGTTAAGTCGATACCATACAGCACAAGCTCTCAGTCACCCAGACAAATAATTCCCATTCCTAAACACACATGTTCATTCCTCACCAAAGACCGTGCTCACACTGACACACATGGCAGTCCTTTCATAGTGCCCTTTGTCATAGTATTTGGCTCAAAGAATAGTATTCGGCTCTGTGAACTTTAAGCATTAAGCCAATGAAGCTGGATGTGAGTGTATGTGATAACAAGGCACAAATTGTTTAGCCCTCAAGACCTCACAATGATTTGCACTGATCAGAAATAGCTCTCACTACAGGAAATGCTTAAGACCCCTGGGCTAACTGATGTTGTTGGCCTGGATATGTAAAGTCGGGACATGAAAAGTGATGAGGATACTCAACCGGTCACTAAAAAATGTAGTTTCAAGAAAAAATTAAACTAAACAAATATGTTGTAGTCAATTTTTAGAAATGCTTCTGATAGTTTTGGCAAACTTGTGTTACATCAATACAAACAAGAAAACCTCACAAAATAGTTTTTTTCTGTCTTTTTTCATATTCATACAGGTCAATGTCCATCAGAAAAAGGCCTTATGTAAAGCCATTGCTCAAACGGTATGTAGCATTCACTGCTAGAAGAGGTGGGAGGACCTATGACCCCGGACCTGAAAGTCCTCCCAACGTGGGAAGAGTGTGTGCCGCACCCTAAACCGTCCAATGGCCCACATTCTTGCGGTGGTCTATCCCGATCTTGATGGGCAGTTGAGAGTCCAACAACAACATCAAGGTGGTAAGGGATTTTTGCAGATGGACAATGTACATGGTACAAAGGTTTCTTGCTACGTATTTATTTTTGTGACATGAGTGCATTATTAAAAAAAAACAATCTGTACCATTCAGAGGTGTCAAACAATTCCATGAGAAATTTTGAAGTGTTTAAGACAAATGATCAAAAATTAAATGGGGGAAATGATGGCAATTTATAAAACTGTGAGAAAATTAGTCCATAATATGTTACCTACATGCACCGGGTAATGGTTAAGTATACCTACGTTTTAAAGCCTTGAAGCAGGTGAAATAATATGATTAAGAAATGTTTTGTTAAAGAACTGTGTGATAATTGTTATTTGCAGAGATATAATAAAATGTTTTATGAGTCTTTTCACCATATTCAAGAGCAGATGAAGGAGACATTGGCCACAAAGTCGGGGAAGCAGTGGCCATTTTGTGTCAGGTGACAAAACATCAGACACCGATGGACACAGTGGCATGGTGGGTGAGGGGTCCCTAGAAGGAGGACCCTACAGGATCTGTTCCATCTGCATCATTGTCTCCCACCCATATTTCCATCTTAACCGTCCCTTTTTCCTACCCCTCAGCTGGCCAAAGCCAGTCTCTAAATCAATAAAATGGCTGAGGTCTCACTTGCCAGAGGCACCTCCTCCCACCCCTGTCATTGACCTCTTATGAAGCATCTCTGTAGGTCCAGAAGAAATTGTGAATGGCATCCAGGTGCTCAGATCCCAAATGCATTCCTTGATGCCAATCATAGTTCAATGTCTGGCATGTAGAGATCACTAGTGGAAAAAGCCCCTGCACTGACCATAGCCCCCAAACTTGTGCCCCTACTTCAATCACTTCCTCATCCCAAAATCCCAACTGTCACACCAATCCCAAGCACACTCACTTCTTTGCACGTACCCACTCCAACAGACACAAGCAACACACTCACAACCATGCATAAACAAAAACACACAAAGAAAGACAAATATACTCCCATCCAACATACACACTACTGACACTACACCCACAAGCACCACCACCACACCCACAACCACAACACCCAAAGTCACAGACAAAAACACCACCACACCCACAACCACTAGCATACCCACAAGCTCCACAATCACAACATCTACCTCGACAGCATAATTACCCTAACACACACCCCTACATGCAAACTACACCCACCAAACCCACATGCTCACAGTCACTTGAATACAAAACACCTACAAAACCACACAAATCTAAACACACCAGACACACATACATCTACAAAGCCTACACACATGCACCACAACAACCCTAACCACCTCAACAGCACACTCATCCACACTCACAAAAAACAAACCCAAAACACCCATCAAATGCACACACTCACTCAAATAAAGTTACATACACCCAAACATACACCACATTTACAGGCCCACATCCACATGCAAAACCTACAGACACACATCACCCACTCCAGCTCCCCTTACCCCAAACCAATCCTCTCCTACCCCTACACTACCCACTTTTACTACCTACCTGTCCCTGACTCCCAAGAAAACCAAACCCACCCTCCCAAGAAGAACCCTTTAGGCATTTACTCTGTGCCTACTAGATGCCACTTTCTGGGGACGTTGCCCCTTGGCAGTACCATTAGAAGGCTAGTTCTGGGCCCACCCTTTTATGGACAATTATTATTTTTTGTTCAATAAAGTTATTAAGAGAGAAGTATCCCATTTGTAAATAAAATATCTTTTATTTTCACAAAGTTTGCCTTGATATTATTTTTTAATTAAGAGTAATTGATTGATGACAATGTTATAAATGAAAATGTGAATAACATGAAATTAATTTCATACATGAGAGTGAACAAAACAGCTGTATAACATATTTGTAAATTACATACATTAGCGATGAACATTTGTAAATTCCTTTTGGTGTAAACATCATGACAACGGACACTCACCCCAATATTAAATGTTTCTATTTTTGCACCTTGTTAATACAGGTGTGTTTATTTAAAGATGATGTGTTAATAATACATACATGCATTAATCATAAAAAAACACTTCTGAGTTAAATGAAATGTAATGATTAACAGAAAATGCACTAAACAAGGGGAAATGTGACATTCATACATATATGAAATGTTTTAAGTTTAGAGGTGACATTGAATGTGAATGTCCTGTAAACCCGCTTGTTGCACTGTGTATACAATAACTATATTTTATTAGATTTATGTTGTTCAAATAATGTACAATGCATATGTATCTGATTTGGTAGTTAAGGGAAAATGATTAAACACACCTGTATGGACGCATTTTGAATTTGGGATTAATGCGACTTTTTGTGTAGGAGACCATTAGCATGAAGGCAGCTTGGACCAAAATGGTAAATGTGAATAAATATATAGGTATGTTTCCTTAAACGTCTAACACTACCACTTAGCCATTGGACATTATTGTACTATTGCTTGCAAGAACTTTTTTTTAAATATACAAGTCCAGAGCTAATGTACACAGACAATTCCAATGGTAACAAGTAAAACAGTCATTTACCTTCAGGATTTGGTGACAAAGAGGTTGATTTTCAACATGGTACAGTAGCAGCAGCAATTGGAGGACCAGTACAATTGGGTTTATGGTGGTAAGGGAAGTGAGAAGTAGAAAAAAAAGGAAAGTTTTAGCCAGGTATGTCTTCAGTTCTGCCAGCTCATGTCTGGAAGTTTGGCCACCACAGTTACGTCAATGGGAAGGCACATCTTGATTGGCCTGGTGGTAAAACGGGTTGTGGTCCAGCCGTCAGCTGCCTATGCCTATGGTGCAGTCAATGTTGGTGGTGTTGGCGGTTCGACAATGGTCTTTTTAATATATGGGCTTGCCAGCATCTATTTAAAGTGGGCGGACAGCCTACTCGGTGGATTGATTATCCAACGGAAAAACAAGAGCAGGATCAGGTCTGCCAAGATATAAATCAGGCCCTTAACTTTCTCCTATAAACAAAGCAACATCGAATAGGTTCTCAAGTATCAAAAATACAACATCAAAATAGTAATCAACCCACCTACTGAAGTTACAGTCTTCATCACATAACCAAACAGCTCTCCACAAAAACAGAAATCCATCATCATAAAACACACAAACTCATGCATTACAGTTTGTCTCTATTCACTTTCACTCCAAGGTCATTCAGGACCGTGCAGCAGTGCAGCTTGTCACCCCGCAGGAGGATTCAGCACTAAGAAGTTAGCAACACTCCAAAAACTCCTTTCTGCTTCATTATAGGTACATAGTGCCAAAAAGTCTGCAAAAATCTTTTGGGGACCCCAGAAAGAGGAGGTGCTCTAATGCTAACAATCCTCTACTACCAAAACGTTGTGGGAGCCGAAATCCAATCATCACCTAATCCCCAATATTTGAAAACCCTGAATTTTAACAAAATAATTCAGTGCCCCTGTCTCCAGTTGATCTAGCAGTTGGAGACTGCACTCCTCATTAGGAAAACACAAATTAGCAGAATTAGACAGAGTAAAATAATAGTAGCTTAAAGGACTGGGTTCTAGAACAAAAATAAGGCAAAAGGTGAATTTATTTCTGAATCGTCAAAATGTAACACAGAGAAAAATCACTGATCTGCCATAAATTAAAGAACTACAGATAAATGCAAATTCATAAAACTTAGTAATTCCTAGTTAAGCAGATGCTGGTAAAAGTGTCAAACTCTTAATGAGTACTGACAGCATCCCACTAGTGAGGCTAAGGGTTAAAGATCATGGCAAGATGCCTGCAAGGAAAATAGTAAGAGAATCCTCAAGCAAAAAAATTCTCCTGAAAGACAGAAACCCAACGGTTTTATAGACGAATCACACAAGCTATCAATAGACTATACAAATTCAGCATGGTACCATCATGGTAAGGGTTGAACTGACAATTCAGAAACAACAACGTAATGTTCTAATTCTTTAGTACTAACCCATTTCTTATGGTAAAACAAATCTTCCACTAGCTCCCTCATTAGCTGTGCTCTGGAAATATATAACACAAATTAAAAATTTCTTAAGCAATGGTTCAAGCAATAGATCATAGAATTAGCACATCAAGCACAAGTCCTTGGAAATAATACTATGAGTACAATATGGGTGCTTCATTCTAAATACACTTCTCCTAGCAATGATGTACATTGCCAATATAATATAGGGCCTGATTATGACTTTGGTGGAGGGGAATACTCTGTCTCAAATGTGATAGATATCCCGCCCGCTGTATTACGAGTTCCATAGGATATTATGGACTTGGACGAGGTAGAGGAGAGCAAGATGGCGGCTGCGTAATTCGGCCGCGAAGCGTCAGCTCCGGTCGGAAACCCTCCCAGTGCAGCGGCAGCCTTCCCGTGGGTCGGAGGCTTTCTCAGCGGCGGCGTTCTCAGGATACAATGTAGCGGCTTTGTTTTTATTCGCTTCGCTTTTCTGACTGGATATTTTATAGCCGGCAGGAATTGCGGCTCTAAGAAATACTGAGGATACTGTTGCCAACGTTAAAGGACCACATGTTACCTATGTGAGAAGTGCTCCAGTTTACTCGGCTCCCGGCTTTTTTTTTGGGGGGGGAGTAAAACTACGTGGATATTGCGGACGGAGGTCAAAGGATTGCATACTGCCTCCCCGGGAATGCGGTCTGGCTCGCTCCTGTGTCTGCCTGAAGGCAACTTTTGGTCTGTGCTCCCAGGCGCCAATTGGGGACAATTTCTGACGTGGACTCAAAAAACGGTCAGAGTTTCTTTACTTTATTATAAACGTTTGACATTTGGCATATATTATAGTAACGTATTTTTGCTTCAGAAAGCAAAAAAAGTAAAAATGCCACCAAAGGGAGCGAAAAATGTCACTTTGTCTGGACGAGGCAAGCCGGTAAGAGCTAGTTTGTCAGCTCGGCAGGGGGGAACTATGGATATAAAACAAGGCTCAGGCAAGAAGGTTGTCTCAAAAAATAAGAATGCTTCATTGGACAGGTTTCTTGAGAGAGGGAAGGACATACTGGTGGGGGGTGTAGATACTTCCCCCACCGCCGTGGAGGAGGTCGATCCCCTAGTAACCAGTGAGATGGCGGCTGCAGATGGGCCCCCCCCACAGGAAGATGGGGGGAGGCAGAGTGATGTCGTAGAAGTGGCAGCTTTAGAAAAACAAGTTACTGGGAGTCAGCCGGAACAGAGGGAGAGCGTGCAAAGTGTTATGATATTGCCACAGGTTGATGTGGGAAAACAACAACAATCACAACAAGAACCTCTTAGTGGTAATGGAGACTCACCACACCATGCCGGCATAAGTTTGTTAAAGCAGTGGCCGGCGATGTTACGTGATAATGTGACAACACAAGGGGACACGTTTTTTTTCACTATCAGATCATTCAAGTTGGTCAAGCAATGAGCAGCTGGAATTGGAGGCGGATAAAACTTCTTCTGAACTTGATTCTGAGGTATCCTCCTTGGCACTGGGGAGGGAATCACATGAGAGTAGCAAGAATGCTACGGTTCGGAAAAAACAGAGGAAGAGAAGTGAGCAAGTAGGACCTAACAAGCACTTCAGGGTCTTCAGTGGGAGTACTCTAAGGATGATTTAACTCTATATGACAATGGCGAAAAAGCGCCCAATCCTGTGTCACTGGAAACCATATATCAAAGTATTATGGAACATCGAGAGGAATCCAAATCAGAGAGCCGTAGGACTCAAGTGGCTTGTCGTAAGATGCAAATCCAAATTTGTCGGGTAGCGAAGACATGTTCGGAGTTCACTACACGGATGGAAGAAGCAGAGACCCGGATTTCGCATCTGGAGGATGAGGCTGGATCTCACCAGTCGTCCCGAGAAGCGATGGAGAAACAACTTGAGGACACTCAGTGGAAATTGACAGATTTAGAGGATAGATTAAGGAGGAATAATTTGCGCGTACTGGGTGTACCAGAAGGACTCGAAGGATCAGATACACATAGCTTTATGGTCGCACTTTTTAAGGAGGCTTTTCCGGACTTACAACAGTGGGATTGGGACAGAGAGATTCAAAGAGCCCATCGATTTCCCTTTAGTAAAGTAGGGTCAAACTCAGAAGGAGGAAGTGGTAGACCTAGAGTAATATTAATCTCTTTGCTTAATTATCAGGCAAGACAGGCCATATATGATGAAGCTCGACCCAATTCTAGAAGTAAGGCTAAGGGGTGTGAGTTTTTTGTGAGACCAGACTTTTGCCATAGTACCGTTGAAAAAAGGTGGAGGCTCCGTCAGTTAATTCAACCACTTCAAAGTAAGGGGGCACAAGCTTTTTTATTAAACCCAGCTAAACTGAAGGTAATAATGGACAACAGGACCCACTACTTTACGTCAGAGGTGAAAGCAAGGGCTTTTTTGGGTGGACTTAGCGGTCCGGTTTCTTAAGATAGAGTTCTTTGATTAAGGCACAGAGTGGGGGAAAAGCGGAAAGGGTTAGGAGTTGAGAGCTGAGAAGTTGAGGCGGTGGTAAATAACCCCTTAGGGCTTCCCTCTTAGGTTTAATTCCCCCTTTAGAAAACTTAGATAAAAATTTTGATAAAATAGTATTTAGATAGAGAGAGCTAGAGATAAAGAAAGGGAGAAAAAGAGAGAAAAGGTAAAAAAAATAAAATAATATGCACTGGGTGGGGACGGTCGGAGCGGAGGCTTTACCATCATCAGGGACAGTGAGATCCCATACTCTCCATAAACTGGGTGTAAGGGTAGGGGAATGGGGGGTGGTTGGTAGTAGGGTTGGGGTGCAAGGGGCGAGAGGGTGGGAGAGGGGTGGAGGGGAGTGGGGGGGTACTAATATAGGCAGGAATGCTCAGAATAATTTAAGGAGCACATGTCAGAAGAAGAGGATTTATAGGGCTCAATGTCAACAAGTAGGGTTATTTAAGGGAGAAAGTAGTGACGTGAGATTGGCACATCAAACTGAGCGATATGGCAAATAGATTAAGGATTTGTACACTGAATATTTGTGGTCTTAATAGCCCTCAGAAAAGGAAAAGAGTGGCAGCTGGGCTTAAATTAATTAAATCAGATTTATACTGCTTACAAGAAACACACATTGCATGGAGCAAGCAAGAGCTCATACGAGAGCTTGGGTTGATACCTCTGGTTTGTACCCGGCAGGAGGTATCGACACACGGGGTGACGATACTCGCCAGAAATAATAATGTGCATGTTTTTAGATCCCGAGCAAGTAATGATGGGCGATGGGCTCTAATAGAGCTATCTGTGAACACATTTAAATTTACCCTTTGCACTATATATGGGTCAGTTCTTGACGAGGCTGAGCCTCTGGATACGCTGAACATGGAACTAGTCGGATGGCCCTTACCAATAATTATTTGTGGTGATTTAAATATTCACTTAGAGGTAGGCAGTAGTAGTATGGGCACTCAGAGTTTATATCAGGGACGAAAGCCCAAAGTATGGAAAGCTTTAAGGAGGTTAGTGATTGAACATGGGTTGAGGGATGTTTGGGAAAATATTAAATCTTTAGACCCAGGGCATACCTATTACTCGTTCCCACATGCCAAATTAGTAAGGTTGGATTACTTTTTTATATCACAAAGCTTAATTCGTGGGGCTGAAATAGAATGTAAACCCAGATTTTTATCTAGATCATAATCCATTAATATTGTCTATAATAATAAAGGGGCCATCCAATCTGCATCGCATGTGGACATTTGACAGGAAACTGTTGGTTGACCCAGGATATATATCCTATATGAAAGAGTGGATTCACAATTTTTTTGATACTAATAGGAATACGGCAGATCCGGGGATGGTATGGGACTCATTTAAAGCTGCGGCGAGGGGTGAAACTCTTAGCTATAGCTTGGGAATACAGAAAACTAGGGGGAAGGAAATCGCAGAGCTTCAAGAAAGATTAATAACAAAAGAGAGGGAATTAGCTAGTGAAATTGCTAATAGAGAATATGTTACTCTCACCCAGACTCAGATGATGATTCTTAAGGCTAAAATAAACGTTTACTTGAATAAAACAGTTGCAGCCGCCTATCAAACTCATCGATCTGAATATTATGAATATGGTGAAACCACAGGAAAAGTCCTAGCTAGGCGGGTTAGACAAAAGGCAGTTAAGCAGAATATTTTGAATATAATTGATGGTAATGGGTGGAAACAGGCAGCGCTAGAAGGAATTCTAGAGGTTTTTAAGGGTTACTATCAGGATTTGTATAGAGAAGATATAATGTACTCTGAACAGCTGCAAAAAGAGGTTAGCGGATTTCTGGGGGAATTAAAAAGTACAAGGCACTCTTCTGAGGAACAAATTATACTAGATGCACCAATTTGGATTGATGAGATAATTGAGGCAGTGAGCTCCGTGGCAACAGGGAAAGCTGCTGGGCCGGATGCTATACCACTTGAATTCTACAAGATTTTTTTGGCAGACATTAAAAGGGACATGCATAGTATTTTTTGTATTGCACAGACAGGTCATGCGCCTTTATCGTGGGAATGTGCAAGTATTATAGTGTTAAAAAAAAGGATAAACGAGCAGAGCTCCCCAGTTCATATAGACCTATATCCTTGTTAAATGTAGATGGAAAGATTTATGCAAAGGTTCTGGCCAGTAGATTGGCAAATGTAATAGTCAGGTTGGTAAAAAAACAACAACATGGGTTTATTCCTGGTAGAGATACAATAGATCATATAAGAAGATTAATATCCATGTTTGATCTTGCAGAATTACATCAAACAACTTTAGGGTTATTAGTTTTGGATGCCGAGAAGGCATTTGACCGTGTATCGTGGAAGTTTTTATGGGAAATCATGCGTTGGAAAGGCATAGGGAGTGGGTATATTACAGCTATAAAAGCTTTATATGTAGCCCCAAAAGCTAGAATATGCATTGCTGGTCTGGAATCAGATATTATTTCAATCTCTAGGGGGACTAGACAAGGATGTCCCTGTTCCCCCTTGCTCTTTGCTCTATACATTGATTCTTTCTTGCTGAGATTAGAAGAAAGCAAAAATATTAAACCTCTATTATATCATGGAGAAACATGTAAGGTGTTTGCATATGCTGATGATGTAGCTATAGTGACAAGCAATACGGAGGAAGCTATTAAGGCAGTAGAAATAGAGGCAAGAGAGTTTGGAAGATATTCCGGATATAAGTTGAACTCTGATAAAACACAGATAGTATGTTCTGAGCATGTTTCTTTAGCAGACAAACGGTTGGTATCTGAAGCGGTGTATCTGGGGGTGAAGATTACACCAGTGGTTAATCGGTTGGTGGAAATCAACTTCGTTCCACTATTAAATAGAATAAAGAAGGATTTAGATATAATGCATAATTTGCACCTATCATTAGAGGGTCGCTGCAATGTTTTGAAAATGATGGTTCTTCCGAAAATCCTATATTTATTTCGGGCCATTCCCCTTGAGGTTGACAAAAAATGGCTTAAAGGACTGGAAAAGATGGGGAATAACTTTTTATGGGGATATGCCAAAACGAGAAGGGCAATGAAGTATATGACACTTCCCAAGGACCGAGGCGGGTGGTCAGTCCCTAATTTTACACTGTATTATTATGCTTGCTGTCTCCAACATATGGATGAGCTCATAAGGGGAAGTTTTAGTGGAAATGTAGAAGTAAAACAAACCCCTATCTATACTATGATGGCAGGTGGGGAGGCAAGCTGATGGCTATCAAAATTTGAGGAACCAAGTTACTTCAAAAAAGTAAGATTTAAGCCTTTTTTAGCCGCCTTCAAATTTTGGGCTCAGATAAAACGGAGCATGGGACTGGGAAAGATTATGGCTTATACACCAATGAAATTTTCAGCTATTCCAAATCATATCTTTAGGGATCCCATACTAGTTTTCTGGCGTTCAAGGGGAATAAACAAAGTTGGAGACTTGTATAGCAAATCCGGATGTAAATCATTTATGGAATTGCAGTCCCAATTCGGTTTACCTAAGACCCACTTTTTTAAATTTTTGCAAATACGAAATTTTTTACATTCCCAGAAGTGCGGCAGGTCAGGGATGTCGGAGATCCCTGTAGTTGAGGCTGTTAAAAATGGTGCAAAGATTGGCAAGCTATATACTTTACTAACAGAGTTACAATCAGATGATATGGTACAACAGAATGAGCGATGGATTGTACGGTTTGGGGTGGCTGGGGAATGGGTGGACCAATCGTTAGCCATGGCTGATACAACATCTCTCTCAGCTAATTTGAAAACCCAGCATTACAAGACATTGATGGACTTATATTATACTCCTGCAAAGTTGAAAAAAAAGTGGGGGAAATCCTCTGGAATTTGCACTCGATGTGGGGAAGCTGAAGCTGAGATAACGCATATGTTTTTTGCATGCCCAATGTTGCGGGGAATATTAAACGGGATAGAGGTATTCCTTAAGAAGATTACGCATTGCAATGTTCAGGTTACTGCTATGCTGGTAGTATTAGGGGTTGCGGACTCACCTGAAAGTATGGAACCTGCACTGTATAAAGTAAGGCGATTTATATTTCTGTCAATGGCAACATATTGTCTTTGTATTGCTACAGACTGGCTCAAAAAAGAACCCCCCACGTTTGAGGGTTGGCGTTCTAGATTACTTGCCATCTATAATACTGAATTAAGTCTTTACAAGTTAAAGGGTCATAAGAAGAGATATAAAGGGGAACGAATTTGGGCATCATTGACTAGATGGTTGGATTATCAAGACACATTGTAAACAATGTTAACTGTTCTGATATGTGGTGTATACAATTGTTTCTTTTTTCTTGGACCTCTTTCTCCTTTCTTGTTTCTTTTTTCTTTACGGATATATTATGTCTTCTTTCTTGTTTATTCCTTGTACAGCCCTCCCCCTCCGGCATATTAAAATAAAAAAAAATAAAAAAAAAAAAAAAACATATAATGGGGCCGGGATATCTGTCACATTTGAGACGGAGTGATACCCTCTGCTGAAGTCGTAATGAGACCCATAATGACTCAATTCACTTGGTGTTCCATGGAACCAAGAGGCGAGATAGCTTTCCAGTAGGATATTGATTGGAAGGGGTAAATGAGCAGGAGCAAGTTGAGAAGAACACCAGAAACTACATCCATTTGAAAAAATAATGGCATATTACACAAAAAGTGGCATAACTAATCCCAGCATTATTTAAATGTCTAAGTGTTATAGGAAACTCTTCCAACTGCAACATCATTAGTTCATCAGTTACAAATCTATGCCACAATATAAGCACGTATTATTAAAAATAGCTTTCACACTACATTTGCACATTTTGCATATTTCACAAAATGCTACAACACATTCAAGTGACAGTACAGAATTTTATAAATCTAAAAATTGATCTGTTCTTATGGTATGAATGGAAGCGGCAAATGTTTCTCCAAAATTACAGGAGTAGTAGAAGTAAATTTATAAGTCCTTTGATAACCATTGGTACCTGAGAAAGGAACATCACATAATACTGCAATAGTGACCATGGAATGTGTTCTTTTAACAATCTTTACTGTAATCATTGGGCTTTAGAATTCAAATGCAGGATTAATAACTTTTTCAAACACCCAGTGTTATACCTGGCACCTTTGAAGTTTTTTCCCCCTTTTTCTTTAGCCCTTTGACCTCCTGTTTTAGCTGACTTTGTTTTTGCTCTCCTTAGGACTCTGCACACTTTATCACTGCTCACCAGTGTGCTTGTGCTCTCTCCATAAAACATGTTAGATTGGCTTATACTCAAATGGAATATTTAATGTACTTGTAAGACCCTAATAAAGTGGCACAACCTATGCCCATGACAATTAAAATAAATGTTACTAGTGGGCCTGCTTTACTTAAGCAGCCCTATAAACATATATCAGGATTGTCATTGCTACCTGTGGGTATGAAGTTTTCAACTGACATATCAACCTGGCAAGGTCAACTTTTCACCAGGCCAAAACCTTCCTCTTTTAATACAGATAATTGACACCTAGGGTAGGCACTGGACACCCCAGAGGGCAGGGTGCAATGTATTTAAAAAATAGGACATGTACTTAAGTTGTATGTGTCCTGGAAGTGCAAAAACCTTCACTACTGCTAGGTCTACCTCTCTCAAAAAATAACACTGGAGTTACCTTATTACATTTTATAAGTTTAATTTCCAAATGGGTCCAGTTCTCATCTTGTGTTTGGTGTCGCCGGAATTGAAATGAAAAATCCTAACATATGGTGAGGTTGAACTTAATATTACAATTTTGAAAAGCACTCTTTTAGAAAGGACATTTATTTGCCTTAACCATTTGGTGCCGGCAGCCTGTCTCTGTGTCACACGACTGGGTGTAGTTGACAGTTTGACTATGTGTATTCCTTCTAGATGACAACCCACAATGAGGAGCTTAGGTGTGACTGGATAGGCCACCATTGGATAGATGGGAGGGAGCAGCTGGGACCAGCCTGGCTTCCAATTGAATAGGCTGTGTCCTGTCTCCACACAAAGGGCTACATCCTTCCCGGAGTTGGTCTGGAGCCAGGGCATGGAAAGCAGGGCTCATGTGCGCTTCAAAGGTATGCCTCTAGGACCTTCTCCGCATTTCAAAAGCACAACTGGATATATACTAGACCTCAGACACCACCACTTCAATATAATTTTGAAATTGTGGATGCTCTGCTTGGAAAAAGGGCTGCTGTGCTGCTGAAAGGACTGACACTGTGCAGAACTGCTTCTCTGAAGGACCACTGCCCTATTATTCTAACCTGCTGTACTTTTGCCTAGGTGGTAAGGTCTTGAACCCAGAACCCAGAGTGACTCCAAGGGCTAGATGGCTGGCCTCCTGGTCCAAAGCCTCAGGGACACAGCAGGCTTTCAACAACCTTGCACCTGCTCCTGGACTCTGCTATCTGAAAGTCTACCCTACCAATGGTGCCACCCCAGCCCTGGTCCCTTGGAAGTGGGCTTAAGGTGCTCTGTAAGCCTCTGGGGATCCAGCAGAACTGACACACCTCCTCTAAGGCACAACAAAAACCAATGCATTGCTGCTGCTGTGTGGATTTGACCCATAGCAAGGACCCTCATTACTTTCTCAGTTCCATCGGAGCCTCCACTGGGCGAAGCCTCCTCAGCGCAGGCCCTCACATCTCTCCTAGATGGCATCCTCAAGGACAACATCAGACTTCGCATCACACCCTCATAGCTCCTTGGAACCTATGAACTGCCCTGACTGGGCACCACATCCTCAATGCTGGGCTCTAAATCGCAAGCCCCATCGAGAGAGTCCTTTACGATGATGCAGACCTTTAAATCACAGTCTATGCGCATCTCGGGACCAAAAAATCACTTCTGCTGCACAACACATCTTTGACAGGCATCCTCACAACACTCAGCAAACCAGGAGTTAGGGTCTTCCGTTCAGCAAGCCTAACTAGGTCCCTGCAGCCAGCCCCATGATCCATTGAGATCAGCCTGAACTTGTGACCTGTCCTGGTCTGGCACAACCAGATTTCTAAAGATGGTACTTTGTGTTTTTTTAAGCTATTTCACCTAAAACCACTAAACTGCATATCTCCAGTTCTACTGATTGGATATTTGTTGTATAGGTCTTGTTTTACTTATTAAAGTAAGTTCTATTTTACAGACATGCTGTGGGGTCCTTTGGTGTGGTGTTTTTCACTTAATTACTGTTTGAAATGTTGAACAAATGCCTTAAACATTGCCTCTAAGTTCAGCCTGACTTCTCTGTGCCGACCTACCACAAGGGTGAGAAAATGTTATTTTAGTCTTGGCTTGTGCCAAACCCTGGAAAGAATTGTGGTTTCTGCTTGACAAGGGCTCACACCCCAAACAACCAACAACCTCATTTCTCACACTCAATTACTCCAAAGAAGCACACATCAAATTTATAATAGTGTTCACAAGATTATTAATTAAAGTAGGTGAAACACACATGTGCTGTTTCCAAGATCCACTCTGTTGGGGAAAGTATTTTTGCACCTAGTAAATACAAATATCCTAGGTTGTGGTATTTACTAGTAATGTTGAAAGTTCTACTGCTTGTGAAGAAGGATAGTGCCGGAATAATGCAGAATATTGCCCTTTCTCTGTACCAGGAATATGAATCTTCAGATTTTCCCTGTATTAAATCCAATAGGTGTAATCTAGCAAACATTAATGTCAAGAAAACTTGTGAATCGTGTGTACTACCTACAGCCTTCATTTAGGTGCTGTGAGAAATTGAGAGGGGTGTGAGCCTCTCTCAAGCAGCAGCAACAATCTTTGTCAGGGCAAATCACAAAAGTCACTAAGTTATCTATGTTTAACCCTCTGGTATCTTGGCACATTAGGAGTCAGGCTTACCTTAGAGGCAATATGTAAAGTATTTAGGCAGCATACAAACAATTTGATAACATAACAGAAGAAAAATCTCACACCAATTAAAAGAATTGAGTAAAGTTTAATAAATTATTTGACATCAAACTGACATAAATCAAGTTAGAAGAACCGAAGACATGCAATTTCAAAGATTTTAGTTAAGTATAGTGCCTAAAAGTACAAAGCAGCAGTCAGGGTCATCTGGTCATTCTAGAACATGTGCAAGTTGCAATGTCAGAGCGGCCACCACAAAGAGCAGGATGGGTATAGGGACCAGCTTAGTCCTGCTGTAGGAGTTACCTTCTCAAAGTATAGTACAAAGAATCTAGTTTGTGGTGGCAGAGTTTGTAAGTAGCAGGAATAGCATCAAGGATGGTCATCGCTGTAGCACCATGAGCAGGCCTGGTATTATGTATGGTCATCACTGTAATGCGAAGATTCTATCAGGTGTTGCAGACAGTTGTTGGATGTCACTGGTCACTATGGACTGTTGGTGCTGTAGCAGGAAGGGCTAATATCGCTTTGCCATTTGTCACTGGTAGTCATTGTAGCATGAAGAATTGGGTTGGAGGTGTTCATGAGTGGCAAGATGTTGGTACGAATGGGCCTGTTTGTGGTTTCAAAGAGTCCACAAACATCCAGACTTTTTTCTTCAAAGGAGAATCTCAACTGATGCCGACCAATGGTCCAGAACCTTGGAGGCACTTCTCAGGGATCAAGAACCTACTCCAGCAGAGTCCAGCCAGTCTCAGACAGGGTCAGACAGGTCCTCTGCAGCAGGTCAGCTCAGCAGTTGTAGGGAGGCCTCTGGAGCTTGTTGTGTCTCTGTAGCTCAGAAGAGGAAATTTAGCTACCTGACCCTTGAAGTCAGTCTGCCTGGGAGAAATGAAGCAGGTCCAGTCTTTCTTCTCAACAAGCAAGGCCTGCCTCAAGCATTAAGGCAATCATCCTTATGTAGTATCCACAGGTCCAGGTGTGTACTGATAAGTTGATCTGATGGTCCAATATTTATCCCTAGTACCAGCTTTAAAGTGAGAGAAGCTTTTAGACTTCCCTTCACATCTGGTTCTGGAATTTCATCCTCCCTGCCCTGGTCCCAGGATGTCTGGAGTCACAAAGGCTTGTCTGGAGTTCTTTTAGTGTGTGCTGAGAAAGAGTATTTGAAGTGCAAGTGTGGCAGGCGACTGCTCATCCCCTCCCATTAGGTTAGAATGGCCCATTCTGTCAACACCCAGTCCCCTTTGATAAACAAAGGATAACTGCCAACAAGGTGACCCAGGATACAGGCTGCAGGGACCATATTGTTAGATGCCATTTTTCTAAAAGTGTGTGTGAACAACAAAGATCCTTCAATGTGTCATTCTTCAAATTATTGGCAATGGTAATTGATTGTTTATTAGTCCAATCATAATCTTAAAAGCATTCAAAACATATGACGAAGACACAGTACACATAGACTTGGAGAAGAAATTGTTCATAAGCAAAAGTATCGAGGAGAAGAGTTCACAATAATATACAAGAAGATTGACAACAGCTAACAATAGTGCTCTGTGAAGTGTGGTGATCTCACAGTGCATGGTGACTATAGTGAAAAACAAGCATTGCAACAGGTCACACATTTACGAGAGTTAGAGCTATTGGCATTGTAAATGGTAATGCCTTTTATCCATGTGTTTTTGTGTGGAGTGTTGTGGATGTATGTGGTGTGAAGTGGAATTATGTGGTGGTTTGGATTGGAATTGAAAGTTGTGGAATTGCTTGGGGTGGTACTGTGTGGTGTGTAATATAGTGGAATTATGTGGGAAAAGGCCCGGCAGCAGAACCTGCCCCTGGAGCAGCACTTTGTGTGTAGGGGAAAGGGAGCCTGCACTTGCCTTCTAAATACAAGTAGGCACAACATCCAGGATACAATTAAGAAAGTAATGAAGATTCAGTTAACCAAGCCCTCACGCTGCAGGGTAACAGCAATCCCAAAGACACAAAACAGGATTGGAACTTGTGTTTTCCCCATTTTCTATTAAAAACACAGCAGTAGTAGTATGAAATCAGTTTACCGTTGTTACCCTGGTCCAAAACTGTATCTTGATTAAAAAAAAATATATATTAACTTATTTCATCCCTTTCATATTGTTAATAGGAAGTGTCATCAAGAGCTATGTGTTCCATTACCAGGTGCCTAAAACAATGTTTTTCTCTGCCATGTTGCAGCTGATGTGTGAAATCACTTACGGAATCTTGGGGCACCTGCGTATCACACGTTTGATTCCCAGCAGGACTGACTCAGTCTCTCATTCTTCCAAGGTTAATAAAATGACCAGCAATGAATTGAGTAATACAAGCATCTGTCATCCACAGTGCCATAAATTGAAAATCTGTAAATACAAGCCGCTACTTATAAAATCAAGATATTATGAATATTACCATTGTATTGACTAGGAGAAAGCAATTAAGGAAGTGCAAAAATAGTCTATTTCACTGAAGAAAATTCAACTTATTTCCTTCCCCTAAGTCACTGCTTATCCTTATTAGTATTTGAGTGGTTTAAAACAATCTTATCACGGATATTATGATCATAGGTATTATTATTAGTAGTAGTAGTAGTAGTAGTAGTAGCAGTAGTATTATCATTATTGTAATTATTACTACCACCATTAAAAATATTGACAACAGTATTAATACTGCTTTTACTACTATTCCTACAAATAATAGTAGTAGTAGTAGTAACACTAATAATCATCTTCATCATCATGGTTAAAGACATTGTGGTCAGATTTTGTCCATGCTAGGAGAAATATACAAATGTTTCATGCTAAAAATAGTATTCCTTGTACTTCAAAGAATGTTTAAAAACAAATGGGGAAGCTACCCCTTTAAAACTCAGTAAAAAGATATCTTAAATAAAGCATTTGACTGTGATGCCCTTCAAATTATCAGCCAGGGTTGCTTAAGCTGTCAAGGGGTTCAAGTAAAGTGTCAGTAGCAACATCCTCTATTTAGATCCGTCCCTATCTTTCTATATAGCAGATGCCCATCATTTATATCTAGCGCTCCAGTCAAACGATGGTGAAAATCTGACTCTATTTTTGGTCATGAAGCTCCACAAGCTTAAGTCACACACTACCAGGATGCATTCCCTTCAGGCTGAGGTGAAAAAGATTGACGTTCTCTTCACTCACTACAAACAAACACTGATTTTAAAACAAATATTCTAAGGGCAGTCTGCCTGTGAAATCTAAGTGCCCTGAGAAGCAGGGGAGGGAAGTGGGTGGTGGTTATTAAAAATACACAAGTCTACAACTCACGGCAGATGTCAACGATGACCAACACTTCATAGAGTGTGCACCTAAAAAGAATAAAACAATCTGAAAAGTCCTCATGCATGCACACATCCATGGGCATAGTACCTTATAGGTGTACATAACAGGATGTAGCTCACGCTATTGAACACAATCCTTCATTAATAGTAGCAGCTATAAGCTCAGGCACCGAGAAAATAAAATGAATGGCAGAGTCCAGCTGACTCACAAGTTTACTCCATCTCTGTCCTGTGTCATAAATACCTTGGGAGAACAAGAACCAGGGACGGACAGATGGGAGAAGAAGACACAGATATCAGGGAGAAGGAGAAAGACAGGGGTGGATGGGGAGTTAAGATGAAACAGGGTCAGGGATGATCGGGACATAGACTCCGACACCCGTTTACCAGTTTAAAAGACCTTTTATTAGGAAAGGCTTGCTCCTTGTATAATACATTTACATAATAGGAACTCTGAATGAACAACTTTTCATCTTTAATGTTTGGAACTCCCACGTCTTCCATTCTCATTTCATTCCGCCACTTATCCTTCGTCCACCCATCCTCCCCTCCCATTCTCCCACACATCCCCCCATTCCTTTCTTTCCCTGTCTGAATCAGGCATCCCCCAATCTGTCATCTTTCACCTGCTTCCTTTTTCTCCCCTGGAAGGGTGGACAGGCCCACAGCTGACTCTCCACACTCCTCCACCTACTGCCACCCAGCACAAACCCTTTTGGTGTTTTGCTGCCCCACCAGCGAACCCACTGCAACACCTCATGCCCCTCCGACAGGTTCACTTCGCCAAAATTTCTCACTCCACAGATTGGTCAGCAAAAAATGCACCTCCAAAATTTAATGGGCATTTCCCATCTCTGCGAGATGCACACCGTAGTCCCTGAAAAGCACCTGCTCATCCTCTGTCATTCCCTCGTGCATCAGCACTTTAATATCATGCTCCAAGCAGAAAACCCACATAGCCCTATTGAGCTTCCGCAGAGCCCTTTTAATAGCCCCGTGTTTCAATGCTCCTCTCCATTTTTTCCTAGGCACAAATGCAGTCCAAACCGAACAAGTCTCATTCATGTTGTGCTGCAACAGTGCCAGGTCCCGTTGCATGTGTTGTAGTATGGTGAGCCTAGAGAGCTGGACAGATCATTCTCCCCAAGGTGTACCACCATTACATCAGGACATCCCCATGTCGGCACAATCGATGTGATAAAAAGAAGCAAACACTTCATGCCTGCTACTTAGAAGTCCCAAGGATCGTCCATAAACCTGCTTCTCTGCATATTTAGCTGCCCAATGAATGAAAGAGTGGCCGACCAGCCACGTGACTGCCTTATCTTTTTCTGGGGCCCGCACACAACCTAGAAGGAGAAACAAATGACAGAATGCAACAATACATCCCCCCCAACTCAGACATACCCACACCTGAAAACAACCCCTAGCCCCAAACCTAACACACCCACCACATCCTTAAAAAGCATCAAATCAGGCCCTTACATATTTTTCACAACACTTGGAGCGCTACGGCCCAATATGCCTGATTTGATCCCAATTCCATCCCAACCGGGCTGCCTCTCCAAGCGTCTCAAAAACATTCTCAAAATGGATAACAACTGGAAGGCCGTAAGCTTCTTACCATTCTCTTGACAAGACACACTCTCCTGTCGACCCACCCTGTGCACCCTGAAATGTTCCCATTCCCATACTGGGCATGCTTCCAGCACACACCCCTTTTCCAAATATATCCGTTTCCCCTTTCCTAGTTGATCTATCTTGGATCGCCTCAACCAAATCCCCATGTGCTCACCCTGCATTTGCACATCACCAATCCACACCCAACAATTCAGAAGCACGAAATGCACCAAAAATCACCCATATCATACATAAACGAAAAAGAGCCACCTCATGGGCATTAACACAACAAACAGGCAAGACATGCAAAATGTCCAAGAGCAACTCAAACATAATAGCTGCACTCACCGCACCAGACCCCGCTCGCATTCTCCCCCATCCTTTCAGCATTTTTCCCAAAATGTGATCCTTCGCCTGGTCCCAGCCAAAACACAACTTCCAATAAAAAGACACTCCAACATGACCCCAATTGTGGTGGGTGATAAACTCTTCTGAATCAAAAATATGACAAAAAGCAGCACCCGAGCCTCAAGCAGTCCTTGGTCCTGCCTCCAAAACTGCCCTTCCAAAATGTAAAAATCCTGAAATTCCAACCATGCAAGGGGGTAAATCTCCAGCAGTCTCATGACCATCATGCCCCCACCTCCAAATGTCTGCTTGGACCACTGGCTTGTGTTCCTATGCGCAGGGCACCAGTTGGCAAAAACGCTGCCACTGCAAACAAGACAGGGAATCTGCAATGGAATTGTTGACCCCTGGAATATGTGCAGCCCTAAATATGATGTTCAAAGTCAAGCAACGCAACATAAACCTCCTCAGCAGACGCAGCATCCTGAGATCCCTATCCCTCTGTCTGTTCACCAGTTCAACAAGTATCAGATTGTCCACATGAAACATCACTGTCCCATTGGCCAGTTCGCCACCCCACACCGACAAAGCCACAAGCAGAGGAAAGAATTCCAAAAAGCAATGCTCCTACCCTGACTCAACCACTGCGCTGGCCATGACTCTGCACACCACCGCCCACCCCAAAAAAGGCCAAAACCAGAGGCACCCACTGTGTCTAAAAAAATCTGCCAGACAGTGTTTTCCTCCCGAAAGGACATGGAGACCCTGTTGAATTGTGTCAAGAACAGGTACCAAACCCTGATATCTTCTCGCAATCCCATGGTCAACCGAATCGTGTGATAAGGGAGGGATGCGCCTGACAATGCCAGCCCCATGCGCCTGCAGAAAGTCCTACCACCCCGGACCACCCGACATGCAAAGTTAAGGAAACCCAGGAGTTGTTGGGCCACGCGTAGTTAAATCTTGTGTCTGGACCTGATCTGTTGCAAAAACAGCAGAATCTCTCCAACTTTCACCGCAGGCAGCCATGACATGAAAGTAATTGTGTCAAGTTTGATGCCCAAAAAAGTCAAAACACAGCTCGGGCACCACCCGATGCCCACTCACCTGAATAAAAACCCACTGCAAAGAGGTGCTGAAGGCATCAAACAAAGCACAGGAAATCACGCATCCCATGGGCAGCACTCTGACCACTTAAATGGCCCCACCCAACTGCATCCCTAGCAGTGTGAAATCATCGGGGTGAATGGGGAGCAACCAGAAAGCTGCCTTGATATCACACTTAGCCAGCTCAGCACCCTTGCCAGCCCCCCTTATGAGTCGAATGGCCTCATCTACTGAGGCATACACCACTCATGTATCCTCTGGTGTGTTGAAATCATTCACCTATGCCCCTTCATGCCATGACAAATGATGTCTCAGCCGGAAGACCCCTTTGCTCTTTTTTTATACCACCCCCAAAGGTGAAATCATCAAATCATCCATGGGCCACTCGTAAAAGGGGCCCGCAATTCTCTCCTCTGCCACTTCCTTACTCAAATTGGATGCCACTACTTCAGGCATGGCCTTAGCTGACTGCCAATTGTCTGCCCTCAACCATGGGCCTTGGTATCCCTCCCGGAAATCTTCTCTGAAACCCCATTCCAATTTGAGTGCCATGTCCGTATACGGGTACATGCGCAACCAGGGCAAAAACCTCTCCAACTTAATTGGAGTAGGCACCCTTCGGCCCAGGAGCACCTTGCCCTCCACTGCCCCGGTAGATGTCCACTGCTCTGCCAGAATAGAAAGGGAAAAACATTGAATAACTTGGTGTCTCCCTCCACAGTTGGAACACTCATGCTTAAATGTATAGGGGTGCCGGGAGCAAAACCCCTTGTTGAAGTTCTAACATGTTCCTGAGCTAGGCACTGTGGCCCTCTGTTCCATACCTACACCTCCCTGAGTGGGATGCTGCTGAAAAGGCTTATTGCCCACCGGTAGACCACTAGCCATGTGGGTGGATGACACCGAATGTGAAGACGCCATGCATTGCATCCATAACTCCAAATCCACATCACCCCATGGCTTTTCAAGATTAACGCTCACTCAGGCCCTGAACTCCTCATCATAGCTCACCTACACGAATCCCTAAAATGCATTTGGGCTTTACGGATGATATCCATGTATTTAAACATGGGAATGGCCCTGTCAGGGTATTTTTCAGAGTAAATCCTGCGTTAAATCAAAAATGCAGAGGTCCAATTGACCATAGTATGGGGACCCTAGGCCTATGCGCCAGCTCCCACTCCTCCTCTTTAGAGCCTTTCTTTGCCTGTATCTCCCTGTGCAGGAGTTTGAACCCCTCAACATACTCGTGTTTCCAAATCCTTGTTTTAGTCTTATCCACTACATGTGACCCCAAAGGAATGGCAAGACCCATGTATGGGAGTCTCTTATTGTAACCAGCCCTCTCCTTGGCGTCATCCTCCTTATCCCTACTAACCGCTGCTGCCCCGTCCCCGCCCTGTGGTGGCAGCACTGTTTCAGCCACTTGGGCTGTACCGCCTACCAATACGACACCTGTACTAGGCATAGTGTGTATCGAGTCCTCCCCCACACCAATGTACTTGTACTGAGCCGCGCCAGCCCTGCCCCTCCGAGCCCCCATGGGGCCCACCAGTCCCTGTTACCATGGACACTGTGGGCGGAAGGACCAGCATCCAATGCCGACTTGTGCCCATCACCTTCTTTTCGGGACACCTCGCACCCTTGTGTGCCAGACGTTGAAGCCTGCAAAACAGTAATAGAAGAAGGTGTTGTGCCACTCCTGCACCCCTTCACCTTCCCTTGTACTCCACTCACCTCTTTGTCATGAATCTCCCCATCCTCCCAGTCATCCAGGTCCTCCTCATAATCCAACTCAAACACGTCTTCCTCATCCACGCTGTCACGCTGCCTGCCCCACTGGCTGCACCAGCCTCCTGATCCATCCCCCGCTCATGAGGGACCCGCACTCAGCTGCCCTGCCCTGAAACTTGCCCTTCTATGTGGCCCCCCACTAACTGCCACCAACTTCCTCTTTGCTTGCGGTGACCTCCCTTCTGCCTCCCCCCTCTCCTTCCATAACTTGACCCCAATGTCCTCTGTCTCTGTGACCAGCTTCCTCTGTTCCCGAATCCTGTCCTCAATGTCCACTGCCAACCAGTTGGTGGTTGGGTGCCTGCTGGGACTCCACCCCCTTGTCTGAGTACACACACCTCCAACTGATCCCCTGCACACCTTAGATCAACCTCCCCCACTACTCACTTGAGGGCCCCCGTGGGCCCCCCAGCAGCCATGCTGTCCTTCTTTCCCTTCCCTTTGCTGACACATAGCCCTTGCCCCTTGCCTTTCTTGTGCACTGTGGCTGGCAAAACAGCCACAGAGAGGTCCAGGGGCTGCTTCAGCCCACCTGGCCCACTGGGCTCCTGCCCTGCCTGCAGTTTAACCCCCCCTGCTGCAGGCCCAGCCCAGTGGGGCCTGCCAGGCTCCCAGAGAGCCCACTACCCCCAGGCTCCTCCCTCCCCGGCTGCCCTAAATCGATAGGAGTCTCCCCTTGCTGCTCCTCTCCCACCCTGAGAGAAGGGGGGTGGACGCTCTGCACCCACCCCCTTTTTGCCTTTTTTCCACCTACTTTTAATTCTGCTGCCACTCCCTGAGTCGCCGCGTGGCTCGCGTGATAAACCTACCCAGGCCTGGTCTAATTCACCAGGCCTGAGCAGGTCACCATGGCCGGCTTCGCCCAAAATGCGAAGCTGTGCCCAGACTGCTGCTGTGTCATGGCCATGTTTACTTACCCTACATGCCCTTAAACATTTCCCCAGGGATCGGCCAACCTCAGCGCAGCGCGACAAGCTGGCGCAGAAGAGACCAATCCCTAACTCCAGCCCCTCCCTAAATACCCTCCCCCCTAAGCCCTCCCTTACACAATCCTCCAGCCTGTCCCTGCCCCGCCGTCTATATCTGGCCTGAATGCTCCCTTGGAAAGACTGGACTGCGTCCAGCTCTCCACGAGGCCCTACTTAGGAGAGATATTCTGAGGAGGGAAGAGGGTTGGAGGGAAAAGAAGCAAAATAAACCGGTATATGAAAGAAGCCCTGAAAACACAAGCACTTTTATGGAGTGCATGAAAACAAAGAGAAAAGTAGCTCCAAAAAACAGAGCAGTGAAAGGACAAAAGTAATTAGTCCATGCTCCAGGGAAGGACAAACTCAAGAGGTGATACAAGGTACTCATGCCATGGAAAATAGAAAAGGAGAAAACTCAAGCCATGCTGATGCTAATGAATGGTAAGTCTCGGGGTCATCTCGAAGAGACAGTGCATGCCCTGTCTAATGATACCTAAAAAGTGAATGGAGAACGAGCTGCCCAATTGAGGACTAGTACACAGGAATATTTGTAAAGTATAAGAAGCGTATCTGTTATTCATTTATTGACTCCTGATTGGCCAATGTCGCCATAAGCTCTCTTTGTGCCTTTAGCATGGACAGCGTTTCGACCCTTAAACCTTTTACATCATACTACGAATCCAGGGGCAAGCAAGCTCTCTTGGTAACAGCTATTTAGTTCTGTACGTAGCCATTTTAGGAACTGATTATTTAGGTGCAAAAAAAGGTTTGTAGAAATGAAAACACAATTATCAGTCAGTCATGTATATCATACACAGAATGTGTTTTTCTCCTACTGGACCCAGGTCTATTTCTCTGCGTGCAGTTGGAACATTAATCTTGGTAATAGGAATGAAAAGCTGCATTTCTCTGAAAAATGGTTTTGAAATAAAACATTGATGAATGAACACAACTGCCGAGAGTTTGTAATGGTGAGCTCTGCGACGTCTGCTCGCAATATATCTAAATCGCACAGTGGCAAACGCTCTGAAACATTTTAATCAGGAGTTTAGGTCACTTTTATTGTCTACACGTCAAACAATTTCATTTGTTCGTGTTAGGAAGTGTCAGCATTTGGTGAGCAAAAAAATCTACGCAGCATGAACTGCATTATATAAAAATCATAGGTAGCTGAGCTACAGTAATAGAGAAATTATTTGATGAAAGTGGAAAAGCTGTGCTGAAATATATTTTTATTTATACAACAGTATGAAAAGTACTAAGTTTTGCTTTTTTATAGTAGAAAATAATAATTTGTAATGAAAAATGAGTTGAGCCCTGGTTAATCAAATGTTATTTCTGTTCAGTGGTACTGCTCATAGCCCATGTGTTGTAGAATTAATCCGTGCGTTCTCTATGTACTCAAACGTGGAGTGGAAACCAAATTCAGAGCAGCAAAAAAAGAGAAACCAGCCCCTGCTCCCCTACATTCTCATTCTTCACTACCTTTCATTTCCTACCCTTCCCGCAATCAAACAATCACTCAACCCGCCAAGGAATCCAGACGCTCTAGTTCCCTTCCCCTACACTGTTCTCTCTCTTTTAGCTTCATGTTCCTGTACCGAGAGGTAGCGTCTGTCAATCTAGAAAAACTGTCCTTTAGTGTTTCTAGGTCCCAGGGGTAATGTCTAATGGAAAAAAATGTTCAATCGCCCGTGGATCTAGTTAAATAAATGTGCCCCAATTTACAAAACCTTTTCTGACACCTGCACAATAGTATGGTTTCTGTACATCCGCAGCATACGTTAAGCATTTTTTAATTCATGAAACCACATCAGAAACTTATTCAGAGAGGTAGTTAGAATTTGTCTGAGGTAGTAGTAGTCCGACGGATCAGCTGTTGGAAAAATACCATGAATATGTAAAAATGGACAGTCACAAGGATATGGATAAAAAAGGGCCTGCTGTCAAATTTGTTTGTCCAGGGGGCATGAAGGAAGGGAACTGGGCAAAAAATGCATATGCACTGACATGCCTACAAATACAAATGATCCTCCGAAAGTGAAGAAGGCTCAATCAAAAGCCCACTTTGCCTTGAAGAATAAGAAGTCATCCACAAGCACTCTAATGGAATTGCAAAAAAATACCAACAAATGCAGTAAATCGTGCTGCAATATCAAAATGATAAAAGAATTGTAAATCAAAATGAAATATACTACAACAAATAGCACACAACCAGTGCCACAACGACTGCAGCACAGCCACATTAAACAACATACAACTATAGAACGTGTGAGAAAAGTCTCAAGAATGCAAATTAACTGCATTAATAAATTAAATCAAGCAAAGATTTAGACAACAAAAGACGGGCAGCTGCCCATTAAAAATGTGAAACAAGTTGTAGCAGCTAAACTGAGCTACACTCATCTAATCCCCTGCATAACACAAACATCAAATATACAGGTTCTTGCAAAAATCTATGTCAAACATACAAAACGCGTTGTCTTTTATCAATGAACATGTTCCTTCTGCCAGTCTCTAAACCAGACAATCCAATAGGATAGTTCTAGACTATACACGTACCTATGCAGTGCAAAATGCTCATAGCTCACATTTAATGACTCATCTTTTGCATAAAAATACAAAATTAGACAATTCCATTGGGTTTTTCAGTCATAATATAGCGCCAGAAAGTGAGTATCTAACCACCTTTAGTTTCAATGGAGTTCAGTTCTCATTCTGAAGTTTGCCTATGGGCTATAAGAACAATCCTGGCTTATTTTCAGCATTAATTATGGAGATCTTATGACTAGAGGATGAGGTATTCTCATACATTGATAATATCTATCACACAGATAATGATTTGGATGTACACCTGACCAGGGTGGACAGAGTTGCGCCCTTAATAACACCAACACAATTACAGGATTAACGTTAAATAAAAATAAAAAAAGATTGCCTAGCTGATGTTGATCTTTGCAGGATACCAGTTAAGCAGTGAGGGCAAATGTTTAACTCCTGATTTCCTACAGAAGTGTGCTACCTTGCCGCTTCCCGGAACACTGAAGTTGCAACCTCTCCTGGGATTCCTCAGCTTTGGACTTACTTGCGCACTACGCTGAGCAAGTTAAGACTTTGTATGACTTGATTTGTCCCACATTTTAATCAAAACAGTGGATAAATAAACACTCATATCTTGTGTGATCTGCAAATGGACATTCTAGAGACTAAGGGACACATGTATGAACGGGAAAATTTGCGAGTTCCTTTTTGCAAAGTCAATGCAAATCGCAAATAGGAACTCATAAATCCCCATGTACATATGATGTGAGGCCTCAAATTGCGAGCCAGTAGTAAGTGTCATCGCAATTAGCGGATTTGCTAAAAGCAACAACTTAAATTTGCGAATGATGTAGCATATTGTGATTTGTACCACAAATTGCCAACGGTACTGCAAAATAGGAAAAAACACTTCCTGGTCATGAGTAATCACATCTGCCTCAAAGAGCCTGCCTGGAGACCAGCCTGAGTGCAGGCGGAGTGTAGCTGCCATTCACAGCACAGGTCATACAACCCCAAATGAGCCCAAGCAGCATCAGTGCCAGGCCAAACTGCAGAAAAAAAAACTTGTGGGGGTGAAAAAGAACAGTAAAATTCTCTGAAAAAGA
Source organism: Pleurodeles waltl (assembly GCF_031143425.1). Lineage (NCBI taxonomy): Eukaryota > Metazoa > Chordata > Amphibia > Caudata > Salamandridae > Pleurodeles > Pleurodeles waltl. The sequence goes on along the minus strand of NC_090449.1, from coordinate 354,213,227 downwards.
TCTGGAGATACTCACAGAGGAGTGATGTTTGAACCATTATGCACTTTTGGTGACGGCATCAGTGACAGTTCCAGAGTCACAGAAAAAGAAGATCCAGCAGGAAATCCAAGCCGAAATAAATGCCATTGGAGTCACACACCGCTTCATTGATTAAATCCACAAGAGGTGATATGACCTCAGATCATGTACAGAAGAAAAGGTGGCTCAGCGGCTCACAGAATCCCGGCGAACTGGAGGCAGCCCCACTACCATCACCCACTGCAATTGAGACCATGGTGGAGATCACATTGGAGCTGGAGGCTGCCGTGGGAATTGGAAACATCAACAGTTCTGCATCATGAACATCATAAAGTGAGTGTACAACATTTACTTTTGTCACTACTCAGACCCCACAGCTATGACTAAATTCCAGTGGTCCACCAGCATGCATCAGACATTTGTTTCCCAAATGTTAAGTATGTAATCATCCCAGTTCATTATTGGTGATGTAGTCAATAAAGTCCGCTTAGGAGTCATATGCACATTAGTTAGGGAAGACATCAGAAAGGTTAATAAAATGTATCACATTTGTCCCATAGAGCCCCCTGAGGTACTGAGTGAGGACACCAATGCTGAAGGAGTGGATAATGCCAACATGGTAGAAGAGAAACCCATCCCTACTGGCAGCACCACCCCACCAAACTGTAGCATGATGTCAATGTCACCAGAGCCTGCAGCAGTGGAGGACGAAGATGTCCCTATGCCACCAAGTCCAATCCCACAGTCAACTGCAAGCCCAGACCAGTGTCTTCCAGTGCATGGGCGCAGGAGGCATTGTGAGGCACGCAATGCTGTTAAAGGTGATGGTAAAACACAGGTGTTTGCTGGTTTAGAGGTATCCCTGTTCCAAAGTCAATGTCTGAAAAACTTGCATTTAAAAATAATCAGCAGGAACTCCAGGGAGTTTGTTCTTTGAGCGCCGTGCTTTCCTAGAACAGCTGGTGTATTTCAGACCTCGTATTTTGTGTTCTTATCTTGAAGAGACAAATGCATTTCTGAACATTCAACATTATTATTGTAGTTACTTGCCTAAATGTGCTTAAGGAAATCTGTTTGAGCTCAAGTACTAGCCTAGGAGAGATCACTGCTGCCATTGAACTGCTACACGTGCACAGATTGCAAGAGGCACGGGAGATGCCCCTCCAGATGGTGAGGATAATTCCAGTGTGACCAGAGTATCAGCCACGTTGCTGGCCTTGTGCTGCAGTAGCAGATGTATCCCTGTTGATAAACATGCAGGTGCAGGGCATGTTGGATGTAGCAACAGAAAGCAGTAATGCCCACTTATCTGTAGCTTGGCAGCTGCACCTGGCTATTATTTGTTTGGTTATGTACCCAACACTATTTTGTATTTCACTTAGCACTTGGGAATCATATAGTTCAGAATGACATGGCAAAAAGAGTATCCTGACATTAAAGGTTGCTTTAGTTAAAAAAATTGTGTCTACTTGCATCATTTCTGTGAATGCAGTGTTATCCAAAACTAACCTTGCAAAGTAATGTGTTACTATGTGATCCAGTCCGCACCTCCCCTCCACTGCTATGGCCTGGTCCCTGGGCTGTAGTAGTGGTGCTTCTGGTTCATCATCTTCCAAATCCTTGTCCTCCAAATTATGGTATGGCCTGCGTCTGGTCGCTATGTTGTGTAGAATGGCACAGGATGCCACAATTTTGCATGAAACTCTCGGGGCATACTAGAGTGCACCTGCTCTTTTGTGAAGGCACTGAAATCTGGATTTGAGCGTGCCATAGATACATTCAATTACAGCTCTAGTGCGACGATGAGCGATATGACCGCCACTGTATTGCATCCCAGTGTGTTCTACGGGGGCTGGGTATGGGGTCAAGGTTCAAGGTCATAAATCATAAGCGCTGTCTCCTGGGTAAACAAAGATAAGTGTGAGCATGGCAGTACCTGCTATTAGACAGGCACATATATGTGATGTGTGTTAAGGCACCACATCACCTAGCAAAAATCCGTCTTCAAACTCCACTCGTTCCAGGTGTTGGTGTACTCCACTGTGTATGCATCAGGGGCGCTCCCTGGGTATTTGGCCACTATATCTGTGATGACATTATGGGCATCACATTCCACCTGGATTTTGAGTGAATGGGTATTTTCATCTAGGTATTCAAGATCTGACGGAGGACAACTGGGAACATGTGTCCCATCAACACACCCTAGTACATGAGAGAAGTTGGCAACCCTAGCAACCCTGTAAAATATGTTTTTTGTGTTGTGTATTTCTACTGCATTCCTGAGGAGGTATATGTAATTGATCATGTGGATAAGCATGACATCTAGAAACCAGTTAAAGAAATGTGACAGTGCACTTTGGGACACCCCACTAGGAATTGCAATTACCCCCTGGTAGCTACCAGAGGCCGAGTTCAGTGAACACAACACCTGCACATGTGTGGAGATGGATGCTGCGCAGGGTACTGCTTTCCATTTGGGTCTTTAACATAGCTATCAAATCTAGGATCACCGCACTACTCAGCATGTTTGCCTCATATATGTCATTCTCTGTCTGATGTAATATGGTAAGCCTGACTCTGAAAATCTAATCCTGTCTCCTCCTCCTCCTCTCCTGGGCAGAGGTTTGTAACCATTTTGCGAGACGCAAAATATTAGTGCATCTGGCCCTAAATATTTACAGACTGGGTACAATAAGACCAACCTGGTTATCAGAGTGATACCAAGCCACACATCTTATACCTATATGACCTACAATGAGGAACAGACCATTGCTATAGCATACAAGTCTCACTTTTATTCCCCAGCCAAAGCACGTTTTGCTTCCACTGGGCAGGCAGCTATTTTGTAGGAGCACCCGTTGGCGCAGGGAAAACTAATGATGGTAGTGGCACCCATGCCGGCACTAGAGGCAGCCACCAACGCAAGCATTTCTAATGCTTGTGCCCTGCACCCGAGGTGGGTGCAGAGGGCCTTTTCTTTACGTGCAGTAGATGCAAAGATGCAATATGATCCCACTCTTCATACAAATGATTTTCTCCGATATGAACAACATGTTGCTCTGACTACCTAACCCACTGAGTCATACAGGAGTATATTTTACACAGATGGCTCTACACAACCAAAGTTAGGCAGATATTTTTAGTAGTCTGCAGCCTGCATGGTGGTGCAAGGTGTAGGCAAGGATGATGAATTCCTTCAACAAATCACCTACACTGAAGTTCTAGGTGACAGCACTGTGCAACAAGCAGAACTCTATGCCCTGTGACCTGCATAACAAAAAGCTGACTCGTCACTTCCCACATGTATAGTGGTTGACTCATCCTTCTGAATGTAAGGTTACAATGTTGCCTTGCAACATTTGCTTTTGAATGGATTCAAGTATTCAAAGGGAAACTCTATAAAGAATAAACAGTTTTGGGGAAAGGTAGCTATCTTACAAGATAAGCTTCCACTGGTCCATGCAAGGAACACTTTAGGCAATTAGCGTGATGGTGTTAACTCCAAAGAAAACTGTGCAGCCAACCCAGCTGTGAAGGCTACACTTCAGTGTGTTAGAGTCCCAACCAGTTCTCAAACAAAAATCAACACAGATATCTAAACTGCCATACACACAAGCAAGCAAGGTAGAAAGACACCTGCAGGCTTTCCACTCAAGTACTCTCATACCCTTAATTCAAACTGTACTCTTGTAGTCACACTACCAGGGATTGGAGCCTGAATAATACCAAATAAACTGTACAGATTAGATTTAATCAAAGAAGCTCATGGGGGATTGGCATTGGACCAATCAGGAGTCAATGCATCTGTAGCAATGCTACAAAAATGCAACTGGTGGCCTGGTTTATATAAACAGACTAGAGATTATGTTAGATAATGTGACGTTCATCAACAGATTATGCCTTTTCAAGGGCGTACAAATTATGAGAAAATCTCTGGATATTATAGAGAGGATGTTTAAACAAACTCAACAGCCACTTCACACCTGAGATTGCTTTGCACTTATCATTGGTTTTGTGCCATATAGATGATTGCTCCTTGGTTCTATGTCTGGATCACTTTAGGAACGTTTCTTTTTATTATGTAGCTATTAATGATGATTGTCACTCTACTGCTACCAAATGCATCACCCATGGTTTGTGAACTGCAGCTGCATTCTTCATCCCACAGAGCTCAAAGAGATCTTTATGCTGCAAACATCACCACTTATTTTATGCCTGAGAGCATAGAATGGGAAAAGGTTCCATTTCAAATAATGTATTGTTATCATCACTATGCACATTATTACATAGATTAAGTAGTTACCAAAGGGAGACATAAATGTACACACAATGGGAATATTTTGAGGCTCCGCCTACAAATAGTCACACTAAGGCCCATATTTATACTTTTTGACGCAAAACTGCGCTAACGCAGTTTTGCGTCAAAAAAATTGCGCCGGCTAACGCCATACTGAAGCGCCATGCGGGCGCCGTATTTATTGAATGATGTTAGCCGGCGTTAGCGGCCGGCGCCGTCTGGTGTGCGTTAAAAAAAATGACGTACACCAGGCAGCGCCGGCGTAGGGGGATATGGGGCTTGGGCGTCAAGAAATGGGGCAAGTCAGGTTGAGGCAATTTTTTCACCTCAACCCGATTTGCGCCATTTTTTTTCACTCCCAACCCCCATAGAAATGACTCCTGTCTTAGCAAAGACAGGAATCATGCCCCCTTGACCAATGGCCATGCCCAGGGGACTTCTGTCCCCTGGGCATGGTCATTGGGCATAGTGGCATGTAGGGGGGCACAAATCAGGCCCCCCTATGCCACAAAAAAAAAAAAAAAAAAAACACTTATCTGAACTTACCTTAATGTCCCTGGGATGGGTCCCTCCAGCCTTGGGTGTCCTCCTGGGGTGGGCAAGGGTGACAGGGGGTGTCCCTGGGGGCATGGGAGGGCACCTCTGGGCTCCTTCAGAGCCCACAGGTCCCTTAACGCCTGCCTTTTGCAGGCGCTAAAAAACGGCGCAAAAGCGGCCGTACGTCATTTTTTTTGACCCGCCCACTCCCGGGCGTGAATTTTGCCCGGGAGTATAAATCCGACGCACATGCCTCGGAGTCGATTTTTTAGACGGGAACGCCTACCTTGCATATAATTAACGCAAAGTAGGTGTCCACGCTAAAAAATGACGCTAACTCCATGGACTTTGGCGCTAGACGCGTCTAACGCCAAAGTATAAATATGGAGTTAGTTTTGCGTCGGAATTGCGTAAAAAAAAACGACGCAATTCCGGCGCAAACGGAGTATAAATATGCCCCTAATTTCCTAAAGAAATTCCCTTGTTTTCAAAGTATTAAGAGATTGAGGGGGTCATTCTGACCTTGGCGGTCTTTTCGCAAGAACGCCGAGTTACCGCCGCGGTGAAGACCGCCGACCGCGGCGGTATGCCGCTGTGCGCATTCCGACCGCTGGGAGCGTTCCGCCGGAAAACCGCCAGCAGCCACACTGGCGGTTGGCGGGAAAGTGGAGACTGGTCAACCTTCACCGCCACGCCAGCAGAACACCGCCCACAGAATTACGACCCACATTTCTGTGTGGCGGTCTTCTGTTGGCGGTCTTCTGTTGGCGGTCACCTCCCCATGGCTCCTGTCGCCTCCCGGAGGACCAACGCACAAGGTAAGTTGATCGTCCGTGAGGGGAGGGGGTGGGGGGGGTGTTGTGTGATGTGTGCGTGCATGGGGGTGTGCGTGTGAGTGTGTAGAGGGGGTGTGTGAGTGCGTGCATGCGGGCGGGGGGTGCTGCTGTGCCTATGGGCAATGTGTGTAGTTCGGCGGGTGCGCATGTCTGCATGTATGTGTGCGGGTATGTGTCCCCGTTGTGTATGTGTGTGTGTAGGGGGTGTGTATATGTGCATGTTGGGGGTGTGTGCATGTCGGGGTGCGTGTATGTGCATGTCGGGGTGGGGGTGGGGAGGGGGTTCGTACCACCTCTGGGGAGTGGCAGGGGGGTGGAGGGTGTGGGGGGAGGACTCGGGGGGCAGTGGGGGGTGGGGGAGACCCCTATCAGTGCCAGGGAAGGAATTCCCTGGCCCCGATAGTGCCTACCGCCATGGTTCGCATGGCGGTTCCCGACCGCCAGAAACCGCGGCGGTAAGCAGGGTCATGATACCGTTGGCGGTCTTGGGTCGACCGCCGGGCCGGAGTGCGCAGACTCCAGCCCGTCGGTCATGACCGCCGTGGCTGTCGGAGTGGGGAAGTGGCGGTCGATCGCGGCGGTGACCGCCGCGGTCAGAATGCCATTTTTTTGACCGCCGGTCTGTTCGCGGTCCGACCGCCGCCTCTCCGCCGACCGCCAAGGTCAGAATGAGGGCCTATGTTCTCCAGTTTTCTATTTCTTACAGAAACCACAACTGCTTTAGAAAAACTTAACCACTACCATCAAACGTATTTATTTCACTAAGTTTAGTCAAACTCTGACTATCCAGGGTTAAGTGTGCTGGAAAGCAAATATTGTGAAAAGTATTTGGGGAACTAAATCTTGGCAAATTCAAGGCAAATAGGCCTTATTCCAAGCAATCAAAATACCTAACTAAAAGATTTTCTGTGCAAACCTATCTAGCAGACTATCTCCCTGAAATATGCTACTATGAAAGTTCTTAAGAAACCTTCTCTACGAAAGTCAATTTGACTTAATTCAATAACTGGCACTTACAAATAAATATGTCAGATTCAGATGTAAATGATAAAATCCAAAATTGAACGTTGTATTCTACTCAGATCCAAACTCAAAGTTTAGCCTTATGGTCATATGAGTCAGACACCTGCATGCGTCGTTTTCTTTATAACACTCCTGGAACTAAAGCTATTCTTCATGATCCATATTATAACATGCAAACACCTATAACAGTTACTGTCTTTAGTGTAGGTAAACTATACCAACGATCGTTAGAAGATTTAAGAAAATTAGCAAGCAGTTTTTAAAGGTATTGACAATAGAAAGCATAAGCTTTCACAAAGAATGCATTCATCAAATCACATTCTGTCCTCAGCCTTAGATCTAATAAACAGAGATTTGGGGTTACTACAACACAGAAAATTAAATTACAATGTTTCATTTTTATGACTGCCAAATATATAAATCTTTACGCTAGTATAAAACAATACACAATTCACAATTGTTACATTCATGGAAGTTTCCTTTTTTGACATGTGTTTAAATCAAAATTAAGATAACCCTATAAAGGGTAGTACAGCAAATTGCAGAAACCCCCTTGGACCTTGCATTCTGTGTAACAGTATATTATTGCATGGAATGTGTTGCGCTTTGATGCCAGGGCTAAGTTGTGTTTTATTTGTAACTTCCTCTCAATTCATACCCAAACAGCACAAACTATGAAATAATGGTTCTCATTTATTTTTAAAAATGCTACTTGCTGTGGGCTGAAACCTGATCAGCCATATGTGATAACAATTATGAAAGGAATGGTATATTTTAGAAGGACCTTGTACCTACCACATCAAAACATAATTAGAACTAAGCCTAGGCCTAGTCTTGCTGTGTAAGACATGCCTTTATATGTCTTAAATACATTAATGTCAGTTTTACTTCAAATAAAAAGTCCCACTGATTTCTGCTATTGAACTATATAATCTGCAGACATTCAGAACTGCTTCCGAGAATTATTCTTACACACGCAATATACAATGCAGTTTGCTGATATTGTGCAAAAGATATTCAACTTGCCTTTGACAACTTGTGTTATGCATCCTTTTAAGAATATTGGATCTGAACTATGGACTTGATTTGAACAAGAATTTGGACTGATATCATCAGTTTTCCACTCTTTGTTCTCCACCTTGTTTGGAGGCTTTCCAAACAACTTATTGCTGATTAGCTCTGGTATTGTCATCTCTATCCTGTTCTGACAAGGAAAACAACATGGAGTACATGTACTGTATGAAATTAGGTTACTGGTTGAGGGAGGTAAACCTTTCTCAAACAGCAAACACAATTCTTCTCAGGGTGAAGTCACAAGCAAACCCTTAATTAACCTGTGCTCAAACCTCGGATAGATTCACACAGAGCAGTCATGCTTAACTAAAAGGCTGTATATAACATACTTCTACAATGCTTCAAACAGTAACACAGTGCAACACACATCACATGCAAGTCCCATAACAGAGTTAGAAAAATAAAGTACTTTTTAATAAATGAAACAAGACTAAAAGGGCAAAATCAGATGAACTGCCAATATTCAGTTTTAAAGATTTTAGTAAACATAGAGCCAAAAGGGGTACAATTCCAACTATGGAAATCTGGGTGTGCCTGACTGGACAAAGTCATAAGTTTAGGCCAACCATGATGGGGCGTGGATCAGCTACAGAGACCCAGTTAGGTCAGCTAAACAGGGAACCTAAAAGTCTGTGAGGATTCATGTTGAAAAAATTTTGAGTAGCTGAAGCGATGCACCAGTTCCAAGATGAAACAGTTCTCCAGTGCAAGGTCCTGATTTGTTGTCAAGGATCCAATCGATGATGGCTTGTGATGCGAGATCTTTCTTTGAGGATGTGACACCCAGTCAGGGCAGTGCATCAGTTCTGAGGAGATGCAAGGTAGAGTCTGGCATCATTATAGAGAGTCCCCTTGACAATGGAGTTGAGGGCCTGCAGTGTGGATGCATTATGCAGTGGCAGTTCTGATGAGGCGATGAGCTGCGATGTGGGTCTTTGTGACCATGCTGATCCCTGCAGCAGCAGAGATGTGTGAGTTCTGGATGTGGTTGTGCTGCGCAGCAGATGGGATGCGTCAGTTCTGCTGGAACAGGAGAGGCTGAAATAGCACCTTAACCCCACTTCCAAGGGTCCAGGACTGGGGTTTCACCAATTGCCAGAGTAGACTCACATATTGTAGAGTCCAGGTACAAGTGGAAGATTGTTGGAAGTCTATTGTGTCCCAGATGCTTCAGAAAAGGAGACCAGCAAATATCCCTTCAAGTCACTCTGGGGTTCTAGGCTCAAGAGATGCAGGTCCATTTCTTCTCACCCTTACAAGAGGGCAGCAGAGGGCAGATCAGCATAGCAGGGCAGCAGTCCATTAAGGTAGGAGTCCAGCAGGTCAGATACCCAGAAGACTGGAAGTGTTTCAGCAGCACAGCAGTCATTTTTCCTCGCAGAGTACTCAGAGGTGCAAAGTGTACTGAAGAGTTAATGTCAGAAGTCCAGTATTTATACCTAGATGTGCCTTTCAAGTGTGTGAAAAGCTTCCAGCACTTTTCCTTTGAAGTTCTCAGGCATCCTGCCTTCCCTGTGATGACTCGAGACGAGCTACAAAGGGTATGCAACTCTTTATGTGGAGGCAGGACAGAGCCCATTTGAGTGTAAGGAGGACTGTGCTTAGCTCCGCCTTCCCACCCTGCCAATGAAGACTCATCCAGGCACACCTAAGCTATCTGTTGTATCTGGCTGTGTAGGAGGAATACATAAAGACAAATTGTCAGCTTACCCAGACATGTGACCCAGAGACAGACTACAAACACTAAGGGCCTCATTGAGCCCCGGCGGCCGGTGGTAAGCTGGCGGTAACACCGCCAACAGGCTGGCGGTGTTCCGCCAGCTATTATGACCTTGGCGCAATAGCCATGGCCATACCGCTGGCCCCACCGCCTGCCGGTCATAATCCCCAGGGCAGCGTTGCAAGCACCGCTGGTCTGGGGATTATGAGTCCCCAACCGCCAGCCTGTCCACGGCATGGAAAGGCTGGTGGTAAAGGGGGACTTGGGGTGCCCCTGGGGTCCCCTGCACTGCCCTAGCACTTGGCATGGGCAGTGCAGGGGCCCCAAGGCACAGCCCCATTGGGCATTTCACTGCCCACATTTCGGGCAGTGAAATGCACAACGGGTGTTACTGCACCCGCTGCACATCAACATTGCTGCCGGCTCTATTAAGAGCCGGCTGCAATGTTGATGTGACTTTCCGCTGGGCCAGCGGAAAAGTCATAATAGGAAACCAGATATACTGCCAGCACTGGAGGTATACTGGTGCCCGCAGCTTCGACGGTCTTGGAGAAAGACCGCCAAAGTTGTAATGAGTGCCTAAATGGCTAAGGCAGGAAAATGCCAACATTCCAAATGTGCCATTTTCAAATTGTGATTTAAAAATCCAACTTTACCATAAGTTAGGTATTTTAATTCCTATTTAAAAGAAAGCAAACATTAACTGGTTACCTGTTCCCATTTGAAAACTACAGCTTATTAAATGTAATATGGTAACTCCAGTTTTAGCTTACAGGAGAGGTAGGCCAGCAGTAGTGAAAAACCAATTCAAGTGTTTTTCACTACTAAGAAATGTAAAACCTAAAGGTACATGTCACACTTTTTCAATACACTGGATCCTGCTCTCTGGGCTGTCCAGGATCTACCCTAGGGGTGACCTATATGTATTAAAAGGAAAGTTTGGGCCTGACAAAAGGTTTATTTAGCCACGTTGAACTGACAGTATAAAAACTACACACATTAGATGCAATGGCAGGCATGAGAAATGTTTAAAGGGCTACTTCAGTGAGTGGTTCAATAGATGCAGCCGGCCCACTTCTAGCATTTAATTTACATGCCCTGGTACTTGCAGTACCACTTTACTATGGACTTATCAGTTAATTAAATATGCTAATTGAGGATAAGCCAATGTTACCATGATTTAAGCAGTGAGCACCTGCACCAGGACTGGATACCAGTGGTAAAGTGAACAGAGTCCTAAGGCCACCCCAAACAAGGTCAGCAAAAATGGAAGATGATTGGAAATCCTTTAGGGGAAGACCACCTCAAGGCTGACTGATCTAACACTTATCCAGCTGAACAAAAATGCAGACAGTCTCTAGCACTGTATTTAGGACATGTTTGTCTAACCGAACCCAGCAAAAACTGGATGCTATTCTTTCACAAATTCGACACTACACAAGTGAATACAGTATTCGGTGCATAAACTATTCAAAGGAAATCATTTTAGGCCTACATCTGGAACAGCCCACAGTCTCCTAACTTGATATCAATGCTGCGCTACAGCCACTATAAGAGAAAGAGAGACCGATCAATGCATCTGTAACTTCTACAGGATGCTGACTATGATGGATCACTCTCACCAGTGAAATTTTGTGCAAAAAACACTGGATGAGTGGCTTGATTCATTGTTAATATTTGAGCATCCAAAGGAAGAATTTTCCACAAAGTGCCTCAAACAAGCTACCAATTGCTGGTCCATCGACTGTGAAAACTGATGACAACATCCATGCAATATTTGGTTTCTCAAAGGATAGCACGTGCTATATATGCTCTGATTACATCAACATGTCCTCCAATGAGGATTTAACTCAACATCTGAATCACCCAGTGACCCACATCCATTTATGTACCACAGAAACTGTACTATAAACTGGAAGAATTATTTTAGAACAGACTTTTTAAAATGTTTGGAAACTTTTAGCTTTTCCTTTTTTATGCTGCATATTATTATTCAGGCCTATTTGTTTACCATCACAGGTATGTTAAATCACCAAAATGCATCTCTCTTTAAGGAACACTTTAGACAGACTGTGTTTTACATGTGATTATTGTTGAATGTGGCCTTTGCTGTGTGTCATCCACAAACATTTTGCCTTCCTCCCCCACTTTTAGCTGAATTTGTTTTTGTTGGTCTTGGGACCATTTTACCACTGCTAAACAGTGCTAAAGTGCTTGTGCTCCCTCCTTTAAACATTATAGAATTGGAGTACACCCAATTGGCAAATTTAATACACTTATAACAAGTCACCAATAAAGTGGCAGAATTTGTGGCTCCTCTCAGATTCCAGAACTTTCTGTCACCGAAATGTGAGGAAAATGTGTTTTTTTAGCCATATTTTGAGGTTTACAAAGGATTCTGGGTAACAGAACCTGGTCAGAGCCCCACAAGTCACCCCATCTTGGTTTCCCCTAGGTCTCTAGTTTTCAAAAATGCACAGGTTTGGTAGGTTTCCCTAGGTGCCGGCTGAGCTAGACGCCAAAATCTAAAGCTAGGCACTTTCCAAAAAACAGCTCTGTTTTCTTTAAAAAAATGGGATGTGGCCACGTTGTGTTTTGGGGTGGTGCCTGTCGCGGCCGCTAGGCCTACCCACACAAGTGAGGTATCATTTTTATCAGGAGACTTGGGGGAACGCTGGGTGGAAGGAAATTTGTGGGTCCTCTCAGATTCCAGGACTTTCTGTCACCGAAATGTGAGGAAAATGTGTTTTTTTAGCCAAAGATTGAGGTTTGCAAAGGATTCTGGGTGACAGAACCTGGTCAGAGCCCCACAAGTCACCCCATCTTGGATTTCCCTAGGTCTCTAGTTTTCAAAAATGCACAGGTTTGGTAGGTTTCCCTAGGTGCCGGCTGAGCTAGAGGCCAAAATCTACAGGTAGGCACTTTGCAAAAAACAGCTCTGTTTTCTTTAAAAAAATGGGATGTACCACGTTGTGTTTTGGGGTGCCTCCTGTCGCGCCAGCTAGGCCTACCCACACAAGTGAGGTATCATTTTTATCGGGAGACTTGGGGAAACAGCTCTGTTTTCTGTGATGTGTCCACGTTGTGTTTTGGGGCATATCCTGTCGCGGGCGCTAGGCCTATCCACACAAGTGAGGTACCATTTTTATCGGGAGACTTGGGGGAACGCTGGGTGGGACGAAATTTGTGGCTCCTCTCAGATTCCAGAACTTTCTGTCACCGAAATGTGATGAAAATATGTTTTTTTAGCCACATTTTGAGGTTTGCAAAGGATTCTGGGTAACAGAACCTGGTCAGAGCCCCACAAGTCACCCCATCTTGGATTCCCCTAGGTCTCTAGTTTTCAAGAATGCACAGGTTTGGTAGGTTTCCCTAGGTGCCGGCTGAGCTAGAGGCCAAAATCTACAGGGAGGCACTTTGCAAAAAACAGCTCTGTTTTCTTCCAAAAAATGGGATGTGGCCACGTTGTGTTTTGGGGGGTTGCCTGTCGCGGCCGCTAGGCCTACCCACACAAGTGACGTATCATTTTTATCGGGAGACTTGGCGGAACGCTGGGTGGAAGGAAATTTGTGGGTACTCTCAGATTCCAGGACTTTCTGTCACCGAAATGTGAGGAAAATGTGTTTTTTTACCCAAAGTTTGAGGTTTGCAAAGGATTCTGGATGACAGATTCTGGTCAGAGCCCCACAAGTCACCCCATCTTGGATTTCCCTAGGACTCTAGTTTAATAAATGCACATGTTTGGTAGGTTTCCCTAGGTGCCGGCTGAGCTAGAGGCCAAAATCTAAAGGTAGGCACTTTCCAAAAAACAGCTCTGTTTTCTATCAAAAAATGGGATGTCCACGTTGTGTTTCGGGGTGCCTCCTGTCGCGGCCGCTAGGCCTACCCACACAAGTGAGGTATAATTTTTATCGGGAGACTTGGGGGAGCACTGGGTGGAAGGAAATTTGTGGCTCCTCTCAGATTCCAGAACTTTCTGTCACCGAAATGGAAGGAAAATGTGTTTTTTAGCCAAATTTTGAGGTTTGCAAAGGATTCTGGGTAACAGAACCTGATCAGAGCCCCACAAGTCACCCCATCTTGGATTCCCCTAGGTGTCTAGTTTTCAAACATGAACAGGTTTGGTAGGTTTCCCTAGGTGCCGGCTAAGCTAGAGACCACAATCTACAGGTAGGCACTTTGTAAAAAACTGCTCTGTTTTCTGTGATGTGTCCACGTTGTGTTTTGGGGCATATCCTGTCGCGGGCGCTAGGCCTGCCCACACAAGTGAGGTACCATTTTTATCGGGAGACTTGGGGGAACTCTGGGTGGGAGAAAATTTGTGGTTCCTCTCAGATTCCATAACTTTCTGTCACCGAAATGTGAGGAAAATTGTTTTTTGTAGCCAAATTTTGAGGTTTGCAAAGGATTCTGGGTAACAGAACCTGCTCAGAGCCCCACAAGTCACCCCATATTGGATTCCCCTAGGTCTCTAGTTTTCAAAAATGTACAGGTTTGGTAGGTTTCCCTAGGTGCCGGCTGAGCTAGAGGCCATAATCTACTGGTAGGCACTTTGCAAAATACAGCTCTGTTTTCTGTGATGTGTCCACGTTGTGTTTTGGGGCATATCCTGTCGTGGGCGCTAGGCCTACCCACACAAGTGAGGTACCATTTTTATCGGGAGACTTGGGGGAACGCTGGGTGGAAGGAAATTTGTGGCTCCTCTCAGATTCCAGAACTTTCTGTCACCGAAATGTGATGAAAATATATTTTTTTAGCCACATTTTGAGGTTTGCAAAGGATTCTGGGTAACAGAACCTGGTCAGAGCCCCACAAGTCACCCCATCTTGGTTTCCCCTAGGTCTCTAGTTTTCAAAAATGCACAGGTTTGGTAGGTTTCCCTAGATGCCGTCTGAGCTAGAGGCCAAAATCTACAGGGAGGCACTTTGCAAAAAACAGCTCTGTTTTCTTTCAAAAAATGGGATGTGCCCACGTTGTGTTTTGGGGTGCCTCCTGTTGCGGCCGCTAGGCCTACCCACACAAGTGAGGTATCACTTTTATCGGGAGACTTGGGGGAACGCTGGGTGGAAGAAAATTTGTGGGTCCTCTCAGATTCCAGGACCTTTTGTCACCGAAATGTGAGGAAAATTTGTTGTTTTAGCCAAAGTTTGAGGCTTGCAAAGGATTCTGGGTGACAGGACCTGGTCAGAGCCCCACAAGTCACCCCATCTTGGATTTTCCTAGGTCTCTAGTTTTAAAAAATGCACAGGTTTGGTAGGTTTCCCTAGGTGCCGGCTGAGCTAGAGGCCAAAATCTACAGGTAGGCACTTTGCAAAAAACAGCTCTGTTGTCTTTCCAAAAATGGGATGTGTCCACGTTGTGTTTTGGGGCACCTCCTGTCGCAGCCGCTAGGCCTACCCACACAAGTGAGGTATCAGTTTTAACGAGAGACTTGGGGGAACGCTGGGTGGATGGAAATTTGTGGCTCCTCAAAGATTCCAGAACTTTCTGTCACCGAAATGTGATGAAAATATGTTTTTTTAGCCACATTTTGAGGTTTGCAAAGGATTCTGGGTAACAGAACCTGGTCAGAGCCCCACAAGTCACCCCATCTTGTTTTCCCCTAGGTCTCTAGTTTTCAAAAATGCACAGGTTTGGTAGGTTTTCCTAGGTGCCGGCTGAGCTAGACGCCAAAATCTACAGCTAGGCACTTTCCAAAAAACAGCTCTGTTTTCTTTAAAAAAATGGGATGTGGCCACGTTGTGTTTTGGGGTGGTGTCTGTCGCGGCCGCTAGGCCTACCCACACAAGTGAGGTATCATTTTTATCGGGAGACTTGGGGGAACGCTGGGTGGAAGGAAATTTGTGGCTCCTCTCAGATTCCAGAACTTTCTGTCACCGAAATGTGATGAAAATATGTTTTTTTAGCCAAATTTTGAGGTTTGCGAAGGATTCTGGGTAACAGAACCTGGTCAGAGCCCCACAAGTCACCCCATCTTGGATTCCCCTAGGTCTCTAGTTTTCAAGAATGCACAGGTTTGGTAGGTTTCCCTAGGTGCCGGCTGAGCTAGAGGCCAAAATCTACAGAGAGGCACTTTGCAAAAAACAGCTCTGTTTTCTTCCAAAAAATGGGATGTGGCCACGTTGTGTTTTGGGGGGTCGCCTGTCCCGGTCGCTGGGCCTACCCACACAAGTGAGGTATCATTTTTATCGGGAGACTTGGGGGAACGCTGGGTGGAAGGAAATTTGTGGTTCCTCTCAGATTCCAGGACTTTCTGTCACCGAAATGTGAGGAAAATGTGTTTTTTTTACCCAAAGTTTGAGGTTTGCAAAGGATTCTAGGGTGACAGAACCTGGTCAGAGCCCCACAAGTCACCCCGTCTTGGATTTCCCTAGGACTCTAGTTTAATAAATGCACATGTTTGGTAGGTTTCCCTAGGTGCCGGCTGAGCTAGAGGCCAAAATCTAAAGGTAGGCACTTTCCAAAAAACAGCTCTGTTTTCTATCAAAAAATGGGATGTACTACGTTGTGTTTTGGGGTGCCTCCTGTCACGGCCGCTAGGCCTACCCACACAAGTGAGGTATAATTTTTATCGGGAGACTTGGGGGAGCGCTGGGTGGAAGGAAATTTGTGGCCCCTCTCAGATTCCAGAACTTTCTGTCACCGAAATGGAAGGAAAATGTGTTTTTTTAGCCAAATTTTGAGGTTTGCAAAGGATTCTGGGTAACAGAACCTGGTCAGAGCCCCACAAGTCACCCCATCTTGGATTCCCCTAGGTGTCTAGTTTTCAAACATGAACAGGTTTGGTAGGTTTCCCTAGGTGCTGGCTAAGCTAGAGGCCACAATCTACAGGTAGGCACTTTGTAAAAAACAGCTCTGTTTTCTGTGATGTGTCCACGTTGTGTTTTGGGGCATATCCTGTTGTGGGCTCTAGGCCTGCCCACACAAGTGAGGTACCATTTTTATCGGGAGACTTGGGGGAACTCTGGGTGGGAGGAAATTTGTGGCTCCTCTCAGATTCCATAACTTTCTGTCACCAACATGTGAGGAAAATGTTTTTTTTTAGCCAAATTTTGAGGTTTGCAAAGGATTCTGGGTAACAGAACCTGCTCAGAGCCCCACAAGTCACCCCATCTTGGATTCCCCTAGGTCTCTAGTTTTCAAAAATGTACAGGTTTGGTAGGTTTCCCTAGGTGCCGGCTGAGCTAGAGGCCAAAATCTACAGGTAGGCACTTGGCAAAATACAGCTCTGTTTTCTGTGATGTGTCCACGTTGTGTTTTGGGGCATATCCTGTCGTGGGCGCTAGGCCTACCCACACAAGTGAGGTACCATTTTTATCGGGAGACTTGGGGAAACCTTGGTTGGAAGGAAATTTGTGGCTCCTCTCAGATTCCAGAACTTTCTGTCACCGAAATGTGATGAAAATATGTTTTTTTAGCCACATTTTGAGGCTTGCAAAGGATTCTGGGTGACAGAACCTGGTCAGAGCCCCACAAGTCACCCCATCTTGGATTTCCCTAGGTCTCTAGTTTTAAAAAATGCACAGGTTTGGTAGGTTTCCCTTGGTGCCGGCTGAGCTAGAGGCCAAAATCTACAGGTAGGCACTTTGCAAAAAACAGCTCTGTTGTCTTTCAAAAAATTGGATTTGTCCACGTTGTGTTTCGGGGCATGTCCTGTCGCGGCCTCTAGTCCTACCCACACAAGTGAGATATCATTTTTATCGGGAGACTTAGGGGAACGCTGGGTGGAAGGAAATTCGTGGGTCCTCTCAGATTCCAGGACTTTCTGTCACCGAAATGTGAGGAAAATGTGATTTTTTAGCCAAAGTTTGAGGTTTGCAAAGGATTCTGGGTGACAGAACCCGGTCAGAGCCCCACAAGTCACCCCATCTTGGATTTCCCTAGGTCTCTAGTTTTAAAAAATGCACAGGTTTGGTAGGTTTCCCTAGGTGCCGGCTGAGCTAGAGGCCAAAATCTACAGGTAGGCACTTTGCAAAAAACAGCTATGTTGTCTTTCCAAAAATGGGATGTGTCCACGTTGTGTTTTGGGGCACCTCCTGTCGCAGCCGCTAGGCCTACCCACACAAGTGAGGAATCATTTTTATCAAGAGACTTGGGGGAACGCTGGGTGGATGGAAATTTGTGGCTCCTCACAGATTCCAGAACTTTCTGTCACCGAAATGTGATGAAAATATGTTTTTTTAGCCACATTTTGAGGTTTGCAAAGGATTCTGGGTAACAGAACCTGGTCAGAGCCCCACAAGTCACCCCATCTTGTTTTCCCCTAGGTCTCTAGTTTTCAAAAATGCACAGGTTTGGTAGGTTTCCCTAGGTGCCGGCTGAGCTAGACGCCAAAATCTACAGCTAGGCACTTTTCCAAAAACCAGCTCTGTTTTCTTTAAAAAAATGGGATGTGGCCACGTTGTGTTTTGGGGTGGTGTCTGTCGCGGCCGCTAGGCCTACCCACACAAGTGAGGTATCATTTTTATCGGGAGACTTGGGGGAAGGCTGGGTGGAAGGAAATTTGTGGCTCCTCTCAGATTCAAGGACTTTCTGTCACCGAAATGTGAGGAAAATGTGTTTTTTTAGCCAAAGATTGAGGCTTGCAAAGGATTCTGGGTGACAGAACCTGGTCAGAGCCCCACAAGTCACCCCATCTTGGATTTCCCTAGGTCTCTAGTTTTCAAAAATGCACAGGTTTGGTAGGTTTCCCTAGGTGCCGGCTGAGCTAGAGGCCAAAATCTACAGGTAGGCACTTTGCAAAAAACAGCTCTGTTTTCTTTCAAAAAATGGGATGTACCACGTTGTGTTTTGGGGTGCCTCCTGTCGCGCCAGCTAGGCTTACCCACACAAGTGAGGTATCATTTTTATCGGGAGACTTGGGGAAACAGCTCTGTTTTCTGTTATGTGTCCACGTTGTGTTTTGGGGCATATCCTGTTGCGGGCGCTAGGCCTATCCACACAAGTGAGGTACCATTTTTATCGGGAGACTTGGGGGAACCCTGGATGGAACGAAATTTGTGGCTCCTCTCAGATTCCAGAACTTTCTGTCACCGAAATGTAATGAAAATATGTTTTTTTAGCCAAATTTTGAGGTTTGCGAAGGATTCTGGGTAACAAAACCTGGTCAGAGCCCCACAAGTCACCCCATCTTGGATTCCCCTAGGTCTCTAGTTTTCAAGAATGCACAGGTTTGGTAGGTTTCCCTAGGTGCCGGCTGAGCTAGAGGCCAAAATCTACAGGGAGGCACTTTGCAAAAAACAGCTCTGTTTTCTTCCAAAAAATGGGATGTGGCCACGTTGTGTTTTGGGGGGTCGCCTGTCGCGGTCGCTGGGCCTACCCACACAAGTAAGGTATCATTTTTATCGGGAGACTTGGGGGAACGCTGGGTGGAAGGAAATTTGTGGCTCCTCTCAGATTCCAGAACTTTCTGTCACCGAAATGTGAGGAAAATGTGTTTTTTTACCCAAAGTTTGAGGTTTGCAAAGGATTCTGGGTGACAGAACCTGGTCAGAGCCCCACAAGTCACCCCGTCTTGGATTTCCCTAGGACTCTAGTTTAATAAATGCACATGTTTGGTAGGTTTCCCTAGGTGCCGGCTGAGCTAGAGGCCAAAATCTAAAGGTAGGCACTTTCCAAAAAACAGCTCTGTTTTCTATCAAAAAATGGGATGTACCACGTTGTGTTTTGGGGTGCCTCCTGTCGCGGCCGCTAGGCCTACCCACACAAGTGAGGTATCATTTTTATCGGGAGGCTTGGGGGAACGCTGGGTGGAAGGAAATTTGTGGCTCCTCTCAGATTCCAGAACTTTCTGTCACCGAAATGTGATGAAAATATATTTTTTTAGCCTCATTTTGAGGTTTGCAAAGGATTCTGGGTAACAGAACCTGGTCAGAGCCCCACTAGTCACCCCATCTTGGTTTCCCCTAGGTCTCTAGTTTTCAAAAATGCACAGGTTTGGTAGGTTTCCCTAGGTGCCGTCTGAGCTAGAGGCCAAAATCTACAGGGAGGCACTTTGCAAAAAACAGCTCTGTTTTCTTTCAAAAAATGGGATGTGCCCACGTTGTGTTTTGGGGTGTCTCCTGTTGCGGCCGCTAGGCCTAACCACACAAGTGAGGTATCACTTTTATCGGGAGACTTGGGGGAACGCTGGGTGGAAGAAAATTTGTGGGTCCTCTCAGATTCCAGGACCTTTTGTCACCGAAATGTGAGGAAAATTTGTTGTTTTAGCCAAAGTTTGAGGCTTGCAAAGGATTCTGGGTGACAGGACCTGGTCAGAGCCCCACAAGTCACCCCATCTTGGATTTTCCTAGGTCTCTAGTTTTAAAAAATGCACAGGTTTGGTAGGTTTCCCTAGGTGCCGGCTGAGCTAGAGGCCAAAATCTACAGGTAGGCACTTTGCAAAAAACAGCTCTGTTGTCTTTCCAAAAATGGGATGTGTCCACGTTGTGTTTTGGGGCACCTCCTGTCGCAGCCGCTAGGCCTACCCACACAAGTGAGGTATCAGTTTTAACGAGAGACTTGGGGGAACGCTGGGTGGATGGAAATTTGTGGCTCCTCAAAGATTCCAGAACTTTCTGTCACCGAAATGTGATGAAAATATGTTTTTTTAGCCACATTTTGAGGTTTGCAAAGGATTCTGGGTAACAGAACCTGGTCAGAGCCCCACAAGTCACCCCATCTTGTTTTCCCCTAGGTCTCTAGTTTTCAAAAATGCACAGGTTTGGTAGGTTTTCCTAGGTGCCGGCTGAGCTAGACGCCAAAATCTACAGCTAGGCACTTTCCAAAAAACAGCTCTGTTTTCTTTAAAAAAATGGGATGTGGCCACGTTGTGTTTTGGGGTGGTGTCTGTCGCGGCCGCTAGGCCTACCCACACAAGTGAGGTATCATTTTTATCGGGAGACTTGGGGGAACGCTGGGTGGAAGGAAATTTGTGGCTCCTCTCAGATTCCAGAACTTTCTGTCACCGAAATGTGATGAAAATATGTTTTTTTAGCCAAATTTTGAGGTTTGCGAAGGATTCTGGGTAACAGAACCTGGTCAGAGCCCCACAAGTCACCCCATCTTGGATTCCCCTAGGTCTCTAGTTTTCAAGAATGCACAGGTTTGGTAGGTTTCCCTAGGTGCCGGCTGAGCTAGAGGCCAAAATCTACAGAGAGGCACTTTGCAAAAAACAGCTCTGTTTTCTTCCAAAAAATGGGATGTGGCCACGTTGTGTTTTGGGGGGTCGCCTGTCGCGGTCGCTGGGCCTACCCACACAAGTGAGGTATCATTTTTATCGGGAGATTTGGGGGAACGCTGGGTGGAAGGAAATTTGTGGTTCCTCTCAGATTCCAGGACTTTCTGTCACCGAAATGTGAGGAAAATGTGTTTTTTTACCCAAAGTTTGAGGTTTGCAAAGGATTCTAGGGTGACAGAACCTGGTCACAGCCCCACAAGTCACCCCGTCTTGGATTTCCCTAGGACTCTAGTTTAATAAATGCACATGTTTGGTAGGTTTCCCTAGGTGCCGGCTGAGCTAGAGGCCAAAATCTAAAGATAGGCACTTTCCAAAAAACAGCTCTGTTTTCTATCAAAAAATGGGATGTACTACGTTGTGTTTTGGGGTGCCTCCTGTCGCGGCCGCTAGGCCTACCCACACAAGTGAGGTATAATTTTTATCGGGAGACTTGGGGGAGCGCTGGGTGGAAGGAAATTTGTGGCCCCTCTCAGATTCCAGAACTTTCTGTCACCGAAATGGAAGGAAAATGTGTTTTTTTAGCCAAATTTTGAGGTTTGCAAAGGATTCTGGGTAACAGAACCTGGTCAGAGCCCCACAAGTCACCCCATCTTGGATTCCCCTAGGTGTCTAGTTTTCAAACATGAACAGGTTTGGTAGGTTTCCCTAGGTGCTGGCTAAGCTAGAGGCCACAATCTACAGGTAGGCACTTTGTAAAAAACAGCTCTGTTTTCTGTGATGTGTCCACGTTGTTTTTTGGGGCATATCCTGTTGTGGGCTCTAGGCCTGCCCACACAAGTGAGGTACCATTTTTATCGGGAGACTTGGGGGAACTCTGGGTGGGAGGAAATTTGTGGCTCCTCTCAGATTCCATAACTTTCTGTCACCAACATGTGAGGAAAATGTTTTTTTTTTGCCAAATTTTGAGGTTTGCAAAGGATTCTGGGTAACAGAACCTGGTCAGAGCCCCACAAGTCACCCCATCTTGGATTTCCCTAGGTCTCTAGTTTTAAAAAATGCACAGGTTTGGTAGGTTTCCCTCGGTGCCGGCTGAGCTAGAGGCCAAAATCTACAGGTAGGCACTTTGCAAAAAACAGCTCTGTTGTCTTTCAAAAAATTGGATTTGTCCACGTTGTGTTTCGGGGCATGTCCTGTCGCGGCCTCTAGTCCTACCCACACAAGTGAGATATCATTTTTATCGGGAGACTTAGGGGAACGCTGGGTGGAAGGAAATTCGTGGGTCCTCTCAGATTCCAGGACTTTCTGTCACCGAAATGTGAGGAAAATGTGATTTTTTAGCCAAAGTTTGAGGTTTGCAAAGGATTCTGGGTGACAGAACCTGGTCAGAGCCCCACAAGTCACCCCATCTTGGATTTCCCTAGGTCTCTAGTTTTAAAAAATGCACAGGTTTGGTAGGTTTCTCTAGGTGCCGGCTGAGCTAGAGGCCAAAATCTACAGGTAGGCACTTTGCAAAAAACAGCTATGTTGTCTTTCCAAAAATGGGATGTGTCCACGTTGTGTTTTGGGGCACCTCCTGTCGCAGCCGCTAGGCCTACCCACACAAGTGAGGAATCATTTTTATCAAGAGACTTGGGGGAACGCTGGGTGGATGGAAATTTGTGGCTCCTCACAGATTCCAGAACTTTCTGTCACCGAAATGTGATGAAAATATGTTTTTTTAGCCACATTTTGAGGTTTGCAAAGGATTCTGGGTAACAGAACCTGGTCAGAGCCCCACAAGTCACCCCATCTTGTTTTCCCCTAGGTCTCTAGTTTTCAAAAATGCACAGGTTTGGTAGGTTTCCCTAGGTGCCGGCTGAGCTAGACGCCAAAATCTACAGCTAGGCACTTTCCAAAAAACAGCTCTGTTTTCTTTAAAAAAATGGGATGTGGCCACGTTGTGTTTTGGGGTGGTGTCTGTCGCGGCCGCTAGGCCTACCCACACAAGTGAGGTATCATTTTTATCGGGAGACTTGGGGGAACGCTGGGTGGAAGGAAATTTGTGGCTCCTCTCAGATTCAAGGACTTTCTGTCACCGAAATGTGAGGAAAATGTGTTTTTTTAGCCAAAGATTGAGGCTTGCAAAGGATTCTGGGTGACAGAACCTGGTCAGAGCCCCACAAGTCACCCCATCTTGGATTTTCCTAGGTCTCTAGTTTTAAAAAATGCACAGGTTTGGTAGGTTTCCCTAGGTGCCGGCTGAGCTAGAGGCCAAAATCTACAGGTAGGCACTTTGCAAAAAACAGCTCTGTTGTCTTTCCAAAAATGGGATGTGTCCACGTTGTGTTTTGGGGCACCTCCTGTCGCAGCCGCTAGGCCTACCCACACAAGTGAGGTATCAGTTTTAACGAGAGACTTGGGGGAACGCTGGGTGGATGGAAATTTGTGGCTCCTCAAAGATTCCAGAACTTTCTGTCACCGAAATGTGATGAAAATATGTTTTTTTAGCCACATTTTGAGGTTTGCAAAGGATTCTGGGTAACAGAACCTGGTCAGAGCCCCACAAGTCACCCCATCTTGTTTTCCCCTAGGTCTCTAGTTTTCAAAAATGCACAGGTTTGGTAGGTTTTCCTAGGTGCCGGCTGAGCTAGACGCCAAAATCTACAGCTAGGCACTTTCCAAAAAACAGCTCTGTTTTCTTTAAAAAAATGGGATGTGGCCACGTTGTGTTTTGGGGTGGTGTCTGTCGCGGCCGCTAGGCCTACCCACACAAGTGAGGTATCATTTTTATCGGGAGACTTGGGGGAACGCTGGGTGGAAGGAAATTTGTGGCTCCTCTCAGATTCCAGAACTTTCTGTCACCGAAATGTGATGAAAATATGTTTTTTTAGCCAAATTTTGAGGTTTGCGAAGGATTCTGGGTAACAGAACCTGGTCAGAGCCCCACAAGTCACCCCATCTTGGATTCCCCTAGGTCTCTAGTTTTCAAGAATGCACAGGTTTGGTAGGTTTCCCTAGGTGCCGGCTGAGCTAGAGGCCAAAATCTACAGAGAGGCACTTTGCAAAAAACAGCTCTGTTTTCTTCCAAAAAATGGGATGTGGCCACGTTGTGTTTTGGGGGGTCGCCTGTCGCGGTCGCTGGGCCTACCCACACAAGTGAGGTATCATTTTTATCGGGAGATTTGGGGGAACGCTGGGTGGAAGGAAATTTGTGGTTCCTCTCAGATTCCAGGACTTTCTGTCACCGAAATGTGAGGAAAATGTGTTTTTTTACCCAAAGTTTGAGGTTTGCAAAGGATTCTAGGGTGACAGAACCTGGTCACAGCCCCACAAGTCACCCCGTCTTGGATTTCCCTAGGACTCTAGTTTAATAAATGCACATGTTTGGTAGGTTTCCCTAGGTGCCGGCTGAGCTAGAGGCCAAAATCTAAAGATAGGCACTTTCCAAAAAACAGCTCTGTTTTCTATCAAAAAATGGGATGTACTACGTTGTGTTTTGGGGTGCCTCCTGTCGCGGCCGCTAGGCCTACCCACACAAGTGAGGTATAATTTTTATCGGGAGACTTGGGGGAGCGCTGGGTGGAAGGAAATTTGTGGCCCCTCTCAGATTCCAGAACTTTCTGTCACCGAAATGGAAGGAAAATGTGTTTTTTTAGCCAAATTTTGAGGTTTGCAAAGGATTCTGGGTAACAGAACCTGGTCAGAGCCCCACAAGTCACCCCATCTTGGATTCCCCTAGGTGTCTAGTTTTCAAACATGAACAGGTTTGGTAGGTTTCCCTAGGTGCTGGCTAAGCTAGAGGCCACAATCTACAGGTAGGCACTTTGTAAAAAACAGCTCTGTTTTCTGTGATGTGTCCACGTTGTTTTTTGGGGCATATCCTGTTGTGGGCTCTAGGCCTGCCCACACAAGTGAGGTACCATTTTTATCGGGAGACTTGGGGGAACTCTGGGTGGGAGGAAATTTGTGGCTCCTCTCAGATTCCATAACTTTCTGTCACCAACATGTGAGGAAAATGTTTTTTTTTTGCCAAATTTTGAGGTTTGCAAAGGATTCTGGGTAACAGAACCTGGTCAGAGCCCCACAAGTCACCCCATCTTGGATTTCCCTAGGTCTCTAGTTTTAAAAAATGCACAGGTTTGGTAGGTTTCCCTCGGTGCCGGCTGAGCTAGAGGCCAAAATCTACAGGTAGGCACTTTGCAAAAAACAGCTCTGTTGTCTTTCAAAAAATTGGATTTGTCCACGTTGTGTTTCGGGGCATGTCCTGTCGCGGCCTCTAGTCCTACCCACACAAGTGAGATATCATTTTTATCGGGAGACTTAGGGGAACGCTGGGTGGAAGGAAATTCGTGGGTCCTCTCAGATTCCAGGACTTTCTGTCACCGAAATGTGAGGAAAATGTGATTTTTTAGCCAAAGTTTGAGGTTTGCAAAGGATTCTGGGTGACAGAACCTGGTCAGAGCCCCACAAGTCACCCCATCTTGGATTTCCCTAGGTCTCTAGTTTTAAAAAATGCACAGGTTTGGTAGGTTTCTCTAGGTGCCGGCTGAGCTAGAGGCCAAAATCTACAGGTAGGCACTTTGCAAAAAACAGCTATGTTGTCTTTCCAAAAATGGGATGTGTCCACGTTGTGTTTTGGGGCACCTCCTGTCGCAGCCGCTAGGCCTACCCACACAAGTGAGGAATCATTTTTATCAAGAGACTTGGGGGAACGCTGGGTGGATGGAAATTTGTGGCTCCTCACAGATTCCAGAACTTTCTGTCACCGAAATGTGATGAAAATATGTTTTTTTAGCCACATTTTGAGGTTTGCAAAGGATTCTGGGTAACAGAACCTGGTCAGAGCCCCACAAGTCACCCCATCTTGTTTTCCCCTAGGTCTCTAGTTTTCAAAAATGCACAGGTTTGGTAGGTTTCCCTAGGTGCCGGCTGAGCTAGACGCCAAAATCTACAGCTAGGCACTTTCCAAAAAACAGCTCTGTTTTCTTTAAAAAAATGGGATGTGGCCACGTTGTGTTTTGGGGTGGTGTCTGTCGCGGCCGCTAGGCCTACCCACACAAGTGAGGTATCATTTTTATCGGGAGACTTGGGGGAACGCTGGGTGGAAGGAAATTTGTGGCTCCTCTCAGATTCAAGGACTTTCTGTCACCGAAATGTGAGGAAAATGTGTTTTTTTAGCCAAAGATTGAGGCTTGCAAAGGATTCTGGGTGACAGAACCTGGTCAGAGCCCCACAAGTCACCCCATCTTGGATTTCCCTAGGTCTCTAGTTTTAAAAAATGCACAGGTTTGGTAGGTTTCCCTAGGTGCCGGCTGAGCTAGAGGCCAAAATCTACAGGTAGGCACTTTGCAAAAAACAGCTCTGTTTTCTTTCAAAAAATGGGATGTACCACGTTGTGTTTTGGGGTGCCTCCTGTCGCGCCAGCTAGGCTTACCCACACAAGTGAGGTATCATTTTTATCGGGAGACTTGGGGAAACAGCTCTGTTTTCTGTGATGTGTCCACGTTGTGTTTTGGGGCATATCCTGTCGCGGGCGCTAGGCCTATCCACACAAGTGAGGTACCATTTTTATCGGGAGACTTGGGGGAACCCTGGATGGAACGAAATTTGTGGCTCCTCTCAGATTCCAGAACTTTCTGTCACCGAAATGTAATGAAAATATGTTTTTTTAGCCAAATTTTGAGGTTTGCGAAGGATTCTGGGTAAATGAACCTGGTCAGAGCCCCACAAGTCACCCCATCTTGGATTCCCCTAGGTCTCTAGTTTTCAAGAATGCACAGGTTTGGTAGGTTTCCCTAGGTGCCGGCTGAGCTAGAGGCCAAAATCTACAGGGAGGCACTTTGCAAAAAACAGCTCTGTTTTCTTCCAAAAAATGGGATGTGGCTACGTTGTGTTTTGGGGGGTCGCTTGTCGCGGTCGCTGGGCCTACCCACACAAGTGAGGTATCATTTTTATCGGGAGACTTGGGGGAACGCTGGGTGGAAGGACATTTGTGGCTCCTCTCAGATTCCAGAACTTTCTGTCACCGAAATGTGAGGAAAATGTGTTTTTTTACCCAAAGTTTGAGGTTTGCAAAGGATTCTGGGTGACAGAACCTGGTCAGAGCCCCACAAGTCACCCCGTCTTGGATTTCCCTAGGACTCTAGTTTAATAAATGCACATGTTTGGTAGGTTTCCCTAGGTGCCGGCTGAGCTAGAGGCCAAAATCTAAAGGTAGGCACTTTCCAAAAAACAGCTCTGTTTTCTATCAAAAAATGGGATGTACCACGTTGTGTTTCGGGGTGCCTCCTGTCGCGGCCGCTAGGCCTGCCCACACAAGTGAGGTATCATTTTTATCGGGAGACTTGGGGGAACGCTGGGTAGAAGGAAATTTGTGGCTCCTCTCAGATTCCAGAACTTTCTGTCACCGAAATGGATGGAAAATGTGTTTTTTTAGCCAAATTTTGAGGTTTGCAAAGGATTCTGGGTAACAGAACCTGGTCAGAGCCCCACAAGTCACCCCATCTTGGATTCCCCTAGGTGTCTAGTTTTCAAACATGAACAGGTTTGGTAGGTTTCCCTAGGTGCTGGCTAAGCTAGAGGCCACAATCTACAGGTAGGCACTTTGTAAAAAACAGCTCTGTTTTCTGTGATGTGTCCACGTTGTGTTTTGGGGCATATCCTGTTGCGGGCTCTAGGCCTGCCCACACAAGTGAGGTACCATTTTTATCGGGAGACTTGGGGGAACTCTGGGTGGGAGGAAATTTGTGGCTCCTCTCAGATTCCATAACTTTCTGTCACCGACATGTGAGGAAAATGTTTTTTTTTAGCCAAATTTTGAGGTTTGAAAAGGATTCTGGGTAACAGAACCTGCTCAGAGCCCCACAAGTCACCCCATCTTGGATTCCCCTAGGTCTCTAGTTTTCAAAAATGTACAGGTTTGGTAGGTTTCCCTAGGTGCCGGCTGAGCTAGAGGCCAAACTCTACAGGTAGGCACTTTGCAAAATACAGCTCTGCTTTATGTGATGTGTCCACGTTGTGTTTTGGGGCATATCCTGTTGTGGGCGCTAGGCCTACCCACACAAGTGAGGTACCATTTTTATCGGGAGACTTGGGGGAACGCTGGGTAGAATAAAATTTGTGGCTCCTCTCAGATTCCGGAACTTTCTGTCACCGAAATGTGATGAAAATATGTTTTTTTAGCCACATTTTGAGGTTTGCAAAGGATTCTGGGTAACAGAACCTGGTCAGAGCCCCACAAGTCACCCCATCTTGGTTTCCCCTAGGTCTCTAGTTTTCAGAAAAGCACAGGTTTGGTAGGTTTCCCTAGGTGCTGTCTGAGCTAGAGGCCAAAATCTACAGGGAGGCACTTTGCAAAAAACAGCTCTGTTTTCTTTAAAAAAATGGGAAGTGTCCACGTTGTGTTTTGGGGCGCTTCCTGTTGCGGCCGCTAGGCCTACCCACACAAGTGAGGTATCACTTTTATCGGGAGACTTGGGGGAACGCTGGGTGGAAGGAAATTTGTGGGTCCTCTCAGATTCCAGGACTTTCTGTCACCGAAATGTGAGGAAAATTTGTTGTTTTAGCCAAAGTTTGAGGCTTGCAAAGGATTCTGGGTGACAGAACCTGGTCAGAGCCCCACAAGTCACCCCATCTTGGATTTCCCTAGGTCTCTACTTTTAAAAAATGCACAGATTTGGTAGGTTTCCCTCAGTGCCGGCTGAGCTAGAGGCCAAAATCTACAGGTAGGCACTTTGCAAAAAACAGCTCTGTTGTCTTTAAAAAAATGGGATGTGTCCACGTTGTGTTTCGGGGCATGTCCTGTCGCGGCCGCTAGGCCTACCCACACAAGTGAGGTATCATTTTTATCGGGAGACTTGGGGGAACGCTGGGTGGAAGGAAATTGGTGGTTCCTCTCAGATTCCAGGACTTTCTGTCACCGAAATGAGAGGAAAATGTGTTTTTTTACCCAAAGTTTGAGGTTTGCAAAGGATTCTGGGTGACAGAACCTGGTCAGAGCCCCACAAGTCACCCCATCTTGGATTTCCCTAGGACTCTAGTTTAATAAATGCACATGTTTGGTAGGTTTCCCTAGGTGCCGGCTGAGCTAGAGGCCAAAATCTAAAGGTAGGCACTTTCCAAAAAACAGCTCTGTTTTCTATAAAAAAATGGGATGTACCACGTTGTGTTTCGGGGTGCCTCTTGTCGCGGCCGCTAGGCCTACCCACACAAGTGAGGTATAATTTTTATCGGGAGACTTGGGGGAGCGCTGGGTGGAAGGAAATTTGTAGCTCCTCTCAGATTCCAGAACTTTCTGTCACCGAAATGGAAGGAAAATGTGTTTTTTTAGCCAAATTTTGAGGTTTGCAAAGGATTCTGGGTAACAGAACCTGGTCAGAGCCCCACAAGTCACCCCATCTTGGATTCCCCTAGGTGTCTAGTTTTCAAACATGAATAGGTTTGGTAGGTTTCCCTAGGTGCCGGCTAAGCTAGAGGCCACAATCTACAGGTAGGCACTTTGTAAAAAACAGCTCTGTTTTCTGTGATGTGTCCACGTTGTGTTTTGGGGCATATCCTGTCGCGGGCTCTAGGCCTGCCCACACAAGTGAGGTACCATTTTTATCGGGAGACTTGGGGGAACTCTGGGTGGGAGGAAATTTGTGGCTCCTCTCAGATTCCATAACTTTCTGTCACCGAAATGTGAGGAAAATGTTTTTTTTTAGCCAAATTTTGAGGTTTGCAAAGGATTCTGGGTAACAGAACCTGCTCAGAGCCCCACAAGTCACCCCATCTTGGATTCCCCTAGGTCTCTAGTTTTCAAAAATGTACAGGTTAGGTAGGTTTCCCTAGGTGCCGGCTGAGCTAGAGGCCAAAATCTACAGGTAGGCACTTTGCAAAATACAGCTCTGTTTTCTGTGATGTGTCCACGTTGTGTTTTGGGGTGCCTCCTGTTGCGGCCGCTAGGCCTACCCACACAAGTGAGGTATCACTTTTATCGGGAGACTTGGGGGAACGCTGGGTGGAAAGAAATTTGTGGGTCCTCTCAGATTCCAGGACTTTCTGTCACCGAAATGTGAGGAAAATTTGTTGTTTTAGCCAAAGTTTGAGGCTTGCAAAGGATTCTGGGTGACAGAACCTGGTCAGAGGCCCACAAGTCACCCCATCTTGGATTTCCCTAGGTCTCTAGTTTTAAAAAATGCACAGATTTGGTAGGTTTCCCTCGGTGCCGGCTGAGCTAGAGGCCAAAATCTACAGGTAGGCACTTTGCAAAAAACAGCTCTGTTGTCTTTCAAAAAATGGGATGTGTCCACGTTGTGTTTCGGGGCATGTCCTGTCGCGGCCGCTAGGCCTACCCACACAAGTGAGGTATCATTTTTATCGGGAGACTTGGGGGAACGCTGGGTGGAAGGAAATTCGTGGGTCCTCTCAGATTCCAGGACTTTCTGTCACCGAAATGTGAGGAAAATGTGTTTTTTTATCCAAAGTTTGAGGTTTGCAAAGGATTCTGGGTGACAGAACCTGGTTAGAGCCCCACAAGTCACCACATCTTGGATTTCCCTAGGTCTCTAGTTTTAAAAAATGCACAGGTTTGGTAGGTTTCCCTAGGTGCCGGCTGAGCTAGAGGCCAAAATCTACAGGTAGGCACTTTGCAAAAAACAGCTCTGTTGTCTTTCAAAAAATGGGATGTGTCCACGTTGTGTTTTGGGGCACCTCCTGTCGCAGCCGCTAGGCCTACCCACACAAGTGAGGTATAATTTTTATCGAGAGACTTGGGGGAACGCTGGGTGGATGGAAATTTGTGGCTCCTCTCAGATTCCAGAACTTTCTGTCACCGAAATATGACCAAAATGTGTTTTTTTAGACAAATTTTGAGGTTTGCAAAGGATTCTGGGTAACAGAATCTGGTCAGAGCCCCACAAGTCACCCCATCTTGGATTCCCCTAGGTGTCTAGTTTTAAATAATGCACAGGTTTTGTAGGTTTCCCTAGGTGCCGGCTGAGCTAGAGGCCAAAATCTACAGGTAGGCACTTTGCAAAAATTAGCTCTGTTTTCTGTGATGTGCCCATGTTGTGTTTTGGGGCATATCCTGTCGCGGGCACTAGGCCTACCCACACAAGTGAGGTATCATTTTTATCGGGAGACTTGGGGGAACGCTCGGTGGAAGGAAATTTGTGGCTCCTCTCAGATTGCAGAACTTTCTGTCACCGAAATGTGAGGAAAATGTGTTTTTTTAGCCAAATTCTGTGGTTTGCAAAGGATTCTGGGTAACAGAACCTGGTCAGAGCCCCACAAGTCACCCCATATTGGATTCCCCTAGGTGTCTAGTTTTCAAAAATGCACAGGTTTGGTAGGTTTCCCTAGGTGCCGGCTTAGCTAGAGGCCAAAATCTACAGGTAGGCACTTTGCAAAAAACAGCTCTGTTGTCTTTCAAAAAATGGGATGTGTCCACGTTGTGTTTTGGGGTATCTCTTGTCGCAGCCGCTAGGCCTAGCCACACAAGTGAGGTATCATTTTTATCGGGAGAATTGCGGGAACGCTGGGTGGAAGGAAATTTGTGGCTCCTCTCAGATTCCAGAACTTTCTGTCACCGAAATGTGAGGAAAATGTGTTTTTTTAGACAAATTTTGAGGTTTGCAAAGGATTCTGGGTAACAGAACCTGGTCAGAGCCCCACAAGTCACCCCATATTGGATTCCCCTAGGTGTCTAGTTTTAAAAAATGCACAGGTTTGGTAGGTTTCCCTAGGTGCCGGCTTAGCTAGAGGCCAAAATCTACAGGTAGGCACTTTGCAAAAAACAGCTCTGTTTTCTGTGATGTGTCCCCGTTGTGTTTTGGGGCATATCCTGTCGCGGGCACTAGGCCTACCCACATAAGTGAGGTACCATTTTTATCCGGAGACTTGGGGGAACGCTGGGTGGAAGGAAATTTGTGGCTCCTCTCAGATTTCATAACCTTATGTCACCGAAATGTGATGAAAATATGTTTTTTTAGCAAAATTTTGAGGTTTGAAAAGGATTCTGGGTAACAGAACCTGGTCAGAGCCCCACAAGTCACCCCATCTTGGATTCCCCTAGGTCTCTAGTTTTCAAAAATGCACAGGTTTGGTAGGTTTCCCTAGGTGCCGGCTGAGCTAGAGGCCAAAATCTACAGGTAGGCACTTTGCAAAAATTAGCTCTGTTTTCTGTGATGTGCCCATGTTGTGTTTTGGGGCATATCCTGTCGCGGGCACTAGGCCTACCCACACAACTGAGGTACCATTTTTATCGGGAGACTTGGGGGAACGCTGGGTGGAAGCAAATTTGTGGCTCCTCTCAGATTCCAGAACTTTCTGTCACCGAAATGTGATGAAAATATGTTTTTTTAGCCAAATTTTGAGATTTGCAAAGGATTCTGGGTAACAGAACCTGGTCAGAGCCCCACAAGTCACCCCATCTTGGATTCCCCTAGGTCTCTAGTTTTCAAAAATGCACAGGTTTGGTAGGTTTCCCTAGGTGCCGGGTGAGCTAGAGGCCAAAATCTACAGGTAGGCACTGTGCAAAAAACTGCTCTGTTTTCTTTCAGAAAATGGGATGTGTCCACGTTGTGTTTTGGGGCGCATTCTGTCGCGGCCGCTAGGCCTACCCACACAAGTGAGGTATCATTTTTATCGGGAGACTTGGGGGAACGCTTGGTGGAAGGAAATTTTTGGCTCCTCTCAGATTGCAGAACTTTCTGTCACCGAAATGTGAGGAAAATGTGTTTTTTTAGCCAAATTCTGTGGTTTGCAAAGGATTCTGGGTAACAGAACCTGGTCAGAGCCCCACAAGTCACCCCATATTGGATTCCCCTAGGTGTCTAGTTTTCAAAAATGCACAGGTTTGGTAGGTTTCTCTAGGTGCCGGCTTAGCTAGAGGCCAAAATCTACAGGTAGGCACTTTGCAAAAAACAGCTCTGTTGTCTTTCAAAAAATGGGATGTGTCCACGTTGTGTTTTGGGGCATCTCCTGTCGCAGCCGCTAGGCCTACCCACACAAGTGAGGTATCATTTTTATCGGGAGAATTGCGGGAACGCTGGGTGGAAGGAAATTTGTGGCTCCTCTCAGATTCCAGAACTTTCTGTCACCGAAATGTGAGGAAAATGTGTTTTTTTAGACAAATTTTGAGGTTTGCAAAGGATTCTGGGTAACAGAACCTGGTCAGAGCCCCACAAGTCACCCCATATTGGATTCCCCTAGGTGTCTAGTTTTCAAAAATGCACAGGTTTGGTAGGTTTCCCTAGGTGCCGGCTTAGCTAGAGGCCAAAATCTACAGGTAGGCACTTTGCAAAAAACAGCTCTGTTTTCTGTGATGTGTCCCCGTTGTGTTTTGGGGCATATCCTGTCGCGGGCACCAGGCCTACCCACATAAGTGAGGTACCATTTTTATCCGGAGACTTGGGGGAACGCTGGGTGGAAGGAAATTTGTGGCTCCTCTCAGATTTCATAACCTTATGTCACCGAAATGTGATGAAAATATGTTTTTTTAGCAAAATTTTGAGGTTTGAAAAGGATTCTGGGTAACAGAACCTGGTCAGAGCCCCACAAGTCACCCCATCTTGGATTCCCCTAGGTCTCTAGTTTTCAAAAATGCACAGGTTTGGTAGGTTTCCCTGGGTGCCGGCTGAGCTAGAGGCCAAAATCTACAGGTAGGCACTTTGCAAAAAACTGCTCTGTTTTCTTTCAGAAAATGGGTTGTGTCCACGTTGTGTTTTGGGGTGCATCCTGTCGCGGCTGCTAGGCCTACCCACACAAGTGAGGTATCATTTTTATCTGGAGAATTGCGGGAACGCTGGGTGGAAGGAAATTTGTGGCTCCTCTCAGATTCCAGAACTTTCTGTCACCGAAATGTGAGGAAAATGTGTTTTTTTAGACAAATTTTGAGGTTTGCAAAGGATTCTGGGTAACAGAACCTGGTCAGAGCCCCACAAGTCACCCCATATTGGATTCCCCTAGGTGTCTAGTTTTAAAAAATGCACAGGTTTGGTAGGTTTCCCTAGGTGCCGGCTTAGCTAGAGGCCAAAATCTACAGGTAGGCACTTAGCAAAAAACAGCTCTGTTTTCTTTCAAAAAATGGGATGTGTCCACGTTGTGTTTTGGGGCATATCCTGTCGGGGGCACTAGGCCTACCCACAAAAGTGAGGTACCATTTTTATCCGGAGACTTGGGGGAACGCTGGGTGGAAGGAAATTTGTGGCTCCTCTCAGATTCCAGAACTTTCTGTCACCGAAATGTGATGAAAATATGTTTTTTTAGCCAAAGTTTGAGGTTTGCAAAGGATTCTGGCTAACAGAACCTGGTCAGAGCCCCACAAGTCACCCCATCTTGGATTCCCCTAGGTCTCTAGTTTTCAAAAATGCACAGATTTGTTAGGTTTCCCTAGGTGCCGGCTGAGCTAGAGGCCAAAATCTACAGGTAGGCGATTGCAAAAAACAGCTCTGTTTTCTTTAAAAAAATGGGATGTGTCCACGTTGTGTTTTGGGACACTGTGTGTCGCGGCCGCTAGGCCTACCCACGCTAGTGAGGTATCATTTTTATCGGGAGACTTGGGGGAACGCTGGGTGGATGGAAATGTGTGGCTCCTCTCAGATTCCAGAACTTTCTGTCACCGAAATGTGAGGAAAATTTGTTTTTTTAGCCAAAGTTTGAGATTTGCAAAGGATTCTGGGTAACAGAACCTGGTCAGAGCCCCATAAGTCACCCCATCTTGGATTCCCCTAGGTCTCTAGTTCTCAAAGATGCACAGGTTTGGTAGGTTTCCCTAGGTGCCGGCTGAGCTAGAGGCCAAAATCTACAGGTAGGCACTTTGCAAAAAACAGCTCTGTTTTCTGTGATGTGTCCACGTTGTGTTTTGGGGCATATCCTGTCGCTGGCGCTAGGCCTACCCACACAAGTGAGGTATCATTTTTATCGGGAGAATTGCGGGAACGCTGGGTGGAAGGAAATTTGTGGCTCCTCTCAGATTCCAGAACTTTCTGTCACCGAAATGTGAGGAAAATATGTTTTTTTAGCCAAATTTTGAGGTTTGCAAAGGATTCTGGGTAACAGAACCTGGTCAGAGCCCCACAAGTCACCCCATATTGGATTCCCCTAGGTGTCTAGTTTTCAAAAATGCACAGGTTTGGTAGGTTTCCCTAGTTGCCGGCTTAGCTAGAGGCCAAAATCTACAGGTAGGCACTTTGCAAAAAACAGCTCTGTTTTCTGTGATGTGTCCCCGTTGTGTTTTGGGGCATATCCTGTCGCGGGCACTAGGCCTTCCCACACAAGTGAGGTACCATTTTTATCCAGAGACTTGGGGGAACGCTGGGTGGAAGGAAATTTGTGGCTCCTCTCAGATTCCAGAACTTTCTGTCACCGAAATGTGATGAAAATATGTTTTTTTAGCCAACTTTTGAGGTTTGCAAAGGATTCTGGATAACAGAACCTGGTCAGAGCCCCACAAGTCACCCCATCTTGGATTCCCCTAGGTCTCTAGTTTTCAAAAATGCACAGATTTGGAAGGTTTCCCTAGGTGCCGGCTAAGCTAGAGGCCAAAATCTACAGGTAGGCACTTTGCAAAACACAGATCTGTTTTCTTTCAAAAAATGGGATGTGTCCACGTTGTGTTTTGGGACATTTCGTGTCAAAGCCGCTAGGCTTACCCACGCTAGTGAGGTATCATTTTTATCGGGAGACTTGGGGGAACGCTGGGTGGAAGGAAATTTGAGGCTCCTCTCAGATTCCAGAACTTTCTGTCACCGAAATGTGAGGAAAATGTGTTTTTTTAGCCACATTTTGAGGTTTGCAAAGGATTCTGGGTAACAGAACCTGGTCAGAGCCCCATAAGTCACCCCATCTTGGATTCCCCTAGGTCTCTAGTTCTCAAAAATGCACAGGTTTGGTAGGTTTCCCTATGTGCCGGCTGAGCTAGAGGCCAAAATCTACAGGTAGGCACTTTGCAAAAAACAGCTCTGTTTTCTGTGATGTGTCCACGTTGTGTTTTGGGGCATATCCTGTCGCTGGCGCTAGGCCTACCCACACAAGTGAGGTACCATTTTTATCGGGAGACTTGGGGGAACACTGGGTGGAAGGAAATTTGTGGCTCCTCTCAGATTCCAGAACTTTCTGTCACCGAAATGTGAGGAAAATATGTTTTTTTAGCCAAATTTTGAGGTTTGCAAAGGATTATGGCTAACAGAACCTGGTCAGAGCCCCACAAGTCACCCCATCTTGGATTCCCCTAGGTCTCTAGTTTTCAAAAATGCACAGGTTTGGTAGGTTTCCCTAGGTGCCGGCTGAGCTAGAGGCCAAAATCTACAGGTAGGCAATTTGCAAAAAAACAGCACAGTTTTCTGTCAAAACATGGGATGTGCCCACTTTGTGTTTTGGGACATTTCCTGTCGCGGGCGCTAGGACTACTCACATAAGTGAGGTATCATTTTTATTGGGAGACTTGGGGGAACGCTGGGTGGAAGGAAATTTGTGGCTCCTCTCAGATTCCAGAACTTTCTGTCACCGAAATGTGAGGAAACTGTGTTTTTTTAGCCACATTTTGAGGTTTGCAAAGGATTCTGGGTAACAGAACCTGCTCAGAGCCCCACAGTTCACCCCATCTTGGATTCCCCTAGGTCTCTAGTTTTCAAAAGTGCACAGGTTTGGTAGGTTTCCTTAGGTGCTGGCTGAGCTAGAGGCCAAAATCTACAGGTAGGCACTTTGCAAAAAACAGCTCTGTTTTCTGTGATGTGTCCATGTTGTGTTTTGGGGCATATCCTGTCACGGGCGCTGGGCCTACCCACACAAGTGAGGTACCATTTTTATTGGGAGACTTGGGGGAATGCTGGGTGGAAGGAAATTTATGGCTCCTCTCAGATTCCAGAACTTTCTGTCACCGAAATGTGAGGAAAATATGTTTTTTTAGCCAAATTTTGAGGTTTGCAAAGGATTCTGGCTAACAGAACCTGGTCAGAGCCCCACAAGTCACCCCATCTTGGATTCCCCTAGGTCTCTGTTTTTCTAAATTGCACAGGTTTGGTAGGTTTCCCTAGGTGCCGGATGAGCTAGAGGCCAAAATCTACAGGTAGGCACTTTGCAAATAACAGCTCTGTTTTCTGTCAAAAAATGGGATGTGCCCACTTTGTGTTTTGGGACATTTCCTGTCGCGGCGCTAGGACTACCCACACAAGTGAGGTATCATTTTTATCGGGAGACTTGGGGGAACGTTGGGTGGAAGGAAATTTGTGGCTCCTCTCAGGTTCCAGAACTTTCTGTCACCGAAATGTGAGGAAAATGTGTTTTTTTAGACAAATTTTGAGGTTTGCAAAGGATTCTGGGTAACAGAACCTGGTCAGAGCCCCACAAGTCACCCCATCTTGGATTCCCCTAGGTCTCTAGTTTTTAAAAATGCACAGGTTTGGTAGGTTTCCCTAGGTGCCTGCTGAGCTAGAGGCCAAAATCTACAGGTAGGCGCTTTGCAAAAAAACAGCTCTGTTTTCTGTGATGTGTCCACGTTGTGTTTTGGGGCATATCCTGTCGCGGGCGCTAGGTCTACCCACACAAGTGAGGTATCATTTGTATCGGGAGACTTGAGGGAACATAGAATAGCAAAACAAGTGTTATTGCCCCTTGTCTTTCTCTACTTTTTTCCTTTCCAAATGTAAGACAGTGTGGAAAAAAGACGTCTATTTGAGAAATGCCCTGTAATTCACATGCTAGTATGGGCACCCCGGAATTCAGAGATGTGCAAATAACCACTGCTTCTCAACACCTTATCTTGTGCCTATTTTGGAAATACAAAGGTTTTCTTTTACTCTTTATATTTCAGCAAATGAATTGCTGTATACCCGGTATAGAATGAAAACCCACTGCAGGGTGCAGGTCATTTATTGGCTCTGGGTACCTAGAGTTCTTGATGAACCTACAAGCCCTATATATCCCCGCAACCAGAAGAGTCCAGCAGACGTAGCACTATATTGCTTTCGAAAATCTGATATTGCAGGAAAAAGTTACAGAGTAAAATGTAGAGGAAAATAGTTGTTTTTTTCACCTCAATTTCAATATTTTTCTTTTTCAGTTGTTATTTTCAGTAGGAAACCCTTGTAGGATCTACACAAATTACCCCTTGCTGAATTCAGAATTCTGTCTACTTTTCAGAAATGTTGCGGTGTCTGGGATCCAGCTTTGGTTTCATTCCCATTTCTGTCACTGACTGGAAGGAGGCTGAAAGCACAAAAAAACGTAAAAATGGGGTATGCCCCAGTAAAATGCCAAAATTGTGTTGAAAAATTGGGTTTTCTGATTCAAGTTTGCCTGTTCCTAAAAGCTGGGAAGCTGGTGATTTTAGCACCGCAAACCCTTTGTTGATGCCCTTTTCAGGGAAAAAAGCACAAGCCTTCTTCTGCAGACCCTTTTTCCCATTATTTTGAAAAACAAAAATGTTCACTGTATTTTGGCTAATTTATTGGCCTCCTTCTGGGGAGCCCACAAAGTCTGGGTACCTCTAGAATCCCTAGGATGTTGGAAAAATAGGACGCAAATTTGGCTTGGCTAGTGTATGTGGACAAAAAGTTATGAGGGCCTAAGCGCAAACTGCCCCAAATAGCCCAAAAAAGGCTCGGCACAGGAGGGGGAAAAGGCCTGGCAGCGACGGGGTTAATGTCTCTGGATTCTTAATTTAAAATCCTAATGTATGTGGAACTTGGATTTTAAATTATCATTCCGAAAAAGCCAATTTTAGAAAGTTGGCATTTTCTTGCCTTAGCCATTTGGTGCCTGCAGCCTATCTCTGGGTCACATGCCTTGGTGTGGGTGACAGTTGGGCTTTGTGTATTCCTCAAACACAGCCACAAACAATGGGATCTTAGGTGGGACTGGATAGGCAATCACTGGCTGGATGGGAGGAAGGAGCTGCACCCAGCCTCGATTACCCCTTAATAATAGGAGAGAGCAGGACTCGCTGAGTTATACTCCGTGGAATTCTTAAGAGTCCACAGAGTTCCACAAGTGGCAGAATTGGGTATGTTCCTCTGCTCATAGTGATTTTAAGTGCTGAGAGCTTGTCTCACACTGTGCACTCAGCACAAATGGCACCATGCTGTGCGCTGGATGGTGCTACTTCTTTCTGCCACTCAAGTAGATTTTCTACTGAAACTGCAGCTTTCTCAGTGAAACAGCTGCATTTTCAATGTGAGACAGCCATGACTGCTCATGTAGAGAAATCTCAGTGGGAAGTGTCCTAGCACTCACTTTTTTAGCTCATGTTCACCAACTTAATGTGAGTATTTCTGGAACTCCAGCAGAACTCAGCAAACTCCACCAGAGGGGTTGAGTTTAGTGCCCACCCCTACTAAGTAGGCTGTGTCTTGTCTCGACACAAAGGGCAGCATAACTCTCTGCAGTTAGTCTGGAGTCAGTGCCAGGAAAGCAGGACATCTGTGCACTCCAAAGGCGGGCCTCTAGAAGCTTCTCACTGCTTCAAACACACAACTGTGAATAAAAGAAGGGCCTCAGATACCACCACTTCAGTACACATCTGTACCTGTGGATACTCTGCCGGGAAAGAGGACTGCTGTCCTGGTACAAGGACTGCCATTCTGCTGGACTGCTGCTCTTAAGGAACCCCCTGCTATACTTTCCGGCAACCCATCTTGAACCCAGGACCCCAGAATGACTCAAAGGGCTAGTCTGCTGTCCTCCTGATGTGAGCTCCAGTGGCATAAAAGAATCTCCAACAGCTTCTGGAGCCATCTACAGTGAACTCCAGATCCCAAAGTGGTGCCTCTAAGGTCCCTGGTGATTAGTGTAGCTCAGCAGGCTCTTAGTTCAAGCTTTTGGGCTCTTTGTGAAGGTAAATAGGCCCATTCCCACCGGAACTATGCTGTTCATACCAAAAATCATTGTGAGCCAAAACTAACCTGTCTATTCACACAGAAGCATCAACAGCTCGGGGGGCCCGGTTAGCACTACGGTGACTACCATCCGTGACGCACTCCTTGTTCCTCACAACCCTCTCCAACCCGAACAGAACTCTTTCCACAAAACTTGAGAAGATAAACCTTCAGCTGAACTATTCTGGGACTCTATACGATCTGCATTGCATCGCGGTCAGCTTGGACTTAACAGGTCCAGTGTCACCAGATAGCTGCAGTTGGCACTTTTTGCTTTTAGGCGCTATATTGCTGTTTATTCTTTAACAATTCATAACAATGGTTTTACTGATTGGATGTTGGCATTTTGATCATGTTTTATTTATTAAATTCTGCTTTATTTTTCTAATTTGTGGGATCTTTTTTATGTTGTGTTGTCACTCACTTACTGTTTGAAGTGTTGTACAAATACTTTACATAATACCTCTAAGTTAAGCCTGGCTGCTCTGTGCCAAGCTATTAGGGGGGTGAGCACTGGTTAATTTAGGGTTTTCTTGCACCTTACCCTGACAACATTATGGTTGCTGCTTG
The DNA here is from genome assembly GCF_031143425.1 of Pleurodeles waltl. Lineage (NCBI taxonomy): Eukaryota > Metazoa > Chordata > Amphibia > Caudata > Salamandridae > Pleurodeles > Pleurodeles waltl. The sequence goes on along the minus strand of NC_090449.1, from coordinate 354,173,161 downwards.
ACCAGGGCCTCACCAGTCAACCTTTAACCCAATTTTTAAGAATTATGAATTGATTGAATGCAAGAATTAAAAGTATTTATACTTTGCTCATTGCATATGTCATTTTTAAGTGTTCATATTTTTATGATATATTAATTGCAATTATTTTTATGTCACCTTATGATATGTCAAATATTGTATTTAAACATTTAGCATGTTTTAGATGTTTAAGTAATTTAAGAACATGGATTTCCCAACATGTTAGCTAAATCTCTGTATGTTGAATATTCCCCTATGATATCAATTTCAGACATTCAAGCCAGGAAGGACATAAAGCCCCTTAGGTCCAGCTAAATTTCAAGTAGGCCCAGCTCGTTCCTAGGGAATGGAAGTCACCATATCCTCAATTTTAGATAATGAAAGTCATTATTTCCCTCAATTAATGCAGAATCATTGCCACGTTTGACACAGATTTCATCTGACCTTATCATTCCAAGAATTGTGAAAGTGTCAAGCCATTCAGACAATGATAGCTATCACACCTAATCTAACAAGTCTGGAACAAGTGTCTGGTTATCAAAATGTCAACGTCAAATAAGAGCAAACACAGAACACAGTGGCAGAATTGGGTATGTTCCTCTGCTCATAGTGATTTTAAGTGCTGAGAGTTTGTCTCACACTGTGCACTCAGCACAAATGGCACCATGCTGTGCGCTGGATGGTGCTACTTCTTTCTGCCACTCAAGTAGATTTTCTACTGAAACTGCAGCTTTCTCAGTGAAACAGCTGCATTTTCAATGTGAGCCAGCCATGACTGCTCATGTAGAGAAATCTCAGTGGGAAGTGTCCTAGCACTCACTTTTTTAGCTCATGTTCACCAAATTAATGTGAGTATTTCTGGAACTCCAGCAGAACTCAGCAAACTCCACCAGAGGGGTTGAGTTTAGTGCCCACCCCTACTAAGTAGGCTGTGTCTTGTCTCGACACAAAGGGCAGCATAACTCTCTGCAGTTAGTCTGGAGTCAGTGCCAGGAAAGCAGGACATCTGTGCACTCCAAAGGCGGGCCTCTAGAAGCTTCTCACTGCTTCAAACACACAACTGTGAATAAAAGAAGGGCCTCAGATACCACCACTTCAGTACACATCTGTACCTGTGGATACTCTGCCGGGAAAGAGGACTGCTGTCCTGGTACAAGGACTGCCATTCTGCTGGACTGCTGCTCTTAAGGAACCCCCTGCTATACTTTCCGGCAACCCATCTTGAACCCAGGACCCCAGAATGACTCAAAGGGCTAGTCTGCTGTCCTCCTGATGTGAGCTCCAGTGGCATTAAAGAATCTCCAACAGCTTCTGGAGCCATCTACAGTGAACTCCGGACCCCAAAGTGGTGCCTCTAAGGTCCCTGGTGATTAGTGTAGCTCAGCAGGCTCTTAGTTCAAGCTTTTGGGCTCTTTGTGAAGGTAAATAGGCCCATTCCCACCGGAACTATGCTGTTCATACCAAAAATCATTGTGAGCCAAAACTAACCTGTCTATTCACACAGAAGCATCAACAGCTCGGGGGGCCCGGTTAGCACTACGGTGACTACCATCCATGACGCACTCCTTGTTCCTCACAACCCTCTCCAACCCGAACAGAACTCTTTCCACAAAACTTGAGAAGATAAACCTTTAGCTGAACTATTCTGGGACTCTATACGATCTGCATTGCATCGCGGTCAGCTTGGACTTAACAGGTCCAGTGTCACCAGATAGCTGCAGTTGGCACTTTTTACTTTTAGGCGCTATATTGCTGTTTATTCTTTAACAATTCATAACAATGGTTTTACTGATTGGATGTTGGCATTTTGATCATGTTTTATTTATTAAATTCTGCTTTATTTTTCTAATTTGTGGGATCTTTTTTATGTTGTGTTGTCACTCACTTACTGTTTGAAGTGTTGCACAAATACTTTACATAATACCTCTAAGTTAAGCCTGGCTGCTCTGTGCCAAGCTATTAGGGGGGTGAGCACTGGTTAATTTAGGGTTTTCTTGCACCTTACCCTGACAACATTATGGTTGCTGCTTGACCAGGGCCTCACCAGTCAACCTTTAACCCAATTTTTAAGAATTATGAATTGATTGAATGCAAGAATTAAAAGTATTTATACTTTGCTTATTGCATATGTCATTTTTAAGTGTTCATATTTTTATGATATATTAATTGCAATTATTTTTATGTCACCTTATGATATGTCATATATTGTATTTAAACATTTAGCATGTTTTAGATTTTTAAGTAATTTAAGAACATGGATTTCCCAACATGTTAGCTAAATCTCTGTATGTTGAATATTCCCCTATGATATCAATTTCAGACATACAAGCCAGGAAGGACATAAAGCCCCTTAGGTCCAGCTAAATTTCAAGTAGGCCAGCTCGTTCCTAGGGAATGGAAGTCACCATATCCTCAATTTTAGATAATGAAAGTCATTATTTCCCTCAATTAATGCAGAATCATTGCCACGTTTGACACAGATTTCATCTGACCTTATCATTCTAAGAATTGTGAAAGTGTCAAGCCATTCAGACAATGATAGCTATCACACCTAATCTAACAAGTCTGGAACAAGTGTCTGGTTATCAAAATGTCAACTCAAATAAGAGCAAACACAGATACATTTCCAAAGTAGTGTAATCTCAATGAATTACATTTACCTTATATGTTTGTAATGATGCTCACCTTAAAATACCCAATCTATGTCAGAGATTTCTAAACTTATATCAGGAATTCCAATCTCTGATAAGCTTTATTTTATAAGGACTGTCACTTGACCACTTGTGAAAAGAGGTCTTTCCCTCAGGTTATCTCACTATGCTGCCGGAGACATTGCAGAAGGTGAACTGAAAGGCATCTGCTATATCGCATTTGATAAATGAGTGAGCTGAGTGCAGGAAAAAGGATGCTGTGTGGTGGGTATTTTCCTTTTTCAGAGAATACTGCCTTCCTGCCTCACTGATAACTACAGCTTTTGCTCTCAGCAAGGTATGCACTGCGTTGCTGCTCCTTAAGAAGGTTGCAAGTACTACTTTCCATGCTCTCATAGTGTAGCACATAGAAGTAGGTTTTATGGTGTGAGGTTTTTAGATGACATTTTAAACATGTTAGGAAATTTCATTTTATTCTCATTGTTCACAACATGCCTATTTGCTGTATTTATATATATGTGCTGAGAAACCGATTCAACCCTGTTGTAATAAATGCTTTTAGTTGCAAGTGTCTCTTTTTGTTAGTTCCATTTCTACGTGTAATAATATTAAAGAGTGAAATAGGTTGGTTTACGGTTTACTGATCCGAGTTTAGAGATTGATAGTAACCCAAAACAATGATTCCACTTCAGCAACATATTGAGTGGGGTTCTCTAGGGCTTTTACATTCAGGACTAGTGCTCTAAACCAAATTCATTTGTTTCAACAATGGGCGTGTAGCAGAGCCGACGTGACTCCACTACAAGTCGTTCCCCCGAGAGGCATGGGACAGTGCCCTGATGGTGCCTTCCAGAACATGGAAGCCGCGTCACAGGATGACGACCCGGTTATCCGGAAGCAAACAAGCCAAAGTGGAAGTGCAGTGAGACCAAAGGGAGGAAAAACCCTGCCAGAAACGCCGGACAAGGAAGAAGAGTACGAGAGGTCAAGACGAGGAGAAGAAACAGGTGACGGCTCGTCGAGAAGACTCACCGCTCAGTGTTTTACAACACCGCAGTGCCAACCACGTCCCTGGAGCGACGTGGCTTTCAGAGGTACATGCCTGCATACTAAACCCCCCAGGGTAGTATTGGTGAAAGGGGTTCTATAAGCCTTTCATTTCCTGTGTTCATTGTATTTTATTTTATTTCCCTTTTTGAGACACTGGGAATTTCCTTTTTTTTTTTTTTTTTCCTCTCTTCTTTGTTGTTGTAGTTTGTTTGTTTTGTTTTCCCTTACTTGTGGCTGCCGGGTTAGAAGAAACATGAGTCTATGGACAGGACCAGGTCTTATAAGCCCTGAGGGTCCTCTTGTGCCTTCATTCAAAGAAACTCATTTTTCTTGGATTTCCCTAAGCCTAGATATTTTCTTTTCTTGGGACAATTATTTCACTGGATTCACTCTCCCCTGGCTTCTTGGTGAGATGTCCCACACACCCTACCCACAAACTAAGAGGTCTGAAAGGAAAGACCCTTACCTGTATTATATTTCTTTTTTCCTTCTCCTTTACCTCCGGGGATGACGCCGACGCCGCTCTTCTCCATGAACTCCTCTGTCCCTGAGCAATAAAAGAGAGAGAAAAGGACAGTTAACAAACGGATGAAGAAAGGACTTGAGAATAGCAAAGATAAAAGACTAACAAGACCATTTGTTTAACTACAACAAAATAAATTTAATAAACCTCGATATATCCTTATCGCCTGAAGCCTCATTTCTGGTCACCGTGAGAGAACCCACCTCAGGGTGGAAAAGCAAACCTTGTAAAACTATGCCAGAGTCATAGTTTATACAACAGGCTTTACATATCTTTCATGTCATAAAAAGGTTATGCTGTTTCATTTATGTACATTTATATTATAAGAATATTCTATGATTTTTCAAAAGAGTATTTCTAGCTCTCATGTTATATATTCATAGATTGTGATATTTAGAGAAAAGCACAGTGGATTTAAATACATTTGGGTACATTTGCAAGGAGGATTCACATGCTTCTATTCCCATTCTAAAGCACAGATCACAGGGTTATTTTGTCCCAAAATAAGGTTGAAAAATATTATATAAGGCATGTTCACAAACATCTTGAGGAGAAAGAAATGTAAACATATCAGGGACAGAAGCTCCAACACAGGGGCAGCCCCTAGTGCCTACTTGTGCCACATTACCATCATTTTTGTTTATGCTAATGTGTATGCTAATGTGGCCCACCCAGGCCAAAATGGCTCTGCCAAATTTGCGAAGACGCGCAATGCATGCAGTGGGCCGCTTTGTAACCCTTTGTGCTACATTATGCCTGTGCTAGGCATAATGTACGCAAAGGATGTGTTTCCCCGTTAGGGGGCTGAAACAATGGCACAAGGAAAACTGAGAGATCTCTTGCATCATTTTTTTCAGCACTATTAACACCTGCTCAGAGCAGGAATTTAAAGGAGGCACACCATTGTTTACATTGGGCGTCAATGGGCTTTGCAGGATTAGCGTCTAATTTTTTTACGCTAACTCCTGCAAGGCACCGAACTGGCGTAAAAAATTCTGATGCTTGTTCCCTAACTACCGCCATGGTGCAAGGTATCTTAGATATAGCACACACCTGGTGGCACACACATGTGCCAAGGTCATCCTTTCTTTCCAATGATCGTGCTCTGATGAGACCCAAACTGCCCAAGGACAGGCCAAAGTGTGGGTAAGTATAAACCATGAGTAGGTATGCATGTGCACTATTGGAAAATATCTTATTTTGGCAAGAGTTTGGTGCTAACAAACAGTAGCCAGGAATATGAAAAAAGGAATTCCATTAAAGAATATTGCCAAATAGTCAATTTTTATATCATCAGTCTGTTGTGACTTCATATTACTCACCATGATTTTATATCTACAAGAACACAATCTATTATGCAATCTAAACTGAAGCTTTAATAATCAATAAAGCCTTTTAAAAATTTGAGAATTTAGAATTCCTGAGTGTATGTGTCTTTTGGAGGAAAAGAGTGTAATTTACCAACTCGAAAAATACATGTATTCCTGACAGTCTATGGCAGAATTCGAGTGTTGCCCAATGTGTATTATCTCCAGTTAAGTTGTGGGAGATGTGAGGGTCACAGCCTTGCAGTTCCTTCAACTCCCGCTGGTAAGTGGTCCAAATTTGTGCTTTCGTATGGAACAAATCTAATGGGCAATGGCCAAACGGTAACTTGTAAAAATGTATCGGGGGAACACCTGTTACACATCCTAGCTGCAGTGATGCAACTCACTGACCATGGACATGTTTGGCATGCATTATATGTTTTTGGTGATGTTTCTTACAACACAGGCCTTGTTGTATTTAACATAATACTTTTTTCTGCATTACAATGATTGAAAAATACTGTTGATCATGGCTGCAAGTTTTCTAGAAATGTCGACATACAAAATTAAATGTGATCAATGTTAAAAATGTTTCTGTTGCTCACAATAACATACCAGAGAAGAGATTTTTCCAATTTGCACAGTGTTCGGTATTGCATAGTATCCAAATATATAGATCAATAAAAATGACTTTGTGTGGTTCCTATGATACAGAACCACCAGAAATACCAGAACGCAGCTTCTGTGTACTTTCTGAAACTAAAACAGAGAGGCATTATCAAACCTGTATAATGAGTACAATAGCTAAGCAGAAAGCCCTTCATTGCTTCTTACACTATATATTAGCCACTGTCTTCTCTTGGGCTGGTGCTGCCGGGACTCCAAGACCCATCTTGCCATGAGCCGAGGATGGGGGACACATCACACTATAAAAAGTGCTTCAGTAGCCTCAAGCTGGGGAAGGTGTTTTCTCCTGGACTAGTGCAGCAGGGATTGCAAGTCCCATCCTGCCATGCTCCTGGAGATACCACCAAAAGGGGACACACCACACTAAAAACAGTGTTCAGTAGCCCACAGCGCGGGACACTGACCAATATTGGGTTGGTGCTGTGGGGACTGCAAGCTTCATCCTGGCACATGCCTGGAGATGCCACTGATGGGTAACACACCACACTATAAACAGCACTTCAGCAATCCGCAGCACGGGACGCTGTAATCTCTTGGACTCATGCTGAGGAAACTGGAAGCCCCTTCCTGCCACGTGCCTAGAGGCACCGCTAATGGGGGACTCACCACACTAGAAACAACACTTCAGTAGCCCACCGTGAGGGATGTATGTGGATGTATGTGGAAAGCCAAGGCCAAGGGTCGGCCGCCCACACCCGTCTGAGCCAGGAGGACGCCACCCCTCTTTCTCCTTTAATCCCAGAGGTACTGCTGTTTCCTCTTTGGTTGTTCTTTCTCCTGCCATCTGCATCCTGATAACGATGCAAAGGACTGGAGCAGTTTGTGGGGAACTAACATGGGGAAATGGAAGGGCAACCATCTGACTGCTTGTTCTAAAAAGGGAAAGTGGCTTCAAAGTCCATGACCATCTATGTGTCAACAGTTATGGAGGCTATGGAGATGGAAATCGGCCATGTAGAAGGAGGTATGACCTAACTCTAAAAAGGGTAGATCCTTTTGGGGATAGACCAGTGGAGGCCGAGGTCCTAACTAAGTCTACTCAAAGTGAGCCACCCTATCAGACCTCTTCAGATAACCCAATTGCAAAGAACTCTGTTCTGCCTCACGTGGGGAACCCCACTAAATGTACTCAGTCCAATTCATGAGTTGTGGAGGGCTCACCAACTATGACAGTGCTTGAAGAAATAGTCCTGCCTGAAAGCCTTCCCTTCAAGAAAAGTAGGAGCGAAATGGTTGGTACAAATAGCATTAGTTCTATCCCTCACAAGTTAAGTATATCCCCCAAGTGAAACAAGGGTCTAGTGCTAACATTACAGGAGGGAGGAAGTCAGCAAAGAAGGTGGCTGCTGGAGAACCTCATTTTAAAGATTTTACCAACAAATGTCTATATAGATTAGACCGTATAGATAGGCAATTAAGAGAAGTTAGGAACTTTTGCCCCCTGGTTTTAATAAAATTGAATATCTTAAATGGGAAGCTAGATAACATTTACCAGGTTCAATGCAACATTGAAGGCAGAGAGTCTGAAAGGACAAGACAGAAACAAAACACAGGAATTGTGAATGAATGCAGGTCCAGGTAAATACAAGCCACTCTCTCAGTTCGAGTTCCCACACGAATTTGAATGACTGAACCATGAGGTCCACTGAGCCTCCTTTTGACAAACTGATTCCATCTAAACCACTACCCCTGATGAAAATTATGGACTCTGAGAAGAGCAGTTGGCAAAAAATTGGCGTTAAAAACAATTGCATAGCCCAAAATAACCCTAACAACAGCATAACTGAGGCTCATGATGTTCGACCCCATATTTCCCCAGAGTGCATGCCCTATATAATTGTTCTTAAAAACTCACCAAAGATAGACTTTCCGCACTCCAAAATGCAAAAGCCTTATTAAATAAAGTGAAACACTGGCTAAGGATGCATTCGGGTGGGACCTTCATCTGCTCAAAGAGGCATATCTGGTGCAGGTTAAGTTACACTTCCTCTCTCAATAAGGCACCTCTAAGGATGGTATCATAGCACATCCTCTGATCTTTTTCTATAGTCCAAGATTAAACCAACTACATTGTCTTAATAGCAGAGCACTGCTGAGTGCCCTCATAGGAGATAGAGCAGCAACCTTCTTCCAGAATGGTAGTGTTCGACTATCCAACAGATTTGAGGCTTTGTCATCAATAGATCATCTGGATTGACGACTGCAAATACATAGAGGCACAGACGCTGACAATGTTTCTATCCCTACCTTCCTGGTTGATACTTTTACAACCAATATTAATGTTGCCCTGACAAAAACTTGGGATTTAATGTCATTGAATGTGGCAGGCCTACAGTCCAAGCTAAAAAACTCAGATTGGGTTAAGATAGTAGAGCAGCATCAAATCATCTGCGGTCAAGAGACTTGGTCGCAGGCCCCCTCCATATAAACACATATATAGCATTCAATATCCCAGCTAATCCATCCAATGCAAGAAGGGCAAAAGGGTGCTTGATCACTTCCATTTCTATGACTGTTGTGAGTATGACTATTTGGGAGGTAACCAGCACTCCATATTATTGGATGCTTTTACTAAAAGTGCAGAACTCTTTAGATCTGTTATTGGTTAACTTTTATTATATTATTTTTGATACAACCATGACGAAGGCGGTGGATAATCTGGAGGAGCATTTGTATGAAGACCAGAATGTCCATCGCCGGGAACTTTTAATAATTTGGGTGGCGGATTTCAAAACTTGTACTTGTGACCCTAAAATCATGATGTCTTGTGGCAATTGTGATGATGTTGACCAGCCGGTCACACATTCCAGCATAATCCATATGGGGAGGCAGTAAATAGAGAAGTTGCAGGCAGGAATCTGATATTTTTGCAAGATTTTAACTCCCCCAATCTGAGACGAAACTCAACATTTTTAGGCCCAAATTCAAGCTCCATTATTGATTTTATATTAATGTCAAGTGAAGAAAAACTGCTAAAGATCATTTTCTTAATGATGTTCTAGTAAACAATCAGGCCCAGATTGATACTACCTTACAAACCCTGTGGACATCATTCAGGCATACTCCACTCTGAAGATTTATATGGCAATTAACTTAACTAAAAATGCTGCAAAGGTCAGTAATAGCCCGCAATGGTTTAATGATGCCTACATACAAGCTCATAAAACTTTAAAACTAGTACATACCAAGCAACCCTGTGACCATCCAGACATAGTACTTGCTAGGACAGCATAAAAGGAAGCCAATGTGACCCGATAGACTGAGAGAAAAGGGAGACAGCACTTCTTTACCAATAATGGAATCACTTCTTAAAATTCCCTAATGTTTGATCAGTACCCGCCTAAGTGGGCACAAGGCCTGGAATCACATATAGAAAAGCTAGAACAGTCAGGTACTCTTTGGTGTATAAATATATTACCTTGACTGAGAGCATTGGAGAAGATTAATTAAAAGGTTTCTTCCCCTGTGGTCATTGTAAGGCAGGCAAAAATAGCTCTAATGTAAGTGAGTACAAAGTGATAGGGAACAAGTATTGAGAGATCAAACAGTTTCTTTCATGTAGTTCCCAATTTGTGATATATATCCTCGTGTGCCCATGCTCCTTGAGATACATGGGCAGTTCAACGTGCTCAGCGAGAAAGAGAGTACATGAACATTTAAGAGCAATTGATCATGAGGATTACAAATATCCGGTAGCTAGACATTTCAAAGAAAAGCATGGAAGTGATAAGAACCAGATTATTCTTGTATGCAGTAGAACAAATCAAGTATAATTCAAACGAAGCAAATCAGACTCGACTGTTGAAGCAAAGGGAGTCTGAAATGATAATTGACCTGGAGAACTTGTGTCAGGGGGATCTTAATTTACATGAGGAACTTAATATACACTTCCATCAATAGGAGGTGATAGCGAGTGGGAGAGTAGTATTTTGAGAATTTGACAAAAAATCTTGGGCATTGCATCCCTCTACGATCTTTCATGGAAGCAGTATAGGTAGTTCTTTTGATGTGTCTTGGCTCTCTCTCCTTCTCCCTTTTTTATGTCTGCTCTCTTTTATTATTATTTTTCCTTATTTTTTCTTAATATTTTTTTCATTATATCTGCTCTCTTTTTTTTTCTTTTATCCAGTTATTCCTCTTAAGATGGAGGTAGGAGATTTCTGGATTCTTGAGTTGACTGTGAACGGTAGTAATATTTTGATATTTGTCATACACAGTGATTTTTAGATATGTGTCAACAGTAATAGGATATATGTTCGGTGTATGTATGAGTTATAATGGATGGACAGGCCACCTATAGAGATATGCAATAGATAGTAACTCAATAGGGAGACAATGTATAGAACATTCAATTGTAACAATAAAACAAAATGTGCAATAAAAGAGGAAAATCAGCATGGTACATACATGGGAGATACACATATATATGTACAGGAGAGTTAACAATATGTGAAGATAAGGTGGGACTGGCCCACATGAGCAAGATTGGGAAAAGAACAATGCAGAAAATTATAGATTTTATATATATATGTATTATAGATGTAAGAACAAATTAATTGCATATCAGGGACGTTATACAATATAGAGAGTTGATTAACTTTATAGGTTATAAGGAAATAAGTGGCAACATGTTGATAGAACTGTATATAATTACATATTTTCTGTATTTGAAAATTTGGTTACCTATCACATGCCTACAAAAGGGCTTGAGAAGAATCTGTATATGTATACACTGTATCTATGGGGTGTGAACTGAAAGCATGAAGGTCGTTCCTTTATTGGTGTTAAAAGATTGATATGTGAATAACAAAAATCATTTGGTAATGGTGGCTATTTGTATAATCATTGTAAGAACACAAACTACTGTTGATATCATGTACCACTATGTCATGACGGCGTCCATATTTTAGTTTTTTTTTTGGTTCGTTGTTAATGTCTATTGGGAATATATGACACTAGGGGTAAACGACACAAGTCATGTGATCAAGACCACGCAGTCGGCCGAAATGTGTAATCTGGAAAGTAAATCGTTTTAACCGCACCACCTGAGTAAACATCTTTATGTTGCAATGTTGCACTATATATATATATATATATATAATGTTCATTTGAACATTTATTGCTCAACAGAGCTGAATAAAGTATTTTGATGATGATGATATTAAAAAAGACATAGCAAAAACATAATTTGGAGTGGGACAAGGCAAACAAATGGTAGCTGGAGGGCTGATGACAGGTGATTATCCAACTCCAGGCTAAGTGGCAATAAGGAATGTGACCTCAGTGTATGACTCTGCGTACAAGTAGATAAATATAACAACTGTTTTCAGGTATTCAATAACATAGTTAGGGTTTTCAGATAAAGGGCCATATTTACAAGAAATGACACATTTCTGTATTGCAACAGTTATGTATCAAAATCATTTATGATGCTTAGGAACCAATTAAAATACCATGGATGTGCCTTATTCATGATATGGAGCTCCATGGAGCAAGGACCCTTGGTGCATCAGAAATTATAACATATATTTGGGAACTTTTCCCTAACACTTCCATCACAAAAGTGGTGCATCAATGAAGTTGGCCTCACAGCTGACACAACTTCAGCAATGAGTCTAAATTTGGAGGTGCTGAGTCAGTCTGAAATGTCACAACAGCCTAATATGTTAGGAACAATGTAAAAGACAATAAAATGGTAGAATACCACCTTCTACACTTTTAGATTGGTCCTGGATGTAAGAGGGTATGCATGCAGTATGACTATGTGTTACATTACAGTGGGCATAGTGTACATGTATGTATGTAGAGACCTGAGTCTGTTTCACATAAGGAATGGCAGTCTGATTTAAGTGAGTACAAGGACATGTTGGAATGCAAAGTGGAAGTACATATATTACCTATATTATGTGTGTACTTAACTATCGTACTTTCGGAGTATGCAAACCTGGACTTGGTGATCCTTTCCTTCATGGATAAGTGACATTGCTGGCCTGTCCTTTCCAAACAATACACAACACCACATCGCCTTGTCGTAGTGGATGATGAAATCATAGGTGCCATGGTCCCAGTTTGGTCAAGGGGTCCTACAACATGATTGTTCCATGTGTAGACCCAATACTAGTAGAGGGGGATTGAAATACAGACATATTGCAGTGTGTTAAGTGACTTCAGCTGGTCAGATTCCATTGAAAAGCCACTGCCTCATTTTAACCCATGGGTTAAGCAGGCATAATACATTTGATGCATTTAGGACATTTGTCAATGATGTGTCACTTTGCTAAAAACTTGTATCTATGGATGCATCAGTTCTACATAGGATTTTAAGCGGGAGCACCCTACCTTGATAATGGTTAACTTAACTGGAAGCATCCAAATGTAGTGCAGGTAAAAAATGATAAACTGGAGAGAAAAATGTCACATTTTGCCAAATGTGTCCCTTTGTAAATGTGAAACACTGAATGTGCTGTTGCTGTGTCAAAAAAATGATGCAAAGCAAACTCCTTGTAAAAATACCCCTAACCCCTTAAGGGTATGTAGTAAAATATAAGAGGAGTGTGTTGAACGTGACATCCTTGGTGTGGTTTTCCCTAACTTTTTGCCTTTACTGCTTCTGTTTTTTACTGACATCAGGACTCTACACACTATAACACTGCTGACCATTGCTAGAGTGCTTTCTGCTCTTTCCTTTACACATTGTAAGATTGGCTAACACCCAATTGGAATATTTTATTTACTAACATGCCCCTAGTAAAGTGGTATTACATGTAGCCAGGGCTTGCAATTTAAATGCTACTAGTGGGCCTGCAGCACACTTTGTGAAACCCACCTGCCTAGGTCTTTAAACATGCCTCAGGCCTGCTATTGAAGACTGTGTGTGAAGTTTTAAACTGCTACATCGACCAGGCAATTTTTAGCTCTTGCCAGGCCCAAACCTCCCTTTTCAATACATATAATTCTTCTCTAGGGTAGGCCCTGGACAACCCACAGGACAGGGTGCAATGTATTTAAAAGGATGAACATGTACTTTTAAGTTTTACATGTCATGGTAGTGAAAACTCCAGAATTTGTTTATCACTACTGTGAGGCCTACTACTCGTGTATTATAACATTATGATCCATTATTACATTTAATAGGTCATAGCTTTTAATTGGGAGCAGGTACAAATTTCTAGTTTGGTTTCTTTAATAGTAAGGTCAGATTCTAAGCCAAAATTCTGAAAATGCCACTTTTAGAAAGTTGGTCTTTTCTTGCCCTAATCATTTAATGCAGGTAGCTGCAAAACCCCATTGCCAGCTACACATAGTCATCTGACCCAGGTTACCACCCCATTACTGGACCCTTGGAAGTGAGCCTGAACTTGTCCTGCCAGTCCTGCTGTGGTCCTGCAAGTAGAACTGATGCAGTGTGAAATATCTCCTCACTGTACTGTGGCCTTGCAGTGCGCAACTTATCCTCAATGCGGGGTATCGCAATAATCCGCAAACTAGGATTTAAGGTACTTTGTTCAGCGGGTTTAACTTGGTCACTGTCTTAATCCAGCCCATGCTCATTCCTCCCCAACTTGTGACTTCATCTTGGTCTGGCGCAACCAGATAACTACAGTTGGTGCTTTGTGGTTCTATGCACTATTTTCAGTGAATTCTTTAAAATTGCATACATCTGGTTCTAGTGACTGGATTGTTGTTGTGATCGCAAATAATTTATTAAATTGTAGTCTATTTTTCTAAATTGGTGTGGGATTTATCTTGTGTTCTGTTTTCACGTTATTACTTTTGAAGTGCTGCATTAATAGTTTAGACATGCATGCATAAAGGGGTGTGATTCTATAAAGTGGTAGCAGGGAAGGGATCAACAAGAAGAAAAAATTATATTACGGAGACCTCCACTCGCTATCAATTACTTATTCTTTTTTTACAGTTTTAGCTGTCATTAATGTCTCAGAAACAATGTGAGGCTGGCAAACATTTCATAGCGACACCTTTCCTTGTAATCAGATGTTCGTTGTTTCCTTAAACCATGTTTTTAAGGACCATATTTTTTATAGTGAAAGGAGGGGGCCCTACTCCTCTCTCATATCAATCTGGTGGCATGTTTCAACCTCTACCATTATGGAAACCAAACATTAACAGAGGTCGTCATCAGGGCTCTATATTTAATCCTCCACTGGACTCACTAAATAAACAAAAAAATGACATATTTATCAAACGAATACATTACTAATGCTAGTGTGCCATGCCCTCATCCTTTCAGTGATCCACACCCCACTGTGATTAAGGAATACAAAATAAATAAAAAAATACAATAAATGAAAGATTGCCAGGGCTATTTAGACTTTTAAAACTTTTTCCATAAAAGCATTTAGTTTGACACCAAGAGCTACACCAACACTTCAATTTCAAATATGGTCAAAGATAGTTAGTAGTGCACTACACTAGTATCAATACATATTGAGAGAAATAGGGGATTGCCAATGTTTGTGAGGCATGCTGTGCTGTCATGCCACAAAGTGTGTGTATTTATTTTTATTCATAAATGGTTCAAAGCTTACCAATATGACTTTACATCTTGTCATTACTAGATGTTCCTATGAACAAATGAAAACACAGAGATAAATTCCTTTTTCCCAAGGATGCCTTACACACGACTAATAGCGGGTTTTTGTTACACAATACCTTCATGCAGTGTTGCGGTGGACTCATGCTGAGGTCATATGTGCTCATGGGACGGACATACAGCAACCAGTGTCTCATATGTGCACGGTTGGAGGAGGCTTTTAAAACTAGGCTGGCAGCTCGAGTTCCCCAGACATTACTCAAACAGATTGCTCCAAAAACGAGCGGGCGCAAAGAATACACTGGGTGAAATGATACAAAACGGGATTTCAACATGTTTGTACGTCTTCAGATTGTGGCGTCAAGTTGATGGGCAATGTAGTTCTAAGCCCAACTAATCAACTGGTGTGCATACAATGTTAATGGGAAATGTAGTTATGTTTATAGCGAGAGCGCTCAAATTCATTTCTTCAGCAGCCTCATTTTATTCAAAAGTATTGAATTACTCCAAAGCCACTTTATCATAAAAAAACTTTATCTACATGTTTTTGGGTTTGATGCATATCTGTAGAGAAAGGGGTATTACAGCAAAGAAACATCACCACCATTTATGAATGCACGTTAAATGGCAACATGTAGGGAAAAGACAAACCATAGACTTAAACAGGCTCTATAAAAGACAACCTATTTCTAATAGTTCATTCAGACATGTTTCCGTTATCTGCAGTATCATGCTCATTAAGGCTTATTATTGTAGTAACAACCTCTCATTCTGGGAACCCACCTTTCTTAAAACTGTCCATTTTAGCTCTGTAACAGAATGTTTTAGAAAGACAAAGTGCTGCACCAATGGAGCTGTCATATTCAAGCATCTTATCCTGGATTATTGTTGACTTATGCAATGCCTATTTTTGACCTGAGAAGGAATCAAAACTTGAAGGACAAACTAGTCCACTCTAATACTGAGAGGCGATCAACTTCACCACGTTTATGTAATTTTCCTGGACTGCAACCTATTATGGGCCATAGATGCTGTGGCATCTGATTGGCTTGTGAGTCCACTTTAGAAGGAAATCGAATTTCAATACAATGACACAGCGATCAAGCACCAGGAATTTACTAATTGTAAATCAAAGTATGTCATCTATTGCATAATTTGTCAGTGAAAGAAAGCATTGTAGGAGGCTGGCTCTCTATGTAGTGGGCAAAACTATGTACACTGTGCAGAGTGTGGACAACCACACATTGGTTTACAGAGTAAAAACTAGACCACATCATTTTTATGGGAGCTTAGTCGAGCAGTTAGGCCAATCCTGGAGAAATATAATGCATGTATTGTACTCACAGTATCAAAAAAAGAAGACACACACTTAAAGAAAAAACTCAAGACCAATCTACAAATATACTTCAGATTTTAAAAAAGAATTTCAGACCGAGATCATCAAAACTGGGCAAGTACTTTCTAGGTTAGAATTTTAAAAAGTTTAGAAAATGTCTTGCTTTAGTTTGTAATTAGGCACCATAAGAACCAATGGGAGAAAAAATTAAAAATAAATATAAATCAGGCAAGGCATTTACCAGAGTTTCCTTTTCCTTTGAGGTCGAGGTCATCAAGAGGTCCTGTGGACCAGCTCGAGAAGTTCAGGTGATTGCTAGTTTTGGTGGGAGCAGCTGTTGAAAAGTCCTTGGTGCTGGTGCAGGACCACTGTGGGGGACCACTTGGAAAAGCAATGCACAGATGGACCTCGAGGTGAGTCTGGTGGGTACCCTTGGAGTGGAGAGGTTGCAAGGGGTAGGAGATCCTTAGAGCACAGCTGGTTCTCTGGTGCAGGGCCCAGAGAGGCTGTGTGTTGAGCAAATAGGCTAACCAAGAATGGTGTGTAAAGGTCCCCTTGGAAGCAGGAGGCAGGTCACTTTGATGGTGGATTGCAGGTCAGCAGGGCCACTCTGGGGGGTGGTTCTTACTTGTCCCTCATCGGGGGCTTGCTCCTGGTTCTTTTGGAGTCTGGACTGGACTTTTCATTTGGGTGTCTGATGTTGAGGGTTCAGTATCCTTGGCTATTGAACCGTTCAACCACTGGAGGTCACAGTGCCATAAAACTTGGCACACTTGCAGGAAATGTCCTCCGGGTCTATCAACCGAAACCTGGTCCAGTTGCTGTGTTTAGTTCCTTTTTTCAGCAGCCGGTCAGTGAACTGGACCTCACTGGTCGTTTGCTTCTTTGTTGAAGGGAGTGATGACTTCACTCCGGAGGGAGATATTCTGCATTTGTCAGAAGAATGGAGGTCCTCTGGGGCTTTACAGGATATGTACAATGTCCGTTCAACCCCTCAGCTGTGAATGCCGAGTCCTGGGTGCATCAGACAGGGTTTGGCAACTTTTTCTTTGTGCAGCAGGAATGCAGTTCTCAAGCCTTGGGTCTTCTTTGTTGCAGACCTTCTTGTGTCCTTGGAATCTGATCTGCAGGTCCAGGGGTGCCTACTAAATACTGTGTTTAGTGGACGTTTATGGGAGTACCTAGTAGTGACCGATGTGTCATAGACCTTATGGTGGCTATACCCACTATGTGACCACTTCCTGTCGACAGAGGTCACTTCCCTATCCCTCATAGGCTATTTTCCTACCATGCAAGATGGAGGAGAATTAAATGAAAAGGTCATCTTGCATGCAACACTTTAGGGGTGGTGCGAGCTGGGGGTGGCTACTCCTCCTGCCCTTTGTGCATTTTCCCACCATTGCTCCTGCCGAAAGTGGGGGGTGCAATGGGGGCAGCCATCTGCTGCTAGCAGCAGGGCTGGGGTTGAGTTAGTTTCAACTGTGGTAACTCCTTTGAAGCTCAAAGGCAGGGATGGGCACATTCCTGGGGGAGGAGTTGTAACACCTCTGTCCAAGAAGGGCTTTGTTTTCTAGACCCAGAGAGCAATGGATCTCTTCCCAGGGTTCAAGAATCTTGCATTTTGCAATGCATCCAATACTGATACCAGTTTGGATTTATTTCCTGAGTTGTTTGATATCAAACAACCCAGAGCTTAGAGTGGCCATCATGTAGTTATGAAACTCATACTGTGCAGCGTCCAGCACATGTATGTAAAAGGGCTGCTCTATTCACTTGCTATGTCCCAGGTTTTGCAGGGACACAGATGGGGCATTTGCTCATGAATCTATGCCCACACATGCAGTATAGTGCACCCTGCCTTGGGACTGGAAGGCCTGACAGAGAGGTGACTTCCCTATATTTCATGCAACGTGTAGTGGACAGGGCACACAGGTTGTGTGCCATGCCAATTTTGCATTTTAGGGTTGCACCAGTACACACAGCCTGCAATGGCAGTGCTGGGTGCTCTTGGATGCATGGTCCCTGAGGCTGGCACAAGCTGTGCTGCTGCCCTCAGGGACCTACCCTAAGTACCTCATGCCCTGGCTACCAAGGTATCATTTACTAGGTGCTTATAGTGGCAGCTAAAGGTGTTGCCAATTGTATCAATACTTTTGCAAATAGACGGAAATAGCACTGGCACTGGGAACCTGGTTAGCTGGATCCCAGTGCACTCCAGTCCACGTTGCATCCAGAAACCAGGCAAAAAGTGGGGGAGCCCTGCAACAGGGTGCCAGTTTCCCACAAGCATATGTTGCTCAAATGAGCCAGGAGGTGAATTATCTCATAAGTCAACATGAATCCAGGATAAGATGTTTGAAAATTATAGCTCCATTGGTGTAGCACTTTGCAGATCTAGAACACTATGGGGGTCATTACAACATTAAAACATTAAAAGGCGCTTACCGCCGTGCAGAAGACCGGCAATACACCGCCTCGGCCCCGGAATACCGCCACAGCTATTATGACCTACATCTCGGAATCCGCCTAAATTCAGACACCCACACAAGTCTGCCACACCAAAGGTCAGTGATAAACTGGTGAAAACAAAACCTCCACCGTCACGCCAACAGAAACACGCCCATGCTATCACGACCCACGAATCCACGCAGCGGTCTTTCAACCGCGGTATTCCATTGGCGGTACACTGCCGCGCTCAAAATACACACACATCTCCAAAACACCGCCACATTGGACAATTCAAAATACACACACCTGACACACATACAAACACCACTCCCACACACCCAACACAATATAAAACACACACCCACATCACCCACAAACCCCTACAACCAAAAAATCTGAAAGAAGGCCAGAGAGAGACTACAGCAATAGACAACCCCACCACACAGAGGCACACAACACCATCACCCGTACAACATCCACGCTCTAAATACCCCACACCACCACACATCACCACACTCATCAACACATACACCACCCCACACATCACCTACACCACCCCATGTCAGGCCAAAGACACCCCAGGTTTTCCGAGGAGGAGCTCAGGGTCATGGTGGAGGAAATCCTACGGGTAGAGCCACAGCTATTTGGAGCACAGGTGAAGCACACCTCCATAGCCAGATGGAGCTATGGCGAAGAATCGTCGACAGGGTCAACGCTGTGGGACATCATCCAAGAAATAGGGAGGACATCCGAAAGAGGTGGAGCGACCTACGGGGGAAGGTGCGTTCAGTGGTCTCCAGGCACAACATCGCGATTCAGCGGACTGGCGGTGGATCCCCACCTCCTCCCCAACAACTAACAACATGGGAGGAGCAGGTCTTGACCATCATGCATCCTGAGGGCCTCGGAGGAGTCGGTGGAGGAATGGACACTGGTAAGTCAAATCTTAACTATCATATCCCCCACCCTACCTGCATGCTATCACACACCCCCAACCTCACCCCCTCCCCTATCACTCCAACTCCTCACTAATGTACTAATAACACAAACCACACATCCCAACACCAAGCCCTGCATGACACAACTAAGCATGGACACCCAGCACTAACGCATGCTCACTGCACATACCCATAACAACCCCTAACCATCATCACACAAGCCCCCACACAGGAATGCTTGCACTGGGATACACGCACACCCACCCATTGCACACCCTGACACACACACATGCAATAATCATGCTCTTATACCCCTGCAGGACCACTACATAACGTCACCACACAGGAGGGTCCAGACATCTCCACTCCACCCACAGAAGAGGCCCATAGTGACAACAGCAGCTCTGGCCAACTGGATCCATCTTGGGTCTCGGGACAGTCGGTTCCCCTTGCACAGGCACAGCCCAACACTGACCTCCACCCTCTGGTAACACCAGCACAACACCCACCCAGCGGGCACATACCTCCGTACCCAGGACACGTCAATCAGCTGTGTGTCCACCACTACAGGGAACCCAGGGTAACCCACCACCCCAATAATAACAGGGACCTGGGGGCAGTGGTAGTGGGCACACGGTCCAGGGGACGGAGGCACAGGAACACAGGGGAACTGGGAGGGCTGCTGTGCGACAGGGGGCGGACAGGCCAAGGGAACCTACTCTCCACGAGGCCCTCTCCTCCATCATGGAAGCATACCACCACTCCCAGGAGACGATGGCGACGGTCCTGGCCAAGTTTCAGGAGACCCAGCGCCTGCAGGATGAACAGTATTTGGGGTTCAGGGAGGAGCTCAGAACCATCAGCACCGCCCTGGCCACCTTCGTAGGGGTGCTGAAGGACATACAAAAGACCATGAGGGACACCACGGCACTCCAAGGGGCCCCTGACACTAGCATGGATGATGAAGTGCCTACCACCTCCGCCGGCGCTAGTGGACAGGACGCCCTGCCACAGGACCACCACACCAGCCCCCCATCCCTGCAGACGGACAACCACCCTGCAAGCGGTCCCTGAGATCCAGGAACAGGACAGAGCAAGATGGTAAGACCCCCGCCAGGAAATGAGACCACCCTGATTGTCCTCCCACTGTCTCACTATGTAACCCTGTCCAGATTGGAACTGCCCCAGCTCCACTTCCTATGCCCATATGGGCAGTGCACCTGTGAGACTTATAGACTGGACTCTGCCATGGACATTCCTCCACCATCACCCATCACCATTTTGCCACCCCCTCCAATAATTAGCACTTCAATAAACACCCTTGAACCACAAAACAATCTGGGGTCAGTCTGTGATTTGGAAAATGTATATTAGCAATGACAGTGACAAAATGTGTTTTCAAATGTAATGCCAACATACCTATGTCACACATCACAAGTCCATGAAGGATGCAAGCAGATTAGTAGAGACACGTTGGTAACCACACCTGTGAAACCGTAAGTGAAATGTACAACTCAGTTACCAAATACTGCTACTAATTGACAGACAGGATAGAGGTAGAAGTGTGAAAGTGAATGTAATAGTAAAACAATTGTTCTCACCTGTGTGTCACTGGAAATATTGCTGTATGACTGACTCCCTGTTGTCTATGTCATCTTCCTCAGCTTCCTCCTCATCACTGTCCACAGGCTCCACAGCTGCCACAACTCCGTCATCTGGACCATCCTCCTGCAGAAAAGGCACCTGGCGTCGCAAAGCAAGATTGTGAAGCATCGAGCAGGCGATGATGATCTGGCACACCTTCATTGGTGAGTAGAATAGGGAACCACCTGTCATATGGAGGCACCTGAACTTGGCCTTCAGGAGGCCGAAGGTGCGTTCGATCACCCTCCTTGTCTGCCCATGGGCCTCTTTGTAGCGTTCCTCTGACCTGGTCCTGGGATTCCTCACTGGGGTCAATAGCCATGACAGGTTGGGGTATCCAGAGTCCCCTAATAGCCACACCCGGTGCCTCTGCAGTTGACCCATCACATAGGGGATGCTGCTATTCCGCAGGATGTAGGCGTCATGCACTGAGCCAGGGAACATAGCATTTACCTGGGAGATGTACTGGTCTGCCAAACATACCATCTGTACATCCATGGAATGATAACTCTTCTGGTTCCTGTACACCTGTTCACTCCTGCGTGGGGGGACCAGAGCTACATGAGTGCCATGAATAGCACCTATGATGTGGGGGATATGTCCCAGGGCATAGAAGTCACCTTTCACTGTAGCCAAATCCTCCACCTGAGGGAAAACGATGTAGCTCCTTACGTGTTTCAGCAGGGCAGACAACACTCTGGACAACACGTTGGAAAACATAGGCTGGAACATCCCTGATGCCATGGCCACTGTTGTCTGAAATGACCCACTTGCAAGGAAATGGAGCACTGATAGCACCTGCACTTCAGGGGGTATTCCTGTGGGATGGCGGATTGGTGAGATCAGGTCTGGCTCCAACTGGGTACACAGTTCCTGGATTGTGGCACGGTCAAACCTGTAGGTGATGATCAAACGTCGCTCTTCCATTGTTAACAGGTCCACCAGCGGTCGGTACACTGGAGGATTCCGCCATCTCTTCAAATGTCCCAGCTGACGGTGCCTAAGGACAACAGTGACCACAGAGTCAACAAATTCCCAGGAATGTACCCACAGCTACACAGAACACAACACCAAATACACAACTCTTCCTGTATGTGTGTTGAGTGTAGGCCTAGGTATGTGTGACGCAGTAGTAAATGAAGCCATGTGGGCCCCTGAAATGGCGGCTGCCTGACCTCTAAACTTGGACAATGGGATGTGAGGTATTTGCTCTGGCGTTGTACACCGTCGTGGTGGGCGGTCGTAGACCGCTGCGCAATGCTGCATTGGTTAACATTGGACCCTATGGGTCCCAGGAGCCAATGATGAAGTGCGCCGGCGGGGATGATACGCACCGCCGTGGACGTCACCGCCATTTTCTATCTGTTCAATCACTCAATACCTGATCTTCGACAGGAGAGGACCTACACTGCAAGTGCTGCTGTGACCTCGGTCTGGAAGAGACAATGGCTGCTGCGTCTGGGGAAAGGGCCCCTGCCTTCACTGCTCAGGAGTTGGAGAAGCTAGTCGACGGGGTCCTCCCCCAGTCCACGCTACTCTACGGTCCTCCAGACCACACAGGTAGCACCTTGTATGGACTATGCCTGTTTAGAGAGGGCTGGTTGTGAGAAGGAAGGGGGCAGAGTTCAGCGAGCATGAAGGAGTGTGAATGCATGTGCCACATGGCAAGGGTAGGGATGGGGGCCACTCACTTCGACGGTGCAGTTGGTAATGACTTCTCTTCTTCCCCTGTACATGTCATGTAGGTCAGCGCCCACCAGAAGAAGGACATTTGGCGGGTCCACCAGAGACGGGGCACCCACTGCCGTAAAAGATGGGAGGACATTCGCCGCTGGAGCAAGAAGACGGCGGAGGCTCAGCTGGGGATGGCCTCCCAACGTGAGGGGTGCCTGTCGCACCATGACCCCCCTGATGTTCTGGATCCTGGCGGTGGCCTACCCAGAGTTGGATGGGCGCTTGAGGGCATCACAGCAGACACAAGGGGGTGAGTTCAACATCATTCAGCGGACTTTGCACGCAGTGGAGGGGTCTGGGTGGGGGAGGATGGCTGTGGGTTTCCCTAGGCCAGGGCGAGTTACGTAGGCTAGGCCCCTCTGGAATTCAGGCCATGTGGCACTCCACCCCACCTCTGTAGAGTGCCAAGTACAGGTATACATGCCCCTGTGTCATCTATGTGTGCAGATGTCCACCATAGCCATGTAGGCCAGATCCCAGGAATTGCATATGTAGAGGCCAAGAGCACGGCGTAGTGCAGGGGGCTGCTGTGTCTCTATTGTCCGCCAACAGTAGCGGTAAGCCATGCACTCAACCTGTCTTTCTTCTGTCGTCGTCCCCCCCTTTTTGTGCTCTCCCTGTTCTTTTGTGCATCAGCATCATCAGGCAGAGGTACAGTGGCACCGGAGCATGAGGGAGCTGCATCCCACATGGCCGTGGAGGGCCACACCACAGACTCTGAATACACCAGTGGGACGGAGGGCGAGGGGAACTTCACGTCGGTCACCAGATCACCAAACAGCGACACAGACTCGTCCGCCGATGGGAGCTCCCTTGTGGTGGTGGCACCATCTGTGCCCCCCACTTCTACAGGTACAGCCGCCACCCCCCCCCTACCAGCACCGCCCTCCCAGCAGCCCCTCAGCCTTTGCCCCGTGCCCGCTCACCCAGGAGGGTGGGCATCACCTTCGCCCCAGGCACCTCAGCTCCTGTCACCCCTGCTGCCCTCAGTGAGGAGGCCATTAACCTCCTCAGGTCACTCACTGTTGGGCAGTCTACCATTGTGAATGCCATCCAGGGTGTAGAAAGGGAGTTGCAACACGGTAATGCATTCCTGGAGGGCATTCATTCTGGTCAGGCTGCCCTTCATCGAACCGTGCAATCTCTGGCCTCAGCACTGATGGTAGCTATTGTCCCTGTGTCTAGCCTCCCCCCTCCAACTTCCTCGACCCAGACCCAGTCCCCTGTACCCCAGCCTATCCCAAGCACACCATCAGACAAGCATGCACACATCTCAAAACACAAAAGTAGCTCAGGCAAACATAAGCACCACACAACCCACAGGCACTCACACAAGCATTACCCACATACAGACACAGCAACATCCACTGCTTCCACTGTGTCCCCCTCCTCGTCGTCTCCCTCCTCCCTCCAAGTCTCGTATACACTCTCACCTGCATGTACTACATCTACAGACACTAGGACTCGCACCAGAACACCCAACACCACACCCCGCTCACCTGCACTCACCACCCCCACTACCATTTACACGTCCCCTGTGTCCACTCCCAGTGTGTCTGTGACGCCCCCTCGCAAAGTACACAAATGCGGGCGCCCACACACCCAGCATCCATCCACCTCACGACAGCCTCCAGTACCTGCACCCAAATCACCTAAAGTTACACCTCCTACAACCACCTCCTCTTCCTCCACTCCCAGACCCCCTCCAGCTACCCGTCCCAGTGTTCGTCAGAAACTCTTCCTGAGCAAAGTTGACCTCTTGACCCACCACCCCCACCCCTCAAATTCATAGGTCCCGTAGTAGCACCTCAGCCAAAAAAGGTCCGGTACCAGTGGTGCGTGTTAAAGGTGTGTGGAGTACACCGGCCACCAGGGCAGCCAGTGTGACACTGAGCCAAAGCACTGCCGGTCCACCCCCTGTAAAGCACCTTAAGTTGGAAAGTGGCCGACGGGACAGGGTGAAGACTCCTGCAGTCAGTGCCCTGGAGGGCAGCAGTTTCGTCACTGGTCAGGAGACCACCGCCAGCGTCAGTGACCTGGAGGGCCCCGGCAGCCACAGCCCCGCTGGGCACTGAGGGACCGTAATGCCACACACCGCTGAACAGGGCAAAGACCGCCATGGTGAAGACCGCTGAACAGGGCAAAGCACCACTTAACAGGTCAGAGACAGCAAAGGCATGCACCGCTGAACAGGGCAAAGCAACGCCATGGTGAAGACCACTGAACAGGACAAAGCACCGCTGAACAGGGCAAAGACCGCCATGGTGAAGACCGCTGAACAGGGCAAAGACCGCCATGGTGAAGACCGCTGAACAGGGCAAAGCACCGCTGAACAGGGCAAAGCACCGCCATGGTGAAGACCGCTGAACAGGGCAAAGCACCGCTGAACAGGTCAGAGACAGCAAAGGCAAGCACCGCTGAACAGGGCAAAGCACCGCCATGGTGAAGACAGCTGAACAGGGCAAAGCACCGCCATGGTGAAGACCGCTGAACAGGGCAAAGCACCGCCAAATCAAGCATCATTAGCCCTTGTGCAGCTGGGACAGTGACGGAACTGGGACCGTCACGGGGAGCGTGATGCACTCTGAGCACCATTCCCCCTCCAGAACCAGTGGAGACATGCATCCACTACCTCTGTCCTTCACAGGATGAAGCACTCTGGGCACCAGTCCCCCTCCAGAACCAGTGGAGACCTGCATCCACTCTGTCTGTCCTTCACAGGATGAAGCACTCTGGGCACCAGTCCCCCTCCAGAACCAGTGGAGACCTGCATCCACTCTGTCTGTCCTTCACAGGATGAAGCACTCTGGGCACAAGTCTCCCTCCAGAACCAGTGGAGACCTGCATCCACTTGAGAGACTGTGGCTTTGCACTCCCCAGGATGGTACAGTGGGCAAGCCACCCACTGTAGAGACATGAGAGACTGTGGCTTTGCACTCCCCAGGATGGTACAGTGGGCAAGCCACCCACTGTAGAGACTTGAGAGACTGTGGCTTTGCACTCCCCAGGATACATCAATGGGCATGTAGCCCCATTGTGGATCTGGCGTGGTGGTGTCATCCGGCTGAGGTGCCCCCCCCTTTGCTTCCCCCTGAGGTGCCTATTGTATATCTATCTGATGCCCCTGCAGTGTTCTCTCCGTTCCAGGACAGGTATAGTGTGTGGGCCTCGCCCATGCATTTTGGGCCCAGTGGTCCACGGACATTGAAATGTGCATACCTGTACTACTATTCGTGATGTATATATTTGGAAGGTGTATATATGGATGTATATATGTGCTAACTGATTTTTGATACATTACAATGTTTGAACACATTTCCTTTTGTCTTAGCATTTATCCGGGGGGGTAGGGGGGTGTTACTGTGATGTTCGGAAATGCATTGGTGTGTGTGTTGTAGTGGGTGAGGGTCAGGTTGGAGGTGGGGGTGTTTTGTGTGTGTCCCCCTGACTTTTGCCTCCCCCTCCCCTATGTCGTAGGTGCAGTACTCACCGTTGTCTTCGGCGCCTACGTTGCTGGTGATCGTAGAGGAGCAGAAAGACAAGCGCAGGGAGTATTTGTAGTTCGGGCTCCATGGTGGGCTCCTTCGTCGTGGAGTGTGTTAAGGTGAGCGTTTTCCCATTGCAAAAGCTGTTTCTGCCGTGTTTTTATCCACGGTGAATCCGCCCCGGAAAAGGTGGCGGATTGGCGGGTTGTGATACTGTGGGCGGTACATTGTCTCCCGCCCGTCTGTTGGCGGTGACCGCCGCACTGCTTGTCTGTACTGCCGTGGCGGTCGGAGTGTTAAAGTGGCTGTCTATGTTGGCGGTTTCCGCCACGGTCATAATTCCCTTTTTTTGTCCGCCGGCCTGTTTGCGGTATTACCGCAGCTTTAACACCGTCCACCAGGGTTGTAATGACCACCTATGTTACAGAGCTAACATGAACAGTTTTAAGAAAGGTGGGTTCTCACAATGAGAGGTTGTTACTACTAGAAGAAGCTTTAATGAGCACGAGACTGCGGAAAACGGAAACGGGTCTGAATGAGCTAGCATGAATAGGTTGTCTTTTGTAGAGCCTGGTTAGGTCTATGGCTTGGCTGGACCCTACACCTTGCCTTTCAATGTGCCTTCATAAACATTGCTGATGTTTCCTCACCGTAATACCCATTTCTTCATAAAATACGTAACAAACCCAAAAACATGTAGGTAAATAATTTTTATGATAAAGTGGCTTTGGAGGAATTCAATATTTTTGAATAAAATGAGGGTGCTGAAGAATTAAAATCGAGCAAGCTATCACTATACACATAAATACATCTCCTATTAACATTGCCCTCAATGTATGTTTTGTATGCACACCGGTTGATTGGCTGGGCTTAAATTTATATTTCTCATTGACATGACACTACGTTCAGAAGACGTGGAAACATGTTGGTATCCTCTTTTGTATCATTTCATCCAGTGCATTAATTGTGCCCAGTCGTTTTTTTGAGTAATCTGTTTGAGTAATGTCTGGGGAACTTGAGTTGGCAGCCAAGTTTTAAAAGCCTTCTCCAAACGTGCACATGGGAGACGTTGGTTGCTGCATATCCCTCCATGAGCACAAATGACCTCAGCGCGAGTCCACCACAACACTGCATGAAGGTATTGTGTAAGAAAAACATGCAGTTAGTCGTGTATAAGGTAACCCTGGCAAAAAGAAATTGATTGCTGTATTTTTTCATCTCGTCATAGGAAAATCTAGTAATAGCAAGAGTAGGAGGCAGGCCTGGTTTGTAGAGGGTACCTTAGGTACTTACACCTTATACCAGGTTCAGCGTTCTAGCAGCTTAGGCTGTCTAGAGGTAGCTGTAGCAGAGCAGCTTAGACTGAACTAGGAGACATGCAAGGCTCCTGCAATACCACTATAGTTACACAGTACTTATACACAAGGAGGGACCTCAGGGCCTCAACTCGGACTGAGGAGGCAGAGGGGCCCAAACACTGGATAGAGCCCACAGA
Source organism: Pleurodeles waltl (assembly GCF_031143425.1). Classification (NCBI taxonomy): domain Eukaryota; kingdom Metazoa; phylum Chordata; class Amphibia; order Caudata; family Salamandridae; genus Pleurodeles; species Pleurodeles waltl. The sequence continues at coordinate 354,145,291 of NC_090449.1, read as the reverse complement.
TGACCAGGCAGCACCCACGGGAGTCCAAGGACATGGGGAGAAAGAAGATGCAAATTGCGGTTGGTGCAGCACAACAAAGGAAGGTCCCACATCACCGGAGAACAACTCAGCGTGTTGTGTGTCGCAGGATGGAGTGCTGGGGACCTGGGTTACACTGTGCACAAAGGATTCTTGGAAGAAGTGCACAGAAGCCCAGGGAGCTAGAGATGATGTGGCACACAGGGGTATTGTCGCAAACCGGGAAGGCAAGCTCTTGCCTCCTTTAAATTTGGACAACTGGACCTCAGAACAGTCTGGGTCGTGTTGGTCCACCAACTGAGTTCCAGGGAGCACACTCGTTGTCAGGAGAGGAGTCCCAGAGAACCGGTCGTCATCTTGGAAGGTGCCTGCAGGAGCAGGGAAGTGCTTCTGTCACTCCACAGGAGACTCCTTTGGTTCTTCTGGTGCAGGGTGAAAACAGGGAGTCCTCAGAGCATGCACACCATGGATACTGTTGCAAATGCTTGCTGGAGCTGAAGTTGCAGGTCACAGGAGTCGTTCTGGATACTTTGTTGCTGTTGCAGTGGTTCCTGGAGCAGTCTGTAGTTGATCCATCGGTCAGAAGCTGAAGCAGAGGATACAGATGATTCCTGGAGGAGTCTTGCAAGCAGAATCTGAAGAGGAACCCACAGGAGAGACCCTAATTTGCCCTGAGAGGGGGATTGGCTACCTATCCAGGTATGGACTTATCAGGAGAGGTCTCTGACATCACCTGCTGGCACTGGCCACTGAGAGATCTCCAGAGTGTCCCCACACCTTAGAAAACAAGATGGCTAATGCCAGGGACCCACTGGGGGAGCTCTGGGTACCACCCCTGGGGTGGTGATGGACAGGGGATTGGTCACTCCCCTTTCCTTTGTCCAGTTTCATGCCAGAGCAGGGACTTGGGATCCCTGAACCGGTGTAGACTGGCTTATGCAAGGAAGGCACCATCTGTGCCCTTCAAATCATTTCCAGAGGCTATGGGAGGCTACCCCTCCCAAGCCTGCAACTCCTATTTCCAAAGGTAGAGGGTGTAATACCCTCCACAAAGGAAATGCATTGTTCTGCCTTCCTGGGACTCAGCTGCTCATACCCCAGGAGGGCAGAACTCTGTCCATAGTGGAGCCCCCAGGATGATTGGGATTGGCCCTCCAATACCAGATTTGGAATGGGAGGACAATTCCATGATCTGAGACACCTTACATGGCCATATTCAGAGTTACCATTGTGAAGCTACATATAGATATTGACCTATATGTAGTGCACATGTGTAATGGTATCCCCGCACTCACGAATTCCGGGGAATTGGCCCTGGACATCGTGGGGTCACCTTTGCTAGTTCAAGGGTGCCCTCACACTTAGTAACTTTGCACCTAGCATTCACTAAATGAAGGTTACACATATAGGTGACTTATAAGTTACTTAAGTGCAGTGAAAATGGCTGTGAAATAGTGTGTGCACTATTTCATTCAGGCTGCAATGGCAGTCCTGAATAAAGGTTTGTCTGAGCTCCTTATGGGTGGAAAAAGAAATGCTGCAGCCCATTAGGATCTCCTGGAACTCCAATGACCTTGGTAACCAAGAAACATATACTAGGGACTTATAAGGAGGGTCCAGTGTGCCAATTGGAATTGGAATATGAAGTCACTAAACTATAGTGACAAATTTAGAAGCAGAGAGAGCATAAGGACTGGAGGTTTGGTTAGCAGAACTTCAGTGACACAGTTAAGCACTACTGACAACACACACATTAGGCCACAAACTATGAGCACTGGGGCCCTGGCCAGCAGGATCCCAGTGAGACAGGCAAAACATACTGACAAACAGGCAGAAATTGGGGGTAACATGCCAAGAAAGATGGTACTTTCCTACAGCGAGATGAAAAGTCGTATTGGTAAGCTTTGAACCATTTGGGAATAAAAATAAATTCACGCACTGTGTACCATGACAGCACAGCATGCACTACACAGGTTGGTAATCCCTATTTATCTCAATATGTCTTGAAACTACCGAAGTGCACTATTGTCTATCTTTGACCACCTTTGAAAATGAAGTGTTGATGTAGCTCTCCCTTCCTGTTTTTCACTTCACTGCATGTCTTAACAAGGATGCTGTCAAATTTCATGCTTTTAATGAAGAAGGCCATTTTAAAAATCTACATAATCCTGTCAATCTTTCATTTTTTTATTTTTTTGATTGCTTAATCACAGTGTCATGTGGATCACTAACAAGATGGGGATATGGCACACTGGAATTAGCAATGTATTTGCTTGATATATATGTTGTTTTGTGGTTTATGTAATGAGTCCAGTGGAGGATTAAAAATAGAGCCCTGATGAAGACTTCTGTTAATGTGTGGTTCCCATTATGGAAAAGATCAAAATTTGTTGGCAACAACAGATTGATCTGAGAGAGGTAGAGGGCCCCCTCATTTTGATTTAAAGAAACAACTGGCATCTGATTACAAGGAAATTTTTGCCGGCCTCACATTGTTTCTGTGACATTAATGACAGCTAACCATAAGATTTGGTTTGAGAGTATCAGCGTTTCCTTGCTTGTTGCATTGGGCTGCACTTTTTATTCTAAATTCGTTTTTATATTTAAGTTTATTTTTTTTTGTGATTTTGCTGTGAATATTAAAATTATATCATCTACAAAAATTGTTTGTGATGTATGTTTAAATTATGTTTTTCGTGCCCGGAGGTAATTTTGTGTATATGAACTACTAATATGTAAAAACATTTAGGGGCATATTTATACTTATTTTGTGCCAAATTTGCATCATTTTTTTAATGCAATTTCAGTACAAAACTAACTCCATATTTATACTTTGGCGCTAGACCCGTCTAGTGCCAAAGTGTAGGAGGCTGGTCTGGCTTGTAGTGGGTACCAGAGGTACTTACACCTTGTGTCAGGTCCAGTTATCCCTTATTAGTGTAGAAGAGGTGTTTCTAGCAGCTTAGGCTGATAGAAGGCAGCTTTGGCAAAGCAGCTTAGGCTGAACTAGGAGACATGTAAAGCTCCTACTATACCACTGGTGTCATATGCACAATATCATGAGAAAACACAATACACAGAAGTACTAAAAACAAAGGTACTTTATTTTTATGACAATATGCCAAAAGTATCTCAGTGAGTACCCTCAGTATGAGGATAAGACATATACACAAGATATATGTACACTAACCAAAATTATGCAGGAAATAGCAAGAAAAGTAATGCAAGCACTGTAAAGTTACAATAGATTACAATAGGAGCACATAGGTATAGGGGAAACACAAACCATATACTCCAAAAGTGGAATGCGAACCACAAATGGACTCCAAACCTATGTGAGCTTGTAGAGGGTCACTGGGACTGTAAGAAAACAGTGAGGGTTAGAAAAATAGCCCACCCCAAGTGTAAAGTGCACCTACTACCCCCAGAGAGCACAGAAGTCGTGATAGGGGGATTCTGCAGGAAGAACAAACACCAGCAATGCAACAAAAGTGGATTTCCGTACCTGAGTACCTGTAAGACAAGGGGACCAAGTCCAATAGTCGCAACAGTGTCGGGAGTGGGCAGGAGCACAGGAAATGCCAGCTGAGGGTGCAAGGAAGCTGCCACCTGTTGGAAGAAGCTCAGAGTTCTGCAAGAAAGAAGAGGACTAGGAACTTCTCCTAGGGAGGATGGATGTCCCACGTTGCGATGAAGCTTCCAGAGGTGTTCCCATGCAGAAAGACTGCAAACAAGCCTTGCTAGCTGCAAGGGTTGCAGTTAGGGTTTTTGGGTGCTGCTGTGGCCCAGGAGGGACCAGGATGTTGCCACTTGGAGGAGGAGACAGAGGGGGCAGCCAGCATTGTAGGGAGCCCTCAGAGAAGCAGGCAGCACCTGCAGAAGTACCAGAATAGGCACTTGGAAGAAGAGTCAACCGGAGTCCACGTGAAGTCACAAAAGGGAGTCCCACGATGCCGGAGGACAACTCAGAAGGTTGTTCACTGCAGGTTAAAGTGTCGGGGACCCAGGCTTGGCTGTGCATGAAGGAAATCCTGGAATAGTGCACAGGAGCCGGAGCAACTGCAAATCATGTGGTACCCAGCAATGCAGTCTAGCGTGGGGACGCAAGGACTTACCTCCACCAAACTTGGACTGAAGAGTCACTGGACTGTGGGAGTCACTTGGACAGAGTTGCTGAGTTCCAGGGACCACGCTCGTTGTGCTGAGAGGGGACCCAGAGGACCAGTGATGCAGTCTTTTGGTGCCTGCGGTTGTAGGGGGAAGATTCCGTCGACCCACGGGAGATTTCTTCAGAGCTCCTGGTGCAGAGAGGAGGCAGGCTACCACCAGAGCATTAACCACCTGGAAACAGTCGAGAAAGCCAGCAGGATGAAGCGATTCAAGGTTGCTAGTAGTCGTCTTGCTACTTTGTTGCGGTTTTGCAGGCGTCCTGAGCAGTCAGCGGTCGATCCTTTGGCAGAAGGTGAAGAGGGAGATGCAAAGGAACTCTGATGAGCTCTTGCATTTGTTATCTGGTGAGATCCCCAAAGCAGAGACCCTAAATAGCCAGAAAAGGAGGTTTGGCTACCTTGGAAGGAGGATTGGGTACCAAGAGAGGTAAGAGCCTATCAGAAGGAGCCTCTGACGTCACCTGCTGGCACTGGCCACTCAGAGCAGTCCAGTGTGCCACAAACATCTCTGTTTCCAAGATGGCAGAGGTCTGGGACACACTGGAGGAGCTCTGGGCACCTCCCCTGGGAGGTGCAGGTCAGGGGAGTGGTCACTCCCCTTTCCTTTGTCCAGTTTCGCACCAGAGCAGGGCTGGGGGATCCATGAACCGGTGTAGGCTGGCTTATGCAGAGATGGGCACCATCTGTGCCCATCAAAGCATTTCCAGAGGCTGGGGGAGGCTACTCCTCCCCAGCCCTCACACCTATTTCCAAAGGGAGAAGGTGTTACACCCTCTCTCAGAGGAAGTCCTTTGTCCTGCCTTCCTGGGCCAGGGCTGCCTGGACCCCAGGAGGGCAGAAACCTGTCCGAGGGGTTGGCAGCAGCCGCAGCTGCAGTGGAGACCCCGGAAAGGCAGTTTGGCAGTACCCGGGTTCTGTGCTAGAGACCCGGGGGATCATGGAATTGTCCCTGGCATTGGGGTGACAATTCCATGATCTTAGACATGTTACATGGCCATGTTCGGAGTTACCATTGTGACGCTGTACATAGGTAGTGACCTTTGTACAGTGCACACGTGTAATGGTGTCCCCGCACTCACAAAGTCCGGGGAATTTGTCCTGAACAATGTGGGGGCACCTTGGCTAGTGCCAGGGTGCCCACACACTAAGGAGCTTTGCACCCAACCTTCACCAGGTGAAGGTTAGACATATAAGTGACTTATAAGTTACTTAAGTGCAGTGGTAAATGGCTGTGAAATAACGTGGACGGTATTTCACTCAGGCTGCACTGGCAGGCCTGTGTAAGAATTGTCAGAGCTCCCTATGGGTGGCAAAAGAACTTCTGCAGCCCATAGGGATCTCCTCGAACCCCAATACCCTGGGTACCGCAGTACCATATACTAGGGAATTATATGGGTGTACCAGTATGCTAATGTGAATTGGTAAATTTAGTCACTAGCCTATTAGTGACAAATTTGGAAAGCAGAGAGAGCACAACCACTGAGGTTCTGGTTAGCAGAGCCTCAGTGAGACAGTTAGGCATCACACAGGGAACACATGCAGGGCACATACTTATGAGCACTGGGGCCCTGCCTGGCAGGGTCCCAGTGACACATAGACTAAAACAACATATATACAGTGAAGAATGGGGGTAACATGCCAGGCAAGATGATACTTTCCTACACAAAGTTATGGAGTTAAAGTCATTTTTTGGATGTGGAAACCTACCTTGCGTCAATTAACTACAAGGTAGGCGTTCCCATGCAAAAAAGGACTCTATGGCCTTAGGGCTATATTCATTCCCCTGTGCTAAAATCACGCACAGGGGAAGAGGGGTCAAATGATGGTGCAAAGCTTGCTTTGCACCATTATTTAACTCCTGGGTCAGGGGAGGCGTTAGGGGACCTGTGGGCCTATGTCCATGGTGGAACACCATAGAATAAGCCCATAAGTGCCCTCCACAGGCCCCAGGGACACCCCCACCATTGGCCATGACATGGGCACCCCTACATGGCACTGAGTGCAATGGTCATGCCCAGGAGACCCTGATCTCCTGTGCTGGCCATTGGGGTGGTGGACATGACTCCTGTCTTTTCTAAGACAGGAGTCATGTGGTATGGATGGTTTTGCGTCAGAAAATGACGCTAGGCTAATTAGAGTCATTATTTTTTTGTCTAACCTGCCTAATGTCATTTTTTGGTGCAAAACCTCCTTCTCCCATACCACCACCCCCACCCGGCTAACATCATTTTTTTTACGCTAGCCTACCATTTGGGCCAGCTTGCACCATTCCATAAATATGGTGCCTGGCTCGCGCTCAAGAATGGTGCAAGCAGGTGCAAAACCTTTTGATGCAAAATTGCGTTAGGGCAGTTTTGCATCAAAAAGTATAAATATGCCCCATAATCTTTAATACAGTTGATAATGCACCCAGGATTTATGTACTGTTTTGTGTATGTAAAAAAAGAATAAGAAATTGATAGGGAGTTGGGGTCTCTGTAATGTAATGTTAACATTAATACTTTATGCATTGCCTCGAAGTTAATCATGGCTGCTTTTTGTGGCAAACTAACAGAGAGTTTTGCACAGGTTAATTCGTGAATTGCTTGTATTTCACCATGAAAAGAACTGTCGTCAACCCCTCAACCAGTACCCAAAATTTCAAAAGAAATTAAAATAGAAAAGGGTTTGCCAAACTAATTCCTACTGAAGGGATATCTACTGGGCAATCAAGTCCATTAATTCATAGAAAAATAAAAAAGGGAGGGCTACAAAGGTTGTGCCTTACAAGAAGCCCGCATCTTTGAGCATTTAACACGTTGAAATGGTTGAGTGCAGGTATACAAGCCTTCTATGCAATACAAGGGATTTACATTTCAGTTATATATTTGAAGTCTGGATGTAGAATCAAAAGTAAAACCAGCACGGCCTTCTATAATGACCCCACGTATGTCAATTAAAAGAAACCCCTTGGATAGAATGACAAAGGGGTAGTTACTGGGAACTATTCTGAATGGAAGTGAACTCTGTAAATAAAAGACAGCTATAACTTGATTCAGTCGTAGTTCAACAAATGCATTTTTGGAGATGTGGTGCTTTTATACATGAGTACCAATGGATTTGAATGTACGTGTTTGTGTTTTAAGTGAATGTCGATAAACCAAGTTCCTATGGTGCTACTTCTTTACTAACTGTGTGGGGTCTAATTTACGAGCTTGCTTACATAGTTCTCGGTGATTTATTTTGCAAAAGGAAAGGTGTCTGCCATTTTGGTTTAAAATCATGAGGAATTGTTTTGGGATCATCCTACAGAGCATACTGGATAAACGCCTTCTTTACAGAACCGGCAGCTTTGTACTAACCGTATCTGAACATTTGCAGTGCCTGTTGCACAGGGGCCACAGATTCGACTATGAAATTTACCTTAATCTCATTGTGGAATTAAAGGGGGGCGTTGCCAACAGAGACAGACTTAAATCTATTTTTTTTAATTAATTCCAGCTTTAACTTTGCTGCCATTTCAGCATGTCCGATTATCAGGAACGGCAATATTTTAAAGCGGAGTAATAGAATGGAATCCGTCGTTCAAATTGGTTTGATGCTTGAGCAAAGTAGAACATTTCTGAAAGCGACACTTAGAAACTGGACATTCCAAAGGACATCGGAAGAAAGGAATTGTCCTATAATGTGCTAGTTCTGGTGCCATTAAATTCGTCCATCTATTTCAGAAACCAAAACTGACAGTAATCAGAAAATTACAGAGTGTATTTGATCAGCAGATTAGTGTCCATGATTGTAATGGCTATGCGTTGTAATCACGTGCTTGTCAGAGATATTTAGGGCCATATTTATACTTTTTGACGCGAAACTGCGCTAACGCAGTTTTGCGTCAAAATTTTTTGCGCCGTCTAACGCCATTCTGAAGCGCCATGCGGGCGCCGTATTTATTGAATGGCGTTAGCCGGCTTGGCCGACCGGCGCTGCCTGGTGTGCGTGAAAAAAAACCACGTACACCAGGCAGCGCCGGCGTAGGGAAAAATGGCGTTTGGCCGTCCAAAAATGGGGCAAGTCAGGCTGAGGCAAAAAAATCGCCTTAACCCGATTTGCGCCATTTTTTTACGACGCCCAACCCCCATTAACATGACTCCTGTCTAAGCAAAGACAGGAGTCATGCCCCCTTGCCCAATGGCCATGCCCAGGGGACTTCTGTCCCCTGGGCATGGTCATTGGGAATAGTGGCATGTGGGGGGCACAATTCAGGCCCCCCTATGCCACAAAAAAAAATAAAAATACTTACCTGAACTTACCTTAATGTCCCTGGGATGGGTCCCTCCATCCTTGGGTGTCCTCCTGGGGTGGGCAAGGGTGGAAGGGGGTGTCCCTGAGGGCAGGGGGGGCACCTCTGGGCTCATTCTGATCCCACAGGTCCCTTAACGCCTGCCCTGACCCAGGCGTTAAAAAGAGGCGCAAATGCAGTGTTTTTTGCCCCGCCCACTCCCGGGCGTCATTTTTGCCCGGGAGTATAAATACCACGCACATGCCTGGGAGTCATTTTTTTAGACGGGAACGCCTACCTTGCATCTCATTAACGCAAGGAAGGTGTTCACGCAAAAAAATGACGCTAACTCCATGAACTTTGGCGCTAGACGCGTCTAACGCCAAAGTATAAATATGGAGTTAGTTTTGCGTCGAATTTGCGTAGAAAAAAACGACGCTAATTCGGCGCAAACTGAGTATAAATATGCCCCTTAGTATTCGACGACAGGTTCTTTGCGCCATATCCGTTTTCCTGTAAAAGGTAGTTTTCAATAGCTTGATGAAAGGAATTTAAATGTTTCTGTTTTATATATTTTCCTTTTAAGATATACGTTTGCACGGGGTATTCTGTCAACATCTTCGGAAGATTGCTGTAGTGGATCATGCCTTATGATGTGAATAGCACGTAAGCATATCTCTACCAGGCTCAACACACAGAAAAAAACAAGGACTGTATAAAGAAAAGTTATACAAATTTAGAACGCCCTGCTCAATAAAAAGTTCACACATGAAGAACTGAAAGTTGGGAAAAGTGCCATACTCTGAGCAGTGTAGCTTGAGGTTCACCTTAATGACAGTTCAACTATACTGCCTTGGAGTCTGTTGCTTGAATGCAGTCATGTAGGAAACTGGGTTAGTGACTGAGGGGTGTGAACGTCTTACTCAAGCAAAAACCAAAATCTTTGTCAATAAATTAACTTGTGCTTAACCCTTCTGGTAGATTGGCACACAAACAGTCAGGCTTAACTTAGGTGCAACATATAATGTATATATAAAGCAAACAAACAATAGTAAAGTGAAAACACAACCAAGAAAAATCCAACAAAAGTTCAATCATTAGAACTGGAGTAATGCAATGTTAAAGTTTTAGGTAAGTATTTTGTTTAAAAGCACAATGCACCATTTGTGGACATCTGTTTGTACTAGACCGGCGTGAAGTCATAAGTTCAGGCCAACTGTGATGGACCTGTGTGCCGGTTACAGGGACCAGGTTAGTTCCATTGAAAAAGTTACCTTCTCAAAATCTGGCGTGAATAGTTCAAAACTTCAAGATTTCTCCTTTTCCTGAAGAGGAGAGCACTCTGATGCCATTTGAGGTTCTAGGACCTGGGGACTCACCTCCTGTGGATCAGGGACTCACTCTAGAGAGGCCACCAGGGCTCAAACAGGTCCAAGTCATCTAGGCAGGTGCAGGAAGGCCTCTAGTGTCTTGTGTCTGTGGAGTTCAGCCAAGAGGTCAGTCAACTCACCCTTGGAGTCACTCAGGTAGCCTGAGGTAAAGGGAGCAGGTCCTTTTGTCATCTCAAAGATCAGGGTAGGTCTACAGCCAGGACCATACTGCAGAGTGGGTCAGGAGGTCTACTATTTATACTTGGTTCCATCCTTTGAAGTGATGAAATTGTACAAGCTACCATTGTACCTGGTTTTGGAAAGTACTTCCCTTCTTCTGCCAAGGCTCAAATATTCCTAGGCCTACAATGGACTGGTGGGTTGGTTTCTTTGCAAATGCTGGAGACAAACCCTTTGAAGTTTAAGTAGGACAGGGAACAGCTCCACTGCTGACTATCCTGCCTACACCTAGTCCCATATTATTCACTGTCTGTGCCCAATATGCATTCTTAATGAGGGAGTCATTAACAGGCCCAGGCAGCTGGAAACTTCTAGAAAGCCCAAGAAGCTTTTAGGCAGGAAAATGTCAACTTTCTAAAAGAATCATCTTCATAATTAGAATCTAAAATGAAACTTTACCAGAAAGAGTATTTCAAATTACAATTAAATCACAATTGATGTGACTCCAAACTGCCCTTTCTATCTGCTCCAAAACAAAAGTTAGCACTTATTAAATATAATAAGGTAACCCAGTGTTATCCAATGGTAGAGACCGGTCTTAGAGTATTGAAAAACAAATTTAGGAGTTTTTTTACTACCAGGACATGTACAACTTAAACCCACACGTCCTACATTTTTAAATACACTACTCCCTTCCCTTTGGGCCTTTACGGTCTACCTTAGGGTTGACATGTGTAATGAAAATGGAGGTTTAGGCCTGGCAAAAGGGTTATTTTGCCAGGTCCAATTAGCAGTTTACAAATGTGCTACAGACTGGAATGACAGGCAAGAGACGTTTTAAAGGGCTTTTGTTGTGGGTAGCACAATGAGTGCCTGAAGACCCACTAGTAGCATTTAATTTACAGGCCTTGGACACATGTAGTACCACTTTACAAGGACATTACAGGTGAATTAAATGTACCAATCAGGTGTAGACAGTTTTTACCATGTTTTAGGGAGAGAGCTCAAGCACTTTAGAACTGGTTAGCAGAGGTAAAGTGATGGAGTCCTAATGCCAAAAAAAAAGGAATTCTAAAAAGCAGGAGTAGTGAAGGCAAAATGTTGGGGTGTGACCTAGCACAGAGGGACAGGTTGACCAAGTCCTGTATGTGTTTTATCCCCTTTTAAATTATACAATTAGTTTATCAAGACATAAGCCAATCAAACTTGCATACAAATAAAACATTGTTGTTTTCAACACTTTTGACACCCATTTAAAATAACAATCAAATATCATATGAGCAAATTCACGTTTGTTAAGAGACTGTACAAATTAGATATATTCTGACCCTCATGACTAAAAGTTCCCCTCTAAGGTGCCAGGATAGTACTACTCAAGTATTGGAACGTGGATAGTTTGCTTAGATGGTCTCCAGACAATTTAATTGAATACTTAACATTTATATAATCCTTATCTTCACTCTGACATGTACCTAAAGAGTTTTTGCAGGTCTTGACTTTATATACAATATATAGGGGGTCATTCCGACCCTGGCGGGCGGCGGGCGCCGCCCGCCAGGCGGTGACCGCCAAAAGACCGCACCGCGGTCAAATGACCGCGGCGGTTATTTTGACTTTCCCGCTGGGCTGGCGGGCGACCGCCAAAAGGCCGCCCGCCCGCCCAGCGGGAAAGCCCCAGCAACGATGAAGCCGGCTCCGAATGGAGCCGGCGGAGTTGCTGGTGTGCGACGGGTGCAGTTGCACCCGTCGCGATTTTCAGTGTCTGCTTTGCAGACACTGAAAATCTTTATGGGGCCCTGTTAGGGGGCCCCTGCAGTGCCCATGCCAGTGGCATGGGCACTGCAGGGGCCCCCAGGGGCCCCACGACACCCGTTCCCGCCATCCTGTTTCTGGCGGTGAAAACCGCCAGAAACAGGATGGCGGGAAGGGGGTCGGAATCCCCATGGCGGCGCTGCTTGCAGCGCCGCCGTGGAGGATTCCCCGGGGCAGGGGAAAACCGGCGGGAAACCGCCGGTTTCCCGTTTCTGACCGCGGCTTTACCGCCGCGGTCAGAATTTCCCCTGAAGCACCGCCAGCCTGTTGGTGGTGCTTCCTCCGTCCCCGGCCCTGGCGGTCCATGACCGCCAGGGTCGGAATGACCCCCATAATCTCTTATTCATTATTGTTTTGTGCTGTATTGTGGCATTTCTATAGCATATTCCTACATCTTTTTGAGGCTCCAAAGAACATTCTTGGATGGTCAGGTGAATGACTACTTTATCTGTATTGGAAGGATGGTGGAATGGTGTTGCTTGTAAGCAGATCAATTAGTGTTGAGTGCTGGGGTTCTGTATGAGGCCCAGACAGTGTGCTTCAAACTTAGTACAGAAGCATGGGTGCACAGCCTTTGCTCTGGGTTGTAAGTAAAGTAATGTGAGGGCGTAATAATATGAAAATGGAGTTGCTAAATGGGTTTTTCTTCAGTATTTCAGAAAAAAAAACATCTGTACTGCATGGATAAGGGATGGTTGATGTTAGCTATCAAATCCATTGCTGTGTGCGAGGCCCAGAGATTGTGCTCCAGACTTGGTGTGGTGGCATGTGTGTGTGGATTATGCTTACAGTTGTAAACAAAGAAGTGTAATGAAAGCTTGGTAAGCAGGACATACAAACCAATCAACAATTGTGGGGTAGGGTTCCTTTGAGGTCTTTACTTCTCTTCTAAATTCTCACTGATTGCCATTCTGCTTGGTAGTGAATTGTAGATCATGCATGTCTGCACTAATAAGGACACCTGAGTAGGTATTTTGGTATCTGGACAGTGCCAGGCAAGAAGCCTTCCTTGATCAGACATTTTTCTTTTGTTTATATGGTCTGAATTTGGATTGTAAGACAGTTGGCCCTCTTCCTGGCATAAGTCAATGTTCAAGGCAAAGAAGCCTGAGTGAAAGGTTTTTTTTTCCTGGTATTTTGCTAGCATGAAGCAAAATGCCTTGAGAACTGCACTGTTGTGATTTTGCCTGTTTAAGGTAAAGACCCAGATTCAGAGGTGGGTTAATAGACTACTCCTCCACAAAAAAGTCAGTCTGCCTACTCATTTAAACTCGGCTAGACTATCATGTTTCTGCATGGTGGAAACCTTATACAGACTGCCTTACTGATTTGGGGCCAATGGTGTACGTTCTTTAGAGTATCCAACATATTCAGAATGTACTTTTTTCTCTTCAAGGCTGCCAGGAAAATTGTGGTGGTCTTGAACAGAACAAAAATGACCCCACACCCTGGGAGTAAACTCCTAGTGTGTTAGGGTGCTTATTATTTTGTTACATGAAAACAAATGCCTGCTTTGGAAGCAACTGGTTTGAGTGGGCACATAAACAGATACTCAACATATTTTCAGTGCTTTACAGGGAGGCGCAGTAATGGCTTCCTCTTTGAAGGCACAGAGGTCTTGCCCAAGCCAGCAGACATCACTAAATACGTGAACGGTATTCCACCAGTGTTGCTGAGATAAAGACTTCTGCCAATCTGGAGGACGAGCAGGCCGTCCACCATATTCTAAATGAAGCCCAAATACTACATGGACTCCTGCATTCTGGATTATTTGTAGTGTACCAATTAGTTTCCTAGGCAGTCTAACATCAGCTCTACTTGCCTAGCTTAAGCAGGATATCATTAAAGCAAAAAATATAGCTGGGGGAATGTATGTCTAAGTATTATCATTGCAATTAAACTGTAATTTTATTGAGATGGGAAGGGGGTCAAGGTGATCATTACCGCACCTTCATCTTGAGTTACTTATATAGTTTATGACACTATTGGTGCAGGGGTCTTGAGCACCAACCCTCTAGACCTCAGATAACCAGAAACTGGTCCATACTATTGAAAGGAGCACCCAGCACATCCAAGTATCTATTAAAATCCTGAGAATTATTATCCCATATCTTCACAAATCACATTGATCGAGAGCTAGGTCTTGTAAAATCACTATTCTTTATTCATCCAAATAGAAAATAAATATTCATAGCCATAGCCAACGCATATTTCCAATGACACACAGGTAAGACAGTGTTACCTCAAATTTCATTGTCATTATTTTGACATTTGGCACTGGCTTGCTGTTATTTCCCACTTCTATGCCCACTTACTGTACCCTTTGGCAATTCCTTTGACAGATGTTGGTGACTCACAATAGCTCCGGGTGTGATCACTGCAGCCAACTACAGGTCTTTCATATGTGCTCATTTACTATACAGTTGAATTGCAATATTTGTACATGATTAAACGTGTACATACTTAAAAAATGTGACATACTCCAATGCAAGTGCAATGGGATGGGGTGATGATGGAGGAAATTCCAGGGTATAGTTCCAGTCTGTAGCACAGGTGCATTGTCCATGGGGACATAGGAAGGGGAGCAATGGCAGTTCAAGATGGACAGGGTGACAGAGCGGGACACAGGGGGACAATCAGGAGAGTCTCATTTCCTGGCGGGGTCTTGACAATAGTCTCTGGCTTCTGCCTGGATCTCAGGGAACGTTTGCTGGGTGGTTCTCCTTCTGCAGGGGGAGGGGTGCTGGTGGCCTGTTGGTCCTGTGGTGGGGCCTCCTGTCCACTAGTGGCAGTGGAGGTGGAAGGCAGTTCAGATGTCTGGCTAGTGGCAGGGGCTCCCTGGTGTGAGACTGCCTCCCTCATAAAATTGGCCATGTCTGTCAGCACCCGTGCTATGGAGAACAGGGTGTTGTTGATGGCCTGCAAGTCCTCTCTGATCCCCTGGTACTGTCCCTCCTACAGCCGCCTGTTCTCCTGCACATTGTCTAGGATGTGGCCCATCTTGTCCTGGGAATGTTGATATGCTCCCAGGATCTCTGCAAGTGCCTCCTGGAGAGTCGGTTCCCTGGGCCTGTCCTCGCCCTGGTGCACAGCACTCTTCCTAGTTTCCCTGTTGTCCTGTGCCTCTGTCCCCTGAACCATGTGTCCACTACCACTGACCCCAGGTCCCAGATAGTCATGGGTTTGAGGTGTGCCCTAGGGTCTCTGTAGCGGTGGACATACTGCTGATTGACGTGTCGTGGGGACAGAGATGTGGGTACGCTGGGTGGGTGTTGTGGTGGTGTTTCCAGATAGGGAGGCTCTGTGGTTGTCTGTGACTGGGCTTGGGTAACCAAATGTCCAGAGGTCCCTGATGGGCCAGGTTGGTCACCCAGATCCAGGCGACCAGAGTTGCTGTCATCACTGTGGGCCTCTTCAGTTGGGGACTGGATATTGCTGGCACCTCCTCACCAGTGACATTGGCTGGGATACCTGTGGGGATGTAAATGATGCGTTATTGTTTCTGTGTCTGACATATTGTGCATCAGTGGCTTGCCCTAATTGATTATATTTGCCCTGGCAGCTTTCACTTGTGTGCGTTGGTATGTGGAGGACTAGCTGATTCTCCCTACTGTGCATGCTTTAGTGATAGGTGTCCATGCAGGTCTGTGAGTGGTGTTTATGCATTGGTATGGCATGCAGGGCTTGGCATTGGGATGAGTGAGATGTGATGGTGGGGTGTGTGGGAAGTGGTGGAGTGATTGGAGTGAGGGTGAGGCTGTGGTTATGTGATGACATGCAGGTAGGGGGGAGATAGTAGTAGAGAGTTGACTTACCAGAGTCCAGTCCTCCTCCTACTCTGGCTATGCCCTCAGGATGCGTGATTGCCAAGACTTGCTCCTCCCATGTTGTTAGCTCTGGGGGAGGATGTAGGGGACCGCCTGCAGTCCTCTGAACAGCAAGTTAGAGTCTTGCTGCAATGGAACGTACTATCCCCTGTAGGTCTTTCCACCTCTTCCTGATGTCATCCCTGGTTCTTGGGTACTGTCCCACGGCGTTGACCCTGTGCATGATTTTCCACCACAGCTCCATCTTCCTAGCTATTGATATCTGCTGCACCTGTGCTCTAAATAGCTGTGGCTCTACCCTGATGATTTACTCCACCATGACCCTTAGCTCCTCCTCTGAGAATCTGGGTTGTCTTTATGGTGCCATTAGGTGTATAAGTGAGGGTGTGTAGGGTAATGTGTTGGGGTGTGTCATGTGGGGTACCTGAGTGGTGTATAGGTGTGAGTGGTGTGTGGCTCTGGTTTTGCTAGTGGTCCTGCTGTCTCTCACTGGTGGCAATTGTTTGTAGTTGTAAAGTGGTGTGGATAATGTGGGTGTGTGTTTTATAGTGGTGTGGGTGTGTGGTTGTGGTGTGTGCAGGAGTGTCAGGTGTGTGTTATTTGAATTGTCTAATGTGGTGCTGTTTTGTTTGTGTGTATGTATTTTGAGCACGGCGGTACCGCCAATGGTTTACCACCATTGAATGTCTGCTGTGGTGATTCGTGGGTGATAATGTGGTGGATGTTGTTCTATTGGCGTAATGGTGTGGGTTTTGATACCGCCACTTTATCACTGACCTTTGGTTTGGCGGATTTGTGTCTGTGGCTGAATAGTGAAGGATTGGTGTGTGTGTCATAATATGGTGAACTGATATCCGCCACGGCAGCGGTATGCTGGCGGCCGTCAGCGTGGCAGTAAGTGGGATTTACCACCAATGTCATAATGAGGGCCTCAATCACCTTTGTGTGGAAAAAGCATAAATATGTTGGTCTTTATTAATTTTAAATGAATATTGATTATTCTATTCCAATTTCTCATTTCAAAGAGCATGCAATTTTGGCCAGCTTTCTGATTAGCATGTAAATATTAAATAAAACATTTTTGTTATGCTGAACACTTTATTGATGCCATATTCACATAACTCAGTGCTGAGGTGACTTTACAGCAATACTAATGTTGGCAACTTATAATGTATTGCCTATCATTATTTAACAAATGTCACACCAGTCTGCTAAGGACTGAGAGTGAACACACAGGCCCAGATTTAAGAGGGCATAGCACCATTCCAAAGCCACAATAGCAGTATTTTCTTTATGCTAATGTGGCATTGGAAGGCCAAAAATGCTGCACCATATTTACAAAGTGGCACAATGCTTGCATTGCACAACTTTGTAACCCCCTGCAACACATTATGACTGAGTCAGACATAATGTATGCACGGGGGCGTTATGGCGCTACGTGGGCTGAAAAAAGGGCGCAAAGAAATTTAAGAGATTTCAGTGCTTCATTTTTATTGGCATTTTTAACGCCTACTAAGTGCAGACATTAAACGGAGGCTCCCACTGTTTTCAATGGACCTCTGGGTACTTTGCAGGGTTAGCGTCAACATTTTTAAGCTAATCCTGCAAAGCGCAGGACTAACATAAAAAATGATGACACCAATACCCCCGACTACCACCATGGTGCGGTGTATTTTAAATATGCCACACACATGGTGGCATTTGGGGGGGCTCTAAGGGGCGCACGTAAAGTGGCACTGCACTAGGTGCATCACTGCTTTTCATGAATCTGCCCCACAGTGTCTGTTGCCTACCCAGCAGGCCTCAGATACTTCTCAAGCAGTATATCCAAAGGTAGTTTAAACAAGTCAGGGGAGCACTATTGGTAAAAGTAATTTCTTGCAGAGTGCTCTAGACATCATTATAATGGGTTATTTTACACAGTTTCATGTATATCATGAGTGCATGTGTCATGTAATTATATGAAGGAATGCCACATGTAGATTTCCTGGCAGTTTTAGATTTATTGAGCAGTGAGGATGATTAAGAAAATGTCTCTTTTTGTATGGGCACACCCATTTTTTCAAGACTGATGCTTTTTTCTAACTAGGCCACAGTGCATATGCTCTTCCCCTAAATCACAAATGAATTTATACAGTTGTGTCATATTTAACTTATCTATAAGTCCCTAGTATATGGAACTTATGTCCCTAAAATAATGTGGCGAGGGCCAGAATTTGAAATGCTACTAGTGGACTGCTGCACATTGTGTCACCACTGCAGAGACAATGGAAAACACATCTCCAGGCCTACCCCTGCAGCCTGTGTATGCAGTTTTAAAATAGCTAGTATGGGGGGGCATGGTCTAGCCACGAGAATAGTGACTGCTTAGGTGCTGGGCTCCACGGCCGGGTGTGATCCCGGGGGGGCAGCAGTGCAGGGGGACTGCTATTCCTGTTTCTGTACCCCCCTGAACACTAGGAGCTTGAAGAAGGACCGGAAGCCCCGCTCGCTGGGACTACAACGTATTTTTCAAGCCTGCAGCCTGCTTGATTAGTAAGAAGGTGAGGCTTCGGTGGCCGCCACCGGGGACTTGCCAGATGGGCCCCAAGTGAGAATGCTGTGCCACCCCAGTGAGTGGAAGAGGAGACCACGGACCCTAGCGAGGTGGTGATGCTGCGGTCTCGTGCAATTTACTATTTAAAGACCCAAGGTACACGGATCCCAGATGGTGCATGGCGGAGACCTGGAAGAGAGGTCCCACATGTGCCGGCGTCATCTTCTTGTGGGACATTAGTGAAGCCCGTGGCTCATAACACGCAGCATAACAGCTGCGGGCTCACTCGAAAATCTACACTGACCTACGGCTGTGCAAGGGCACCTCACAACAGAGGCTCCACAGGTGCATACTGTGACCCCTGAGACGCAAGTGGAACTCGCGGCCTACAACTCATGCAGCAGCCACAGGCTCGACTATGACAGCGTATATGATGCCATGGAAATCCGCAGTGGGGGCCAGTGGGTGAGGCCCCATAGACAGCTAATACCTAAACCAGGACGAAGGGGGGACCCCCGCCCGGCAATGGAGAGCACAGACATGGGCTCAATCTGTCTCAATTGTGCATTAGTGCTAGATCCTAATGTTAACTTTGGCCACAGACAAACCTGCGCCCCATCATTCAAGGCACACTTGACAGTATGCATTACCAGACCCACGGAGCAAAGGACAGAGGTACAGCTGTTGTACTTTGAGGGCCCTGGGTTATTGGCAGGGCACGCAAGCTGTTTTGCAAGATGAGGCAGCAAACCTGACCCCTTGTGCCCGCCTCTACCAGGCCTACTAGTGTGCACAACACCTTCAGCACCTTCGGAGTCTTTTATGCCAGATAGCACTCTCTGCCCTCCTCCAGTGTTTACCGGACCTAAGGATAACGGAGACCCTTCGGAGCCTCCTCACTGCCCTCCCATTTCCACCATTGAGAGCTGAGGGAGATAAAGGTTTCTCAGGACATCCATATGGAGTATGAATAAGTAAGGTCCTGCGTCTGTCAGGGGCCAGTGGAAATTCCTTGACGGGTCTAGCAGCCTGTTAAGCAGATCACCCTTCTCAGGACGCAACCTCCGGAGTGAACTATCTCCACCCTTCTACTCAGGTGTAGACCTCTGCTGTTCTCTAGGGGGTCCGAGGGTGCCCGGTCTCACCCAGTGTTCGATTTCCCATTACTAGCCTCTGGATGACTGGCCTAGGTTAACCAGATTGAGGATCACACCTGCTAACCTCCCAGGCATACAAGGGACGCTCGACCAGCCACCACTCGTCAAGATGCGCCAACAGGGTGGCACAACGGGGTATGGAATCAACGGCAAACCAATACTATTTGTTCAGATCTTGATCCCACCCCAGTATAGGAGGTGAGGCCCCTGTACCATCCAATATTGGACACTGAATTCTGAGCTCCACTGACTCCTGTGTATCTCATTACCTGCGCATTTCCAAGGAAATGTCTCCTGGCAAATCATCGGGCAAATCGGCAGGCAAATCTTTGCACCAACTGCTTTCCTCAGAAGCTGTCTGGCAACCACAGCCAATGTCTTACTCCGCTCCCACTACAGACCTCGGTTCCACGGAAGCCCTAGGGACTCCACACCCAGACACTGCTATGGAGTGTATCCTACAGAAAATCCCCGCAGTAGACCGACGCCTGGAGAAAATGGATTCTAAAATCACAAACCTCTTAGCTGACTTCTAGTCAATCCGAGCAGACATTGCTGGCTTTCAGGACAAGGTCACAAACTTAGATCATCGTCTATACAACGTTGAAAATAGGATGACGGACCTCCTGGATCACGAACAGGAACTACAATTCCTCTGTAATAAACTCACGGACTTGGAGGACCAGAGCCGTAGAGACATTGGGGGTCATTCTGACCTCGGCGGTAAAAGGCGCTTACCGCCGGTCAGAAGGCCGCCATAACACCGCCGCGGTCGCGGTAAACCGCCACGGTCATTCTGACCCGCAACTGGCAAACCGCCAAAAGCCTGACACCAACAAAAGTCCGCCACACCAAAGGTCAGCGAAAAAATGGCGATGACCAAACCTCCACCGTCACGCCAACAGAAATACGCCCATGCCATTACGACCCACGAATCCACGCGGCGGTCTTTCATCCGCGGTATTCTATTGGCGGTACACACTGCCGCGGTCGAAACACACACACCTTTACAAAACATCCCCACATTGGTCAATTTGAAACACACACACCTGAGATACATATACACAACACTCCCACACTCCCAATACAGAATAAAACACACACCCACATCACCCACAAACCCCTACGACAACAATTGCGAATCAAGGACAGAGAAAGACAGCACTGCTTAGAGTAGACCATCACACCAAGGCAAATCACAACATCACCCACACAATTACCACGCACAAAACACCATACACCACCACACAGATTACACTCCACAACACATACACCACCCCTCACCTCATCCACACCACCCCATGGCACCCCAAAGACACCCCAGGTTCTCTGACGCAGAACTCCGGGTCGTGGTGGAGGAAATAGTACGTGTAGAGCCCCAGCTATTCGGGGCACAGGTGCAGCACACCACAATACCTAGGAAGATGGAGCTCTGGCAAAGGATAGTGGACAGGGTCAACGCGGTGGGACAGCATCCACGCAAACGGGATGACATCAGGAAGAGATGGAACGACCTACGGGGGAAGGTGCGTTCCATGGTATCAAGGCACAACATTGCGGTGCAGAAGACTGGGGGCGGACCCCCACCTACTCCCCCAGAATTTACAGCATGGGAGGAGGAAGTCTTGCACATCCTGCATCCTGAGGGCCTCGCAGGAGTAGCTGGAGGAATGGACTCTGGTAAGTCAAATCTGAACTACTACTTCCCACCCCCACCTCACCTGCATGCCAAATCATACCCCCACCCTCACCCCCACCCCCATCACACCAACTCCTTGCAAAAGGCTCACCATCACAACCCACCCATCCAAACACCAAGCCCTGCATGCGACCACAAAGCATGGACACGCATCACCAAAGCATGCCCACTGCACACACACATCACCCCCACAAGCCACCCTCACAAAAGCCCCCACAAGGGAATGCCTGCACTTGGGTACACGGACACCCACCCATCACACGAAATGCCACACACAGAAGCTATAACCATACCTTAATACCCCTGCAGGACCCGAACGCCACCACACCGCCACGGAGGGTCCAGAGATGTCCATCCCACCCCCAGATGAGGCCCCCAGCGATGACAGCAGCTCTGTCTCCCTGGACCCAGACGACCAGCCGGGCCCATCGGGGACCTCTGGACAGTTGGTTCCCCACAGACAGCCACAGGCTACACCAGACCCAACCCCCTCTGGGAACACCAGCACAGCTCCCACCCAGCGGGCCCATGCCTCTGTCTCCAGGACACGTCAATCAGCGGTGTGTCTGCCACTACAGGGCACCCAGGTTGACCCACCACCCCAACAACCACAGGGACCTGGGGGCAGTGGTAGTGGGCACACCGTCCAGGGGACAGAGGCCCAGGAACAGAGGGAAACTGGGAGGGCTGCTGTGCGACGGGGGGGACAGGCCCAGGGAACCCACTCTCCAAGAGGCCCTCTCCACCATCATGGGAGCATACCACCATTCCCAGGAGATGATGGCGACGGTACTGGCCAGGTTCCAGGAGATCCAGGCACAGCAGGAGGAACGGTACATGGGGTTCAGAGAGGAACTGAGGAACATTGGTTCCGCAATGGGGACCATCGTCCTGGCCCTTAACCAGATAGTCACCACATTGCGGGACCATGTGGCACCACAAAGGGCCCCTGTCACTAGCCAGGACCAGGAACAGGCTACAACATCCGCCGGCGCTAGTGGACAGGAGGCCCCCACACAGCGACAGTCCACCAGAACCCCACCTCCTGCTGAAGAAGAACCACCCCGCAAGCGGAACCTGAGATCTCACAAGAAGACAGAGTAGGATTGCAAAACCCCCGCCAGCATATGATACCCCCTGATGTCATCCCACTGTCCCACATAGTCACCCTGTCCAACCTTGAATTGCCCCTGCTCCATCCTTCCACAGGCATATGGACAATGCACCTGTGCGACTGAGAACTGGACTCTGCCATGGACATTACTCCACCCCCACCCATCCCCGCTTCCCAATCATTTACCTATATGTAGCACTTGAAATAAATCACTCATTGCACTTAAAATAACAGGAGTCTGCTTCTATTTTTCACAAATGTATTACAGATAACGGTGCAATTATGTTCAGTAACATTGTGATGACAACATACCAATGTCAATAAGCTTTAGTCCATGGGCAAACAAAGCAGTAGTCATGCAGTCGGTCATACAGCTCTGAAAAGGGAAGGGAAAGTCACAATTAACTTTAAAGGAACTGGGGGGAAACACAGACAGTAGAGACGCAGGAGGCCTTAAGTAAATGTAAATTGGGGTGGCTGTTTCTTACCTGTGTGCTACTGTATCCCTGTTGTCCGTGTCGTCCCCGTCGTCTTCCTCCTCTTCACTCTCCACAGGCTCCACAGCTGCAACAACACCACCATCTGGACCATCCTCCTGCACAAAAGGCACCTGGCATCGCAAAGCAAGATTGTGAAGCATACAGCAGGCCACGATGATCTGGCACACCTTCTTTGGTGAGTACATTAGGGATCCACCAGTCATATGTAGGCACCTAAACCTGGCTTTTAGGAGTCCGAAGGTCCTTTCTATGATCCTCCTAGTTCGCCCATGGGCCTCATTGTACCGTTCCTCTGCCCTGGTCCTGGGATTCCTCACTGGGGTCAATACCCAGGAGAGGTTGGGGTAACCAGAGTCACCCAATAACCACACACGGTGTCTCTGTAGCTGTTCCATCACATAAGGGATGCTGCTATTTCGCATGACATACGCGTCATGCACTGACCCAGGGAACTTGGCATTTACATGGGAGATGTACTGGTCAGCCAAACAGACCACCTGGACATTCATCGAATGATAACTTTTTCTGTTCCTGTACACCTGCTCACTTCCACTGGGGGGAACCAAAGCCACATGGGTCCCATCAATGGCACCAATGATGTTGGGGATATGTCCAAGGGCATAGAAATCACCCTTCATTGTAGCCAATTCGCCCACCTCAGGGAAAATAATGTAGCTCTGCATGTATTTCATCAGGGCAGACAACACCCTGACAAAACCTTTGAAAACATAGGCTGAGACATCCCAGATGATATGGCCACTGTTGTCTGAAAAGACCCACTTGTCAAAAAATGGAGTACTGACAGAACCTGCACCAGAGGGGGAATCCCCGTGGGTTGGCGGATGGGGGACATCAGGTCTGGCTCCAGCTGGGCACATAGTTCATGTATAGTTGCTCTGTCAAGCCGGTATGTAAGTATGATATGTCGTTCTTCCATTGTCGCCAGGTCCACCAGCGGTCGGTACACGGGAGGATTCATCCTTCTCCTCGCAAGTCCCAGCGGACGGTGCCTAGGAAGGACAACATGGAGCACAGAGTCAAGCAACCCACAGGTTAGTTCACACAGCTTGCACAGTACACGAATCGCTATGCATGGCACGGCTTGTATGAGTGGCTATGCAAGGCCTAGGCCTGTGTGACGCAGTTGAAATCATGCCATGTGGGCCCTTGAAATGGCGGCTGCCTGACCTGTGAAGTGTGACAGTGGGATGTGAGATCACTGCGTTGGCGTGGCACACTGTGGCGGTAGGCGGTCGAGGACCGCGGCGCAAAGCAGCATTGGTTAACATTGAACCCTATGGCTCTCAGGAGCCAATGACGATGTGCGCCGGCGGGCGCGGTATGCACCGCTGCGGTACGCACCGCCGCGGGCGTGACCGCCATTTTCTATCTGATTAATCACTCGAGACCTGATCATCCACAGGAGAGGACCTATACTGCAAGTGCTGCTGTGACCTCGGTCTGGGAGATACAATGGCTGCTGCGACTGGGGAAAGGGCCCCTGCCTTCACTGCCGAAGAATTGGAGAAACTTGTTGATGGGGTCCTCCCCCAGTATGCGCTACTCTACGGTCCTCCAGACCAACAGGTTAGTACACAGGGTGCACCTTGAATGGGCTATGCCTGTGTTGAGTGGGGTGTATGTAAGATGGTGGGGAGGGGAGCGAATGAGGAGTGCAACGCACGAAAGATGAGAGCATGTGCCACATGGCAAGGTTGGGGAGGGGGGGGCCACTCACATTGACATAGGTCAGCGCCCATCAGAAGATCGAGATTTGGCGTGCCATCGCCAAGGACGTCTGGTCCCTGGGGGTCCACAACAGACGGGGCACCCACTGCCGAAAGAGGTGGGAGGACATCTGCCGCGGGACCAGAAAGACCGCCGAGTCTTTGCTGGGGATGGCCTCCCAACGTAGGAGGGGTGCCAGCCGCCAATTGACCCCCCTGATGTCCCGGATCCTGGCGGTGGCCTACCCCGATTTGGATGGGCGCGTGAGGACATCACAGCAGACACAAGGGGGTGAGTATCAGCACATTCTGCTATCTTTGCTTGCAGTTGAGGTGTCTGGGTTGGGGAGGAGGGCTGTGGGTAACTCAAGGCCAGGGCGCTTTCTGTAGCCTAGTACCCTCCGTTAGGCATGGCCCTGTGCCCCCGCCCCCCACCTCTGTATGGTGCCAAGTACAGCTATCCATGGTCCTGCATCACCCATGTGTGCATTTGTCATCCATAGACCTGTAGGCCTAGTCACAAGAACTGAGTAGTGTACCCCGATTGCGCAGCGTAGTGCAGGGGGCTTCTGTGTCTGTCCTCTCCGCCAACGGTGTTGCCAATGCATGCACTCAACCTGTCTTCATTCCTCCCCCCCACCCATTTTCTTTTTCTTCCTGTGCATGTGTACATTAGCATCATCAGGCTGAGGAGAAGTGGCATCGGCGCACGAGGGAGCTGCATCTCACATGGCCCCGGAGGGCCATGCAACCGACTCAGAGTTCACCAGTGAGACGGAGGGCGAGGGGAGCTCCACAACGGGGACCCGTGGAGACGTCAGCGACACCGACACGTCCTCGGAAGGGAGCTCCCTTGCGGTGGCGGCAACATCCGTGCCCACCGCCACAACAGGTACAGCCGCCACCCAGCGCACCAGCCCCGCCCTCCCAGCAGCCCCTCGGCCTTCGCTCCGTGCCCGCTCACCCAGGAAGGCGGGCATCTCCTTCGCCCCAGGCACCTCAGGCCCTGCCCCAGTTACCCTGCTGCCCTCAGTGAGGAGGTCATTGAACTCCTGCGGACGCTCATTGTTGGGCAGTCTACCCTTTTGAATGCCATCCAGGGTGTAGAAAGGGAGGTGCATCGGAGCAATGCATACCTGGAGGGCATTCATTCGGGTCAGGCTGCCCATCAGCGATCGTTCAACGCTCTGGCCTCAGCACTGACGGCAGCCATTGTCCCTGTTTCCAGCCTCCCTCTTCTAACTCCCTCCACCCAGTCCCAGTCTCCTGTTCCTCTGCCTATCCCATCCACACCATCAGACCAGCCTGCACACACCTCAACACCCAAGGGCAGCTCATCCAGACATAAGCACCACAGATCCCACAAGCAGTCACACAAACAACATCCAGATGCAGACATGCCAACAGTCACTACCACCTCTGTGTCCCCCTCCTCCTCGTCTCCCTCCTCCCTCCCTGTGACGTCTCCACTCACACCTGCATGCACACCACCATCAGCCAGTACTTCCATCACCAGCACACCCTCCATTACAGTCAGCACACGTGCAGTCACCACCCCCACTGCCATTTACACGTCCCCAGTGTCCTCTCCCACTGTGTCTGTCACCCCCTCTTCCAAACCACACAAACGCAGCCACCCACCCACCCAACAGCCATCCACCTCACGACAGCCTCCAGCCCAAGTACCTGCACCCAAAGACAGCACACTTGACTCTCCTACAACCACATCCTCTTCCTCCACTCCCATACCCACTGCACCTACCCTTCCCATTGCTCCTAAAAATCTTTTCCTCTCCAAAACTAACCTCTTTGCACCACCTGACCCACCCCCTCCATCTGGTAAGAGTCCAAAGAGCACCTCAGCCACCACCAGCCCTGCATCTAGTATCACCATAGTGCAGGGCTATTGGAGTCCACCAGCTCCTAGGGAAGGAACATCAGCCAGCAGCAAGGGGACAGCCAGCCCACCCACTGGGAAGAGGACAAGAAAAATTAAGGGCCGGTGCGAAAAGCCTGAGACGGCTGCCACCAAGGAGAGTGGCCTTGCCCCGTCACCTGCCACATCATCTAAGGGAGGCAAGGGCCAGAGAGCTGCAGCGAAGGAGGGCAAGGGCAGCAGGGTGGAGAAGACATGCAGCAGGCGAGCGCACCAGGAGGGCCCCACCAGCCCCATACCGGGTGGGACGGAAGACACCCACGGGCCCAAGACTCCATCACAGGAGGGCCCCGCTACCGCAAGGTCGGAGGGCGACTAAGCGGGGAGTCTTGGCCAGGTCTGGGTCCCTTGAAAGACAGGACAAGCACCGCTGAACAGGGCCCGCCAAGACAGGCACCGCTGAACAGGGCCCCGCCGTGAAGAGCACCGCTGAACAGGGCCCTGCCGTGAAAAGCACCGCTGAACAGGGCCCCGCCAAGACAGGCACCGCTGAACAGGGCCCCGCCAAGACAGGCACCGCTGAACAGGGCCCGCCGTGAAGAGCACCGCTGAACAGGGCCCTGCCAAGACAGGCACCGCTGAACAGGGCCCGCCAAGACAGGCACCGCTGAACAGGGCCCCGCCGTGAGGAGCACCGCTGAACAGGGCCCCGCCAAGACAGGCACCGCTGAACAGGGCCCCGCCAAGACAGGCACCCTGAACAGGGCCCCGCCGTGAAGAGCACCGCTGAACAGGGTCCCGCCAAGACAGGCACCGCTGAACAGGGCCCCGCCAAGACAGCCACCGCTGAACAGGGCCCCGCCGTGAAGAGCACCGCTGAACAGGGCCCCGCCAAGACAGGCACCGCTGAACAGGGCCCCGTCAAGACAGGCACCGCTGAACAGGGCCCACCAAGACAGGCACCGCTGAACAGGGCCCCACCGTGAAGAGCACCGCTGAACAGGGCCCCGCCAAGACAGGCACCGCTGAACAGGGCCCCGCCGTGAGGAGCACCGCTGAACAGGGCCCGCCAAGACAGGCACCGCTGAACAGGGCCCCGCCAAGACAGGCACCGCTGAACAGGGCCCCGCCGTGAGGAGCACCGCTGAACAGGGCCCGCCAAGACAGGCACCGCTGAACAGGGCCCCGCCAAGACAGGCACCGCTGAACAGGGCCCCGCCGTGATGAGCACCGCTGAACAGGGCCCCGCCAAGACAGGCACCGCTGAACAGGGCCCCGCCAAGACAGCCACCGCTGAACAGGGCCCAGCCGCGAAGAGCACCGCTGAACAGGGCCCCGCCAAGACAGGCACCGCTGAACAGGGCCCGCCAAGACAGGCACCGCTAAACAGGGCCCGCCGTCTCAAGCACCGCTCCGCTGGGCCCCGCCGTCTCAAGCACCGCTCCGCTGGGCCCTTCATCTCAAGCACCGCTCCGCTGGGCCCTTCATCTCAAGCACCGCTCCGCTGGGCACCGCCGTCTCAAGCACCGCTCCACTGGGCCCTTCCTGTCAAGCACCGCTCCGCTGGGCCCCGCCGTCTCAAGCACCGCTCCGCTGGGCCCTTTATCTCAAGCACCGCTCCGCTGGGCCCTTCATCTCAAGCACCGCTCCGCTGGGCCCTTCATCTCAAGCACCGCTCCGCTGGGCCCTTCATCTCAAGCACCGCTCTGCTGGGCACCGCCGTCTCAAGCACCGCTCCACTGGGCCCTTCCTGTCAAGCACCGCTCCGCTGGGCCCTTCCTGTCAAGCACCGCTCCGCTGGGCCCTTCCTGTCAAGCACCGCTCCGCTGGGCCCCGCCGTCTCAAGCACCGCTCCGCTGGGCCCTTCAACTCAAGCACCGCTCCGCTGGGCCCTTCATCTCAAGCACCGCTCCGCTGGGCCCTTCATCTCAAGCACCGCTCCGCTGGGCCCTTCCTGTCAAGCACCGCTCCGCTGGGCCCTTCCTGTCAAGCACCGCTCCGCTGGGCACCGCCGTCTCAAGCACCGCTGGTCCATTGACAGTGCCGGTTCTGTGTCGAGCAGGTGTTCACGAAGCACTCTGGGCACCATGCCTCCTCCAATACCAGTGGAGTCGGTTATCCATCTGATGGACTTTGGCTTTGCACTCCCCAGGATGGTACAGTGGGCATGGAGTCCCCTCGTGGATCTGGCGTTGTGGACTCATGTGGCTGAGGTGCCCCCCTTTCCCTTCACCCTGAGGTGCCTGTTGTTTTATCATCTGATGCCCCTGCAGTGTTCTCTCCAATGGTATCCGGTCTCCTGTGTGGGCTTTGCCCATGTGTTTGTACACATTGGCCCACGGACTATGGATATTTAACGGACTGTGCAGGACTTATTGACTATGTTCATACTTTGCACTATGTTCATTATTTCTTTTGTATATTTCATATGGCATATTTACCATGACTTCAATGAACCTATTTTATACATAAATTTGATACTTCATTTTAATTATGTCTTTGCATTCTTCCGGGGGGTTTGTGGGGTGTCACTCTGACTTGTTGCTCTGCATTGGTGTGTAGGTATGGGGGGGTTGGGGGGTGGGTGTATCGCGTATGTGTGTGCCCGTAACCTTTCCTCCTCCCCCCTCCCCTGTGTCGTAGGTGCAGTACTCACCGATGTCGTCTGCGCCGGCGTTCGTACTCGTGGTAGATGAGCAGGTAGACAAGAGCTGGTAGTATGTTTAATTCGGGTTCCATGCTGTCCAGATTCCTCGTGGAGTGTGTGGAGGTGAGCGTTTTCCCGTTCGTAGTCTGTTTCCGCCGTGTTTTTATCGGCGGGGCTCCCGCCCCGGAAAAGGTGGCGGATTGGTGAGTTGTGATAGGGTGGGCGGTACATTGTCTGACGCCTGCCTGTTGGCGGGGACCGCCGCGCTGTTTGTCTGTCCCGCCGTGGCGGTCGGTGTGTTAAAGTGGCGTGCTGTGTTGGCGGTTCCCGCCAGGATCAGAATTGCTTTTTTTGGACCGCCTGCCTGTTGGCGGGTTGGCCGCCGCTTTATCACCGACCGCCAGGGTTGGAATGACCCCCATTGTCTGCTTCTTTGGTTCATGAGAGAAGATGGAAGGGGCAGATATGAGTGTCTTCCTGTGCGACTTAATTTCCGCCCTCACAGCCCTGACTTTTTCTCCCACTCTGGAATTTCAAAGAGCCCTTAGGATTGGACCCTTACACAACAATACTGCGGAGAGACCCCGCCCCATGATAGCATGCTTTTTACATCATGAACATGTTCAACAACTGTTGACGTCTGCGTCGACCCATGGCCCATACCGACATGATGGTCAGGAGATCCGTATTGCTGTGGGCTTCTTCCTGGAGACAAATGAGAAAAGTAAGGTGTTCCTTGCACTTAGACCTCAACTGCGCCATATAAATATTAAATTTAGACCATTCGAACCAGCCAGAATGTGGATTACATTGGACGGTAAATCTAGAGACTTTTTGGATCCTATAGACCTGTGCTGTTCCCTGGATTGCCTCTCCACTCAATCTATTGATCAGGAGCGTGCGGCCTCTTCAACAAACCACCTCTTGCTATGTGACTCTCCCCTCCACATGGTCTCTGACCCTAGTGACTTTTGCATGCTTCTGGGATGTATAGGAGGGGCAGGTTCCTGGACAGCCCACCAGGATCTCAGGACGGAAGAGACATGGCCCTTCAGTCAGTGGCAGACATCACACAGGGGCCACTCAGGGACAGAGACAAGTCCCGGTCCCTTCTGAAACCATTGCCCCCGTTGACTGACAGCATAACTGGCCTCTTCCAAGGGGCGGCCAGCAGATATTTCTAGTTCTCCTTTTGGATATCCAGATTGTTCATCAGTGGAACAATGAGTATCACGTATGTTTGCCTCTGCTGTTACCTTAGAATGCCATGTCATTGTTACTTTTGTTTCCATTGCTGCTGTTGTTATTGTTGTTATATGCACAAGGCTCACTAGTCTGGAGATGTATCCCCCATGACCCTTTTCCTGCAGTTCCCAGACCCAAAATTTGGCTATCATAATGGGCCCATCTCCCTCTACGTCGCGCACCCACTGATTAATATTGCAGTACGGTCCCACCCTCATAGCCGTGTTAAACATTTCAGTGACCGCAACCCTACTCTGCTAGGCTATGGTGGAAGGAACAGCACACATCAGCAATCAATAGCGAGACACCAGTAATCAAAGCACAACTGCATATGTAAACCAGAGCAGAGGCTGGACTTGGTTGCAATGCCATGAGTCAGTACACCTCCCATGGCCTTGGTTACGCTATGCCTCCCATCGTCATTAACAACCGACATCCTGGGAGCCCTCTTTCTCTCCCTACCCTTCCCATATATGCCCCTGGGTGTCCACCTTTATATCCCCACTCCACCTCCTCCCTGATTGTCAGCTACCATCTCAGTGGGCTTATACATATGCTTTAGTTGCTTTGCGCACACCTAGAGGTCTCTTTCCTTCCAATAATGACCAGATTAGAGATGCCCTATGTTTCTAACGATGAGTCCTGGGGGTACGCCCAAATGGGAGTCGAGATCCTCCCCACTATCCCTCCCTATCACCACCCTGGGATTGCTATGTTCTAATATTCTCTCCATTGGGTCCTTGCCCTCTCACCCCTTGGGCATGCCTGGCCTTGGATTTCATAGGGTTAGACCCACGGTTTACAGAAGTTAGGCTCATATACATTCCATCTATAACTCGGACACAGGTTTGGATTGTCCTCTTTTATCCCTGTTGAGCTGTATCCATCTCTCTCCTATTTTATTCTCTCTTATGTTTGTTTTGTCTTGTCTGACCTCCCTCCCCCACTCTTCCTCTTCTCCCTTACCCTTCTCCTGTGTTAGGTCCTCCGCTCTTGGGCACGACCGCAGGCACCCACTCCGGCCCCTACTGTCTCCATCCTGCCCTCCTCACCCTCTCTCTCTTGCACACCACCTTGACATAAATAGCCTGAATTACCCTGTGTCGTCTCATAGGTGCAGTAGTACCAGTTCTACCCCCACAGGCCTGTGTGCCAGCTCCGGATATGGGGTCTGCCCTCCCTCTAACAGTGGTATCATGGAACGTTCATGGTCTCACGCACTATATCAAAAGGAAAAAAGTCCTATCGGTAAAAATGCGCCTGGACTGGGTAGGTCACGTACTATATAGCAGCAGTTCACCATCCACTTCGGGAGGCTCCGGTTCAGCGAGCAGATGCGGGATGACAATCCTCCTTTATCGTCTTTACAATTCAAGGTTCTAAAATCATGGACCGGTCCTGAGGGTAGGTACATCCTCATCAACTGAGGCTTGGTGATCACACACTTTACATAGGAATGGTTTAGGTCCCCACCGGCTCTAAGCACTCATCCTTTTTACATCTCAATCGTCTCCTGGCTGAGATTGGGCCTCTCACTACCTTCTGGGTGGGGATTGGAACTTGGCTTGAGATGCAAATTTGGACTGAACAGACAGATTGGATGTTGGCAACAATGCAAACAGAGCTTTATGGGGGGATGTAATGGCGGACCATGGGCTGGTGGACCAACTGCGCCTCTCTCATCCACTTGACCTTAAATACACCTTTCACTCACCGGTCCACGGAACGCAGTCGAGGATGGACTATTTGCTTACCTCCCATTAATTGATCCCCATGGTTCGAGACTCCCGGATTCTGGAGGCTGCACTATTAGACCGTGCCCCAGTGCTCATACGTCTAGTCTTAAGTCTGGTTTCTCCAGGCCGAAAACCATGGTGCACGATATCGCACACTCCACGACAAGAACCAACTTCGTGCCCAAGCCTCTACTAATTGACAACTAAGGCTCGGTTTCTCCCCTTAGGTTTTAATGGTCTGAGGTGAAAGCGACGATCAGAGGACAACTTATGAGAGATGCTGCCCTCGCTAATGCACAGAGATGTTCCCGTGGGCCAGGTAGTGGTCCTGCAGAAACCTGGAACGGATCCCTTAATGTGCACCAGCTACCGCCTCATTTCACTCCTCAATGGAGATGTCAATATACTGGCTAGCATTTTGGCGTCCCTTCTCAAACTGGTCATACCATCCCTTATTCATCGCACCCAGGTGAGATTCGTCCCCTGGCGATAGTCCACAAATTCCCTTCGTACCCTAGTGCATACGCTCTGGACTACTAGGGACTCCAGGGAAAAAGAAATAGATCTCTCCCTCAACGCCGGGAAAGCCTTCAATAGAATTGAATGGTGGTATCTCTTGGAAACCTTCCGATTAGGGGACGACTTTATCAGAAAGGTTTGCTGGCTGTATGACCTGCCTACAGCGCGATAAATTGCTGGGGATTCCTCTCCGATGTGTTCCCAGTTAACCGCGGGACGAGACTGGGCTGCCCTCTGTCCCCACTGTTATTCCTCCCGGCTGTTGAACCATTAGCAGCACTAATACGCATATCCCCATCCATAGCCGGCATCACTATCCTGGGGCACCGTTCTGTGATATGCCTGTATGCTGATGACATCTTACTTATGCTCACTGACCTGGCTGACTCCCTCCCAGCACTACGTGACACCCTGATGGATTTTGAATTACTATTGGGTTATAAAATAAAGTAGGATAAACGCGAAGCCCTACCTCTATCCCCGATGACCACAAGTACAGCTATAATGGCGTTCCCGATCTCGTGGAAACAACCGCGACTCAAATACCTAGGAATCCTTATTAACAGGGGCCTGGAGCAGATGGTACAGGACAATAAGGAGCCTTTGTTAGTTCACACACAACAAGACTTTGCTACATGGTCCCAACTGGGTCTCTCCCTATGGGAGAGAGAAAAGGCCATTTGCATGGTTACTTTACCATGATACACATACGTCCTTCGGATATTACCACTACCGGTGCCCCTGCCAATGCCCAGGAAGAAAGATACCTGTATACGCAAATTTGAATGGGGCTCAATGCAACCGCAGCTCTCCAAAGCTTCACTTCTGGCATGGAGAGAATGCAGAGGATTAGGATTGTCTTCTGTAGAACACTATGCACTGACACTTCAATTATCTTAGCTGACTTACCTACTCCTGGAGTCGCCGAACCTCCCACAGTGGGTAAGGACAGAACACTCAATCTCGGGTAAGTCCAGAGACTTGGATGTGCTCTATGGCAGCAACACCCCTACACCTCAGCCCGATCACCCGGTGCTGCAGGCCATGCTAAATTCTTGGTGATGGGCTCACCATCTTCTAGGAGTGAACCCTCGGATCCAGGAGCATGCGCCACTCTGGGGCAACACCAGTTTAAAGATATGGGAGGTGACGGTCCATTGGAGAGCTGGCAGACTAGAGGCATCATAACTATTGACCAATTTCTCACTTATGGGATGCTAAAATCGTTCCCGACACTACAGACAGAGTTCGGGCTACCCACTCATTACTCTTGGCAGTACCAACAACTCACACATTGTCTTCGCAGCTGCATGGTGTGAGAAAGTAGCCTCTTCCTAGCCTTGTTACCCCCACTTTTGGCCTGTTTGTGAGTGTATGTCAGGGTGTTTTCACTGTCTCACTGGGATCCTGCTAGCCAGGGCCTAGTGTTCATAGTGAAAACCCTATGTTTTCAGTATGTTTGTTATGTGTCACTGGGACCCTGCTAGCCAGGACACCAGTGCTCATAAGTTTGTGGCCTATATATATGTGTTCCCTGTGTGATGCCTAACTGTCTCATTGAGGCTCTGCTAACCAGAACCTCAGTGGTTATGCTCTCTCTGTATACCAAAATTGTCACTAACAGGCTAGTGACCAATTTCACCAATTCACATTGGCATACTGGAACACCCTTATAATTCCCTAGTATATGGTACTGAGGTACCCAGGGAATTGGGGTTCCAGGAGATCCCTATGGGCTGCATCATTTCTTTTGCCACCCATAGGGAGCTCTGACAATTCTTACACAGGCCTGCCAGTGCAGCCTGAGTGAAATAACGTCCACTTTATTTCACAGCCATTTACCACTGCACTTAAGTAACTTATAAGTCACCTATATGTCTAACCTTCACCTGGTGAAGGTTAGGTGCTAAGTTACTTTTTGTGTGGGCACCCTGGCACTAGCCAAGGTGCCCCCACATCGTTCAGGGCAAATTCCACAGACTTTGTGAGTGCGGGGACACCATTTCACGCGTGCACTATACATAGGTCACTACCTATGTATACGCGTCACAATGGTAACTCCGAACATGGCCATGTAACATGTCTAAGATTATGGAATTGTCACCCCAATGCCATTCTGGCATTGGGGAGACAATTCCTTGATCCCCGACTCTCTAACACAGACCTGGGCACTGCCAAACTACCTTTCCTTGGGTTTCACTGCAGCGGCTGCTGCTGCCAACCCCTCAGACAGGTTTCTGCCCTCCTGTGGTCCAGCCAGGCAGAACAAAGGACTTCCTCAGAGAGAGGGTGTTACACCCTCTCCCTTTGGAAAAAGGTGTTAGGGCTGGGGAAGAGTAGCCTCCCCAAGCCTCTGGAAATGCTTTGATGGGCACAGATGGTGCCCATCTCTGCATAAGCCACTCTACACCAGTTCAGGGATCCCCAGCCCTGCTCTGGCGCTAAACTGGACAAAGGAAAGGGGAGTGACCACTCCCCTGACCTGCACCTCCAAGGGGAGGTGCCCAGAGCTCCTCCAGTGTGCTCCATACCTCTGCCATCTTGGAAAAAGAGGTGCTGCTGGCACACTGGACTGCTCTGAGTGGCCAGTGCCAGCAGGTGACGCCAGAGACTCCTTCTGATAGGCTCTTACCTGTGTTGCTAGCCTATCCTCCTTCTTAGGTAGCCAAACCTCCTTTTCTGGCTTTTTAGGGTCTCTGCTTTGGGGAATTCTTTAGATAACGAATGCAAGAGCTCATCAGAGTTACTCTGCATCTCTCTCTTCACCTTCTGCCAAAGGATCGACCGCTGACTGCTCAGGACGCCTGCAAAACCGCAACAAAGTAGCAAAGACGACTACTGCAACCTTGTATCACTGATCCTGCCGCTTTCTCGCCTGTTTCCTGGTGGTGCATGCTCTGGGGGTAGCCTGCCTCCTTTCTGCACCAGGAGCTCTGAAGAAATCTCCCATGGGTCGACGGAATCTTCCCCCTGCAACCGCAGGCAACAAAAGACTGCATCACCGGTCCTCTGGGTCCCCTCTCAGCACGACAAGCGTGGTCCCTGGAACTCAGCACCTCTGTCCAAGTGACTCCCACAGTCCAGTGACTCTTCAGTCCATGTTTGGTGGAGGTAAGTCCTTGCCTCCCCACACTAGACTGCATTGCTGGGTACCGCGTGATTTGCAGCTGCTCCGGCTCCTGTGCACTCTTCCAGGATTTCCTTCGTGCACAGCCAAGCCTGGGTCCCCGACACTCTAACCTGCAGTGCACAATCTCCTGAGTTGTCCTCCGGCGTCGTGGGACTCCCTTTTGTGTCTTCGGGTGAGCTCCGGTTCACTCCTCTTCTAAGTGCCTGTTCTGGTACTTCTGCGGGTGCTGCCTGCTTCTGTGAGGGCTCCCTGACTTGCTGGGCGACCCCTCTGTCTCCTCATCCAAGTGGCGACATCCTGGTCTCTCCTGGGCCACAGCAGCATCCAAAAATCCTCACCGCGACCCTTGCAGCTAGCAAGGCTTGTTTGCGGTCTTTCTGTGTGGGAACACCTCTGCAAGCTTCTACACGACGTGGGACATCCATCCTCCAAAGAGGAAGTTTCTAGCCTTCTTCGTTCTTGCAGAATCCACAGCTTCTACCATCCTGTGGCAGCTCCTTTGAACCCTCAACTGGCATTTCCTGGGCATCTGCCCACTCTCGACTTTGTCGCGACTCTTGGAATTGGTCCCCTTGTTCCACAGGTACTCTCGTCTGGAAATCCACTTTGGTTGCTTTGCTGGTATTGGTCTTCCTTGCAGAATTCCCCTATCACGACTTCTGTGCTCTCTGGGGAATATAGGTGCACATTACACCTACTTTTCGGGGTCTTGGGGTGGGCTATTTTTCTAACCCTCACTGTTTGCTTACAGTCCCAGCGACCCTCTACAAGCTCACATAGGTTTGGGGTGCATTCGTGGTTCGCATTACACTTTTGGAGTATATGGTTTGTGTTGCCCTTATAGCTATGTGCTCCTATTGCAATTCACTGTAACTATACATTGCTTGCATTACTTCCTTTTACTATTACTGCATATTTTTGGTATTGTGTACATATATCTTGTGTATATTTGGCATCCTCATACTGAGGGTACTCACTGAGATACTTTTGGCATATTGTCATAAAAATAAAGTACCTTTATTTTTAGTATATCTGTGTATTGTGTTTTCTTATGATATTGTGCATATGACACCAGTGGTATAGTAGGAGCTTTGCATGTCTCCTAGTTCAGCCTCAGCTGCTCTGCTATAGCTACCTTCTATCAGCCTAAGCTGCTAGAAACACCTCTTCTACACTAACAAGGGATAACTGGACCTGGTACAGAGTGTAAGTACCCCTTGGTACCCACTACAAGCCAGGCCAGCTTCCTACATTGGTTGTGCAGCGGTGGGATAAGTACTTGTAACTACTTACCACTTTGTCATTGTCTACTTTTCATAAGAGAATAATATACAAAACAAGTTCAGTGTATGTACACCTAACCAAAAAGTTTTGCTTTTCTTCTCTTACACTATCTGCTAAGTGCTGAAAAGTACTCTTAAACTTGCAAAAAGTTTCTAAAAAGTTGAAAAAGATTTTTTTCTGTTTCCTTAAAAAGTCCTGAAACTTTTTTTCTCTTTTATCTGTCCCTAAACCTTTTTCTATCTTGTCTGATGTAGGAGCTTCTACTAACTTGGTCAGCACAGCTTATGACCACCTTAACTGGAAGGGGTTAAGGAGTCTGTGCATTGATAGAGGTTTAGGGGTGGGAAAGAATCCCTCTAGAGAATTGTTATCTAACATTCTTATTGAAAATGATAAGGCCTTAGCTGGCACTTCAATTGAGAAGTTAGGAGATAGTTCACACTCTGACTCAGGGGAGCCCCCAGTAAGAGTGTTAGAAGGTGACCTTCCCAACATGCCCCTTAGCAGACCACCTAGCATAGCTGGTAGTAATGTGACCTCACATCACAGTAGGGATGATGTTATTCCTGCAGGCAAGGTTGTTAGGGTGCCAACTGTTAGGGACAGGTCTCCCTCTGTTCATTCACATCATTCTTCTGTGTCAAAGCATTCCCAACCCACCCACCCTGATGACAGACTGTTAGAAAGGGAACTCAGTAGATTGATAGTGGAAGAGTCCAGGCTGAAGCTTAAACAGCAACAGCTGGCTCTAGACAGGGAATCTCTAGACTTAGAAAAAGAGAGACAGAGGTTGGGGTTAGGACCCCATGGTGGCAGCAGCAGTATTCCAGATAGCAATCCTGTGAAAGAGCATGATTCTAGGAATCTGCATAAGATAGTTCCCACTTACAAGGAGGGTGATGGCATTAACAAGTGGTTTGCTGCACTTGAGAGGGCCTGTGTTGTACAGGGGGTCCCTAAAAGGCACTGGTCTGCTATCCTATGGCTATCTTTCAGTGGAAAGGGTAGGGATAGGCTCCTTACTGTGAAGGAAAGTGATGTCAATAATTTTACAGTTTTGAAGAATGCACTCTTGGATGGATTTGGCTTAACTACTGAACAATACAGGATTAAGTTCAGAGAAACCAGAAAAGAGTCCTCACAAGACTGGGTAGACTTTGTTGACTATTCAGTGAAGGCCTTGGAGGGGTTGTTACATGGCAGTAAAGTTTCTGACTATGAAAGCCTGTTCAATCTGATCCTGAGAGAGCATATTCTGAATAACTGTGTGTCTGATTTGTTACACCAATATCTAGTGGACTCAGATCTGACCTCTCCCCAAGAATTGGGAAAGAAGGCAGACAAATGGGTCAGAACAAGAGTGAACAGAAAAGTTCATACAGGGGGTAACAAGGATGGCAAGAAGAAAGATGGTGAGAAATCTCAGGATAAGCATGGGGATAAGGGTAAATCCAAAGATCCTTCTTCAAATCCTAAACACTCTTCAGGGGGTGGGGATAAAACAAATTCTTCCTCTTCTTCACAACCTACACACATTAAAAAGCCTTGGTGCTTTGTGTGTAAAAATAAAGGCCATAGGCCAGGGGATAAGTCCTGTCCAGGTAAACCCCGTGAGCCTACCACCACTAATACATCAAGCTCTAGTGCCCCTAGCAGTAGTGGTAATAGTGGTGGGACTGCTGGCAACAGTCAAACTAAGGGTGTAGTTGGGTTCACTTATGAGTCCATCATAGAAACTGGGGTAGTCAGTCCCAAGACAGTTTCTGTCACACCTAGTGGCATTGGCCTTGCCACACTGGCTGCTTGTCCCCTTACAATGGATAAGTAGAGGCAGACAGTTTCAATAAATGGTGTTGAGGCCCAGGCCTACAGGGACACAGGTGCCAGTATCACTTTGGTGACTGAAAACCTAGTGGCTCCTGAACAACACATCATTGGACAACAGTTTAAGATTATTGATGTCCATAACTACACTAAGTTTCTTCCCTTAGCTATAGTTCAGCTTAGTTGGGGTGGAGTTACTTGCCCTAAGCAGTTGGTAGTATCACCTAGCTTACCTGTAGACTGTCTCTTAGGTAATGACCTAGACACCTCAGGTTGGGCTGAGGTAGAGTTTTATACCCATGCAGCCATGCTGGGTATCCCTGAGGAATTGTTCCCTTTCATTTCTACTGAAATGAAAAAGCAAAGGAGAGAAGAAGGCCTGAAAACTCAGGATCCCTCTCCAACAACAGGTAAAAAGGGTATCACAGTATCCCCTAACCACCCTGCCATTCAGGATACCATTCCTGTGGTGGGAGAAACCTCTCCTGGGGTGGCACCTGTTCCAAGGGAATCATCAGCTGGCATAGCTGTACTCCCTGAGGTGGAAGTACCTCTCTGTGGGATAACTAACATTGGTGAGAAAAAGAGCACCATTTTAGTTAACATGGAGCATCCCTCCAACCCTCCTACAGAAACTTTAGTGCAGAAACTCTGCACTGCCTCACAACACTTAGGACAGCAGCCCTGCCCTAGTGTGGAGCTCAAAGGACAGCATCCCTGCCCTGCTCCAACTCAAGAGAAACAGCATCCCTGTTCTCTCTTACAGCCATATGGACAAAGTTTTTGCCCAGCTATGGCTTTACTGAGACAGCATCCCTGTCTGGCATTCTCATCACTAGAAATAGGTCCAGTGGACAATTCCCACTGCTCTAAACTAAAACTTACTGATAGAGACTCTGAAAATATATCTTCACATTGTTGCTTAGTTAAAAAACTTCAAACAGGGTGGTTTACATCCCCACAGGGAAGTAACTATATAGTGGATGATAAAGGGAGTAATCAGTTTATTACAGAGCTACTCTCTACTTATCACCACTTAGACAATAAAGTCTCAACTGGCCAAGGTTAGCCTTATTGTCCTTCGTTTGGGGGCGGTTGTGTGAGAAAGTAGCCTCTTTCTAGCCTTGTTACCCCCACTTTTGGCCTGTTTGTGAGTGTATGTCAGGGTGTTTTCACTGTCTCACTGGGATCCTGCTAGCCAGGGCCTAGTGTTCATAGTGAAAACCCTATGTTTTCAGTAT
The DNA here is from genome assembly GCF_031143425.1 of Pleurodeles waltl. Taxonomy (NCBI): domain Eukaryota; kingdom Metazoa; phylum Chordata; class Amphibia; order Caudata; family Salamandridae; genus Pleurodeles; species Pleurodeles waltl. The sequence goes on along the minus strand of NC_090449.1, from coordinate 354,105,425 downwards.
GTTTGTTATATGTCACTGGGACCCTGCTAGCCAGGACCCCAGTGCTCATAAGTTTGTGGCCTATATGTATGTGTTCCCTGTGTGATGCCTAACTGTCTCACTGAGGCTCTGCTAACCAGAACCTCAGTGGCTATGCTCTCTCTGTATACCAAAATTGTCACTAACAGGCTAGTGACCAATTTCATCAATTTACATTGGCATACTGGAACACCCTTATAATTCCCTACTATATGGTACTGAGGTACCCAGGGTATTGGGGTTCCAGGAGATCCCTATAGGCTGCAGCATTTCTTTTGCCACCCATAGGGAGCTCTGACAATTCTTACACAGGCCTGCCAGTGCAGCCTGAGTGAAATAACGTCCACATTATTTCACAGCCATTTACCACTGCACTTAAGTAACTTATAAGTCACCTATATGTCTAACCTTCACCTGGTGAAGGTTGGGTGCTAAGTTACTTAGTGTGTGGGCACCCTGGCACTAGCCAAGGTGCCCCCACATAGTTCAGGGCAAATTCCCCGGACTTTGTGAGTGCGGGGACACCATTTCACGTGTGCACTATACATAGGTCACTACCTATGTATACGCGTCACAATGGTAACTCCAAACATGGCCATGTAACATGTCTAAGATCATGGAATTGTCAAACCAAATCCATTTTGGCATTGGGGAGACAATTCCATGATCCCCCGAGTCTCTAGCACAGACCCGGGTACTGCCAAACTACCTTTCCCGGAGTTTCACTGCAGCTGCTGCCAACCCCTCAGACAGGTTTCTGCACTCCTGGGGTCCAGCCAGGCTTGGCCCAGGAAGGCAGAACAAAGGACTTCCTCAGAGAGAGGGTGTTACACCCTCTCCCTTTGGAAAAAGGTGTCAGGGCGGGGGAGGAGTAGCCTCCCCCAGCCTCTGGAAATGCTTTGATGGGCACAGATGGTGCCCATCTCTGCATAAGCCAGTCTACACCGGTTCAGGGATCCCCCAGCCCTGCTCTGGCGCTAAACTGGACAAAGGAAAGGGGAGTGACCACTCCCCCGACCTGCACCTCCCAGGGCAGGTGCCCAGAGCTCCTCCAGTGTGCTCCAGACCTCTGCCATCTTGGAAACAGAGATGTTTGTGGCACACTGGACTGCTCTGAGTGGCCAGTGCCAGCAGGTGACGTCAGAGACTCCTTCTGATAGGCTCTTACCTGTGTTGCTAGCCTATCCTCCTTCATAGGTAGCCAAACCTCCTTTTCTGGCTATTTAGGGTCTCTGCTTTGGGGAATTCTTTAGATAACGAATGCAAGAGCTCATCAGAGTTCCTCTGCATCTCTCTCTTCACCTTCTGCCAAAGGATCGACCGCTGACTGCTCAGGACGCCTGCAAAACCGCAACAAAGTAGCAAAGACGACTACTGCAACCTTGTATCGCTGATCCTGCCGCTTTCTCACCTGTTTCCTGGTGGTGCATGCTCTGGGGGTAGCCTGCCTCCTTTCTGCACTAGGAGCGCTGAAGAAATCTCCCGTGGGTCGACGGAATCTTCCCCCTGCAACCGCAGGCAACAAAAGACTGCATCACCGGTCCTCTGGGTCCCCTCGCAGCATGACGAGCGTGGTCCCTGGAACTCAGCAACTCTGTCCAAGTGACTCCCACAGTCCAGTGACTCTTCAGTCCATGTTTGGTGGAGGTAAGTCCTTGCCTCCCCACACTAGACTGCATTGCTGGGTACCGCGTGATTTGCAGCTGCTCCGGCTCCTGTGCACTCTTCCAGGATTTCCTTCGTGCACAGCCAAGCCTGGGTCCCCGACACTCTAACCTGCAGTGCACAACCTCCTGAGTTGTCCTCCGGCGTCGTGGGACTCCCTTTTGTGTCTTCGGGTGAGCTCCGGTTCACTCCTCTTCTAAGTGCCTGTTCTGGTACTTCTGCGGGTGCTGCCTGCTTCTGTGAGGGCTCCCTGACTTGCTGGGCGACCCCTCTGTCTCCTCATCCAAGTGGCGACATCCTGGTCTCTCCTGGGTCACAGCAGCATCCAAAAACCCTAACCGCGACCCTTGCAGCTAGCAAGGCTTGTTTGCGGTCTTTCTGCGTGGGAACACCTCTGCAAGCTTCTACACGACGTGGGACATCCATCCTCCAAATAGGAAGTTTCTAGCCTTCTTCGTTCTTGCAGAATCCACAGCTTCTACCATCCTGTGGCAGCTCCTTTGCACCCTCAACTGGCATTTCCTGGGCATCTGCCCACTCTCGACTTTGTTGCGACTCTTGGAATTGGTCCCCTTGTTCCACAGGTACTCTCGTCTGGAAATCCACTTTGGTTGCTTTGCTGGTATTGGTCTTCCTTGCAGAATTCCCCTATCACGACTTCTGTGCTCTCTGGGGAATATAGGTGCACATTACACCTACTTTTCGGGGTCTTGGGGTGGGCTATTTTTCTAACCCTCACTGTTTGCTTACAATCCCAGCGACCCTCTACAAGCTCACATAGGTTTGGGGTGCATTCGTGGTTCGCATTACACTTTTGGAGTATATGGTTTGTGTTGCCCTTATAGCTATGTGCTCCTATTGCAATTCACTGTAACTATACATTGCTTGCATTACTTCCTTTTACTATTACTGCATATTTTTGGTATTGTGTACATATATCTTGTGTATATTTGGCATCCTCATACTGAGGGTACTCACTGAGATACTTTTGGCATATTGTCATAAAAATAAAGTACCTTTATTTTTAGTATATCTGTGTATTGTGTTTTCTTATGATATTGTGCATATGACACCAGTGGTATAGTAGGAGCTTTGCATGTCCCCTAGTTCAGCCTAAGCTGCTCTGCTATAACTACCTTCTATCAGCCTAAGCTGCTAGAAACACATCTTCTACACTAATAAGGGATAATTGGACCTGTTACAGAGTGTAAGTACCCCGTGGTACCCACTACAGGCCAGCCTCCTACACATGGGGCCTTACCCATGAGCACTGCACTGTTCACCAGTAAATGATTACCTACAAACATGGGGCTCTCTCTCCCCCTCCTACTCTCCCTCAAGGCTAAATGGCAAACCTCTTCGCAGGTAGAATATGGATGACTGGACTACTCTCCTGGAGACATGGGAGAGAGAGGTCCGAGAGGCAAGAATGAAATTTAGCCTTTTTAAAACCCTACATGACTGGTACTGGACACCCCAGAAACTTAGATCTGCTGGACTGCTGCCCCTCATTCAATGCTGGCACTGACCCCACCCAGGTTGTCACTTAGTCCATATACTATGTGACTGTCCACGCATACATCCATACTGGGTGGCAGTTGGGGACACGCTGAGGGAGGTATTGCTTCTACTGCCCTCTTTGGCACCCCCTTTGCTGCTGCTGCATGATACTGGAGCGGCCCAGGGTATGTCCCACACACAACTCCACCTCCTCCACACTGTGTTGTCCACTGTTAAACTTTGTATTCTACAACACTAGCGAGCACCGGTGGCCCCCTCCCATGACAAATGACTCTCAACAATGTTCCAAACAGCTGCCCATGAAGGCGTTATTTATGCCATACAGGATCGGATGGAGGTGTTTCAGAATACCTGGGCCCCTTTCCTTAAGCTTGCGAATGGCTGAGTTCCATACGCTTCTCCCCTATTTGGATCCTCCTTACCTCTTCTTTCTACCACCCTTTACTCATCCACCTCCGACCCCTCATGCTGCACCCCCCATGGTCACCCTCCTTTTTCCTCTTTCCGTTCTCTTTCTATCTATCTCTATCCTCTCCTATTTTTCCTTTTCTTCTCCCCATCCTCTCTCTCTCTTCCCTCCCCCTCGTCTCCTAAAAAAATCTCCTTCTCTCCTTCTTCTTTTGTGCCCTCTTCTCCTCACTCTCCTTCTTTCTCGTTCTATTTTTCCCCTCCCCACTGTCCTTCCCTCTAGCTCTTTCCTCACTCCCGGACCTTCCTTGACCACCTCCTCTCTTCTATGGTATGTCCCTTTAGGTATGTTCCCATCTATGTCCCTATACCAATATTCTTTCCCCCTGATTTTTCTCTCTTCCTAGAACAGCACCCCTTTATTTCCATTTACATCCTTTCTTCTCCCATTACATTGTGGACTAAGTTCCTCAACATTATCCTCATTACAGCTGATGGATGTTACTTTCCTTGTCTAATATTGTAGGTTCGGAGGTCCCTATGGTAGCTATTGTTCCCAGACTGTATTCACCCCTTACTCCACTTTGGTGTACCCCACTGAAAATACAAACTATCAGTGGGTGTGGATCATCCCTTTCTGTTTCCTCCACATGAAGAGACAGACTTGTATCTTGGCAACAGCCATAGATGAAAGGCCTGCCATTTAGCGTTGTACCCTTACTGCAGACCGAGGCCGGTAATGACACACATATAGAGTGCAAGTTTCTTCCGTAGTCGGTAACATGTACAAACCGGAATCTCTAACACATGATGCTCTATGTGCATTGCTTAGCTGTATAACATATGGAGTGTTATCACGTTTGGAGTTCTGAATATTATCACTATCATGGTCGTAATGTACTGTGCTATTGACAAAGGCTTTTTATGTTCCTCTGTACTGCCAATAACACGCCAGCTGTTATTTCACTGTTACTGTTCTTTAATAAAGAACTATGAAAAAAAACCTAATAAGACTTTGCAAAATAATCTTACCAAGTCTAGAACTTACTCTTCAATAAGTACATGTCACCCCAAGGTACGCTGTAAGTGCCTGTAGGGCAGAGCACAAGGTGTTTGAAAAAAAGGACATGTATATTGTTTGTTTTACATGTCCTGCAGTGAAAAACCTCCAAAGCAATTTCTCATAGTTGCAAGGCTGGCTCTCCCATAGAAAAGCGTTGGCTTACATTAGAACACTTTATAATGCTTAACTTCAGTTTTGGAATAGCTAGAAAAATATTAAGGGACCCATTTTAACTGCAATTTAAAATCCAACCTAACTGTCAAGTCAGATTTTATATTGCTAATTTGAAATAACACTTTTAGAAAATTGTCTTGTTCCTGCCAGCGCCAAATGTGCCTTTCTGCCAGTGTTCACTGTCACCCAGGAGCTGAATGGCTCCTTGATTAGGAGTGAAGTGGCTCCAAGAGCTGAAACAAGAGGAGAGAGGTTGACCTTTTCCTGACAGGATGGCCATCTGGATTGTGCCCACAAACTTAATTACCATCAAAGTATGCCTACCCTGTCATAGGCAGATGTAGCTCACACCCGGGCCTGTCCTCTCTGATGTCTTGCTAGCAGGCAATGCACCAATCCCAGTAGTAGAGGAGCTGATCCGGAGCACCCGCAGGGAAGGGTTTGCCCATTATCACAGCCACATCTCTGGGCGGGCACATGAGCCTCTGCGCAAGGTAGGAAAGGTTCTGCCATGTTGGTTTAGGTAGAGAGTTGCACTGTGAAGTAGTTTACAATAAAGCACATATGAAGTGTGCCAAAAGTGAGTAGGGTCACCTCTGGCAACTTTCACCCTATTGGCTAGGGAGGGGCCAAAGGTTACTCACCCCCAGGGGCTGGCACTGGATATACATGTGCCATCCCCAGTACTGTCTTCAGAACACTGCTGGACCAGCAAAAGGTAGAAGAAGGAATTTGCCAGCTTTGTAATCTGTTACACCAGGACATTGACTCCAAGGGCCAGTTGGCTGATCTGTTAAGGGGCAGAGACACCAAAGCTAAAAGAAGCCCCCTTTCCTGAAAATGCCCAAAGGACCAGTTCAAACTGAACCTGTTGTGGACCTTGCTAGTGGTTTCTACTGGACTTCTAAATGGTGTCTCAAAGGTCCTGTGGCCCTTAGATAAGTATCTCAGTGTATTCCTCTGTCTAACCCTAAAAACTCGGATTTAAAACTATTTCAAGGATTTTTGCCTGGAGAACCACCAGAAGACAGGAACAAACCTGCAAAGTCAATCTGACAAAGGTACATTGCTGCTGGGCAAATTATTCAGGTTTCTCCCAATCAGAGATTTTTCACGGCTGGACATCTGTTTCAGCTGGATGTTGCAGAGAAGTCATCTGGCTCGTGGAGCACTGTTTGGTTACAGCTTGCTGCCTTGCTGGAAGAATATAGGGTCCACAAAAGTCGAAAACATTGATAGGATGTGCAGGCAAGTGTACAGTATCAAAGTATGCAGTGTATGATTATGCACATATCTTGTGGTCAGTGTTAATATGTGATATCATAGTGTTTGGTGTTTATATGCAGTACCAACAGGTGATACATCAGGTTTGCTGTGTTATGGTAAGTGGTGTCAGAATGTCAAGTGGCACAATACAGTGTCAGTGTGTACAGAGTCAGAGTCTTCGGTACATGCCAATCTTTCATGTTTGTGGTGTGGCAAAGACCAGGCCAAGAGCTTGCCTATCTGTGCCCTTCCATACCTGGACAGGACCTGATCCTGTCTCTTGGCCCCTGTTTTCTAGAAGCTTTATGTGGCCAGTGGTTTAGTTTCTAATTATGGGGAAAAGGAAAACAGTTCCCTCAAAGGCAGGAAAAGCTTCTTCTTCTTTGATTTGCACCTCCACTTCTATCACAAATTACTTAGCAACTGTTATGGGTGAGGTTATTTATAAAATCACCCATGTGGAAGGGAGAATACTGTAGATGCAGTACATTATCTGACAACAGCAGTCCTGTAGCTCCTGCTATTTCATAAGCTATTCTGAGTTCAACTATTAATCTAACTCCAGTAAGCCTGGTTCAAGCTGCCATGAATATGCACATGAACAAGTCTCTTTATTGTTGTGGTGTCTTGCCCATGCCAGTTTCTGTTCTCATCAATAATCCTCTTCCATCATCAAGCTATAATGACTGCCTCCCATCTTCCAAAAGGAAGCAAAAGGAGAAATTGACAAATTTGAGGGGGGCCTTTGGTGTAAACTCATCTTCTCGTGTATATGAAGCTTCAATCTCACCTCAAAATGTACACTTCAATGCTCGATTGACTGGTAGCTTTGTTGTTATCGATGACTCCTCTGAAAATGTTAAGGAAGGTTGTGGTGACGTTCCTAGGAGTATAACCACTCTCTTGAATGCCTTTCAGACAGAATTACTTGCAAATCTCAGTGAACTAGAAGCCACATTAAGCGCAGGTATCACTTCTCCTCTAGTTTGTTCTTGTGATTTATATAATTCTGGCGCTAGTGGTGTAGACAAGGTCCCAGTTACTGCCCTAATGCTCCTTTTGCCCAGATTACACTGAACACGCGGGGGAGAGAACTAAGGCAGAAGTTGATGTGTGTGTGTTGTCCACTTTCAATAATTGAGGTCCAGAGGGTCCTTGATCAGGAGATATATCACAATTGTTTGGAGTCAATCTATCTAAGGAATGTAACATAGCACTCCCTATTATTGTGTTAGAATCTGTCCCCCTGCTTCCTACTTTGAAGACAGAAGATGAGAGGGACATAAAGCACAAGGTTGTGTATTGACTAAAAACTAACACAAGATGGAAAGACAATTTGTTTAGGGAAGTTATTTTGGTGAGAAGGGTGGGATGGGTTAGCTATGGCCCAAAAAAATGGTAATTGCATTGTGATTAACTTTAGGAATACAGCAATTGTGCGAGATGTTCTTTATTGTGAAATTATCTGATTTCCTTGTCAGGGAGAAGACATGCACATACTTAGGTTATTTTTACAAACTACATGTCCTGCCCTCTGCCAAAGAACCACATCCATGGTGAATAGGGACCTTCACTACAACCTTCCCACACTGAACCGATAGACCCAATTAGATGGCATCATAGACATTGATTGACTTCTAAACTGTATTGTCAGACTGTTTGTGGTGTTGTGCCTGAGGCACCATCTTAAGGGAAAAATAAATTGCTGGAGGCCCCTCCTCAAGGTCTGTGAACATTATGCCTCCTCTCCCTTCTATAAGCAGGGATTCTCTCCCTTCGAGTTCCAAAATTCTGTCCTACAATATTGCAGGAGCTCGAATGAAGCTATTTAACACTGAATGGTTGAATACTATCTCTGAATTCAATGTAGTTTGCTGTCAGGAAACATGGCTACTGAAACATGTTTTAGTTAATGGGCTCACGTCCTTTTGTAACTCCACATTACGGTTTTTGTCAGGATGGGCAAAAGTAGGAATGCCAGTACTTATGCCAGTGAAGGTAACTAGTGTAAAGGTGGAAGCTAAGTAAATAGTACCCCATGATACCAAATATTGAACTTTGTATGTCCTAGAAATCTTGATTTTATTTTAATTAATTATTATTATTAATATTATATTTGTGATGATCTCCACAAAGAAATTGTGGAACAACTGGACGCTTTTTCAACTACTTTCCAGGAGCATTCTAGGTAACCAATGTATATTATCTGGTTTGGGGATTTTAATACTACTTCATGCACATTTATAGACTAAAGGGTATGCGGCCTGTCTATTTTGAATTATTGGGACTTTCTCCATTTTAATCATTCATCATATAGGGATGGTTTAATTAAGTTAAAAAAAAAAAAATGTGTTAACTGTTCAAGATATTGGCGCCTCTGCTATTCAGTCAATACCTAAACGTAAAGACCACATCTCTTCTAGCACAATCATTTTTTATTTTATCATCCAGAAGCGTGATACCATTGTTTGCAAAGTTTGTGGTATTTGCTCTCTGCATGAGAGACAATAATCCTTTATTTTTGGTTATGAACATTGATATGATTAAGGCACAAGACCCCTCACTGAATAGGCCATTCATTTTCGAAGTAATAAAGTTTCATGTTCCAAATGAAATCGGGTAAACCCTGAACATTTTTGGAGTAATTTGATCACAGCTAATTCTCCTGCTATTGGAGTGTGTTTGTTGCCAGATGTGAACGCACGTACAGTCTTGAAAGGTTTTTCCTCAATATGTCAGAGCATTGCGGGCAAGCTAATGCACATAAAGCAATCAGGTGTTTCTTACCATTTTAGCTGGTTCGAGAAGTCATGTTCAGCAGCCCATATAGACCTGCAAGCTCTGAAAGTCTACTGTATGGGCGTTGCTGATGTGAGGAAAGATCGGTATGCCTATGAAACCACAATTGAAGCCAGGAAGGAGAAATTTAGGTGTAAGATATTGGGTGACTTGATAGCGGCGGGGAGTGGAAGGGACAGTAGACGTTTTTTGGCAGTTGTGAATAGGCAATTCTTTAATGAATTATGAGGATTCTAAAGTCATGGTCATATTAGTGCGGATCATTGAGAGGAAATCAATCAGTAGGTGAGGTTCAGAACTATGGTGTGTATATTGCATCTGCGTATTCTGTAAGTCAGACAACCAACCCCAGAGAGGTGATTGCTGTTATTAATAAGTGTGCCTTTGGGAAAGCTCCTGGTCCCAGTGGTGTCCCATCTGCAAACTTTAAAAGCAATGTGGATTTTAGGGGCCTTTATCGAGGAATGTTCGATATGCAATTATAGTTGGCCTCTTAGAAAGAGGCAATTATTGTCCCCATATTCAAAAACAGAAACAGAAATCAACCTCTTATTATAGGCCCATCTCTTTGCTAGACTCCTCTTCGAAAATTCTGGGTCAAGTTTTATTATCCAGGTTGGGGAAATGGGGGGAGGACAGTAATAATTTCTAAAATGTATTTTGGATTTTGGCAGTGTATGGGGATTACTAAGCAGTGTCACAATTTATTGCTGATATTGATGAAGTACTCAAAGGCCAGATGAAGTGCCATTCATGTGCCCTTTATGGACCTCTTCTGTGCCTTTGATACTGAAATTGTGCAACAATATGGGTTTTGCTAAGGTTCATAGGGGTCCAACAAGCCTTGATTGATCTACTTTGTCATTGACAAAGTTTGGAATTCCCGAGTCGGGGAGTGCACTTCATACAATAAATAATTTTGGGGAGTCTGACAGGGATGTATTTTGGCCTTGTTCCTATTTTTACTTTATGTAAATGGGCTGGAAAACATTTTAACTCCCTACTGGAAGGATGTGCTTCAAATCAGGAAACAACCAATGGCAGTCCTCTTACATGCTGACGATACTGTTCTCATTGTGAGAATTGCAAATGAGCTACAGCTCCTGATGGATGTTTTTGCCTCATTCATGAATTTGCTGGACCTGCATATAAATGTTTCTAAGCCTTACACCCTGCTTTCCGGTCCATCAAAAACGAAGCTTAAAACACATCCTCAAGGGGAATCTGTGACAAGTAAGGTGAAAAATGTGTTCAGTGCTACATCAATTCCTCGATTATACATAGAACAGAGGATAGTTATTTACATCAGTAGTTGCCAGTCCCCAGGAGCCAAGCTAATATAATTTGTCATACCAAAACAAGGATGATTTATATTGGGGAATTTATTGGTATGGCCCATATCCTGCTGTGAAGTAACATCTGGCACCAGCTAGACCCAGGATTATCAAAACTGTTTTTGACCGATTGTTTTCCACTTGATAATGTTCTCTAAAATCTCTTGTTTTATTGTTTGAAGCATATCCTTGATGCAATGGGTATCTGGGTTTGTTTTTAACTTCATAACTTTTAGAAAGTGTTTGCTAATGACACCATGCAAAAAGTATTAAGTTACAAGGCAAGGCTGCATGGTTTAAAGGCAGACTTGTTGAGGACAGTGACCATTTATTTAGCCTCGTGTACTACTGCAGTAGTAGAACCATATTTGACTCTTATACCTAATGTCCAGTATCAATTTCATCAAACTCGTGTTATACTGAACACACTGCATTTTCAATTGCTTTCCTGACACTGGGTAGGTGGTTTGATTTATGAGAGAGTAGCCACGCTCTACAAATACTGATTGATTGATTGATATCCTATTTGTCTCTGTGATTTTCCTCAGCCCCAAAGCATGTGTTACTTTATGCAGTTTTGCACACTTTATAGTGTTCCATTTGGATGCTTTCTAGTACCTTACCAGCATGTGGCTAATAATAGACAACATCATACTGCTTTATTATTTTTAACAACTAACTTCCCCAGAGGTCTCTTAGGCTGTCTCAAATTTGATCAATGCTGCACTGACCATAAGGAATCATTATGGTACTTTTCAACAGTGTAATTTTAGGGCTACTATTTCACCGGATTGATACCTGTATGTGTTTGTGTATTCTGCCTATTTGCTTTTATGTCTTTGAGCCTAATAAAGATTTATGATTGACTGATTGTGTTTGGTGTTACCATGCAGCGCCACCAATAATTTAAGCAGCATGTATCTGAGGCTTCAGCATCATGGTTTGTAGATCCAGGGTTGAAGGGAAGGACACAATAAAGATAGCTGTGCATTACCAGTACGAGGTGTTCCGTGTGAGCTGTGTCAACGTGGGAAATGTCAGTGTTCACTGGCAGAATTTTCAGTGTAGAGTGACCAGTGTTGGTTTCTGCACTGTCAGGAGTGACTCTGCTGGTAAAAGTGGTGGCAGAAGCATTGCTGATGGTGGTAGATTCTGTGTGTGCGCGCACCTGACGGGGCATACACAGAGGAAACATGAACAAAATGTAAGTAGGACAAGGAAACACACACTTTTACAGAGACTCTAATAACAATTCAAGAGGGGAAAAATCATTGGGATGGGGATTGCACCAATTTTGTTGGTGACTGAGTCGACACTGGGATGAGAATGCATGTCGACAGTCAGACACTGGGTGAGGCAATAATTCGTGGAATGTAGTCACTTGATGACAGCAACTCTCCCTTGAAAATGAACATTTAAAAATTAGTTAGCATATGACGGCAAAGCAATGTCAAAGAACAAAATACTTAGGGCCAGATTTACAAGGACCTAGTGCAACCGAAGAGTTACTTTTTGCGACGCTCCGGTGGCGCTAACCACCTTTCCATATTTACAAGGAGGTGTAACACCATTTTTTGTGGCTTTTCTCCTCCTTGTAAATATAGGTCCCTCTGACGCAGTTTTCTGTGTCAGAGAGGCATGCAATGGGTGTTGCAGTGGCCATTCCACCGCAATATCCATTTCTTTTTGACGCTGCCCCAGATTTACAAGAATTCGTAAATCTGAGGCAGTGTCAAAATCTAATGCCACCCCAGGGGTGGTGTTAACATGGCACAATGAGAAGTAACTTTTATTCCTCTTCGTTTTTTGCTTTTTGTATGTATGCTGCATTCTTCAGCACATGTAGAAGAAGCAAAATACCATAGATGATTGTTTATGTGCAGGAAGAGGCACCTTCCTGCACATAAACAATCATACCCCTCAACACAGACACGCTTACACTATGGTGCAAGGATACCTGCATTGGTGCAGGCTGCTTAATTTAAAGCTGATGTAGGAGAAATGCAGGGGTGTGCCGTCTTCTTGTATTTATGGCACATCCCTGCATTTCAAAAGTGGTGCAGCACTGCTAATTTTGTCGCAGCACCACTTTGCGCCAGTTTCTTGTAAATCTGGCCCATACTGACCAAAGAAACAACACTGCACAGGCAGAGACAGATAAAGAAACTGGGATGAGAAGGCACTAAGGGGCATATTTACAAGAAGGTGGTGCATCATAGATGATGTGCCACTTTTCTTGCGTCCCCCTACCTCCACCTAACTATACCATGGTATTGTAAATACTGCACTCCATAACGGTCGTTAGCACAATAGCATCAGAATGTTTGGCACTATTGTGGTGCTTTGCTGTATTAGCATCAAAAATGTTGACGCTAGTTCAACAAAGCGTAAGGAGGCCCGTAGGTTTCCATGGAAGTGTCATTTTACCTTCTGCTTTGAACAGGCATTGAAAATTATGCCAAAAATGGCACAGTGAAATATTGTAAATTTCACTGCAGCATTTTTGTGGTCCTCTAGGAGCCGGAATGCCCTCCTAGCATACATTATGCCTGAAGCAGGCATAATGTGGCACCAGGAGTCGCAAAGTGGCACAATGCATGCATTGCTCCACTTTGTAAATATGGCGCTGCAAAAATGCCTCCTTAACGCCACACTAGCATAAAAAAAGTTTATGCTGTGGCACAAGGAGGCGCTTGTAAATATCCCCCTAACATGGGCTCTCAAACAGTGAGGCACCATTATCGAAACAGGGACACGCAGATACATGGGCATAGCAAATGCAATAGCGTGATATTAAAATACAGAGAAACAGAATACAATCAACACAATAAGGGAAGTGAAAACTGTAGTGTTGGGGACCCTAGGCCCTCATGGTACTAAATAAGGTGACATAGACACAGTGGTTGGGTTCACATAACTGGCCTTGGGCATGTGTGCCCGGCCCTTTCTATTAGCAGGGTCATCTGATGGGTGACGCCTGTGAGGGATGGCTGTTGGGTGAGTGTAGAAGCCAGCCCTCAGCAGAGTGGGTGGTGGAAACACTAGAACATATCCAGCAGGACACTACAAGACCCCCTTACACACATGTACGCTAAAAAGGAGACAGTGGAATTGGTTTAGAGATTCAGGAGCAGCAACATACGGACGTAAGAATACACATTAGGACATAAACACATTGGCTCAATGATAGTGAGAGTTCACAATAACAGAGCGAGAAATAAGTGCTCCGGACTAGAAAGCCACTAGAACAAGAGGTACTACATCAAACACAGGAGAGACCCACTGAGGAACAGTGACATTTCACATCATAACTGAAAGTCACTTACACTAAACAATGGAGTCAGCGTTAAACTGACAATGATATTCAAACAGGGGAAGTGAGACACACCCCTCCTTTGGTCTATGAAAATTAACATTAAGCGGAAGGAAATTGTAGAGTGGGGGCAAGCAAACATATCCACTTGGCAGGGTAACTAAACGGCATTTATGCAGACCTTAAAGTAGATTAAAGTATGAACTAAAAATACTTCCACATCAGACCAGGATGAAACCTGCTTTGTGGCAAAGGACATTCCACCACTATGACAAATAAAGCCTGGTGCCTTGTAGGAGGCTGGCCTGGTTTGTAGTGGGTACCTAAGGTACTTACACCTTATATCAGGTCCAGTTATCCCTTATTAGTGAAATGTAGGCAGTGTCTAGCAGCTTAGGCTGTCAAGGGTAGCTGTAGCAGAGCAGTCAAGGCTGAACTAGGAGACAAGTAAAGCTCTTGCAATACCACTATAGTCTCACAGAACTTATACACAATAAAAGACAATACTCAGTGTTACCAAACCTAAAGGGACTTTATTTTAGTGACACAAGGCCAAAAATATATTAGAGGCAATACTCCTTCTGGAGGTAAGTATTATGCACAATATATACACTAGTAACCGAAATCAGATAAGTAAACAGTCATTGAATAGTGCAAACAGTGAAAAACCCAATAGATTGCAATAGGCCTAGGGGCAACACAAAACATATAAAGTAATAGTGGGATTCAAAAGTCAGATTCCACCCTAGGCAGATGTAGTGTGTAGAGGGGCACTGGGAGTGTAAGAAAACACCAGAGGTAAGTAAAGTACCCCACCCAGGAGCCCAGGAAATCAGGAGTAAAGACCATTAAGGGGGTCATTCCAAACCTGGCGGTCGGTGTTAAAGCGGCGGCTAACCCGCCAACAGGCTGGAGGTTAAAAAAATGGAATTCTGACCCTGGCGGAAACCGCCAACAGAGTCCGCCACTTTAACACTCCGACCGCCACAGCGGGACAAACAAACAGCGCAGCGGTCACCGCCAACAGACAGGCGGGAGTCAATGTACCACCCACCCTATCACAACCCACCAATCCGCCACCTTTTCCGGGGCGGTAGCCCCACCGATAAAAACACGGCGGAAACAGCCATTTCAAACGGAAAACGCTCACCTCCATACACCCCACGAGGAATCTGGACAGCATGGAACCCAAACTACACATCCTCCCAGCTATTGTATTCCTGCTCCTCTACCAGGAGCACGAACGCCGGCGCAGAAGACAACGGTGAGTACTGCACCTATGACACAGGGGAGGGGGGAGGAGAAAATATAACGGGCACACACATACGCGACACACCCACCCTCACCCACTACAACACACACATCAATGCATACCAATACATCACAGTTACAACCCCCAAACCCCCCGGAAGAATGCAAAGACAAAAGGAAATGATCATAAACAGTTGAATATATTGTATTATTGGATTATAAAAATATCAAACATTTAAAACGATTATATACAGAAATATTAAAAGTCCGATAAATTTTGCAGGCATTGTCCGTGGACCACTGGGCCCAAATCACATGGGCAAAGCCCACACAGGATACCTGACACCAATGGAGAGAACACGGCAGGGGCATCAGATAGCAAAACTACAGGCACCTCAGGGGGAAGGGAAGGGGGGGCACCTCAGCCACATGAGTACACGACGCCGGATCCACAAGGGGCCTCCATGCCCACTGTGCCATCCTGGGGAGTGCAAAGCCACAGTCTCTCAAGTCTCTACAGTGGGTGGGCTGCCCACTGCTGCATCCTGGGGAGTGAAAAGCCACAGTCTCTCAAGTCTCTACAGTGGGTGGGTTGCCCACTTTCCATCCTGGGGAGTGCAAAGCCACAGTCTCTCAAGTCCATACAGTGGGTGGGCTGCCCACTGTCACATCCTGGGGAGTGCAAAGCCACAGTCTCGCAAGTTTCTACAGTGGGTGGGCTGCCCACTGCTGCATCCTGGGGAGAGCAAAGCCACAGTCTCTCAAGTCTCTACAGTGGGTGGTTTGCCCACTGCTGCATCCTGGGGAGTGCAAAGCCACAGTCTCTCAAGTGGATGACAGTCTCCACTGGTTCTGGAGGGGGACTGGTGCCCAGAGTGCTTCGTGCAGCCATGCCCCACACAGATGAGGGCCTGCCCCTTCTGCCAATGGGCCAGCGGTGCTTGAGAGGAAGGGCCCTGTTCAGCGGTGCTTGAGACGGCGGTGCCCTGTTCAGCGGTGCTTGAGACGGCGGTGCCCTGTTCAGCGGTGCTTGAGAGGAAGGGCCCTGTTCAGCGGTGCTTGAGAGGAAGGGCCCTGTTCAGCGGTGCTTGAGAGGATGGGCCCAGTGCAGCGGTGCTTGAGAGGAAGGGCCCTGTTCAGCGGTGCTTGAGACGGCGGTGCCCTGTTCAGCGGTGCTTGAGAGGAAGGGCCCTGTTCAGCGGTGCTTGAGAGGATGGACCCAGTGCAGCAGTGCTTGAGAGGAAGGGCCCAGTGCAGCGGTGCTTGAGACGGCGGTGCCCAGTGCAGCGGTGCTTGAGACGGCAGTGCCCTGTTCAGCGGTGCTTGAGACAGCGGTGCCCTGTTCAGCGGTGCTTGAGAGGAAGGGCCCTGCTCAGCGGTGCTTGAGATGGCGGTGCCCTGTTCAGCGGTGCTTGAGATGAAGGGCCCAGTTCAGCGGTGCTTGAGACGGCGGTGCCCAGTTCAGCGGTGCTTGAGACAGCGGTGCCCTGTTCAGCGGTGCTTGAGACGGCGGTGCCCTGTTCAGCGGTGCTTGAGACGGCGGTGCCCTGTTCAGCGGTGCTTGAGATGAAGGGCCCAGTTCAGCGGTGTTTGAGACGGCGGTGCCCAGTTCAGCGGTGCTTGAGACGGCGGTGCCCTGTTCAGCAGTGCTTGAGACGACGGTGCCCTGTTCAGCTGTGCTTGAGACGGCGGTGCCCTGTTCAGCGGTGCTTGAGATGAAGGGCCCAGTTCAGCGGTGCTTGAGACGGTGGTGCCCAGTGCAGCGGTGCTTGAGAGGAAGGGCCCAGTGCAGCGGTGCTTGAGACGGCGGTGCCCAGTGCAGCGGTGCTTGAGATGAGTGTCCAGTGCAGCGGATCCGGCCATGGCATGGATGTCACTCGTCACCTGACATGTGGCTGGCGGGGCCTTCCTGCCCATCTGACTGTTGGCTTGCGGGGCCCTCCTGGGCTGCAGTACCGGGCCTGTGGGTGTCCTCCTGCACACCTGGGATGGGGCTGGTGGGGCCCTCCTGGGCAGCTGGCCTGCTGCCGGACTTGTCGGGCGTGCTGCCCTTCCCACCCTTCCCTGGTCATCTGTGGCCCTTTCCCACCTTTGGCGGTGTGCCAGGTGGCACCCCACTTCCAGCCGGAGCCAGGGTAGGGATTTTGGTCCCTGGTGTCTTTGGCCTCTCGTGCCGGGCACTGGTAATCTTTGGGTGCTTTTCCAGGGGTGGGCTGGCCGTGCCTTGGCTCCTAGCAGAACTAGCTGCCCTTGAGGGTGGGGGACTCCACAGTCCTTGGACAATAGTCTTGATAGGTCCAGGTTTTGTGGTGGCTGAGGTGCTGATTGGAGTCTTATGAGATGGACGGGGTGGGGGAGTTGTTGGAAAGAGGTAAAGTTTAGAAAGGAAAATCAATTTAGAAAGAGAGGGACGGGTAGGTGTAGTGGGTATGGGAGTGGAGGAAGAGGATGTGGTTGTAGGAGTGTGAAGTCTGGTGTCTTTGGGTGCAGGTGCTTGGGCTGGAGGCTGTCGTGAGGTGGATGGCTGTTGGGTGGGTGGCTGCCTGCGTTTGTGTGGTTTGGAAGAGGGGGTGACAGACACACTGGGAGAGGACACAGGGGGTCAATGGCCTCCTCACTGAGGGCAGCAGGGGTGACTGGAGCAGGGCCTGAGGTGCCTGGGGTGAAGGTGATGCCCACCCTCCTGGGTGAGCGGGCACGGGGAGAACGCTGAGGGGCTGCTGAGAGGGCGGTGCTGGTAGGGGGGATGGCTGCTGTACCTGTAGAAGTGGGACACACAGATGGTGCCGCCACCACAGGGGTGCTCACATCGGCGGACGAGTCTGTGTCGCTGGTTGGTGATCCGGTGGCCGACGTGAAGCTCCCCTCGCCCTCCGTTCCACTGGTGTATTCAGAGTCTGTGGTGTGGCCCTCCATAGCCATGTGGGATGCAGCTCCCTCGTGCTCCGGTGCCACTGTACCTCCGCCTGTTGATGCTGATGTACAAAAGGACAGGGAGAGCAGGAAAATGGGGGGAGAAAGAACAAAGAGAGTTTTAGTGCATGGCATACCGCTACCGTTGGCGGACAAGACAGACGCAGCAGCCCCATTCACAAAGCCGCGCTCCTGCCCTATGCACATGCAATTTCTGGGATATGGCCTACTTGGCATTGGTGGAAATCTGCGCACATAGATGCCACAGGGGCAACTATACCTCAACTAGCTAATTTACTGAGGTGGGGTAGAGTGCCACATGGCCTACATTACGGAGGGGCCTTGCCTAACTAACTCGCCCTGGCCTACGGACACCCACAGCCCACCTCCCCCACCCAGACATCTCCATTGCACGCAAAGTCCGCAGAATAAGGTTGTACTCACCCCCTTGTGTCTCCTGTGATGTCCTCAAGCGCCCATCCAACTCCGGGTAGGCCACCGCCAGGATCCGGAACATCAGGGGGGTCATGGTACGACGGGCACCCCTCCCACGTTGGGAGGCCATCCCCAGCTGAGCCTCCGCTGTCTTCTTGCTGCAGCGGCGAATGTCCTCACATCTCTTACGGCAGTGGGTGCCCCGTCTCTGGTGGGCCCCCAGGGTCCGGACCTCCTTGGCGATGGCACGCCAAATGTCCCTCTTCTGGTGGGTGCTGACCTACATGACATGCACAAGGAAAGAGGAACAGTCATTACCAACTGCACCATCAATGTGAGTGGCCCCCCTCCCTATTCTGACCATGTGGCCCATTTATTCCCATGTTTTACTGTAGTATGACTTCTGCCCCCTTCCCTCTTCCACCCAGCCCTGTCCACCCAGGCCTAGCCCCTACAATGTGCTCCCTGTGTACTAAGCTGTTGGTCTGGAGGACCGTAGAGTAGCATGTACTGGGGGAGGACCCCATCCACAAGTTTCTCCAACTCTTGTGCAGTGAAGGCAGGGGCCCTTTCCCCAGACGCAGCAGCCATCGTCGCTTCCAGACCGAGGTCACAGCAGCACTAGCAGTGTAGGTCCTCTCCTGTTGAAGGTCAGGTATCTAGTGATTGAACACATAGAAAATGGTGGTGATGTCCACGGCGGTGACGTCCGCGGCGGGGCGCATCATCACCGCCGGCGCACCTGTTCATTAGCTCCTGGGACCCATAGGGTCCAATGTTAACCAATGCAGCATTGCGCCGCGGTGTACGACCACCTACCGCGACGGTGTGCAACGTCAGCGCTGTTACCCCACAATCCCATTGTCCCAGTTTAGAGGTCAGGCAGCCGCCATCTCAGGGGCCCACATGGATTCATTTTCAACTGCGTCACACATACTGAGGCCTACACTCAACACACATACAGGAAGGGTTTTGTGTCTGCTGTAGTCTTGTGTGTAACTGTGGGTACATACCTGGAGGAATAGTGACTGTTTCTTCGTTGTTGTCCTTTGTAGGCACCGTCCGGTGGGACATATGAGAAGATGGCGGAATCCTCCGGTGTACCGACCGCTGGTGGACCTGTTGACAATGGAAGAGAGACATTTAATCATGACCTACAGGTTTGACCGTGCAACAATCCAGGAACTATGCGCCCAGTTGGAGCCAGACCTGATGTCACCAATCCGCCATCCGACTGGAATCCCCCCTCTAGTGCAGGTGCTGTCAGTGCTCCATTTCCTTGCAAGTGGGTCATTTCAAACAACTGTGGCCATGGCATCAGGGAAATCCCAGCCTATGTTTTCCAACGTGTTGTCCAGAGTGTTGTCTGCCCTGCTGAAACACATAAGGAGATACATCATATTCCCTCAGGTGCAGGATTTGCCTACAGTGAAAGGTGACTTTTATGCCCTTGGACATATCCCCAACATCATAGGTGCCATTTATGGGACCCATGTAGCTCTGGTCCCCCCCGCAGGACTGAACAGGTGCACAGGAACTGGAAGAGTTATCATTCCATGAATGTCCAGATGGTCTGTTTGGCCGAGCAGTACATCTCGCAGGTAAATGCTATGTTCCCTGGCTCAGTGCATGACGCCTACATCCTGCGGAATAGCAGCATCCCTGATATGATGGGTGAACTCCAGTGGCACCGTGTATGGCTATTGGGGGACTCTGGTTACCCCAACCTTTCCTGGCTATTGACCCCAGTGAGGAATCCCAGGACCAGGGCAGAGGAACGCTACAATGAGGCCCATGGGCGGACTAGGAGGGTTATCGAACGCACCTTCGGCCTCCATAAGGCCAGGTTCCGGTGCCTCCATATGACAGGTGGGTCCCTATTCTACTCACCGAAGAAGGTGTGCGACATCATCATCGCCTGCTCCATGCTCCATAACTTGGCATTGCGATGCCAGGTGCCTTTTCTGTAGGAGAATCATCCAGATGACGGTGTTGTAGCAGCTGTGGAGCCTGTGGAGCCTGTGGACAGTGATGAGGATGAAGCTGAGGAAGAAGAAAACGACATCAGGGAGTCAGTCATACAGCAATATTTCCAGTGAGACACAGGTGAGGACATTTTCATTTTTACAATTACATTAACTTTCACACATCTACCTCTATCCTGTAGCTCCATTTCACTCACTATTTGTTAACTGAGTTGTCCCCTTCCATTTCAGTTTCACAAATGTGGTAACCTACGTGTCAACTGTTTGCATCCTTGAAGGGCTTGTGATGTGTGACATAGGTATGTTAGCCTTCCAATGGGTAACCCATTATGCAACTGTAATTGATAATACAGATTTACAAATCATAGACTGACTCCATTTGTTTTTAGTGTTTCAAGGGTGTTTATTTAAGTGTTAAAAAAATGATGGGGAGTTGTAAACTGGTGATGGGTGATGGTGGAGGAATGTCCATGGCAGAGTCCAGTCTATTAGTCTCACAGGTAGATTGCACATCTGGGCATTGGAAGTGGAGCTAGGTCAGTTCCGATTTGGACAGGGTAACAAAGTGGGACAGTGGGGGGACAATCAGGGTGGTCTCATTTCCTGGCGGGGGTCTTGCCATCTTGCTCTGTCCTGTTCCTGGATCTCAGGGCCCGCTTGCGTGGTGGTTGTCCGTCTGCAGGGGATGGGGTGCTGGTGTGTTGGTCCTGTGGCGGGGCGTCCTGTCCACTAGTGCCGGCGGAGGTGGTGGGCAGTTCGTCGTCCTGGCTAGTGTCAGGGGCCCCTTAGAGTGCCACGGTGTCCCTCAAGGTCTTTTGAATGTCCGTCAGCACCCCTACGATGGTGCCCAGGGCAGAGCCGATGGTCCTGAGCTCCTCCCTGAACCCCAAATATTGTTCCTCCTGCAGACGCAGGGTCTCCTGCAACTTGTCCAGGACCGTGGCCATCATCTCCTGGGAGTGGTGGTATGCTCCCATGATGGAGGAGAGGGCCTTGTGGAGAGTCGGTTCCCTTGGCCTGTCCTCCCTCTGTCGGACAGCAGCCCTCCCAGTTCCCTTGTGTTCCTGTGCCTCCGTCCCCTGGACCGTGTGCCCACTACCACTGCCCCCAGGTCCCTGTTGTTGTTGGGGTGGTGGGTTATCCTGGGTGCCTTGTAGTGGTGGACACACCGCTGATCGACCTGTCCTGGGTAGGGAGGTTTGGGCCCGCTGGGTGGGTGCTGTGCTGGTGTTACCAGATGGTGGCAGCTCGGTGTTGGGCTGTGGCTGGGTAAGGGGAACCGACTGTCCTGAGGCCCACGATGGTCCGGCCTGGTCATCAAGATCCAGTGGGGCAGAGCTGCTGTCGTCACTGTGGGCCTCTTCTGGGGGTGGAGTGGTGTTGTCTGGACCCTCTGGTGTGGTGACGTTCCTTCGGGTTCCTGCGGGGGTATAAGTACATGATTATTGCATGTGTGTGTTTCATGGAGTGCAATGGTTGGGTGTTCGTGAACCTCAGTGCAGGCATTCCTGTGTGGGGGCTTGTGTGCTGATTGTTGGGGGGTGTTGGGGGTCTGTGCAGTGGGCATGCTTTGGTGATGGGTGTCCATGCTTAGTTATGTCATGCAGGTCTTGGGGATGGGATGGGTGGTTGGTGTCATGGGTAGATAGGTTAGGATTTGGGGTGATAGGGGAGGGTGTGATGGTGGGGGTGTGTGATATCATGCAGGTAGGGTGGGGGTTATGATGGTTAAGATTAGACTTACCAGTGTTCGTTCCTCCAACGACTCCTCTGAGGCCCTCAGGATGCAAGATGGACAAGACTTGCTCCTCCCATGTTATTAGTTGTGGGGGAGGAGGTGTGGGTCCGCCGCCAGTCCGCTGTACCGCGATGTGGTGCCTGGATACAGTGGAACGCACCTTCCCCCGTAGGTCGTTCCACCTCTTCCTGATGTCCTCCCTATTTCTTGGGTGCTGTCCCACAGCGTTGACCCTGTCCACTATTCTTTGCCATAGCTCCATCTTCCTGGCTATGGAGGTGTGCTGTACCTGTGAGCCAAACAGCTGTGGCTCTATCCGGATGATTTCCTCCACCATGGCCCTGAGCTCTTCCTCTGAGAAGCGGGGATGTCTTTGGCGTGACATGGGGTGGTGTGTGTGATGTGTGGGGTGGTGTATGTGTTGATGAGTGTGGTGAGTGTAGTGGTATGTGGTGTTTTGTGCTTGGATGTTGTGTGGATGATGGTGTTGTGTGCCTCTGTGTGATGGGGTTGTCTGTTCTGTGCTGTCTCTCTGGCCTTCTCTCTGAATTTTTGGTCGTAGGGGTTTGTTTGTGATGTGGGTGTGTGTTTTATATAGTATTGGGTGTGTGGGAGTGGTGTGTATATGTGTGTCAGGTGTGTGTATTTCTAAATGTCCAATGTGGTGGTGTTTTGTAGATGTGTGTGTATTTTGAGCACAGCGGTGTGTATTGCCAATGGAATACCGCGGTTGAAAGACCACCGCGTGGATTCGTGGGTCGTAATGGCATGGGCGTGTTTCTGTTGGCGTGGAGGTGGAGGATGTGTTTCCGCAAGTTTCTCGCTGACCTTTGCTGTGGCGGTATTGTGTGGGTGTCTGAATTTCGGCGGATTCCGTGATGTGTGTCATAATAGCTGTGGCGATCTACCGCGGCCGCGGCGGTGTTTTGGCGGTCTTCTGCACGGCGGTAAGCGCCTTATACCGCCAATGTTGAACGACCCCCATAGTTTTCTGTGTTGTTAATTGCTGGGATAATCATTGTGAGGACAGAAACATTGCATTTGGTGTATGAGTTTTACTTTGCAGAGGAACAATAACTGCTGACTTATTTTGGGTTCAATTCATAACCACGCCTGTACCTGAAATGTATTTTTTATTAGACTTCAGAGGTTTTTTTTTTTAAACATATGGTAAGGTGTTGTGAGTAAAGCTAACTATATGAAATTGGAATAAGAGAACTGAACCACAAAAGTCACTATACAAATGTGTGCTTAACCCTCTAGTAGCTTGGCATACAAACTGTGCAGCTTAACTTGGAGGCAATGTGTAAAGTATTTATGCAGCAGACAAACACTGTGAAAGCACAAGACAAGAAAATTCCAAACCAATTTAGAAAGATATAGAATATTTAAATAAACAAAATGACATAAAAAAGTACAAAAATCCAATAAGTAGAAACGGGGTAATGAATTTTTAACGATTAAGGTTGAAAATAGTGCTAAAAAATGTTAAGAGCCAACCCGCGATTATCTGGTTACACTCGACCAGTGCATGGGTATGGTTTAAGGCTGACCACAATGGAACATGCGTCGAATACATAGGCAAGGTTCGTCCTGCTGAAAACGATTACATTCTAAATGTTTACCTTCTGACTTTGTCTCTGGGATGGAAATTAAAAATCATCAGCGGTACAAGGCAGCAGGCTGTGGCTGAACAGAGCTCCATGTCACTGAATAGAGGCTGGACAAGGTCTCAGTGAAGACATTGGCTTTTGGCAAGAAGGCTCAGAGTAGGAATAATTTGAATTTCATCCCCAGCGAACGTCTTTAACTGGATGGATACTTTTCATGCCTTCTCATAGCAGAGATTACTAACTTTGGACTTTGACACTTTTTTGGAGCTAAGATTCTTCCAGCAGGACAAGGCTGCAGTCAAGCAGGCTTTCACAAGGTTGGACACCTTCTCCATGAAGTTCAGCTGGAATGGAGTTGCTGCTGTGGAGAAGAATGCAGAGAGGCCAACCTGAATCTTTAACCCAGTGGAAATGCACTTTCGCCCAGATCAGCTTGGCAGGTTGGTCCCGGACCCTTGTCAATGCTCAGAGCAAGAAGTTGGAAAAATGTTTCTAATTCTCAGGTCAGAGGACCTTTTAGATGGAGTACACTTTGACATCAGCCAAGGGTTCAGGACCTTAAGGACAGCACTTAAGATTCACTTCAACAGAGGCTAGCAGAAGGGTTCGGCGAAGGTCCATTGGAACTGACCAGCTAGGACATGTAAAACCAAAATATATGTCCTATGTCCTGCCTTTTAATTACATAGTACCCTGCCCTATGGGCTGATTAGGACCTGACATAGGGATGACATATGTGTAATAAAAAGGGAATTTTGAGGCTTGGCCAGGAGTTTTAGATGCCAAATCGACATGGCAGTGAAAACTGCATTTAGGGTGCAGTGGCAGGCATGGGACTTGTTTTAAAGTGCTACGTAAGTGGGTGGCACACGCAGTGCTGTAGGCCTACTAGTAGCATTAACCTTTGTTTTTTCAGTTAAAATATATATATATATATATATATATATATATATATATATATATATATATATGTATATGTGTGTGTATATGTGTGTGGGTGTGTGTGTCTGTGTGTGTGTGTGTGTGTGTGTGTGTATATATATATATATATATATATATATATATATTTACTTAAAAAACTAAGTTTACAGGGACATCATAGTTGTGCTCACATTTTAAAACATACAGAATCATAGAAATTCACCAGTTATAGTTAGAGTTATCTGAAGTAACTATAACTTTTGCCCTAAGGTAACTATGACTCAAGCCTGGCCATGCACACTTTTTTCACCAAACGTTTACTGCAAATATTACATTGATATTATCAATGATGTCATCAAAGATGTCATAAGTGCCTTAATTTGTGGGTTAATTAGCAGTGCATGGCCAGGGTGTGATTTATAGTTACCTAAGGGCACGAGTTATAATTCCTTCAGATAACTCTAACTGGTGAATATCTACAATTTTGTACATTTAAAATGTGAGCCTAACTATAACCTGCCTGTAACCTTTGTTTTTTTTACAAGAATTTCTATGTTTTTTTAATATTATTTTCTAAAAATAATGTACCTGTAAACTTTTTTTTCTTCAGTGAATTCCTATGGCTTTCTTAATGTATAGTGATTTTCATTACTAGACATTAATCCAACGTCTACCTTGCGTGGCCTTCGGCCATTCACAGCGGTGGTTGGCCAGAGGCACACCCCCTATCAGCACCCAACTCTGCACCGAGCACGGCCTTGGCCCGTGCATGGCAGGGGTTGCCCGAAATGCCTGGCCTGTAGCCATACCCTCAGGCCAACCCCGCTAACCACTCAACCTCACACTGTGCACCGCCCTTTCCCGTGCATGGTTGGAGTTGACCGCAGACTGTCTCTCTGGGTTTGAGAATAGGTGTGAGATGGTGTATCTCAGGATGAGAGTAGCTGTGAGAGTTTCTGATTGCGTGTGAGAGTGCATGCATAAGTGTCTTAATGGATGCGTCAGTGTCTACGCAGGTCTGGGAGTGGCTGCATGTTTGTGACAGTGGGTCTCTGAGTGGGTATACTAGAGTCTGAGTGAGTGTTTGCAGGAGTGTCTGAGTAGGTCTGTGAGTGGGTGTGTGAGGGTCCAAGTGGGGCTGAGAATGGGTCACAAGGGTTTGAGTGGGTCTATGAGTGAGTGTGTGTGTCTGAAAGGGTCTGTGAGTGGCTGCGTAAGGGTCTAAGTGGGTGTGTGAGTGGGAGAAAGAGATTGAAAGAGAGAGAGAGAGAAGGAGAGTGAGAGGGAGAGAGAGAGAGAGAGTTTTTCAGGCTTTGATTTATGATATACTTAGAATGAGCTGTTTCCTCATAATTTGAAAAGAAGAATGAATTTGTCATTTAAAAATAGTAAGATCACCTTTCAGTATGAGGCTTAAACATTTACAGGTGAAAAACTATTAAAGGAGGGAAATGACTCTGAATATACCTGGAGTCAAACCCTGAACTGTTAGTTTGAAGGTCTGTTACCTTCACAGTTAGGCTGTTTGTTTTATTTTCTAATAATAATTTCTTTGCTCTTTATGGGCTAGCTGGGACGGTAGGGGGAGAGCCTCAAGGCCTCCCCCACTATATCTCTTGATTTTTTTTAATTTGTAGCCCTTTACAGGCTATCTGGAACCGCGCAGGAGCCTCAAGGCCTCCCCCATAGACCTTCTTGAGTTTTTCTTTTTATATTTGTAGCCCTTTACAGGCTATTTGAGAACACGGGGGAGCCTCAAAGCCTCCCCCACAGGCCCTCTTGATTTTTTTTTTCATTTGTAGCCCTTTACGGGCTGTCTGGGACCACAGACAGCCTCAAGGCTTCCCCAGTGGTCCCAGCTGGCTCCTGCCTCCTGCGTAAGCCGGCATTTGTTTCAGCAACCATGAAGCTGCTTTAAATAGTAGCTCTGTGGTTGCTGGAGCAAAGCTTTAATCTCTGCTCCCTGAACACCTATCTGTGTGCAGGAAACAGAGATGAAAACTCTGCTTTGTGACTGTGGGACTTGTTTCACAGGTCCTGCTGTTACAAAGGGGAGTTATATTTGTTGTGACTTGGCTGCAGCTGTCAACGCTGCACCCAAGTCACTGCAAACAGTTATGTTCCGGAGTGGGTACCCCGTGACATAGCAGTAGCTGGCCCTGGAGGGTGGCGGTCCTCATGGCCATCAGTGGCTCCTCTAAGGGAGCCACATTAGCCCCTCAAATGTGGAGAGAGCCCTGGGGAGGTGGTGGTCCCCAGGGCTTGCAGCCCCCTACATTGGTTTTCTTTAATGCCCTGCGGAGGTGGTGGTCCCCAGGGCAGCGAGAGTTAGCGCAGCCCTCTGCATACTATTTGTGTAATGCTCCAAGAAGGTGGTAGTCCTTGCGGCAGTGGGGGGCACACAGCCCCTGCATAATATTTATATACAGCCCCAAAGAGGTGGTGATCTCTGGTTCAGCAGGAGCGCGCACCCCCTCCACATATTCTTTACTAGTTCCTGGGAGATGGCAGGAGGGAGCCAGGTGGACCCCTCCCGCATTATGATAAAGATGCTTCCAGGATTTGGCCCACCCGGGGGCTTAAAAAAGAGGAAGCACGGATGTTGGAAAGTGAATTATGGGCAAGGTCAGGTAAGCACCTACACTTGGCACTAAGCCTCTAGGTCTGAATTAATTCATACCAGCTCAACTCTTGGTAGCTTGGCTTAGGAGAAATGTGTACAAAGCATTTAAAAATCACAAAACAGTAAAGAAGTAATACAGAAAACACAAAAAAAATCGAACTCCAATTTATTGAAGATAGAATATATTTTTATTTTTTAAATAACACTAAAATGACAAAAAATCAATAAAGGGAACCAAGGAAATGGATTTTTAAAGTTTCAGGGCCTGATTCTTACCTTGGTGGATGGAATACTCTATCACAAACGTGATGGATATCCCACCCACCGTTTTACAAGTTCGGGGGATGGGATATCTGTCACGTTTGTGACGGAGTATCCCATCCGCCAAAGACGTAATCAGACCTTCAATGTTTTTCAGCAATAGAAACTAGGTGCCGGATTTATGAAAAGTTAGCACCGCCTTTGCTTCATTTTTTTTACGCAAAAGCTGCACAAACTTACAAAATATAATATTTTGGAAGTTTGCTCCCCTTTTGCGTCAAAAAATGATGCAAAGGCGGCGTTAACTTTTCATAAATCAGGCCCTAAGTGCTCCAATCTGGATATCTGGTCTCACACTCGACCGGGGAAGTCAAAATTTGAGGCTGACTGCGATGGAGCACTGCTCGGCTACAGTGAGCAGGATGCCTCAGTCAAAATTTTACTTTTGGACTTAGGCCCATATTTAAGACGGCCTAGCACCACTGCAAAGCCACATTAGCACAATTATTTTGCACTAATGTGGCAATTGCAGGTCAAAAACCATGCTCCGTATTTACAAATTGTGTAATTCTTGCATCGCACCACTTTGTAACCCTTTGCGCCACATTATGCCTGTGCCAAAGAGATTTCTTTGTGTCATTTTTATCAGCATTTTTTATGTTTACTAAGAGCAGATGTTAAAGGGAGGCACCCACTGTTTTCAATGGGCCTCTGGGTGCTTTGCATGATTAGCGTCATCATTTTTTATGTTAATCCTGAAAAATGTCAGACTAGCATAAAAAATTATGATGCTAGTACCCCTTATTTTACATATAGTGCACACATGGTGGCATTAGGGGGTGCTAAAAGGTACAAGAAAAGTGATGCTACACTAGGTGCAGTTCCACTTCTCATAAATCTGCCCATTAGTCTTTTTCTTGAAGATTTTCTGGACCTGGATGAAGCCACAGGTCGAATCCGACTTCCCTAGACACTTTGGATGCGCCTTGCAGGAGACCTCACTCAGGGATTTTACATTCAGACTTAGATGATTTTTTGTAGCAGAAATCTTCGTCTGGTACCAACTTGAAATTGAAGCTGACCTCTCTGTAATCCTCCTCGGATCCACTGCGCGGTAAGCCCCAGTCTACCTTTTACGTTCAGATTTAAAAACATTTTTGGAGCTTTATCTCTCTGACATCAGACGACCCTCCACAGCAAGCCAATGTCATCGGATTGCCTTTCCACCAGCCCCCAGTGAAATCCTGGAAGTCTGGGGCTCCAGAGCTTTTCAGAGAGACGAACCTGCAAGTCAGGCCGGGTCACAGTCAACGTAAGCAAGCATGACTCACGACGTTGGGTCGGTCCATTTATGGAGCTTTTTTTCCAAAGTTGCGCCAGACTTCTGGCTTTTCTTCCAGAAGGCCTTGGAATGTCCTTTGGGAGTCCACAATTCACCCAAAAGTTCCAGAAGCTCTGAGTAGCTCCTTGAGTGTTAGGAGTCCAACTCCTAGAATGCACCTTGCTCAAATACAAAAAAAAGACCACTGGTGACTGGCCAGTTTCTTCAGGGCTTGATGCAGGGGACGCTGGTCAGCTATGTTCTACCTGTAGCAAACAGGGAGTCCCTTCTTGAAGCAGTAGAGGACAGGCAAAGTCCTTTTAGTGGTGAAGCCCAAGTGTGAAGCTGGTGCAGTCCTTCACTGCACTGTCCAGGTGCAAATCAAGGGGTCCAGCCGGGCAGTGAGTAATTCTTGTTATTGTCTTGTTTTTTTATAGGGATCTGAGGTGGGGCACAGCTCTGCCAGTTGTATTCTTGCTCCTAGTGGTGGAAGACAGGTGGGGGGCTCTGTCCAATTATGTGCATGCCACCATCCTCTTAAGTGACCACTTCCTGGGAAGTGTGGCAAGAATCAATCCCAGGGACCAACATTTTCCCAAAATCCATGATGGCAACACTTCAATCGCAGAGGTTATTTCTGGCTGAGCACAACCACTGGTGTGGCCAAGTTTCCCTTGGCACACTCCTTTCCAGTCCTTTCTTAATTTAATCAGGAGGCACATGGCTGTCTGGGTTTGTAGGAAATGGGGGCGGTACAATTGCTGTCCCAAATGTCCTTCCCTCCTTTGAAGGCCAGTTTGGCTGCTCTCCCCTTATCCTGTTTCACAATCTGCTGAGGTAGATCTCCTCCCACCAGATGCTTCCTTGTGTCATTCCAGGCCACTTCACACCTCATCACAGCAGCCTTGCTTAGGTTACCAGAGGTTGACCTATCAGAGAAGGGCACTACAGAGCTGAAACTGGTAACTCTCAGGAAGAGGTCTAAAACTCTTTCTAGGTACAAGTTATTATAAAATCAACAGTGGCAAGTTGTTTTTATTTATAATAACCTTTAATTTGATACTAAGCATGACAGATTTTGCTCATATCAATGGAAAATAAGACTTTATTACTTCAAAAGAAAGTCTCCCAATGTTAACCTACGGAGTCCATTCACTACAATGGGGAAAAACGAATGTAACTATTCTTCCCTCACCAGGGCTTATGAACCATCTTTTCTAAAGTCCCTGCTTATAGTTACACTGCACCCAACCCTGTGGGCACCTGGGGCACACCTTAGGAGTTACTTATATGTAAAAATAAGGTAGTTTAAGACTTTGGAAGTATTTTTAATTCCAAAGTCAAATTTGAGGTTAACTTTAACTCAAAAGCAACCTGCCTTTAAAATGACAATTGGCATCACCACAGTGCACCTATGGGTGCAATACCTATGCTGGGGTCCCTAAACTTACTTGCCCCACCACATACCTGGGAATGATAGACAGCCAATTATAATTAGCCTAATTTACATAACCCATTTCACACAGAGCACTGGCCCTGGGACTAGTTAGCAGTACCCAGGGCACAGCCAGGATTCAGTAACCACCAGTATCGGTCCAAAACGTTTGGGGGTGACCAGAGCAAAAGGGAAGACTTTCCTACATTGCCCCCACCACAAGAAGAAAGGCGATGGGTACTAATCTACACCCTGGTAGTCCTCATCAGCTAAGTGCAAAAACCTGGAGTGGCCATCTGCATTGGCATGTGCAGTCCCAGGTCTATGCTCCACTGTGAAGTCCATCCCCTGTAGGGAAATGGACCACCTGAACAGTTTTGGATTTCCCCCCTCATCTGCATGAGCCATCTGGGAGGTCTGTGGTTGGTATGAACATGGAAGTGAGTGCCAAACCGGTATGGCTGCAACTCCTTCAGGGACCATTCTTCAACGGAGGCCTCAGTCACAATGGCACTCCATCTTTCCTTTCTGGGAAGACGTCACCTGCTGATGAAGGCGACTGGATGATCTTGGACCTCTTCATTGACTTGTGCTAACACTGTCTCAATCCCTGTTTATGAGGCATCTGCTTGAACTACAGAATCCTTGTTGTAGTCAGGGGCCAGAAGTACTGGTGCTGAACACATAGCCTTCCTCAGAGTGTCAAAGGCTTTCTGACACTCCGGCGTCCAAATAATCTTTTTGAGCTTCTTTCTTGAGGTGAGTTCTGTCAGTGGGGCCACAATAGTCCCACAATTCAGAACAAACCTCCTGTAATATCCAGTCAGGCCAAGAAATGCCCTGACCTGAGTCTGGCATTTAGGAGCCTCCCAATCGAGGATGGTCTGGATTTTGGGATGGAGAGGCTATACATGGCCTCCACAATTAAGTTGGCCCTGGTACACCACTAAACTCTGTTGATCAAACAAGGTGATCCTCCCGGGGGAACTGAGTACAGCTATATCATCCAGATACGCTGCACTGAAAGATTCCAACCTAGACAAGACTCTGTTCTACAACCTTCAGAAGGTGGCAGGGGCATTTCCAGACCAAAGGGCACCACCTTGAATTGACTGTGACCCACCAGTGTGGAAAATGCTGACCTCTCCTTAGCTCCTGGACTTAAGGCAATCTACCAGTATCCTGAGGTCAAATCAAATGTGCTAAGGAACTTAGGTTCATAGTTATACTTTGTTAGCGCCGCATTTGAGTTATTTTTTTTATGCAAAAGCAGTGCAAACTTACAAAATACAATTATACTTAGCCCCCAACATATCAATGAGATTATCTGCCCTTCATATGGGGTGAGCATCAGTGTTAGTGACTGCATTTGAACCTCTGTAGTCTACACAGAATCTTAGTCCTTTCTTCTCACCTTAGGGATTAGGTTTGGGTACCAGTACCACTGGACTGGCCCAAGGACTATCAAAGGGTTTAATTCTCTTCAACTCCACATCTTAGCTACCTTAGCTTTGATATTAGCTATGACCTGGTCTGACAACCTGCACCACATATTTTTTACAGGTAAGCTGTTCCCAGTGTCAATGTCATGGACACACCAATTGGTGAGTCCAGGGGTCAGGGAGAACAGCCTAGCAAACTGTTCCAACACTTGTCTGCAGTCTTTCTGCTGCTGTCCTGTCAACTTGGGAGAGAGTACTACTCCCTCCACTGACCCATCTTGTGCATTGGTAGAGAGGAGGTCTGGCAGAGGTTCACTCTCCTCCTCCTTTCCCTCATATATGACCATAAGCATGGTCATGTCTGCACTGTCTTGGTGGGGGTTCAGTCTGTTTACATGCAGGATCCTATAAGGATTCCTGGGGGTGACAAGGTAGACCCAGTAGGTGACCTCACCCGCCTTCTCCAAAATGGAATACTCTCAGTCCACTTGGCCTAGAGTGCCGTAGGAGCCAAAGGCTTTAAAACCCACACCAATTGACCTGGGTGATACTCAGGCATGATGGCCTTCTGGTCATGGCAGAGCTTCCTGAGCTCTTGGCTGGGCTCCAGGTTGCTGCTTGTATTCTTCATGTGCTCTGCCATACGTGGCCACAGGCCTAGCACATAACCACGAACATTCTGTTTGGACTCTTGGAGAGGCTTCTCCCAAGACTCTTTCACCAAACACAAAGGGCCTCTTACAGGGTACCCAAACAGTAACTCAAAGGGACTGAAGCGAACCTCCTCTCTGTAGGCAAACAGCAGACATTGGAGGAGAACATCCCATCTGCTCCTGAGCTTGTCAGACAAACCCATGATCATGCCCTTCAGGGCATTGTTTTTATCAATTATACCACCTTAAATAAAAATGTTGCCTACGGTATTGCCTTTCTTTTCTCATGAGAGTACTGAGTGTAAAAAAGGGTCAATTACTGTAGAGGCAAATCCTCGAGTGGTTCATGTTGACCCTTGCATCCTAAAACAATTATCATAAATAGAATATTACATCCAGAAGTTAACGGAACAGACAGTGTGCGGCTAACCGTGCTGTGCACTGTATTTGGTCATGCACCACTGGGTATCCCTGCAGGGCCGGGCCTGCTGCGAGGTCCTTCACTGAACCAGCCATGGGTGGCCAACATCTAGTTTGCATATTTTGATTATTTGTTTAACAGTTTGATATCATGCCAATAAGGCAATACAAACATTTCCTATGCAAACCGTTCCTTAAAATTAAAACACAACCTGATTCTTAGATCCTACAATAATCAAATACACATTATTTTCCAACAACGAATACGGCCGGAGTTAGCCTTCATTAAGCCAGGTCCCCTTACCAGTTGTGCAAAATGCAGTTATTTCAGTCCTAAATATGGTTATAACAAGGCAGGGACGTACCTCATCTTCTTATTTTAAGCAGGAGTAGGCAGAAAATGATTAGGAGGAGCAAATAAGGTAGTAATAGTGGACAATCACAGATCATAAAGGCTGAATGGTCTAAAAACTATTTACTAGATTTAACCTATGGAGCAACACTGTTTTGATGATTTGTGCAAAATACATATTTTATTGTGCAAAATACACTTGTAACATTATAAAATGTGCAAAATCAATTCTTTTTGTGCAAAATGCAATTGTCACAGAAAACTAATTCCCATTCCTCATTTTCAGGTAGTTAGAACCAGAATATTATCCAGAAAATAATAAAAACATACATACCATACTTAATTTCTCATAATAAACTAACAATGTGATAATTAAAATCAGTTTCATAGAAACAACAATTCATAGATAAATAGCTACACATTTTACACATCTGGATCTAATGTTGTGGGCTTCTCAGAGCAGCTGATCATTCAACAACTACTGACAAGAATTTCCCTGCAGCAAAACACAGTCATATTATCACACTTTAAAATTACTCGTGTTAGCTCACCAATACGGAAAACCTGTAAAATTCTAAAAAAACATGGAGTAACAGACTTCTTCTAATTTTACCAAAGCGTGTACAAAATGCAATTATGTGTGAAAAGGACAATGAAGTGGTGCAGATGGGGCAGATGTCACTTTCAGCCCCATTGTGCCTGACCAAGTCTCACTTTATGAAGGCATGAACCTGCCTCAGCCTGACCTTCGGGGCTCACCTCCTGACATATCTATTTTTTTATAGCACACAGATATAGCTGGATATGCCCACCATAGTCTGACTCCAACTTTGCAGGTTGCCTGTATTGCCCAGATCATCTAAATTGCACTTCCTAGTGCACTTTTTATCACACATTTTAATGCTTGTTTCTGCTGGGATACAGTCATATTTTGAGGTCCATACCCTACTGGAAAACTCAAAGAGGCCTTAATATTGTGGAGGTTGCCAACCCATTGGCCTACAATCTTCTCTTGCAGATACGTTTTTATAGTGTACCTTAAGGCACCCTCCTCCGACTTTGAGATGGGACCGCTAGTTAAGAATTCTCTGTTTATATTTAAATAATATATCAGTAAGGCCCAACTCTAGCTACAGGGCACTATTCGTGGAGCTTCTGGGCAACCCAAGCCATCTTTTCCTGGTGTTAGTTTACACAAATCTGCAAACCTCATAACCATACGATAGTAAACTTACAATTTTTGTGTTGTACGTCTCCCTTAGGACAAACCAAAGGTGTTAAGAGAAAGAAGTCATCCGTAGAGGAGTACCCTTGATGAAAACCCATTTGGACCGTTGGTAAATATCTAACATCACTTACCCATCCTTCTAAAAAATCCATTAGATGTTTTACATAAATCTTACTGGGAATATCCAGCAGGGTAATTATGAGACAACTCGAATGCAGGTCTCTACCATCTTTTTTAAACAACGGGGCCCTGATACTGCCTTTCCAGGATTCGGGTAAGTCGTGTACACTGATTATCTCTCCAAAGAGGAAAGCCAGGACTTGGGCCCACAGACAGGAAATTAGTTGGAATTATATCTGAGTGGAGGCCATTGGAGTGTTCAGCCTTATAACTTTTCAAACCTCATTTTGCAGCTTCAATACTACTAACAGAGATACTCTCTACCACCGCCTGCACTGGGGGGCCCGGACTGCATGCACCCCAAGACCCCTTTTTTCCCTTATTTTAGTTTATACAGCTTGGATATATAACTAACCAAAATTTCATCAGTAACTGGTACTGCGACAGTTTTTTAGACAGCTCAAGTACGCTATTAATTATGCAGCAACATCCCTTTATGTTTCCAGTTCGAAAAGAGACAATTGCCTTCATCCATAAAGTCTCCTTTTCTTTCCACTTTATTTGTCTTATTTATTTTCTAAAGGCTTCCCTATGTTGTTTAATTAGGCACTCTATGTTAACTTCACCTGTTTTATACTTCTCCCATATATTCTTATTCAGTAATGACTTGGCCGGTGCCTTGTCGAAACTACAAAATGAACCATTCTTTCCCTGGCCCCTATTTAAGGCAGCTAATGCCACGTCCCTTATAGCGACAGTCAGATTATCAAAATCATGAACTATAGTCAGAAACGATTGACTAGTCTGAGAATTCAACAGCTCCTTCATACCCTTTTTGCTGGACACTTTTTAATGGGCGGTGTATGTCTCTATAGCAAGGAATAATGCATTTATTAACATTAAGACAGAGACATGGCTAACAACATAACATTTGTACTATTTTTTAATCAGTAGATGCAGTTCAGAAAATAAATAACCGTTTTTATTTTTAAAAGTTTTACTATTTGCTTGCTTTTGGGGAAAATTATTGAAAAAATAAATGAACTGGAATATGTAGTAAAGAAAATATATTTTTGGCAACTAATCCTGTATGCCTGAATTTGACTTTTGTAAGCTTTGTGATCCACTCTTTATTGCAAATTACTTGGCCATACACCATACAGTGGAGGTTAACAGTAGTGTAATCAGGGTCAGGGTCTTGTTTTTGAGCTTCAGGGCAGCTAGTGATAGAGATTCCTCTGGCTCAATAATGTATGGCAGGGGTGAAGATGATGGTGAAGCACCCTTCTGCTCCTGTTAGAATCACTTGGTTGAGTTGAACTTTAAGGAATGCCAAGCATTTAAGAGCTTATGTGTTCTGGAGGTCCCAACACTCTTTGTTTTGCCAATATCCTGGCTGATGGTCTTCTTAAAGTACATTCCATAGTTTTTGCTGAGACCACCTTCTTCTCACTTTGAGGAATAGAAAAACAGCCACATGATGGATAGGGGTGGTCCACTTTATTCCTCAAGAATCTCCACTTGTTCCTGCTCTCTTCCTGAAGCCATTTATTAGAAGGCATTAAAGGCTTATTATGTTGCTGTTAACACTAATGTTCACTTAGCTATTTGGTTTGTTATGCATGTCAATAGAAGTACAAAAAGAGCATAGTGTTTACTAAATGTAGAAAGTTTAGCAGATATGGTTGTGCAGGATATGGCAAAAGGTTGCTTCTGCTAGTATTAGAGAAATGATGGAACATAGAGTCTAAATGTAGCTTGATGGATTCTGTACGGTCTGAAAGAGACATAAGAAAATGACACATTAGTTCAGCAATGTCATCAAGTATGTGAGGTCATAAGCAGTGCATGATGAGGTGCAAGTTGTAATTAGCTCACTGAAATATAACTGGTGAATTTCAGTGTTAGTTTTGTTTTTTAAATATTACATTGTGTGTGATTTTTGTTACTTAATTATAATGCCACCTTAAGGTTTAACTTTTGTCAGTGAAGATCTGTGTGTGTGTATTATATATATATATATATATATATATATAAGCTAAAAAACACACACAGAAATTCACCAGTTATAGTTAGCACCACTAACTATAACTTGTACACCCACCACACACTGCTTATGCCCTCACATATGATATCACTCATGACATGTTTTATGACCTCACTGATGGCATCTCAAATGCCATCATTGATGGCATCAGTGATCCCCCCATGAAGCTCGAGGAGGGGGTTGCATGGCCCCCCAACCCATAAAAAGTGTCTGCCCCATTGTTTGACTCCCTGGGGCCTCTAATAGCTTGGAGAGGCAGTGGGGGTTGCACATCCCCCTACCCTATATAAATTGCTATTTGCACCAGGCTCTCCAGAGTTCATAATGTAGAAATGCGGCCCAGCTGCTATTTTTTTTTATCCCACAAGAGTCTCACAGTATCCTAGCATTTTTTGCCTTTTTTGACCTGTGGGAGGCCTAGGGGGCCAGGGTATCCCTATCATGCCTCGTATATCTTTTTTGTTTTACAACTTCAGGTCAGTGAACAAAGGCCATGGGTCCTGTAATGGCTGCCAGCAATGTTTTTCTAATGGTGCTGGCAGCCAATCAGAGTACTCATTCTCATGGGAGTGAGACTCCCACAGGAGCAGATAGCACAGGGGAAATTAAAGCTCTCTAGGACAGTCAAAATGCTCTATTTTATAAATTGGCGCTCTCAAATACACAATTATTTTTTACCCTTAATTTCTCATAAATTACTGAACAGACTTGTACCAAACCACAAAAAGCACATATTGTGGACCAAGAGCTAGCTTTCTACCAAATTTGGTGTAATTCTTTTCAGCAGTTTTTCTTGTAGCCTTTTCTAAAGAAGAATAAGGAAAATACATGGGGATTTTTAGTTTTGGGACACACCTTTTTTCTCAGTCCCGCTTGAATGATCACCTCAAAACATTCCAGGAAGGAGGTGAGGAGGATTAACTTTTTTTTGTAAAGTTTCATGAAGATTTGTCAAACTGAGCCAAAGTTATTAGCAAACCAGCTCCATTTATGTAAAAGCAAACCTGCCTTTAAGTTCCTAATATATATATATATATATATATATATATATATATATATATTTTTTATTTTTTTTTACTTAATAAACCAAAGGGTACAGGGATTGTTAGACCTGACATGCCTTAGGGTGGTCACCCCTAACTTTTTGCCTGCCTCCCTCCACTTTTTGGACTCTGTTTGTGCTGGCTTTTAGACTCTGCACACTTTTCCACTGCTAACCAGTGCTAAAGTGCATATGCTCTCTCCCTTTAAACATGGTAACTTTGGATCATACCCAATTGGACTATTTAATATACTTATAAGTCCCTAGTGATGTGCACTGTATGTGCCTAGGGCCTGTAGATTAACTGCTACAAGTGGGCCTGCAGCACTCGTTGTCCCACCCACTCAAGTAGCCCCTTTACCTTGTCCCAGGCCTGCCATTGCAAGGCCTGTGTGTGCAGTTTCACTGCCACTTCGACTTGGCATTCAAAAGTACTTGCCAAGCCTAAAGCTCCCCTTTTTCTACACATAAGTCACCTCTAATGTGTGCCCTAGGTAACCCCTAGAGCAGGGTGCTGTGTGGGTAAAAGGCAGGACATGTACCTGTGTAGTTTATATGTCCTCGTAGTGTAAAACTCCTAAATTCGTTTTTAAAGTACTGTGAGGCCTTCTACCTTTATAGGCTAACATTGGGGGTGCCCTCATACATTGTTGAAGTGGCAGCTGCTGATCTGAAGGGAGTAGGAAGGTCATATTTAGTATGGCCAGAATGGTAATACAAAATCCTGCTGACTGGTGAAGTTGGATTTAATATTACTATTTTAGAAATGCCACTTTTAGAAAGTGAGCATTTCTCTGCACTTACATCTTTCTGTGCCTTACAATCCACGTCTGGCTAGGTTTAGTTGACAGCTCCTTGTGCATTCACTCAGACACACCCCAAACACAGGGTACTCAGCCTCACTTGCATACATCTGCATTTTGAATGCGTCTTCCTGGGCTGGGAGGGTGGAGGGCCTGCTCTGACACAAAGGACTGACACACCCCCTACTGGGACCCTGGCAGACAGGATCGAACTGCAAGGGGACCTGGTGCACTTCTAAGCCACTCTTTGAAGTCTTCCCCACTTCAGAGGCACATTTGGGTATAAAACAGGGCCTCTGCCCTACCACCTCAGACACTTGCTGGAGAAGAAACCTGAACCAGAACCTACATCCTGCCAAGAAGAACTGCCTGGCTGCTCAAAGGACTCACCTGTCTGCTTTCTACAAAGGACTGCTGCCTTGCTGTTGGCCTGCTGCCTTGCTAAACTCTTGCTAAACATTTTTCCACACATCTGCTCCTTTGCGGCCCTCTGCGGAGATTTGCCACTCCAACCCAGGTACTTTTTGCTTGAAAGAGACTTTGTTTGCTTTTTAAAGACTTAAGACTCTTCATATCACCTTTCAGTGATATTTCTACAAATTCTTATTGCATCTTTTATTGTGTTGGTCTACAAATATCCAGATAAATATTCTGGCCCGTATTTATACTTTTTTTGCGCCGCATTTGCGTCGTTTTTCGACGCAAAAACGGCGCAAACTTGCAAAATGCCATTTTATTTTGTAGGTTTGCGCCGTTTTGCGCCAAAAAGCGGCGCAAATGCGGCGCTAAAAAAAGTATAAATACGGGCCTCTATATTTTTCTGAACACTGTGTGGTGTATTTTTGTGGTGCTATATTGTGTTTTTGTATGATTATTGCACAAATACTTTACACATTGCCTTCTAAGTTAAGCCTGACTGCTCGTGCCAAGCTACCAGAGGGTGGGCACAGGATAATTTGGATTGTGTGTGATTTACCCTGACTAGAGTGAGGGTTCTTGCTTGGACAGAGGGTAACCTGACTGCCAACCAAAAACCCAATTTCTAACATGGATGTTATAGTTAAGCTCACATTTTAAACGTACAAAACCATAGAAATTAACAAGTTGTAGAATAACATCAAGTAACTATAACTCATGCCCTAAGGTAACTATAACTCGTGGCCTCGTCATGCACAGTTCGTTGTTAAAAATGTTAATGCAAATATCACATGGATATTATCAATGATGTTATCAAAGATGTCATGAGTGCCATATTTTGTGGGGTAATTAGCAATCTATGGCAAAAGCGCAAGTTATAGGTACCTAAGGGCACAAGTTATAGATACTTGAGGTAACTCTAACTATAGATGGTGATTTGTATGGTTTCATTTGTTTAAAATGTGAACCTAACTATGACGTCCCTGTAAACTTTTTTTTTTTTTTTTTTAATGCATTCTATCTTTTTTTAAATTCTATTTCGTAACTGACATCCCTATAGCCTTTGTTTTTTTCAGTGAACTTCTATGTTTTTTTAAATTAATAGTAATTTTCATTACTATACAATAATCCAACCACCAACGAAGGCTGTGCATGGCTGAGGTTGGCCACAGGGCCTGGTCTCTGGCCAGCCCTGAGTCCAACCACCTATAAGCACTCAACCTTGCACTGTGCACCGCCTCTGCCTCTATCCAGCAGGGGTTACCGCAATGGCTGGCCTGCATCCAGTCCCTGCAGCCAAACGCCCTAACCACCCAACACAATGTCCTTTGGGCGTGCACAGGGGAAGTTAACCGTGGCCTTTCTGGGTGTAAGAAGGTGTATCTGAGGGTGAGAGTGGATGTGAGAGCATCGGTCTGGAAGCATTCATCAGTGTTTTAGTGGGTACATCAGTGCGTGCGCGGGTCTATGAGAGGGTGCATGACGATATCAATGGGTCAGTGACTGGGTGCACAACTGTCTGAGTGGGTCTGTGAGTGGGTGCATGAGGGTCTGAGTGAGTCTAAGAGTAGGCGCGTGAGTGTCTGAGTGGGTTTGTGAGTGAGTGCGTAAGTGTGTAAATGGGTGTGTGAGGGGGAGAAAGAGATTGAAAGAGATGGAGAGACAGAGAGAAAGAGTGAGAGAGAGAGAGAGAGAGATAGAGATAGAGTATTTTTTAAGCTTTGATGTATGATATACTTAGACTGATAGATGTGTTGGAAAGTGGATTAGTTGTAAGGGCAGGTAAGTACCTACACTTAGCAATAGGCCACTAACCCCCACTAGGTCCAGTTAGGTCTCAATAAATTAACCCCAGCTCAACCCTTGGTAGCTTTGTAATGAGCAACAAGGCTGAATTTAGGAGACAAAGGGGATCATTAGAGTCTGGCAGTCTACTGACTGCCAGACTTGCGGTGGCTTATGGACCGTCACCAAATGCAGCAGTCCAAATGCCACATTATGATGCCAGCGGTTGTGCCACGGTCGGACTGCCAGCATCGCCAGGATTAGTCAGCCTGGCAGTCTGACAGTTGTGGTCGTCCTAATCCACTAGGGCAGCATAGCAACCAGCATTGCCCTGGTGATTACGACTATGGGCCAGATGTAGGAAGCCGTTGCATGGTGCAAACTGCAAACGGCCTAATGCGATGCACATTCACGAATTGTGAGTCGGTACCGACTCGCAATTTGTGAATGCGACTCGCAAATAGTAAGGGGTGTTCCCTTCCTATTTGCGACTCGCATCGCAATTCGCAGTTACCACCAGTGTCACACTGGTGGTAACTCATTTGCAAAAGGGAAGGGGTCCCCAGGGGACCCCTTCCCTTTTGTGAATGTTGCCCAGAATGTTTTTTCAGAGCAGGCAGTGGTCCAATGGACCACTGCCTACACTGAAAAAATGAAACCAAATGGTTTCGGTATTTTTTTCATTTTGCAACTCGTTTTCCTTTAAGGAAAAGAGGCTGCAAAATGAAAAAAAAAAAACTGCTTTATTTAAAAAGCAGTCACAGACATGGAGGTCTGCTGACTTCAGCAGGCCACCATCCCTGTGAGTGCAGGGACTCGCTATGGGGTTGCAGAATGCGACCCACCTCATTAATATTGATGAGGTGGGTCTTTGCGACCCCATAGCGAGTCGCAGACGGTGTCTGAGACACCGTTCTGCATCCGAGATTGCGACTCGGAAATTGGGAGTCGGACAGACTTGCAATTTCCGAGTCGCAATCTCGGAGTTTGCTACATGTGGCCCTATATTCTCTGCCAGGGATTTCATGGTGGTTTCACAGCTGTGAAAAGGTTGGTGGAGAATGAGTGCAGGGGAGTCCAGGGGGGACGGGCACTGCTCATGCCTTTGGCATGGGCAGTGCAGGGTCCCCCTGGCAAGCACTGTCACAATGTTCACTGTCTGCTTTGCAGACTGTGAATATTGCAAAGGTGCTGATGCACCCTGCGCACTACAGCATTGCTGTACAGTCAATTCTGTAGGTCGTTTCCCTCTGGGCCAGCAGGTGGTGTCACTATCTGAATGTTTTTACCGTGGTTATCTGTCAATCTTGAGGCACCACCTGGTCTCCTGTTGGCTCTGGACTGACCAAGGTAAGGGCGACCCTTTCCAGTAGCCACGGTGCTGCCAATAGAGTAACACCAGGCAGACCGTGACCTCCAGAAGGAGTCCCAGAGGAAAAAACCCAATCCTGGGAAAAACCTCAGAAGCAAGAAACTCCTGAAAAAGAGGCAAGAAGAAAGAGAAGCGTAATATGAATTGGAAACGGCAAAAACTGTAGACAAGAAAAAACAGGAGAAGTCCAAAAAATCACTGGATACAGGAGCAAGGAATACCACCAGAATGGAAGTGTTTGCAATGCAAGGAACAGAAGACAAACTGTGCTTATATACTGGCAAGCAGAAAGTGACACGCAGGAAGTTCCGAAGACACCATCTTGAATTGGGAAAAGCCACATTAGAGTGAATGGAAAAATAGCCATGGTGTAAAAGAGGAAGCAAAGCATGCAGGGAAAGAAACACAGACTCCTGGAAAGAAGAAAAGATGGCTGAGAGGGAAACCACAAAGAAAGAGAAAACAAGAAAAAAGTCAGATAAAATAGGTAAGAGATATTATAACGAGGCAGAGCCCAAAGGAGGATGTACCGGTCGCACTGTGGACCAAAAAATAGGCAGCGGCCTGAAACACGGCTCAAAAGTGGCTCGCAGAAGAAACGGCTGTCCGCGACATGGACCGCCGATCTGACCGCGGTCCGCAAGTGGGGTGCCGCAGGTTCTCACGGTGTCACAGGTGGAAACTGACCCAGTAGGAAACTCGTGATGGGCCCGGCGGGGAGGCTGCCACATTGACATTT
This sequence comes from Pleurodeles waltl, assembly GCF_031143425.1. NCBI lineage: Eukaryota > Metazoa > Chordata > Amphibia > Caudata > Salamandridae > Pleurodeles > Pleurodeles waltl. The sequence goes on along the minus strand of NC_090449.1, from coordinate 354,062,948 downwards.
GGATTTTGAAGGGACAGGCTTTTCCGTCTGCCGAAATCATAATCAGGCCCTAAATGTGTGAATCATTCAAGTATCACAGGAAACAGTTTAAAAATCCAAAACCAATTCATAAAAATAAGAAGTATTGTTATCCTTAATTTGAGACCAAAATGAATTAAATCGGATAAGAGGAACCGGTGTTATTAATTTTTAAAGAAAGAATGTTTTTGGGTGCATAGAAACTAAAAATGTAACTCAGGATAACAGGTCACACCTCGAAGGGGGCAGATTAATAGTTTAAGGATGACTTAGATGGAGCCCTGCTTGGCTACAGCAAGCGGGTGGCCTCCGTCAATGGTTGACCTTCAGACTCAGGCCCTCATTACGAGTTTGCAAATCCCACCACCATCCCGCCAGTGCTGGCGGTACAGTGTCCACTGTTTTATGAGACACAAACACAAAGCCGATGAAACACAGCCAGAAATCCAACACCGCCAGTGCCACTGACGGCGAAAGAGCGACTGTCCATCTGCTGGGCCTGCCATGCAGACACCATTCTGCCTGCCATATTATACGTGACAATTCAGCACAGCGGAACATGCACAGTGATAAACCATTGGCGGTGCGCACGACAGCAGGCTAGAAAATCACCACCAATAGAAGGCAACACCAGATTGGACAAGCCGAATACCCCACACCTGAAACATATACACACCACACACACCTGTTCACTGCACTATAATACATACCCCCTCACGCCCCGTGAACCCTTACGAATATCACCACTAGCCAGAGATATACAACTCTCGAACCACTGCACATAGAGCAAGGATCCACACGTTGCACGCACCCCCACAACATGTCACTCCACAAGCACCCACTCTTTACCGACAATGAATTGCGGGTCATGGTGGTCGAGATCGTCAGAGTTGAGCCACAATTGATGCGAGCACAAGTACAGCAAACATCAATGGCCTGGAAAACCGAGCTGTGGCAGAGGATCGTCGACAGGGTGAACGCAGTCGGCAACTACCCACGCACAAAGGAGGACATGAGAAAGAGGTGGAAAAACCTCAGGGAAGGTCCGTTCCATGGGGTGCAGGGACAACACCGCCCTCAACAAAACTGGCAGTGGACCCCGACCTCCTCCCCTTGACCTGACAACCGGGGAGGAGAAGGTCTTGGACATCATGTATCCTGAGGGCCTAACAGGAATCATTGGAGGGATTGATACTGGTAAGGAACCTTCAACCCCAGGCACTAACCACTCCAGTCCTGCCTGCCTCCCAAGTACCTACCACTCCCCATCATATCACACACCACAAGAATGCACCCCCCACTATCACTCCACCTTTTTACTCTGCATGCCACACCACCCCTCTCCCACCAACCACACATCCACCCTGCACAATGAATGCTAAACCTTCACTATCTCCTCAACTCCCACTCCCACAATCCAGCACTAGGCATGCCGGATCCGAGTCACACTCACATCTCACAATGGTGCACCTACATGGACATACATCCCACAGCCCACCCAGACTGCTAGGCAACATCACCTCACTGCCAATTCCAATTACAGCAATGTCAAACAGCAAACCTACAACTACAATTGACATGACAAGCATGCCCAAAGGCCATTCGCCATGCAGTGTCAGCAGTGCTGCAAATGTCATTGCCATCCCTGGGTAAGGATTCCACCCACTGCAAGTGGCACACTATGATACTACAACAACATTTCCACGTAGTAACTCTCATCCTTTCCATCCTCAGCGAACGCTGCTACTGCCATCCAGCAGAGGATGCCAGGGTCAGACAGCCCTCCCTAGGATGAAGGCCCCAATGGATGTCTGGAGGACGATGAAATGCCTGGGTCATCTGGGGCCAGTCCACCTCCAGCAGCCCTAACCTAGACACCCCAGACTCACCCTCCTGTGTGGCTACTACATCACAGCTAGCCCCCTCTCCCCAAACCTGTGCCTCAGAGACCATTCAATTGGAGGTGTACCCCACAGTACAGCGGCCTGAATAAAGGGCACCCACCCCAGACAATGAGAGTGTGGTGCTACTGGGAGTGGGCACACTGTGCCAGGGGCACAGGGGGCCAGGGCTAGTGGGAGAGGATCTGTGGTCCAAGGGATGGGCCAGCAACAACATCAGACTGGCCAGGAGGCCCTCAACCAGGTCCTGGGTGCATACGATCAAAAGCAGGACACCATGGCCCAGATCCTCACTACCCTGCAGGACACCCAGAGGCTACAGAGGGAGAACCATCAGGAGGCCATGCAGCAGTGGCAAACCTACAATGCCATCATGACCACCATAGCAAGGGTGCTGACGGAACGTGTCACCATCCAGCATCAGTCCACCTCCCACCAGCAGGCCCCTACCATAAGTCAGCTCACATCTGAGCCCTCCACGTCAGCCGCAACCAGTGGAATGGAGGCCCTGCCACAGGACACGCGGTACACCAGCACCTCTTCCCCTGTAGCTGAGGAGCCCCCATGCAAGCCAGGACGTCCAACAAGACATCCAGCCTCCACTGATACCAAGACCAAGACCACCGTCAGCAAGTGAGCCACTTCAGAACATACCACCTTGTGTGTCACAGTGACACCCTGTTGACACTGTCATAACACCTTTTTCACATGGCCATCATACTGGACAATGATTCCCCACAGGTGGGCTAAGTACTCTTATGATCCCACTCACCATCACCCCACTCATCAGTCCTTGCACTTGAATCATAAAAATAAACACCTTTGAGCACAGTTACTGTCTATGTCTTTATCTACCATGAATACATTATGTACAGCCATCACATATGTAACAGGAAGGCCATTGACCTACCAATTAATGTGACAGTGCCAGAAGTTCTGTTATACAGTAAACAGCACCACATATAAAGTAATTTGTACACAGTACACCCACATTGAATACACAACCCTGGTAGCAGCCCTGCACATGGCAGACAATGCTACTGGTTACATAGCATGGCTCCGACACATACCTGTATGTCAGTGGAAGTATTGTTGTATCAGCTCTGCTCTGGAAATAGCTGCATCCTTGTCATCATCCTCCTCATTACTCCCCATGTCCTGTTCATCAGCCACTGGCACAGCTGCACCCTCCTCAGCATCCAGTGATGGGATCTGATGTCTGATAGCCAAATTGTGCAACATACAGCACGCTACGATGATCTGGCACACTTTTGCTGGCCTGTACAGTAGGGCCCCTCCAGTAAGGTGCAGGCACCTGAATCTGGTTTTCCGCACTCCAAAGGTGCGTTCGATTACCCATCGGGTTCTACCAGGGGCCTCATTGAAACAGGCTTCTGCTGCTGTAGTCGGACGTCTGAGAGGTGTCAGTAGCCATGGCAGGTTGGGATAACTAGAGTCACATATGTGCACAGAGGTAATAGGCATATTGAAAACTGTATTGAAATCTGGAAGGTGGGGTAGAGTGTACAGAATACATATGACACGATACATACCAATGAGCCAGGCACAATCCCTTTGCAGTGGTGCCATCAGGTGTGGGATGCTGCTGTTCTGCAGTATGTAGGCATCATGCACTGACCCTGGGAACCGAGCAGTCACTTGAGTGATGTAGAGGTCTGCGAGACATACCACCTGAACACTGGTTGTGTAGAAGTTTTCACGGTTCCCTAAACACCTGTTCACTCCTCCTGGGTGGTACCAGGGCAATATGGGTCCCATCAATAGCCCCGATCACATGTAGCACATGTGCCGCAGCATAGAAGGCTGCTTTCACACTGTGAAGATTGTCACATTGGGGGAACCTGATATGGCTGCCAATCTGTTTCAGTAGGGCACATAGGACATCCTTCAAGACGTTACTGAATATGGGCTGGGACATTCCTGCAGCCCAGCCCACTGTTATTTGGAAGTACCCTGAGGCAAGGAAGTGGAGGACTGCCAACACCTGTACTGTGGGTGTGATGGCATTGGAATGACAAGACCAGACTGCAGATCTGGCTCCAACAGCCTCACAAGATCCATGATGGTCTGACGGTTAAGCCGATAGCACTGGATGATGTGCCTCTCTTCAAGGGTGGCAAGATCGACAAGGGGCCTGTAGACAGGAGCATTCCTCACCATCATTGTTCCACCATACCTGGGAATAGGAGGAAGTGGAAATCATTATGTGCATGAAGGACTGTGTGGACACAGCAGAGCTGTGCACAAGTCACTATTAAACATCCATGACGCAACTCATAAAACCCCTCTGTACACATTTTAGCAGTTAAATGGCAGCTGCATGCACAGGACAGATGCAAGTGAGCGAATTCCACTGGAGTAAGACGTCATGACAGTAGGCGGTCGCAACCGCAGTGCAACTCCTCATTGGTTAACATGGTTGCCTATTGGAGACATGAGCCAATGACGATCACCGCCGGTGGTGACGGTAAGGGATGCAGTGGCTGTGATGGCCATTTCATGTGCTCATGTTCACTTGACTCCTGGCACGCGTGCTGAGTATACCTCCACTGCATGTGCTGCTGTGTTCTGCAACTGGTAGCCAAGATGCCATGTCCTGCAGGGGATAGGGCCCCAGCCTTCACACAGGAGGAACTTGAGAACCTTGTGGAGGGTGTGCTACCCCTGTATGCCCAGTTGTATGAGGCACCACAGCAGCAGGTGAGTGCACTATGATTGTACTGTCTGTGAGTGGTATGAATGTGGATGGGGGCCTTGGGACGAGGATGAGTGACTTGTGGAAGGACCTGGCTGTGCGCTGTAAGGACAACTGGAAGGTTGAAATGTGCATCTGTTCAGGGGAAGTGTTGTGTCCAATGCAGGTCCTAAGATGCCACGCTACATGACTGTCTCCTTCTCTCTGAGTTATCTATGCAGGTGAGTGCCCATCAAAAGTAGGGGATTTGGCGTGCCATCGCCAAGCAAGTGTGGAGCCTGGGGGTCCATGCCCGGCAGGGCACCCACTGTGGGAAGCAGTGGGAGGACCTGCGACGCTGGGCGAGGAAGACCGGTGAGGCCCAGCTGGGGATGTCCTCCCAACAAGGGAGGGGTGCCCGTCGAACCCTGACCCCCCCCTTATGTCCTTCATTTGGGTTGTGGCGTAGCCTGAGGTGGATGGGCGCTTGAGGGCAGCATAGCACACAAGGGGGTGAGTTCACATTGGTACCTAGGTTATGTGGTGAGTGATAGGTGCAGCCTGTGCAGTGTTGAAAGGCTGTGTAATGTGTGCTAGGTAGCTACTGTATGACTAGGCTTGGGACACATTGATGCTGGATGTGCTACATAACTGTGTTCAAATGCCATGCAGGTTGTGAGTTGGTCTTACCTTCACTGCTAAGTGGCATCGATGACAGGGCAACTGTGTAGTACATGAGCAGGGTCTTAGATGTGGAGATTGTTCCTTCTTCTACAGTCGACACACATTGTATTCCCAACTATCCTATCAGGGTTGCTGTGGCCATATCGCTATCAGCTATCAGCTGGAATGTGGTGTATGTGTAGTCTGCGAAGTCTGAGGTTTCACATCATACATCTATATGTGCTTGGGTTATGTGGCTGTGTAAGTATGCCTCCAAACGCCCATAGAGTACAAATTTCAGGTTTAGTGATCTAATGGAGCCATGAGCCAATGGGGTGGGTAAGACGTGTTGAGGGTATGGCTTTCATCCTGTACAGGATTGAATGTGCGTCAGCATGTGTGAAACTCATGAGCATGACTGAGGTGGCATGCATGGGCTGTCATTGCAGTGGCATGTGTGTGTGAAGGCATGGCATGTAATGACATGGCACTGAAGTATGGTGTAGTGACTAGTATGTGCTGTTGTGCTGGCATTGACCACTTGCTCCCTGTTTCTCCTCCCACCCTGTCTCTCACTGTCCCACCATCCCTCCCTTTGCTCCTCTGTCTGTGTGTAACAGCATCATCTGACAAAGGAGAAGGGGCACCAGAAAGTGTGGAAGCTGCATCCCACAGGACCCAGGAGGCTGATCCCAGTGGAGCCGAGGGGACCAGTGGGACAGAGGGCGAGTGGAGCACCACTGGGGAGACATACACATCTACAGCATCATCAGATTCCTCCAACAATAGTGACTCTGCGGTGGTGGCGGATCCTTCAGGCCCTATGCCTGCACCATCCTTGTCCACCACCCCTTACCAGCACCGCCCTCCCTGTAGCTCCTCACCCAGTTGCCGGTGTCTGCTCACCCAGGAGGGTGGGCATTGCTTTCACCGCAGGCACCTGCTTCAGTCAGCCGTGCTGCCCTCAATGAGGCTATTGACCTCCTGACGTCCATCTCTGTTGGGCAGACAACCATCCTGAATGCCATCTAGGGACTGGCATCCCAGATGCAACAGTCCAATGTGTTCCTGAAAGGCATTCACGTGCCCTGTCTGCTCGTCAGAGATTGTTTCAGGCTCTGGCTCCTCATTGACAGCAGCCAGTGTACTTTCTTCTTCTGTCCCCCCTCCAACTACCTGTTCCCACTACAGCATCCCTCTCCCATTTCCCATCCATAGCACACTTTTATACCAGCATGTATACCCACCAACAAACCCAAAGAGCAAGGACATTCACATGCACCACAAACGCCGCCACCGCCATGCATACACCCACCATTCAGACGCACACACCAACAACCACTACCTACCCTGACTCCCCCACCTGCTTCCCCTTCACAGTCACATCGCCACTCACACCTGCAGACACCACATCATCAGTCCCTTGTCCAGACACATGTCCTGTCACTGCCACCGTCACCACAACAGCGGACCCCCATGCATGCACCCCATACACCACATCCGCACCAACCACAGCAGTCAACAAAACCACATGCACCACATCCACCCTACCTGCACACACCACCCCAACATTCACTCACACATCCCCCCTGTCATCTCCCTGTGTCTCCTTCGCTCCTCCTCCCAGTACATGTTTACGCCCACAGTCAGCCACCCAACACACACCCAGCACATAACTTTCATACACCCACGCACCAGCACAAAAACCATATCAATTTACACACCTAACAACCATCCCCTCTCCCTCCACTCCCAAATGCCTAACCCATGACCTACCCGCTGTCCCTAAAAAGAGATTCCTGCATGAATTTTACTGTTCCCGTTTCCTGGTTCAGTCCCTGTTCCCCCCAAATGCCCTGCTTCCCTTCCCAGAGCCCTGCCTTCCACCTCCCTGTCCTCCTCTGGGCTGAGCCATGCCCCGCAGTCAGCAGTCTGCAATGCTGCCACAACAGGCACACCTGCCCTTCACACCTCCAGCTCTTTTAGCACTGCATCTGGGTCCCCTGCTGTGGTATCCTCCACTGCCGTCACTCCGAAGAAGGCAGGAAAGAGGGACAAGGCCAAGGCGTCCCCCCTACAGCGGGCAGTAAGGGGGTGAAGTGTGATAAGAAGAGGAAGGACCCCCATCCAATCCCTGATCACACATTCCCCCACCCCCCATCTCTGAGGTGCCTGCATGCCCCATTGATGCCCCTGCCCTGTGGAGGTTTGCACATTGCAGTCAGGAGTCAAGTTGGGCAGTCCTCACATGCCCAGTGTGCCCTGGACATTTGGACAATGAGACACTGGCCCTTGTAGCATCTTGTAAATAGTTATTTTCTTGGGATTTTGATATTTCCAATTACAATTTCTCTACAAAGGCACTGTTGGTGCATTTGACAGTCACATGAGCTGCTGTCTGGAAAGTTTTGGGGTGATCTTTCAGGAGAGGGCTGAGATGAAAAGGTGGTAATATTTGGAGAGTTTCTAATGGTAATTCCCATAGGAAAAATTGAACAGCAATAGCGCCCAACCACTGGACGGCATTACACTAAATTTGGCAGAAAGGTAGCTCTTGGTCCAGAAAGACTACTTTTTGTTATGTGGTGTAAAATAGTTCAATAGTTTCTGAAAAATGTAAGAAAATCCAAATTTGTTTATATAGGGATATGAAGAATTCACAACCACTTACGATCACAGGCTGAGATCTGATTGGCTGCCAACACTTCAACCAGGAAGTGTTGGCAGACATCTTCGAACGCGGTTCTAGCCGAGTCCCACAAAAAAAGATTACAAAGATTTTAAAAAGATAAGTGGCCAGGTTAAGGACACCCAGACCCCTTAGCTATGGTTGTGGGGTCCTAGAGGGATCTCCTCAGGGCTAAAAAGCATTTTTTTTTAAACTTTTACAGTGGGAGACGCAGTGGATCAACTGATCTGCTGTAAAAAATAAAAAAAATAAAAAAAGTGCTGACTCCTGCAGTATGAAAGTCCTCCTTTTTGCCCTAGTCAACCAGATACTGGTTGGACAGATACTGGTGGTTATTGACTCTTGGCTGTGCCCTGGGTACCGATAACCAGTCCCATTGCCAATGCTCTGTGTAAAATGGATTATGCAAATTAGGCTAATTATAATTGGCTGTATCAACCTACCTATAAGTCTCTAGTATATGGCAGGGCATGTAGGTTTACGGTCCTCTGCATGGGCAGTGCACTGATGCACTGCTGTGGTACCCAGGTTCATTTTAAAGCAGGCCTGCTTTGCTGGCTGCTTTTAAGTTAAAGTTAACCCCAAATTCGACTTTGGAATTAAAAGTACTTTCGAAGTCTTAAGCTACCTTATTTTTACATATGTCACCCCTAAGGTGTGTCCTAGGTGCCCCCAAGATTGGAAGCAGTGTAACTATAAGCAGGGACTTTATAAAATATGTTTTATAAGCCCTGGTGAGGGAAAATAACTTCATTTGTTTTTCCCCATTGAAGTGAATAGGTTCCTTAGACTAACTTGGAGAGACTTTATTTTAAAATAATAAAGTCTTATTCTCTATTGAAAGGAGTAAAATATGACATGTTTAGTATCCAATTAAAAGTTATAATAAATCCAACAACTTTGAATTTAAGATAACTTGCACCTCGAAAGAGTTTTAGAACTCTTCCTAAAAAGTTACCGGTTTCAGCTCTATAGTGCTCTTCTCTGATTGGTCAGCCTCTGGCAGCTTGAGCCAGGCTGCCTTAATGAGGTGTGAAGGTGCCTGGGCTGACACAAAGGAAGCATCTTGTGGGAGGAGATCTGTCTCAGCAGATGGTGAAACAGGATAAGGGAAGAGCAGCCAAACTGGTCTTAAAAGGAGGGAAGGACACTTGGACAGCACCTGTACCTCCCCCATTTTCTGCAAACCCGGACAGCTAGGTGCTCCCTGATTAGATTAAGAGAGGGCTGGAAAGGAGTGTGCCAAGGGAAACCTAGCCACACTAGAGGGTGGGCTCAGCCAGACCTTACCTCTGAGTTTCAATTTTTGCCATCTTGGATTTTTGGAGAATGTTGCTCCCTGGGATTATTTTTTGCCACACTTCCCAGGAAGTGGTCACTCAAGAGTATGGTAGCCTGCACATGATTGGACAGAGCCCCCCCTGCTTTCCACCCCCAGGAGCAAGGATAAAACTAGCAAAACTGTACCCCATCTCAGACCCCTACAAAGAACAAGACAAGAAGAAGGAGGACTACCGTTCTGGACCCCAGACCTGCACCCTGACACTGCATTCTGAATGACTGCACCAGCTGCACACTTGGGCTTCACCACTAAAGGACTTTGATTGTCTTCCATTACTTCCAGAAGGGACTCCCTATTTGCTACAGGTAGAAAATAGCTGACCAGCGTCCCTTGCATCAAGCCCTCACCAGCTGATCAGTAGTCATTTTGGATTTGAACGAGGTTCATTCTGGGAGTTGGAGTCTTAACCCTCAAGGAGCAACTCAGAGCTTCTGGAACCTTGGCGTGAGTTGTGGACTCACAAAGGACCTTCAAAGACCTTCTAGAAGAAGATGTAGAAGTTTGTAGAAGTTTGTAGCAACTTTGAAAAAAAGCTCCATGAGTGGAACGACCCGACATCATGAGACAAGCTGGCTTACATTGATCATGACTTGGCCTGAATCGCAGGTTTGTCCCGCTGAAAAGCTCTGGAGCCCCAGACTTTCAGTATTTCACTGGGAACTTCTGCAAAGGCATTCCAACAACGTTGACTCGAAATAGGCTTGCTTTGTATGGTCATCCAGAGGCAGAGAGAAAAAGCTCCAAAAAGGTTTCTGTCAGAACATAAAAAGTTGACTAAGGCTTCCCATGCAGTGGAACTGAAGAGGGCTCCAGGGAGGCTGGCTTCAATTTCAAGTTGGATCCGGACGAAGATTTTTCACAAAAATTGTCTAAGTCCGAACATAGAATCCTTGACTGAGGTCTCCTGTGACGTGTATCCAAAGAGGGCTTCATTTCGGTCCAGAAAATCTTCAAGAAAAAGACTAAAGCCTAAAGCCCTCTTTACGGGTCTGGCAGTCCTAGGACTGCCAGATTCGTGTTTGTGGTTTGACCGCCGCCAAAACTCTGTTTCCGCCCACTGACCCAGCAAGAAACTCGTAATAGGTGCTTGGAAAGGTCACTGCCTTTTCCGCCTGCCAAACTCGTAATGAGGGCCTAAGTCTGAAACTTTGACCGAGGCCTCCTGCTCACTGTAGCCGAGCAAGGCTCCATTGCCGTCAGCCTCAAATTTTGATTTTGCCCCGGTCAAGCGCAATCAAATGTACAGATTGGAGCTTTTAGTTTCTATGCTCTGAAAACATTTAGGCCCTCATTACAACCATGGCAGTGGGTGATAAAGTGGCAGCAGTACCACCAACAGGCTGGCGGTAAGTACCGCCAAGTTATGACCATGGCGGTGATATCTCCCATAGACAGCCAATGTACCACACCAACCGCCAGGGCGGAAACAACAGCCACCACGGCAGTAGCCGCCAACAGCCAGGCGGAAGTCAAAGCTCCACCCACCATATTAAGACCCTGCAAATCACCACCTTTTCCGGGGCGGTACAAACGCCAACAAAAGCCTGGCGGTAAACAGAGCCCAGAAGTGAAAGGACTCACCATTGGAGACACAGGGATGAACCATGCAGCAATGGAACCTAAACTGCAAGTTTTCCCAATGATCTTCTACGTTATGCTCCACCTGGAATGCAGACGAAGATGATGACGGTGAGTACAACTGCCTAGCACACAACCTACCTATAAGTCTCTAGTATATGGTAGGGTATGTAGGTTTACGGTCCTCTACATCGTCAGTGCACTGAAGCACTGCTGTGGTACCCAGGAGGGTGGGAGGAAAATGAGAGTGACACACACAAGCTTCACACACACCCGACACACAAACACCATACACACAACCAGCTGCACAAGAAAAACAATTTGACCTCGGAAATCGGCAGAATAATGCAAGGACAAAAGGAATTGACAAAAGTGACAGTTCAACATCAACATTAATAAACCGATTTGGCTATGAAACAGATATGTACACTTGTATAAAAAAGGGACGCTGCTCAGTCCAAAGTTCAAAGGGCACACATGGCCACAGGGCACAATAGAAGGCCCTACTCAAATCCTGAGCACATCCGGATAGAACACTGAAGGGGCATCAGTTTGCAAATAGGCAGGCACCTCGGGGGGTACCTCAGCCAGATGCGGGAACAAGCCCACTGGTTCTGGAGGGGACAATATGCCCATTGCTTTGTCCTAGGGAGTGCAGGGCCACAGTCTCTCAAGTGGGTGTCTTGCCCACTGGTTCTGGAGGGGGCAACATGCCCATTGCTTTGTCCTGGGGAGTGCAAGGCCACAGTCTCTCAAGTGGGTGTCTTGCCCCTGCACTCACTGACGGCTGCATGCTGATGGTGGTTGGGGGAGGCTCCTGGGCAGCCCCTGCACTCACTCATGGCAGCACATCCACAGCTGGTGGTGGGGGCCCGTGACAGCTGCTGGTGGTGGTGGTGTTTACCTGGTAGCTTCCGCTGGCGTAGAATGCCTCTTGTCCTCCTTGGGGATACCTTACCCTTCCTGGCAGGGGTGGATGGGCTCTTCCCCTCTCTGAATGGTGGTGCAGGCTCCTTCCCCTTTCTCACAGCTCGTGCAGGCTCCTCCCCTTCTTCACAGCTGGTGCAGGCTCCTTCCCCTTCTTCACAGCTGGTGCAGGCTCCTTCCCCTTCTTCACAGCTGGTGCAAAATCCTTCCCCCCCCTCATAACTGGTGCCAGACTCTTCCCTTTAATCCCAGGTGGTGCAGGCTCCTCCCCCTTCCTCACAGCTGGTGACAGACTCTTCCCTTTCATCCCAGGTTGTGCTGCCTCCTTCCCCTTCAATGTTGTTGGTCTGGTATCCCTACTACCACCAATAGGTGGTGCTACCACTGTCCCCATGGACTGTTTGGCTGAGGTGCTGGGCTGTGTCCTTGGTACTCTGCCCATATGTGCAGGACAGGGGATGGGTAGGGAAGAGGTCAATCTGGGAAAGGAAAAGCTTTTTAGGGACGTTGGGGCGGGAGGAGTAATGGGAGTGGAGGGTGAGGGAGTGGTTGTCGGAGGTGTATGTCTGCTGGATTTGGGTACAGGTGCATGGGCTGCATGCTGTTGTGAGGTGGATTGCTGCTGAGTGTCTGAGTGCTTGCGTTTGTACCCTTTAGGAGGGCGGACAGACACAGTGGGAGAGGACAAAGGGGACACGTGCATGGATGTTGTGGAGGTGTCTGCCAGTGAGGAGTGTGTTCTGCTTGGTGTGGTGATGACGCTGGTAGTGAATATTGCTATAGTGTATGCAGGTGTGAGTGTGGATGTAACTGGGTGGGAGGTAGAGGAGGAGGAGGGGGAGACAGTGAAGGCAGTGTTTGTTGTTGTGTCTGCAAACTGAATGGTGTTTGTGTGAGTACCTGCGGGACGAAGTTTGGCGCTTGTGTTTGCCTGTTCCACTCTTGTGTGTTGTCTTGTGTGCATGCTTGTCTGCCTGTGTGCTTGGGATGGGTTGGGGTTGAGGAGAATGGGACTGGGAAGTGGAAGTTGGAGGGGGGACGGTAGAAACAGGGACATTGGGTGCCACCAGAGAGGAGGCCAGAGCCTGAATCGATCTTTGTTGGGCTGCCAATCCACTGTGAATGCCCTCCAGGAATGCATTGCATTGCTGCATCTGGGATGCCAGCCCCTGTATGGCATTCACAATGGTTGATTGCCCTGCAGAGATGGATCTCAGGAGGTCAATAGCCTCCTCACTCAGGGCAGCAGGGCTTACTGTGGCAGGGCCTGAGGTGCCTGGGGCGAAGGAGATGACCACAACCCTGGGTGAGCCAGCACAGGCAACTTGCTGAGGGGCTACTGGGAGGGCGGTGCTAGCACAGGGGTGGCAGCTGTACCTGCAGCTGGGGTGGTCACAGAGGTGTCCGCCACCACCAGGGAGCTCCCATCAGTCTCCTCCGTGGTGCTCCTCTCGCCCGTCCTACTGGTTCCCTCGGCTTAGGTGGACTCTGCCTCCAGGGTCCTGTGGAATGCAGCTCCCACTGTCACCAGCACCTCTGCTCCTCCGACAGATCATGTTTATGCCTATAAGGACAGGATGAAAAAACAAGAAAGGCTGGGAGAGAGACAAAGGATGCACTGGTCACTGACTGTACCAACACCACTGTTGGTGTACACAGCACCCTCACATAGAGGGAACAGGCCTACGCACTATGAAGTGCACTATCAGTGAAATGGCTAGTCGCCAAGGCATGAGGAGGGGCACACATCACCAACTGAAGCACACCTAGGACCCACACAGCCCTGTCTAGAAGTAAATACTAACAAGCTAGGTAACCAGTATTTTCCATTCAGTCCTTAGCCTCGAGAGGACCTACTCTGCTATGTCTGGCCTGGCCTAGTGGCCCCCACTAACACACAACCACCACCCGGATACCACCCCACCAGACGTAAGTTGCAATGATAGCCAATGTGCTCACCCCCTTGTGGCTGCTGTGATGCCCTCATGCACCCTTCCAGCTCAGGGTAGGCCACTGCAAGTATGTGGGCCATGAGGGGGGTCAGGGTCCGACGGGCACCCTTTCCTCATTGGAAGACCATCCCGTGCCCAGCGTCTGAGGTCCTCCCACCGTTTCCGACAGTGGGTGCTCTGCCTGCCATAGACCACCATGGTCCGCACCTCCTTGCCGATGGCATGCAATATTCCCTTCTTTTGATGGGTGCTGATCTGCAGAGGCAATACAGACAGGAGAACACCATTAGACAAACAGTTCAGCCTGCCACACAAATGGTCCACCATCCCCGTTTGCATCACCATTGGCACACACAGAGCCCAGTGCACAACATGTACACCGCTGAAAGGACAACCACCTCCCTTACACAATGCCTTCACACACAACTCCATGCATTCATGCCACATGCATCGTGCCCACAGTGTACTCACCTGTTGGTCTGGAGGCCCATACAGCAGTCCGTACAGGGGTAGGTCCCGATCTACCAGTCACTCCAACTCCTCTGAAGTGAAGGCCATGGTAGGTTCCAGACACAGGTCACAGCAGCACATGCAGTGTAGGTCCTCTCCTATGGAAGGTCAGGAAAAAAGTGAGGAATGTGAAATAAAAAGACGGTCACATCCACGGCAGTGCATACCGTCACCGCCTGCATAGATCCCCATTGGCCACTGTACCCCATAGGGCCCAATATAAACCAATGAGGAATTGCATGGCGGTTCACGGCCGCCTACCACCACGACGAACAACGTCAGTGGCATTACCTCACTTCCACCTGTCCCTTCACACAGGACGGGCAGTCGCCATTTCAAGGGGGGTGAACAGCCCTATCGATTATTCCTGCGTCACAGGATATATGGGCACATACTTTTAAATTACACTGTCCCAAAACATGAGTGCATGATGTGGACTGCTGTGTGGTATAGTTGTTCAAATTGTGAATCCTACTCACTCTTGTATCCCTTTGAGACCTACCGCTGCGGATGAATAGGAGATGGAGACATACTCCTGTGTACAGACCACGGGTGGACTTGGCTACACTGGAGGACAGGCACATTATACTTACCTATAGACTGGACAGTGCCGCAATCACAGAGCTGTGTGCCCAGTTGGAACCTGACCTGATCTAAGCTATCCGTCATCCAACTGTGATCCCCGCTCTTCTGCAAGTTCTATCAGTGTTCCATTTCCTGGCAACTGGTTCTTTCCAAGTGACAGTGGGCTTGGCAGTAGGAATGTCACAGCCAATGTTCCCAATAGTGCTTGCAAGAGTCCTGTTTGCCCTGATAAAACACATGAGCAGCTACATTGCTTCCCCCCAGGTGGAGGATTTGGACACTGTGAAGGCAGGGCTTTATGCAATGGGACATATCCCCTATATAATTGGGGCGATTGAAGGAACACATATTGCATTTGTCCCCCCTGGCAAAATGAACAGGTGTTCAGGAATCGTAAGAGTTTCCACTCCATGAATGTGCAGATGGTGTGCCTGGTGGACCAGTACATCTCCCATGTCAAAGCTAAGTATCCTGGGTCGATGCATGATGCCTTTGTCCTAAGGAATAGCAGCATCCCAAATGTGATGTCCCAACTACAGAGGCACAGGGTGTGGCTAGTAGGTGAGTCTTGGTCCCTACCCAGTATATGTCTGTGTGTGCCTATGCTGTTGGCCATATAGGATAGTGTTAGACCTGACAGCCTTAGGGTAGTCACCCCTAACTTTTTGCCTGCCTCCCTCCATTTTTTTTGGACACTGTTTGTGCTGGTTTATAGACTCTGCGCACTTTACCACTGCTAACCAGTGCTAAAGTGCATATGCTCTCTCCCTTAAAACATGGTAACCTGGAATCCTACCTGATTGGACTATTAATTTACTTATAAGTCCCTAGTAAGGTGCACTTTATGTGCACAGGGCTGGTAAATTAAATGCTACTAGTGGGCCTGCAGCACTGGTTGTGCCACCCACTTAAGTAGCCCCTTTTTCCTTGTCTCAGGCCTGCCAGTGCAAGGCCTGTGTGTGCAGTTTCACTGCCACCTCGACTTGGCATTTAAAAGTACTTGCCAAGCCTAGAACTCCCCTTTTTCTACATATAAGTCACCCTTAAGGTGTGCCCTAGGTAACCCCTAGGGCAGGGTGCTGTGTAGGTAAAAGGCAGGACATGTACCTGTGTAGTTATATCTCCTGGTAGTGTAAAACTCCTAAATTCGTTTTTACACTACTGAGAGGCCTGCTCCCTTCATAGGCTAACATTAGGGCTGCCCTCATACACTGTTGAAGTGGCAGCTGCTGATCTGAAAGGAGCAGGGAGGTCATATTTAGTATGGCCAGAATGGTAATACAAAGTCCTACTGACTGGTGAAGTCGGATTTAATATTACTATTCTAGAAATGCCGCTTTTAGAAAGTGAGCATTTCTTTGCACTTAAATCCTTCTGTGCCTTACAATCCACGTCTGGCTGGGCTTGGTTGACAGCTCCTTGTGCATTCACTCAGACACACCCCAAACACAGGGTACTCAGCCTCACTTGCATACATCTGCATTTTGAATGGGTCTTCCTGGGCTGGGAGGGTGGAGGGTCTGCTCTCACACAAAGGACTGCCACACCCCCTACTGGGACCCTGGCAGACAGAAGTAAACTGAAAGGGGACCTGGTGCACTTCTTAGCCACTCTTTGAAGTCTCCCCCACTTCAAAGGCACATTTGGGTATAAAACAGGGCCTCTGCCCTACCTCATCAGACACTTGCTGGAGAAGAAACCGGAACCAGAAACTACATCCTGCCAAGAAGAACTGCCTGGCTGCTCAAAGGACTCACCTGTCTGCTTTCTACAAAGGACTGCTGTCTTGCTGTTGCCCTGCTGCCTTGCTGAACTCTTGTCTGGCTGTGAAAGTGCTCTCCAAGGGCTTGGATAGAGCTTGCCTCCTGTTCCTTGAAGTCTCAGGACCAAAAAGACTTCTTCCTTTCACTAGGACGCTCCGTGCGACGAAAATTTCGACGTACAGCTTGTTTCGCGGCGAGAAAAACGCCGCACACCGACGCTGATCGACGCGACGCCCTCGGGATGATCGAGACTTCGACGCACAACCTCGCAAGGACAAAGCCGCCCGACTTTCCAGGAGAAATCGACGCGACGCCTACCGTGAGTGCGAAACTTTGACGCACGGCCTCGCAAGGACAACGCCGCCCGACTTCCAAGGAGAAATCGACGCGACGCCTGCCGTGAGACCAAAATTTCGATGCACGGCCTCGCAAGGACACCGGCGCCCGACTTCCAAGGAGAAATCGACGCGACGCCGACCGTGAGATCGAAACTTCGACGCGCAGCCCCGCAGAACGACGCGCAGCCGGAAAAACAGCAGGAGAATCCACGCACAGACCCAGGACATCTGGTAATCCCCGCGATCCACAAAAAGAGACTGTCTGCGCGCCGGAAAACGACGCCCGACTTCCCCGCGTGGAAAAGAATGACGCAAGTCTTTGTGTGCTGAGGAGAAATCGACGCACACGCCCTTTTTCCACGCATCTCTCCGCCTGTGGCCCTCTGAGGAGATTTTCCACCAGAAACCAGGTACTTTGTGCTTGAAAGACACTTTATTGCATTCTAAAGACTTAAGACACTTTATATCACTTCCCTGTGATATTTCTACAATTTTCCATTGCAACTTTATTCTTTTTGACCTACAATTATCCAGATAAATATTATATATTTTTCTAAACACTGTGTGGTGTATTTTTGTGGTGCTATATGGTGGTATTGTATGATTTATTGCACAAATACTTTACACATTGCCTTCTAAGTTAAGCCTGACTGCTCGTGCCAAGCTACCAGAGGGTGGGCACAGGATAATCTTGGATAGTGTGTGACTTACCCTGACTAGAGTGAGGGCTTTTGCTTGGACAGAGGGTAACCTGACTGCCAACCAAAAACCCCATTTCTAACAGATAGTGTGTGGCTAAATGTTGTCCCTCAATATATGCAGGTGTCTCTGGTTACCCAAACCTATCACGGCTTCTGACCCCTATGAGGAATGCTAGGACAAGGGCAAAAGAATGTTAGAATGAGGCACATGGGTGAACCAGAAGGATCTTTGAGAGAACCTTTGGCCTCCTGAAGGCCAGGTTCAGGCGCCTCCATCTGACAGGTGGATCCCTGTGCTACTCACGCAAGAAGGACTGCCAGAGAGTAGTGGCATGCTGCATGTTGCACAACATGGCCCTCAGACGTCATGTGCCTTTTCTGCAGGAGGAGGAGACTGGAGATGCCCCTGTGGGAGAGCATGAGGATGTGGACAACAGAACATTGGTGATACGTCAGTACTTCCAATGACACACAGGTGAGACAGTGCAATTTCACATTTCTATGACTATTGGTGTATTCTGTGTGGCATTGGCATGCTGGCATTACCCACTTCTTTCCCCTAATTACTGTTACCTATGGATATTCATTTTACAGATGTTGGTGATGTGACAACATTGTCCTGATGTGATCACAACAGCCAGCAACAGGTCATTCATTCTATGCTCATACTATGTACAGTTCATTTGCAATGGTTGTAGCTGTTTCAATCAATACAAATTTGCAATACATGAAATACTAGTAGCCGAGTGTTATCCAAGGGTGATTATTGTTGTGCTAAAATATAGGGGGGAAAGTGCAATGGAATGGAGTGATGATGGAGGAAAGTCCAGGGTATTGTTCCAGTCTGTATGTAGCACAGATACAGTGTCCATGGGGACATAGGAAGGGGAGCAATGGCAGTTCAAGATGGACAAGGTGACTGAGGGGGACCCAAGAGGGACAATCAGGGGAGTCTCTTTCCTGGTGGTGTCTTGGAAAGTGTCTCTGGCTTCTGTGTGGTTCACAGGGAACATTTGTGGGGTGGTTCACCTTCTGCAGGGGAGGGATGCTGGTGGCCTGTGGGCCCTGTGGCGGGGCCTCCTGGCCACTAGCAGCAGCGGAGGTGGAGGGCTGTTCAGATGACTGGCTAGTGGTAGGGGCCCGCTGGTGTGCTGTTGCCTCCCTCATGATGTTGGCCATGTCTGCCAGCACCCCTGCCATAGAGATCAGGGTGGTGCTGATGTCCTGCAAGTCCTCCCTGATCCCCTGAGCCGCCTGTTCTCCTGCACGTTGTCTAAGATCTGGCCCATCGTGTCCTGGGAATGTTGGTAGGCTCCCATGATCTCGTGAGTATCTCCTGGAGAGTCGGATCCCTAGGCCTGTCCTCCCCCTGGCGCACAGCAGTCCTCCCAGTGTCCCTGTTGGCCCGTGCCTCTGTCACCTGAACGGTGTGCCAACTGCCACTGACCTCAGGTCCCTGATTGTCTTGTGTGTGAGGTGTGGCCTGGGGTCCCTGTACAGGTGGGCACACTGCTGATTGATGTGTCCTGGGGACAGACGTATGGGTACACTGGGTGGGTGCTGTGGTATTGGTTCCTGATGGGGTAGGCTCAGTGGTGGTCTGTGAGTGGGCTTGGGTGACCGGCTGTCCAGTGGTCCCTGAGGGGCCAGGTAGGTCATCCAGACCCAGAAGTCCAGAGTTACTGTCATCACTGGGGGCCTCTTCTGTTGGGGGACTGGATTGTGGTGGCACCTCCTCTCCACTGACATTGGCTGGGGTACCTGTGGGGATGTAAATTATGTATTATGCTTCAAGTTTATGACATTTGTATGTCTGTAGCTTGCCCACTATGGTTGTTGTTACCCTGACAGCTTTTGCTTGTGTATGTTGGTGTAGTGTGGGATTGTTAGTTTCCCTATGCTCTACATGCTTTAGTGATGAGTGTCCATGCAGGGCTAGGAGGGGTGTCCATGCATTGGTACAGCATGCAGGGCCTGGCATAGGTATTAATGAGATGTGTTGGTGGAGTGTGTGGGATGTGGTGGAGTGACGGGAGTGAGGGTGAGGGTGTGTGGTGGCATGCAGGTGTGTTGGGTAATGTGGCGGGGTGTGTGATGTGGAGTGCATGAGGATGTATTGGTGTATGTGGTGTGTGTGTCTAGTTGTCTCTGTACTCTTCTTCTCAGTCTCCTGGTGGCAATTGTTGTATGTAAGGGGTTGTGGGTAATGTGGCATGTGTTTTATAGTGGTGTGGATGTGTTGGTGAGGTATGTGTATGTGTGTCAGGTGTCTGTATTTGTTATTGTCCAATGTAGTGTTGGTTTGTATGTGGGTGTCCATTCTGAGCGTGGCGGTGTGTACCACCTATGGTTTACCGCCATTGAATGTCCACGTGGTGATTCGTGGGTCATATTATGATGGGCGTTGTATTGTTGTTGTAACGGTATGGGTTTTGGGACCGCCACTTTATCACTGACCTTTGGGCAGGTGGATTTGTGAATGTGGCTGTATTCTGTCAGATTGGTGTGTGTGTGTGTGTGTCATAAAATGGTGAACGGATATTCGCCAGCACGGCATTAATTTGGTGGCCGTCAGGGTGGCGGTAAGCGGGATTTACCGCCAATGTCATAATGATGGCCTTAATCTTTAAAAAAACATATCTCCAGTTCCCTTTACTGGTGTTGTGCTGTTTTGGTGTCATTTTAAAAATAAAAACATGATCTATTTTTATAAATTAGAGTTGGATCTTTATTGTGTTGAGTGTTTTACTTATTCACTGTTTTGTGACTTTTAAATGCTTTACATGCCTGTCTCCTAAGTGAAGCCTAACTGCTCGTTGCCAAGCTACCAAGGGGTGATCTGGGATTAATTTATTGAGACCTGACTAGAACTAGTCAGTCAATCAATCAGTATTTGTAAAGTGTGGCTACTCACCCATGAGGGTCTCAAGGCGCTGGGGGGGCGGGTCCTCATCCGAAGAGCCATGTCTTGAGGTGCTTCCTGAAGATGATGAGCTGCGGGGTTTGTCTGAGGTGCAGGGGGAGGTTGTTTGAGCTCTTCGCTGCAGTGAAGGATCGTCCTCCAGTGGTGGTTTTTCAGATGCGAGGGATGGTGGCCAGGGCCATCTGGGCAGAGAGGAGGCATCTTGCGGTGGTGTGGAAGGAGACGCAGTGGTTCAAGTCAACTGGTTCTGCGTTGTGTATGGCCTAGTACATATGGGTGAGAAGTTTGAAGGTGATTCACTTCTCGACCGGTAGCCACTGGAGGGTCCTCAGGTGTTGTGAGATGTGTTCTTGTGAGGGAGGTCCAGAATGAGTCTGGCAGTGGCGTTCCGGATGAGTTGTCGTTTTTTGATGTTCCTGGTTGAGGTGCCGGCGTAGACGGCATTGCCGTAGTTGAGCTTGCTAGTGACTATGGTGTGGGTGACTTTCCTGTGGCAGTCAGCTGGGATCCATCTGAAGATAGTTTGAAGAGTGTGTGCCAGCAGGAGGAGGCGACAGAGTTTACCTGGCGGGTCATGGATAGGGAGGAGCAATGATGATTCCTAAGTTGCGGGCGTGCTCAGTCAGTGCAGGGGGGGCGCTGAGGGATGTGGGTCACAAGGAGGCGTCACAAACTCTGGTGGCATTTCCGAAGATCAAGAGCTCAGTCTTCTCAGAGTTGAGCTTGAGGCAGATTTCTATCATCCAGGTGCCGACGGATTCCATTCCTCAATGGAAGTTCCTTTTGGCCGTGTCCAGGTCTTCAGTGAGGGAAATGATTAGTTGTGTGTCATTGACATATGACACGATGTTCATACCATGGCTTTTGACGATGGCAGCGAGAGGGGCAATGTATATGTTGAACAGTGTGGGACTCAATGAGGATCCTTGGGGGACTCCGCAGTTGACTCCTGTGGGTCTGGAAGTGTAGGGCGGGAGTCTGACCCTCTGCGTCCTCCTCAAGAGGAAGGAGTGGATCTATTGCACGGCTCTTCCGTGGAGTCCTATCTCGTGGAGTTGGGTGCATGGAGTGCTGTGGGAGACCGTGTTGAATGCTGCTGAGAGGTCAAGGAGTATGAGTGCTGCAGTGTGGCTGTGGTCTAGGAGTAATCTGATGTCATTAGTTGCTGCCAGGAGGGCTGTCTCTGTGCTGTGGTTGCTGCGGCAGCTGGACTGGGAGTTGTCCAGGGAGTTGTTGGTTTCAATGTAATTCTGTGGTTGTGTGCTGATTGCTTTCTCCAGTATTTTGGCGGGGTAGGGTAGCAGTAAGATGGGACGGAAATTCTTTAGCTCTGATGGGTCGGCCGAAGGTTTCTTCATGTGAGGGCGTATTTTGGTGTGTTTCTAGTCCTCTGGGAAGGTGCCCGTGTTGATGGAGCAGTTGATTGTTTTCTGAAGCTCAAGGCGATAGATGCAGTGGCTCTGATGTAGATGTGGTCCGAGAGGGCTCCATAGTGGGTGCTGTTCATGATGTTGACTCTTTCCTCTGTAGTGTGCCTGGACCAGCTGTGGATGGTCTGGGTGGGTTCTGGGAGGGGTGGGTCGGTCACAGGTTCCAGTGCCAGGATTTTCCTAGTGCTGTGGAGGTTAGTGACCAATTGCTAAGTATAGGTAATTATCTGCCCTTACCAATAATCCACTTTCCAACATTTTTGGTGCGCAGTGGTGGGATCCAGTACTTCTGTTTAATATCACTTTACAGTTTTAAGTAAAACAAAGTCAAAATCCTATACATTTTCCTTGTGCAAAAATCATTTTTCATTTTTAATTGGGACTAATTTCAATTTTTTTATTTTTGTGATTTTTCAAAATTTCAGAATCCAATTTTTGTAAATTTTATTTTGTTTGACACAAAACTTAAGGGATACCATGTAGCTTGATCTGGATAGTCTACCCACATCCACAGTAGTCCAGGTTAGGGGGTTTTGTGCTGAGAGGGGGTTTCCTGCAGCCACTAATCTGAGGAAAAATGTCCTGATTAAATTCCTCACAGCCTGGGCTGAGGCCCAAGAGGTAGGCTCAGAGGAAGCTCCAGTGGGAGTTGAAGGGTAGGATACTAGGTCCAACCTCTCAAAGGTGAGAGGACATACACACCTCAGTGATGGGGCGAAAGAAAGGTCGTCACTCCACACGGTCACCAGGGCCATGCCCAAAGCTAGTTGGGTAAGAGGGGTCCCTTCAGAAGGAGAGAACCTATTACCCAGGGAGAGAAAGCTAGAAGCCCAGCTTGCTTATACAGCTTAGAGGCAGAAAAGTTTGGCCTAGAAAAAAAAGAGGGCAAGAGCAGAACAAAGAGATGGTGGTAGCGAAGAAGAAGCTGAGATGTCCTCTGGTGGTGGATTTTGTCCCAGGTTGCCCAAGGGGGTGATTCCTGTGTACGAACAGGGGGATGACATAGACAACTGGCAGGCAGCCTTTAGAAGGGCTCTCAGAATGAGAAGAGTTAAGCTTCAGTACTGGGGTTCACTCCTCTGGGATTTGATTCCAGTATCTTGGATAGATAGTCTCCTGACCCTAGGGGAAGAGGAGACAGACTCCTATCTCAGCATGAAAAGTATCTCACCCAGAGGTTTGGTCTGACCTTAGAATAATCTAGAATGCAGTTCAGGGACACTCAGAAGGTCACTACCCAACCCTGGGTTGATTTTGTGGACATCCCACAGAAGGCAATAGAGGGCTGGATACAGGGTAACAAGGTATGTAATTATGAGGGGCTATACAATTTGATTATGAAGGAGCACCTTCTAACTAATTGTGTGCAAAGGAGGTTACGCCAGAATCTAGTTGACTCTAAGTTGACAGGGAGAGGCAGCAGATGAGTGGTTTAAAACCAGAGTAAAGCAAAAAACACCAGTGGTTGATCAGTAAAAGGGAGGACGGGGCTCTTCCCATGGGAAGAAACAGGGGAAGGAAGATAAAAAGTCCAAGGAGTCCTCACAAGAGTCCCCAAAACTTGCACAGGGAGGGAGAGCCCCATGCCATGCCACTTCGAAGGGGAAGGGGTATCAGGGGAGAGATTATGATCCTACGAAGGCTGGAAAGTTCCAAGAACCTGCCGAGGAAGGCAATTGTTTTGAGTGTCACCAGCCTGGCCACAAAAGAGGGGATGCTGTCTGCTCACGGAAGCCCCCCACTGGCGGAGAGTCCCATGGGATTGCTAGTGTAGGTGTGGGGGTAGAAATTGACCCAGGGTTGGGATCAGGGTTCGCAGAGGTCACCATAGTGCCCATGGGTGGGGTGGACATTGCAGCCATGTCCACCTTACCTCCCAGCATGGAGAATGTTAGAAATTGGGTTTTTGGTTGGCAGTCAGGTTACCCTCTGTCCAAGCAAGAACCCTCACTCTAGTCAGGGTAAGTCACACACAATCCAAATTATCCTGTGCCCACCCTCTGGTAGCTTGGCACGAGCAGTCAGGCTTAACTTAGAAGGCAATGTGTAAAGCATTTGTGCAATAAATCATACAATAACATAATATAGCACCACAAAAATACACCAAACAGTGTTTAGAAAAATATATCATATTACTCTGGGTATTTGCAGGTCAAAACGATCGAAGATGCAATATGAATTTGTAAAGATATCACTAAAAAGTGATATGAAGTGTCTTAAGTCTTTAAAAAGTAAACAAAGTCTCTTTCAAGCACAAAGTACCTGGTTTGGAGTGGAAAATCTCCGCAGAGGGCCGCAGAGGAGGAGATGCGTGGAAAAATGGTGTGTGGACGTCAGTTACGCCCCTTCACACATGGACTTGCGTCGTTATTTTTCACGCGGGGAGACGTGCGTTGTTCTACGGGAGGAAAAATGGTGTGTGCGCCGGTTGCGCCCCTTCACACACGGACTTGTGTCGTTTTTTTTTCACTCGGGGAAGACGTGCGTCATTTTCTGGCTCGTGGGATTACCAGATGTCCCAAGGTCTGTGCGTGGATTCTTCGGCTTGTTATCCGGCTGCGCATCGTTCCGGGAGACTGTGCATTGAATTTTCTTTCTCACAGCAGGCGTTGCGTCGATTTCCTCTCTGGAGGTCGGGCGGCGTTGTCCATGCGAGGCCGTGCATTGAAGTTCCGGTCACCCCGTAGGTATCGCGCTGTGCAGCAAATGAAAAAGAGAAGTCTTTTTGGTCCTGAGACTTCAGGGAACAGGAGGCACGCTCTATCCAAGCCCTTGGAGAGCACTTTTTCAGCCAGACAAGAGTTCAGCAATGCAGCAGGCAAACAGCAAGGCAGCAGTCCTTTGTAGAAAGCAGACAGGTGAGTCCTTTGAGCAGCCAGGCAGTTCTTTTTGGCAGGATGCAGGTTCTGGTTCAGGTTTCTTCTCCAGCAAGTGTCTGATGAGGTAGGGCAGAGGCCCTGTTTTA
This sequence comes from Pleurodeles waltl, assembly GCF_031143425.1. Classification (NCBI taxonomy): domain Eukaryota; kingdom Metazoa; phylum Chordata; class Amphibia; order Caudata; family Salamandridae; genus Pleurodeles; species Pleurodeles waltl. The sequence goes on along the minus strand of NC_090449.1, from coordinate 354,037,968 downwards.
TACTAAATTGTGCCTTTGAAGTGGGGGTGACTTCAAAGAGTGGCTAAGAAATGCACCAAGTCCCCTTTTAGTTCAATCCTGTCTGCCAGGGTCCCAGTAGGGGGTGTGGCAGTCCTTTGTGTGAGGGCAGGCCCTCAACCCTCCCAGCCCAGGAAGACCCATTCAAAATGCAGATGTATGCAAGTTGCTGAGTCCCCTGTGTTTGGGGTGTGTCTGAGTGAATGCACAAGGAGCTGTCAACTAAACCTAGCCAGATGTGGATTGTAAGGCACGGAAAGATTTAAGTGCAAAGAAATGCTGACTTTCTAAAAGTGCCATTTCTAGAATAGTAATATTAAATCCGACTTCACCAGTCAGCTGGATTTTGTATTACCATTCTGGCCATACTAAATATGACCTTCCTGCTCCTTTCAGATCGGCAGCTGCCACTTCAACAATGTATGAGGGCAGCCCCAAGGTTAGCCTATGAAGGGAGCAGGCCTCGCAGTAGTGTAAAAACGAATTTCGGAGTTTTACACTACCAGTACATATAAACTACACAGGTACATGTCCTGCCTTTTACCCACACAGCACCCTGCTCTAGGGGTTACCTAGGGCACACATTAGGGGTGACTTATATGTAAAAAAAGGGGAGTTTTAGGCTTGGCAAGTACTTTTAAATGCCAAGTCAAAGTGGCAGTGAAACTGCACACACAGGCCTTGCAATGGCAGGCCTGAGACAAGGTTAAGGGGCTACTGATGTGGGTGGCACAACCAGTGCTGCAGGCCCAATAGTAGCATTTAATCTACAGGCCCTAGGCACATATAGTGCACTCTACTAGGGTCTTACTAGTAAATTAAATAGCCAATCATGGATAAACCAATCAACAGTGCAATTTACACAGAGAGCATATGCACTTTAGCACTGGTTAGCAGTGGTAAAGTGCCCAGAGTTCAAAAGCCAACAACAACAGGTCAGAAAAAATAGGAGGAAGGAGGAAGGAGGCACAAAGTTTGGGGATGACCCTGTCAAAAAGCCAGGTCCAACAGAGAGGTACTGACATAGGCCTAAAGTCAATGGGACTGAGGTAGAGGTTCTGAGAGATACAGGAACCAGTGTGGCTATGGTCACAGATAAAAGTGGTTTCTACACAGCAGGTCTTACCTGGTATATTCCACCAGGTGACTTATGCAGACAGTAGAACCAAGCTCCATCCCATGGCAATGCTAAGCTTAGAAAGGGCAGGCGTTACCGGCCATAAAAAGTAGTTGTAGCTCCTGCCCTTCCAGTATAGTGGCTGCTGGGAAATGACCTGGAAACATCTAAATGGTCAGAGGTGGAACGAAGGGTCCATGCACAGATGCTGGGCCTCCCTGAATGGGTGTGTGATGTGATCAGGTCACAGGCAGCACAATAGGGAAGTGCTGGACACATGGACCCTGGAACAATGGATTAAGCATCCATGAACAATAGAAAAGGCACTGGGTATGGCCTGCCAGCCCCAAAGATTACATAGATGCATGAGGAATCCAATCCTGAGGGGGAGGCTCTGACCTCTGAGGGAGGGACCCCTCCCCTGCATGCTCTGCCTGACTTTGCAGAATTGCAAGGGGCAGGTAGGCCTACCAGCGAAGAGTTGTGCCAGGGGCAAGGAGAGTGTCCCACTCCGGAGGGCCTGAGGCAGACGGGTTTTAGGCAAGAACAAGAGGATGTCAGTGGGTCCCACAAGGTTTATTGAGAAGGTGGAGTTCTCTATACTGAGGTAAGGGATCCCATTCCACGGGCAACCAAGGGAGTGGTGGTGCCCCAGAAGTACAGGGAATTCCTACTCACCATAAGCCATGATATTCACTGAGCAGGACATTTGGGGCAGACCAAGGCCTAGAGCCGGCTGGTCAACCAATTTTATTGGCCCCATATGTCAGAGAAAGTGGAGGAGTTTTGCAGCTCTTGTGTCACCTATCAGGCCAGTGGTAAGGCAGGAGGCAAGCCAAATTTTTACTTAATACCACTACCAGTGGTTGGGACTCCCTTTGAGAGGGAGGGGATTGACATTGCTGGTCCCCTAGACCCACCAACTGCCTCAGGTAACAGATACATTTTGGTGGTAGTGGACCGTGCCTGCAGGTATACAGAGGCAAAACCCCCTAGAACAGTCACTGCTCCCACAGTGGCGAGGGCCTTACTTGGTGTATTCACCAGAGTTGGCTTTCCCAAGGAGGTCATCTCAGATAGGGGCACAAACTTTATGTCTGCCTACCTGAAAGCAATGTGGGATGAATGTGGTGTTATTTACAAGTTCACCATCCCACATCATCCCCAGACCAATGGTCTGGTGGAGAAATTTAACAATACCCTGAAGGGCATGGTCATGGGTTTGTCTGACAAGCTCAGGAGGAGATGGGATGTTCTCCTCCCATGTCTGCTGTTTGCTTACAGGGAGGTACCCCAGAAGGGGGTTCGCTTCAGTCCCTTTGAGTTACTGTTTGGGTACCCTGTAGGAGTCCCTTTGTGTTTGGTGAAAGAGTCTTGGGAGAAGCCTCTCAAAGAGTCCAAACAGAATGTTCTTGGTTATGTGCTAGGCCTGTGGTCACGTATGGCAGAGTACATGAAGAATACAAGCAGCAACCTGGAGCCCAGCCATGAGCTCAGGAAGCTCTGCCATGACCAGAAGGCTATCATGCCTGAGTATCACCCTGGTAAATTGGTGTGGGTTTTGGAGCCTTTGGCTCCTACGGCACTCTAGGCCAAGAGGACTGAGAGTATCCCATTTTGGAGAAGGCGAGTGAGGTCACCTACTGGGTCTACCTTGTCACCCCCAGGAATCCTTATAGGATCCTGCATGTAAACAGACTAAAACCCCACCAAGACAGTGCAGACATGACCATGCTTATGGTCACATATGAGGGAAAGGAGGAGGAGAGTGAACCTCTGCCAGACCTCCTCTCTACCAATGCACAAGATGGGTCAGTGGAGGGAGTAGTACTCTCTCCCAAGTTGACAAGACAGCAGCAGAAAGACTGCAGACAAGTGTTGGAACAGTTTGCTAGGCTGTTCTCCCTGACCCCTGGACTCACCAATTGGTGTGTCCATGACATTGACACTGGGAACAGCTTACCTGTAAAAAATATGTTGTGCAGGTTGTCAGACCAGGTCAGAGCTAATATCAAAGTTAAGGTAGCCAAGAAGTGAAGTTGAAGAGAATTAAACTCTTTGATAGTCCTTGGGCCAGTCCAGTGGTACTGGTACCCAAACCTAATCCCTAAGGTGGGAAGAAAGGACTAAGATTCTGTGTAGACTACAGAGGTTCAAATGCAGTCACTAACACTGATGCTTACCCCATATGAAGAGCTGATAATCTAATTGATATGTTGGGGGCTAAGTATAATTGTATTTTGTAAGTTTGCACCACTTTTGCGTAAAAAAAATAAGGCAAATGTGGCGCTAACAACGTATAACTGTGGACCTAAGTTCCTTAGTACATTTGATTTGACCTCAGGATACTGGTAGATTGCCTTAAGTCCAGGAGCTAAGGAGAGGTCAGCATTGTCCACACTGGAGGGTCACAGTCAATTCAAGGTAATGCCCTTTGGTCTGGAAATGCCACTGCCACCTTCTGAAGATTGTAGAACAGAGTCTTGTTTAGGTTGGAATCTTTCAGTGCAGCTTATCTGGGTGATATAGCTGTATTCAGTTCCCCCAGGAGGATCACCTTGTTTGATCAACAGAGTTTAGTGGTGTACCTGGGCCAACTTAATTGTGGAGGCCATGTATAGCGTCTCCATCCCAAAATCCAGACCATCCTCGATTGGGAGGCTCCTAAATCCCAGACTCAGGTCAGGGCATTTCTTGGCCTGACTGGATATTACAGGAGGTTTGTTCAGAATTGTGGGACTATTGTGGCCCCACTGACAGAACTCACCTCAATAAAGAAGCTCAAAAAGATTATTTGGACGCCGGAGTGTGAGAAAGCCTTTGACACTCTGAAGAAGGCTATGTGTTCAGCACCAGTACTTCTGGCCCCTGACTACAACAAGGATTATATAGTGCAAGCAGATGCCTCATAAACAGGGAATGAGGCAGTGTTAGCACAAGTCAATGAAGAGGTCCAAGATCATCCAGTCGCCTTCATCAGCAGGTGACTTCTTCCCAGAAAGCAAAGATGGAGTGCCATTGTGACTGAAGCCTTCGTTGAAGAATGGTCCCTGAAGAAGTTGCAGCCATACTGGTTTGGCACTCACTTCCATGTTCATACCAACCACAGACCTCCCAGATGGCTCATGCAGATGAGGGGGAAAATCCAAAACTGTTCAGGTGGGCCATTTCCCTACAGGGGATGGACTTCACAGTGGAGCATAGACCTGGGACTGCACATGCCAATGCAGATGGCCACTCCAGGTTTTTGCACTAAGCTGATGAGGACTACCAGGGTGTAGATGATTAGTACCCATCACCTTTATTGTTGTGGTGGGGGCAATGTAGGAAAGTCTTGCCTTTTGCTCTGGTCACCCCCAAACTCTTTGGACAGATACTGGTGGTTACTGAGCCCTGGGTACTGCTAACTAGTCCCAGGGCCAGTGCTCTATGTGAAATGGGTTATGTAAATTAGGCTAATTATAATTGGCTGTCTATCATTCCCAGGTATGTGGTGGGGCAAGTCATTTTAGGGACCACAGCATAGGTATTGCACCCATAGGTGCACTGTGGTGGTTCCAATTGTCATTTTAAAGGCAGGTTGCTTTTGAGTTAAAGTTAACCTCAAATGTGACTTTGGAATTAAAAATACTTCCAAAGTCTTAAACTACCTTATTTTTACATATAAGTAACTCCTAAGGTGTGCCCCAGGTGCCCCCAGGGTTGGGTGCAGTGTAACTATAAGCAGGAACTTTATAAAATATGGTTTATAAGCCCTGGTGTGGGAAGAATAGTTACATTCGTTTTTCCCCATTGTGGTGAATGGACTCCGTGGGTTAACATTGGGAGACTTTCTTTTGAAGTAATAAAGTCTTATTTTCCATTGAAATGAGCAGAATCTGTCATGCATAGTATCAAATTAAAGGTTATTTTAAATAAAAACAACTTGCCACTGTTGATCTTATAATAGCTTGTACCTAGAAAGAGTTTTAGACCTCTTCCTGAAAGTTACCAGTTTCAGCTCTGTAGTGCCCTTCTCTGATAGGTCAACCTCTGGTAGCCTGAGCCAGGTTGCTGTGATGAGGAGTGAAGTGGCCTGGAATGACACAAGGAAACATCTGGTGGGAGGAGATCTACCTCAACAGATTGTGAAACAAGATAAGGGAAGAGCAGCCAAACTGGCCTTTAAAGGAGGGAAGGACATTTAGGACAGCAACTGTACCTCCCCCATTGCCTACAAACCCAGACAGCCATGTGCCTCCTGATTAAATTAAGAAAGGACTGGAAAGGAGTGTGCCAAGGGAAACTTGGCCACACCAGTGGTTGTGCTCAGCCAGAAATAACCTCTGCGATTGAAGTGTTGCCATCATGAATTTTGGGAAAATGTTGGTCCCTGAGATTGATTTTTGCCACACTTACCAGGAAGTGGTCACTTAAGAGGATGGTGGCCTGTACATAATTGTACAGAGCCCCCCCCCCCGGTCAGGCTGCGGCAGGTTCATGTCCTGATAAAGTCAAAGTTGGTCAGACACAATGGGGCTGAAAGTGGCAAATTCCCCATCTGCACCACTTCATTGTCCTTTTCACACATAATTGTATTTTGTACACGCTTTTGTAAAATTAGAAGAAGTCTGTTACTCCATGTTTTTTAGAATTTTACAGGTTTTCCGTATTGGTGAGCTAACAAGAGTAATTTTAAAGTGTGATAATATGACTGTGTTTTGCTACAGGGAAATTCTTGTCAGTAGTTGTTGAATGATCAGCTGCTCTGAGAAGCCCAAAACATTAGATCCGGATGTGTAAAATGTGTAGCTATTTATCTATGAATTGTTGTTTCTATGAAACTGATTTTAATTATCACACTGTTAGTTTATTATGAGAAATTAAGTATGGTATGTATGTTTTTATTATTTTCTGGATATTATTCTGGTTCTAGCTACCTGAAAATGAGGAATGGGAATTCGTTTTTTGTGACAATAGCATTTTGCACAAAAAGAATTGATTTTGCACATTTTATAATGTTACAAGTGTATTTTGCACAATAAAATATGTATTTTGCACAAATCATCAAAAAAGTGTTGCTCCATAGGTTAAATCTAGTAAATGGTTTTTAGACCATTAAGCCTTTATGATCTGTGATTGTCCACTATTACTACCTTATTTGCTCCTCCTAATCATTTTCTGCCTACTCCTGCTTAAAATAAGAAGATGAGGTACATCCCTGCCTTGTTATAAACATATTTAGGTCTGAAATAACTGCATTTTGCACAACTGGTAAGGGGACCTGGCTTAATGAAGGCTAACTCCGGCCGTATTCGTTGTTGGAAAATAATGTGTATTTGATTATTGTAGGATCTAAGAATCAGGTTGTGTTTTAATTTTAAGGAACGGTTTGCATAGGAAATGTTTGTATTACCTTATTGGCATGATATCAAACTGTTAAACAAATAAACAAGATATGCAAACTAGATGTTGGCCACCCATGGCTGGTTCAGTGAAGGACCTCGCAGCAGGCCCGGCCCTGCAGGGATACCCAGTGGTGCATGACCAAATACAGTGCACAGCACGGTTAGCCGCACACTGTCTGTTCCGTTAACTTCTGGATGTAATATTCTATTTATTATAATTGTTCTAGGATGCAACATGAACCACTCGAGGATTTGCCTCTATAGTAATTGACCCTTTATACACTCAGTACTCTCATGAGAAAAGAAAGGCAATACCGTAGGCAACATTTTTATTTGACGTGGTATAATTGATAAAAACTCCTAATCTGAGGTGGTTGCGAATTTGTTACAACATTCAGTCTTACCAATAGGAAAGCAGTTATGAAACGGACCTAGGAGAACGAAAATAATTTGCATTCCATTTGCATTTCTGAGATTACCCTGCAATATATTGTGACTGACAATATATTTGGAAAGACTGGCATTAACATACCAGCAAAACTGACTTGAATTCAGCGTTGTGTCTTAATGGATGCGAACTAATTATTTGTCCAACAGAGTACTACACATTGCTTTTACCATTACCAATAGCTATTACTGTCAATGTACTTGCTTGGTTCATACATATTTGTTTCAATACCTTTTACTACTAATATTCTGCGTTGTATGCATATAAAAACACCTCTTAAAAAGTCAAAAAAACAAATGTGAACTGTGAACAAAATACCCTATTTTACACATATATTTGTTTTAAAATTTAAATCTAAGCATTTCCTCTTCCTGACTTTTTGCTGTGTACATAGCACATCTTTAGAGAAGCCAGCCTTTGAACCAATGTTGTTACATTGTCAATTTGAAAACAGCTTTTTTCCTGGGCTCTTCCTTAGTAGCAGGACAGAGTAAAAGGGCAACCCTTAACACACACCAAACGAAAATGGAGTTAAAATATTAAGAATTGTAGATATTCAACACGAAATTCTTCAAAACTTGCAAGAATCAAAGAATAGTAAACTATAGCAAAATAACAGTGAGTAAAGTAAGGGAGATAATCTCTAAAGGTGTAAAATGAGTCGTTCTCTCACCAAAATGCCCACCAGGGAGAGTAGGGCATTGCAATGGTTATTTGAAAAGGCACCAGCTAGTTACAAACACAATAGAACTGCTGGGGCACAGTCAATACCTTAATATGACGCACACTGCTCCTGTGATGGAGACATTGTAGAAATGCAACAGTATTTTAAAGTTGCAGCATTTTTCAGACATTAAGGAGTGTGTTCCACGTGATTTGTGGGCATTTCTCTGAGCGGCAAACACTGTCTTGCTCTGAACTTAGGGGCATATTTATACTCCCTTTCCACCGAATTTGCGTCGTTTTTTTCAACGCAAATTCGACGCAAAACTAACTCCATATTTATACTTTGGCGTTAGAAGCGTCTAGCGCCAAAGTTCATGGAGTTAGCGGCATTTTTTTGCGTGAACACCTTCCTTGCGTTAATGATATGCAAGGTAGGCGTTCCCGTCTTAAAAAATGACTCCGATGCATATGCGTCGTATTTATACTCCCGGGCAAAAATGACGCCCGGGAGTGGGCGGGTCTAAAAAACCCGCATTAGCGCCGGATTTTAGCGCCTGGGTCAGGGCAGGCGTTAAGGGACCTGTGGGCTCAGAATGAGCCCAGAGGTGCCCTCCCCTGCCCCCAGGGACACCCCCTGCCACCCTTGCCCACCCCAGGAGGACACCCAAGGATGGAGGGACCCACCCCAGGGACATTAAGGTAAGTCCAGGTAAGTATTTTTTTTTATTTTTTTGGGTGGCATAGGGGGGCCTGATTTGTGCCCCCCTACATGCCACTATGCCCAATGACCATGCCCAGGGGACAGAAGTCCCCTGGGCATGGCCATTGGGCAAGGGGGCATGACTCCTGTCTTTGCTAAAACAGGAGTCATTTCAATGGGGGATGGGTGTCGTAAAAAAATGGCGCAAATCGGGTTGTGGTGATTTTTTTGCCTCAGCCTGACTTGCACCATTTATGGACGCCCATAGGCCATTTTCCCCCTACGCCGGCGCTGCCTGGTGTACGTCGTTTTTTTTAACGCACACCAGACAGCGCCGGCGGCTAACGCCGGCTAACGTCATTGAATAAATACGGCGCCCGCATGGCGCTTCAGAATGGCGTTAGCCGGCGCAAATTTTTTTGGCGCAAAACTGCGTTAGCGCAGTTTTGCGTCAAAAAGTATAAATATGGCCCTTAGTGTTTGCCCTACTGTGTTTGCCAATTTCTTTTTATTTGTAATGGGAGGTTCCCCCTGTACTTCTGCCCCCATTCCCAACCTGATGACAGGCATATCCCCACCTACAACTGCAGCTCTATTTAATTAGGTGCTGCAATGCAGGAGGTGCAATGTCAATCATTCTTTCCATATTTCCCTAGCAGGTATTAGAAAAATATTTTGCAACAGTCAATCCAACGACTTCTTATCTGGTGTACCAAGTATGTTCTAAAGTGTCAGTAGACCAAGCAGACGCTCTGAGGAGAGGAGCTACCATAACATTAGTCGATGAACTTTAGCAAATGTGTTGTAACTTACTACAAACCTCCACTCTCATTTTTAGTTTGCATATATAGTGGATCCAAATCTTTCCTAAGTTATTTTGTGCTCTAAATTTAGATATGACATAGACGAACTGAGGAGTTCTCGACTCTACCACTGCCAACTAGTCCAGCTCATAAACTTCAAAGGGATTTTAGCCTTGTTTCTAACATTCTCCCAATGGCTAAAGAACCTAGTGCTGCTAAGGGCTCCTCTATGAAGAGAATTAAGCCAGATCAGTTTGTTCACTAGCAGATGTCTAGGCAGATATTCTGGGTCAGGACTCTTCTCGTTTTCTTTTTGCTATTGCAGTATTTCCTTTGAAGCAGAGCAACCGATCCAAGGTTTGACTTGAAACTGGTTCTGGAACAGATATGAAAATCGGGTATCAAAAGTGCATGCATCTTAATCACCTCATCAAATTGAATTCCAGACTCAGTCTCTCAAGGCTTGAAAGTCACAAAACCTAAATAGGTACCTCACAACTGATGCGATTTTGGCAGCCCTCATTATATTTGAAATATTTTTCGATTTTAAATGAATTTTCAAATATCTAAGACCCAAGTTAATGTTGAGTTAATGATTTTATTTTTACATAGGTCTGTAACAACATCTACAAGTTACCAGGGGTTTACTAGCTGACTAATATGGTAGAAACATATAGATCAAACATCCGGCACTCCAGTTTTTCATAAAAGCAAAATACTGCTGACCTAAACAGAGTGGGTAATGACATTTTGAGAGATGTTTGGCTGGATGGGGACAAAAAAAGAAAAGCAAAATACTGCTGACCTCAAAAGAGTGGGTTATGCATATTTTGAGAGATGTTTGGCTGGACGGGGACAAAAAAAGAAGGAGCAGCTTTTTGGTGGCAATATTTTACCACTTTTACAAAACACAGGTGGTGAAGCAGTGGCAGCTGCCGCAAATCTCAAGGGGGGCGAGGATGGGGGGGAACAATAAAATACAGAAATACATTTTTTTAAAACATACCTGTCTGCCGTTGCCACTGACCGCCTCGTTTTGCTTCCCTTCCGATGGTGTTGGTGTCCCAGCAGTCCCTAGGACACCAGCACAGGTTCCCCCACACAATCCCGGTGCTGCTCTCATGCTATACTTAGCATGAGAGCAGGGACAGGGTTATTCTGAGTGGCTTGGTCTGCCTCTCAGACAGTGCACTGTAGTCTGTGCTGTTTCTCCAACTGGGCTGTGCAACACAGCCGGGTTGGAGAAACCTAAGTGTGCATATCTGTTGGGTTCGGTCTAAGATGGCTGACCAAACTGACATGTGCACTTAAGTGCACTTATTCCAATCCTCCTCCACCCCTCTCATTGCCTAGCCCCACCCCTCACTGCACATGCTGGCTGAGCCAGTACCTGAAAAATAAAAGGATGCCAAAATATTTTTCTATTTTTCAGCTGGTTTCTTAGCCAGTGGGGCAACGTTCTTTCACCATTGTGGAAGAGCCACCCCTATGGTGAAGTCTGTTTAGCAAACAAAGTTTCACTATCCAAAATGTCATTTAAAAGTGAATGCAGAAAAACAGACAGGAGATGGAATGTTTTCAAGACTGTATTTCTAGTTATTTTATTACTTTATTTAAAAGGCTTATGTAAGTAATGTGTGTATTTAAAAGGCTTATGTAAGTAATGTGTGTATCTTTTCCTTACATTATTTCAGAAAGATGGCAGAGTGGGTTAAAGTAACTGCTTGGAACATGTTTGTAAACTGGAAGGCACGAGTGTAAGATGCAAGGTTCTTTGATTTTTGTAGTTGATAAAATAAATGCAAATAGATAACAATAGAATCTGTTTTTTACCACCATGAAATAATCGTCTTTCATCAGGTCACCTATGGTATTACTTTAGGCAGATCTGTTGTGCCTTTCATATGCCAAGTAGAGTACCTGCACCAGTGGGGAGGTAGCTGCCGGAGTGTGTTGATAAGCATTTGTTTCTCCCCTGTGCTTCCTATACAAGTTGTTTCTGTTCTTTCCGTGCAAATATGGCAGAATGTTTTAAAATATCTTATGGGAATGTGCGGAGGGGCTGATATCGTCGAGGGGTGCTGTCTGCTTGGCCGCATGTTTCCAGCCTTAAGTATGTTGCCTTGAACTGTTCTGCCCCAGATGTTGCTGGTCTCTGATAGATGCTCTTTCTGTGTCCTGGCTTCTATCCTGTATGCGTCAAGGGGCAGCTAAGCCCTTATTTTACAATATAATCTCGATTGTACTTGCTAACATGCATAGTGGCAGATGTACCAACTCACAAGGCACCATCGTGTGTCACATGAAATCAGCACACTTCACATGTTCAGCGCATGAAAAGTCAATATCAAACGGTGTGCACACAGTGAGCTAGAAACTCATTCAGATTGAGTTTCTAGCTCACAATATGGGGGCTCTGTGCCCCAGACAGTCATCAAGCAATTTACTGTCTCCCCAGGATGACAGCAGCATCAGAATACGTTTGGATTTTTTTCACTAGAGTGTGAAGGGTGCCCGCTCAGACAGTGCTGGGTTCTAAGTCCCAAAGCTTCTCTTTGACCCCCACTTCCTCCCTGGATAAAGCCATGTAGCGATGGACTAAAAGCCCTGCCCCCAACCAGACCTCTCTTCTTCATGGCCATCCCCCTGCTCATACAAAAAAACACATTTGAAAGTTGGCAGGTCTGCAGTAGTTGAATAAAAGCTTATAATAAGGAATACAAGAACACATGCTACATTTACATTTCCCAAGGCAGAGTCTTATGTTAATATTACCAGTTATTTGCCCAAACACCAGCTCCATGTGTTTGGGAGGTGATTGAGCAATACAGATGCTTTACATTTTATGTTTCTGGTGTCACATTTGTTGTGCTTCAAAGGCAGAGGTCAATTATCAGGCTATTATTTCTTTGTCGCAAAGGGAGAGGATTTTGTAAAAATGATCTGGTGACAATCCTGCTAGAGTAAGGGAAATGAAATGAACTGCTGTAGTATGTCATTTTTTTTTTAACACGCAACATTCAAATATCAGTATGTGAAAAATACATATATTTCTAATTATATCAACAATTAGGAAAGCACAAGTTAAGCATTTTTTATAATTTGGTGGTGAGATGGAAACAAAGGTATTATTAGGATCAAAACAAATCAAGACACTTTTCCAGGTGATGTGCACATGATTTGTAAATATTAACTGAAACCAGTTTTCCACACATTATTGTTTTGTGCGTGTTATTAGTTTTACCAGTTTAAATATGCTGTTTGTTAATGACAGTGCACTATACTAGTGCTCCAGAATACACCACGATCTACATACCACACCTTTACCACTCTCCTGCAGAATGTATGACGCTGGGTTGAGTGCTTAATTTGTAAATAAAAATGTACCGGTGCCCAAGACTGACCTTTGAACCACATGGCAGCTGCAATTAAATGTGCCAGCAAATAATGCTGAGGCAGCTTAATCCTAAACCCATCTCGAACATCTTTAATCTATTTACAGCCACTCCCTGTCCCTTCAGCTCACTCTTGCAGCTTTCTGCTTTTTCCCTTTGTGCAGTTTTTCTTTTAATCTTTCCTCTGACTTTCCCATATGTGTCTTTTGCTCTCAGTAAATGCTTGATGCAGAAAAATAAGGGGCAGATTGAAGAAAAGTGGTGCTGCATCCAATGCAGTGGCCCTTTTATTGCGTCCCTTAATGCCCCTCCTACTGCCACCATGTGCTCGTCGTATTTGAAATATGGCGCACCATGGCACATGTTAAGGGGCAATAGCATAAAAATATTTGACGCTATTGATGTACTGTTCAGGGTTAGAGCCGAAATTTTGGTGCTAACCCTAACCAGTAAATAGGGGCCCATTGCAACCAGTAGTGTGCCCCACTTTAACACCTGCACTGAGCAGGTGTTAAAAATGCCACACAAAATGGCCCAAATAAATCTTTTAGATTTCTTTGTGTTCCTTGTGCCAATTGTTTGGCCCTTCCTAACGGGGGAACGCTCCAGTGCCAGGCATAATGTGGGACAAGGGGTTACAAAGTGGCGCAATGCATGCATTGCACCATTTTGTAAATCAGGTGCAGCGATTTTGGCCTCGTTGGGACATATTAGCATACAAAAATGACGCTAATGTGGTGCAAGGAGGCGTTAGGCCCTCTTAAATCTGGTCCTAAGTGCGGCTCTCAAAAATGGTGCCCTTCAGTTGAAACCACAGGCTCAAATGAAACACTTGCTGGGTTATACACAATCCCTATGACCTCAGTGATTTAACATTAATAGCAATAACCCCATTCTAAAAATAGTTCTTCACCACTAGCTAGACACGATTTTTGTGCAATGCTGCCTTAAAATGTTTGTTCTTCCGGAAATAATTCCCTTCGACACCAGCTGGGGCAGAATGTTGTGGGCAAACGTTTCCCTGCACTAATCCTGTATGTTAAACCAGATCCTAAATCATCTGTCTTCTTTCAGATGAACAAAATAAATCCAGGCTGTTAAGACGAGAGCTCCGTTGAACTAAGTTATGGCTCACGGCTACTGTACTCTGAAGTTCTCCAGCACTACTAAAATATAGAAAATAATGAATTACCCACTCTGGCGTAAACTTTTTTTCTTCTGCCCGAGCGAGAGTTCGAGTTCACCGAGGAATAGCTGAAACCCACCCTGGTGAAAATGGAAATGCTCATTCGTATAACTAGTCCTTAATTTTGACCCGGAGAACTGAAGTTTACCATATAAGGTGAAAGGGACGTCTCTTTTTGACAGACAGCTCAAATTAAAAAACACACATCAACTAACAAAATTCCGAAGACCAAACATTCCCTTTAAGTTTTCATTTCCATCAAGAAGCAGCAGCACAGAGAGAACTACAGCCGACATATTTTCAGAGGCCTTTAGCGGATTGCAGTTAACTGCAGACACATGCCATGCAGTAATTGGCAAGATTATTTTTAATCAAAGCGTGTCCTGCAGCCCGGGCTTCAGAATTTTCTTGGTGGCCTCACAGGATATTAAACCAAGATCAAACAATGAACTGTAAAGCAAAGGTAAGATTATTGAATGTGACATGTTTCCAAACTTCTATTGCAGAGCAGGCAGGCCTTTCTGAAGATGGCATTCGAGTTGGTCTTAAGGTGGCTGTCGAACAATGTCTAACTTGGTTTGAAAGATTAAATCACCGGTGCAAGCAATTCATTTTATTCTTTACCTCAGTCGATTTGCTGCCTAGGGGAAAACAATATAAATTGTACGAAACCGTGTCTAAATAACATAGGGACGCAGGAGCTATAACTGGTGACAAAAGCTTCGACAAAAAGGTTTATGCTACGCTGAACGAGGACTGCTATTTAGCAAATGAAATGCAGTTAATTTAGCAAACATAGGAAATCACAGTTAGACATTTATAAAAAAAAAATAAAAAAGCATTCTATCTCCCTTTAAATTCTTATATTTTAATATAGTTCATTTGTATTTGGGGCACATTCTGTTCTGGCTTTCCAATGATTCTCCTCCCAATGAGAAATTTGCGGTAGTCGAGGTCAGAGACAGTAATAATAGTCATCCTTGCCCTCCAAACCATTGTGAAATTTGGGGTCGTTCTCTGGTAGAGTTAGCCCCCTGAATAAGGTATGTGGTGCACAGGCACCGCCCAAAAGTTCAGGCAGGATGCAGGAGGATCTAGGTTTTGGAATACTTTGCTGTTTTCAACCCCATCTTGCATTGAAATGCAGCTGTCTCACCAGCTTCTGGTGGTGTACAGGTGAGTACTCTTTGGCCACGGATGTACCAGCTCTTCTAAAACTGGCACTGTGGAGATAAAAAACGGAGTTTGTCTTTGTAGATCATTCTTGTGCTCCCATTACAGTAATCTCAATATCTGCTGTGTTAGGGTCTGTCTGATCTCTTTCTCCTCTTGATTTCTAATCTGGTGAATGGGGCCCCAATGGAGAGTATTTGTATTGGCCTACTCTTTAATCAATAATTTGAACATAATCATCCTTGAACATGTTCACCAGTAGTTTGTTGGACATCCTAGATTGTTGAGTGCCCCTTCGTTTAAAGGTAGTGGCCAGACAAATGAGATGCGGTCTCGCAGATAGAGCTGTGCACTTCAGAACTTGTGAACTAGGAGGTATTCCTTGCATCAGCGCACCGTCTGGTGATTCTGGGCAAATCACTTGGGGGTCTTATGTAGTGTTTGGGGGATATGGCTGAGCTCTCCAAATCTGTTTGTTTGCCAGTCTGCTGTCCTGGTGGTCCATCCAGCCATCCACCCTATTTAGACTACAGTGGTAAGAAAGTCAGCTTTCCGTCTGCTGCATTATTTTTACTCTGTCGACCATAGGATACCTTAAACTCAGAAGAAGTAACAGAAATTGAATACTTTGCCCATCCATTAAACATTGTGGTTCATTCTTCACGCTTATTATGGAGAAAAAGAGAGCATAAATAGCCAAACCGTGCCTATAACAACCACAAAACCTACTCAATCAACAAGTCCCTGTTAGTCAAAGCACTGGGACTTCATCTGACACTGGTAGAGGAACAATGACACAATGCACACAAAAAAAGACGGCAAGTGCAACTGTTCAAATGATGGTAGTAAATGCACTATGTTAACTACAGATATCACTAAACATAAGTTTCTATATACCGAATCAATTCAAACAACAATTTACCCTACCTCCCTATCTGGTGACATGCTCCACACTACATATCCCTGTAAAATAATCACCCAGAACAATCTTACTACCCCCACTCCGAACCAGTAAGTGAACATTTTTTAGAAATTTCTTTATTTAGTGACACAGTACATCTGGGTTTATGACATTTGGCTTGATAACGCCTTACAACTATAACCCATAACAGGTAAAGCTAGATACTGAAGACCTTTGATGAAGAGAAAATACCTTTTATTGAACTGTAAGAGGTGTGATGGATTCATATATTGAAATGTAGGTCTAGCTCTTTTATTATGAAATAATATCATGCTCTCAGGCTATACAGAACAGTTATTTATCTTAATCTAGCGATTTCATCAATCATTATTAGTAACCTGAACACTTTTAATGTATTGTGGAAAAATTCTCATCAATGGGATTTGAAGATGCCGCAATTCAATTTGTCATTTTGGTTTGTGTTTTTCTCTTTTTCTTTTGCTTTGTGTGTTCAACAGCCTTCAAAAAGTGATAGACCGTCGCAACGCACCTTGGCTGTACTATGTTCTGATTATAACCTATTAAAGTATATGCTTGTAAATATATTGGTATAAGAAGTCTTGAATTGACTGTTCTACTGTATTACTACAATTTGATATATTTTATGTTAGTCAATGTGCTAATCTATATATTATTGAACTTTGTATGTTAAATATATTCATACTGACCTTGAATAATAAAACCACAGTCATCTGATAACTAAATATCAGCCACACATTTTAACCTTTAGTTTTTGAAGTCTTGGGGACAGCAATGTTCCCTACATTTTGTAGAATCCGAGCCCATGCCCATCATCTATCATTTATGATATAGAACTCCCATGGAGGTCCACATAAAACAAACATACAAAACGAAGACAATAAAATAAATGACCTAAAAACCTTCATAAACAGTTTACATTCCCCATTTCTTACAAAGTAATTCGATACTTTCATTAAAACAATTTTGAGAAGCGTTTGAAAAGGTTACAAATTCTGTAACAAAACATTTTCTTTGGGGGGGCAAAAAAGGCCTGCAGTACCTCTGATACAGTATGTAAAGAGAGTTGAAGACAGACTTGGAGTAACCATCTACAACGATATATCATCAAGGCCGGGCAAATGAAAACAACATGATTCAGGTCTTGGTTGCCATTTTGACAGAAATTACAAGTCACCGAAGATCCATACCATCTAATCCATAATGCAATACGATGGAGCAGCCCCTGTTGCAATAGGAGCCAGAATTGTCTTATCCCATGTGGCACATTCCAGCTAAGATAGGGCTGCATTTCCTTCAATAGTTCAGTATCATTTACAGATTGGAAGCCCTGCATGTGTGTACAGGCCTTTTCATCCAGGCAAAGGCTTGCAGACCAAATTGCTTGCCTAATAATGGATTTTAGCAGTAACAGAGAGAGTGTAAGAATAGAGGCAGGATATAACTGTATTAGGTCTGTGGCAATTGTGAAATTCCTGTCAATAGTGTATTTCGCCCTGCTGCCAGCTAAAAATAATTTCTTTAACAAAGACCTCAAATAGTCGACACCACTCTTCTCCAGACTAACCTCCCAGCATACAACCCCAGGCAGTCCTTGTACAAATGTGCTTCTTAAACCCATCTCAAGCCTTAAGATTACTGCTGAGAAGGCCAAGTTTGCTGGTGTTAATTTCCTAAGGACGTGGCCCTCTAGTTTTTCCAAAAAGCCCCATTTTGAAAATCCACCTTGCTGTAGGCCATAAAGTAAAAAGGGAAGTATCTTTGCCTGATATACCTCTAAAAGATGTTCAAAATGTCTCCAGCCTGTCACTCTACAAAGGGCGTTCAAGCCATTGTCTTGGGATAGAGCCTAGCTTAGATTATGTTCTATGTGAACCCTGTTACTGAGGTTCCTGCAAAAAATGTGTCCCAAAAAGGTACACAAGTTTACCCTTTCAAGTTTCTGAGTTCCCAATGACCAGCAGAATCTGGCATACGTATTCTTTTTTTTACCATGGAAACACAGAATTTTACTTATATAGCAATTTATTTCTAGAAAGTGGGCTTCTGTGAATTGCAGACGATTATGTAACCCTTTTGGTGTACGATCCAGAAAGATTATATCATCAGCATAGAGTAAACAGGTTATCAGCCTCCCTCACAATATGGGTGCGGAGCCCTCAATCCGAGTTAAGTGACTAGGTAAATCCGAGATGTACAAGGAAAACAGCAACAGGGCCAACATACAACCTTTGTTTTAAACCATTCTGGGTTGGAATTTTAGGAGTCAGGCCTCTATCTCCCCCTAATAACACCCTACACCAGGTGGAGGAATGGATGGCAATCCCAAGATCTAATAGGATACCTGGCATTTCTAATCTTGAGAGGTTTCTCCATAGTGTGGCCTGATCTAATTTGTCAAATACCGTAGAGAAATCAATAAGGGCTGCATAGAGCACCCCCCTCGCATGGAGACATATTTCTCATTTATTACCTGGAGGGCCAAGAATTTATCAATTGTTCCATGCTTTTTTCTGAAGCCAGATTGCTCCAGAGTGATGATTTTGTTTCTTTCTGCCCAGTCACTAATCTGAGATAGCAAACATTTAGCAAATATTTTTCCAACAGCATTGAGCAGAGTGATCTGGTGGGAGTTCCTGGGACAGTTACGATCCCCTTTCTTATGTAAAGAGACAATAATACTACCCTTTCAAGACAGGAAAAGGTTCCTAGTTGCATAGCATCACTGAAAGACCTGGCACAAGATTTTACTCCAGTTAAGAACATCATATTTTATAACAAATATAGGAATTTCATCTGGACTCACTGCTGCCGAACTACGCATGCCTCTAATGACCTCTTCAATTTCTTTCACAGAGGGGGAAGTATATGAAAAATGATCACTATCTAGAGGGAGTTCCTCTGTAATCCCATTGGAAGCATAGAGACCAGATATGAGAGTGGACCAGCTTGCTTCGTTGATGACCATTGGAAGAGATCTAGTTCTCGAGCCACATCCTTCTGCTACCAATGACCAGAAACACCTGGATTGGCCATTAAAAGCTGTTTCCCTTACATTAATCCAAAATCTGTCAATTACATCTCTTTTTAAACAAGCCCTTAAACCCCTCCTTCTTCTTTTTAGTCTGCACGGTTGAATATTTTTTCTAGGGAGTATTCCCTATATTGCTTGCGGATAAGGGTATTGATCTCTCTGTTCAATAAAAGTAGGGGGCGGGGTATTACCATATGCTTGCTCAGGACCTTCTGGCCAGTGATCACAGGTAGCTGCTGCATAAACTCTGAGAACTCCTCCAAAACATTTCCTGCCCAGCTTTCGAAGTTGCTTGAGACAGTCTCTAATTTCCCTTCCAGACCCTAAATCCTGTCGTAGGTCCAATGTGTTTTACCAGTTTTAACATTAAACTTTTATTTCGACCCATCAAAGCCCCAGGTGTCGTTAGGGAAAACTTTCAGGTTAAGAGACATTACTAGAGTATTATGATCACTGAGTTCTGTCTCTATCCCTTTTATATTGTGTACCAAGGAGAATGTCTGATAGCTAGTTAGCATATAATCTAAAATTGCTCCCTCGCCAGGATTTGAGTGTGTAATGGGTTGCTGAATTGGAGTGAAGTCTTCCATTCGCCATGATGCATTCACTCATGTTCAAGTGCTCAAGTAGAAGCTTACCTCACGTATAAGTTCTTATTTTATGGGAAAAGACACAAGTGGGGATTCCAAATGCTTCCTCCTTTTCCTCATCCCAGAACTGAAAAAGGGCGAGACTCAAAATGTTACAGTTTAAGTCCCCAACCAGAATAATTCGAGTTGCAGGCTCCCTATCACAATGCTCATTAATAAAAAGAAATATCTTAGCTAATAGGCTATCATGTGAGACACCAAGGGGGGAACAAAAATTCACCAATACCAAGGGAGCTCCATCAGACCCCTCACAGACACTGTATAATATTATGGCCAAGAACAGATTGCTGGGATCGCTAAAACAGTTGTAATGCCAGTTAAGCCTATTGCTCAGCATGCAGGCTACTGTGCCTTTTGCGTGGCCTCCCTTTGAGGTGGTGATTACAGAAAAGTTGATAATATTTGTCACTCACGAGCTCCCCGATAGACCAGGTCTCTTGCAGGCAGATTATGTTTGTATCTAAAGGGTTCAGTTACTCTATCCCTGGCCCCCCATTATTTATTATGCTAGCAACATTCCAGGGTACAACAGTGAGCTCATTGCTAATGTGATGGTACTGTTGGATGAGACATTGTAGAAAAAGAGCTTAAAGCAGCTAGTAACCAATTCCAAGAGTAGGTGTTGGCACTTGATTCTTGGGGTAAACACTTCAGGGGTTCCTTAAATGACACCAGTCTGCAGTGCTTCCTTAGAGAAATGTTTAGACCCTGTTGACTTAAGGGGTAGTTGTTGAAATTATTTAGGGGTTGGGCAATAGACAAATTCCTACCAAAACCTTCGTGGGATGCTGTGTGTCCTTACCAACAGACTTGTTCCTAGCCTCCCTCGGGATTGGAACAGCATCAATACCCTTACATTGAAGCCGTTCAGAGTTATTTAAAATTTTGTTAACTATCAATTTCGAGTAAAAGGACACTTTTGTTTTAGGGCCATCACCTGAGTCTTCATACTTCCTGTAATAACAAGGACTTAAGCTTAAACTGCTTTCAAGCTCTTTGCACTATATGGACCTAAACTAACAAAAAACCTGCATGTGAAGGACTAGCTCATATACTTGGCCAGTGCAAACATCACTTTCAAGTAAGAGCCAGGGGATATCATCCTTGCCACATAATCATTTTACTAGTAAAGTTGTGTCAACACTGTGCATTAAAGGTCTGAGCATGGCAAACACTTTTTAATTGCACTGCAAAAGTGTGAGCCTCATGAACAAGATGACTAATGGCTTAGTTTCAAGTTTGGTAGAGGGGATACACTGTCCGTGTGACTGATTGTCTATTTGAAATGTTACAAGTACATTATTACCTATGTTACTTTTAATAAAGCAGATGGGATATCCTTCATGTTTGCAATGGAGAATCACATTCTTATAAATATGGCAAACTACTTTTTTTTAATAATGTTTGTTAACCAATAGGTATGTATCTCACTTCACTTACTCATGTACAAACATGTTAGTATGCAAAGCTTATGCACAAATTTAGTAAAGAGTGGTTAGTGTTAACACAAAAACTATTGTGGAAACACACAGAGCTTAACTTACTGGCTGTTGTTTGGGTTACTCAGGGACTAATGTCACAGGTACACTATTAACAGAATTAAATGTCTACTATATCCTATGGCTCTTTAATTGGAACATCAGTATACCGGTCTAGTTTGTGACATCTTATGTCAACCTGCAAACTTTAAAGGAGGGTTGTAAGTAACAAACATGTTTAACATGTTTAAACCTACTCACTTGTTGCTGTTCTATGGCCTCCAGGTCCTCTTCCAAGTCAGGGTATGCTACTCAAGAACTTGCCGGTAAATGGGAGGGGGTGGTAGTACCCACTCTACCTGCTTATGCTCCTGGGAGGATGTTCCTAGCTGGTTTAACAAAATGAGACGGGTCTACAGCCATAGGCCCTCCCAATGTTTTTGGTAGTGGGTGTTATGATACCTGAAGATCTCCTGTTGATCATGTCTTCATCCAGTGGCCCACCAGATCATCTTTTGATGGGTATTGACCTACAGAGGAGACAGAAGAAAAAATAAAAATGCCATTAATGACTATGTAATGCTAAACAATACCATTTTTAAATTAAATCATTATGCATATGCTCAAGAAGGAAGTTAACATACATTGCCCTTATTTAATGTTCTTGGAAAAAGTTTATTTCAATTTTAAGAAAGGCACCACTCAATGATGTGTGATTTCATTCAGCAACATACCCTGGGCCTTATTTTGAAGTTGTTGGAGAAGTCAGTCCATCACACCATGGCACAGCATGCCCAGGTCATTATATACTGTAGGGTTTGTAATTAAGTGTTTAGAACACCTGTCACATTGTTATGGATTCACCTTTCTGCCAAACTAAAACTCTGCGCCTTTTTCTTTTATGAAGCAGTTACTCCATCCAAAATGTGATGACTATCCTATCACAGAATTGACTGTTTCAATGCTATTTTTACAGTCAAGTGTACTGTCAATTTTCCAAAAACAGTGTCCTTGCTGGTTGGGCTGCCAGAAAGCTTACTACCACACTCAGGGCCACACTCAGCTCAGATAGTGCCATCTCCCAAACCACTAATGCTATTCCTACATCAATTAATGAAACATGTGACACACTTTGGGATATCAAAGATCAATTTGTCTCTCATACTGTTTCTGCTCTGATCAACTACATATTCCCCAAGCTAAAGGGATGTCACTAGTGTCCGACCAAAGTCTGACAGATTGATTTTTTTGACAACATACCTGACAGGGAAAGTACTCTAGGTTTGCCTTTTTTTGTTTTGCTACTATTTGTTTAAGAGCAATGTTTGACAAATACTTTACAGCACATATCCTGATGTACTACTGTTCATTAGTACCCTCACAAAATCTGCAGTAAAAAAATCTGAAGGTCAATTGTTGTGGGTTGGTTTTAATTAGCAAAAGCTGGACTTTCTGCGAGGGATCCATATTCCAAAAAAAACCAAATGCACATGAAAGTGGCCAATATCAAAATTTAGAACCAAATGTGGCTGCAAATCATTTATGTTGCAACATATTGTGGGTTGGTATGCTTTGTAAAACTTCTAATATAGTGGATGTAACATTTAAAATGTTACATTTGGAGTGTCTGGTCACTCACAATATTATTAATTACAAATTATATTTAAAGTTAAGCAAAATACATATGTGGAACTTACCTTCCTCTCTGCTTGACTATATACCTGACTGTAGTTGGTCAGGGCCCCCTCCACAAAGATATCTAACTGCTCTGAAGCGAAGATGGGGGCACGGTCACCAGCACTTACTCCCATGGTGGGTCTCCGAAGAAGTTATTGAGCACCAACAGTAGATGTGGTCTGCTACAGATACTAGTTACGAGGCAAGTGACCCCATGGCCTTTAACAACATGTATGTCAATGTGACAGAATTTCCATCAACAGACACTTACACATAGGACAGCTGATTTTGGCAATAATGCACCAGTTTTAGCAATGGTACACCATCAATAACCATCATGGTCAGCACTAGGTATACCTGACAATATGGCGGACCAGTAGTGAGTCATTGACATAACCATCCACCATCAGTGACATTACGACTGTCTATAAAAACTAGAACACCCCCATTACAATTAATAGATTTACACAGCACGACATGCATTATTGGTCATTGTTAGACCTGACATGCTTTAGGGTGGTCACCCCTAACTTTTTGCCTGCCTCCCTCCACTTTTTGGACTCTGTTTTTGCTGGCACTTAGACTCTTCGAACTTTACCACTGCTAACCAGTGCTAAAGTGCATCTGCTCTCTTCCTTTAAACATGGTAACCTTGGATCATACCCAATTGGACTATTTAATCTACTTATAAGTCCCTAGTAATGTGCACTGTATGTGCCTAGGGCCTGTAGATTAAATGCTACTAGTGGGCCTGCAGCACTGGTTGTGCCACCCACTCAAGTAGCCCCTTTACCTTGTCCCAGGCCTGCCATTGCAAGGCCTGTGTGTGCAGTTTCACTGCCACTTCGACTTGGCATTTAAAAGTACTTGCCAAGCCTCAAGCTCCCCTTTTTCTACACATAAGTCACCTCTAATGTGTGCCCTAGGTAACCCCTAGAGCAGGGTGCTGTGTGGGTAAAAGGCAGGGCATGTACCTGTGTAGTTACATGTCCTGGTAGTGTAACACTCCTAAAATCGTTTTTACACTACTGTGAGGCCTGCTCCCTTCATAGGCTAACATTGGGGCTGCCCTCATACATTGTTGAAGTGGCAGCTGCTGATCTGAAGGGAGTAGGAAGGTCATATTTAGTATGGCCAGAACGGTAATACAAAATCCTGCTGACTGGTGAAGTTGGATTTAATATTACTATTTTAGAAATGCCACTTTTAGAAAGTGAGCATTTCTCTGCACTTAAATCTTTCTGTGCTTTACAATCCACGTCTGGCTAGGTTTAGTTGACAGCTCCTTGTGCATTCACTCAGACACACCCCAAACACAGGGTACTCACCCTCACTTGCATACATCTGCATTTTGAATGGGTCTTCCCGTGCTGGGAGGGTGGAGGGCCTGCTCTGACACAAAGGACTGCCACACCCCGTACTGGGACCCTGGCAGACAGGATTGAACTGAAAGTGGACTGGGACTCTGGCAGACAGGATTGAACTGAAAGTGGACTTCTAAGCCACTCTTTGAAGTCTCCCCCACTTCAAAGGCACATTTGGGTATAAAACAGGGCCTCTGCCCTACCACTTCAGACACTTGCATCCTGCCAAGAAGAACTGCCTGGCTGCTCAAAGGACTCACCTGTCTGCTTTCTAGAAAGGACTGCTGCCTTGCTGTTGGCCTGCTGCCTTGCTGAACTCTTGACTGGCTGCAAAAGTGCTCTCCAGGGGCTTGGATAGAGCTTGCCCCCTGTTCCCTGAAGTCTCAGGACCAAAAAGACTTTTCTTTTTCATTTGGACTCTTTGTGCGCTGAAAATTTCGATGCACAGCTTGCACCGCAGCGAGAAAATCGCTGCACACCGACGCTGATCGACGTGACACCTTCGGGGCGACCGGAACTTCGATGCACAGCCCGCAAGGAAAACGCCGCCCGACTTCCAGAGGGGAAATCGACACGACGCCTGCAGTGAGAATGAAACTTCGATGCACAGCCTCCCGGAACGACGTGCAGCCGGAAAACAAGCCAAAGAATCCACGCACAGACCCCGGGACATCTGGTAATCCCGCGAACCACAGAAAGAGACTGTCCGCGCACCGGAAAATGACGCACGACTTCCCCGCATGAAAAATAACGACGCAAGTCCGTGTGTGCAGGGGAGAAATCGACGCACACACCATTTTTCCACGTATCTCTTCTTCTGCGGCCCTTTGCGGAGATTTTCCACTTTAAACCAGGTACTTTTGTGGTTGAAAGAGACTTTGGCCCTCATTCTGATTCTGGCGGGCGGCGGAGGCCGCCCGCCAGAATTCAGCCCTCCATAATACCGCTCCGCGGTCAAAAGACCGCGGAGGGTATTATGAGTTTTTCCCTGGGCTGGCGGGCGGTCTCCAAAAGTCCGCCCGCCAGCCCAGGGAAAAACTCCCTTCCCACCATGAAGCCTGCTCGTAATCGAGCCGGCGGTGTGGGAAGGTGCGACGGGTGCTACTGCACCCGTCGCGTATTTCACTGTCTGCTACGCAGACAGTGAAATACTAGCAGGGCCCTCTTACGGGGGCCCCTGCAGTGCCCATGCCACTGGCATGGGCACTGCAGGGGCCCCCAAGGGCCCCACGACAATCCTTACCGCCATCCTGTTCCTGGCGGGCGAGCCGCCAGGAACAGGATGGCGGTAAGGATTGTCAGAATCCCCTCGGCGGCGCAGCGAGCTGCGCCGCCTTGGAGGATTCTTAGGGGCAGTGGAAAACCGGCGGGAGACCGCCGGTTTTCCCTTTCTGACCTGCGCCAAAGCGCCGCGGTCAGAATGACCAAGGGAGCACCGCTGGCCTGTCGGCGGTGCTCCCGCCCCCGTTGGCCCTGGCGGTTCTCTACTGCCAGGGTCAGAATGAGGGCCTTTGTTTGCTTTTTAAAGACTTAAGACACTTTATATCACTTTTCAGTGATATTCCTACAAATTCTTATTGTACCTTTTATTGTGTAGATCTACAAATATCCAGATAAATATTCTATATTTTTCTAAACACTGTGTGGTGTATTTTTGTGGTGCTATATGGTGTTATTGTATGATTTAGTGCACAAATACTTTATACATTGCCTTCTAAGTTAAGCCTGATTGCTCGTGCCAAGATACCAGAGGGTGGGAACAGGATAATTTGGATTGTGTGTGACTTACACTGACTAGAGTGAAGGTTCTTGCTTGGACAGAGGGCAACCTGACTGCCAAACAAAAACCTCATCTCTAACATTGGTGGCAGCTGTTGGATAGGACTTGTATTTGTGCAGTGACATACATTAGCTAAGTATTTCACTACCTACTCACAGTTGAAGGTCAACTTGATTTTTATCTCTTTTTTGCAAATTTGTTTTTCCTGATAATTTTCAAAAACGAAGTCCTCACTCAACATGTCTCTGGCTGGGTCTCAAGTGGGAGATTTGGACCTAGCCCTGTTGGAGACATATACTGTCAAACAGCTAAAAGGGTTCTGCAGGGTGCTGAGAGTACCCACCAAAGGGGCCTCCAAATAGGAGGACTTTCAAGTGGCGCTGAGGGCCTGGGCAGAAGCCCATTTAGAGGAGGATGAGGAGGAAGAGGAGCCAGAAAATGGCCATTTCAGAGGATTTATTGCGATCAGTGGGTAATGTTACCACTGCAATTATGCCCCCTTCCAGACCAGGGAGCAGTGTCTCTGAGCAAAGCCTGACCGCAGAGGAAAGGAGAGAAGAAAGGGAGTTCCAATTGGAAATGGCAAAACTGAAAATTGAGGCCCAACAGGAGGAAAGGAAGGCTGAAAGAGCAGCCAAACAGGTGGAAGCTGAAAGCGCTGAAGCTGCAGCTGAGAGAGCTTTGGCTGAAAATAAACTATTGTTGGCTCATGAACTGAGTCTCAAGGAGCTGGAGATCAAGGCGAGACAGTCTGAATCCAGCAATAATGGTGGCAGCATACAGACAGGACCTGCTGGAGAAAAGAAGGTTCGTCAACCCAAAAAGTGGTGCCCAGTTTTGTGGTGGGAGATGACATAGATAAATGGTTAGCTGCTTATGAAGTTGCACTAAGGGCTCATGAGGTTCCTGAAGGGCAATGGGGTACAGTTATGTGGGGTTATGTGCCGCCATTTGGGAGGGACACACTTCTCACATTGGATCAACCTGATCAAAACACATACCCACTTCAGAAAGCCACTTTAATTGCCAAGTTTGGGCTGACCCCTGAGGGATACCATCAGAGGTTCAGGGACAGCACCAAACAATCCACACAAACATGGGTAGATTTCTTTGACTTTTCCAGTAAGGCACTGAATGGATGGGTGCGGGGCAACAAAGTAGATGATTATAAAGGGTTATATGACCTGATTCTGAGAGAGCATATGATCAATGCTACTTTTACAGAGTTGCGCCAGCACTTTGTAGATAGTAAGCTGACTAATCCCAGGAAGCTTGCTGAGAGGCGGACCTCTGGGTTACCACCAGAGTGTCCAAAAAGGTACCTGGGGGGGACACCCACAAAGGTGGTCAGGGTTCCCAACAGAAGAAATAGGTGGGAGATAAACTAATAGATAAGGAGCTCTCAAAAGGCCCCCAAAAGAATTCCCAGGGAGGGAGTGGCAACCATTCCTTTTCCAGATTTGGGAAAAAGCCAGGGACGTATGATAAATCAGGGAAATCCAACCCAAAATGCATGGAGTGCTATCAGTATGGTCACTATAAAGGCGACCCCCAGTGCTCAAAGAGGGCACAGTCCACTACTGGACAGACACCTGGGTTGACTAGTGTAGCGCTCGTGGGGGGAGATGGACCCAGATAGCTTTGGGGAGCAGGTAGAGATTTCCCTAGTGTCTCTGGAAGAAAGAGAAATGGTGCCCAAAGCCCATATGCCCTGAAATACTTCCAAGTACAGGCAATGGGTCACCATTGATGGGCAAAAGGTGGAGGCTCTGCGTGACACAGGAGCCAGTATGACTACTATCAAGAGTCAGCTGGTGTCAACAGAGCAGATAGTCCCTACTACATTCCACCAGGTCATAGTCGCTGGCAATCTTGAGAGTCACCTACCAGTGGCTCTGGTTCCCTTTGAATGGGGGGGTGTCTCTGGTACTCTGAAAGTAGCTGTGAATCCTGCCATGCCTGTAGATTGTCTGTTAGGCAATGATCTTGAGCATACTGCTTGGAAAGAAGTAGAGCTCAGATCTCACCTGGAGATGTTAGGGTTACCTGAGTGGGTCTGCATGACCACACGGTCCACGGCTGCCCGGGAAGGGAGTCAAGGGCGTCTGGAGCCTGGAAAGATGACCCAGACATCTGCAGAAAGGAAGGGCAAGAGGCATGGGAAACCCACCTCAAATGTTCCCACGGTGGTGGACGAGGCCCCTGAGGAGGAGGAGGCCCCTGAGCCAACTGGGGAGGACATAGCTGACCTGGGTAACCTACCTGAACTTGCTGGCTGGCAAGTAGAGGGGGGGGCAACCAGGGCAGCTTTCTGCAAGGCGCAGAATGAATGCCCCGCCCTTGAGGGTCTGAGGCAACAGGCCACAGCCCAAGCAGTAGGTGACGCCTCTGGCGCTCACCATATTTACTGGGAGAATTATCTCCTTTACAGTGAGCGTAAGGTTCCAGGTCATGGGCACCCAGTGTGCTGGTGGTCCCCCAGTGTTACCTGAACTTCCTACTGGTCCTGGCTCACGACATCCCCCTGGCAGGACACCTGGGCCAAGACAAGACCTTTAACAGGCTTGACACCCACTTTTATTGGCCCAGAATGAGTACAGCCTCAGATAACTTCTGCAGAGCTTGCCCCACCTGCCAGGCTAGTGGGAAGACAGGGAAACGGCTTAAAGCTCCCCTGATCCCACTCCCAGTCGTTGGCACCCCCTTTGAAAGGGTGGGCATGAACATTGTTGGTCACTTGGACCCCAAAACTGCCTTGGGCAACAGGTTTATCCTGGTTTTGGTGGACCATGCCATCCGCTAACCAGAGGCAATCCCTCTGAGAACAGTGACTGCACTGGTGGTGACCAGAGCCCTGTTGGGAATATTTATCCGTGTGGGATTCCCTAAGGAGGTCGTGTCCGACAGGGGCACAAACTTCATATCTGCCTACATGAAGTCCATGTGGGATGAGTGTGGGGTAACCTACTGGTTTACCACCCCTTATCATCCTCAATCCAATGGGCTTGTTGAGAGATTCAACCAGACCCTGAAAGCATGATTGGTGGCCTGACTGATGCCATGAGACGTAAGTGGGACGTCCTCTTACCCTGCCTGTTGTTTGCTTACAGAGAGGTGCCCCAGAAAGGGGTGGGGTTCAGCCCCTTTTAGCTTCTCTATGGTCACCCTGTCAGGGGAACCCAAAGCATTGTTAAGGAGGGCTGGGAGAAAGCTCCCAAGTCACCTCCCCAGGATGTGGTCAGCTACATGCTGGCCCTCCGCAACCAAACCCAACGCTTCTGGAAGCAGGCCCAGAGTAACCTCGAGGCCAGTCAAGAGGTGATGAAGGAGTGGTATGACCAGAAGGCCACTCTAGTTGAGTTCTCACCTGGAGACAAAGTTTGGGTGATGGAGCCAGTAGAGCCCAGGGCTCTTCAGGACCGCTGGACTGGCCCCTTTGAGTTCAAGGAGCGTAAAGGGGAGGCCACTTACCTAGTGGACCTCAAGACCCCTAGGCACCCCCTAAGGGTCCTCCATCACAACCGGCTCAAACCTCACTTTGAGAGGTCTGAGGTCAGTATGCTCCTGGTCACAGATGAGGGCATGGAAGAGGAGAGTGAACCTCTCCCCGACCTCCTTGCTGTCAAAGAAGGGGATGGGTCAGTGGGGGATGTCATTCTCTCTGACTCCCTGACTCTAACCCAGAGAGCAGACTGCTATGAGCTGTTAGAGCAGTTCTCCCCCCTTTTCTCCCTTACTTCTGGACTAACCCACCTCTGTGTTCATGACATTGACACAGGTGACAGTCCCCCTGTGAAGAATTTGTTTTACAGGTTGTCAGAT
The DNA here is from genome assembly GCF_031143425.1 of Pleurodeles waltl. Lineage (NCBI taxonomy): Eukaryota > Metazoa > Chordata > Amphibia > Caudata > Salamandridae > Pleurodeles > Pleurodeles waltl. Next base: position 354,008,330 of record NC_090449.1, on the reverse strand, counting down.
AAGGTGAAGGCCAGCATCAAGGAGGAGGTCTCCAAGATGTTGACTTTAGGGGTTATTGAGAAATCCAGTAGTCCCTGGGCCAGCCCTGTGGTATTGGTTCCTAAGGCTACTGCCCCAGGTGCGAAGCCAGAACTCTGGTTTTGTGTGGACTACCGGGGTCTCAACTCAGTCACCCGGACTGATGCTCACCCCATCCCCCGAGCTGATGAGCTCGTTGACAGGCTAGGCGCTGCCAAGTTCCTGAGTACGTTCGATCTTACTTCAGGGTACTGGCAGATCGGCCTGACTGAGGGGGCTAAGGTAAGATCAGCATTTTCCACCCCTGATGGCCATTACCAATTCCGGATGATGCCATTTGGGCTGAAAAATGCCCCCGCTACCTTCCAACGGATGGTTAACGGGGTCCTAGCTGGTAAAGATGCCTTCTGTGCAGCTTACCTGGACGACATAGCTGTCTACAGTTCCAGCTGGGAGGAACACCTGCTCCACCTCAAGGAGGTGCCTCAGGCTCTGCAACAAGCAGGCTTGACTATCAAGGCTAGTAAGTGCCAGATTGGGCAGGGTTCCGTGGTGTACTTGGGTCACCTAGTAGGTGGTGGCAAGGTGCAGCCACTCCAGGCCAAGATTGAGACTATCAAGGCCTGGCAACCACCTAGAACACAGACTGAGGTGAAAGCCTTTTTGGGCCTCACTGGATACTACTGTAGGTTCGTCAAGGGTTATGGTGCCATTGTATCCCTCTTGACAGAACTCACTTCCAAGAAACAACCTAGGTTGGTGAATTGGACAGAGGCTTGTCAGAAAGCCTTTGGTTCTCTGAAGGAAGCCATGTGCACGGCCCACGTGCTCCAGGCCCCTGACTACTCCCAGGAATTTATTGTGCAGACAGACGCTTCAGAGCATGGCATAGGGGCTGTTCTAGCACAGCTAAATGAGGAGGGCTCAGACCAACCGGTAGTCTTTATTAGCAGAAGGCTATTACCACGGGAACAAAGGTGGAGTGCTATTGAGAGAGAAACATTTACTGTGGTCTGGGCACTGAAGAAGCTAAGACCCTACCTGTTTGGGACTCACTTCCGGGTTCAGACAGACCACAGGCCCCTCAGGTGGCTCATGCAGATGAGGGGGGAGAATCCAAAACTCTTGAGGTGGTCCATTTCCCTACAGGGGATGGACTTTACGGTGGAGCATCGCCCAGGGGTTGACCACGCCAACGCTGATGGTCTCTCCAGATACTTCCGCCTTAGCGATGAGAGCTCCCAGGAGGTCGGGTAGCTCTCCCCACTCAAGTAGCCCCTTTACCTTGTCCCAGTCCTGCCATTGCAAGGCCTGTATGTACAGTTTCACTGCCACTTCGAATTGGCATTTAAACGTACTTGCCAAGCCTCAAGCTCCCCTTTTTCTACACATAAGTCACCTCTAATGTGTGCCCTAGGTAACCCCTAGAGCAGAGTGCTGTGTGGGTAAAAGGCAGGACATGTACCTGTGTAGTTACATGTCCTGGTAGTGTAAAACTCCTAAAATCGTTTTTACACGACTGTGAGGCCTGCTCCCTTCATAGGCTAACATTGGGGCTGCCCTCATACATTGTTGAAGTGGCAGCTGCTGATCGGAAGGGAGTAGAAAGGGCATATTTAGTATGGCCAGAATGGTAATACAAAATCCTGCTGACTGGTGAAGTTAAATTTAATATTACTATTTTAGAAATGCCACTTTTAGAAAGTGATGATTTCTCTGCACTTAAATCTTTCTGTGCCTTACAATCCACGTCTGGCTAGGTTAGTTGACAGCTCCTTGTGCATTCACTCAGACACACCCCAAACACAGGGTACTCAGCCTCACTTGCATACATCTGCATTTTGAATGGGCCTTCCTGGGCTGGGAGGGTGGATGGCCTGCTCTGACACAAAGGACTGTCACACCCCCGTACTGGGACCCTGGCAGACAGGATTGAACTGAAAGGGGACTGTGGTAGGCTAGTGTACACGAGCGTGTATGGAAACAGAGTCGGAGAGGTGGTATGCAGGTTTTTTAGTAACGTTTTTATTCTCTGTTCCAAATTCACAGGGAATTCACTTTGTTCGGTATTTATAATTTTTCTTGTTATACTCGGTTCTTCCTATTGTTCGTACTAATTGTTTTTCTTCTTTTCTTCCTTAGGTTCTCTATCCGGTCTATCCTGGCGAGGGAATGCGCGGACCTCTCACACGGAATCCGGGAGCATTGGGGAAAGAAAGAAAATGGGTAAGTCCTTCGATGGGGCTGGGGTGTGGTTACTGTGCTCAAGTGGGGAAAAAGGGAGCAAGCAGGGTGGGTCGGTGAGGTTGTGTCACAGTGGAAAGGTTGGGTTATTTTGTGTCTGTACGATTCCCCCCTTCTCTGTGCCTCAGTGACCCTCTTTTCCCTGTCTCCCGCCTCCCTGGTTCCCTTCCCTAGTGCCCGCGGTACCCCGTGACCCTCTTGTACCTAGGAGGGACCGTACCTTCCAAAGCCACGACCCTCCGGGGTCGTGGCGGGAATCTCGCGTCCTCTGCATCTCTCCAGTGGCAGCTTTCACCGTCTGTTTATCCGTTCCGTTGGAGGGCTCCTGTGTCTTCGGGGTTGCAGTCTCTGGTCCGATTGCTCCTCGGGTCGGCGTCTTCTCTGTGGTGTTCCGCGCGTTCGAAGCGTTGTCCGTCGTCTTTTCAGCTTCCATAATCAGGAAGTTGATGCTGCTGCTGCGGCGTAGCGTCCCCTCGTTGCTAGGGAGACGCAACGCCGTATCGAGGGAACCGGCGGAATGATGGCGGATCCGAGGTAAGAAAGACGCGGTCTCCGAGACCCGTCTACAGTCCTCTTCCCATGATCGGTATTGTTCGAGGACCGAGGAGGAAGAGGGAGGAAATCTTGAGAGGTAGTCGGCGGGACCCTGTTGGGAGCCAGGAAAGTGGCGTACCTGGAATGTAAACGGTTGAAGTTCTAGGAACCATCTCAATATTCTAGAGTTGGAGTCTTTGTGCGAGGCAAGCCACGTGAGAGGGGCATGGTCGGTGTACAGGACAAAGGACCTGCCTAGGAGATAATATTGCAGGGATTCAATTGCCCATTTAATGGCGAGGCATTCTTTTTCAATAGTAGGGTAGTGGGTCTCCCTTGGAAACAGTTTTCTACTTATAAAGACCACTGGGTGGTCGAACTTCTCATCATCGGGCTGAGTGAGTACAGCCCGAGACCGACGTCCGAGGCATCGGTATATAGGTGGAAGGTTTTTGAGAAATCAGGACATTTCAGTATCGGGTCTGTGGTAAGGGACTATTTTAACTGTTCAAAACTACAACTCTGAGTTTTGGTGAATTGTGCTAGCTTCGTAGGGCTCTGTTTAGTCAATAGGTCAGTCAGAGGAGCTGCAATGGTTGAATAATTGGGGATGAATCGTCGATAGTATCCTACTAATCCTAGGAATGATCTTAAATCTTTCTTTGTCCTTGGTTTAGCTGCTTGTAGTATGGCCTCCACTTTGTTTTTCTGCGGTTGAAGCGTGCCGTTCCCTATTACGTAACCTAGGTATGAGATTTCAGTATTCCCCAGTATACACTTCTTAGGGTTGGCTGTTAAGCCGGCCTCTGTTAACGCGGAAAAGATCTCATCGAGATGTAGTAAGTGATTGTGCCAGGTCTTGCTATAAATGACAATGTCATCTAGGTACGCTGCTGTAAAGGTCTGGAATGGTTTTAAGATTTGATCTATCAGGCGCTGGAATGTCGCGGGAGCACCGTGAAGACCAAAAGGTAAAACTGTGAATTGATAAAGACCGGATGAGGTTGAGAAGGCTATTTTTTCCTTAGCGTCTGGGTGAAGGGGAATCTGCCAATACCCCTTTGTCAAGTCAAGGGTGGATAAGTATCTGGCCTTCCCTAATTCCTCCAATATGTCGTCGACTCTGGGAATAGGGTATGTATCGAATAGAGAGATATCGTTAAGTTTGCGGAAATCGATACAAAATCTAATCGACCCGTCGGGTTTTGGAACCAATACTACAGGAGAATTCCAGGGACTGTTAGAGGGTTCAATGACACCTAGTGTTAACATTTTTTTGATTTCGTCTTCGATTATGGGCTTCCGTGCTTCAGGTATGCGATAAGGATGAAGACGTACTATGGCCCTCATTCTGACCTTGGCGGGCGGCGGAGGCCGCCCGCCAAAGTCCCGCCGTCAGGTTACCGTTCCGCGGTCGAAAGACCGCGGCGGTAATTCTGACTTTCCCGCTGGACTGGCGGGCGGTCGCCTTCAGACCGCCCGCCAGCCCAGCGGGAAAGAGGCTTCCACGATGAAGCCGGCTCGGAATCGAGCCGGCGGAGTGGAAGCTGTGCGACGGGTGCAGTTGCACCCGTCGCGTATTTCACTGTCTGCGCAGCAGACAGTGAAATACATGTAGGGGCCCTCTTACGGGGGCCCCTGCAATGCCCATGCCAGTGGCATGGGCACTGCAGGGGCCCCCAGGGGCCCCGCGACCCCCCCTACCGCCATCCGGATCCCGGCGGTCGGACCGCTGGGATCTGGATGGCGGTAGGGGGGGTCGGAATCCCCGCGGCGGTGCAGCAAGCTGCGCCGCCGTGGAGGATTCAATGGGGCGGCGGTACACTGGCGGGAGCCCGCCAGTGGTGCCGGTCCGACCGCGGCTTTACCGCCGCGGTCGGAATCCCCATTGGAGCACCGCCGGCCTGTCGGCGGTGCTCCCGCGGTCCTCCGCCCTGGCGGTCTTTGACCGCCAGGGTTAGAATGACCGCCTATGTGTCCTACAGGTGTTTTAATATTATGGCAGATCAGAGAGGTTTTTCCCGGTATTTCTGAAAAGAAATGGGGATGTTGTTCTATAAGTGAATATAGTTGATTTTTTTCAGTTTCGGTTAGGGCCTTATTGATACCGGGTGTTCCGTCTGGATTTATTGTTTTTAGAGGGCATAGGTCTATCTCAAGTTCTTTGCCTGGTGAGCCAAAACAACCAGTGACTGTTTGTCCCACTGCTTCCTATGTAGATCTCCATTGTTTTAGTAAATTTATATGGTATATCTGGGTTTTACTTGGGCAGGCATTTACCTCTATGAGGTAGGTAACAGGAGAGACTGCTCTTATAACCCTATAGGGTCCTTGCCATTTAGCGATTAATTTATGGTCAGACGTGGGCCCCATTATGAGGACCTGATCATTTGGGAGGAAAGAGCGTAATTTGCTTCCTTTGTCACAGTAGGTTTTTTGCTGGGTTTGAGCCGTCACTAAATGTCTATGGACGTCTTCCCATAGATTTTGTAATTGATTTTTTAATTGGTGGACATAGTCAAGCAGGGGTTTCCCTTCTTCCTGCTCCTCTTCCCACATCTCAGCGGCCATATCTAGGAGACAACGAGGTTGTCTCCCGAATACTAATTCAAACGGGCTGTGTCCCGTAGAAGACTGTTCGTGTGTTCGTATAGCATACAGGACCAAGGGAAGCATCTGATCCCAGTCGCGACCGGAATCATCTACAGTTTTTCGCAACAAGGTCTTGATAGTGCGATTATATCATTCTACCAACCCGTCTGTCTGGGGGTGGTAGACCGAGGTCTTTAGCTGGGTAATTCCTAATAATTGACATATCTGTTTCATGAGTTTTGACATAAAGGGTGTACCCTGATCTGTCAGTATTTCCTGGGGAAAACCTGTTCGGGAAAAAACTGTGATCATGGCCTGTCCTACTGTTTTTGTTGTCATACTGGATAAGGGAAGGGCTTCGGGGTATCTGGTCGCGTAGTCCACTATAACTAAGATGTAGGTGTGTCCTTTAGAGGAGGGAAGCAGTGGACCAACTAGGTCCATGCCCACCCTTCTAAAAGGGATATCAATAATGGGTAATGGGTATAGCGGGGCTTTTCTGGGCATTCCTGGTTCAGTTAGCTGGCATCTAGGGCATTGAGAGCAATAGTGTCTGATCTGTGCAAAGACCCCGGGCCAAAAAAATCTGCGCATGAGATATTCTTCTGTTTTTTCTCGACCATAATGACCTCCCCCGGGTTGGTTATGGGCTAAAAATAGTACTTGGGCTCGATATGGTGCAGGGACTACTAATTGCTGCTTAGTTTCTCCCGTGGCAGTCGTGGTTATTCGGTAAAGGAGGTTTTTCTTAACAAGAAAATAAGGACCCACCTCATCGGTGATTTCTGATTTGGCCGAGCTCCAGGCGTGTGAAAGGGTAGGATCTTCTCTTTGGCTGGCCCGAAAGGACATTGGTGCGCTGCTAATATCTGCCACTATCTTAGGGTCCCCCTTACTTCCCCGGGTTTCTTGATATCGGGCTTTCTCGCGTCTTTTCTCTTCTCGGTGAGATTCTTCCGGTTGGGAGGGCCTTCAATGGTAGAATTGAAGAAAGGGGCTTCGGTCCACCAGTCTGGGATTGCGGTATGGACACGGGTCTGGTCTAAGAGATTGTAGAATCGTATATAGTCAGTTCCTATAATGCAGTCTTCGATTAATCGGTCCATAACCCCTATTGGGACTAGATCTTGAAATGGACTCCACTCAACTTTGGCCAGTGCAAGGGGATAATTTCCTTTGTCTCTGTGTATACAACAGATAGAGACCCACTGATCTGTGGCCAGGTTATTAAGATTGATTAGATCTTTCCGGATTACCGATTGACTACATCCCGAGTCGATTAACGCAGAGATGGCCTGACCATTTATTCTAACAATGTGTTTAAACTTCTCATTCCCTTTTCCGGTACAGAGCACCCTACGCCGAGTAACCCCAATTTCCATGGGTTCCGGTCCTTCTGTCTTCCTAGGACATACCCTTGCAATATGTCCCCATTCCCCGCAGTGGAAACATTGTGGGGACTGCATAGGGTGATGTTCCCCTGGTTTAGGGAACCGGGATTCTTCCGGAAGATATCTGGGAACGGGCTTTGGTGGAGGTGTGGGAGTTTTCTGGAAGGGACGTGGTGACAAGGGTTTGATTTCTGCGGAGCGATGGTAAGCACAAGCCAAGTCGATAGCGACCTCAGTATCTACCTTTGGGTGTTTCCTGATCCAGTTCTTAGTACTCGGTGGTAAGGAGTCCAAATATTGTTCCAAAATAATAGTCTTGATGACATCCTCCCGTGTTGTCCCTATGGGTCCCAGCCATTTCAAAGCCAAGTCCTTCACCCGAAAATAGAAGGAGCGAGGGTCTTCGTTCGTACTCCATTTTATTTTCCTGAACTTTAACCAATAGTATTCCGTGTCATGGCCTACACGGGCAAGAATACTTTTTTTTATATCTTTGTAAGGGGTGGTGCCGTCAGGATTGGCGGATTGATATGCTGTTTGTAGGAACCCAGTAAGTAGGGGTGCCACATACTGACCCCATCGGTCCTCTGGCCATTGAGCGGATGAGGCTACCCGCTCAAAATTGGTAAAAAAGGAATCCGGGTCCTCGCCTTCCTGGTATTTTTGCAGGACCGAACTAGGGACGTTTGGGTGTACCTTACTGGCCGCTATTGTATCGGTTAACTTTTGTAATGCGGTTTCATGTACCAGTTGATTATTGGCTAAAATTGTAGCCTGACTCTTTAAGGCCGATTGTAAAGCCTCCCGGTCCTCCTTGGCCTCTCTTTGATAAGCTTCCCACACCAACTGCAGATGTCTTTGTCCTTCTGCCAGTTGTTTAATCATGTCCTCAAGAGTTGGAGATTTGCTCATGATATATACAGCTCGTTAGCCTACCAGGGAATCCCTGATCCCACTTCTGACACCACTGTGGTAGGCTAGTGTACACGAGCGTGTATGGAAACAGAGTCGGAGAGGTGACATGCAGGTTTTTTAGTAAAGTTTTTATTCTCTGTTCCAAATTCTAGGGAATTCACTTTGTTCGGTATTTATAATTTTGCTTGTTATACTCGGTTCTTCCTATTGTTCGTACTAATTGGTTTTCTTCTTTTCTTCCTTAGGTTCTCTATCCGGTCTGTCCTGGCGAGGGAATGCGCGGACCTCTCACACGGAATCCGGGAGCATGTAGGAAAGAAAGAAAACGGGTAAGTCCTTCGGTGGGGCTGGGGTGTGGTTACTGTGCTCAAGTGGGGAAAAAGGGAGCAAGCAGGGTGGGTCGGTGAGGTTGTGTCACAGTGGAATGGTTGGGTTATTTTGTGTCTGTACGATTCCCCTCTTCTCTGTGCCTCAGTGACCCTCTTTTCCCTGTCTCCCGCCTCCCTGGTTCCCTTCCCTAGTGCCCGCGGTACCCCGTGACCCTCTTGTCCCTAGGAGGGACCGTACCTTCCAAAGCCACGACCCTCCGGGGTCGTGGCGGGAATCTCGCGTCCTCTGCGTCTCTCCAGTGGCAGCTTTCACCGTCTGTTTATCCGTTCCGTTGGAGGGCTCCTGTGTCTTCGGGGTTGCAGTCTCCGGTCCGATTGCTCCTCGGGTCGGCGTCTTCTCTGTGGTGTTCCGCGCGTTCGAAGCGTTGTCCGTCGTCTTTTCAGCTTCCGTAATCAGGAAGTTGATGCTGCTGCCGCGGCGTAGCGTCCCCTCGTTGCTAGGGAGACGCAACGCCGTATCGAGGGAACTGGCGGAATGATGGCGGATCCGAGGTAAGAAAGACGCGGTCTCCGAGACCCGTCTACAGGGACCTGGTGCACTTCTGAGCCACTCTTTGAAGTCTTCCCCACTTCAAAGACACATTTGGGTATAAAACAGGGCCTCTGCCCTACCACTTCAGACACTTGCTGGAGAAGAAACCTGAACCAGAACTTGCATCCTGCCAAGAAGAACTGCCTGGCTGCTCAAAGGACTCACCTGTCTGCTTTCTACAAAGGAGTGCTGCCTTGCTGTTGGCCTGCTGCCTTGCTGAGCTCTTGTCTGGCTGCAAAAGTGCTCTCCAAGGGCTTGGATAGAGCTTGCCCTCTGTTCCCTGAAGTCTCAGGACCAAAAAGACTTCTCTTTTTCATTTGGAATCTTCGTGCCCTGAGAATTCCGACGCACAGCTTGCTCCGCAGCGAGAAAATAGCCGCACACCGATGCTGATTGGCGCGACACCTTCGGGGCGACCGGAACTTCGACGCACGGCCTCGCAAGGACAACGCCGCCCGACTTCCGGAGGGGAAATCAATGCAACGCTTGCTGTGAGAACGAAACTTCGACGCACAGCCTCCCAGAACGACGCGCAGCCGGAAAACAAGCCGAACAATCCACGCACAGACCCCAGGACATCTGGTAATCCCGCGAACCACAGAAAGAGACTGTCCATGCACCGGAAAACGACGCACGACTTCCCCGCGTGAAAAATAACGACGCAAGTCCGTGTGTGCAGGGGAGAAATCGACGCACACACCATTTTTCCACGTATCTCTTCTTCTGCGGCCCTTTGTGGAGATTTTCCACTTTAAACCAGGTACTTTGTGCTTGAAAGAGACTTTGTTTGCTTTTTGAAGACTTAAGACACTTTGCGGGTCATTCCGACCCTGGCGGTCGGTGGCCGCCAGGGCCACCGACCACGGGAGCACCGGCAACAGGCTGGCGGTGCTCCTACGAGCATTCTGACCGCGGCGGTTTAGCCGCGGTCAGACGCGGAAAGGCAGCGGTCTCCCGCTGACTTTCCGCCGCTCGTAGGAATCCTCCATGGCTGCGGAGCGCGCTCCGCAGCCATGGAGGATTCCGACTCCCCCTCCCGCCATCCAGTTCCTGGCGGTTCTCCCGCCGGGAACCGGATGGCGGGAGGGGGAGTCACGGGGCCCCTGGGGGCCCCTGCCGTGCCCATGCCAATGGCATGGGCACGGCAGGGGCCCCCGTAAGAGGGCCCCTAAAAGTATTTCAGTGTCTGCAAAGCAGACACTGAAATACGCGACGGGTGCAACTGCACCCGTCGCACCTTCCCACTCCGCCGGCTCTATTACGAGCCGGCGTCATCGTGGGAAGGGAGTTTTCCCCTGGGCTGGCGGGCGGTCTTGCGAAGACCGCCCGCCAGCCCAGGGGAAAACTCGGAATACCCTCCGCGGTCTTTCGACCGCGGAGCGGTATTTCGGAGGGGGGAAGTCTGGCGGGCGGCCTCCGCCGCCCGTCAGACTCAGAATTAGGCCCTTTGTGGGTTATTCCAACTTTGGAGGAGGTGTTAATCCGTCCCAAAAGTGACGGAAAAGTGACGGATATACCATCAGCCGTATTACGAGTCCATTATATCCTATGGAACTCGTAATACGGCTGGTGGTATATCCGTCACTTTACCGTCACTTTTGGGACGGATTAACACTCCTCCAAAGTTGGAATAACCCCCTTTATATCACTTTTCAGTGATATTCCTACAAATTCTTATTGCATCTTTTATTGTGTTGATCTACAAATATCCAGATAAATATTCTATATTTTTCTAAACACTGTGGGGGTCATTCTGACCTCGGCGGTAAAAGGCCCTTACCGCTGGTCAGAAGACCGCCATCATACCGCCGCGGCCGCGGTAAACCGCCACGGTCATTCTGACCTCCAACTGCCAAACCGCCGAAAACCCGACATCCACGGAAGGCCGCCTCATCAGCGGGCAGCGAAAAACTGGAGATGACCAAACCTCCACCGCCACGCCAACACAAACACGCCCATGCCATTACGACCCACGAATCCACGTGGCGGTCTTTCAACCGTGGTATTCCATTGGCGGTACACACCGCCGCGCTCAAAATACACACACCTTTACAAAACACAGCCACATTGGACAATTCGAAATACACACACCTGATACACATACACACACCACTCCCACACACCCATTACAATATAAAACACACACCCACATCACCCACAAACCCCCACATATCAAAATTCTGAGAGAAGGCGCAATACACAGATAGAGAGCACAGGGAACGCAAACCACAACACACACAGGAACCCAACATCATCAACCACACCACATCTACGCACACATCACCACACACCACCACTCACATCACCACAAACACCACCCCACACCTCATCCACACCACCCCATGGCACCCCAAAGACACCCCAGGTTTTCGGACCAAGAACTCAGGGTCATGGTGGAGGAAATAATAAGGGTAGAGCCCCAGCTCTTCGGCACACAGGTGCAACACACCACAATAGCCAGGAAGGCGGAGCTATGGCAAAGGATCGTCGACAGGGTCAACGCTGTGGGACAGCATCCCAGAAACCGGGAAGACATCCGAAAGCGCTGGAACGACCTACGGGGGAAGGTACGGTCGATGGTCTCAAGACACAACATCGCTGTGCAGAAGACTGGCGGCGGACCCCCACCCACTCCACCCGAATTCACAGCATGGGAGCAAGAAGGTCTTGAACATCCTGCATCCTGCGGGCCTCGCTGGAGTAGGTGGAGGAATGGACTCTGGTAAGTCTAATCTCAACTACTCCCCCCCCCAACCACCAGCATGCCAACCCACACCCCCACCCTCACCCCTAACCCCCAGCACACATCCTCCCTGCCAATGTCTCACCAGCACAACCCACCCAACCCAAAACCAAACCCTGAATGCCAACACAAACCATGGACACCCATCACCTATGCATGACCACTGCACATACCCATCCCCCCCCACAAACCACCCTCACAACTCCTCCCACAAGGGAATGCCAGCACTGGGGGACAAGGGCACCCACAAATCGCACTCCATGGAACACACAGAAGCAATAACCATACTCTTTTACCCCTGCAGGGCCCGAACGCCAACACACCGGCCAGGAGGGTCCAGATTTGTCCATCCCACCCCCAGAACAGGCCCCCAGTGAGGACAGCAGCTCTGTTGACCTAGAACCTGATGACCAGCCCGGACCATCAGGGACCTCTGGACAGTCGGTTCCCCACACACAGACACAGGCCACAGCAGACCTAACCCCCTCTTGGAATATCAGCACAGCTCCCACCCAGCGGGCCCATGCCTCTGTCTCCAGGACAGGTCAATCAGCGGTGTGTCCGCCACTACAGGGAACTCAGGCTGACCCAACACCCCAACAACAACAGGGACCTGGGGGCAGTGGTAGTGGGCACACCGTCCAGGGGACAGAGGCCCGGGGAAACAGGGCAACTGGGAGGGCTGCAGTGCGACAGGGGGGGGAGGACAGGCACAGGGAACCGACTCTCCAAGAGGCCCTCACCACCATCATGGGAGCATACCACCACTCCCAGGAGACGATGGCGACGGTACTGGCCAGGTTCCAGGAGATCCAGGCACAGCAGGAGGAACGGTACATGGGGTTCAGAGAGGAGCTCAGGAACATCGTCCTGGCCCTCAACCCTGTCACCAGCCTGGACCAGGAACAGCCTACCACCTCCGCCGGCTCTAGTGGACAGGAGGCCCCCACACAACGACAGGCCACCAGAACCCCACCTCCTGCTAAAGATCAACCACCCCGCAAGAGGAACCTGAGATCACAAAGGAAGACAGAGTAGGATGCCAAGACCCCCGCCAGCATAAGATACCCCCTGATGTCATTCCACTGTCCCACATTGTCACCCTGTCCAACCTTGAACTGCCCCTGCTCCATCCTTCCACAGGCATATGGACAATGCACCTGTGCGACTGAGAACTGGACTCTGCCATGGACATTACTCCACCCCCACCTATCACCGTTTTACTATCATGGACCTATATGTAGCACTTAAAATAAATCACTAATTGCACTTCAAATGTCATGAGTCTGCTTGTTTTCTTAACAAATGTATTACACATAACGGTTCAAAAATGTTCAGTTACATTGTGATGACAACATACCAATGTCAATGTGCTTTACTCCATGGGCAAACAAAGCAGAAGTCGCGCAGTGGGTCATACAGCTCTGAAAAGGGAAGGGAAAGTCACAATTCAGTTTAAAGGAACTGGGGGGAAACACAGAAAGTAGAGATGCAGGAGGCCTGAAGTAAATGTAAAATGGCGTGGGGGATTATTACCTGTGTGCTACTGAAAATACTGTTCTATAACTGTGTCCCTGTTGTCCGTGTTGTCCCCGTCATCTTCCTCCTCTTCACTCTCCACAGGCTCCACAGCTGCTACAACACCACCATCTGGACCATCCTCCTGCAGGAAAGGCACCTGGCGTCGCAATGCAAGATTGTGAAGCATACAGCAGGCCACGATGATCTGGCACACCTTCTTTGGTGAGTACATTAGGGATCCACCTGTCATATGCAGGCACCTAAACCTGGCCTTCAGGAGGCTGAAGGTCCTTTCTATGATCCTCCTAGATCGCCCATGGGCCTCATTGTACCGTTCCTCTGCCCTGGTCCGGGGATTCCTCACTGGGGTCAGTAGCCACGGCAGGTTGGGGTAACCAGAGTGACCTATTAGCCACACACGTTGTCTCTGTAGCTGTTCCATCACATAGGGGATGCTGCTATTTCGCATAACATACGCGTCATGCACTGACCCAGGGAACTTGGCATTTACATGGGAGATGTACTGGTCAGCCAAACAGACCACCTGCACATTCATAGAATGGTAATTTTTTCTGTTTCTGTACACCTGCTCATCGTCTTTTGGGGGTACTAAGGCCACATGGGTCCCATCAATGGCACCAATGATGTTGGGGATATGTCCAAGGGCATAGAAATCACCCTTCACAGTGGCCAAATCACCCTCCTCAGGGAAAACAATGTAGCCCCACATGTATTTCGTCAGGGCAGACAACACTCTGGACAAAATCTTTGAAAACATAGGCTGAGACATCCCCGATGACATGGCCACTGTTGTCTGAAAAGACCCACTTGCCAAAAAATGGAGGACTGACAGAACCTGCACCAGAGGGGGAATTCCTGTGGGTTGGCGGATGGGGGACATCAGTGCTGGCTCCAGCTGGGCACACAGTTCATGTATAGTGGCTCGGTCAAGTCGGTATCGCAGTATTATATGACGTTCCTCCATTGTCGACAGGTCCACCAGCGGTCGGTACACGGGAGGATTCCTCCTTCTCCTCGCAAGTCCCAGCAGACGGTGCCTAGGAAGGAGAACATGGAGTACAGAGTCAAGCAACCCACAGGTACGTAACTACAGCTTGCACAGTACACGAATCGCTATGCATTGAATGGCTTGTATGAGTGGCAATGCAAGGCCTAGGCCTGTGTGACGCAGTAGAAATTAAGCCATGTGGGCCCTTGAAATGGCGGCTGCCTGTCCTGAGAAGTGTGACAGTGGGATGTGAGGTCAATGCGCTGGCGTGGCACACCGTGGCGGTCGAAGACCGCGGCGCCAAGCCGCATTGGTTAACATTGAACCCTATGGGTTTCAGGAGCCAATGACGAGGTGCGTCGGCGGTCGCGGTACGCACCGCCGCGGGCGTGACCGCCATTTACTATCTGATTAATCACTCGAGACCTGATCATCCACAGGAGAGGACCTATACTGCAAGTGCTGCTGTGAACTCGGTCTGGAAGAGACAATGGCTGCTGCGACTGGGGAAAGGGCCCATGCCTTCACTTCAGAAGAGTTGGAGAAACTTGTGGATGGGGTCCTCCCCCAGTATGCGCTACTCTACGGTCCTCCAGACCAACAGGTAAGTACACTGGGTGCACGTTGAATGGGCTATGCCTGGGTTTTGGATGGTGGATGTAAGATGGTGGGGTGGGGAGAGAATGAGGAGTGCAAGTGCAAGGCACGACAGATGAGAGCATGTGCCACATGGCAAGGTTGGGGGGGGGGCAATCAAATCTAACATGCAGAGAATTAATGATATTTACTTTTCCACCCTGTACATGTCAAATAGGTCAGCGCCCATCAGAAAGTCGACATTTGGCGTGCCATCGCCAAGGACGTCCGGGACCTGGGGGTCCACAACAGACGGGGCACCCACTGCCGAAAGAGGTGGGAGGATATCCGCCGCGGGACCAGGAAGACCGCCGAGTCTCTGCTGGGGATGGCCTCCCAACGTAGGAGGGGTGCCAGCAGACAATTGATGTCCCGGATCCTGGCGGTGGCCTACCCCGATTTGGATGGGCGCGTGAGGACATCACAGCAGACACAAGGGGGTGAGTACCAGTACATTCAGCTATCTTTACACGCAGTGGAGGCGTCTGGGTGGGGGAGGAGGGCTGTGGGTGACATTAGGCCAGGGCGCTTTCTGTAGTGTAGTCCCCTCCTTTAGGCATGGCCCTGTGCCCCCGCCCCCAACCTCTGTAGGGTGCCAAGTACAGCAATCGATGGACCAGCATTACCCATGTGCGCATTTGTTGTCCATTGACCTGTTGGCCTAGTCACAAGTACTGAGTAGTGTACCCCGATTGCGCGGCGTAGTGCATGAGGCTACTGTATCTGTCCTCTCCGCCAACGGTGTTGACAATGCATGCACTCAACCTGTCTTTATGTCTCCCCCCACCCTTTTTCTTTATCTTCTTGTGCATGTGTGCATTAGCATCATCAGGCGGAGGAGAATTGGCATCGGAGCACGAGGGAGCTGCAACTCACAAGGCCCCGGTGGGCCATGGTACAGACACCGAGGTCACCAGTGATACGGAGGGCGAGGGGAGCTTCACAACTGGGACCCGTGGTGACACCAGCGACACCGACACGTCCTCGGATGGGAGCTCCCTAGCGGTGGCGGCAAAATCCGGGACCCCCGCCTCAACAGGTACAGCCGCCACCCAGCGCACCAGCTCCGCCCTCCCAGCAGCCCCTCAGCCTTCGCTCCGTGCCCGCTCGCCCAAGAAGGCGGGCATCTCCTTCGCCCCAGGCACCTCAGGCCCTGCCCCTGTTACCCCTGCTGCCCTCAGTGAGGAGGTCATTGACCTCCTACAGACTATCATTGTTGGGCAGTCTACCCTTTTGAATGCCATCCAGGGGGTAGAGAGGGAGGTGCATCGGAGCAATGCATACCTGGAGGGCATTCATTCGGGTCAGGCTGCCCATCAACGATCGTTCACTGCTCTGGCCTCAGCACTGACGGCAGCCATTGTCCCTGTTTCCAGCCTCCCTCTACTAACTGCCTCCACCCTGTCTCTGTCTCCTGTTCCTCAGCCTATCCCATCCACACCATCTGACCAGCCTGCACACACCTCAACACCCAAGGGCAGCTCATCCAGACATAAGCACCACAGATCCCACAAGCATTCACCCAAGCAACACCCAGATGCAGACATGGCAACAGTCACTACCACCTCTGTGTCCCCCTCCTCCTCGTCTCCCTCCTCCCTCCCTGTGACGTCTCCACTCACACCTGCATGCAAACCACCATCAGCCAGTACTTCCACCACCAGCACACCCTCCAGTACAGTCCGCACACGTGCAGTCACCACCCCACTGCCATTTACACGTCCCCTGTGTCCTCTCCCACTGTATCTGTCACCCCCTCTTCCAAGACACACTAACGCAGGCAGCCACCCACCCAACAGCCAACCACCTCACCACAGCCTACGTCACAAGCACCTGCACCCACAGACAGCACACCTGACTCTCCTACAACCACATCCTCTTCCTCCACTCCCATAACCACTAAACCTACCCTTTACCTTGGTCCTAAAAAACTTTACCTCTCCACAGTTAACCTCTTTGCCCCACCTGACCCACCCCCTCCATCTGGGAAGAGTCCCAAGAGCACCTCAGCCACCACCAGCCCTGCTTCAAGTCTCAACATTGTGCATGGGTTTTGGAGTCCACCCTTTCCCAGCACTGACACTTCGGCCAGCAGCAAGGGGACAGCCAGCCCCCTCCCTGGTAAGAGGACCCGTAAAGTCAAGGGCCGCCGCGAGAAGGCTGACACGGCTGCCCCCAAGGAGCAATGTCCTGGGCCGTCACCTGCCACAACATCCAGGGGAGGCAAGGGCCAGAAAGCCTCATCTAAGGAGGGCAAGGGCAGCAGGGCGGAGAAGTCAGCCAGCAGGGGCGCGGACCAGGAGGGCCCCACAAGCCCCATCCCGGGTGTGACGGAGGACACCCACGGGCCCGGGACTCCGTCACAGAAGGGTCCAGCAACTGGACGGTCGGAGGGCGACTAAGCAGGGAGTCCTGGCCAGGTCAGGCTCCCTTGAAAGACACGACAAGCACCGCTGAAGAGGGCCCCGCAGTGAAGATAGGCATCGCTGAAGAG
The DNA here is from genome assembly GCF_031143425.1 of Pleurodeles waltl. NCBI lineage: Eukaryota > Metazoa > Chordata > Amphibia > Caudata > Salamandridae > Pleurodeles > Pleurodeles waltl. The sequence goes on along the minus strand of NC_090449.1, from coordinate 353,991,312 downwards.
GGCCCCGCTGTGCAGAAGGGCACCGCTGAAGAGGGCCCCGCCGTGAAGATAGGCACCACTGAACAGGGCCCCGCCGTGCAGAAGGGCACCGCTGAACAGGGCCCCGCCAAGACAGGCAGCGCTGAACATGGCCCCGCCATCTCAAGCACCGCTCCGCTGGGCCCTGCCGTCTCAAGCACCGCTCCGCTGGGCCCTGCCGTCTCAAGCACCGCTCCGCTGGGCCCCGCCGTCTCAAGCACCGCTCCGCTGGGCCCTTCCTGTCAAGCACCGCTCCGCTGGGCCCTGCCGTCTCAAGCACCGCTCCGCTAGGCCCTGCCGTCTCAAGCACCGCTCCGCTGGGCCCTTCCTGTCAAGCACCGCTCCGCTGGGCCCTTCCTGTCAAGCACCGCTCCGCTGGGCCCTGCCGTCTCAAGCACCGCTCCGCTGGGCCCTGCCGTCTCAAGCACCGCTCCGCTGGGCCCTTCCTGTCAAGCACCGCTCCGCTGGGCCCTGCCGTCTCAAGCACCGCTCCGCTGGGCCCTGCCGTCTCAACCACCGCTGGCCCATTGACAGTGCCGGATCCGTGTCGAGCTAGTGTTCATGCTGCACTCTGGGCACGATGCCTCCTCCAATACCTGTGGAGTCTGTATTCCACCTGATGGCCTATGTGTCTGCACTCCCCAGGATGGCACAGTGGCCAGCCCACCCACTGTAGAGACTTGAGAGACTGTGGCTTTGCACTCCCCAGGATGGCACAGTGGGCAGCCCACCCACTGTAGAGACTTGAGAGACTGTGGCTTTGCACTCCCCAGGATGGCACAGTGGGCAGCCCACCCACTGTAGAGACTTGAGAGACTGTGGCTTTGCACTCCCCAGGATGGAACAGTGGCCATGGTGGACCCTTCGTGGATCTGGCGTCGTGGACTCATGTGGCTGAGGTGACCCCCTTTCCCTTCCCCCTGAGGTGCCTGTAGTTTTGTCATCTGATGCCCCAGCAGTGTTCTCTCCAACGGACTCAGGTCTCCTGTGTGGGCTTTGCCCGTGTGTTGATACACTTTGGCCCACGGACAGTGGAAATTTAAGTGACTGTGCAGGACTTATTGCCTATATTTATCGGTTTCGCAATGTTCTTACTTGATTTTGTTACATTTCTTTTTGCTATTTTACCATGACGTCAACAAACCGATTTTTTAGATAAATTTTGTTTCTCACTTTAATTATGTCTTTGCATCATTCCGGTGGGTTTGGGTGGTGTCACTGTGACTTGGTGCTCTGCATTGGTGTGTAGATAGTTTGGGTGGGGGGGGTCGCATATGTGTGTGCCCGTAACCTTTCCTCCTCCCCCCTCCCCTGTGTCGTAGGTGCAGTACTCACCGTTGTCTTCTGCGCCGGAGTTCGTACTCATGGTAGAGGAGCAGGTAGACAATAGCTGGTAGGATGTTTAATTCGGGTTCCATGCTGTTCTCTGTCCTCGTAGAGTGCATGGAGGTGAGCGTTTTCCCGTTCGTAGTCTGTTTCCGCCGTGTTTTTATCGGCGGGGCTCCCGCCCCGGAAAAGGTGGCGGATTGGTGAGTTGTGATAGGGTGGGCGGTACATTGTCTGCCGCCTGCCTGTTGGCGGTGACCGCCGCGCTGTTTGTCTGTCCCGCCGTGGCGGTCGGAGTGTTAAGTTGGCGGGCTGTGTTGGCGGTTCCCGCCAGGGTCAGAATTCCATTTTTTGGACCGCCAGCCTGTTGACGGGTTGGCCGCCGCTTTAACACCGACCGCCAGGGTTGGAATGACCCCCTGTGTGGTGTATTTTTGTGGTGCTATATGGTGTTATTGTATGATTTATTGCACAAATACTTTTCACATTGCCTTCTAAGTTATGCCTGACTGCTCGTGCCAAGCTACCAGAGGGTGGGCACAGGATAATTTGGATTGTGTGTGACTTACCCTGACTAGAGTGAGGGTTCTTGCTTGGACAGAGGGCAACCTGACTGCCAACCAAAAACCCCATCTCTAACAGTCATCTTAGATGAATTTCTAAAAAAAAAAAGAAAAACAAAGAAAAGCTTAAAACAAATATGTGCCACTATATACAGGTTTTCTTTTAAAAATAACAATGTATGCATTTACTTGGTCATTTTATATATTTTTTGTAATAATGTAGAATTATAATTTGAAAATAATGTTTTACTGTGTATGTAGGTGACTTTTGAGGTAATTAGTTGAGTGAAATATGTGTATGTATGCAACATTTTATTTTGGACTATGTATCAAACGTCATTAAATTATTCACATTGTTGCCATGTTAAATGTATGTGTATTTACACATGCAGCTAAATTAAATTTTACTGAAATGTGTCCATCCTAATGTGTGTGTACCTATTTCATTTTCACATTGTACTCATTTTGCCAATATGTTTATCATTCCCCCCAGGAAAGATGGAGAAGAATATTGCAACTTAACAAACATGTACACAAACCATGTCCTGATCTAGAGACCTTTCAGGAAAGACATATAATTAAGAAGCACAGGCAGAACTGTATTACCATAGAGTCTTTGTCACAACAATTTGAGCCTGAACTTTTGCGAGACATCACAACTCAGACAAACTTCTCACCTACATTATGACAGTTTTAAACTCATGACGTGATACCAAAGACTACCAAGGATTGAAAGGTCTTCAAGAAAACACTCTCATCTTGGTGATCTTGAAAACTTGTGGATAGTAGACAATGAGATTTTACTATTGATGCAAGTCAGGTTACACCAAGTTCAAATAGTGCATTTGTGTGCAAGAAAAATGTTTAAGAAAACTTGCCTCTAATTAGATATTACAGCCTAATGCTGGGGATTCATATAAAGGTACAATTTAGTAAGACACCAGAGCTTAGTTGTTACACTTGAAGAAGAGATACATGAAGTTGAATGTGCTTATGAATGTTTTGAAATGAATAATTGCAAGACTTGATATGAACAATTAGAGAATATGTAATTTGATCACTGAATATGGGGTGCTATTAACATTAAAGATCTTTACGTGACAAATAATGAGATTGAAAATGGAAAAGTAATTAAAGGGACTATAGTACTGACCATTGCTAAAGTGTGGCAATGAGAAAAATAGTGGGTGTGTTAGAAATTGGGTTACTTGCGGACTAGGACGTGAGCCCTGGTAAAGCAGGAACCATGATCATATTCAGTGAAAGGGACAAGCAACCCCAAATTAATTTGTGTTCAACACCCTTTTTTTTCGTGGCACAGAGCAGGCAGACATAACATAAAGACAATGTGTAAAGTATTTTTGCAAAATGTCAGACAGTGAACCGGTGAAAACACCACGCAAAACAATTCCTCACCAGATTAGAAAGTTAGAGTGGAATTTAATAAATGAAACAAGGCCAAAACAACCAGAATCCAATCAATAGAACCAGAGTTATGAATCTATAAAGAATAAACTGTAATATAGCGGCTGAAAGTATAAAGCTCCAACTGGTGCTATCTGGTCAGTCTGAACCTGGTTAATGTCAAAATTTCAGGCTGACCATGATGGAGTGCGGGTCGACTACAGTCCCATATTAGTCCTGCTGAAGTTTTACCTTCTCATGTTTGTGCCAAGAGTCCAATTCAATTTGGAAAAGGTCACAAGGCGCATCAAAAGCGTAGAGATGCAGTGGTCACCTCGGCACAAACAACAGGCCTGTCATTGTAGAAAGTGGGCTGAAGCTGTGTGTTGGCGTTCCCCCCATGGGATGTCAGTGCTGCTGTGGGAAGATACAGCCAGGCGGTGGCTTGTGCTGACTTTTGGTACAAACTGCGCAATTGTGGTGTGAACTGGCTTGTTCATGGTTGCATAGAGCCCAAAAGTCTGATTTCAAGAGCTCGAGAGTCACTTCAAGGGTCCAGGAGCTGAGACGCACTACTTGGGGGTCACAAATTTGCTCCACGAGCTGTTGAGGAGCTTTTTATGTCCCTCAAGTTCAGATCAGGAGGCCAGGAGACTAGCCCTCTGAGTCACTCTGGGATCCTGGGTTCAAGATGAAGCTGCAGGTCCAGTTGTTCTACCCAGGCAGTAGGACATCAGTTCAGCACAGCAGGGAAGTAGGTACTTTAGAGCAGCAGTGCAGCAGAGTGGAAGTCCTTGTAGCAGTGCAGCAGTCCTTCTTCATGGCAGAGTATCCAAGTATACTGAAGTGGTAATGTCTAAGCTCCTTCTTTTATATACAGTTGTGTCTTTGAAGTAGGGAGAAACATTTAGAGGCACAGCTTTGAAGTGTACAGATGCCTTGCCGTCCCTGTCCTGGCTCCCGACTACCTCCACAGGGTATGCAGCCCTTTGTGTGGTGACTTGACACAACTTCTTCAGGTGTAAGTAAGGCTGGGCCCAGCTCCTCCCTCCCATCCTGCCAGTGATGTTCCATCTAGTCACACCTATGCTCACATTGTGTGTGGCTGTCTACTGCCAACTACACCCAGTCGTGTCCAGACACAGGTTGCAGGCATCAAATGGTTAAGGCAGAAAATGCCAACTTTCTAAAAGTACCATTTTCAGAATTGTAATTTAAAATCCGTCTTCACCATGAGTTAGGATTTTAAATTAGGATTCCAGAGACATCAAACATGAACCAATTATCTCTTCTCTTTAGGACATTATACTTATAAAATGTTATAAGGCAACTCCAGTGTTATCCTATGGGAGAAATAGGCTCTGTCAGCAATAAAAAACAAATTTAAGAGTTTTTCACTACCGGGACAAGTAAAACCTAATGTTGGGGCTGTTTTTAACTTCAGAGATGGGGACTGCTGGTCCAGTCACCAAAGAGTCTCATGCAGTGTGTTTGGGGTCCACGGAGGTGAAGAAAAGACTTAGTGACACTCCCGCAGATGTGGTCTTGTAAGAGCGCAATGGCCATGTTGTGTGCTATGGGCTACTTCAACCGTACCCGAAAATAATACAACGCTTGGCATTCTTGCTTCCCGGCATCCAAGCTTGTTTCCACTTCGTGATAATTGGCATCCACGGGCAGCTCTGCTTCAGTTCCTTATTGGCTGCTCCTCAGCTTCATGGGCAGTATTTTGTCTTCAGGATTTCTGTAAGGGACAACCGGGAACATCTTAGCATCTAACAGGCAGTAACAGTGCGTGCTCGCCTAGTGTTATTCTTACCTGCTCAGTGTTTCTTATTTTGGGGGCGTGCTGCATGACCCTGGCATGATTCATGTCTCAACTTTGGTTAAACCTGTAAAACTAAACAAACAACATGAGAGGGAATTCGCAAAATGAAACACCAGCTCTTGCCCAGCGAGTAGATGCATTACAGTGACAAGTTAGGGTAGAATCTCTGATGGAGGTATTGGCTAGAAATTCAAACCTGCTAGCTTGTCTTTTCCACAATCTTTTCCTTCAGGAAGCACTGCTGCAGGAGGGACCTCAGTTATTCATGTTACCACACATCCCGCTGTGCCTCTAGCCCCACCTGAGAGATTTACTGGGGAGTCTCTGAAATTTGCAACCTTCATTAATCAATGCTAACTCCATTTTAGGTGTAAACCAACATATTTTCCTAACAAACAATCTAAAGTTGCCTTCATATTATCATATGTAGAAGGGACTGCAGCTTCTTGATCTATCCCATTAGTAGAACGTCATGATCCTATTTCATCAAGCTATATTGCATTTAAAAAAGAAATGAAAACGCTCTTTGAGCAACATACATTTATGCAATAAGTGAATTCAGATCTTTTAAATTTAAAACAGGGTAGCAGGGATCTGTTAACCTATATCACAAATTTTAATAGGCTTGCCTATTACATTAAAGGATGGCGTTGAAGTCAGTAGAGTTCATTGTTTTATCGAGGTTTGAGGGATGAACTAAAGATTGTTTTAGCACAAGTAGTAAATCCTCAAAAGTCATGTAATGACGTGATAGATTTAGTTGTAAAGATGACTCTTTGGTTATCAGAAAGGAGGTCTGATTGTGGGCGTGAAGATGCTAAGGTGATAGTTATTAGGTAGAAGAAGGTGAAACCTGGAAAGTCAACAGACAGTCCAGAGCCTATGCAAATAGGTGGCATCAAGGGATTGTTAGAAATGGGGTTTCTGGTTGGCTAGGGTATGCACCTCAGCCTGGCAGAACCTACCCACTCTAGTCAGGGCTTGGGAGTTACACGTCCAAGATAACTCCTGCTCACCTCCTTGGTACCTTGGCACGAGTAGTCAGGCTTACCTGGAGGCAATGTGTAAAGCGTTTGCACAACACCCCACACACATGACGCAAAATGTACACCACAAAGTAAACACAACACAGAGCTATGTAAAAATAATCTGTATTGCACAAAACATAATTAGACCAACATTACACGTGAATAGTACCCTGCTACCTTAGCAGTTGTCAGAATGTTACACAAGTTACTAATACTCTGCAGGAATATGCAGTTGTCACATTAGAACACGTAAGTACTCAGGATTCTGCAACATAAGCAGTAGTCAGGAATTATAGTAAAAGGTATATGCACTTGTCATGAACAATTCCTAAATACCCATAAAAGGAACATTAGAGATTATACCACAAGTCATATAAATATATATCAGCTAGACATGCCTAAAGAAGGAACATTAGCACATATATGCATAACCAGTAAACAGGTAGGAAATAGTAAAAAGCTGTAAGTCTGTATTAGGCTCCTAGAGCCTAGTTTTCCTAAAGGGTACCTGGTTCCTGGTAGAAGTGGGCACTTCCAGTGCCTTAAGGGGAGTGTAGGGTGCCCCCGGCACTCCGGCGTGCAAAACAGGGAGCCACACGATGTTTTGGAGTGAAGAGGGGCGGTAGGCACCCTCTCCTCATGAACGGGCCCCTCCGGGGGCCTCCCGTTCGGGGTGGGGGCCTGCCTCCGCACACCCTGTCCATGGGGTGGGGACCGAGTGCGGCCCACTAAACAATGCTGGGGCCAAAGTGGGAAGGGACCTCCGTCGAGGTCTCCCTTCTTGATTCGTGCTGAAACGAAATGCCCCCGTAAAAGGAAAGGAGCGTCCTGCTCCTGGCGGAGTGACCGGGGCAGGGGGCGCTCCCTGCGCCTTCCCCGAGTCCTGCCTTCTGTAAGGGATGACTCTCGGACCCCTCCGGGGGCCCGAGGAAACACTCGCCCGCACCCGATGTGGTGCGTGAGTGAAGGAAGCCTCTCCCGAGCCGCCGGGAGGCTTTCTCTGAAATGGAAGGTGGCTGGTGCCCCGAGAGCGCTCCCGGAACCGGGAGGTGCCTCGGGGGCACTGAGAGGAGCACGCTTGCTCTGATTCTTTTGTTAATGTGCCCCGGGGGCAATAGAACCAGCGTGGACCCTGCGCTGAAGTCAAATCAAAAGCCCGGGTTGTGGCGGTGATCTTGGGGAGCAGATCACAGCGCTTTTTACAGCGCTAAAGGCACATTTGCAGCCTGGGCTGCGGCGGTGATCTTTTCCAGCAACTTTAAGAGAAGAGCGTTTTTCCCAAAGCGCTTAAGCAAATGCTGGAGAGATCAGTGCAGGGGTCAGGGGCACAGCACCCTGCCCCTGGGTGCAATCAGAAGTCAAAGGAAGCACAGGGCAGGAGGGCCCAACTACAGACCAGCACAAGGGATGCAGATGGTGGTAGTTCCTCCTATTGACCAGGCAGGTCACAGGTCAGCACTACAGCAGCAGTCCAAGGTGGTTTCCTGGTGAGTCCATACATCAGCGTTCTGTGTCCAGTTTCCAGTTACAAGAATGTTCAAATTGTGGGGAAAATTCCTAAATACTTATAGTCAGTTCTTACAGTGTTTTTCAATGGTAGGGAGAGGAGGTTCCAGCCAGTTCCAACTGGTTTTGGGAGTGCCCCCTCTCTCCTTTCAGCACAGGCTCCAACCATCAGTGGGGCGTTAACGACCCTATTGTGTGAGGCCAGGGCACAGTCTTTACAAATGCAGGTGTACCCCGCCTCCCCCTTCTCTCAGCCCAGGAAGGCTTTACAATATGTAGATGCACCTCTGTGTCACCTCCACCCTCCCTGTGTTCAGGCTGTCTGAGAAGTATGCACAAAGCCCCAACTCTCAGTCTGCCCAGACGTTGATTGGAGACAAGCTGCAAAACACCAAAGTCATAAGCACAGATAAATGTGCACTTTCTAGAAGTGGCATTTCTGTGAGATTAATAAAAAATACACCTACACTAGTGTAGTGCTTTCCTCTTAGCTAGTTTCTAAGCACTAACATAACACAACAGAAATGCACTTCTGAGGTCAAAGAAGACTTTTATTGTTGTTAATTCTTCCCCAACCACAATATTTATGAATGACGAATTAGTAGCTTTCAAGTCCGCGTTAATCAAACAAAATATATCAGTTTGCAATATACACAGCAGGTTATATTTATAAGATATTGAATGCAAAGCAAAACAAATACTTCACCGTGTGGGAACTATCTACAGCTTCATCTTTCTAAGGTCTGCAAGCTGATGACCCCTGTCAGCCGCGAGAAAGAGAGATTCATCTACCCACACAGGATTGCTGGCAGCTGGCGCCAAGCTCCAGCACGAGGTCCGGCAGATTCGAATCTGACTCTCTGCAGCCTGTTACATTCGTTACAAAGGTGTGCCCCCTCCTCTCAGACCTGGGAAACTGAGCAAGCCTTTTGGAGACTGGCCAGGTCTCCAAGACTACTCCTGTTCCCAAGCTCAAGCGAAGAAAAAACAACACCCATGTACTCTCTCTTATCATGTCTAGTCTACTGTGAGAAAAACATCTTGGTTCTCTGGTGCAAAAACACAGCTTGGAAAAATACAGCTTGGGTTCTCAACTGCAATGTCTAACTCCACGTTAAAGGCAATAGGCAGCTAACCTAGATATCAAATGCAATGTCATGTTAAAGGCAATAGGCAGCTAACCTAAATATCAAATGCAATGTCTAGTGTCATGTCAAAGCCAATAGGCATCTAAGCTGAATACAAAATGCAATGTATAATATCATGTCAAAGCCAATAGGCAGTTAAGCTGAATACAAAATGTAATGTATAATATCATGTCAAAGCCAATAGGCAGAATATCTAATAGCATGTCAAAGTCAATAGGCAGCTAAACTGAATACATCATGTCAAAGCCAATAGGAATGCAATGTCAAAGCCAATAGGCGGCTAGACTGGATACAGCATGTCAAAGCCAATAGGCAGAATACAGAATGTAATGACTAATGCAATGTCAAAGCCCATAGGCGGCTAAACTGAATACAGAAAGTAATGGCTAATGCCATGTCAAAGCCCATAGGCGGCTAAACTGAACAAAACATACCATGTGCTACTGGTGAACATTGAGCAACTAATATGCGCAGTGGTGAAACACAAAGTCATTGGTCAAAACAAAATTTAACAAATGGCAGTACATTCCGCCCTTTGACCAATGAATTTTTGTTTCACATATCTCTTGTTTCAAACAAAAACAAAAAACATCAGCACAAAACAAAAACAAAAAACATTATCAGCAAGTCAAAGCAATCCCTGTAAAGCAATAGAAGTGAATTAACACATTGATCTCATAACCTTTCACATCAGATACATCTATACAGAAAAGACTGGGCAATTTTTATACTCTGAGTGAGTCTCTAATTCAACAGTGTTAGCAATTTGATGTGGCATGAGTTCTACTCATGTCAAGATGCACGGTCCACCTGAAAGGTTTGCTGGAAGGTAAGCAAAAGTCAGAGTTCCATACGAGAGGGAAAAAAAAAAAAACAGCTTAGTTCCAGTGGAAGAATGCAATCAAACAAGTTGAACTTGAACTGAAGGCGCAGTTTGCGCAAAATGGATCCATGGTGCTGGCACTTAACTCAGCCAGGTTCAGGTTGGGGATTCGGTCCCTTCCCCGACCCCACACGCACACACTGGAAGGGGGACCACACAGCACACTCAGGGACAGTGGCGAAACGTGGTAGGATCTGCAAAAGAAACAAGTATGACTTTTCTTGCAAATAACATTTTTCATTTAAACTGCACCCTTCCTCTTTCTTTCCCTGTTTTATAATCAGCAGGACGTTTTTGGGGCCCTTTGTTATATTCTCTGCAGGTTCTGGAGGGTCACTTGGGGCTTCAGCCCACACATCAGCACTGAGGTTTTTATCTGCTGCGCCACAGCTTTCCTTTTCTTGCACTGTCAGAAGGGCTGGGGCAGACTCCTTCTTTACCAAACCTCCATTCACTGCATTTTTGCCAATTTGGGCCATTCTGTCTCCAATTTGTATGAATGAATCAGATTCTTTTCTAGGTATCAGCATAATTTCGATTTTTCCTTGGTAATTTGCAGCAATCACTCTCCCTAAAACCTGATCACTTTCCCATTCCTGTCCTGGTAACTTTCCTCTCCCCAACTGCTCTGTCACTGCTTGCATGACAGATTGCTTTTGTGCGTGCTGCACAGTTTTTATCAAAACTAGGGGAATGTGCATCTCTCTCATCTCTGCCCACCTGTAGGTGGCTTTTTCTCTCAGCTGTTCACATTTCTGGGGCACCCACTTAGCCATCCCCACTAAGGCAGAATTCTGGGTGAACACTTCTCTCTCTGAATTTTTCTCATTAACATCTGCAAGGTAATTGAACCAGTTAGGTGCTAAAACATTAGCAATGGACCAAAAATCAGCGTAAAAATGACACATCTCACGTAGCTCTTGCTTTAAAATCTGACACACATTATACAACGCTGTTCCTTCTAATGTGCCAGAAAACAACATTTCAGTCAATGAATCATTAGTAAAACAAACATGCTTTTTATCTTCAGTGGACACGAATTCAAATGGTGCACACAATTTCATTGGTAACTCTTTTACCTGTGGTACTCTAGCCCTGTCTTGCAAGTACCAGATCCATTGTATGATTCTAGCTAGGGGCACTATTTTCTTTCCTTGTTCTTGATTTACATAAGTATTTTCCTCTTGCACTGCGCAGAAACCTAAAGTCTGCATTATTTCATTTGCCAAATCACAAGCGCGCAGCTGCATATAATTTTTCACAGTGACCATATACAAAAGTGTTAGGATTTCACTCAAATGAGAGCTATTCTTTTTCCAAAAATAAAACAAGCTAATGAAACTCGGTGTCTCTTTCTCTAAAATCCTTCTTTTTACTTGTGCATTTTGCAACGGTAACTCGTAAATCACATTCTGGTCTCTCTCGTCCGTGTTATCAGTTAAGGAATGCATTTTGGCTGCCAAAAACCCTGGCTCACACGGAAACTCAGTGCAGCTCGGAGCTGTCTTAACCCCCTCATTACTGGAATGGGACAAGAAAGATTCTTCAAAAACAGCCCTCACGTAAATTCCTATTTTCATGTTCCAACTGCCTACATTTCTCCTGCATTTCTCTGTAAGCAGATTAAGGTATCCAAACCTTTCTGTCATCATTACTTCCAAAAGACACGTAATTATTTCTCAAAACATTATCAGGCATTTTAGCTACACATGCATTTTCTTCTGTAATTCCCCAAACAGAAAACAATTCACAGTTTTTCTTAGCACCATCAGGCAGTTTATCAACACATGTATTCTCAGACATGGTCTGCCGTGCTACTGTGATTCCCCAAACAGAAAACAATTTCTGTAATTCTCCAAACAACAAAAAAACAATTACACTTTTAAAGTATGCACTTAGAAATCTACCAACTCGTCAACACCCTCTTAATCACCTCTTAATGACCGACCCCACGACTCCTGGTACCAATTGTATTGCTTTCCTCTTAGCTAGTTTCTAAGCACTAACATAACACAACAGAAATGCACTTCTGAGGTCAAAGAAGACTTTTATTGTTGTTAATTCTTCCCCAACCACAATATTTATGAATGACGAATTAGTAGCTTTCAAGTCCGCGTTAATCAAACAAAATATATCAGTTTGCAATATACACAGCAGGTTATATTTATAAGATATTGAATGCAAAGCAAAACAAATACTTCACCGTGTGGGAACTTTCTACAGCTTCATCTTTCTAAGGTCTGCAAGCTGATGACCCCTGTCAGCCGCGAGAAAGAGAGATTCATCTACCCACGCGGGATTGCTGGCAGCTGGCGCCAAGCTCCAGCACGAGGTCCGGCAGATTCGAATCTGACTCTCTGCAGCCTGTTACATTCGTTACAAAGGTGTGCCCCCTCCTCTCAGACCTGGGAAACTGAGCAAGCCTTTTGGAGACTGGCCAGGTCTCCAAGACTACTCCTGTTCCCAAGCTCAAGCGAAGAAAAAACAACACCCATGTACTCTCTCTTATCATGTCTAGTCTACTGTGAGAAAAACATCTTGGTTCTCTGGTGCAAAAACACAGCTTGGAAAAATACAGCTTGGGTTCTCAACTGCAATGTCTAACTCCACGTTAAAGGCAATAGGCAGCTAACCTAGATATCAAATGCAATGTCATGTTAAAGGCAATAGGCAGCTAACCTAAATATCAAATGCAATGTCTAGTGTCATGTCAAAGCCAATAGGCATCTAAGCTGAATACAAAATGCAATGTATAATATCATGTCAAAGCCAATAGGCAGTTAAGCTGAATACAAAATGTAATGTATAATATCATGTCAAAGCCAATAGGCAGAATATCTAATAGCATGTCAAAGTCAATAGGCAGCTAAACTGAATACATCATGTCAAAGCCAATAGGAATGCAATGTCAAAGCCAATAGGCGGCTAGACTGGATACAGCATGTCAAAGCCAATAGGCAGAATACAGAATGTAATGACTAATGCAATGTCAAAGCCCATAGGCGGCTAAACTGAATACAGAAAGTAATGGCTAATGCCATGTCAAAGCCCATAGGCGGCTAAACTGAACAAAACATACCATGTGCTACTGGTGAACATTGAGCAACTAATTTGCGCAGTGGTGAAACACAAAGTCATTGGTCAAAACAAAATTTAACAAATGGCAGTACAACTAGTAAGCAGCATTTCTTACCACTGTCACAACCATACCAAACATGCCTACGCTACCCCTCATAAATCAGACAATACCCCTTACACCTAAGGCAGGGCATTTCCAATGCAATCCTATGAGAGGGCAGTACTCACAGCAGTGAGACACCACGTTAGGCTGTTTGTCACTACCAGGACAGGCCACACAACATGGCATATGTCCTGCCTTCTACATACATGGCACCCTGCCCACAGGGCTAGCTAGGGCGTACCTCAGGGGTGACTTACATGTAGTAAAAGGGGAGTTCTGGGCCTGGCAAGTAGATTTAGATGCAAGGTCCCTGTGGCAGAAAACTGTGCACACATGCTCTGCGCTAGCAGGCCTTAAATAGGTTTGACAGGCTACTTCAGTGGGTGGCGCAAGCAGCGCTGCAGGCCTACTAGTAGCATTTCACTTACAGGCCCTGGGTATAGGGATACCACTTTACAAGGGACTTATAGGTAAATTAAATATGCCAATCATGTAGAATCCAATCATACCAAATTTGTAAGAAAGAGCACATGCACTTTAGCACTGGTTTGCAGTGAAAAAATGCTCAGAGTCAAAACATCAGCCAACAAAGGTCAGAAAACTAAGGAGGCAAAATGCAAAAAGTCTAGGGAATGACCCTGTAAAAGGGCCAGGTCCAACAGGGATCAATGAGTAAAGAGGAAGGACAATGTTGCTGAGTTATGAAGCTTTGTTTATACTGTGGCAAGAAAGGTCACTTCTTGAGAGATTATTGCATTACGCTTCAAAGAAAGAATGAGGTGGAAAACTAAAGTGCTCTGAAACAACGGGGAATGGTTTTCTGGGCTCAGCCATTACTTTAGTACAAAAACTCTGACACAAGTTTGTGCAGAACAAGAATACCAATATCTGTATATAACGGCACAAATACAATAGGGAGATCTATGACAAACTGTATCCTGTTAGATACAGTGGCTACAGATAACTTTATTGATATTGATATAGCCCGTCAACATGGTATTCTCTGTCTTCTTAGGAAGAATGCCGAAATGGTAAGAACTATTGATGGGGGCAAGGTAATCTCAGGCCTTATTACGCATTCCACAGACGATTTATTCCTTATAATTCAAGATAATCATGTAGAGATTGTAAGATTTGATGTAATAAAAACAACACAGTTCTAAGCTATTTGAGACATCCCTTGACTTTAAACCCATAATCCTCTTATTGACTGGGTGAAGCAAACAGTAACTTTATAGTCTACCTAGTTCTCACTTCATTGCTGGAGACCATCTTTGAATAACAGTCCTGTTGTAAGAGCCACTGAGTTAATTGCTTTGGAACAGTGTGTCCTGCCTCCTTGTTTTAAAGAATTTGAAGATGTGGGTGATAAAAGAAAGTCGCCAACCCTTCTTCCTCATTGGCCCTACAATTGCCGCATTGACTTACAGGCAGGTGCAGAAATTCCATGCAGCTGCATTAATTCTCTGACTAAAAGAGAAAATCTTAATCTAAAACAGTATTTAGGCAAAATGTTGGAAATTGGCAAAATCAGGCCATCTCGGTCTCTAGCCTCCTTTCGGTTGTTCTTTGTCACCAAAAAAGAGGGTGAAATTAACACATGCATAGACTATAAAGCCTTCGAGGACATCACAATCAAGAACTAATTCCCATTGTTAAATACACTGTTGGATCAGGTGAAAAGGCCAAGATTTTCACAAAATTTGATTTAAGGGGAGCTTACAAGTTTGTGCGTTTCAGAGAAGGTGATGAGTAGAAGACTGCCTTTCGCAAAAAATTCAGTTTATATGAGTACCTTGTCGTGCCTTTCAAACTGTGGAATGCCCCTGCTGCATTCCAACATTTCATTAAAGAAGTACTTAGAGACTTTTTGGATTTCTTTGCAGTAGTGTATATAGATGATATTCTTACCTGTTCAAATACTCTGGCCAAAGATAAACACCATGTAAAAAGATTCTTCTGACACTTCATGACAACAATATATTCATTAAGTTAGAAAAATGTGCATTTCATGTTACTGAGGTAAATGTCTTGGGTTGTATAATATTGTCACAGGGAATTGAAATGAACCTCCAGAAAGTCACAGCAATAGTGCATTGGCTCTCTACTCACAGTGTAAAAGAAGTCCAAAGCTTTCTAGGCTTTGACATTTTTTATCCAAGGTTTAAAGACCACTTTTTCCATCATGGTTTCTCCTATCACTAAATTACTATTAAGGGGAGTTAGAGTACAATGGAATGCAGAGGCAGAAAATTTCTTTCAACAGTTGAAGCAATGATCCATACAGATCCCTGTGTTAGGACACCCAGATCCAAAACAGCCATACGTAGTTGAGACAGATGCATCACAAGTGGCAGTGTGAAGGATTCTCTCATAAAGGGATAGTTCTACGGGAGAATTTTACCCTGTTGCCTATTTTCCCTGTAAACTACATTTGACTGAACTGAATTATTCAGTGGGTGACAAAGAACTACTGGCAATATGGAAGACCTTCGAAGAATAGAGGCATTACGTACAGGGGAGTTTTCATACTTCATATGACACTGAAGTTCTTGAAGTCTGCTTGGGCACTATCTACTCTTCACCTACAGTGTACGCAATTTTTTTGTGATTATGATTTTGTGATTCAGTTCTAACCAGGTTGCTATCATGGTAAAGCAGATGCATTGTCTCATTTAGGTTATGATGTTACCGAACAACCTAACAAAACTCCCTACATCATTCCCTCAGAACGTTTTCAAGGGGCATTAATTACAGGCAATGAGTTTCTTAAGCAAGTCGCACTGGAGCAGAAGGAGGAGGGAGCTCTGATCATTGCTCACACCCATCAAGGGCAAAATATACAGGTAATTATGTACATACAAGAGGCTCTACATTCCTACCAGTACAATACAGAGTTAGGCATTAGAATGGCATCATACATAGTTCATGGCAGGGCACCCAGGAGAGAAGAAAACACTGGAATTGGTCAATTGTTATTTTTTGTGGCCTACCATTTCCACACATTTAAAGGGTTTTGTCCAGAACTGGCCTTCATAACCACAATATTCAAAGAGCTATGGACTGCATATGCCTATGTTGATAAAAAAAAAAATATTTGATTATGTGTATATTCTAGTTATATATAGTTCTTTAGAAAATATGTATACCTACTATGTCATAACAATAAACTACGCACACACTCTTTAAACCTGTTTAACTAATGTATATTTACTCATGTTTTAAATATGTATTTGTATGTACGTATTTGTGTGCATATGTGTGTGTATTATTGTGTGTATGTATGTGCGTGTGTGTCTGTGTGTGTTTGTGTGTATATATATATATATATATATATATATATATATATATATGTATGTTATTCTATGTTTAACATGTTCATAGGTCATTGCATAACTCCTAGATAAGTTGTTATACTAGATACTTATGAATTCTTTCTCTCATCTTATATCACACTTATGAACCTATCATCATATGTCATGTCTCTATTAATCTATCCTCCATTCCCACTCGGACTCATCCCAAATCCATTCCACTACTTTCATCTCCTAAATAACTCTGCCTAAGCTATTCCCCCGCTTCCACATCTAACTCACCCAAACCTCACTTCACTACCATGATCTCCCAAACAACCCTACTATATTCTCCCTCATTTATTTCACCCTGCTACTATGATCTCCCTAACCGTTTCCACAGATTCTTCCCTCTTCCATCCCCCCTTTACTCATCCCAAGCCTAAATCCTATTGCCATAAACTCCCAATTAACACTTCTGGATTCTTCCCTCCTCCACCCCTCCATTACTCCAGTCAGTCTAACTAACAAACTCACAAATCCGCAGCTCAAATTAACTCATAATAAAACTAAAACTGTACTCATATTTCCCTATAATAATCCAGCACTAATTCCTTTTGGGTTCCGGAGTAGCGTGCTACTCGACGAAAAGCGATTTGACGCCTCGTCAGGGGTAGTAAGCGCTATATAAATACTATTACAATACAATTACAATACAATAGGTGCCAATGGTAAACACTCCCATTTGGCCCTAGCTGGATTATTAATGTCCATAGCTACTCGACCTGCAACTTTGCACATTGTTTCTTTGGATTTCATGGTGGAATTACCTAAGACTGAGAAAGGCTAGACCATTGTATTGGTAATTGTTGATCACCTTACTAAGATGGCTCTCTTTACCCTGCTGAAAAGTCTGTCTATGTCTAAGGAATTAGCCATAGTGTTCCTTCAATCAATTGTTCACCTACATGGATTTCCATTAGTGCTCATTTCCGATAGAGGCCCTCAATTTATATTGAAAGTCTGGTGAACCCTTTGCAGTCTGTTGGAGATGAATGTCTGGTTGTCCTCTATTTACCACCCCGAGACTGATGGGCAGACTGAGCGGATAAATCAATGCATGGTACAATACTTGCGCTGTCAATTAATGTAGTGTGGCTCAGATTGAGTTGATTGTCTTTGGGTAGCTGAATATGGATTTAATAATCTTATAAATAGCTTGACGGGCTACACCCCTTTCTTCTGTAACTATGGCTACAATCCCAGAATGTTAGCCCTCAAACTGAAACCATTTTCTGTTTAACCTGTAATCCATGATTCTGTAAAACAACTAACAGATATACATCATAAAGCAACAAACAATCTGACATTGCCAAGGAGTGTTATAAGCCTCAAGCCGATAAACATAGGCAACTGATTCCAATATTGTAGGAGGGCCAAGACTTCTAGCTTTCAACATGGAACATTTGTCTGAAAGGACCGAGAAAGTTTCAACCCCGGTACATACCTCCAACTCTACCTATTCATCCTTTTTTTTTCATGGCTCACTATTTAAACCCATTGCCCCTTGAACAAGAAGTCCAAAGAAACCCCCAGCTATACCAGCAAAACGAACTAGAATTTGAAGTTAAAAGAATGTTAGACTTGAAAAAACTATGGAAAAAAAACTATTTCATTTGATTGATTCGAACTGATAGGACCAGGAAATCGTACTTGGGAGCCTGCGGGACACGTGCAGAACCCCAGATTGTTGCACCAGTTTATTTGCACATATTGCTCAAAGCCAAAACCAGCGGGAGGTACTATGGGTGGAGTGTACTGTTGGGCCTGTTTTACCTCAGACATGGGGAGTGCTTGTCTGGTTGCTGGAGAGTCTCACACAGTGTGTTTGAAGGCCACGGAGGTGGAGGAAGGACTTAGTGACCCTCCTGTGGTTGTGGTCTTGCGAGAGCTTGGCAGCCATGTCGGGTGCAATGGGCTTTTTTAGCCGCACCCTGAAGTAACACAACGCTTGGGGTTTTAGCATCCTGACCTCCAAGCTTGTTTGCAATTACTGATTTCCCACTCATAGGTGTCAATGAGAGGTGCTGCCTCAGTTCGTCATCAGATGAGTTATTTGGTTTCTGGTGTCTACGGTTTCCCTTTGGTCTTCCTGAGCAGCTGCTCCTCGGCTTCGTGTGCAGTGTCTTGACTTAAGGATTCCTGTAAGAAACAATTGCGACAACTTAGCACCTAACAGGCAATAGCAGCGTGTGCTCACCTAGTGTAATACTTATCTGCTCAGTGTATGTATTTGAGGCATTCTGAATGACCCTGGCATAATTCACGCCTAAACTCTTATTAAACCTGTAAAATGAAAACAAACAAGAATAGGAGTATTATTCTTGGATTTTCTCTATCAAACATTTGTGGCTGCAATGTCTTTTGCTTATGTTAAAGCTTGTCACAGCATAAAAGAGTTAGGTTAGTTATACTGTTCAGCTGAAGTGAGTGACATTAACTCATATATGTGTTCAGGATAATCCATTTGAGGCAAACACTTGTAAAACCTTCCTGAAATTTCACCTATGTGTATCTTTTCATATTTTTTGGTTCAATTGATATAGTACTTTGGTTCCCTGATTCAGAAATAACAATTCACACAAGCCTAACATTTGTATATAGTTGTGTTCACAAATATATATATATATTTATATATATATATATATATATGTCTTTGTATATCTATCTACCTTTGAATCTCGTCAACTCCAGGTTTGCCAATTCCAGAAGTTCTCTTTGATGAATATACTTAGAACTCTCCCTATAGGGGGAAGAGGTAATCAACAGGTAGCTATCTATACCACTGGAATAATTAGAGGGAACTCCCTACCTTTCTTAGGGCTAACCCCTCTCTCCCTTCTTCCTAACAAGAGACAGGAATGCAGATGCTGCCATAAGCCATTCCAAAGTTCCGAACCTGAGCAATGTTTTTTTTTTTTTCATCCATTCTCCTTTACCCCTGGGGCAGAGGTTGCTTAGACGTAAGATAGTCTGGTGACAGGTGCCTGGTATGGGTGCTGGGTCCCTGCCATGCGTTCTACAGCTCACTCCAGCAGGAACCCTGGCTGAGTGCTTCAACTAAAGTACATGTTCAGCCTTTTAAGTACACTGCACCCTGCCTCTGGGCTGTCTGGTGCCCGCCCTAGGGGTGACTTATATGCATTCAAAAGGAAGGTTTGAGCCTGACAAGAGGATTATTTTGTCAGGTCCAAACGGAAATTTTACCTCCATAAACAGGGTCTGCAAAGGCAGACCTGAGACATGTTTAAAGTGCTACTTAAGAAGGTGGCACAATACGTACTGCAGGACCACTAGTAGCATTTAGTTTACAGGCCCTAGGCATGCATAGTGCACTTGACTAGGGACTTTTAAGTAAACTAAATATGCCAATATGGTGTAAGCCAATTCTACCATGGTTGAGCAGAGAGGGCAAGCACTTTAGCACTGGTTAGTAGTGGTAAAGTACACAGAGTTCTAAAGTCAACAACAATACATTCAGCAAAAAATAGGAGGAGGAAGGCAAAACAATCTGAGGATTACCCTGCAGGAAGGACCGGGCCAAACAAGGTGGATTAACCACACAACAATATATTTTATAAAGAATATCAAGAAATATTTGACACATGCAAGTTTCAGAGGAATTCAAACTTACCATGACAAAGTCAGTGTTTCAAACAGGAACATGTCACCATACCACCACTGATCTAGACAATCGGAGCCACACTCAAAGAACTGAGCAAGAACACTATTATCAACAACATAGGTCACTTGTCTCCCATGCATGCAGACATTCAGGGGCACACTTGCCTAACTGAACAAGAACAACATCACTGACTCTATGGCACTTGAATGGAGGCAAGGGCACTATGATGTACATAGTGCCACAATGAAGGGCATCAGGCAGCACACAATTAGTCCCCATAGTCTCAAGGACATGTTCATAGACATGGATAAGCACACTGTCTCAGACTATATGACAGTTCAGTGGAAGGACAGGCTTTATCACAAAGTATTTAAAGTCACATCCACAGAAATGGGCCACCATACTGCCACTCACTTTGACACTCATGGGAGCACTTGGAGACTTGAACAGGCACACTGTCACTGATTCTGTGACAGTGCAATGGAGACAGTAACATTATTATGTAGTCAGAGTCACATCGAAAAACAAGCTCCACCACACTGCCACTCTTCAGACACTGAGGGAAACACCTGAGCACCAGAAAAAAACACACCATTACTGATGCCTGTGGCCTACCCCTGCATACAGCTATACTTTGTGCACAGTAGGGTTTGGGAGCCTGTGGTGGGTGGCCATAGAGCTTGGCCAGAGTCCAGGCTCTGAAGCCCATCTCTGTTGCACATAGCTGAAGGCTGTGTGCAATAAGGATGTGATTCCCATAGACAGTGGGGTGCAGAGACAGGCTGGAGCCTAGGTCCTGCAGCCCACCCCCCACTGTGCACAACTGAAGGTCATGTGCAGTGGGAATTGGGTGCCTCCAACGAATCATGCACAAGGCTTGGTCCACTGCCCCACTCCATTGCACATGGCTGTAGTTTGTGTGTAATGAGATTCAGGTGTGCACAGATAGTGAATGCAGGGCCAGACTGGAGGCTAGGTAGTGGAGTCCAAACCGTGCAGCGCACAGCTGAATGCCATATGCAGCAGGGGGAGAGTCAGATGGCTGCAAGGGTTAATCTGAGAGCCAGCTGGGTATCACCTACTGCACACAGCCACAGTCAATGCACAACAAAGATGTTCACTTGTGGTACATTAGATGCAGGGTTTGTTTACAAAGCAGGCTCTGTGTGAAACCCCCACAATACTAGCCCTCTCTCTCACAGCTTACTTTCATGCAATCTGTCACTGACTTACTGATGCACAATTTCACTCATACATTTCAATGTGATGTATATTGCAGTGGGTGGAAATAACATGCAAATGGCAGAATCACTGATCAATGGCTGACGTGGACTGACACACTGCTCTCTATGCTGTGGTGAGCAGAAGCAACATGAATAGCTGAATAACTGCTCAGTGGCTGAGTGGATTCAGCAATTGCCTTATGATGTATGCCCTACTGGGTAAAAGTAATATGTGAATGGCACACTAACTGATCATTAGCTGAAACAACATATGCTGTGCTTGGTGGAAATATAATGTGAATGGCACAATAGGGCATCAGTGGCTGATTTGGGCTTGCACACTGACCTATGCTATCATGAGTGAAGTAGAGGGGCACCTGGTGCACATAGCTAACTTCAGTGTGAGTCACTAGCATTCTGCTCTTTCACATACAGTGTTTGTCACCAAGAATTTTCTCCTGACATTAGACAAATTTGGCATATTTTTATTTTTGGTGTGTTCAAGCTTGAACTTATTTTTCCATCATTATTTTCTCTTCTTTTTTGGAGAAGTTCTTTGCAGTATTATTTTTTTTTTGGGTGACCCGTTGACTGAGATAAGTGTGGAGCATTAGGATTTGAGATTTGAGTCATTTCTGTTTCAGGCACCAGTAGGGTAGTGCTTTTATTTGGGAGAAATATGGGAACACTGGGCGGTGGCAAATATATGGATCCCTCCACTGTCCTGAACTTTCCTTCACAGAAATGAGAGGAAAATAAATATATTAGCCAATGTTTGTGGTTTGCATTGGTTTCTGGGTTAAGCAAAACATAAAAAAGCTTGTGTGACCAACTACGGACAACGGATATCTATGAACCACAATTTCAAAGCGTACTTAAGGTTTTTATTTCTTCATACAATTTTCAATTCCTTAAAATGGTCTCATCGATGCATGCAAACAGGTCTTAAACATCGACATACAACCCAACTCATTATTAAATTAAATTCAGAACTGTGGATCGCTACCTTTTCGACAATCCTTTTGATAATTTTTTGAGTGGGTTATAAATACATGGACATATGGTATACAGAACTTTGGTTGCACTACAAAATTCACAATGTCTATGCACCTGCGGCCTACATTTGTTTGATTGATTATTTCATCAAGTAGTATTAGTTTAATTTACCTTTGATGTTACTTTTGAACATCCTATAATCATTAAGGAATCTGTTTAATAATTCTTTGTGCCAAATAAGTCCCTGTTTGCCATTTCTTCACTTCTTTCTTTGATCTTTTAGGCACTTTTCCGCTTGAAAATGTATAAATTCATAACTCCGGTTCTATGGACTGCATTGTTATCCTTTTGGTGGGAAATAATTTATTAAAATTGACTCTAGTTGTCTAAATTGGTGTGGCATTTTTCTTGGGTGGAGCTTTCTCTTTTGTACTGTTTTGGTGCAACATAAATACTTTACACATTGCCTCTAAGTTAGGCCTGATTGCTTTTGTGCCAAGCTTCCAGAGGGTCAAGCACCTGCTAATTTGGGATTTGTGTGTCACCCTGATAAGAAGTGTGGTTGCGGCTTGAGTTGGGCTTCACCCCTCTCAACCAGTGACCAAATTTTGTACAAGGATGTGCAGTGTTAGTGAAATTATGACAGTGAGAAAGTAAACGAAAATGTAGTGTTACAGGTGAGTAGGTGCGTTGTGTGTGGGGGGATAGTGAAGAGAATGAGATGCAACGAAATACATGCAGGAGGGTAAAAAGGGGGGCTGAAGAGGGAAGAAATAAGCTGTAAAATATGTAGATGAATGTTTCACGAAATATTTCAGGAGAAGAAAATGTGTGTCTGAGAGTCTGCAGAAGAAAGTGGTGTGAAAAGGAGATTTTGAGTGATTCTGACACACAAAATTCCACTACCCCTTCCATAGACCTTAGCAATTGTTTTCCATAGTTTATTTTCCATCTAATTAATCACAGAAAATATTGCTATTACTCATTGATTTAATACTCCTAACCAGCATTGACAAAGCCAAAAGGTCTGACTTATATTAGGAGCACGCCAGTTAGTGTGTGATATATCTGGATGCAATAAAAGAAAGATCACAGAGGAGCTCCAAAATACTGGTTGAGCTGCACTCAATGAGAAGCAAAATAATTTACATTTGTTAAGCCACACCCATAAATAGGCTCGCATTTTGGAAAAGATTCTTACTTATGCTTCTTAGGCCACAGCCCTTTTTGAGACCACCCACTAGTTACATCCCAGTTTACGCCCTGCACATCAGAGTACTGCTGTGACTCGTAGACCCTGTTTGTGTTGATTTTCTGTTTCTTCACATACTGATAAGTAGCTGTAAATTAGTAGGCATTTGCAAATTTGAACAGTCCAGACACTACCTGAGTAACTAGGCTCAAGATAGGTACCCACGTGCCAACCTCCTCCTAAAGGTGGTGTATGCGCACGCACCAGGAGCTGTGCAATCCCAGGCTCGCTGCTACAGCTGTGCAAAATGACTAACTCCCCAACTGTCATACATAACACCACATCATGCACGGCTAACTATGTAATTTACTACCCTACAACATAGAAACTGCATTCAGGCCTTGAAGGGGATTGTGGAGCAAAATACAAATGTTGCAAGACAATATGCAAAACGGGGTCTCTGCAGTTGGGATTTGCTAATCCTGCATGTTCACATTACAGCATCACTAAATCTGATATCGTAATCTAGATAGCAATATACCAGTAGCGACCGGTAATTTGAAAAAGTAAGTGGATTTAATGTAAACTATCCTCTTAACATAAACATTGCCTTCGATTCTGTTGATTGATTTAAAAAAAAAAATATATATGCTTTTCACTTTTCAGGCGTGTTGAAATATAGTCTTTGCAAGTGATGCCGCCCTTTGCAAAGTATGTCCGTGTTTGTTTATGATGCAGTTCCTTTGATAATTATAGCAATAAACACGGACTGTGAGGAAAACTCATACACTTAATTGAAAGTAAATGAAATGTGTGGACATAGCCACGGGCAGTGGTCAATAGTTCTGTTTGCCTTGCATCGGATATTGACAGAACTAAACAAAGCATCACAAGAGCCTCGGATATGTTTTTTATTGAAGCTCAAAAACAGTAAAAAACAAACAGCTGATAAAAAAAACGACAAACATCGTACCACCTTCTAGTGCTTGGAACATTAAACGGATCGATGGTGTACAAACAGATACAATTATACACCTCACGGGACAGAGCTTGAAATTAACAGATGATTAGAGAAGTAAGTAATCCCTGACTCTTTGTTATAAGGCGTTTTAAGAGCTGATGAAAGCCAGAACCAACTCCTTGTACTGTTTGACACTACTGCATTCTAGGAAACAAAGGACGAAAAGGTACTACCAAGCAAAAATGCATACAGATGTGCTTGTGTGTGTGAGCATCTACCAAACCTATTCATAAAAAGAAAAGTTTCATAACAAATAAATGTTTAATATGACTCATCAGTTATTTTGAGGAGTTCTGTGTTCAACCTTTACTCCCGGTCCAGTGTCACTCAGTGGCTGATGAGAAGTCTTCGCGGTGGGTTTTGTCATTTACCACATATGCTACCGGATATTATTACATTTCGGTTGGATTGACCAAGCTCTCTTTTAGTACTCCTGTCTCTCCAAAGGAAGCTTAACTGAGTAATCAAGAGTTGTTATAAAAGGTAGTTTTAGGAAAGAAGTTCAGATACACCAGGCACAGTATAATACAGAACAAGTCGATGTGGCTAGCCTTTGTGTGCACACATCTGCAAACACGTAAAAACTGTTTGTATGTATCATAAAATTATTCCAAATCGATTGCCTTTTGTACTGCTACTTGTTTCAAAAGTGACCAGGGTTTGCAAATCCCAAGCTAAAAGTCATTTATTGTGTCCTGTATAAAGCTACAGTATGCCCGCCGGACTTGCAGAGGTAAATATGCTGAGATAAATAAAAAGTGAGACATATATGCCTGGTGGCTGGCTGTTTTGTTTCCCTTTCCCGTTATAGCATTTTATTGGCGTGATAGAAGCTTCCACTTTTAGGTATGATGTGTGTGTGTTTGTGTAAACCCTCATTGCTATTGGTTGTGTTGTTGTACTTGTGCGTTGTGTGTACACATGCATGTGAAAGGAGGATATTTGCACTGGTTTTTAGGGTTGAGCGTCAGGCGCGCAAGCACTCTGGCCCCTGCTGTAATCTCTCTGTGGGCTTTTAACCACACCCATGTCACAACCATGAGTTTAGTTGGCTGTTAACTTGCCTTTTAAAATTAGCTATATTTAATTTGTGAAAGGCATGCATACCTCATGCCTTTTCCCCCCAGTTAACTACTGAAACCTATGAGGCTCCATGTTTTCTGCATGGCTTCTGGACTACTTTGTATTTTTATTTCCTACGCAGCGCAATCTCGCTGGGCAGTAGTCAAGCGCTTTGCATGACATTGACTCTGTTACATAGATAATTGCATAAATGCATATATTTTTGACTGCGAGTGAACTTCTGTTTCCTTTTGTGTGCTCCTTCATGCTCATGGCGTGGTGCTTTAACCTGGCTTGTTTCATCTGCTGTACACCAGCTGCCTACTGAAGCGAAAATAAAACTGAAAAGATTGCTTTTGGTTCACAATGCATGTATTAGAAAAAGGACTCAATGTCCCTCATGCATTGCAATGCAAACTCTACAGGAGACGGCATGCTGCACCCAATAGACAATAGCATCAGACATACTCCTATGGGGAAGCCAAAGCCCACACAAATATTTTAAAGGTTTTGTAACAATAGGTTTGCACACAGCAATTCCGTGAAGCAAGACCTATTAAACGTCTCTTGCCATTGACAGCTATGGATTTTAAAGAGACTAAGAGCGCCAATCCAAGCAATGTAGGGATGCCCAGTAGGGCATCTCACTCCCTTATTTACTGGTACAAGGAGTGTTAGTTATTTCGGAATGTGGGAATACCAAAGGACTAAAAGTTGTCTCCTGAAATTCTTTCAAGCAATTAATAATTATCACAGGATTGTGAATGTCATACCCTACTTTTACAATGTTAAGATTTTCCACATCAACGACGCCAACAGAAAGAGGCCATTAACTGCACCGAATACAACTCACTGGGAAAACAGAACCACTGGTTTAATCTCATCCTTTTGTGTTGCTTAATCTCATCTACCAACATTGCTAATCACAAGCACTGTAAAAGTAGTTTATGCCACTCACTCTGTGTTCAGTGGGATCCATCCCAGGTAGTGAAAGTAACCTTTTTTGGTTGGGACTTAGATTTTCTTAAAGCGGGGGACTCCAAGGCCCACAAGCCCTGTGCTACCTTGTCTGTCCTCAGGAACAGGAAGAGGGAATGGAGAGTGCTAAAAAGCACACGCTCGCATCCCACTGCAAGGTTCTGTACCTGGGTCACCAGTGCACATCTGCACCCATCATAGGCTATGCTGGGTGCCCACTTTAGCTTTGGATCAATCCCTCCGTTGCAAGGTACTGATAGACAAATTGCCTTTCTTACTGTGGAGTGAGTGGAAAAGTGTTCTTCGTGTGGTTGGAACTACAGAGTTTGAGCATTGATCTATTAGTTATCATGTCTTAGTGATTTTTGAGCCGGCATCAACTTGATGCCGCTCGATAAATATATTGAGCATGATTGAGTCTTTAACATAACTATATAATCTTCAACTCTGTTATAGCTGCTAAAATGGATAAAAGGAAAGTACAAGCTCCAAAGCTACCACCGGTACTAACAACTGCACTTTCGACACATTTCTAGCGAATGCGGTTGGATTTATCTCTAAAGGGATCAATTTAGCAGAGAGGCAGCTATTGATGGATTTGAATGACCATTTTGTCGCGCCTCCAGTGGTTGTGCGCACCAAGCAGACAGAGGGTATAGGCAAATTTCATAATGTGCCATCTACTTCTCCACCTTTATTCTCATTGACACTGCTTTCTTCGGATAGCCATTAGGCTCTGGACTGAGTGCAAAAAGCAACAAAAAGGTCGTGGCTTACACAAGTAGAACTGAATACTACTGCTATGCCTATTATGAATATGTGACATGCAGCCACAATGTCGTCTCGAGGGGCACTAGTCAGGGGACCCGACCAGGATAAAGTTTGTGTCGTATTAAAGACCTTGATAGAGTCTTGCATCAGTCCTCTGGTTAATCACCCTGGTGCTCTTGAAAAAGAGAATTAAAAAAATGGACAGTAACCTGGGCCAAACTGAGCTCTGTGCATGGTTGTGACATGCATCAAGCAATAGCATTTGTTGTTGGCTCTAACCTTGACCCAGTTAGGTCCCTTTCTCCTAGACACAATCCAAGAAATGTTGTGTTACCTATCCCAGGAGGGGGCTAAAGCCCCAAAGTACAAGGAGAACAAAGAGGCGAATGTCAGCCCACCTAGGCAGACTAAGGTGTTAAGAGAAGGTTAGGGGCAGATAGTCACAATTCGTCCACCAGGCCATCCACTGGAGACAGCAATGTTGTTACTAAGCTACCACCGGAAGTCTGCAAATCTATAATTGTTCTTGCGAATGGGCTGGTACTCGCACCTGCTGCTACAGAGCTCACTGGTCAGCTTAGAAACAAGGCTTGTCATCAACTTACTATGTTAGCATATTGGAATATGGTTGATTTTACCAACGTTTTATGTGCAAGAAGGGCGAGCTGTATAGGCCCCAGGAGGAGCAGCGTTAGTGGGCTATGAGTGGTTATTAATGTTAGATACTCTGCTCGGACCGTTACATTCTTTCTCAAAGTAATGAAAAGATGATTAGTTCCCTACCCCTCGGCTATTTTTATAGTCAATGAACACCAGTAACTGACTTACAGCAGATACATATTTAATTGCTCGGAGGCCTAAGTTCCAAGGTTCGACCTCTGACTGGGAATTGATTTAACCTACTTTCCAGCCTAAACGACATGGATTGACAAATTGAGTCTGACGCCGTTCCTAATACTAAAAAGGCGGTGGCAGCTGGAACCTTGTCTGTAAACCCCCGAACTTCAGTCGAGAAAAGCAACTCTTTAAGATAATGTGCTGGAACATTGCAGACATTGCCCCCTAATGCGCTGATTTGTCCCAGTTTTTTTTTAGCTTGAATATGTTGAGAAATATTATGTGATCATGCTCCAAGAAACCTGGAACACGACAGAAATTATGTGGGGTGGATATTATAGTTGTTGCATCCTGGCAGTCATTCCAGCCACTAGCAGATAAAGAGAAGGGCAGGCTCGTGCTCTTAAATGTTTCAACTTAATCTTAGGAGGATTTTAAATTCTACGTTTGAGTTTATGGTCATGTACAATAATCCATTCCTCGCCAGTGTTTCATACAAATGGAATGGATGCTAAAGGGGTTAAATTATGGATGAACTTACTGGAGTGTGACCTTTGTAAGTATGAAGACATTTTAGAGAAAGAGAAAATTCAGCTCTCTAACTTTATTGGCTGAGGCCGAGGACCTATTATCAACTAACTCTTTACACTTTATCCTGTTTTAACCACTGTATGGCCACAGAAAAAAAGCTATAGTGATCACAATCCCAACAATTTGATTGGTCTTCTGTGTTCCAGCCTGCCATAACAAGTTGTAGAATCCTATTACAGAAAAAAAGGGTTGGGGCTTAAGTTGCGAGCTATTGATTTAGAGGCCCTTTTAGTAACATACAAAAGCAGAACTTGGTGGTGATAATGGAGCACTTATTAATTGATCTCCTGTTTAGCCCTACTGCTGTAGAAGCTTTGGTCACTCTAGGTCATAATATCCGCAACCTATTTAGGATACCCTGTGGGCCATCAAAGGGTAATGAACCAGGGTGGTTTAATAGGGCATGCAGGGATGCCAACATGCACATGAATATAGTCTTTAAAAAAACAGCTAGGAAGAGGGCAGTTGTTATCCTCAGGGGTTAATATGAACAGGCCATTAAGGAAAGAAAGCAGTCCATTAAAAATAAAACTTGAGCCTGCTTATTCAATGCCTGCGAAGCTTAAGATTAAGGTAGTTTTTGGCAAAAAATTAACATAGGTGGTTAGTGGTGCAATATTCAAGCTGATTTATGGGCTGCACATTTTAGGTCAATATACTGCCTAGGCTCCCTGGGGGATTCCAAAGAAGCAGCCCGGGATTTCTCATTGCTCCCTAATATTAGAGCTGAATGTGAAGAGCTCATGACTGCAACAGCTCAAAGCCCCTCCAACAAAGCATCTGGACCTGAAGGGGTTCCGATGGACCTTTATAAGGCCGGTCCTGAGTCTTGGCGACCTCTTATCAGTGACAGCTGGTGACTTGCTAAAGTAGTAAAGTGGGACGTTAATGTTGATGACAAGCTCCAGAGAGTGACTGAATGAATT
This sequence comes from Pleurodeles waltl, assembly GCF_031143425.1. Lineage (NCBI taxonomy): Eukaryota > Metazoa > Chordata > Amphibia > Caudata > Salamandridae > Pleurodeles > Pleurodeles waltl. The sequence goes on along the minus strand of NC_090449.1, from coordinate 353,961,852 downwards.
TCGATAACACTTTGGTTACAAAGCAATACATTTAAAAGGTAATTGCGAAGCTGTACTATAACAGTAATTATTTTTGGCGGGGAAGCTGTAACATTATCACCATTATAATATTAAGATCAGCATATAAGACCAAGAACCAGTGGTTAATGTTTAACTCTAAGTTAGAAAAATGCTTTCATGAACATTTTTTAACCCAGAATCCCAACTATGCTTCCACAGATTTGAAAGCCGGTACATTCACCTTTGAAAAAACGAGCTGTGCAGTTTCAAAGAGTTTCCCCAGTAGGTGACACTCACTGCCAGGGCAGATTATCTTCAATGTGAGAGGATCAATTTCTGAATTTCAATCATTCACAACACGCTTCACTGTACTGATCCCGTAGTAAATTTCAGGGTTTGGAAGATGAGCTGGATGCATGTGATATCTGTGCTGATAACCCGGGCTGAGTAAGAGGTTTGTCTGGTTGAAGGTATGTCAGAGTGACTATCTAGCGATGTGCACTGGAATGGTGCATTGCAAGAAGTCACACAAACATGGAGGCCGAATAGCCCTATTGAACTGCAGGCACGCCATGAGCAGTTGACCCAACAGCTCATTGATGCACAGTCTGACCCGGAAAGACCACTGATAGGACGAAATGCCTGAATTCTGTTCCTTTGGAGCGATGTGTCATGGCATCTATGCCATATCCTGGCATGTCATTTCCTTTTTAATACAGAAACTGTCATTCAGTGTGTCCCACACAGCCAGCAACAAATCATTGTTCAGCCAGTTTGCAGAAAACCTCCTTATTCAGTCTGCTTCAGGGGAATTTTTTAAACTCATTTCCACATCAACTCAGATGGGCATTCACTTGCAGAACATATGAGACTGTTTGGTGCCACTGTGCGAGGACAGCAAATGTCAGTCTGACCCTGGCCATTTCACTGATCACTTTTACTCCAGGCAGAGACTGTCTAGCCAGACAGTGGTTAAAAATACATTTATAAAATAATTTGTTGGACCTGGCTTTTTGACAGGGTCATCCCCAAACTTTTTGCCTCCTTCCTCCTATTTTTTCTGACTTGTTGTTGTTGGCTTTTGAACTCTGGGCACTTTACCACTGCTAACCAGTGCTAAAGTGCATATGCTCTCTGTGTAAATTGTACTATTGATTGGTTTATCCATGATTGGCTATTTAATTTACTTGTAAGTCCCTAGTAGAGTGCACTATATGTGCCTAGAGCCTGTAGATTGAATTCTACTAGTGGGCCTGCAGCACTGGTTGTGCCACCCACTTCAGTAGCCCCTTAACCTTGTCTCAGGCCTGCCATTGCAAGGCCCGTGTGTGCAGTTTCACTGCCACTTCGACTTGGCATTTAAAAGTAGTTGCCAAGCCTAGAACTCCCCTTTTTCTACATATAAGTCACCTCTAATGTGTGCCCTAGGTAACCCCTAGAGCACGGTGTTGTGTGGGTAAAAGGCAGGACATGTACCTGTGTAGTTTATATGTCCTGGTAGTGTAAAACTCCTTAATTCGTTTTTACACTACTGTCAGGCCTGCTCCCTTCATAGGCTAACATTGGGGCTGCCCTCATACATTGTTGAAGTGACAGCTGCTGATCTGAAAGGAGCAGGAAGGTCATATTTAGTATGGCCAGAATGGTAAGTCAAAATCCTGCTGAATGGTGAAGTTGGATTTAATATTACTATTCTAGAAATGCCACTTTTAGAAAGTGAGCATTTATTTGCACTTAAATCGTTTTGTGCCTTTCAATCCACATCTGGCTAGGTTTAGTTGACAGCTCCTTGTGCATCCACTCAGACACACCCCAAACACAGGGTACTCAGCCTCACTTGCATACATCTGCATTTTAAATGGGTCTTCCTGGGCTGGGAGGGTGGAGGGCCTACCCTCACACAAAGGACTGCCACACCCCCTACTGGGACGCTGGCAGACAGGATTGAACTGAAAGGGGACCTGGTGCATTTCTTAGCCACTCTTTGAAGTCACCCCCACTTTAAAGGCACATTTTAGTATAAAACAGGGCCTCTGCCCTACCTCATCAGACACTTGCTGGAGAAGAAACCTGAACCAGAAACTACATCCTGCCAAGAAGAACTGCCTAGCTGCTCAAAGGACTCACCTGTCCGCTTTCTAGAAAGGACTGCTGCCTTGCTGTTGGCCTGCTGCCTTGCCTAACTTTTGTCTGGCTGTAAAAGTGCTCTCCAAGGGCTTGGATAGAGCTTGCCTCCTGTTCCCTGAAGTCTCAGGACCAAAAGACTTCACTTTTTCATTTGGACTCTTCGTGCGGCGAAAATTTCGATGTACAGCTTGCTCCGCGGCGAGAATATCGCCGCACGCTGACGCTGCTCGACGCGACGCCTACGGGGCGACCGGAACTTCGACACATGGCCTTGCATCGACAACACCGCCCGACTTCCAGAGGGGAAATCGACGCGACGCCAGCCGTGAGAAAGAAAATTCCACGCACAGCCTCCTGGAACGACGCGCAGCCGGAAAACAAGCAGAAGAATCCACGCACAGACCCTGGGACATCTGGTAATCCCATAGAAGGAGACAGTCCGCGTGCCAGAAAACAACGCACGCCTTCCCCGAGTGAAAAATAATGACGCAAGTCCGTGTGTGAAGGGATGCAACCGACGCACACACCATTTTTCCTCCTGCAGAACGACGCACGTCTCCCCGCGTGAAAAATAACGACACAAGTCCGTGTGTGACAGACACACAAACCATTTTTCCATTTTTCCACGCATCTCCTCTTCTGCGGCCCTCTGCAGAGATTTTTCCACTCCAAACCAGGTACTTTGTGCTTGAAAGAGACTTTGTTTACTTTTTAAAGACTTAAGATACCTTATATCACTTCTATTCATATTGCATCTTTGATCGTTTTGACCTGCAAATACCCAGATAAATATTATATGTTTTTCTAAACACTGTGTGGTGTATTTGTGTGGTGCTATATTGTGTTATTTTATGATTTATTGCACAAGCGCTTTACACATTGCCTTCTAAGTTAAGCCTGACTGCTCGTGCCAAGCTACCAGAGGGTGGGCACAGGATAATTTGGATTGTGTGTGACTTACCCTGACTAGAGTGAGGGTTCTTGCTTGGACAGAGGGTAACCTGACTCCCAACCAAAAACCCCGTTTCCAACAGAATTGATATGTGATCAAATGCTGATGAAATAGTATTGAATCCAGACTATTTTTGACACCATCTAACAGTACAGTCTCTGTTATCTGATGTAAATCAGACATTCTCAATGAGTTGATATTACATCCGGTCTGCTCCATGCATGGTATAAATCCATCTAAAAAAACACAAACTGAATACAAGACTTGTTTCACGTACTGCAGCATTTGATTGAATGTTAGGGGAGATCCGTCTGCTTGAGAAATTTATTTTTTTTTAATTAAAAATAACACGAACATTGGAGTGGAATTTATGCATGCCATCATAAGAGAGGGTTTGATAGAAGCTACTCATAAAGAAAAGTCTGTCACTTAACCACGTTTTGTTCTGTAAATAGAATGGGCTAAATAGGCTATGGAGGCATTTCTTAATAGTACCGCATGCCCCCCAGTGGAGGCTCATCGATTGGACTGCTGAACTTCAATACTTCTGGCTCTTTGCTACTTCCTGCAGGCTGGGCTGCACCAAACTGGTTGAAGGCTCCGATGACTGGGAAAAGATATTCTATTCATGTTCATGGCCGTTATGCATTTCGTGATCTCGTAGGGTGTGTACTCTATCACCTGTCATCTATACCAATCCTGATGCTGTTTTCATGTTGTTTGTATTAGTTAAAGCATTATAGCAGCTCCTGGATTATATGGGACAGGCAGACTCAGTGCTCACACAGAGACCAGGAGGCTGCATCTGTGTTTCCCCGGCTCATGACACACTGCAGGTTGGGAACAGCTGAAGTACACATGTCAGGTTGTCTGTGACAAACAAAACGGCCACACTGACATGCGCACTTCCTTTTATAAATAAATGAATTCACTTATAGAACTGAAAAATATATATGTATTTTGTATCCAACTGCTGGTACGCAGGGGGGCAATGCCCTGGCACTCGTATGGATGAACCGCCCCTGCCTTTTATTATGAACACTCTAAACTCAGCAGCAATGTCTACATTTCCGACTACATGGCAGACAGCAGTTATTTTTCTAGCATACAAGAAAGGAAATAGGCCGGACCTGCAATGTTAGCTCCTGCAGGTTTTTTTGTCTAGACTGAGGTCCCCACCATAATTGTCCCCGGTCTAATTTGACTTTTGGGAGGATTTAGGCACACAGGAGCAGTGCCTCATCCTAATCATCATCCCAATGTTGCTTGTTAAAAAATATACAGTAGAAAAGGAAGGGGGTAATAAAGAAACTGGGTTACTGGTTGAGGGGGATGAAACCCTACTCAAGCAGCAACCACAATCCTGGTCAGGGGAAAGTCTCAAGCACACCCCCAATTAACCTGTGCTCGACCCTCTGGTAGCTTGGCACAGAGCAGTCAAGTTTAACTTAGAGGCAATGTCTAAAGTATTTGTGCAACACTTCAAACAGTAATAACATGAAAACTTAACACAAGAAGAATCCCACCCAAAATTAGAAAAATAGAGTACATTTTAATACATAAAACAAGACCAAAGTGGTAAAACTCCAATCAGTAGAACCAGAGATATTCAGTTTAAAGTCTACAATGAAAATAACACCAAAAGGCACAGAGCACTAACTGTTGGTTTTTGGTCATGCAGGATCGGGTGTATTTTCACACATTCAGGCTGACGCAAATGAGCACGGGCCAGCTACAGGGAGCCTTTTAGGCCCGCTAATAACAGTAGCAACATCCTGGTTGGGAAGAGATGCAGAGTCCTGCGTTGAGGATTTGTCACGCTGCTGAGGCGTTGCTATGTCCTTGTGTGGAGATTCGTCCTACAGCAGTGATTTTGATGGGCTGCAATGGTGATGCCAAATCCTTTTGTTGGAAGAAGCCTACACAGCAAAGGTGATGCGCCACTTCTGCAGGAAATGCACCACACCAAAGAAGCATCAATTCTTCTGAATCCACAGATAAGGTGGCAGAAGACCGACAGGCCCACTTTCAAGGGTCCAGGATGGGGGGGGTGTTATTTGGGAGGGGCTGGACTCATAGATGGCAGAGCCCAGGTGATGGGTTCAAGGTTGTTGGAAGCCTGTTTTGTTCCCGAGGCTTCTGAACATGACTCCAGCCAACTAGCCCTTGGAACCCCTTTGGGGTCCTGGGTTTACAGATGCAGGTCCAGTTTCTCTCACACAGGCAAGAGGACAGCAGAGCAGCAGGTGAGTACAGCAGGGCAGCAGTCCTTCAGGGCACCAGTCCAACAGAGAGGCAGTGCTTTCAGGAGCACTACAGTCCTTCTTCTTGGCAGAATCCACCGGGCCCGAGGTGTGCTGAAGAGTTGGTGTCTGAGGTTCAATATTTATACCTGGTGCCTCCTTTGAAGGGCAAGGTTTCCTGCCTCCCCTGCCCTGGCTCCAGACTATCTACATGGGTTATGTGATCCTTTGTGTGAAGGCAAGACACAGCCTATTCAAGTGGAAGCAGGGCTATGCTCAGCTCCACCCTCCAGTGATGCCCCATCCAACTCTGTATTGTGTGTTGCTGTCTAGGATGAATACATAAGCCAACTGTCAGATACGACCTGTCATATGACTAAGATACACGCCATAGGCACTAAATGGCTAAGGCAGGAATATGTCAACTTTCAAAAGTGTCCTTTTGAAAATTGTAATTCAAAGTCAAACTTTACCTTTAAAGAGGATTTTTCATCACTATTACAAACACACTTTAAATTGATTACCTGTTCCCATTTGGAAGTAATCCTTAATCAATGTGAGTGTAATGGCATCCAATGGGAGAGGTAGGCCTTGCAATAGTGGCACTGGAATGTAAGTTATTTTTGCTGACAGGTCACGTAAAACTTAAAGTTACATGACCTACTTTTTAAATACATTACACCCTGCCCTTTGGGCTGTCTAGGGCCTATCCTAGAGGTGACTTATGTATATATTAAAAAGGAAGGTGTGGGCCTGGCAAAAGGTCTGCTTTGCTAGGTCAACATGGCAGTTAAACATTTTAAACACAGGCTGCATTGGCAGGCCTGAGACAGGTTTGAAGGGGTACTTAAGTGGGTAGCACAATAAGTGCTGCAGGGCCACTAGTAGCATTTTATTTACAGGACCTGGGTACATGTAGTACCACTTTACTGAGGACTTATAAGTAAATTAAATAGACCAATAGCAGATAAGCTAGTTTTACCAGGTTGACTTTGTAGCCTACATGGAAAACCTTGATTTAGGAACCCATCTCATCAAAACACATTGGCCCTCATTACAACCCTGGTGGTCGGTGATAAAGTGGCGGTAATACCGCCAACAGGCTGGTGGTAATTACCAGCAAATTATGACCATGGCGATGACAACTCAGATAGACAGCCACTTTACCACAGCAACCGCCAGGGCGGAAACAACAGCCACCACGGCGGTAGACGCCTACAGCCAGGTGGAAGTCAATGTCTCACCCACCGTATTAACACCCTGCAATCCACCACCTTTTCCGGGGTGGTACCAATGACATCAAAAGCCTTGCGGAAACAATGCACAGAAGGGAAAGGACTCACCATTGGAGACACAGGGAACAACCACGCCACCATGGAGCCCTAGCTGCATGCCTTCCCAATGATTTTCTACGTGCTGCTCTACCACGAACACCAATGACGGCGAAGAGTTTAGCCACCTAGCACACAAGGGAGGAGGGGTGGAAAAAGAGAGTGACACACGCATGCAACACACACCCACCAATCCCTAACACAATACACACAATCAGCTGAAGTAATAAAACATATTTACCCCATACCTCGGACGAAGAATGCAAGGACAACAGGAATTTACTAAAGTCAGTATAATAAGATCAACACAGTATAAATAAGAAATATTCAGTGTAACTGGTATATACAAATGTACAGTTCAAGGGACACTGCCCACTACTTAGTGTGCATGGGCCACGGGGTCACAGGCAAAAGAACAAGGCCCCACTTGTCACCTGCATCAACACGGAGAGAACACTGCAGGGGCATCAGTTGGAATATAGGCAGGTACCTCAGAGGGATGGGGGAGGAGGGGGCACCTCAGCCGGCAGATGGAACAAGACCACTGGTTCTGGAGGGGGCAACATGCCCCGTGCTCTGTCCTGGGGAGTGAAAGGCCACAGTCTCTCAAGTGGGTGACTTGTCCACATGCTCTGGAGGGGGCAACATGCCCTGTGCTCTGTCCTAGGGAGTGCAAGGCCACAGTCTCTCAAGTGGGTGACTTGCCCACATGTTCTGGAGAGGGCACCATGCCCTGTGCTCTGTCCTGGGGAGTGCAAGGCCACAGTCTCTCAAGTGGGTGACTTGCCCACATGCTCTGGAGGGGCAACATGCCATGTGCTCTGTCCTGGGGAGTACAAAGCCACAGTCTCTCAAGTGGGTGACTTGCTCACTGGTTCTGGAGGGGGGATCGTACCCTGTGCTCTTGATACTGGGGAGGCTGTGGTTGGTAGGTGTCTTACCCACTGGTTCTGGAGGGGGCATCGTGCCCTGTGCTCTTGATCCTGGGGAGGCTGGGGTGGATGGGTGTCTTACCCACTGGTTCTGGAGGGGGCATCGTGCCCTGTGCCCTTGATCCTGAGGAGGCTGGGGTTGGTGGGTGTCTTACCAACTGGTTCTGGAGGGGGCATCCTGCCCTGCGCTCTTGACCCTGGGGCGGCTGGGGTAGGTGGGTGTCTTACCCACTGGTTCCGGAGGGGGCATCGTGTCCTGTGCTCTTGATACTGGGGAGGCAGGGGTTGTTGGGAGTCTTACCCACTGGCTCTGGAGGGGGCATTGTGCCCTGTGCTCCTGATCCTGGGGAGTGCAAGGTTGCAGGTTCTCAGGTGGGTGTCATACCCACTCGATTTGCAGGGGGCAGGCCGCACAGCAGCCCATGGAGGTAGGACTGCATACTGTCCGCCAGCGGTGATGGCTTCTCAGTGGTGGTAGTGGTGCTGCTGCTCCTGGTGGGAGGCTCCAGCTCATGCCCTGTAGCCTCAGATGGCTGCCTACTTGTGGTGGTGCTGTTGCTGCTGCTGGTGGGGGGAGGCTTTAACCCATCCCCTGCAGCCTCGGACAGCTGCCCACTGGAGGTGGTGGTGCTGTTGCTGCTGGTGGAAGGAGGTTCCAGCACATCAACCATGGATGGTGGTGGGGGCTCCATCAAGAGTATCTGCCCCAGGCCCCTTGTCCTTACAGCCTGCTGGTGCTGGCTCCTTGCCCTTCCTGGCAGCAGCTGGGGCTGGCTCCTTGCTCTTCTGGGCAGCAGTTTGGGCAGGCACTCTTTCCTTGAGGCTGTCTGGTGCAAGCTCCGTCACCCTCTGGACATGTGCCCTGGATCCTTTCCCAGCACAAGAGGGTGTGGAGACTTCTGGGCCCATGGACTGGTTGGCTGAGGTGCTTGCTTGGATTTTTGCCACCCTGGCCAGATGTGAGGGACGGGGTGAGGGGTAGGGAAAATGTCAATGGTGGAGAGGAAAAGCTTCTTAGGGTCATTGGGGCGGGAAGAGGGAGAAGGTTTGGGAGTGGAGGAAGAGGGAGTGGTTGTAGGAGGTGTCTGTCTGCTGAGTTTGGGTGCAGGTGTATGGGCTGGATGCTGTTGTGAGGTGAATGGCTGTTAGGTGTGTGAGTGCTTGCATTTGTATACTTTAGGAGGGGGGGCAGACACAGTGGGAGAGGGCACAGGGGACGGGTGCATGGCTGTTGTGGAGGTGTCTGCCAGTGAGGTGTGTGTTTTGCTAGGTGTGGTGGTGATGCTGGTAGTGGACGATGATGTAGTGCATTCAGGTGTGAGTGTAGATGTAACTGAGAGGGAGGTTGAGGAGGAGGAGGAGGAGACAGTGGAAATTGCAGATGTTGGTATGTCTGCATCTGGATGGTGTTTGTGTGAGTGCCTGTGGGATGATGTGTGGTGCTTGTGTTTGCCTGTGACACTCTTGTATGTTGTCTTGTGTACATGCTCGTCTGCCTGAGTGCTTGGGATAGGTTTTGGGATGAGGGGAATGGGAATGGGAAGTGGAAGTTGAAGTGGGGGAGGGTGGAAACAGGGACAATGGTTGCCATCAGAGAGTAGGCCAGAACCTGGGTCGATCTCGGTTGGGCAGCCAAGCCAGTGTGAATGCCCTCCAGAAATGAATTTGTTTCTTCCATCTGGGCTGCCATCCCCTGGATGGCATTCACAATGGTTTACTGCCCTACAGAGATGGATCTCAGGAGGTCAATAGCCTCCTCACTCAGGGCAGAACGGCTCACTGGGGCAGGGCCTGAGGTGCCTGAGGCGAAGGAGATGCCCACCCTCCTGGGTGAGCGGCCACGGGCAACTCACTGAGGGGCTGCTGGGAGGGCGGTGCTGACACAGGCGTGGCGGCTGTACCTGTAGCTGGGGTGGTCACAGAGGTGTCCACCACCACCAGGGAGCTTCCATCGGAGGAGGTATCTGTGTCTGAACTGTCTCCTCCAGTCTCCGCCGTGGTGCTCCCCTCGCCCTCCGTCCCACTGGTGCCCTCTCCGTCGGTTGGCTCTGCTTCCTGGGTCCTGTGGGATGTAGCTCCCTCCGTCGCAGGTGCCTCTGCTCCTCCGCCTGATGATGCTAATGCACATAGGGACAGGGAGACAAAACAAAAAGGGGGGAAGAGACAAAGGATACACTTGGACAAGAGCTGCACCAACACCACCGTTGGCATACACACCACTCTCACACACAGGGAACAGGCCTAAGCACTATGCATTGCACTACCAGTTATATTGCTAGCCACCAAGGCATGAGGAGGGGCACACCCCCCCAAATGCAGCACACCTGGGACCCACGTAGCCTTTACCAGTTGTGGATGCCTACGATCTAGGTAGCAGGATTATCCGTTCAGGACCCTAGCCAGGTGGATCTACTCTGCAATGTCAGCCTGGCCTAGGGGCACCCACTGACACACATCCTCAATCCGGTTACCACCCCACCAGGCATAAGTTGTAATGATGGGCACTCTACTCACCCCCTTGTGGCTGCTGTGATGCCCTCATGCGCCCATACAGCTCCGGATAGGCCACCACCAGCATGCGGGTCATCGGGGGGTCAGGGTTCGACGGGCACCCCTTCCTCGTTGGGAGGCCATCCCTAGCTGGGTCTCCGCCATCTTCCATGCCCAACCTCTCAGGTTCTCCCACCGTTTCTGACAGTGGGTGCTCTGCCTGCCGTAGACCCGCAGGGTCCGCAAGTCCATGGCGATGGCACACCATATTCCCTTCTTTTGATGGGCGTTGACGTGCAGAGGCAATACAGACAGGAAAATAGTAGCAGTCAGACAGTCCTGCCTGTTACACTTATGGCCCATCATACCCTTTCACATCACCATTTGCACTCACATGGCCCAGCACACAACCAATACACCGCCCAAAGGACATCCTCCCACCCCCCCTTACACGAGGCCTTCACACACACCACTCCATGCATTTATACCACATGCATCGTGCCCACAGTATTCTCATCTGTTGGTCTGGTGGCCCATACAGCAGTCCGTACTGGGTAGGACCCCATCCACCAGTCACTCCATCTCCATCTCGGTGAAGGCAGGGACCCTTTCCCCAGACACACAGGCCATGGTAGGTTCCAGACACAGGTTACAGCAGCACATGCAGTGTAGGTCCTCTCCTGTTGAAGGTCAGGTAGCAAGTGAGTGATCGGACAGAAAATGGCAGCCAAGTCTGCGGCAGTGCATACCGTCACCGCTGGCGTACATCACTATTGGCCCCAGTACCCCATAGGGCCCAATGTTAATCAATGTTAATCAATGAGGAGTTGCACAGTGGTTCCCAACCGCCTCCCGCAACAGAGCACAACGTCAGCGGAATTACCTCACTTCCATATGTCCCTCCACACTGGACAGATGGAAGCTATTTCGGGGGGGGCAGGCCCTGGATAATAACTGCATCACAGTTAAAATGTGGGCATACAGGACCAATCTCACTTACCCATTCCAAATTGACATCATGTATTGTACTGTTGTGGCTCCAATGTTCAGTTTGTGACCGGCTCCTCACTCTTTTGCACCTCAGATTGCTACTACTGTGGATGAATGGGAGATGGAGACACACCCCTGTGTACAGACCTCTGGTGGACTTGGCTACACTGGATGACAGGCACATCATCCTCACCTATCGGCTGGACAGGGCCACAATCACAGAGCTGTGTGCCCAATTGGAGCTTGACCTGATATCTGCTATCCGAACAACTAGTTCTTTCCAAGTGACAGTGGACTTGGCAGCAGGAATGTCACAGCCAATGTTCTCAGTAGTGCTGACCAGAGTGTTGTCTGCCCTACTTAAACATGTGCAGCTACATTGTTTTCCCCGAGGGGGAGGATTTGGCCACAGTGAAGACTGACTTCTATGCAATGGGACATATCCCCAACATTATTGGGGCGATTGATGGAACTCATATTGCATTTATCCCTCCCCATCACAATGAACAGGTGTTCAGAAATCGTAAGAGTTTCCACTCCATGAACGTACCAATGGTGTGCTTGCCGGACCAGTACATCTCCCATGTCAATGGCAAGTATCCTGATTCAGTGCAGGAATGCTTTTCTCCTGAGGAATAGCAGCATCCCAAATGTGATGAGCCAACTACAGAGGCACAGGGTATGGCTAATAGGTGAGCCCTGGTTCCCACCCAGTAGATGTTGGTGTATGGGTATGGCGTGGGATATTTGGGATAGTGTGTGGCTAAATGGTTTCTTTTTTTATCCCCATTTACCTTTCAAGTTTTCCCTTCAAAGACAGGAGGGGAGAGGGAAGCAGAGTTCTCACAACTGCTTGCCACCCGTCTCCAACCACATCTCCCCTGTCTAGGAAATCTTTCCCCATGAAATCCAATGTGGAGCACGAAGGAGAGAGTATAATCTTATAGGATCACAGCCTACTTATTTACAACTCCCCAATTCCCAGCCATTGTTTCAGCGGTTTCCAAAATCTCGTTCTCTTACAGTCCTTCTAATAATATAACTTAAAATTATGGATTAGGGAGTTGTTCCATTCAACAAATGTAGGAGGGACAGTGCTAACCCATTTCCTACATATCTCCCTTCTTGCCACGAACATCATGTAAAACAACATTTTAGCTCCATCTCTACCCATCTTCTGCGCCTCATATGAGCAGACAAAATCACTACCAACGGGCTTACCTTCGGGCTTGTGGGGAGTATTTCCTTAATTGCATCACCCACCTCTTGCCAGAATTTACAGAGTAGAGGACAGTCTACAAACATGTGTAGACCACCAGCTGATGCAGAACTACACTTCTTACACCTCACCACTTTATCCTGTTTCAGCCTGGATAACTTTATAGGAGTCCAGAAAGCTCTGTGAATTGAAAATACATGATTTCTTCTTAACATAGCATGTTTAACAATATTATAAAAAAAGTGTAATAGATACTTGACAAAGATCTTCAAGATGAGGCTCCGGCAAGCACTCCCTCCAGACTTCTTCTGGGAGGGTAAATTCACCATCGACGATATCCATTATCAGCCAGTACCATCTAGCCACTTCTTTCTTCAATTGGGTATCGAGCTGCATCTGATCCTCCACACTGTTAGTACTTCCTACTTCCTCAGTCACATTCCTTGCCCATCTCTTCATCTGAAGGTATTTAAATTTGGACAACCTTCCTTCTACCTCCATATTAAGATTTTCAAACTCCCTGACTTCTCCATTATAACAAAAATGTCTCCATTGCACTAATCCTGCCTCTTTCAATGGAATGGCCAAGGCATCTTTAGTCCATTCCGGAGAGCCAGGAGAGTCCAAAACCGGAGCATACTCACTGTAATACGACAACCTTGTAGTCTTCCTCACCTCATACCAAAGCATTGCCCAATCCTGCAAAATCTTAAATCAAATTTTCTTAAAGAACTTAGGGTCCCTAAACTTGAACAAAAAACTTTTCTGTACCTCCTGTCCCTCCATCATAGCGATCAACACCTGACCCACCTCTGAATGATCTGGTAGGTTAAGAATCTGACTTACATTTTTCAACAAAAAAGCCCATTCGTAATACTGCAGGTCCGGAACCGCCAGGCCACCTTTTTCTTTCTTCCTTCTGAGTTTTGTCCCCGAGATACGAATACCTTTGGATGGCCAAATAAAGCTGCTAATTTTCCCTTGAAGCTTCTTTAAAGCAGCCTTGTTATGCATTAATGGCAATGAGTTAAAAATGAAAGTTAGTTTGGGTACGATCACCATCTTTACGACATTAATCCGAACTATAATGGTTAGTGGAAGATTAAGCCATTTCTCCATTAGTAGATCTACCTCCCTCATAACCCGACCAAGATTTAATTCTGCCGTTTTACATTTATCATGCGTTATAGTAAACCCCAGATATTTAACTTCTCCCTTTACATTCACTGAATCATTTACTTCCATATTCCACCCCATCATTTTGGTCTTTTGATTATTAACTGCATAACCAGAGATTCCCCCAAAATCTTCCATTAACTCTTCTAGAACTGGTTTAGCCTGACTTAAATTAGAAGTGTAAATCATTAAATCATGTGCATATAAAGAGACCTTACTAACTAAATTCCCGCTCTTGAAGGGGGGCATTCTCATATCTCTCCTAACTCTACTAGCTAATGGCTCGATATAGAGATCATACAATAATGGGGATAATGGACACCCCTGTCTCGTCCCTCTTCCTATTTTTACCGGAGGAGTGAGCAAACTGTTGACCAAAATTCTTGCACTAGGGTCATGATACATTTTTTGTAATGTTCTAATAAATTGCCTTCCAAGATTGTAGAATTCACATACCATAGTCAAATAACGCCAATTAACTCTATCAAATGCCTTTGTTGCATCCACCATTACCACAGCCAAAAGGCATACGCAGAGTAGTGGCTAAGTAAATCGACCCTACCAGCCTGTGTTAATTCGTACATATATCTACCCTTCAAAAAAACTTTCTGATCTACATGTATGATCTCCCCCATACCAGTCCCTAATCTGTCTGCCAGAAGTTTTGCAAAAATTGTATAATCGCAGTTTAACAATGATATTGGACGATATGATTCACACTTCCTAGAGTTTTTAGCAGGTTTTAAAATTAACGTAATAATAGCTTAGCTGTGGCTAAATGTTGTCCCTTGATATTTTCAGGTGACCCTGGTTACCCCATGGCTACTGGTTACCCCATGGCTACTGACCCCTGTGAGGAATGACAGGACCAGGGCAGAAGAATGTTACAATGATGCACATGGGCAAACAAGAAGGATAATTGAAAGAACCTTTGGCCTCCTGAAGGCCAGGTTCAGGTGCCTCCATCTAACAGGTGAATCCCTGTGCTACTCACCCAAGAAGGTCTGCCAGATAATTGTGGCATGCTGCATGTTGCACAACCTTGCCTTGAGACTCCATGTGCCTTTTCTGCAAGGGGAGGAGGCTGGAGATGCCCGTGTGGCAGCAGTGGACCCTGTGGACAGTGAGGATGAGGAGGCAAAGGATGAGGATGAGGACAACAGAACAGCAGTGATACAACAATACTTCCAATGACACACAGGTAAGACAGTGTTACTTCACATTGCATTGTCATTATTTTGAATATTTTTGGCACTGGCATGCTGTTATTTCCCACTTCTATGCCCACTTACTGTACCCTTTGGCAATTCATTTATAGATGTTGGTGCCCCACTATAGCTCCTGGTGTGATCACTGCAGCCAACTACAGGTCTTTCCTATGTGCACAATTACTGTACAGTTGAATTGCAATATTTGAACCTGGTTAAGTGAATACATACTTTATAAATGTAACATACTCAATACTCGTTTTTTTTTAAAGGGTGTTTATTGAAGTGCTAAGAAGAAGAGGGGCAAGTGCATTTGGATGGGATGAAGATGGAGGATAGTCCAGGGTATTGTTCCAGTTGTAGCATAGGTGCATTGTCCAAGGGGACATAGGAAGGGGAGCAATGGCAGTTCAAGGTGGACAGGGTGGCAGGGTGGGACACTAGTCTGACAATCAGGAGAGTATCATTCCCTGGCGGGGGTATTGGCAATAGTTCCTGGCTTTTGCCTGGATCGGAGGGAACGTTTGCAGGGTGGTTCTCCTTCTGCAGGGGAGGGGTGCTGGTGGCCTGTGAGTCCTGTGGCGGGGCCTCCTGGCCACCTTTTTCTTTCTTCCTTCTGAGTTTTGTCCCCGAGATACGAATACCTTTGGATGGCCAAATAAAGCTGCTAATTTTCCCTTGAAGCTTCTTTAAAGCAGCCTTGTTATGCATTAATGGCAATGAGTTAAAAATGAAAGTTAGTTTGGGTACGATCACCATCTTTACGACATTAATCCGAACTATAATGGTTAGTGGAAGATTAAGCCATTTCTCCATTAGTAGATCTACCTCCCTCATAACCCGACCAAGATTTAATTCTGCCGTTTTACATTTATCATGCGTTATAGTAAACCCCAGATATTTAACTTCTCCCTTTACATTCACTGAATCATTTACTTCCATATTCCACCCCATCATTTTGGTCTTTTGATTATTAACTGCATAACCAGAGATTCCCCCAAAATCTTCCATTAACTCTTCTAGAACTGGTTTAGCCTGACTTAAATTAGAAGTGTAAATCATTAAATCATGTGCATATAAAGAGACCTTACTAACTAAATTCCCGCTCTTGAAGGGGGGCATTCTCATATCTCTCCTAACTCTACTAGCTAATGGCTCGATATAGAGATCAAACAATAATGGGGATAATGGACACCCCTGTCTCGTCCCTCTTCCTATTTTTACCGGAGGAGTGAGCAAACTGTTGACCAAAATTCTTGCACTAGGGTCATGATACATTTTTTGTAATGTTCTAATAAATTGCCTTCCAAGATTGTAGAATTCACATACCATAGTCAAATAACGCCAATTAACTCTATCAAATGCCTTTGTTGCATCCACCATTACCACAGCCAAAAGGCATACGCAGAGTAGTGGCTAAGTAAATCGACCCTACCAGCCTGTGTTAATTCGTACATATATCTACCCTTCAAAAAAACTTTCTGATCTACATGTATGATCTCCCCCATACCAGTCCCTAATCTGTCTGCCAGAAGTTTTGCAAAAATTGTATAATCGCAGTTTAACAATGATATTGGACGATATGATTCACACTTCCTAGAGTTTTTAGCAGGTTTTAAAATTAACGTAATAATAGCTTAGCTGTGGCTAAATGTTGTCCCTTGATATTTTCAGGTGACCCTGGTTACCCCATGGCTACTGGTTACCCCATGGCTACTGACCCCTGTGAGGAATGACAGGACCAGGGCAGAAGAATGTTACAATGATGCACATGGGCAAACAAGAAGGATAATTGAAAGAACCTTTGGCCTCCTGAAGGCCAGGTTCAGGTGCCTCCATCTAACAGGTGAATCCCTGTGCTACTCACCCAAGAAGGTCTGCCAGATAATTGTGGCATGCTGCATGTTGCACAACCTTGCCTTGAGACTCCATGTGCCTTTTCTGCAAGGGGAGGAGGCTGGAGATGCCCGTGTGGCAGCAGTGGACCCTGTGGACAGTGAGGATGAGGAGGCAAAGGATGAGGATGAGGACAACAGAACAGCAGTGATACAACAATACTTCCAATGACACACAGGTAAGACAGTGTTACTTCACATTGCATTGTCATTATTTTGAATATTTTTGGCACTGGCATGCTGTTATTTCCCACTTCTATGCCCACTTACTGTACCCTTTGGCAATTCATTTATAGATGTTGGTGCCCCACTATAGCTCCTGGTGTGATCACTGCAGCCAACTACAGGTCTTTCCTATGTGCACAATTACTGTACAGTTGAATTGCAATATTTGAACCTGGTTAAGTGAATACATACTTTATAAATGTAACATACTCAATACTCGTTTTTTTTTAAAGGGTGTTTATTGAAGTGCTAAGAAGAAGAGGGGCAAGTGCATTTGGATGGGATGAAGATGGAGGATAGTCCAGGGTATTGTTCCAGTTGTAGCATAGGTGCATTGTCCAAGGGGACATAGGAAGGGGAGCAATGGCAGTTCAAGGTGGACAGGGTGGCAGGGTGGGACACTAGTCTGACAATCAGGAGAGTATCATTCCCTGGCGGGGGTATTGGCAATAGTTCCTGGCTTTTGCCTGGATCGGAGGGAACGTTTGCAGGGTGGTTCTCCTTCTGCAGGGGAGGGGTGCTGGTGGCCTGTGAGTCCTGTGGCGGGGCCTCCTGGCCACTAGTGACAGCAGAGGTGGAAGGCTGTTCAGATGCCTGGCTAGTGGCAGGGGCCTGCTGTTGTGAGACTGCCTCCCACATAATGTTGGCATTGCCTGCCAGCACCCCTGCAATGGAGACCAGGGTAGTGTTGATGGCCAGCAAGTCCTCTCCGATCCCCTGGTACTGTCCCTACTGCAGCCGCATGCTCTCCTGCAACTTGTCCAGGATCTGGCCCATTGTGGCCTGGGAATGTTGGTATGCTCCCAGGATGTCTGCTAGTGTCTCCTGGAGAGTTGGTTCCCTGGGCCTGTCCTCTCCCTGGCTCACAGCAGTCCTCCCTGTTTCCCTGTTGTCCTGTGTTTCTGTCCCCTTAAGTCTGTGTGCCCTCTGCCACTGACCCCAGGTCCCTGATTGTCTTGGGCATGAGGTGTACCCTGGGGTCCTTGTAGAGGTGGACACACTGCTGATTGATGTGTCCTGGGGACCGAGGTATGGGTACGCTGGGTGGGTGCTATTGTGGTGTTTCCAGATGGGGGAGGCTCTGTGGTGGTGTGTGACTGGGCCTGGGTAACCGACTATCCAGAGGTATCTGATGGGCCAGGTTGGTTATCCAGATCCAGGCAACAAGATTTGCTGTCATCACTGTGGGCCTCTTCAGTTGGGGTACTGGATAGTGCTGGCACCTCTTCTTCAGTGACATTTGCTGGGATACCTGTGGGGATGTAAATGATGTGTTATTGTTTCTGTGTGTGACATATGGTGCATCCGTGGCTTGCCTTATTTGGTTGTATTTGCCCTGGCAGCTTTCACTTGTGTAAGCTGGTATATGGTGGCTAGCTTATTCTCTCTAGTGTGCATGCTTTGGTGATAGGTGTCCATGTAGAGCTGTGAGTGATGTCCATGCATTGGTATGACATACAGGGCTTGGCACTGGAATAAGTGAATTGTGATGGAGGGGTGTGGGAGATGGTGGAGTGATGGGAGTGAGGGTGAGTGTTGGGGTATGTGATGGCATGCAGATAGGGGAGTGATAGTAGTAGAGAGTTGACTTACCAGAGTCCAGTCCTCCTCCTACTCTGGCCAGGCCCTCAGGATGCATGATTGCTAAGACTTGCTCCTCCCATGTTGTTAGTTGTGGGGGTACCCCACCAGTCCTCTGTACTGCGAGCTGGTTTCTTGCTGCAATGGAATGTACCTTCCTCCGTAGCTCGTTCCACCTCTTCCTGATGTCATCCCTTGTTCTTGGGTGCTGTCCCTTGGCAGTGACCCTGTCCACGATTCTCTGCCATAGCTCTATCTTCCTAGCTATTGATATCTACTGCACCTGTGCTCCAAATAGCTGAGCCTCTACCCTGATGATTTCCTCCACCATGACCCTGAGCTTCTCCTCTGAGAATTGGGGGGAATCTTTGTGGTGCCATGGTTGTTGTGTAAGGTGTGGAGGTGAGGGTGTGTAGGGTAATGAGTTGGGACGTGTGATGTGGGGTGAGTGAGTGGTGTATAGGTGTGAGTGGTATGTGACTCTGGTTGTGTGAGTGGTCTTGCTGTCTCTATCTGGTGGCAATTGTTTGTAGTCATAAAGGGTTGTGGGTACTGTGGGTGTGTGTTTTATAGTGGTGTGGGTGTGGTGTGTGTATGGGTGTCAGGTGTGTGTTGTTTCAATTGTCCATTGTGGTGTTGTTTTGTTTGTGTGTGTTTATTTTTAGCGCAACGGTATGTAGCGCCAATGGTTTACTGCGTTGAATGTCCACTGTGGTGATTCGTGGGTCATAATGTGATGGGCGTAATTCTGTTGGCATAACGGTGTGGGTTTGGATTCTGCCAGTTTATCACTGATGTTTGGTGTGGTGGACTTGTGTCTGTGGCTGAATAGTGACGGATTGATGTGTGTGTGTCATAATATAGTGAATGGATATCTGCGGCGGTATGTTGGTGGCAGTAGGTAAGTGGAATTTACCGCCAATGTCATAATGAGGGCCATTTCAGAATTGTGGGGGCTAGTCCATCCACAATTAAACCCATTCCTAAGAAGTGCAAGCCTATTGAAAGGGTAATAAGTTCCCCTTATTTGGTGCCACATTTGACTATTCATTGGGTTCCCTACCGCTGAAACAGGTCAAGAAAGTTTCATCAATCAAGTGGGTCTCTATATAATTTTGCAAAGTGTGTTGGGTTCAAGCCCATACTCGGTTCAACTGAAATATACAAAGGCAAGTGCATTACGAATCTAACATTTGCGATGACTATATGGGACACAGGGCAATTAACAGCCGTCTAGGTAAAGAAAGTAGATTTTGCAGGGGACAACTAGGCTCATCACCTAGTAGTTCCCATTATTTTGCCCAATGGGGAGCTAGGACTCAAATATGTCAGTGATCTAAATAAATTACCCCCCTTGTTAATATGGGAGTCGGTATGGGCCAATAAACATGCCACTTTAAACAGGGACATAATAGAGTATAGCCTTGTATGTGACCAGAGGCATAACATCCTTTTGCTCAAGTAATTTATGCAACACTCTAGCAATCTTGGGAGGGACAATTTGTACTTCACACTCACGAAAATAACTATGAAAGAAAAATCTTGGGTCAAGCAGCTTTACTGGCGAAGGGTGGAACTAAATAGGGAAACAATTGAAATCACACAGTCTGTGAGTATGCAACCATACCTCTCATAGTATATAAGCCTATCTCGTTTTGGTAAGAAATCTGTGAGAAAAGTATTTATTGATTCCATTTCGTGTAGGTGGTATAAGATGTCAGCTGTCTTTTCCTCTGGATCAATATGACATATTCTCAATCCCACTATGTCCATATGATAAATCTTCAGTCCAAACATCACTGCCTTTTGGGAGTTTTATAAGCCATTCACTCATTAATATCTGGTGCCATTTCTTAAGTTGCATTTTGTTTTTTCAATGCAAACCTGCATTTTCTTTTCTACAGTCTCCTTGTAACCATGCAGTTTGCTGTTCAGTCTGCCTTTTTTTTCAAAAAAATCTTCCGTGCAGTTATGGATGGAAAACATTGCTTTTTTAATGTGGCGCATAGGTTAAAGGTGCACGGAAATGAAACCTTGTACACTAAGCAATACAATTACTGGATTTCCACACAGAATGAGCACCTTCAGTTATCTGCATTCTTGGGCAAATAATGCAATCTCAACACATGGGTTTTAATGAGTTACAATGGATCATTCGTAAAGTTAATAGTCATAAAGAAAGATTGCCTATAAGGAAAAAGGAGTGACACTTGTGGGTATAGCCCACAGCCTAGCAATTGTTGTCAGCGATCTCATATGGAATTAGCAACATTTCTGAAAGGAGGCTAGCATTCATATTACAGTTCTCACCGGCTGAGTAGAAGGACTGGGCCTTTTGGAGTTGCAAGAGCTCAACCATCCAGAATCAGGCATCATTAGCCACTGACAGTCAGGATTTCCATGTCATTCATTCGATCTTCAAAGGGAAAATTAATTTTAACACTGATTACATGACCGACCATGTTCCTATTAACTGCTCCTTCCCCAATAACGTGTAGTACTTTACTGGGGACTTACAAAGCCACTCAAGAAAGGTTATGGTACCCACACCATACATTGGAAGTGTGAGATTTGTTACTGCATATTATTGCATGCAGCTAGGCAACCAGGGACCATTAGACATAGTGACAATATGATTGAGTGTATACAGAAGAAAGAAGTGGTGGAGGAGACGTAGTTGTGTTGCAATATATTTTGCCTTTTGAATGCAATGGGAGATTGTAAACAAAAATTCAGACCACCAATGCAGCATCAATGTCAGGCTAGAAATTCTTCTGAGCTGGTTTACAAGAACTTGTTCCACATTCAGCATAATCAATACAGAATATGTGAACGTAAATGCTAGGCGCTTTCTCAATATAAAAGCTGCATATTTGTCCCAGAACATTTCCATGTGGGAAGCATGTATTTGGTACGAGGGGAGCAACACACAAACATACACCCATAAACCTTTTCTGCTAGTTACAAAGCATTCAATGGCATCCTTTTATCTAGGTAAGTGCTCCAGCGTACTCACTTTGAAAGATGTAGCGTGTAGTGGCTCTGAATTTCATACTTGAGAATGTTGGTGCCAATAATTAAGCAATTATTCCTAGGCATAGTGCGCAATAGAGAATGTTGGAGGAAACATTATGGGCCTGATTACAACTTTGGAGGAGGTGTTAATCCATCCCAAATGTGACAGATATACCACCAGCCGTATTACTAGTTCTATAGGATATAATGGACTTGTAATACGGCTGGTGGTATATCCGTCACTTTACCATCACTTTTGGGACGGATTAACACCTCCTCCAAAGTTGTAATCAGGCCCTCTTTATCTTACCTGAGGTAGTACTTATATAGGACCTCCAAAATATCTCGTCCTATTGAAAATGTCCTTCTAGTGATGGTGAGCACATGTCCTGCCCAGCCAGTAGGGCTCGTAATGTACTTTTAGTTTTGTTTGCAGCCTTTCAATGGCACCATTAATTCTTGCTACCATTAAAATGATTTGATATGTTCTAAATTCAATTTAGAAGTCAGTAAAGTTTTATCAGCTCTTGAAATGGATTTATAAATGGATATTGAATTGCAGTTTGGCCGGGCCTTTTTGGGGTGTCCCTTCAAATTTGAAATTTAGATCATCATGAATCAACAGTGTGCGACCAGAACACCGGTCATAATTAATTGTAAAGTTACCAAAGCTGAAATTGGGCAGACGACTCATGAAGAAAGGAAAGGGGTGCCCCTTACCCTTTGTGAATTGTGGAAAAAATGTCTGGAAAGAAGGCAGTATCCAGCAGAAAACGGCCAAATCGCATGAATGCTTTTGAAAAGCATTTTTTTTTAAATCAGCGTCTGTTCTTTCAAGGAAATTGACTTTACAAAAAATAAAAATTATTTAAGTTCAATCACAAACATGGTGGTCTCCTGACTCTTGCAGGCCATCATGTATATAATGGTATTCATACAGGCTGAGTCGCAATTTGTGACCTAACTAATAAACCTAATAAGGTAGATCTGATAGCTTCCAACTCAGATTCTAATCTTCACAACTCAAACACTAACTACATAGGACAGATTGTAAAATTTATCACTGATTGCAATGAAATTGTGACTACGTCATTGATTCTTCTGGCCCTTATTTTAGATTATTGGACAAGCAAAAAAATTAAATACTGAATCTAGTTTCTGCCTTCTCACAGCCTCCCTTGAGCTAGGCCTTAACAATTCAACCACGCTACCCTTGAAGGTCCAGGATACTTCGGAGCATGCTGCTTCACTTCCAAACACGTAGAAGATTCATACAACGCAGTGCATCTGGTGGCAGACAGTAAGGGAAATATGTTTAATACAACTTAAGGCAAAATAAATTGACTTGAGCACTAAAGTCTCCCAGGTCCATGCGATGGGAGGCCCATCTAGTTTATCAGTATTTTTTTTCAATATCAAACCTGTAGCAGGATAACATATCCCAGAGTGCAAAGAAAAAACTGAATGAACGAGCTACACACACAGGAAGCTTGTGATTTCTGAAATATTAAAACACATAACATCCAAAAAAATCTAGGCCATATTTATACTTTTTGCCCCAAATCTTCACAAACACAGTTTTGTGGCAATACGTACAGCGTTGGCTTGTGTCATTCCAAAGCGCCAGGTGGGTGGTAAATTTATGGAATGCGCAAGCCGACGCTCAGGTAGGGCTAGCGTCAGAAAAAATGACGTTAGCCTGGTGGGGTGGCGGTACGGGTGAAGGGGGCTTTGCTTAAAAAAATGACGCTAGGCTGGTTAGAGGCAAAAGAAATGCTGATGACCAGCCTAGCATAATTTCCTGACGTATAAAAACCATCCATACCACATGACTCCTGTCTTATAAAAGACAGGAGTCATGCCCACCACCCCAATGGCAGCACATCACCATTGCACCCAGAGCCATGCAGGGAGCCCATCTAAGGGCCCCCAGTGGCACT
The DNA here is from genome assembly GCF_031143425.1 of Pleurodeles waltl. Taxonomy (NCBI): domain Eukaryota; kingdom Metazoa; phylum Chordata; class Amphibia; order Caudata; family Salamandridae; genus Pleurodeles; species Pleurodeles waltl. The sequence goes on along the minus strand of NC_090449.1, from coordinate 353,938,528 downwards.
TACATTTTTTACCCTACTTTTACCCTACTTACCTGGGATGGGATCCCATCCTCTGGTGTCCCTCTGGTGTGGGTGGCGGTGTTCCTGGGGCTTGGAGTGGGCACCGGCTGTTTCGCCATGGAAATGGGTCCACAGGTCCCCTAACGCCTGGTCAGACCTATGTGTTAAATAATGGTGCAAAGCTAGCTTTGCACCATTATTTATCCCCTCCTCGCACCCGTGTATCATATTAGCACAGGGGGATAAATATGGGGCTATGGGGTTAGCACCATTTTTTAGATGGGAACACCTGCCTTGCAACTCAATAATGCAAGATAGGTGCACGCACGTTTCTAGCATCAACATAGAAATATAAAGTTAACTTTGCTCTAAATTGGCGTACAAAAATGACACAAATTTGGTGCAAACATAATATAAAAATGCCCCCTAGAGTCATAACATCAAAAACCATTTATAAAACGAACCTGGTGAGTTAATTAGAAAAACAACATTGGTCAGCTTCAATGGATATTAAAAAGAATGAGTTTCTATCCTGCAACAACAATACTTGCAGCAATACTTGCAGCTTCTGACTGAGTCAACATTGTAAAATATGTGCTCCTGCAATGGCTTCGTGCAGAAACACTACCTGATGAAATATGAGTTGCCTTAAAATATTAACAAACCTTCAAGTACAGGTCCATATTGAAACAGATTCCCTATCCAAACATTGCTAAGCCCTGACCCATTAGATTGGTTGGCAGTTATGTTTACATTCTTGTGCCAGGAGACTTTTTAAGGTATTGACCAACTTTATCAATAGGACCTGAGTTCGTTCAAAGCCATTTCCAGCCATGGATGGCTTTTGAATGCCGAGCTCCACTAACCCCCTGGTACCTGGAAATAGGGAAAACACAAAGGTGAACACTGTATATAAATCCACCAGAGAGGTATTTGTGGTCACAACTATCAGGAATATGTTGCCAGTTCTTAAATAACAGAAGTTAAGCATTGATATGGAATACAAATAGATGAGGATCGGGTCCTCGTAAAACTTCAGGCAACTTAGATATCTTACGAACGTGGAATTTAATTCCAACTGCACATTTGGAACATAAGACGGGTATCACACTTGAATCAAAATCTGACGATCTAGTTAAAAATATGAAAGTTTATTTCCCAGCCTGAAAGAGCTTTCAAGCGCCTTCATAATTATTGATACATAGATTCCAGCCATGTTATCCATTCCCTACAACACAAAACTCTGTATTTGCTCAACTATACTAATATATGCATTAATGGAAGCTAAATGTAGTTCGAAACAACTGAAGTGCCTCAGCACTCCTCTTCTCCTAAGGAGTGAATTGGCCAAATTGAGCTCCCTAGTGTAACTTCTGCACGGATTGAGAATCTGGGGTAGAAGCAAAGCCTGCTTAACCATTCAAGCAACAGACGTAATTGTATCTTTTAGGTTGCCTCCTACAGTTATGGAACCAACATTTTTATAGGAAATACTTCTGCAAAGATGAACATCTAGAATGCAAACGACTTAAAAAATGTCCTGAATGAAAACATTTGAGAAACCAAACCAAAAGACCTGCTCTAAGCTTCTGAATAACTGTACTTAAATGCGAGCCTTACCTGATGTAATACTTATTCTATGAGGCAGAAATTCAAGTCATGCGACCTTGATTTACAAAAGCTTGACATGCTAAGCTGGTGCTGGTTACCCATTATTTATCTAGGTACACACATTGTTCCAGTGAGAAAAATAACCCGTCTGCAAATGTCCAGAATGCCCTCAATCAGATATCAAACTCCCTAGTGTGTGACTACTAGTACGTCAGGGACGTTGGGACCTGGTGAAGTTAAAGTCACGTGCCTCATGTGGCACAATAAAAATCCACAGTTTAATAAGACATCCTTTGAGCATCGTATTTAAAACAGAATTGCTATTTCAATTTGGGTGAAATCTGGAAACTTCGTCCACTTTCGCAAAGGAAAAATGTTGCCAGTTTTGTAGGTTAAGTTGTAGCTTTACACAGCACTAACTGAGATGGTGCCCTCGATTCCTTCCTTTGCAAGACAAGATGATGCTGAGGAGACACTAACGCTGTATTATGTTAACTAGCATTTAAATAAAGCACAACGGGCACTAAAGTAGCATTTTGAACTCAAATATCGATAAATATTTTTATAAAGTCTTTCAAACTGCACTTCAGCCATTTCGAAACAGTGTAAAAACCACGTTTGCTAATGCTCTAAAGTATGATATGTAATTTTCCAACCCTAGAATGATGAAAGTTAACGTTGTTCGGGTCAGGTTCCAATCCCATAGCTTGCAGCTCATAACAGGTGCCAGCATTGAACACTTTACCTACTGAAACATCTTAACAGCTGAGAATGCAATGCAAGGAAGCCCTCTTTCTATTCAATTTCTGCTCCAGTTCCACTGCTTCTTTAAAAATGACTAGCTGCTGCACTCATCAAATTAGGACACTATTCGGAATGAGAGATAAAAGGGTTTGCACGGTTCTAAATTAAATCTTTGTACAGTCTCCAGAACTAAGTGGCAATATGTCAACTTCTGCAAGTAGTGAATAAATATTGTCACCTACACCCACTTAGAAAATGAAACAAAAACAGTTTCCTGCTTACTGAGCCTCTGTTACAGCTGCTGGTTGCTCTTCCTTTGACTCCTCGGCCACTCTGCAGGTAGCAAATCATCCAGTATAATCTCCTCAATGGGTGTAAAAGATGCCATGTAGTGTGAGGTTGGTTTGTACCCACCTTGACAAAACATATCACCAAAACTCTTCCGGAAGACCTGAAAGCTTGTCTGCTGAAGCAAATGCTGTAAAAAGATGTAATTTCCTTTATAAATGTATTACCAGTCAGAAGACCATTGACTTCCATATCTGCATGATGTGATGCCATCAAAATCCACTCGTATTACGTAGTTTAATAAGGCATCCTTAAACTACTTACTTAGAATAGGATTGTCATTGTTCACTAGAGAGATGAATCATTGATTCATACTTCTGGAAAATGACTGCATTCATAGGCATGCCTTATGCCAAAGTCTCCTCTTCCAGTTCAAGAACTTTTTTAATACTTGAAGGCTCGAGAATATTTAGGACCTCATGCAAGCATCTATCTTTTTACAGGTTCGTTACCATGTTTCAAAAAGAACATCAATAATTACAATCTCTCTTCAGATTATGGCCAGGTACCCAATTTAAGAATTTTAATGTATCACCTTTGCCATACGGGTGGAAGTAAAATTCTGCCTTGTTAAATTTATCATAAGTACCCCTGTTACAGGTCTATTTGCTAGGATGTTTTTTTGGCATTTTAGACAAACTTTTTGTAGCATTCTGTGAGAGACAGCACTCTTTGCATTATGCATGTTAGAAATGGGGTCTTTGGTTGGCAGTCAGGTTACCCCCTGTCCAAGCAAGGACCCTCACTCTAGTCAGGGTAAAAGAGAATCACCCTCAGCTAAACCCTGCTTACCCCCTTGGTAGCTTGGCACGAGCAGTAGGCTTAAATTCAGAGTGCTAGGTGTAAAGTGTTTGTACCAACACACACAGTAACGTAATGAAAACACTACAAAATGACACAACACAGGTTTAGAAAATTAGGAAATATTTATCTAAACAAAACAAGACTAAAACGACAAAAATCCACAATACACAAGTCAAGTTATCAACCAAAAAGAGTCTTCATGAAGTTTTAAAGACACACTAACACTGTTGAGTTAAAATGTACCTTGTGCGCGTCAAAAATATTCCCCCCAAGGAGTGTGAGTCAAAAAGGAGCTTGCGATGCGTTGATTTCACTCACGATTTCACTCCTTTCGTCGAGTCCTTTCGTCAGGTCAGGGCGCGTTGCTTCTTCTCTCTGCAGGAAAGCGATGCATCGATCCGGTCAGCACTCTCGGGTCAAGGCAGGCCTTGCGTTGTTTTTACACGCCCAGCGGTGTTTGTGTTGGAAATCCAGCCGCATGATGATCCGAAAACCACGCAGCGCAGGTTGCGATCTCACCAGCCTCCTTCAGCGATGCTGCGTGTCATTTCTCCAGCTCCAAGAGTCGATTCTTTGGTAGCGTTACAGGTGAGCGTCGATCTTCAGCTGTGAAGCGGCGGTGCGCGATTTCCCAGCCGCAGATCGGAGTTGTGTGGATTTTGTCCCCACATGGAGTTCTGTGCGTGGATGTTTTCCTCTTAGGCTGCAGGTCCTCCTTTCAGGGTTCCAGGAACTGGATGGGCACCACAGGGCAGAGTAGGAGTCTCTCCAGAGACTCCAGGTGATGGCAGGAAGAAGTCTCTGCTGTCCCTGAGACTTCAAACAACAGGAGGCAAGCTCTAAATTAAGCCCTTGGAGATCTTCACAAGATGGAAGGCACACAAAGTCCAGTCTTTGCCCTCTTACTCTGGCAGATGCAGCAACGGCAGAGTCACAGAAATGGTATAAGCAAGAAAATGCTCACTTTCTAAAAGTGGCATTTTCAAACACACAATATTAAAATCAAATTTACTAAAAGATGTATTTTTAAATTGTGAGCTCAGAGACCCCAAACTCCACATGTCCATCCGCTGCCAAAGGGAATCTCCACTTTAATCAGATTTAAGGGGAGCCCCCATGTTAACCTATGAGAGGGACAGGCTTTGTAACTGTGAAAAACGAATTTAGCAATACTTCACTGCCAGGACATATAAAACACATTACTATATGTCCTACCTTCACCATACACTGCACCCTGCCCTTAGGGCTACCTAGGGCCTACCTAAGGGGTGCCTTACATGTAAGAAAAGGGAATGTTTAGGCCTGGTAAGTGGATACACTTGCCAAGTCGAATTTACAGTTAAAACTGCACACACAGACACTGCAGTGGCAGGTCTGAGACATGATTACAGAGCTACTTATGTGGGTGGCACAACCAGTGCTGCAGGCCCACAAGTAGCATTTGATTTACAGGCCCTGGGCACCTCCAGTGCACTGTACTAGGGACTTACTATTAAATCAAATATACCAATCATGGATAAGCAAATTACGTACACATTTTGTAAATTAGCAATTGCACTTTAGCACTGGTTAGCAGTGGTAAAGTGCCCAGAATAACAAAAACAGCAAAAACAGAGTCCAGCACACATCAATAACCTGAGAAACAGAGGCAAACAGTTAAGGGAGACCATGCCAAGGAAGAAAAATCTAACAATGCATTTTCAAAATAACTACTCTGCCAATCATGGGGCAAATCAGTCACCGCAGACCAGCTCCCTGTTTCACCATTTCTGGTGGCATGAACCCACTACTTGCTAGACCTGACAAGAGTATCCTCAGATAGTAGCTGTCTGCAATCCACAATCTGATGTCCTTTAGTTGGCGTTGACAAAACCAGAAAACCAGCACCTCAAGGCCTAATTAAATGAACTACTTGAGAGTAAGTTTTCAAGCTTTTCATCTCCCCAGTATCTTCCCCCTTATTGTTTATACCAAAGGAGAACAGAAAACTGCGTACCTGCATAGGTCAGCAGGCTTTAATCCAAGCAACTGTGAAAAAATCATTAGCCACTCCCGGTGAGACCAGTTCTCCTAGACCAGGTCTGAAATTTAAGCATTTATACCAAATTGGATTTGTCTGAGTCATATCTTATCAGAGTCTGGAAAAGAGATTAATGAAGGACCTTATTTAGCAATAAATTTTGTCTCTATGAGTATTGCGTTATGCATTTTGGACTCAGCACTGCCACAGCAGATTTCCAGTCTTTTTTTATCAATGAAGTCTTCAGAGAATTGCGGGCATTTTTGTTATAGTCTACAGAGATGAAATTCTGATTTTTTTCACAAAATGAACAAGAACATAGTCATCAGTGTTAGACCTGGCCCTTTCTGCACGGTCATCCCCAAACATTTTTCCATCCTCCTTAGCTTTTTTATGAATTTATTATATATGCTTTAGGACTCTGGACACTTAACCACTGCTAACCAGTGCTAAAGTGCATGCACTCTCTGCTGAAAACACGGTAACACTGTCTTATCCAAAATTGGCATATTTAATTTACTTATAAGTCCCTAGTGAAGTGTACAACCCATGCCCAGGCATGTAGCACTGATTATGCCACCCACTTAAGTAGCCCTTTAAACATGAACCAGATCCAAGGTATTCTAGATGGGAAATGGATTGGTGGGAAATTTTACTATCTTTTGTACTGGGTGGGTTATGCGCCAGAGGACCGCTTGTGGGAGCTTGCAGGCCATGCACATGCCCCAGACAGGCCCAACTGTTTCATTGCCAGCACCCTTACAAACGGGAGAGGGAACCTTTGCAACATTCATATCATGCTACCAGTTACACCTTCTTTTGCCTTCCACTCTTGCATCTCCTTTTGGTTTGCCCTCCCCCCGATACTACTCCTGAGGGACACAATATGTTCCATGACCCAGTAAAAGATTCCAGACAACCCCTACTGTTGTCATCCTCCAGTAACCTCTGGCACATTGTCCTCATACACCATATCTCTGCGGACTTCGAGCATGTGACTCAGGAAGGCCAGCAAAATCTTAAAAAGGGATTTCCTGCTATTACATGACTTGGTGGACATCTTGTCCCCCCCCACCCACTGAGTACAAACCAGCAGACGTGCCAGTGCTTGAATTTCTGCCTCCTGACCCAAACGAATCTCTGTGCTCAAGCTTCTAACTTACCTGATCTTCAATTTCCAGAGTCCTCATCGCTTCATAGATTCCAGCTTCTTCTTGTCATGGTGATGCTGCACCAATAATTCCCACCTTAAAGAACAACAAGAAAATGAGGTGAGCGGTTATTACTAATAGCACAGTGTTTCCTATCACTTAACAATGCGTCACACCCAAGACTTGTGCTAGAGTTTGTCAAGCCTGCAACCAAATTCAAGAAATTCAAGGACAAAAGAAAAAAGGAAGGAATCCAAGGCTATTGAGCTCCAACCCATCAATTTGTATAATGGAATAAGGCTAACTTGCTCAAGACCGTAGCACCACAGTGCAGTAAAAAGTGACAAAAAACTCCTTATGAGGCATTAAGGGGACTCATTTAAGTGTTTGAGGATTATACCAAAAGGACAATAAGGAATTAAAGGTTCCCTACACACACATTGGGTGTACGTGTAAAGCGTATTGTTGAAGAATTGGATCACAATTATGGTATATCTCAAGATAAAGTGTCAATCGTAATCTCTTTGGGACAACTACAGGTGATACTGTACTTGGGGAAATAAATCACACCCAACATTCCAGAATGATAAGGGTAGAAGGCCAGAATAAGTACAAACTCAGTCAGGTATCATCCCCATTATCTCCCTCCTTCCACCGAAACGGTGCTTGCTACCACTTGTGCCAATCAATTGACTTTAGCATCAAGAGAGGGAACCCTCGACATTGAACAGGTTAGTGGCCTTGACACTGTGCACGGGTAGCCTGTTGCAATGTGACCTTGAGTAAATTTGTTATAGCATGTGTAGGCGTCAGACTTTATTTGGGCATCCAAAAATGAATATCCCCATTTCTTTTTGATTGTAACGTGATTCTTTAGTGCATTACTATAATTGCTGTCCTTTAGTGTTTTCTCACACTATTTGAAAGTTTCACCAAAATATTAACTTTGCATTGTCTCGGCATAGAGGAAAAATGAGGGTCTATTCCCCTATACCTAAAAGGTTCTACACACAAATATATAAATATATTTGCACTTCTTCATATACTTTTGAGTTTTGTAGAATTTCCCTTTGTCAGCCTTTAATGAGATTTTCTCTTTGAACTACCCTGCTGGGCCAAGTTAATTACTCTGCAGACCAGAAGATATATCCCAGTATCTCCCAGAAAACAGCCCAATTTGGAAGGGATTTAGCATTCTCCTGGAAAACAAAAAGAATGAGGGAGAAGTCTGTGTAGGCTAATAAATAGTCACCTTGCTGACACAGCTAGACATGCCTTTCTCATAGGGACAAAAGGAAGCAGCCAGACCACTGTACCAATCCCACTAAGGGATCCTTTTTGAAGTTTTTGAGGGATTGACCCAGTTTGCAGTGGCTGTTAGGGGTAGAGCTAGGTGAGATATTTTGCAGAAAAGGTTGGTTCTGCTACCTTGTAATATACTATCATAATCTGCATAGCAGACAGTGAAAAGCGCGATGGGTGCACTGCACCCATCGCACGGCCGCAACACTGCCGGCTCCATTTGGAGCCGGCTCCTGTGTTGCGGCCGAGATCCCCGCTGGGCCGGCGGGCGGAAACTAGGTTTCCGCCCTCCGGCCCAGCGGGGATCTCCAAATGGCCGCGGCGGGAGTGCGGTCGCATTGGCGGCCACCAGGACAAGGTCGTAATGTGGGCCAAAGGGGCCATAGGATATAATGGAACTTGTAATACGTTGAACAGGATATCTGTCAAGTTTGTAACATACTGTAGTATCCTATCAGCCAAGGTCATAATCAGGCCCAAAGTGTGTAAAGCATTCAAATATCACAAAACAGTAATAAAATAAAACACAGGAACAGTTTACAAATCTAAAAACAATTTATAAAAATAGGAAAACAATGTATCTTTGATTTGACAGCAAAACAAATAAAATCAGATAAGGGGAACAGAGACATGAATTTTTAAAGAATTCATGTTTTTTAGCATATAGAAACTAAAAGCACCACTCAGGATATCTGGCCGCACTAGACCGGGGCACAGTCAAAGTTTGAGGCCGACCGCGATGGAGCCCTGCTCGTTGACAGCAAAAAGGAGGCCTTGGTCAAATGTTTACCTTCGGACCTAGTCTTTTTCCTGCAGATATTCTTCAGTGGGACAAAGTCACCAATCCGATCCCACCTTCGGATATGTGTCGCAGGAGACCTCGTTGAAGAATTCTACCTTCAGACCTAGATGATTTTTTCAGGATGGAAATCTTTGTTCGGGCTAAAGCTGAATCTTGTTCCGTTGTCCCTAGAGCCCTCCTCAAATACACTGTGGGGAAAGTCCTGGTAAACTTTTTACGTTCATACTGTGTCACTTTATTGGAGCTTTTTCCTTCCAACAGGGGGGGTTCGACCCTCCACAGCAAGCCGATTTTGATAATCGGATCACCTTTCCAGGAGCCCCCGGTGAATTCCTGGAAGTCTGGGGCTCAGAGCTTTTTAGCAGGATGAATCTGCAAGTCACGCCGGGTTGCAGTTGAGGTAAGTCAGTTTGACTCACCACAGCATGTCGGTCCCTATATGGAGCTTTTTTTCAAAAGTTCTCCAAACTTCTCTAAACTTTTCAATCTTCTTGCAAAAGATCTTTGAAGGTCCTTTAGGAGTCCACAGCTCACACCAAGGTCCCAGAAGCTCTGAGGTGCTCCTTTAGGGTTAGGGCTCCAACTCCCAGAATGCACCTGGTTCAAATCCAAAAATGACCACTAGCCATGGGCCAGTTGGTCAGTTCCTTCAGGTTTTGATGCAGAGGACTCTGGTTAGCTATTTTCACATGCAGCAAGAAGGGAGTCCCTTCTTGAACCAGTTGAAGACAGGAAAAGTCCTTTTAGAGTGAAACCCAAGTGTGCAGCTTGTGCAATCCTTCAGAATGCAGTGCCCAGGTGCAGGTCAGGGGTCCAGCACGGCAGTTCTTCTTCTGCTGATGTTGTCCCTTGTTGGGATCTGAGGTGTAGGTGCAGCTCTGCCAAATGTATCCTTGCTCCTGGAGTGAAAAGTAGGGGGGCAACTGTCCAATCACAGGCAGGCCACTACCCTCTTGGATAACCACTTCCTAGGACGTGTGGCCAAAATCAATCCCAGGGAGCAACATTCCTTAAAAATCCAAAATGTCAGAAACTCAATTTGGAGGTTATTTCTGGCTGAACACACCCAATGGGGAGGCTAAAAATCCTGCCCGCTCCTAATCTAAGCAAGAGGGCACCTGGTTGTCTGGGTTTGCAGGAAATGGGGGAATTCCTGAGTTGCTCTGAATGTCCTTCCCTCCTTTGAAGACCAGTTTGGCTTCTTTCCCCCATCCTGTTTCACCATCTGCTGAGGCAGATCTCCTCCCCCAGGCACTTCCTTTGGGTTCAGGCCCGGCCACTTCTCACCTCCTCAAGGCACCCTGGCCAGGCTGGCAGAGGCTGGACAATCAGAGAAGGGCACCACAGAGCTGAAACTTGTAACTTTTAGGAAGAGTTGTCTTTCTAGGTGACAGTAATATTACATTCAACAATGGCCATGTTGTTATAATAACATTGTTTGATACCAAACTTGACAGGTCTAGCTCCTTCAGAGACTTTAAAAACTAAAATAAATTCTCCCCATTTTAGCCTATCGAGCCTATTCATTACAATGAGGGAAAATGAATGTGACTAGTTTTCACTCACCAGGGCTTATAAAACATATTTATAGTTACACTGCACCCAACCCTGGGGGCACCTAGTGCACACCTTAAGGGTGATTTACATGTAAAAATATGTAATTTATGACTTTGGAAGCACTTTTAATTCCAAAGTGAAAATGGCATGTAACTTTAATTTAAAAGCAGCCAGCAAGACAGGCCTGCCTTTAAAATGCCCTGGGCACCCCAGCAGTGCACCTATGGGGCACTGCCTATGCTGGGATCCCTAAACCTACATGCGGTGCCATATCATAGGGACTTAGAGATCGGTCAATACTGCAAATTATAATTATCCTAATTTGCATACTCATTTTAATGAGAGCACAGGCTCTGGGACTGGTTAGCAGTACCCAGGGCACCATCAGAGTAAGGATAACACCAGCAAAAAGTTAAAAATGGAGGCAAAAAGTTAGTGGGCTTCTGCATCAGCCCAGGTTTCTCGCACCCAGAATGCACAATTTAGGCATATTACTCCTGAGATGTGTTTCTTGGGGATAAATCTCCTCTGAATTGAATGAGGAGATCCACCTTCAACTTGTTTAACAGCCCATTCATGTTGCTTGTGATTATTTTAATTTTGTTGTCAAATGTGCTAATCAGCATAGTACATGCTGCAACTCCAATGCTGGATATTGTCTATCCTATTACACACATTTTCCTTTTCCTTTTTGAAGTTATGCTCCTTTCTGCCTGTAGCTTCATACTCATAACAAAAAGAGATCCCCAAGAAAATCCCCATTCCTAAATCCTGCTCATTTATACGGCACTCCATCCTCATAAGCTCTCCTACAATCTCCCACCATTTCCTCCCTACCATGACCTCTCTCCCCTGTCCTTGGTTATGGGAACCCAACATCCTCCCCAGGTAACCCAATCCTCATAAGGTGACATCTCTTCGCATTTTGCGTCCCTCATGTGACTCCACCTCCTGCTCCCCCTATAATGTACAAATACATTCAGGCTGTCAAGTCAAACTCAGAGTCAACATCTTGTTACATATTGGACACTGACAGCATTTTAGAGATTTTTGCCAAGAGTGCCTCCTCCACAGTCTTGATCATATGAAATAGGCCATCAGCTGGACCTTGTGCTTAAATTGCTGAACCAAAGAAGCTTGAGCCCCTATCAATTTAAATTCCCAGATCATCCCTTGAAAGACCTTACACCTTTGCGCTGCTGCAATAGATACATCTAAAAAGACTCCGGTTAGATTACTTCCATCAATATCCATTTTTGTAGCCTATGGCCAATAAATTAACTATAATTGTCCAAGGATATTTCATATGTGCAGGGTGTTGCCCTGGGATTTTATGTGCTTTCATAATCATCAAATCTGCAGGTACATCTGATAGAATATGTTTCTGTATCAAGGAGTCCATTAATTGTGCTACATTCTGGACACCCCTTGAACTTCACTTCCTTCTGGAATGCAAGTGAATCTTGGGCAATTCTCCATTTCTTCTAGTTTGTTTTCTAGTTGCTGGATCCTTTTTTGACTGGTTGTAACCTCTGTATTCACAGACATCAGCTTGTCTTCTAGTTCAGAGATTCTCTGCTCAGCCGCCACTACTCTCTGTTGTACTTGTGATAGACTCTGCTAAATTTTTAACAATCTTTAAAAAAATAATCTATTGCATGGGCTTGTTGTTGTTTCAAATCTCGAATTTCAAACAAAATGGTCTCAAATAGAGTTTTTAACATCTCTGGTCGGACTGAGAAGGACCAGTCATAACTTTCTTTGCTACCCATAGCCAACCTCAGAGCTGGAAAGGGGCCTTGATTCATGTCCACCTGCATACTCCCTCTTGGCTCTTGGCTCAGCAATTCCAGTTAGGCTTGGTGAAATTATTTCTTCCAACATGTGAACTGGTGCTTTCCTCATGAGCACCTTCACACTCACCATTTGTGAGTGTTAGTTTTGCTACTTTTTCACCCTTGTTTCAACTCCTCATTGATTCTCCCTCTTTGTCAAGCCGATTGGCCACTGACTTGTGGAACATGGGGTATTGCAAAATTCTGGCAGTACTGTTGGTGTTGGAGCATAGCCCTCTGGCCTAACCTGTCAGTACTTGCACCGGTGAACCCTTCCTGCTGCTCACTATTGAGCTGAATTGCCACTGGGCTAGCATGGGGGGCCTCAGGAAGGGCATGTGTCCCATCTGCATCCACTTGCTCTTGCTGACCCTCAGGGCTAGGTGACAAACTTCTCTGTGCCATTTCCCCTGTATTGGCATTTGTTTGGGACATCACAGCTAACCCCTCCTGAGCCATATGTCGCTTAAGTCTCTGGGCTGCTGGTGAACAATGAGCAGTTCCCGCTCCCGGTCCTGAAGCTGATGCCTTGGATTGTAAATGCCTCATCTCAGGAGTCTAATCTAGCTCCTAATGCAACTGGGGGGCAGACCTCAGAATCTCCTTAAATCCCCTAAAGAAACCCACCACCAGGACTCCTCATGGCCGATGTTCACCCACCTAGGGAAACCCGGTAGATAGAGGAGGGCCCGCCCGCTGCCTGATGCTCTCAGCCCAATGCCCGTAGCTTCTCTTCTCTACTTCACCACTTCAATGATGTCTCAACGGACTGGGCTTTGATGTGCTCTACCATGGTCTGGTCAGTCAGAAGACACACTCCTCCCGTGCCTGTCAACACTTGACACTGAGGGCCTCAGGAAACCGTTCAGCAATCTGCCAACACGCTGCCAGTCCAGTGTGGCCCTTCAACTCCACTGTGGGGAGAAGCATACAAGGGGAAGGAGTCTTGAGAGAACGCTAGCGGCAGGCCATGTGGGCTTCGCCTCCACCTCCACGGTTCTCATAATATTGTTACAGCTTTAAAGAGCATGGCCAATGCTAAGGCAAGTAGAAGCAATGGGATCGCCACAGAAGTTTACAACACCTTTTCTGAAGAACATTTTCCTCTCCCTTTCCTCCTTTTTAATAGTATAAAAGAATGAGCTGAAATACCCCAAAAATTCTAAGAACCAGTGGTGGTCAGCTTTATTAAGAAAGGTAAAGAGCCCACTAATTCATACTCATATCACCCCATAAGTCTACTGAATACAGGCTACAAATAATTCATGAAAATCTGAGCAAATAGGCTTGCCTCTTGTGCATAATCGTTGATCCATCAAGATCAAAATGGCTTTCTGCCTGGAAGGTCCATGGCAGCCAATACTAATCAGTTGGTACAAGCTATTGATTATTTTTCAGTTAATAAAGAGAACGTGGCTATCATCATGATGAATGCAGAAAAGGCATTCAACCTTACTAATTGGTTAGCCCTTTTATCTTTTTTACTCTGGGCAGATCTGGCATCCCATCACTGTTTATATCTATGATTAAATAGCTTTATCTAGGGGGGCAGAGGCTAAGATTATTATCAATACTAAGGAGGAGGGGGTAGTGAAGATCAATTGTGGCACCCATCAGGGCTGCCCCCACTTGCCACTCCTTTTTATGTTTTTTATTGACCCATTGGGCTCTAGGATTCAGAATTATCAAGCCATAGTACCACCCAATGAAGGAATAGCTACAGTTAGGTTATTTGCCAATGATATGATTCTGTATTGAAGGGCTGACAGTCCAAATATCCGAAATGCCTTGAATGAAACTGATAAGTTTACTTGAATAGGCAGCTATAAAGGTAATCAGGCCAAGACTGAACTTTTATTGTTCAACTCTCTTCAGTCAGAGCTTCCACCAGTTCTGCAGATGGCACCACAGCATTCAGTAAGGTACATAGGGATCTTATAAATGATTTTAAACAAATATTCCATTTAAACTATGGTGGAAAGCTTGCTAAGGCCAAAGAGCTATTGCAAAGGTGGGCGTTACTGCTTTTTTACCCTGGTTGGCAGAGTTGCATTGCTCAATATGTCCATTCTTCCAATGTTTTTATATCTTTGTATAAATCTCCCATTAAAACTTCGGAGTGTCTACTTCGAAAAGCTTGACGCCATTATCAGAAGCTTTATCTGGGCAAAAAAACAACCTCGGGTTAATACAGCAATTTTACAGCTAGAAACAATGCAGGGAAGTCTTGCCTTGCCACACTTTAGGACATATTATCAGGCTGTCTTCAGCCCTTGTTAATTTCCTATTGGATCGTATGATGGGGAAAGGCAAATACGTCTGCCTGTTTTTCTCTGAACTGCAAAACTCCCCAAGAAAATGAGGTATCAGACTCTGGAGGCTTTTACTTCACGTATACCAATGGTTTTTAAATCTTGGGAAGTCCCGCAATGTCATGCATATACCCTGTTACAGGACTGAGAAATCTGGGGGATGGCAGTTTCCAAAAAAGTGTCCCCATTACTGCAAATCTTAGGTTTTCATAGGGGATTTTCATAACAGGTGGAACCTGATTACATAGGAATTGTTAATCCAACAATTTGGCAGTCGGAATAAATCTTAATGGACTGGTTTTACCCAGGTAACTAGCTCCTTAAAAAATAAATTTGTAGCAATGAAGGAAGAGACTTGTTATATGGTTTCTCGAATATAGAAAAAAAGGTTAGGAAGGATGGGTAATTGATACCAATCGCAATGTCATCAGTCTAGTAAGGCTGTGCTTCCCAATCTCTTATTGAGGTTCACCAATCAAGTAGTTGTAGATATAATATTAAAGAGTGGTAGTGCCATTCACAGGTAGGTTCTAGGTCACTTTGAGCCGCCAATTTCAAGAAAATTGTGTGTCTTTCTAGATGGTCACCTTAAGGGGTTGAATAGGATGTTTACCTAGCTCCAGATCAGTGTGGTAGATGCAAGAAAGCCAATGGAGGGGAGGGGGGTGTCCATATCTTCAGTGAGTACCTGATTCTCCAACAATTTTGGGAAGAGATGTTCCAAGCAACTATCCAATGTTTACACATGATCATTTCCCCATCGTTGATGCTGATGCTTTTTGGTTCATCACATGAAATCTATCATCTACATAAAAACCAACAATATTTTATTTCAGTGGGAGACATAGTGGTTTGCTCATTGATCCAGCAAAATTGGAAAACAGATGTAGTCCTCTTATGTTCCCGCTGGTATAAGAAAATGAATAGGACTTCAGCCTTTGAAGAGGCTTATGCCAAACCGGTTGGGGCCCTATGGAGGTTTAATGCTATCTGTGGGGTCTTTTGTTAAGATCGACATATACTTCTAAAAAATGTTAGCTGGGAAAGGTTCAATAAGTGCACATTTACTATGTTTTAACCACAGCTCTATTAGATGATGCTTTCATATGTGAAGTGCCACTTCCCTAGACTTTTCCTATGGTTGTGATCTCCAAACTAGTCAGAGATAGGCTGAAATGTGTACTGATACTTTTGATCATACTATATTCTGAGAAATTGACCAGCAGAATTTATCCGATTGCCATTTATTTAGGCACTTCAAACATTTATTCCTGCACAAATAGATTAGTCTTTGGAGGAGCTGAAGTCGCCCAGTACTGGGTTGTACTAGTAGAAACTGTTGTTGTACAATGTATTTAGCTGCTATACACTCCGCACATCAGAAATGTGCTGCTATGGTTTCTGATCTGATTCAAATAAGAGTGCTTAATATTGGGCTGCTCAAGGCATCTTGCTGTTTAGTCTCTGGCACTTTAAGATTTCTAGGCTGAAATGTATACTGATTTTTCAATTGTCTGCTATGTGGAGAAAATGTCCAGTTGAATGTAGGTGGCTGACATATACTGATTGTTAGAAATGGGGTTTCTGGTTGGCTGGGGTGTGTACCTAAGCCAGGCAAAACCCACCCACTCTAGTCAGGGCAAGGGAGTTACACGTCCAAGATAACCTCGACTCACCACCCTTGGTAGCTTGGCATGAGCAGTCAGACCTAACTCAGAGGCAATGTGTAAGGCGTTTACACAACACATGTGATGCAATATGTACACCACAAAGTAAACACAGCACTGAGCTATTTAAAAATAAAATGTATTGCACAAAATGTAATTAGACCAAACATTACATGTCAGAAATACCCTGCTACCTTATCAGTTGTCAGAACGTTACACAAGTTAATAATACTCTGCAAGAATAAGCAGTTGTCACATTAGAACACATAAGTACTCAGGATTCTGCAACATAGGCAGTAGTCAGGAATCACAGTAAAGAAATAAATACCCTTGTCATGAACATATCATAAATGCCCATATCAGGAACATCAGAAACATATGGCAAGTCATGAAACAAATATTAGCATGCAATGCCCATAAAAAGGAACATCAGTATCTATAGGTCCCATCATCTCCAAGAACAAGTTAACATAATAGACCTCTCAAGCCCCTAATAGGAACCTTAGAAGGAAAAGTACCTGTCCTTGTGAGGCAAAGGCACATCTAGTGCCACGAGGTAGAATAGGGGAGGAGGGCCCTGGTGCTCCTCTGCGCCACATAGGTGCTACCCCGAGGGCTAGGGCCCATTCTGGGTGTCAGTGGTCCCCGTGGCCCCACCCGGCCCTCACGGGGGCAGGGGAGGTCCTGGGGAAGCAGGCCTTATGGCCACCAATGCCCGCTCTCTGCGTCCTTGTGGGGCAGCAGTAATTATCCTTGCCCCCCCAATCAGGGGAACCAGAGTTTCCACTGGAGCCTCCTGGCTTCCGGGGTGGTGAGTCTACAGCGCTACCTCTCTGGCGGTCCGGGAGGGGGGCGGAAGTCAGGGGACCGCTCCTCGTAAAACGGAGAAGGCCTCCTGTGGCCAGATCTCTGACGAAGCGGAGAAGGGGGAGAGGCGCACCACAAGCTCTCCTGGGCATGGCGCATCCCTCTCCCAACATACTCGCACCCGATCCTGGTGCGTGAGTTACCCAGCTGCGGTGGTAGTGATGCACTACAGTTAGTGCCTGTTTGTCCCCCGGGGGCACTGCCTTCAGCGCGATTCACCCCAGGGGGACTCTGGAATGCATGGCAACTCCTGTCAGCGCTCACCCATGCCCTGGGGGCACCAGCTGTAGTGCGTCTCTGACGTGCTCGGATTTCCAACAGAAAGTGAACCCGAGTCGCATCGTGAAATCGGGCACTCAGTCCAGAAAGCGCTTATGAGTACCAGGGGCCCAAAAGCTCTTGCAATGCACTACGGGGGCCCTAGATAAAATGCTGCACTCAGCGTATGGCCACAAACAAAAGAAGATGGAGCACTCCTCGTGCTCTGGCTGTAGTTGCAGGGGTCAAGGGCCACAGCACCCTGCCCCTGGAGACCGAAGAGGGGGGTAAGCACAGGGCTAGCAGGCCCAACAACAGGCCAGCACATCAGAAACATATGGCAAGTCATGAAACAAATATTAGCATGCAATGCCCATAAAAAGGAACATCAGTATCTATAGGTCCCATCATCTCCAAGAACAAGTTAACATAATAGACCTCTCAAGCCCCTAATAGGAACCTTAGAAGGAAAAGTACCTGTCCTTGTGAGGCAAAGGCACATCTAGTGCCACGAGGTAGAATAGGGGAGGAGGGCCCTGGTGCTCCTCTGCGCCACATAGGTGCCACCCCGAGGGCTAGGGCCCATTCTGGGCGTCAGTGGTCCCCGTGGCCCCACCCGGCCCTCACGGGGGCAGGGGAGGTCCTGGGGAAGCAGGCCTTATGGCCACCAATGCCCGCTCTCTGCATCCTTGTGGGGCAGCAGTAATTATCCTTGCCCCCCCAATCAGGGGAACCAGAGTTTCCACTGGAGCCTCCTGGCTTCCGGGGTGGTGAGTCTACAGCGCTACCTCTCTGGCGGTCCGGGAGGGGGGCGGAAGTCAGGGGACCGCTCCTCGTAAAACGGAGAAGGCCTCCTGTGGCCAGATCTCTGACGAAGTGGAGAAGGGGGAGAGGCGCACCACAAGCTCTCCTGGGCATGGCGCATCCCTCTCCCAACATACTCGCACCCGATCCTGGTGCGTGAGTTACCCAGCTGCGGTGGTAGTGATGCACTACAGTTAGTGCCTGTTTGTCCCCCGGGGGCACTGCCTTCAGCGCGATTCACCCCAGGGGGACTCTGGAATGCATGGCAACTCCTGTCAGCCCTCACCCATGCCCTTGGGGCACCAGCTGTAGTGCGTCTCTGACGTGCTCGGATTTCCAACAGAAAGTGAACCCGAGTCGCATCGTGAAATAGGGCACTCAGTCCAGAAAGCGCTTATGAGTACCAGGGGCCCAAAAGCTCTTGCAATGCACTACGGGGGCCCTAGATAAAATGCTGCACTCAGCGTATGGCCACAAACAAAAGAAGATGGAGCACTCCTCGTGCTCTGGCTGTAGTTGCAGGGGTCAAGGGCCACAGCACCCTGCCCCTGGAGACCGAAGAGGGGGGTAAGCACAGGGCTAGCAGGCCCAACAACAGGCCAGCACATCAGAAACATATGGCAAGTCATGAAACAAATATTAGCATGCAATGCCCATAAAAAGGAACATCAGTATCTATAGGTCCCATCATCTCCAAGAACAAGTTAACATAATAGACCTCTCAAGCCCCTAATAGGAACCTTAGAAGGAAAAGTACCTGTCCTTGTGAGGCAAAGGCACATCTAGTGCCACGAGGTAGAATAGGGGAGGAGGGCCCTGGTGCTCCTCTGCGCCACATAGGTGCCACCCCGAGGGCTAGGGCCCATTCTGGGCGTCAGTGGTCCCCGTGGCCCCACCCGGCCCTCACGGGGGCAGGGGAGGTCCTGGGGAAGCAGGCCTTATGGCCACCAATTCCCGCTCTCTTCGTCCTTGTGGGGCAGCGGTAATTATCCTTGCCCCCCCAATCAGGGGAACCAGAGTTTCCACGGGAGCCTCCTGGCTTCCGGGGCGGTGAGTCTACAGCGCTACCTCTCTGGCGGTCCGGGAGGGGGGCGGAAGTCAGGGGACAGCTCCTCGTAAAACAGAGAAGGCCTCCTGTGGCCAGATCTCTGACGAAGCGGAGAAGGGGGAGAGGCGCACCACAAGCTCTCCTGGGCATGGCGCATCCCTCTCCCAGCATACTCGCACCTGATCCTGGTGCGTGAGTTACCCAGCAGCGGTGGTAGTGATGCACTACAGTTAGTGACTATTTGTCCCCCGGGGGCGCTTCCTTCAGCGCGATTCACCCCAGGGGGACTCCGGAATGCATGGCAACTCCTGTCAGCGCTTACCCATGCCCCGGGGGCACCCGCTGTAGTGCGTCTCTGACGTGCTCGGATTTCCAACAGAAAGTGAGCCCGAGTCGCATCGGTGAAATCGGGCACTCAGTCCAGAAAGCGCTTACGAGTTCCAGGGGCCCAAAAGCTCTCGCAAGGCACTACGGGGCCCTAGATAAAATGCTGCACTCAGCGTATGGCCCCGAACAAAAGAAGATGGAGCTCTGGCTGTAGTTGCAGGGGTCAAGGGCCACAGCACCCTGCCCCCGGAGACCAAAGAGGGAGGTAAGCACAGGGCTAGCAGGCCCAACAACAGGCCAGCACAAGGGATGCAGATGGTAGAAGTTCCTCCTAGTGGCCAGGCAGGTCACAGCTCAGCACAGCAGCAGCAGTCCATGGAGGTTCCTGGTGAATCCATTCAGCAGCATCCTGTGTACAGTTTCAGCAGAGTCTCTGGATTCCCAAGAATGTCTACATTGTAGGGAAAATCCCCCTGTACTTATACTCAGTTTACAGTGTGTTTTACAATGAGGAGGAGAGGGGGGTTTCAACCAGTTAAAACTGGTTCTGGGAGTGCCCGCTTCTCTCCTCCAGCGTAGGCTCCAAACATCAGTGGGGGTAAACAATCCTATTGTGTGAGGCCGGGGCACAGCCTTTACAAATGTGGGTGTGTCCCGCCTCTCCCTTCTCTCAACCCAGGAAGACTATTCAGTATGTAGCTGCACCCCTGTGACACCTCCACCCTCCCTGTGTACCGGCTGTCTGAAAAGTATGCACAAAGCCCAACTGGCACTCTGCCCAGACGTGGATTGGAGTCAAGCTGCAAAACACCAGAGTCATAAGCACAGAGAAATGCTTACTTTCTAGAAGTAGCATCTCTGTAATAGTAATAATAAAAGTTACACCTACACCACTAAGCAGCATTTTATACCACCATTATAACCATACCAAACATGCCTACATTACCCCTCATAAATTAGACAATACCCCTTACACTTAAGGCAGGGCACTTCCAATGCAATCGTATGAGAAGGCAGCACTCACAGTAGTGAGCAACCAAATAGGCTGTTTGTCACTACCAGGACAGTCCACAATACTAGGCACGTCCTGCCTTCTACATACATGGCACCCTGCCCATAGGGCTAGCTAGGGTGCACCTTAGTGGTGATTTTCATGTAGTAAAATGGGAGTTCTGGGCCTGGCAAGTAAATTTAGATGCCAGGACCCTGTGGCAGAATACTGTGCACACAGGCCCTGCGCTGGCAGGCCTGAGAAAGCTTTGAAAGGCTACTTCAGTGGGTGGCGCAAGCAGAGCTGAAGGCCCACTAGAAGCATTTAATTTACAGGCCCTGGGTATAGAGATACCACTTTACAAGGGACTTATAGGAAAATAAATATGCCATTTAGGTATAAGCCAATCATACCAAGTTTACAAGGGAGAGCACATGCACTTTAACACTGATCAGCAATGAAAAAGGGCTCAGAGTCATAACGTCTGCAACAAGGGTCAGAAAAATAAGGAGGAAAAAGGCAAAAAGTCTGGGAAATGACCCTGTAAAAGGACCAGGTCTAACACTGATGCACTTCATTGTTACACAAGTGGACTAGTCTCTGGAGGAGCTGAAGCTGCCCACCACTGGGATTTATTTTTGGGACTTTGCTTTTGCACAATCTATATGGATGCTATACATTTTGCATTTCATTTA
This sequence comes from Pleurodeles waltl, assembly GCF_031143425.1. Taxonomy (NCBI): domain Eukaryota; kingdom Metazoa; phylum Chordata; class Amphibia; order Caudata; family Salamandridae; genus Pleurodeles; species Pleurodeles waltl. The sequence goes on along the minus strand of NC_090449.1, from coordinate 353,917,385 downwards.
TATGCTGCTACAGTTTAGAACTGGACTCAACCAAAGCTGCTGAATATTGGGTCTTACGAGGTATTTTGTTGTTTATTGCTGGGCACATTAGGATCTTCCAGCTGTGTTTGTCTATAGTCTAAATGTTCTTTAGTTTTTGTGTTGTCTATGTAAAGGATATTTTCCACAACCAGCTCAATAAAAAGAAACAGTGTTCAAGGAGCAAGAAAACCAATAAATATGTCTGAAAGCCCATGAAGCTGTGAAATAAACATGAGTTTATTCTCTTCCTAGAAACCAACAAGTATTGCACAAAAGCCATCTCTTTATATCACTAGAAAGTTTGCAAAACGTAATAAGCAGAAATGATAAATGCTATTTGCATACTAAGAGCCTCATTTACAACATTTTGAAGCAGGGCAGTGCTGCAAGCCTTCTTGCTGTGCTGCCCTTTGTCAAAACAAAAGGGCAGAAATGTACCATATCTACAAGATACAGCACATTCCTGTCCTTTTCACCTGCGCTTGCGCACCAATTGGTGCCTAGCGCCAATGTAGGTACACTTGCATCATGGTGCAAGGGTACCTGAGATACAGGAATGATTATTTTTGTGCAGAAAGGGACAACTTCGTGCACAAAAATAATCACAAGCTGCGTTTTTCTATTTCTATGTGTGATGCAAAATGCAGTACACATGGAAAGAGGAAAAACTGGGAGAAATAAAGATATTTGTCCTCCATGCGTCACCCTTGTGCCACCCCTAGAGTGGCACAGGCCTTTGACCCATTCCCAGGTTCACAAAGCCCTGTAAATCTGTGAATGTGTCAAAGTCCATGGATAGTTGTATGGGAACATCCATGCAACACCCTTGGAAATGCCTCTGTGACGCAAAGTAAGGCAATGCAGCAGCTTGGGCTGCAGCGCCTTACTCCATATCATCAAGCCCATGAAAAGCCATGCAAAGTGGCTTTGCGTGGCCTTGTAGATATGGGTCAGCAGCCTGCGTCACTGGTGCATCATGAACAGTGATGCATCGGCAGAGCAGGCCACTTGTAAATAAGACACTAGAAGTTTCATGTGCAATGAGGTTCCAGGTGTATGATGATAATAATAGGATTGTGTTCTTTTATCCAGATCTGAAGCCCTTTCAAAAGAAAAGACAGAGAACGTGTTCAATGTATTTACAGACAAAGCAGTACTGGATGTGAAGTGAAAGCCAGGGATCAACCTTTCTCTCAATTTCTATATTCCCCATTAGAGTTGCCCCTATGAACAAATCCTTTAAAACAGCATGACTACTAGCTCTCTCAAGTATGTGCAAATGGGTAGTTAGGCAAGAAATACATTTATTGAGACATATTTCTAGACACATTACAAAAAATACAATGCGATGGAAACCAGACAATATAACATTATAAATGATCATATATTTAAAAAAACTTATAATTTACAGACTAGCACCAGCTTAATGTTGAATCAGATACAAGTTAAAAATATTGTGAGTCCTACTAAACCTGCGAAAAAGTGCATGTTAGCCAAAAGTGCCTCACGACGTGGCCATATCTAAGGGGGTAATTCCTCGCTCGTGCTGGGCTGAAAACACCAGGTTAGATCGTAAGAGTAATATTAATTATTATACTGACACTAATTTCAACTTCTGTGTCCATGAAGCTGAGCTGTGAAGGTCAATTCACAGATCCTAATTTTTATAATGACATTCTACAGACTTTATTGCCTGCTAACGGAAGCAGTACCACAGACAATTTTGCTACCACGGCAGATTCCAGAAATTATAAATTCACAGGCAACAATGTTAAGGGTAAAAATTTATCAGCATATTCGAAAACATTTTACAATTCATTTTCCATCTTAGAAATGCAAGTAAAACTCCCCGTGTTAAAACGGAGGGCTTCTCGGAAAGGAAATATATTCACTTTCAAAAAAGGTAAAACAAAAACCAAATAGACAAACTCACATTTCCATCAGGAATCCTCATACACATAGACCACGAAAGCCATCTCCTGGGAAGGACATGGAGAAATAAGTATGGGCAGTGAGCTATACGACTGGAACACATTTCAGTTGCAACAATGCATTCATATATAAGTTCGACAGGTTCACTCTTATGTGAATACAATAGATGTATTTTTTTGTGGTCAGCCCAGGCACATTTTGTGTTAACTTACCATTTCGAAACTTGCCATCTGGAATCTTTTGTATTGAACACCTTTTACTTTTGGAGGCATAGATAATTTGAGTGAAAGCACGCAAAGGAAATGCAGGAAGATGAGTAAGAGAATGCAAATCAACTTTTAAAGTATTCAGATTTTCAATTTGGCTTGAAGTATTTGGGAACCATATTTAATTAATTATCCTGAAAGAAGTGATACATTTTTTATCAACACTCCATGATCCATAATTTAGACCGTATAGTGAAGTTTGAGCTGCATCTCGGCTCTCTTTGACAGGGGTATGGTGGCTGATAGTTCTTCCTTGCAAAATAATTCAAATTATCTACACAATGACACAATGTAAGTATTCATTTTAGACTAATAGTGTGTTGGCCAGGCTATACCACACAAGTAACAAACTAGCTCGATATCCACCTTCGTACAACAATTAACATTATCCCGTGAGTTAAAGATGGAACTCTAGGGCAGATTGACTAAAATATAGAGCAAAGCAGTGGAGGAACAAAAGCTGAGGCACTGCAGGGAAGACAGCAGCGCCCACATAACTTTCAGCAAATATGGCCGTCTGTCTGTGTCTTTCCATGTGTGGGCTCACCAACAGGCTTCCAAGTGGCACGCACACATCTTTGCACTGAACTGTCAGCAGATGAGTGCTTGATGCAGATGTGTGAATGATGCAGATGTGTGGATAATGGCTAGCAGAGGTTTTGAACTGGAAGCATATCCTTTCATTACAAAATCCTATGCATACACCATTTTTGTTTAAAAAAAATAAAAGTCACGTACAGGATGTCCGGTGTGCAGTGGGCCTGCATACAATGTGTGAATTAAATCAAATAAATATATTTCCCCAACTATGTGGGTGCCTCAAAAAGGCATTATATTTTGAAGCACAGCCAAGTCTGACATTGTTGATGCATGAAGATTTGCATCAAGACCATTGTGCTTGTTCTGCTGAAGTACCACCCAAAGGCCGGCCATCTTGCGCAAAGTGGTGCAAAGCAAGGAAAAGTAGCATAAAGCACTATTTATGCTGAAAAAAGAGCACTTTGCCAGCTCATGAAAAGTATTGCACCGGAAAGTAAATACTCTTTCATACCCATGTGCCTCTTTGAGTCACTTTGTGTGACTTTGTCGTGGGTCACATTTTTAACAAATTTGCTTTTAACGAGTGACGCCAGAGTATCAGAGTTGGACCATCCACTCTAGTGATAAAATAGGTAACTTTAGAGAATATGCATAATAGTATTTCATGGACACTTCAAGCAAACGGAAGTGGACTGTGGATTTACAAACTGCTATTTCTACAGCACACACCTGGCAGGGAAGACACTGAGGGGCATATTTGTCAATGTTTCATGCAGCGTAATTCAGCAAGCCACCCTGCTGAGCTGTGCTGCATGAAAATGAAAGGACCACAATGCACTATATTTAACATTATAGGGTGCATTCCTGTCATTTTCTAGTGCTGGCTCGCTTTTGGCTGCCTTGCGCCAACGCTGACACCCTTGCGTCATGTTGAAAGAGAGCCTGTGTTGTAGGTAGGATTGTTTTTGTGTAGTAAGGGGTGCCATAGGGACATTTTCCTCTTCCTTTCTCTGTGCTGCATTGAAAGAGGAGACAAGGGGAAGGAATAACAATATTTCTCCCCATTGAGCCTCTGGTGGGGAGGCGTACAATTCTGACGAATTACCAGTTCATCCAGTGTTTGTAAATCCGGGAGGCTAATTTACAATATTTTGGCACAGGGCACCGCCGCAAGGCTTCTTGCTGCACTGCCCTGAGTCAAAAGAAAAGGGCAGGAATGCACTGTATCTATGATATACAATGCATTCCTGTCCTCTTCCACTACCGCCAACACAGGCACCCAGGCACCATGGTGCAATGGAGTCTGCGTCATATGATTTTTTTGTGCCAGGAGGGACACCTTTCAACCCAAAAATCATCAATGTAGGTGTTTTCATCCTTCTATGTGTGCTGCATTCTGCAGCACACAAGGAACGAGGAAAAAACAAGGAAAATGGCAGTTATTGCTCCTCATTAAGCCTACCCTAGTGAAGCGTAGGCTTTTAACACGTTCCCAAGTTAACACATCCTTGTAAGTTTGGGAATGCATCATAATCTATGGGTGTTGGGTGTGACAATCCCCTGCAATGCCCATGGAATGCCTCTTTGATGCAGAGTAAGGCACCTCAGTGACTTTCACTGTGTTGCCTTTCTCCATATCTACACTGCAATGAAAAGCCACACAAAGTGGCTTTGTGTGACCTTGTAGATATGGGCCTGCACTGCCTGTGAGTCAAAAAAAGTGACACACCGGTGGTGCAAGCCACTTGTAATTATGCCCCTGTGAATGTGTCAGCATCCATGGGTGGATGGTTGGTAACACCCAAGCTCCACCCATGGAACACCTCCCTGCCTCAGAGTAATGCAAGACAGTGATTTGCTCTGCATTGTGCTACTGTAGATTTATGGAGCCACGCAAGGCCACGCAAGATGGCCCTGTGTGGCTTGATATATTTTATTTTGGTTTTGCTTCACCCTTGTGCCCCCTTGTGTGGCTCATGGGCAAGTAAAAATATTGATAAATCTGGCTCTGCGTGTTCTAGAGAAGGTTAGAGAATGGTCCAACCTCATGTATACAAGACACATGGACCCCACTACGAGTTGGGTGATTTCTTCCCTGTATTTCACTTCCTTCTGAATCCTGATCCTGAAAATATTTTCAAATCAGTTGATAGGTACATTTTCCTGATTGTGACATTTCAGACAAGTAACGTTAAAATCAGCTTTCCTGCATGTTCTCCCAGTATGTTATACAAACACTTAAAGAGCTTTACATCGGCCAAGTGTCTGAGTATAAAGTTTAAGTGGATCTTGTAACTTTGATTTGACTGGTAACTCCTGTCACCAGCTAAATTCAGATCACCTCAGGACTCCTATTGTGGTCCATTGAAGTGAATTGTGAGAGTATGCAGATGCAGTATTTCTTTCCTAAATGACGCTGTACCAGAAACCTGTATATTTTGATACTGATGGATAACTGTTCATTGAAAAAGTACATTTTCTGTTCTCTGCGACGTGCCACAGTAACAGAGCATCCTAAAATACATATCAAAATTGCATATCCATAGCAAAACACAACAGAGAAAGAATGAATTGAATATATTAATTAATGAGCTAATCAAACAATAGACTTTCTAAAATTACTACACAAAGCAAACATTAACCTGATAAACATACCAGTAAAGTCTAGACTGTAGACCACTGTAAATAGTGATTGTGGTCCCAAATGCACCTGCAAAATATTGAAAGGAGAGTAAGCGGGGAGCGTGGTCATACCCACGTATTGAGATGGGTGCATAAGTGCCGAGCTCCGTAGAGCGGCGGGCCTTGGACCGGGGGCGGTGGTGCTGGGTATACGCTGGAGGCCCCCGTCGATCACAGAATGAGCGCTGGGGGGCGCTGATGTCTGGGGGGCCCCCTTTCCTTGTCAAACTCTCGCGGGGTACTCCTGCTTTCACCCGGGAGGCTCGAGGGAGCCGTGACGGCCTGGCGGCCTGCAAGGGGCTGATGAGCCGCATCCTCGTGTGATCTAGAGGCCCGGCTCAGAACAGACACCTCACCGAGGGCTTCGGACGCCCTGGTGGGGGACGCTGCCGAGGGCGGCGGACTCGGCGGGTGAGCAAGGGCATAGACTGTGGCCACGCCTTCACCCATTAAAGTGCCTCTGATACTGCATTACCATCTTTCCCCCTGTTTAGATCCACGTTTTTGGTGACTTGGCAATTGGGACTTCGTCGGGGGACAGGAGGGCAGTGGCCTGACCTGCCTCCGCACCATGATTGCTTCTGACCCTTTCCCCGCCCGGGCGGCTCCCCTGGAGTGTGAATCGACGCATCGGCGCAACATACTGGTGCAAGGTTCTAACCACTACAGGTTCCAGGACCGTGACGGAGTGGTGCTGCTGGGGAAAGGCCCCCCCTTAGCTGGCGATAGTGGTGAGGGGGGCTTGTGGCAAGACTGGAGAGGCTGCATTTTACAAAGCACGAAGAGGCACTTGGCGGAGTGGAGCCCAGCGAGTCCATGCAGGGGACCCATGTACAATTGGTACTCTTGATAATGGCAAGACACTCTACACTACGCCTTATGGTCACCGCAGGTGTGGGACCCTCATCTGTTCTCCAGGAGGGGATCTCTAGTGGTGCTGTCTACAGCATTGGGGAGCCCCCGCACTGCCCCCGTGTCACCCTCCACCATCGAGCTGGTGCACTGGCAATACTGGATAAGTCTCACCGGCGCTGGTCCAACAGAGGGCTCACTGGTCTACCATTTCTTCTCATGGTCGCCCATGAGCGACTGGGCCTAATGCCTCCCACACCGTTTTGGGCTTCTGACTCCTATCCTTTAACTCTGGTCCTCTGATCTTACCGCCCAAGTGGCTGCTTTCTGGTCTCTGCCGGGATCAGCGACTCGGGAGGCGACCCATCTCCTTCCCTTCCTCCTCCTTCTTCCTCTGTTGCACCGTCCGTCTGCCCCCGCATCTGCTGCACAGTGGATCAATGCTCTTCCGGTCCCTACCTATACTGGGGAGCCTGCGATGCCCGGAGGTAAGACGGCGAGTAAACCACCGGGTAAGCAGTCCCGGCAGCTACTCTTTTCGGAAGCTCTGTGCCACCAGAGAGTCCCGCCTGCAGAGTAGCATCCACTCCCTCCACCCAGTAGTATGGCGGACGCCACACAGAGCGCGACCATGGACCGCATCCTGCAGGAGATTTTGGCGGTGGGCCGTAAGTTGGAAGGTATGGACAATGCCATGGCCTCACTGACGGCGGAGATGAAATCCATGTGCCTGGATATAGCAGGCTTTCAGACACAAGTCACGGGACTGGACCAGCGAGTAACGTCAGTGGAAACACAAATTGCCTCCTGGGTAGACAGAGACCAAGAACTCTTATACCTCCATAGCAAACTGATCAACCTGGAGGATAGGAGCTGCAGAAATAACGTTTGCTTTCTTGGGTTCCCGGAAAACATCGAAGGCGTGGACATATACTCTTACCTACGGGAGACCCTACCCAAGCTTGCTGGTATAACTTTTGACCCTCCCCTGGAATTTCAAAGGGTGCATAGACTGGGTCCCAAAAGGCGAGATGGCACCAACCGCCCCCACCCAATCATAGCTTGTCTGCTGCGCCATGTGCAGATCCGTCAACTATTGCAGTTGGCCCAAGCGCATGGTCCATTCCGGTCGGATGCTCTGAAGGTTAGACTAACGGACAACTTTTCCAGAGACCCGCGAATGCAGGAGGACATTCTTGTCTCTCCGACCTCGCCTTTGAACCGGAGGACCTGCAAGTATTTCTGGAGGGACTTCAGAACCAGACCCAGTCCATGGACATGGCGACTCAGATCCATCCAGACATGCTGGGACCGCTCTCGAAGTGCCGCCCTTTCAACTACCGCTCCTGAGGTTGTGGGACGGACCACTGCGGATTCCCACTCTAGGGGGAGAGACCTGGAGAGGCTCACGAAGAGCCACAATGACAGGGGTCAGGCGATGCACGAGGAGGTCGCTGACAGGGACAAGTCATTTTCCCTTCTGAAACCCACCCTGGCCCCCATTTGAGGAAAAAGAAATGCGGTGTCCTAAAGGAGCCCCGCCATTGACGGCTACGAGGTCCCGTGAGAAGCTGCAGAGGATCTACTGCGGGGAAGACGGAGCAGAGAGTTGAGTACCTGACTTTATAATTTCACAGACACTTTGTTTACAGGGGACCATAATTTCCGCAGGTCATACGCCAATCTTCTTCAGTTGTCTAGCCCTCATTTTGCCTGTTCAAGTGCACATGGTACTGATTTAGTGTTGTTCTATTGCTTCTATTTGTTAGCAATATGTCTTAAGTTTGGCTGCTTTTCAATGATAAATGTGAGCTGCAGTACGTTATCATAGTTGCTTGGTATGACATGGCAGAGGCTCACTCTCTCTCTTCTTCCCCGACTCAGCTCTACCCCTCCCAACACCCCTCCCCCCTCCCTTCACTGCTAACAATACATCCTAGACCTGCATCACCCTTGTGGTTCCGTCCCCCTCATTCTGAACACGGTGTGACCTCCTTCCTGTTGAACCATGCAGCAATTTCCCCATGCCTCCCATCCCCCCCACACGCCCTCCCTTCCCCCCCTTGGTGCGGTGCTGCTCTGGGTTCTATTGCAGGCTCTTACTCACGCCTGCTGCATGCTTTTGCGCTGCACCCCCACCCCTTCCCCCTCCAGCCCCTCCCCTGATGATTATGTCTGCACCCTAGTGGGGGGAATGGGACTGGCGGGCTGGGGTGCCCCACGCGCGCCACCTCCCCCGGTCTAGGGCCCGCTGGTCGGGCGACTGAGCTTTATAGGCCTAGGTTTAGGCCCGCAGGTTATAGATCAGGATCGCCAGGACTTTTGTTCCGATCTTTGTTTCTCTTGTTTCTTTATTTTATTTCTCTTTCTCTCTTTCTCTCTATCTCCTTCTCTTTTCTCTTTCCTCCTCCCCTTTTCCTTTCTCTCTCTCTCCTCCTCCCTTCTTTTTCCTCTTACCTCTCTCCTATTTCATTTTCTTTCCTTTTCTTTTCTCTCTTTCTCTCACCTCCTTATTTTCTTTTTCTCCCTCTCGCTTACTTTTTCTTCCCCTCGCTACACTTCTGAGGACAGCACTAGGCTTTCCCTATCCTCCCCCCTTGACCCACTCCTTGTGTCTCCACCCCCCCCTTCCTGGCTCTTAGTTTCTCTCCAGCATCACCTCCCTCTTTTCTGTCTTCTCCACTAGGGCTGTGTGATGGTAGGCCCTAACCCATCCCCTTCGATACCATTGCGGATTATATCTTGGAATGTAAACGGTCTTACCCATTTTATAAAACAAAAAAAGGTCCTGTCCTACCTTAAATCCAAACAGGCTGATATAGCTTTACTGCAGGAGACACATGTAGACAGAGAGGAGTCTAGCAAACTATACAGGGACTGGGTGGGCACTACACTGTTCAGCTGCAGCCCAACCTCAACCGATACAGGGAACCACCCCGGAAATGCGGAGTGGCACTAGTGCTGCACAAAACCCTCCCCCTCACAGAGACTGACCCAGAGGGACGCTATGTGTTTGCTAAGTTAAAGATAGGCGATTCCTTACTGTGTGTGGGCTCCGTTTACACGCCAATCGCCCCAAAGCGCCTTTTCTTCCTGCAAATCAACCGCCTCTTGACGGAGATAGGGGCGACCCACTATCTGATAAGGGGCGACTGGAACCTAGCCAGAGATGCAGTATTAGATAGGAAGGGACCCTTGGACATTAGTAACAATGGCGACAGAGCCCTACAGTCTGATATATTATCGGACAATGGCCTGGTGGATCATTGGAGGCTGACCCATCCAGTTGACAGAGAGTACACCTTTCTGTCACTGGTACATGTCACCCAATCTTGCCTCGATTACTTCCTTATGGCCCATAACCTAGTGGCACATGCCCATGATGCCCGCATACTTGAATGTGGTCTCTCGGACCACTCCCCAATCAGCGTCGTTGTCCAGATGGGCCTGGTATCCCCGGGCCACAAACCGTGAAGACTTGCCGTTCACTGGTATCGTTCCCCCCAGGGCAAGACACAACTGAGAGGCCATTCATCCACCTTTGCCCAAGACAACTTGGGCATATTGACTCCAGGCGAACCATGTGGGCTGCAGCTAAGGCAATGATTCAGGGGCAGCTTATTCGAGACGCGGCGTTAGCAAATAAAGAAAGGAAAGAGCGACAGGTGGCGTTGGAACTTGAGATCTGTCGTTTTACACGCCAATGCACTACCCCTGTCTTCCAGTGCGTCAGAGTCTAGAATGCGCCCGAATGGCTCTTAATGAGTTATACACCTCCCAGGCCGAGTACACCCTATTGCGTCTACAGGCGAGGCACTATGAGCAAGGTGAGAAAACAGGCTGCTGCTTACTGCTCAGCTTTGTCAGAGGACGGCTGCTCTTGCTATCCTGGCCATTCGTACCTCCTCAGAGGACGTGCTTACGCACCCGCAGGCGATAGCAAATGAGTTTGCGTCCTTCTACCAGCACCTTTATACGCCGGAGACAACATCTAGCCCTGTTCAGATTGCGGCTTTTCTTGCTGATCTTGATCTACCTTCTTTGTCAGATGACGGGCGCAGCCTCCTGGAAGGGGAAATCAGCAGGCTGGAAATAGAGAGAGTCATCTCCGATTTACCTTACCACAAGTCACCCGGGGAGGATGGGTTCCCGGCGGAATTTTACAAATGGGTGGGGGAAGAGGCGGTTGGCATCATACAAGATGAAAGCTCTAGGAGCCATCTCCAACAACGCCACGATAGCAATTATACCAAAACCTGGGAGGGACCCCCTGCTGTGTAGCAGTTACCGACCCATCTCTCTCTTAAACGGTGATATCAAAATCCTAGCTAGTATCTTGGCAAATAGGCTACGTAAAGTCATACCGTCCCTGATCCATCACACTCAAGTGGGGTTTGTACTGGGCTGCACCTCCCAGAACCACCTGCGCCCTTTGTGTCATACCCTGTGGGCTTACAAGGATCTGCCGGAGACTGCGCTTGCTGCGCCTCTGGATGTCAAGAAGGCGTTTGATCGCATAGAGTGGCCCTATTTGTTTGCGACGCTGGAAAGATTTGGTTTGGGAGACCAATTTATCTCTATGATACGATTGCTATATGATCAGCCCACGGCACGAGTTAACTGTGGAGGCTTCCTCTCGGACCGCTTTCCAATCCGCAGAGGGACACAACAGGGATGCCCTCTCTCGCCCCTTTTGTTCCTCTTGGCGATGGAACCCCTTGCAGCAGCCATCCGCTCCTCCCCTTCCATAACAGGCCTCATTCTGCCAGATGGCATTTCCAAACTCTATCTATACGCCGATGATGTTCTTCTCACCCTAACGGACCTCGAACGATCTCTACCGGCCTTACTGGAGATCATAGACGGATTTGTGCCCCTCTCTGGCTACCTTAATAACTGGGACCAGAGCGAGGCGCTTCCCCTTTCGCGTGTGACCACAAAAGCAGCACTCCTCGGCTTCCCATTTCATTGGACTCTGAGACGCCTCAAATACCTTGTGGTGTTGGTCAATCAAGGCTTGGTGCACATGGTGGCATGCAACCTAGACCTCCTTATTGCGTGAATGAAACTTGATTTTGCAAAATGGAACCACCTGGGCCTATCCATGTGGGTCAAGGTACAGGTTGTCAGGATGGTCACAGTGCCTCATTTCACCTATGTCTCGGGGCTCTCACCCTTACAAGTGCCTCTCTCTACATTGCAGAGCATTGATACTCTCATCAGAGCCATGCAGCCATGCCTAGCACCCGCCAAGCTACTAGCTCGCCACTCCCATGGGGGCATGGGACTCCCCTCAGTGGAACATTATGCACTTGCACTACATCTGTCACAACTGGCCCACACCCTGACAGGAGTGCCGGACCCGCCACAGTGGGTGGCTTTGGAAAAGGTTTTGCTTTCCATGGATGGGGGACTTGGAGGGCTCTATCGTGATGACCTCTCATCTTCAAACTCGGTGAACCCGATCCTGAGGGCGACCTGGGTGACCTGCCTGGCACAGGGTCCACCGCCTACTCGGGCACTCTCTTCCACGCCCAGGCCCACTTGTGGAACAACAATGGACTACGGATAGGCGGTGAGGTGCTCAACTGGCCACAATGGAGCATGGCCGGTATCCATAAACTTGCTCAGGTTCTAGAAGGTGACGCGTTCAAACCTTTCGCTAGGCTGTGGGAGGAATTTGATCTTCATCCGCGGAAAGAGTGGAGATACCTACAACTCAAACATTACCTGCATCAGGGTGCTGAACCATCCAACGGGGACTCCGAACTTCGCCTGTGGTGACTTACCTGAAGGTGTGGTGACAGCATAGAGGCGTCATGGAGGGCCTCTACGAGGTCCTCATCCGGCAGTTATACTCCCAGACTCTTCTGTACAAACTACTCTTGCAATTGCAGGAGGACTGGGAGGACATCCTGGAGGCCCTGGTTAGGGGCACCGGGGAGGCCCATTTAAAGTTCTGTCTCTTCAAGGTGCTGCATGATTGGTATTGGTCCCCAAAGAAGCTGCACATGACAGGACTTCTTCCGCATGCGATGTGTTGGCGTTGTATGGAGACGTGTTGTGACTTGATACTCATTTTAATTGATTGTCTGACGGTCTGGCCTTTTGTTGGCCGTGGTGGGCTTCCCTCTGGCTGAGTCTATACTGCTTCCATCACAACTACCCCCTTCTCTTATCATATTGTATGATGGGACCTCTCTCCCGGCCCTGTCCAGACCGCATAGACGACCATTACATATGGTGCTAGCCACTGCAAAAATTTGCATTCTCCGCCATTGGCGATCGATGACCGTCCCAGCACCGGAGGAATGGACTGTAGCTATGACCCACATAGCCACGCATGAGAGAGTCATCTATAATCTGCAGGACCAGACCCAGATATTTAGCCAGGTGTGGATCCCCTTCCTTACTGCAGGACTGACGTAGGCTGCCTGACACCACCATTACTCGCTGCGGACTACCTCTTGTTTTTCATGTCTATTACTCACGTCTCTGACAGCTTCACATTGAGATTCCAACTATAAGTAGATAAAGACCATGGGTCCAAGTTGAAGTCTTGGATACTACATTTTAATCTCACTTGAGCCCTTAGCTTGCAGTCCCCCTCTCTCTCTCCTGCAGGAAGGCTTCACCTAGATATGCTCACTCTCACTCTCCCCCCTCCTAGCCTTCCCCCCTCCCCCCTCTTGTATGTCGGTCTGCCCCCTTCCCCTCCCACCTCACTACTCCCCGCTGTCCTCCTGCTGCTATTACTATTCTCTCCCCCTCCCTCCCCCCTCTCTCTCTCTTTCTCTCTCCATTCCCTTTCCCTTCAAAGATTTGATCTTAGCCCACTACATCTTACCTTGCAAGACTCCCTCATAGTCGCACCTCTCTGAGTCACAGCTGTAGTACAAGGCACCAACCACTGGCCATGCTGAGGGAATGCCTAGGACCAAACGGTCCCAGTTGTTCTGCTATTTTGATATTGCGATATCTCAACACACTGATACCCTGATATTCTGAACCCTGACATGAAGGAACTCGTGCAGAAAAGAAAGATCAAGTAAAACGTTGCTCCAAGCGATTGTAAGTGTCTGTGGCTTTTGCGAAAATTTCACCCATAATTTTTTGTTTTCCTTACAAACATATTGCCAGTGAGATATACACATCTCTGGAGTTGTCAAGAACTACCACATTTCAGATATTTTTTAAAGTCATAAAGTATTAAATAAATTCCTAAATTCTCTTTTAGATCAGTCAGAGTTTTGAGTCTTCCGTGTGCATGCAGTGCCAACATTTCAGATAGTACAAATTGAGAACTCTCATACCTCCACAAAATTAACTATGCAATTGTTTTTCACAGTCCAAGTGGCAATATAATGTAGAACCCCTTCCTTTTCCCAATAATGTATTTACTTTGAAAACCTGCGAACAAAATTAACAATCCACAATTATCTAAAGCCTCTTCTCTGAGAAGCAATCATCTGTTTTTCCTGATAGTGCCAGAACAGTAAAATTTATTTTTGTATTGGGACACCCAAAGATTGAAACAGGAAGAACAGCAATCAAAACATGGACTGAGAACTCCACTTGTGGAGGCTGGGGTAGAATCTGTTCATCTGAAGAGGGATGGCTCATAGCATAGCACCAATTCATGTAAATATTCCATGGTTCTTGAGCTCTTTTAAAAGAAGTAGTTGCTGGGACTGTTAAGTCCTATGCATGGTGAAAGATGTGAGTCCCTGCCCTGAGTGCCCAACTGTATTGTTGTCTGGATCCCTACAGGTGATTTTGCCTTAGGCAAACATGGATCATGCATGTGCGCCATGGCATAGGCCTGTCTCATGGAATGTGGTCTTGTCGAACCAGGAAGAGTGCCCCAAGCACTACCCTCTTAGTAGTGGAAGGCTACTGCCTTCACCAGGAATTAAACAGCACAAGTGTGATGGTGGCAGCATCCTGTGCAGAGATCAGTAGTAATGAACAGGTCCTCTTCACCCTGTGTCACTGGAGTTAAGCCTACAGGCTCACTCACCTTTTTAAAAGTTCTGCTGCTGTGAGTTTAACTCACCCCTGGTCTACATCAGTTTGATGTGAGAGTGTGTGTGTGATGAAAACATGTGCTGAGTGCATGTGTGATTGCAATAAATACACTACACAAAGGGTGAAGTGTGGTACAGTGAGCATATGGTAAATGTGTGTGTGCTGGTAGGGTGTGCTTTTCAAATAACACTCTGGTGCAGAACGAAGAGACTGCAGTTCTGAACAGTGTGCTCAGACTGAGTGCATGTGCTGTATGTGGGAATGCTGATAGCAGCATAATACTTGAGGATAACAGTCTGAGGCAGTGGAGTGTGCTGTGAATGTACACTGGAGGTAGACGTGCCTACACTCATACATAAAATGGAGGATCATGGGATCCATTTTGGGAAGCCTAGGCCTGGCTGGTGAAAACATAAAGAGAAGAGAAATCCCCCCAGACAGGTGTGTTTATTGCTGCATTCCTGTAAGCTGGTGGGATAAGCACTGGATGAGGGGAGAGCCAGGCTCTCTGTGTGCATTTAAAAGGTCTCTTTTTGTTTAGGTAACAGATCACAAGGAAGGGACCTGGACATATCTTAGGAAGAAGGAAATGGGGCTGATAACGGAATCATAAAGAGTAGGGCTGAGAGCCCAGGATTAACCATGAGATGCACATATTACTGTGGCTGACATCCAGGTGTGAACTCTGTCCACTCCCATGAATCTTGTTGTGGGTTAATCAGCTTTGGATTCCTGCCTGCTGTGACAGACATCATTCAGGAGGAAGAAGAAAGAGGAGAGATGTTAATTTCAAAGAAGCCAAACATAAAAGTTCAAAGATTCAGACACGAAATCACATCTTGCGTATGGGAAAGAAATATAAGTATGGGAGTCTTAGACCCCAAACCTTTGTCATTTGCCAAGCAGCCAGCTGGGCTGTGTGAGGAGAGAAAGCTCTGCAAACCGTCTGCCTGTGACCAGGACTAGGGGCTCAGCCTTCTAGTGTCTCTTCTGGGTGAATGGACATCATCCAGGGAAGCAAAGATCACCTGCCCTGTGCCTGGAGCACCAGAATCTGTCTGCTGGCCGAGGCCAATGTGCTCCTGTGGAAGAGGAGAGTGTTGGCCTATCGAGGTCCAAAATGGGGCCCTGGCACGAGGACTCCCTGTATGAGGAATCCATCTCTGCACCAATCAGGCCATAGCCTGTGTGCTTGACAGAATCAGTGGCCCGCATGCCAGGAGGGGCTGCTGTGAACTGAAGTTAACGAGCATGGTGGGAGAGACCTGGTCCCTGCACCGATCAGGCAATAGCCTGTGTGCCACACTGCATTGGTGACCACCGGATGGCAGGAGTTTCTGCAGTGAACTGAGCTTGAAGAGCACAGTAGGAGAAACCCTTTCCCTGCACCGATTGGGCTGCTGTTTGTGTGCCGAAGTGACTTGGCAACCCAGTTTACCAGGAGGGACCTCCATTTAATCAATCAACAAGTGTGGCAGGAGAAAACTGTCTACACATCGATTGAGCCATAGCCCGTTTGCTGGATTGCCTTAGCAATAAGCCAGGTACCATAAGCCAGGTAGGCCTGCCCTGGGCACCAACATCAGGCCAGCGTGACTGGAGTGTGAAAGCCAGAATGGCGAGCTTGTTTGAAGGACCTGCTGGAGACTCTGAATCTGAGAGGTCCTGGTCATTGCCCGGGACCGATGAACTGCTGTGACCAAGGTGGATTTGTATAATTGCTTTTTGAGTGCTGTTTACCTTTGCATGAGAAGAGTTAAAATTAAAATGTTTCTTTGTGTGCTAAAAAAAATATTTGACGGGACATTGATTCATTGCTGTGCTGCCCGCACGTTGAGTTACGTGTCATGTTCACTGATCTGTAGCTGATCTTCCCCTGAAAGAGCCTTGACTGTTCGAGCTACACTGCCTGAGAGTCAGGTGCAGAAAGGGATGCTTGACCCAGTAGAGCAGGATCCATGGTAGGGTGGGCCCCGGGATATCAGGGTAAAAGCCCTCAACCACCTTGGTTGGGTCCAGTAGCCCCTATGTGCTTCTTGCCCCCCGAAAGGAATTCTGACAGTCATCAAATGATATGAAAGTAATAATTCCCCACTCTTTCCTAATTGATCATGAGTTGGCAAATCAGTTATTGTTTCTGGTGGTTTCATTGCATAAAGAGGTAGTTTTCACAAGTAATATGCTCTACTAATACCAATGCCATACCATGTGCTAGCTCTATGTTTGTGAAAAGGAGCTCCAAAATGCGCCAATGATCAACTTTCACCAGCACTTTATTTTTATATAAGACCTGTGGCATAGTGGCTTGGATGAGATGGTGGCAAAGGTCAGAATGAGTTACACTGAGTTACTAGCTTTTTATTGAGTTAGCAAATGTTTGTGTGCAATACTGCTGATTTGTTTTTCTTCTACCATTCCTCTTCTATCCTTATGTTTATCAATTATTTTATTTTTCATCAACTCTTTCAGATTTCTCTAACATAACCCGATCCATCAAAAGACCAGGCATTGTGAAAAGTAGATTCATACACCCTCTGATGACTGATATCACATGGTTGATCGCTTGTCCCATCCTTACTTCTAAATGGCCTTTTATTTTTTTCTGATGAACTAAGGGAATGTACAGGGGTAAAGACAGATAAATGCAAAATGCTAATTTCTCCTCTTATCGCTTTTCCAATGACTCCTGAATTAAGGGGTGGTAAACAGACTGACAGTATTAGAGTAGAAGAAGAGGGGGTAAACTCGTAATTCCACCAATCTGGCAATGTTTCAGTAGTCCTTAGTCTAGGGGCTTCTTCAGAGCTGGACAGGCAGCAATGACCTAAGCAATCACCATTAGACCCATTGCAGTCAATACCTCCTGCAGTGCCGTAGCTGAATTTGATTTCCAGTCCAGCCCTTAGAGCAAGCCTGGCATAGCTGCCACACATTGCTGCTGTTAATTGTAATCCATGTTCCTCTTCCTTGCTCCGGTTTGGCATTCATCTCAGGAATTAAAATATGCACATGTTTGAGGCACTTTGTTATTTTACAAGGCCTTGGAGGTTTAACGCTGTTATCTGTTCCGAATTTGAAACCAGATTATGCAGCTAAATAAACAAATTATACCTCATACTGTTTTGCATCATTTATATAGAGCGTACTACCCCTCTGTGGGGCGCTGAAGCACTTGCCTACATGAGTAGCATTCTGCACCATATAGGGTATGTGTTTGGAAGGATGTAGCTTCTGTTTTGATTATCCGTGGAAATAAGTGTTTCCATGTTGTACTCGTTAAAGTGATTTAATGAAGTTAGATATAACTAATCATTAAATTAATGTGACTGAAAACTAGGCCTAACCAGAAGCTGCATTTAAAAAAGCATTTCATCCTAATCTTTGCATGACCCGTGTATGGCCTAATTTGCGTGAACCACTAATGTTAACAAATTCCAACATTCTTCATCTGAAGAGAAATGTTTCTATCGTAACCTTCACATGGCCACTGCATAATGTTTATTTCCTGCTTAAACAATGAAAGTTACATATTCTACTTCTTTTCTATTAAACTAATCTGCTATAGGAATGTTGAGCTTTCCTAAATTAACAAAACTTGCTTCTTCATTATCAAGCATGGGAAAGGAATTGATGAACTTGGAATGTGTTATAAATTCATACAAGTTTCTTGTTTTCTAAAACGTCAAGCGAGCGGGAAAATATTAGGTTGTATCCTTAGCAGACACAAAAAGAAACAATATGATAAACTCCAAGCATTATTTGTCTACTATCTCAAGCTGAAGAAGAATTATTTCACAAGCGTACTCGAAAGCTGATTGGTAATGAGCTAATGTTTGAGATAATGAATTAAAAGTTTGTGTTTGCTTATTGCCCTTTGAAAGAGGCCCCATGGAAAGTACAGGAATGGATAGATCCGTGACTGGCACAGACATGCTAGATTTAAAACATAACTCTCTCTCATTTTAAGACTTGGAGGAATTAAGCTCTACGTACAATCAATTGCTTTCTGCCTAGAATATTTCTGTTACAGTATTCTTTACCAGAGCTGATAGCTTTTTGACTAGGCTACTGATAAATAATTTTATGGATTTAGAATATTAGAATATGGAAAGATTTTGGGACTTGCTTCATGCAATGTCCTATAATAGTGACTGATTAACATAGATTAAACGTACTGAGAAGAATACAACTTTTAAACTAACTTCAACTATCATTATTGATTTCCAACTCAGGTACATTTTGAATGCTTATTCCTAAATTGAGGACGTTGAACGATTGCAGCCTACTTATACATAAACCAACTACCAAGATCACCTCTGAGGTCCAGGAGGTGCGGAGTATCGTAGCCTTATTAGACCTCTCTCCGTTCCCGCATGCGTGATGACAACCAAGTTGTGATAATCGTGTGTAGCAGTGTGTTACATGATGAAGCATATAAGACAGACACACAGTTTTATGGTTTTGAGTATGCTATTTGGTTCTAACAGGTCTGTAGGTGAAAAATTCTAGCAGTTGTTTTAAAGCAATGCACTCAGTTTCTTATCACAGGAAAACAACTGATGGGTGCCCTGTGGATGTGAAACTGTTGCCTCGGAACGTCACACCATTGATCAAACAGGAGTCTGTATTTCCCTAAATTATTAAGGCCTCAAATACAGACCAACAGTCTTATACAAATGCAGCAGTGATGCATAATCCTTCCTCCCTCTCACCACCCCTCTCACACAGTCTACATTATAACCATTAGATTGGCTCTGGGTCTCCTCCAGGGCAAAGGTCAAATTTAATAAAGTAAATATGTTTGTTCACACCAGGGGTCAAGATTGCATTGGTATTTATTTACAAAAGTTTTGTGTGGGTCCTCATACGGCACATAAAATTGCATTAACTTACTTCGCATTGACTTACTTTGAATGTAAACTGTGCCATGCAGCGCAATTTAGCATGAAACCTTTAATAAGCTCTCGCCCATGTATGTAGTGTTATTTAGGCCCATTAAGTAATGCTTCCATTTTCTTACGATAATGGCATTACTCCTAGTCCTACTCCCTCGCCTTCCTTTTAACCAATGAGGCCTCCCGCCTCCCCTCTAGACCCTCCCTTCCCCTTTCAAAAACCCCCCCCACCCTTATCCCCTCCTGTACAAAAACCAAGCCCAAGCTGCAACTCGGACAGTCCGTACCGGGAGGGTGGGAGGGAACGGAAAAGGAAGGCGAGGGAGTAGGACTAGGAGTAATGCCATTATCGTAAGAAAATGGAAGCATTACGTCCCGTCCCTCCCTCGCCTTCCTTTTAACCAATGAGACATAGCAAGAAAACACACAGGAGACGGACATCGAGTTGCAAGACCTTTATTTAATATCCTGCACCAAGAACATCCCAAACATTATCTCATAGAGGATAAGACCCGGTGACCTAACACCGACTCCAAACTACCCAAGTCCGACAGCCTATAATGACGCACAAACGTCGAAGGAGAAGCCCAAGTGGCGGCCCTGCAAATTTCCACCACGGAAGTCCCCTGAAGCTCCGCCACCGTAGCCGCCATGCCTCTGGTAGATCTCCCCTGAATCCCTTGAGGAGGAACCACCTCTTTCAAGGAATAGGCCAACAGAATTAAAGATCGAACCCACCGACTCAAGGAAGCCGTGGAAGGTTTCTCACCTTTGCGAGCCGGACCAAAATTAACAAACAGTGAATCCCCTTTACGAAAAGGAGCCACCACCAGCAGATACTCTAACAAAACCCTGCGCACATCCAATGAATGCCAACGGACCTCCTCCCTTGAGGAGGGATTCGGACAAAATGAAGGAAGGATGACCTCCTGCCGGGAATGGAACGAAGAATTGACTTTAGGAATAAAGGAAGGTACCGGAACCAGAACCACCCGATCGTGAAAAATCTTACAAAAAGGAAAGGAACAAGCCAATGCCCCCAATTCCCCCAACCGACGAGCCGAAGTAATGGCTACCAAAAAGAATGTCTTCAAAGATAGATGGCGCAAATCACAGTCCCCCAAAGGTTCAAAAGGGGGCTCCGTCAACACATCCAAAACCAAGGACAGATCCCATGAAGGAAAAGAACGTACCGGGCGAGGAAATAAATTAACAAGCCCTTGAAAAAATCTCGGCATCAAGCGCCCTTCATCCTGAAGATTAAGCCATGGTCCTCTGAATGCCTGAATAGCCGCCCACTGCACCCGAAGAGATGCCACTGACAACCCTAAATGAGCACCGTCCTGCAGGAACTGCATCACCTCAAAGATAGAAGCGCAGGTAGGATCTAACTCACGACTTAAGCACCATGACGAAAACACCTTCCACTGTCTACCATAAGAAAGCAAAGTGGAACGTCTCCTCGAAGCCAGCAATGTAGAACTCAAAGCTACCGGCACCCCCAGACCTGTCAATCCCCGTCGTTCAACTTCCAGGCCGTCAAGTGTAACCTTCTCAATGACCCCAATGGGAGGCAGGGAAACTCCAGGGGAGACGGACAAAGAGGCAGAGGCCACATCCTCCCGTCCGCCATCAGCCTCAACAAGGGGAACCAATTCGCCCTCGGCCAAAGTGGCGCAATTAGGACAACCCTGGACCCCAGATCCCTCACACGTAACAGAAACGTCCTGAGTAGTTGAAAAGGAGGGAACGCATACAAAAGGCCCTGTGGCCAAGGACATGACATCCCGTCCACCTCCTATGCTTGGGGACATCGAAACCGGGAGCAGAAGCGATCCACTTTCGCATTCCCTACTGACGCAAACACATCCAGCACTGGAAGACCCCAAAGCCGAACCAGATGCTGAAACAGAGACTTCCGGAGAGAGAAAAGTTGAGAGGAAGGAATCACTCTGCTCAGCCGATCCGCCCGAACATTCACCACCCCCCGAATGTACGTAGCCCTGAGAGAAGGAACCCACTCCTGAGCCCACACAAAAATCTCCCTGACTAGATTGAACAGAGCCCTTGACCTGGTCCCTCCTTGCCGATTGACATAAGCCTTGGCCACTAAGTTGTCTGTGCGAACCAGAACCGCCGAACCCCTCAGGGAATCCTGAAAATGGACCAGAGCCTGGAATACTGCCCTCAATTCGCGCCAATTCGACGACCGACTCGCCTCCCGAGGGGACCAAACCCCCTGAATCTGAGCCGACCCCATCCATGCCCCCCAACCGGAGAGGCTGGCATCCGTCGTCATCACCACGGGTCTCAGAGGTGATAAAGAAACCCCTATCCTCAGGTGGTCTGCATCCAACCACCATTGCAACTCTCTGTGAATCAATCCGGACCCTGGAACCCTGTCCTTCAGAGAACCGGACCCTGGTGTCCACCTTCTCAAGAACCATGTCATCAAGCACAGGAGATGGAAACGTGCCCAAGGAACCAGAAATATCACCGACGCCAAATGACCCTGCAGACGCAACCATAGAAGAGCTCGGGGAGCAGACCGCAACAATACCTTCTTTACCAAAGCCTGTAGGACACCCAGCTGTTTTTCTGACACAGTCACCAACCCAAGAAGAGTCTGAAACCGAGCTCCCAGAAAAACCAGATCCTGGGACGGCACTAAGTCTGACTTCTCCCAATTGATTAAAAACCCGTGGTTTTGCAGGACCCCCAGAACATGGACCACCTGCTTCTGCAAAAGGTCTCGTGCTTGGGCATGAATCAAAATGTCGTCTAGATAAGGATGCAGAAATACCCCTTCTGAATGAAGCAAAGCCACTAGAGGAGCCAGCACCTTTGTGAAAATTCGAGGAGAAGATTTTAGACCGAAAGGCAGAACGCAAAACTGATAATGGTCCTGACCCACAGCAAACCTCAGGAACTTTTGAGAGGATCTTGCCACCGGTACGTGTAGGTAAGCATCCTGCAGATCCAGTGACACCAGAAAGTCCCCGTGTCTGACAAATGGAAAAATAGTCTGAATGGACAGCATGCGGAAATGCACTGTCCTGATCCAGGTATTCACCTCCTTTAGATTGAGCACCGGCCGAAATCCCCCAGAAACTTTCTGCACAAGAAACAAGACCGAATAAGTGCCCTGACCCCGCTCGTCTAGCGGAACGTGGGAAATGGCCCCCTTGACCAGTAAGTCCCGCACTCCGTCCAATAATGCTCTTCTCCGTGACCCCTCTGAAGGCAGAGGTGTGGGACGTACCCCTGAATCTGGAGGAACCACCACAAAATCTATGACATAACCATTGGCCACAATGTCTAGTACCCAATGATCGTTTACACTGTCCTTCCAAGCCGAAAGAAAGTGACTCAGTCTTCCCCCAACCGGCCCTCTGCCAGGCCCACAGTGATTGTCAGGACCCCTTCTTGAAACCACCCCGGGTCGCAGGAGCAGACTTCTTAGGTGAAAAACGCGGCTGAAAACGCCGTTTCCTAAATGAAAAGGATTTAGCATCCCTAGTAGGAGAAGATCTGGAATGTTTCTTCCACCCTTTACCCGAAGAAGAACCCCCTTTATAAGGTAAGGCATGCTTCCGTTCCTTAAAAGCCTTGGAAAGCATGGATGGCAATTGTTCTCCAAACAAGGTACGACCTTCAAACGGCAGTCTCAACAAGGCCGCCTTTTCCCCCGGATCAGCTTTCCAGGAACGCAACCAGAGGGACCTACGAGCCCCAATCAAAGACCCAGATGCCAGAGCCGAAGTACGGACCACATCCGAAGACACATCAGCCAACAATCTGGCCTGCTGCTCCATACCAGCCAGGAGCTCCGAACATTCCGCCCCTTCCTGTACAGCCACTGCCAGTTTATCAAAGTCTTGAACCAATGACTGTGACGCATAAGCAGAATAAATCCCTGCCCTCAGCGCCAGATTTTCCGCAGCAAAAGCCCTCTTAAGACCCGAATCCACTTTACGGTCAGTGGCATCCGTAGGCACACAATCCTCCGGATTGACTGCCGTTTTGCCAATCAGAGTAGCCAAAATAGAGTCCAGGCCTACTGAAGGAGGCAAAACCTCCTCACCCTCAAGTAAGTAAAGTTTCTGAAGGAATCGTGGAACCTGAGCCTTATCCACATCCTTCCACTCACGAAACACCATCTCCCTCACAGGTCCCTGAAAAGGCATGGCAAACCTTGAAGGTGTCTTATATTGAGGAAATAAATGAGAATCCGAGTCTGCAGGTTGAAACACTGGGAAACCCAAATTGTCCCGAACATGTGCCATCACTTCCCACATATCTTCTCTGGAAACATATTTCCCCCCAGATGACGTCGATGGGGCCTCATCCTCACTCTCCGATGAGGATTTCCTAGCTGCTACCGATGAATGCGCACATTTAGACTGACCAGTCCTGGCCACGCCTGCTTGTAGTGCCCTGGTCACCGCCACCTCAATCATATCCTGAACCTCCTCTCTGGACATGAAGGGAGTACCCCTGCTAGGCACCTGTGAGTTCTCAGGAGTAGTAATGCTAGCCTCACCCCCCTCCGAGGAAGAAGAGACAATCCTACGTCTCTTTGCTGGAACTTTAGGCATGGTAAACAAATAATCACTGACTTGAACCCCAAAAAACTACCCTCTATATAGGCACCTGGTCCTCCCCCCAATCAGGGCTCCACCAATCCCTAAAGAGGTCACCTATTTCATCAAAATACATAAAAACCACGGGCCGAACGCCCGTCCTACCTGAGAGCATCTCAGAGTTGAAGTCCCTCGGTTCCCCGCGGCTCCGCGGCGCTGAAACCCGGAAATCAACGTCCCAGCCACAGAGGGCCGGCTGACCCCGTCAGCCGGCCTCCAGGACACGCCTCTCGAGCAACCATGCTGCTCGTTCAAGACGCGACCCAGCCGTAGCACACCTCGCGGAGCTCCGCGTCCCGAGGAGTGCCTCCATCGACGACCTCCAGGCCCCGCCGTGCAGGTAAGAAAGGGAAAGAAAACCGTCTAGCGTGGGCTAGACAAAAGAACAGGAGGGGATAAGGGTGGGGGGGGTTTTTGAAAGGGGAAGGGAGGGTCTAGAGGGGAGGTGGGAGGCCTCATTGGTTAAAAGGAAGGCGAGGGAGGGACGGGAGGTAATGGCTAAATTCTGTTTAACATGTGGGTATTTACTCATTATCGTTTCACAATGACAGACCATTTCTCATGTTTTCAATTTCTTAAATATCTACACATTTTAGGCTCTATTAAGTGATTTTCCTAGAATCCCATGAATATAAATCAAGCACTAAATCGAGATCAGAACTCATGTAGTCAGAATCTAAGTCAACAACTTTAGGCCTCATCTTGCTTCTAGGGGAATAGAAGACTCCATTCCTTGTGTGATAGCCGAGGCACGTACTACCAGTTTTACCAGGCTAAACATAGTAGAAACAATAAGAACGTATCAGGAGTGGGCACAATATCGGTACAAAATAAGTCCAATTATTGATTGTGGACTTTATGTGTATTGTTTTTACACCTAGTTGCAAATAGTATGATTGGCACTTATAAAACCGGTGCAAACTTGCGCTGCCCCAGAGTTATTAGCATTCTATGTGTTCCCTTAAGTGTAATTAATCTCCATCAGTGATAACAAGGGTTTGGTGCGCCTATCAAAGTAAATGACCCACATGGCACCTGAAATAAGTGTCTCAGGCCTGGTGATACTGAAATGCTCCGACGTGAACAGGCTTCTTTTGTTATTGTAAAACGAATATCGAATTATGCTCTTTTAGCAGCTCTTTGGAAATAGAAACCAATGGGCTGATTTTGAAATTGACCACCAAATATTTCAGCAGTGCAGCCTGGGAATTAGCCCTTCTGCAACCAGAATACTTTGCTCTAGTAAATTATGCCTCCCCTAACATGGCAAATCCGTAAATCTCGTTTGAATGCAGACTCCAGTTGGAGTTAAATACAGGATTATAAATGTACATGACTCCATTTGGAGTTTGCGTCCAAACAGGATTACAACTTGCAGACAAATTGCGTGATGTTGCTTCTATGATTTGTGGCAAAGACATCTTGGTGCAAATTACAGGAGCAAGGTGGTCACATATGCCGTTTGCTCTCCTTGGAATGGGGACTAAAGTGCTTGGAGCGTGTTGGTCTGATTCCTGAGTCTCATAATGGGAATTAAATAAAAATTGTGCACCTGATAATTTGCGAACTCCATGCCATGGCAAATTAGTTAGTGTGTGATTTGCAACCAGTTTTTTTTCAGAGAAACCGTGACTGGGCACATCATGATTTTAATTGCGAAAGTAGATTTTCTGTCAATACCGCACAACTCATTTGCCGAAGTTACTGCCAATTCATAAAAACACTGTGCAAACACCTTTCAACAAGTGTTACACCATCATCTCTTTTCGAGTGCATCACATATGGCATTGCTCTTTGCGTTAAGGCAACCAGTTACCCAATCAACATTCTTGCCCAATGCTCTGAAATGAACTTGTGCCCAGTGTGATCTAGTGACTAAATTGCAGAACTTTGTACCTGAAAATTCTAAACATTAGCTTGTGATCACGGATTCTGGAAATTCTCGTAATATACAATTGTGTGGCTTCAATTGAATTTAGAAAAGATTCAACCTTCCTTTTAAAATTACATCTTTTATTTTTTTTCTATTTGTTGATAAAATATATAATTTCGTATGTGTTTGATGAACGCTTGTTTTTGTATTTTTTTGTATATTGTTTTGCCACTTCAAATCATCAACAATGTTTAGGCCAGGGTCTTTAGCTTCCAGTAATGACACAGCAGGGGGGTGCCTGATTCCAATAATGATTCAGTGTGGTTCCCTGGGTCCCAGTAATGATAAAGTGGGGTCTGCAGAAGTCAAAAGGTTGGGAACCACTGATCTATAGTTAAAGTCACTTTTATATAATCAGACTATAACTTATGAATTTGCACATGTTAACTTTATTCAATTGTCTGCCATTTCTTTTTTAACGTTAGTCTGATTGGATCTTATGAGTTTACTTGCTCCCAGAGAACATTGGCCCTCATTACAACCCTTGCGGTAAGTCCCGCTTTCCGCCATTCTGAAGACCACCAACATACAGTTGCAGCGGCAGAATTCCACTACAGGTATTACGACCCACAGTTCGGAATCTGCCACAATACAGACACCCACACAAGTCCGCCACACCAAAAGTCAGTGATAAACTGGTGATACCAAAACCTACACTGTCACGCCAACAAGAATGCACCCACACAATCACGACCCACAAATCAACGTGGTGGTCTTACAACCGTGGTAATCCATTGGTGGTACACACCGCCGCGCTCAAAATACACACACATTTACAAACACAACCACATTGGACTATTCAAAAGACACACACCTGATACACATACACACACCACACCCACACACCCAATCCAATATAAAACACCCTCGCACATTACCCACAACCCCTTACAACAACATTTTTTGAAAAAGCTGTGAGAGAGAGAATAGCAAACACAACACCAGCATCCATAGGCACACAACACCTTCACTCATACAACATCCACGCACCTCAAACAACACACACCAACACAACACATCACACAGCACAATAAACAGCACCTCACACATCACCCACACAACATCATGGCCCCTCAAAGACACCCCAGGTTTTCAGAGGAGGAGCTCAGGGTTATGGTGGAGGAAATTATCCGGGTCGAGCCACAGCTTTTCGGATCACAGGTGCAGCACACCTCCATTGCTAGGAAGATGGAGCTATGGCAGAGAATCGTCGACAGGGTCAAAGCAGTGGGACAGCATCCAAGAACACGGGATGACATCAGGAAGAGGTGGAACGACCTACGGGGGAAGGTGCATTCAGTGGTATCCAGACACCAGATTGCTGTACAGAGGACTGGTGGTGGACCCCCACCTCCTCCCCCACAACTAACAACATGGCAGGAGCAAGTCTTGGCAACACTGCATCCTGGGGGCCTCACAGGAGTAGCAGGAGGACTGGACTCTAGTAAGTCATATCTTATTTTCCAAATCCCCCCACCCCACCTGCCTGCAATCACATACCCCCACCCTTACCCTCACTCCCATCACTCCATCATCTCTTATATGTCCCACTATCACAACCCACACACCCCAATACCAAGGCCCTGCATGCAACACCTATGCATGGACCACCATCACAAAAGCATGTCTAGTACAGATACCCACACAGACCCCAAATCAACTATCACAAAAGGACAAACACAATTATGCAAGCACAGGAGTAAGGGGTACCTCACCCAATGCACAAAATGGCACACACAGATACTAAAACTTTGCATTTACACCCCAAACAGGACCCATACCCAACGTCACTGGATAGGAGGTGCCAGACATATCCAGCCCCCCCACAGAAGAGGCCCACAGTGATGACAGCAGCTCTGAACGCCTGGATCAAGATGACCAGCCCGGCCCATCAGGGACCTCTGGACATTCGGTTCCCCTGCCACCATCGCAAGCCACCACAGAACCACCCCCCTCAGGAAACACCACCACAGCACCCACCCAGCGGGCCCATCCCTCTGTCCCCAGGACACGTCAATCAGCAGTGTGTCCACCACTACAGGTAAACAAGGCAAACCCACCAACCCAAGAAAATCAGGGACCTGGGGTCAGTGGCAGTGGGCACATGGTTCAGGGGAGAAAGGCAAAGGATAACAGGGAAGCTGGGAGGACTGCTGTGCGACAGGGGGAGGACAGGGCCAGGGAACCCACTCTCCACGAGGCACTCCCCAACACCATGGAAGCATACCACCATTCCCAGGAGACCATGGGTACGTTACTGGCCAAGTTTCAGTAGACTCAGCGGCTGCAGGAGGAAAACTACCTTGGGATCAGGGAGGACTTGAAGTCCATCAACACCACCCTGGTCACCATTGCAGGGGTGCTGGCAGACCTTGTCATCACCATGAGGGACACAGTGGCACACAAACGGGCCCCTGACACTAGCCTAGACGATGAACAGGCCTCCACCTCCGCCGGCGCTAGAGGACAGGAGGCACCACCACAGGACCAACAGGCCACCAGCACCCCACCCCCTGCAGAAGGAGAACCACCCCACAAACGGTCCCTGAGATCCAGGAACAAGACAGAGAACATTGCCAAAACCCAACCAGGAAATAAGACCATCCTGAATGTCACCCTTCTGTCGCACTTTGTCACCCTGTCCACCTTAAACTGCCATTGCTCCCCTTCCTATGCCCCATAGGACAATGCACCTGTGAGACCAAGAGACTGGACTCTACCATGAACATTCCTCGACCATCACCCCAGCCCATTTTACACCCCCCTCCACTTATTAGCACAGAAATAAACACCCTTGAATCACAAAACAATCTGGAGTCAGTCTGTGCGTTCAGAAATGTGTAATTGCAACCTCTCTGAAATATAGCAGTGTCAATGTACTTGTTCACATACCAATGTTACACAGTTGTAGGCCAGCAGTAAACATAGCAGAGGGCACAAAGTGGGACCTAGATCTGTGACATGGAAAGCCAAAGTGACAAGTCAGGGTCCATACACAAAGGTAAAAAGGCAGAATTATGCTATGTCCTACAATAGTATGAGATGTGGGAAGCAGTTCCATCCTCTTACCTGTGTCTCACTGGAAGTATTGCATGATGATGTTGTTACGGTTGTCTACATCTTCTTCTTCTCCCTCCTCTTCTTCACTGTCCACAGGCTCCACAGCTGCCACAAGACCACCATCAGGCCCATCCTCCTGCTGAAAAGGCACCTGGCGTCGCAAAGCCAGGTTGTGCAACATACAGCTGGCCACGATGATCTGGCACACCTTCTTCGGTGAGTAGTATAGAGATCCACCTGTCAGATGGAGTCACCGGAATCTGGCCTTCAGGAGGCCGAAGGTGTGCTCTATTATCCTCCTATTCGCCCATGTGCCTCATTGTAGTGTTTCTCTGCCCTTGTCCTGGGATTCCTCACTGGGGTCAGTAGCCATGACAGGTTGGGGTAACCAGTGTCACCTGCAGATATCGAGGGACAACTGTTAGCCATCCTCCAAACATTAGGGAATCTCCCATACTCAGACACCTAATTAAAATGTGTGGGGACTTTAGGCTCACTTATTAGCCACAACCGGTGCATCTGGAGTTGGCCCATCACATAAGGGATGCTGCTATTCCTCAAAATGTAAGCGTCATGCACTGAGCCAGGATACTTGGCATTCACATGGGAGATGTACTGGTCCACCAAACACACCATCTGCACATTCATTGAATGGTAGCTTTTGCGGTTTCTGTACACCTGTTCATTCCTGAAAGGGGCACAAATGCCACATGTGTCCCAGCAATGGCACCAATGATGTTGGGGATGTGCCCCAGGGCATAAAAGTCACCTTTCACCGCCACCTGAGGGAAAACGATTTAGCTGCGCATGTGATTCAGAAGGGCAGATAACACTCTGGACAGCACGTTAGAGAACATTGGCTGTGACATCCCTGATGCCATGGCTACTGTTGTTTGAAAAGACCCACTGGCCAGGAAATGTACTGACAGGACCTGCACTAGAGGGGGTATTCCTGTGGGATGGCGGATTGCTGACATCAGGTCTGGCTCCGACTGGGCACACAGTTCCTGGATTGTTGCACACTAGATTGTTGTACACCGGCGGATGCCGCCATCTCATCACCTGCCCCATTGGACGTGCCATATGGAGGAGAACGGTGAGCAGAGGGTCATACACCATGTAGGTTTCACAAGGCTGTTTAGCACAATCGTGAAATAATCTTTGTGTTCCTTTGTCCTTATTCCTGGCTTAAATAGGTGTGACGCAGTTAGTAGGCCTGCCATGTGGCCACCTCAAATGGCAGCTGCCTGACCTGTAAGGTGGGACAAGGGGAAATGAGGTAACAGCGCTGGCATTGTGCAGCGTCGCGGTAGGCAGTCGAAGACCGCTGCGCAATTCAGCATTGGTTATCATTGGGCCCTATGTGTTCCAGGAGCCAATGATGATGTACGCAGACAGTGACAGTACGCACCGCCGTGGACGTGACTGCCATTTTCTATCTGTTCACTCACTTGATACCTGACCTTCAACAGGAGGGGACCCACACTGCAAGTGCTGCTGTGACCTGCGTCTGGAAGCGACAACGGCTACAGTGTCTGGGGAAAGGGCCCCTGCCTTCACTGTGGAGGAGTTGGAGAAACTGCTGAATGGGGTCCTCCCCCACTACACGCAACTGTACGGTCCTCCAGACAAACAGGTGAGTAAACTGTGTCCATGGTGGAAGGCACATGATTGTATGGAGTGTCGTGGATGGAAAAGACAGGGGTGGGTGACAGGCCAGCATGTGAGGATGGTGGGTGTATGTATTTCTGGGCCAGGGTGGGAGGTGTGTGGCCAATGTGTGAGAAGAAATGTACGGGGAGTAACATCCATTCTTACTTCACTTTTCCTCTAGGTCAGCGCCCACCAGAAGAAGGGGATTTGGCATGCCATCGCCAAGGAAGTGCGGACCCTGGGGGTCTACCATAGACGGAGCACCTACTGCCGGAACGATGGGAGGACCTGCGCCGCTGGACCAAGAAGACGGCGGAGGCCCAGCTGGGGATGGCCTCCCAACGTGGAAGGGGTGCCCGTCCACTATGATCCCCCTGATGTACCGGATCCTGCAATGCCATATCCTGAGTTTGATGGGCGCTTGAGGGCATCACAGCAGCCACAAGGGGGTGAGTACACTCTCATTCAGCTGACTCTGCGCTCTTGACAAGGTGTCTGGGTAGGGGAGGTGGGCTGTGGGTTCCCCTAGGCCAGGGCAGACGGGCAAAGGTAGATCCATTGATTTGCAGCCTCATTCCTAGTCCAACCCCAAAGGTGGTATTTGCCGTCCACACCTAGTCAGTCTCCTATGGGTTCCAGCTGTGCATGAAATGGTTCTCGACAGAGTCCCCCATGGTCATGTGCCCTCTACACCTAGTCCGTCTCCTATGGGTTCCAGCTGTGTATGAAATGGTTCTCGACAGAGTCCCCCATGGTCATGTGCTTTTCCCCTGCCCTGTTAGTGCATGGCTTAGTGCATAGAGCTGCTCCCTGTGTGTTGTATCCGCCAATAGTAGTAGTGTTGCAGGCATTGACCATGTGTCTCTTGTGTCTTTCCCCCCTTTTTTGTTTTTTCACCCTGTCCTTGTGTGCATTAGCATCATCTGGCGGAGGAGCAGTGGCACCGGAGCAGGAGGGAGCTGCATCCCACATGGCCCTGGAGGGTGAACTAACGGAGTCCGAAGGCACCAGTGGGACAGAGGGTGAGGGGAGCTCCATTACGAGGACAGGAGCAGACACCAGCGACAGCGACTCCTCCTCTGATGGGAGCTCCCTTGCGGTGACGGGCACCTCTGTGCCCACCTCATCAACAGGTACAGCCGCCAACCCTCCTACCAGCACCGCCCTCCCAGCAGACCCTCATCGAGTTTCCCGTTCCCGCTTACCCAGGAGGGTGAGCATCTCCTTCACCCCAGGCACCTAAGGCCCTTCCCCAGTCAGCCCTGCTGCCCTCAGTGAGGAGGCTATTGACCTACTGAGATCCCTCACTGTTGGGCAATCAACCATTTTGAATGCCATCCAAGGTGTTGAGAGGCATTTGCAGCAAGCAAATGCATACCTGGAGGGCATTCATTCTGGTGTGGCGGCCCAACAGAGAGCATTTCTGACTCTGGCCTCAGCACTGATGGCAGCCATTGTCCCTGTGTCCAGCTCCCCCCCCTGCAACTTCCTCTACCCAGACACAATCCCCTGTACCACAGCATATCCCAAGCACCCCATCAGACCAGCATGCACACTCATCAACACACAAGAGTGGACATGGCAAACATAAGCACCACACATCCCACAGGAACTCACACAAGCACCATCCCTATGCAGATACACCAACATCCACTGCCTCCACTGTGTCCCCCTCCGCAACACCCTCCTCCTCCCTCCCTGTCTCGTCTCCACTCACACCTGCATGCACTACCTCTTCATCCACTACCTCCATCCCCAGCATGCCCATCACCACACACCGCTCACGTGCAATCACCACCCCACTACCATTCACACATCCCCTGTGTCCTCTCCCAGTGTGTTTGTGAGCCCTCCTCCCAAAGTACACAAACGCAGGCACACGCCCACCCAACAGCCATCCACCTCACAACAGCCTCTGGCCCATGCACCTTCACCCAAATTCAGCAGACGTACACCTCCTACAACCAACACCTCTTCCTCCACTCCCAAACCCCCTCCATCTTCCCATCCCAGTGTGTCTAAAAAACCTTTCCTCGCTAACTTTGACCTCTTCCCTACACCCCCCCCGTCCTTCCCCTAGGGCCAGGATGTCCATGTCCCAGCCCAGCACCTCAGCCACCAAATCATCCAGCACAGTGGTCTCAGCAAGTCCGGTCACATCGCGGGTGGCACCCGTCAGGGCAGCAGGTGTGCCACCTAGCGAGGCCAAGGAGCAGCCCATTCCGCCACCTGCCAAGGTGAAGAAGGTGCCCACATGCCAGAGGGAGAAGCCGCACCTACCACGAAGCAAGGGCTCCTCCATGCCAAAAAGGGGACAGTGCCGAGGGACCAGAAGCAAGATCAAAGGAGGGGAAGGAACACAAGGCAAACAGCAGGTCAGGACAGGGCATGGAGGCTCCGGCTGAGGGACCAGAGTCACTCCTTCTGTCAAGTAGAACATCAACCTGTACAGCGGTGGACACCACACGTCTGCTGCCTCAGCAACAGTCCCCAGCATCATCCCCAGTGGGCAGCCGTCCGACACTGCAGGAGACATCCTGCTGTGTCCCTCGACAGGTGCAGACACATGCACCACCGCCAGCACCTCCGCCGCAGACACTGCCGCAACCACCGCCACCAGCCCCGCGATGTGCTCAGACAGTGCCACCACAGGTGACATGGCAATCATCCCCAGTGGCCAGACGCCGGAGGCTGCAGGAGACGTCCTGGACCCTGCACAGCGTCCATGAGGCACGACACCCAGCACTGTTTGTACCTGCAGGTGGCAGGCGAAGTCACAGCAGGGTAGAATGTGTCTCTGCCTCCATGGAGTATCATGCTACCTGTTCCCAGGCAATCTCGTGGCACACACACCCAGGTGAGGGAATGAGACCTGCCACACTGCATGTGAAACACTATGGGCACAAAGCCCCCTCCAGAACCAGTGGAGATTCACATCCACAACCTCAGTCCTTGGCAGGATGAAGCACGCTGGCTACAAAGCCCCCTCCAGAACCAGTGGAGATTCACATCCACTACCTCAGTCCTTGGCAGGATGAAGCACTCTGGGCACAAAGCCCCCTCCAGAACCAGTGGAGAGATACATCCACTACCTCAGTCCTTGGCAGGATGAAGCACTCTCGGCACAAAGCCCCCTCCGAGAACCAGTGGAGATTCACATCCACTACCTCAGTTCTTGGCAGGATGAAGCACTCCGAGCACAAAGACCCCTCCAGAACCAGTGGAGAGATACATCCACTACCTCAGTCCTTGGCAGGATGAAGCAATCTGAGCACAAAGCCCCCTCCAGAACCAGTGGAGACTGCCATCCACTTGAGAGACTGTGGCATTGCACTCCCCAGGATAAAGCAGTGGGCAAACCACCCACTGGAGAGACTTGTGAGACTGTGACTTTGCACTCCCCAGGATAAAGCAGTGGGCAAACCACCCACTGGAGAGACTTGTGAGACTGTGGCTTTGCACTCCCCAGGATGCAGCAGTGGGCAAACCACCCACTGGAGAGACTTGTGAGACGGTGGCTTTGCACTCCCCAGGATAAAGCAGTGGACATGTAGCCCCCTCGTGGAGCAGTGGCGTCGTCCATTCATCCGGCTGAGGTGCCCCCTCCCCCTCCCCTTAGGTGATTACACTTGTTACAATCATTTCATTTTGGCCTTGTGTTCTTCCAGGGGGGTGACGGGCTGTATATGTAATGTTGCTGAATGTATTTGTGTGTATGGTGTTGTGGGTGGGGGTGGGGGTGTTGCATGTTGCATGTGTGTGTCACTCTCTTTTCCCTCCCCCCCTCCTGTTTGCTAGGTGCAGTACTCACTGTGGCCGTCGCCAGCGTCTTTGCTGCTCCTGATACAAGAGGAGGTAGACCAGCATCAGCAGGACCTGTAACTCAGGCTCCATGGCGTCCTGGTTGTTCGTAAAGTGTCGAAAGGTGAGTGGTTTCCATTCCAAGTCCTGTTTCCGCCGTGCTTTTGATGGCGTTGGTACAGCCCCGGAAAAGGTGGCGGATAGGTGTGTTGAAATACAGTGGTTGGAACCTTGTCTTTCACCTGTCTGTTGGCAGTTACCTCTGCGGTGTTTGTTCCTACTGCTGTGACGGTCGGAGTGTTAAAGTGGCTGTCTATGTTGTCGGTTTCCGCCATGGTCATGATTCTATTTTTTTTACCACCGGCCTGTTGTCGATATTACCGTCGCTTTCACACCAACCGCCAGGGTTTTAATGAGGGCCATTGTCTTCTGATTGGATAGTCCAGAAGGAGTTGGTGGGATGAAGCTTCCAGAACTGCATACTGCGTAATAATTGTGTTCTTAGAAATGTTTGGCAGGTTCTGTCCTGAATTTGCAGAGAGATGCCTGTTAGCCTGGGCAGCTATCTGTGTCAGTGTTTCTCATCATGAGCCAAGA
This sequence comes from Pleurodeles waltl, assembly GCF_031143425.1. NCBI lineage: Eukaryota > Metazoa > Chordata > Amphibia > Caudata > Salamandridae > Pleurodeles > Pleurodeles waltl. The sequence goes on along the minus strand of NC_090449.1, from coordinate 353,882,482 downwards.
AAGAAAGACAAAATGGTGACCTTTGATGTAAACAGAAGAGAGAGAGAGAGAGAGAGAGAGAGGTGCTGATCTGATGGCTGAATTTCAAAATATGAAACCATATATCCTTGAAACAATACCGGTTTTCCTGATTGTACAAATTTTGTGATGCTATCCAAACATTTTTTTCCCTAAAGCCTCTTTTTTCTTACTGATCCCTTTTGAGTACACTTTTAAGTTCCTTGATTTCAGTATGTGCAAAGTATGAGCACCTCTTATGTTTGGTTTAATGGACTATACTGTTGCTTCATTAGAAAAAATAACTACTGACTTGCCTCCTAGTTCACTAATAGCATTGCTGTTGGGGGTGAGTTGTGAATTTTTCTAAATTCTACCACTTTTGATAAATGTCTGTCTATTAAGTTACCAGGCCAAGGTGGGTTTGATAGGGGCGTAGCTTCGGGAGGGGGGTGTTTTGGTGAATGACTCCCCTCAAATATATTCTTAGTTTAGTAGTTGGGTCTGGTGGCGCCAAATCAGGTCTGCTATGTCTGTGTTGTTTTTTGATTGTCATTCTCATTTCACTAAGAGGTTTCATCTTTTTAATTTTTCCTATCAGGATCCTAAATATATATAGGGATCAGTTTACCAAAAAAGGAGTTCAGCTGCACCCATATAAGTCTGCCTTAAACGGGTGCAAATTCACAATGTTTTGGAATTCACAAGCATTGACCCTAGTAGGCGTGGAAAACAACAGAGCAATCTTGAGTTTCCAGACATATAACAGTCAAACAAACCCCCAAAACACCCTGGCATGAAAATCTGCAGCTAGTGTAACAAGTGACAACAGCTTGGGTTAGCATTCCAGCCCAATGTTTTTCACTCGCTCTGCCACTTTAGTCAGAGGCTCGCCTAAAGCAAATCAGTACTGACCTTCTTTCTCATTCATCTCAAACCTTGGTCATATCACCCATCCACCCTGCTGGCCACTGCTGTTTTAGTTGGATAATTTGATATTTACCGTCCCCAAATTTCACTGACTTAGCTATACCACTTGATTACTGATTATTTTGTAACTGGGCTCAAATTCGCTTTTAAACCTTCATAGTTTGGGCATCATCCTCTCTGTTGTTACTGTGGTGCTAAATTGGTTTTACTATCAGTGAAATGTATGGCTGATGCTAGCTCCTTTTATACACTTTCAGTTGACAACCAAAGGTTAATACTATGGGTGGAGGACCCAGTATGACAATTACCAAAGTGTACAGGTACAAGATCCATCAAATCACTTACCAGTTTCATCCAAAACAGATCTTTTGGGATGAGCATTTTTTTCCTAAAAATGTCTCCAGTTGAGATCATCTTTCTCTGTTTCCCAGCACATAGAATAAGGACATTATTTTGTTATTGAGTCCCCATGGAATTTAGAACAGCATTTAAAGACAAAAAAGGAATGCAACTAGTTTGGCTTCCATACCACATTTGGCAAAGTACTTATGATGCAGCCTACCATTAGTCCACTGATGTACATTTGTGTCAACTTGAAAATAATCACAGGAAAGGACTGAGCTTTAAACCACAACATTTGACCAAAGTGATGTCACGGGAGGTTATAATATAGGAACTGGTTGCACTGGAAGTATTTTGAAAAACAGAAGGTGGTATAAAATGCTTAAAATGCTATACCACCGTTGCAAATATGAAGGAATCCTGAACTGACAAAATATATGCTGAGAGTAAGTGGGCATGCTGCTTAGGCATGAGCACTCTGCACTAGGAAATCATCCGAAGGGTAAGGCAATTTAAGAAGATCTTGTTGCTTTGCCATGGGGCTACTGATCCATAATATTCCATGGCTGTCATTCACAAGCAGAGTTATGGGTAATAGCTAGCCAACCAGAGTGTTTCAATAATTGGACATAGGGAATAGGTAGTGAAACGGTTGGGTTTAAGTTATTGTGATGGGTAGTTCATCTGTGTTGTAAATGACCTCTCTGATGGGTCCCCCCCAAACATTTTTCCTTCACTGTTCCTCTTTCTGAATTTTGTTTTTGGTGACATTAGAACTCTGTACATTTTACCACTGCTTACTAATGCCAAAGTGTTTGTGCTCTCTCTGTTTAACAAGGTAAATTTGACTTACGCTCAACTGAAAAATGTAATGTATTTATGACTCTAGCAATGGTACTACATATACTCAGGGCCTGTAAACTAAATGCTACTAGTGGGCCTGCAGCACTCATTGTGTCACCCACCTAAGTAGCCCTTTAAACATGTCTCAGGTCTGCCATTGACCTTGTCCCGTCATCTCAGGCAGATTCGAAAAGTCACAGGCTGACCTAATGTTCTGAGCTACAGGGCAGAACAAGCGCCAGAGGCGTCTCTGCAACTGCCCAGCTGACCTGCTGAAACTGGACTTAAGTGAGCCCTGCTAGCCTCTCCTAAAGTGAGTCCCTTATCCCTAAGATGCACCTCGCCATGTCTTGGGATCTTAGTTGGTATCATAGTGCACTCCTCTGAAGAAAAAAGATCAATCATGAAGTTATGAGCTTCTCACAACTACAAAAGCACCAATAACATGCAGCCTGCAAAAACTTTAAACTTGAAGCTCTGGTGAGCCAGTCTCTTCATGCTACAGTAACTGCCAGTGATGACTGGCAATGCAAGACCTGCACTTGGTGCAAAAGTGAAGACAACCCACTTTGATCACCAAGGTCAAGTTCAAGCAGCGACTGTCTATGAAACCCAACAAGCTCTACATGCTAAAGAGAAGACCCTCTTCCATACCAGTCCTGCTAACCCTGGCTCCCTGATTACATCCATTAAAAAATTGTTGTCCATATATTCTCATTTTTGATTTGTATTTTTAGATCATTAGAGAAGTAAATTAGCTTGGGTAGACATTGCTGATAGGGGCCACATTTTTCTGGACGACATTTTAAAAAATGTCAGATGTGTTGCAGTGATGATGTAATATTTCAGGAACCAGGAGAACTATATACTTAATTTTGGTGCAAAACATAAGTGTTGGGGGTCAGGTAGTCTTATAGAGACAGAAAATACCTCCTCAGAGCAGCCCTTGCGCCATTTTCTCAAATGGCTATAATAGAGGAAAAAGATACATACATGGAAATGAAAAAAAAGATTATTTTTTTATCCTTTTTGCATTCACCACACAATCGTTATGATCTGAATATGAAAAAAATAGTGTTTATCACTCCTGTATTACACAGATTTTCATAGTTCACTTTATTTATTTGTTTCAGCAATCATTTGCAATACATTTGCACAATGTTGAACATTTGAGAAGAGCATATCGACATGGACATCTTTTTGTAGCTAATATTTAGCAAGTACATGTACATGTAAGTTCTGTAATTAGGGGCTCTAGAAATTTCACTGGTCCTAGCACCCCATCAATATCTTCCCAACCAAATTCACATGGATTTTTCTGTACATTTGCATGATCAAAAACATGAACGCACCTTCCGATCAACTAGAATGCTCTTTTAATGTGTCCGCACATAGAATATGACATTGGTGGAAAGTCCCTTAATGGGACTGATCTCTTTAACTCACTGTACAGAAGATCTTCAAATGTGTGACAGTCAGAACTCATTTTCCACACAAGCACAAGGTGTTTTTCTACATTTTAGAAACTTCGCAGGTTCAGCAGTTAAAGCTCCAATCTTTGTTCCAATTTAGCTCATTGTATCATCACTCATAAGAATATGTGCCTTGATAAGAACACTGGGCATCTCTGGATCAGGTTTGTTGCACAGAATATAAAAGTGGGAGTAAGGGTCTTTTCTCACCTATTCTATAAGGTATCCATAACTCTGACAGTCCTTGACTAATGTACATTGCAACAAATCTACATAGCACAATAATGACATCTGTGTCGTTTGACAGTACAATGACTCACTTGGAACCATTTCAAACAGCCCACTCAAAATGTGGAACAACACGAACATCGGCATCCTCCAGTTTGCTGTTAAGGTCTTGAACAATATGGCCTGTACCTTTTAAATATATTTCTGAATGCACCAACTCCTCATTGACAGTCATTCCACTTGCAATAATTGAAAATTATGTGTTCACTGAAGCATCAGCAATGTTTTGGTGAGTTAACATTTCCAAATTCATCAATTTGCACAGGTATAGGTGTCAAATATTTTGATGCAGGCAAGGTCAATTATTCCACTTGTAGACATTCATCTGTAGAATAGCCTGAACGACCTCTCTGAAGTTTTGCATGGATGAAATCTTGACCATTCGCAATTGTGACATATAGTCCACAACAGTAGCAGTTGTCAATGAGGACATCTCTTTGAATTGAAATTCTTCAGGTGAAAGTTTTTTTTTAAACTCTTGTACAAATTTGTGCTTCACTGGTTTGGTTGCAGCATTTCCATTATATAATGCATTTGTTGAAATAAGATGATGTGACAGAATATCCTTGATAAATTCACCCTTTTCTTTTGCTAGATCTATCCCTCTATGTGCTTGCAAAAGTTGTGTTTTTGTAAGCCGTTTTGTAGTGGCTGGTTGGATGAAACTCTTAATAGGGCAATTCAAGTAGGGAAGTTTAGCTTTAGTGATTATGTCATACAGCTTTTTCAAAATCAATACAAATCTCACCTGCTTCAGTACTGCAGATAGTTTCAATCCAGTTGTATAGTCAGTCACACAGGCTCAGTCATTTCAAAATGGTTTCCTTGATGCTGCATAAAATGAAGAAGACTGTTGTCATGTTTATTAAAACATTCCCCTCTCTTTCCCAAAAGTTTGTGGTGAGAGAGAGTTTCACGATGGTCCATTAATTTTGAATTTGCCATCTCTCTAAAACCATTGCAAATAGAAAAGACTTTATGGTAAACTAGCTGCCATTGAGCAACATATTCACTTTTACATGTCTTACCAACAATTTCCTTGGAGTTTTTCTGTGATCTCTGATTCATCTGTCCCAGCTTCATATCTAGAGCCACAGCATTGACCCTTCCATCTCTGTCTTTAACCACAAAATGTCTTTGCATGAATGTTCTGTAAAGCTGTGGTTTTTCCACCTCTAGCTTCTTCACTCTTTCCAAATACCAGGACCCATATCTCAGATAGTTTATGCAGTCAAATTCACAAAACCCAGTAAACAGTGACTCCACAGTCTTCACATGCAGCTCCCAATCACCTTTCCGATCAGCAAGTACCAGGGTTTTCACTAGGGCTAGCATGTGTAAAACATTTCCACAGTACCTGCAAAGTTCTGATTTTTCTTCATATTATTTGACAAACTCTATAAACTTGCTTTTAATGTTTTCTGATTATGAACTGAGTGTATTGAACATTGCCTGGCTTTGCATTATGTCTTTTGAATGAAGTGCACCCTGTGCCTTTTTCACTTCTGAGATAAGATATGCAAAACCTAATTTGTCATTTTTGTTCAAGAAAGCATTTCAAAGGAATGCATCTATCGCCTAAAATATGACGTGCATACCTTGTAGCAAAGGAACTTAATGAGTTCCAATCAATACTGACTTAACAGTTTTGCTTCTAAAGATTTCAGCCTCAATAAGTGCATTATCTATGCCATGTCCACCGAGATAACTTCCTTCACACCGCAACACAACTTTTGTCATGTGGAAAATGTTCATCATTTGATAAAGATCATCAAATACTCCCGGATTGTTCATAAAAATGTTACCTACAACATGGAAAATCCCTCATTGCGGAAAATTGGCAGGAGAGGCTGGTCTTCAAGTTGAGCATGCACATTTTGAATTTTTTTTAGAGTTGAGAATCTTTTTGCGTAGTTTGTGACTGGAGATGGTATTACTAGTAAAACCCCAACCTTCTTTAGACGGACGTCATTCTGGGAGATCAGAGCATGAATTCCAGCCAATGGAGGAACTGGATTTTTTTCATCCTTCAGTCTGCACTGAATAAGCAATATGATAAATTCAGTTAAATGAGCTTTGCGGACCGCAGCATCAGGTAGAAAAACATCCATGTCCTCAGCCACTTTGAAACTTTCTGGTGGATTGACTTGTAGTGATTTTGCACACGTTGACAAGGCAGTTATGATATAAGTTTGCAGCATTGTTGTTTATGCCTAAAACTGACACAGCTTGTTTTCCAGCAGCTACTCCATTGGTACAGTCTTGGAAAAGTGCCACAGCAGTATCGTGTGCTGGATGCTCCAGACGAAGAAGAGCTGTCTTCAAAAATAAAATTATCAAAAACACCAATTGTAAATCCTTAACTTGGAAGTGGTGTGCTGTCGGATTCACAAGATGTTACAGCGTGAGCTGCTGACAAGTCCTGATCTGTACAATATCATTAGAACCTGTCGATACACTAATCCTATTCAATGAAATGATTAGCTTGCTACTTTGCACTTTTCATAGATTGCGTGGGCAGGCATCATGTGTAGCGGAGTTTTCTTTTTCCAGTGATGTAATTAATAAAACATGATTTGGAAAATACAGTACATTTGCACAGCATAAGTCTTTTGGTTCATGGGATTGTCTTCTACTTCTTGGTTTATATCTTCAAAGGCATCATCAATGGTTTTGGCTTCTGTTCTGAACTCAAGAACTGTCGTTTGTAACAGTTTTGATTTGCCGACATTAAACAATGATGTTGTAGTGGATCCTTTTTAGTTTTGATGGGAATCAGGAGTTTAGCTTAGCCTTCTGGCTTGAAGGTCTGTGCCCCCATCACCTAGTGACCTTTAACCTACTTAGCTTGTTCTGTTTTAGCAAAAAAAAATATTATTTTCTCCAAGATAGCTGTTATGTTTATAATTAGGAAAATGTTTTAATTTCACATTGTCAGTGTCACTCTGTAATGTCGTCACTATCAGTGTCAAAGATAAATGATATACATACGTGTGACAGTAACATAATGTACCTTTTCAGGGAATTGTTTATATAATTGTTTATATAATTACCTTCCCAAGCATGCCTTCTTATCCATTCTTTGGGAACATACCTGCGTCAGGGGTCCTACAAGATCTGTATAAATGCATCTCGCACAGACAAGATTATCAGAGGGATTCCTACCAGATGCCATCAACACTATCTATGCAACATGTCGCCTTGATGTAGACCAGCCTTCGTGTTCCCATGGAGTCTGATCTAGAGACTTCACTCCAAGGTAACAAGGGTTGGGGGACTCTTCTCATGGACATGGTACTGGCAGATTAGGTTTACGACTCCTATCTCTCTTTAGGTTGGAGATTAGGTTCATCATTCCAGGGTATTAGGGTTCATTTCACACCTATTTTACATCTTATGTTGTTGCAAGATGGTGGGGGTCTTTGTATTCATGACTCTTGTTTTTACAATTCTGTTTCTTGCATTGTTAATTATCCTCATCATTGCAGCCCATGCAATTTACAATAGATTGCAGTCTTTTTAATAAAACCTATTGAAAACTTCACTGCATCTCCTTTATTGCCTATGTGTGACTGAGACATGTTGCTCATGTGAGAAAAGGGTAATCTCTGTTTAAAGGCGACTCCCCTGAGATATTGCACTCTTGACTCCATGCGTAAAGGCTGCCACAAATCACCTTTTACCATTTGGGTTTTTGGTGAGGTACTGCTTGTGAGTCAGGAAGGTTGGGACGACAGTTGCAACTTGTTGTAGGATTGGTCTAGTCTCCTGCAAACAAAAGTGCTGTCCTCCCTAAACCAGCAGTCTTGCCTAGAGCAAGAGTCCAACTACGACAAAGTAAAACATTTTAAGACAACAACAGGCCTTCTTGTTGGCTCCCATGATTTGTGGAGCTCTGGGTCATCACAAACTTTGTCATTAAGTCCAAAACTGAAATCTTTCTTTACTGCATCCTGTTATCTTATTTTGGCAGCAAAAATCTCAGGAGTCAAATCAGCTGAGAACACCATAAGTGACTCATTCTTTTTGTTAGACTGACAAAAACAAATTTTGTCATTTACTTTCTCACCGGAAAAATCTTTATTTAATTATTATGGAGCAATACAGTTTCATCAATATTGACCATTATTGCCCTGATCTCACTGAGTGTGAACCTGTAGCCAGCACTCAAAAGTTGCTTTAAAACTTAATTTGCTTTTTCAGAGAGTGAAAACTTAACTGAAGGCTGGTGGTTAGGTTGATGCTGGGAGCTCACTGTACATTCATATTTTTGAATGTATGCACACATGCAGTTCAGGTGGGCCTACAAATCTGCTGCAAATACATTCACCTTGCTGTTTAGATCAGCTGCTCGGCTAAAAATGTAATCTTGGAAGAAAGTAGCCACAGATAAAAACAATTGCCCTTTGAGACTCACATTCTCAGTACTTTGTTCTTTCATTAATCCCTTTGGCCCTTGTTCTGGCTAAACCACAGATAAAACATTGAAGATCCTCTGCTTTCTGATCAGTTGTTGGAGATGGATGAGGGGTAGTCATCGATCTTCTAAGTGAATAGGCATTGCTTTCTCAGAAGACTCAGGGGCAGATTTATGGAAAGTGGTGCTGCACTGAGTGCAGCGCCACTTTCCCTGCGCACCCCTTCAGCACTCCCATGCCACCACCATGTGTGCGCCATATTTAAAATATCGCAAACCATGGCACAAGGTAGGAGGCAATAGTTTCATTGTTTATGATGCTATTGATGTACTCTGCAAGAGTAGCACCAAAATATAGGCGCTACTCCTATAGCGCAAATAGAGGCCCATTCTAAAGAATGGAAGCCCCCTTTTAACACCTGCTCTTGAGCAAGCGTTAAGAGTGCCGTGATAAATGGCACAAGTAAATCTCATAGATTTCCTTGTGCCATTTTTCTGGCTCCCAAATGAGGGAATGCCCCTACATTATGTCTGATGCAGGCATAATGTAGTGCGAAGAGTTACACAGTGGCGCAATGCATGCATTGTGCCACTCTGTAAATACTGCGCGGGGATTTTGGCCTCATTGGGCCACATTAACATCAAAATTAATGATGTTAATGTGGCGCAAGGTGGTGCTAGGGCCCTATAAACAAGCCCCTCTGACACATTTTTCTTAATTGAAGGAGGCTGCAGATTTTGTAGATAGCAGCACTCTGTCAGGAGGTAAAGTGCCTTTGATACCACCTGCTTAGTTCATGTTTACAAATTTGAATCAATGAAATATCTGAAGCAAAAACTATAATAAAATTAATTACCAAAATGATGGCTAAAACACATTATTATAGAGCCACTATTTCGGAACATGGCAGAAGGGTTGCGTTGAGTATAAGACTACTTGACCCCCAAAACTAATGTTTTGACACCAAAATTAAGTATATAGTTCTCATGGCTTGTGAAATATTACGTCATCACTGTAACACATCTGCCATTTTTAAAAATGTTGTCCAGAAAAAATCATCCCAGATGAGCATTGTCTACCAAAGCTAAATTACTTCTCTAATGATTAAAAAACACAAATCCAAAGTGAAAATCTCTTGTCAATAATTTTTTATGAAGATATATATCAAGGGGCCAAGGCTATGCTCTTTGCACTAAAGCGATGATCATGAAGCTCTCACCAAGGGCTCCTCCACAGTGAACTGGACTTTTTGCACAGGACTTTGAGAAGGTAACTGTAGCTGGACTAACCTGGACTAACGAGGACTGGACCTGACTCCATTGCGGTTGCCATGCATTTGGGAGTTTCCCTCCGGTCTAGCACAACCATAAAACCACTAGTGGCGTTTTGTGCCTTGGGCACTACACTTACCAAAATTTTTTAAATTGCATAGCTCCAATTCTACAGTTTGGTCTCATTTTATATATCAAATTGTACTCTATTTTTTTAAATTGGTGTTATATTTTTCTTGTGTTGTGTTTTCAATTTATTACTGTTTGTGTGCTGCATAAATACTTGTTGCACTGCCTCTAAGTTAAGCCTGACTGCTTTTGTGTGAAGCTAATAAAGGGTTAAGCACAGGTCAATTTAGTGAATTTTGTGGTTCACCTGACTGCTTTTGTGTGAAGCTATCCAAGGGTTAAGAACAGGTTAATTTAGTGACTTTTGTTGTTCACCCTAACAGAGATTGTGGTTGTTGCTTGAGATAGGTTAATCCCCTTAACCAATACCCAATTTCTCACAACCTGTGATAGAGTGAGGACAGTTTTGTTCATGAGCCCCCTTCTTTGATCATTCTATCTCCATGACTTTTCTTTAAACCCTGATGGTGCATGGTGAATGGATTTGACTAGTCTCATTAATGTATTTCTCCTTAAAGATGATTAGCTGGTAACTTTTAAACTCTGCTTTGTCTTCTTCATTTCTAGCGCTGGTGTGGTGCATACATGCCAGCATTTGGAAGTAGGAAAGAGTAAGATTTTGAAAAACAAATCAGGGGAATTTGTGTTGCCCATTAACTTATATTTAAGTGAAGACAATTTCAGGCCAGGAGAAATTAAAGTTAGTATTGGCTATAAAAACTGTTACTCTCTCGCCTGATTTGAGTGTCTTTGATTGCATTGTGGTGTGGTAGCAGCTTTTGTAAATATGATGGACACTTATTCCAATAGACTTTATTAATGAGAATGATTTGAATTTAACCCCAGGACTCACTGGGATCCAATATAGCATTTTCCAGACCAGTTAAACATTGTCAAATTTACAGTTACATCTTTGCCTTTTATTGTGTAGTGTCTGCAAACTGTCATTCAGGTTTTTTGGTAGACCTTTATAGATTTTCCATTATAAAATTAGACAAATGATAAATTCAATTGGATGTATGGATTACAGTAACGGTAGGATTCTGTGAAGTAAAGATGGTTATATACCCAATTGACCATTGTTTGATTTACAGAGTAAATGAGAGGGTCAAACCAAAGATAAACCCTGGGTATTTTATCTTTGGACTAGTGGGTGGGATGGGCATAAACTGGTGGACTATTTAAATGTTAAAGTCAGTTTCTTTACCACCTAAGCAGGGGCGGCTCCTCCATAAGGGCTGTGGAGCGTCGCCCCCCTGCTAGCAGTGGCAGCTGCAAAACCTTTCTTCGAAAGGGGCGGGCCACAGGGATGATGTGTACTGAGGGGGAGTGCACAGCACTCCCTCTCACTGGGCATGTATGTTTGGCCTGCCGTCTCTGGCCAGCAAACAAACATGCGCAGTAGGCTCTCTCAAGCCCAACAACTGTGTTGCCGGGCTTGAGGGAGCCTGCATAGGCTCCCGGTCTGCCTGGGAGCACCCTGGCTGGGGCCTCCCAGCCAATCCTGACACTGCTTTGAGCAGCGTAAGGATTGGCCGCAGGGCAGGCTGGGAGCTTGTGTCTGAAGCATCCGGACTAAGGCGAGGAGAGGAGTGGCTCGGGGTGGGAGCAGAGGTAAATTTTTTAAAATGTTATTTTATTATGAATTCCTCCTGTGCCCCTCCTTGCGCCCCACCCCGTCCCGCCCCCAGGAATCCCCGCGAGCCATGACTGCACCTAAGATTAGAATTTCTGTTTTGACCCATAAGGGAACAGGAAGCATTCTATCATGCAGTTTTGTAAATGGTCTCTACAGTTGGTGATATTGTTATGGTCTTCCGAATTATTCTCCAGGGGATGTACGTTTGGATGTTGTAAGCATATACGAGAATGTACATCTTGCAGTGGCCTTGTAGCTGAGACAGTGGTACACCATTAAACAGGTCTCTGAGTGGGGTACACTACAGAGAGAACTATAAAATGGTTAGTACAGAACTATGAGAAGCTGCTGGGAACAACCATGTAGGAATTAACTGATCAATTTCAATGTGCTGTCAGAGAAGCTGAACCATTCTCTCAGTTTATACAACAGAATGGCATGATCAACTGTCCCATAGGCCACCAAAATTCAGGAGAATCAATGTTACTTTTTGACATTCGGAGTGTTGAAAGTTTCCTTGGTTTGGTGCATAACTTCATTCATAATGGTTTTGCAAGGTAGGATAATCCCGTCTCCCAATGACTTTCTGGTAACCTCATTTGCTCCTCTTGTGAGGCTCAACATTGACTTTTTTGAAAGGCAAGTTTATTTTTTAACCATTTGTTATAAGCTATAGTGCCATTTGAGATTCCTCAACGTTTGAGAAGGTAACTTGTTCAAAACAGAAAGCCATGGAATAGAAGAACTGGAGTTTTTCCAGCTCTAAACAATATTTATACATGATCTTCATAGTCAAAGAACCCTAGGACACCATGAATTATATGAATTGCTCAACTTTATTTGGCTGAGCTTTATATTAGCCCACAGCTACACAGCGAACTGCAATTTTGTTGTAACTAACCAAAAATGTGTGCGATTTATCTGAGCCAACAATGTAGCTACACATCAGAGCATCTTGATTGAAGTCACAGCGAATATGAGCATTCCAAAGATATGTTTGTGGCAGGGGGTGTTGGCTATACACTGGAAAATATAAAGGGGCAGATTTAAGGAAAGTGGGGCTGCTCCGATTGCAGCACCACTTTCCCTGCGCCCCTTAGCACCCCCCTACCGCCACCATGTATGTGCTGTATTTAAAATATGACTCACCATGGCTCAGGGTAGGGGAAAATATAGTGATTTCTCATGACACTACTGATGTACTCTGCAGGAGTATCACCAAAATATTGGCACTACTCCTGCAGAATACATAGGGCCCCATTCTAAAGAATGGAAGCCTCCTTTTAACACCTGCTTGAGCAGGCGTTAAAAGTGACATAAAAAATGGCGCAAGGAAACTCATAGATTTCCTCACTCCATTTTTCCGGCTCCACTAATGGGGGAAAGCCCCCTTTGCATACATTTTGCCTGGCGCAGGCATGATATAGGGCAATGGGTTACAGAGTGGTACAATGCATGCATTGTGCCACCCTGTAAATATGGGGTGGGGATTTCGGCCTCGTTGGGCCACATTAACATAAAAAATAATGACGTTAATGTGGCGCAAGGTGGCACTAGGGCATTATAAATATGCCCCCAAATTCTTTCTTTTAGACATTAATAATTAGGTTGCGAAAAAATGACTAAAACCTAATTTTACCTTTTGCCTATGGAACAGCAGGTTTGAAATATGCATAAGCAAAACTCAATATTTGGGAACATTTATTTGTTTGCCTTTAATTAGCCTATTTAAGTTTCAATGTTTTATTATATTTCTTCACAGGAAACAAGCGTTTATAATTTCCGATGGGGGCAACCACCAACAAATATGTTCCACAAACCCCTGTGAGTTCTCATCCCCCCACACCTGGTCATTCCCATACATAAGAACTTTTTTTATGTCATTAATCTTCCAAGGTCGCAGATTGCAAATTTATAAAACCAACCAAGAGTCAGTTAATCCCAGGATGCCCAGTGCATTGGGCAAGTCTGGCCTGTAACGTCCTTGTTCAGGTAAGAGATAACTTGGTTCCACAGTTTGAGAAAGAGGTTGGATTTGTCAGTTTTGTCAAAGGCCATTTTCTTGTGTCCTAAAAAATGCTACACTTTATTTAGCTAATGTTCATAAGTTGGGGTGATGTTCTTCATCCATAAGGGAACAATAGTAAGTTTAGCCGCACATAAGAGATGCAAGAACCTCTTAACAGCAGTTGAGTGAAGTAGTTTAAAGCTCTCTGATGATCTATTTAGTAGGACCAGTAGGAGAATTTGTCAATATGTTTACCTTGTATCTGGAAAATCACAAGGAGAATTGTAGTATTCAAGTCCCCAGGAGAGGGCAAGACCATACATTTTTTTGTTTGTTACCCCCAGCCTTTCCAGTAGGTATAGGGACGGGTAGGGTCAATGGCGTGAAGACAGAAGGGAGTGAGGTGCCAGTAGAATAATATTTTTTTATACAAGGCCTGGGCATGGCGAGCAAAGTTGTGGTAACAAAGAAAGATTTCATGACATTGTTTGGAACATTTGGAAGGGCGCTTTACATGTGTTTGTCGGGGAGTTAAAAAGATTTTAGATTTGTGAGACTAGGTGTTCAGTTGGTGTGAGGCACTGAAGGAATTTTTGCAGCAAATGTGAGTTGTTCTAGTCCTGGTTCTATTAAAATGGTGTGTGATCCAAAGTCTAGTTTGGAATTAGGAGAAGTGCTCAGATTCAGGGCTCCCATATTCGCATTATTTACATTTGAGATTCTCAAATGAAATGGGAGTACCATCTATATAAATGTCCCAAAGGTGAAAACAGTCTTTAGACCTCAATAGCAAGAAGTCGCAAGTAAACATGCCCAGAGTGAAGTCTGTGTTTTCTACAATGGGTGTGACCAGGAAGGGAAAAGAGGCTTGGCTTTTAATTTGTAAAGTAAAAGAGTCCCACATAGCAAGCGTGCCTCAGGTAACTCAGGAGGCATATAACAGACAGCTTCTCATACTTGTGGAAACCCAAGGCACTTCATCCATAGGTTTGGTCACCGGGCTTTGGTTGAGATAAAAAAATAAAAAATAAAAAACATTTGCCTGTTTCTCCCCATAGTCATTCAATCATATGATGAAGCTGTAAGCCCTGTTAGTAGAGAACGAGGTTCAGGACCTTAAAGTCCACCCTCGCTGGGAAGCCTCATCTAGGTCGTCAAGGCAAGTCATGATCAGCCTCCTGGCCACCTGTAATGCATACAAATCACCTATAAGCATAAGATATTGTCTTTCTGGATATAGAGAGTCATAGCCTGAAATAAACACAGGATGTGAGGCATCAAACTCCTTTTCAGCATGGAGATGCATCCCACCCAGAAAAGAGAATGCTTTTTTTCCATGCCACTAGTGAATATTTGCCTCATGCATAAGAAGATCATAGTTAATTCTCTTGCATGTGTGAAGGTTGAGTGTGAGCTGGATGACTATAGACCTGATTTAGAACTCAGTGGACAGGTTACTTTTTACACAATGGTGACAGATATTCTGTCTGCCAAAATCTAAATACCAATCTATCTAGTGGGATCTAAATTTCTGGGGATAGGATATCTGTCACTGTTGTTATGGAGTAACCTGTCCACCGAGTTCTAAATCAGGCCCTATCTACCTGATAAAGTCGGTGGACCAGCAAAATGGCAAGGTTGTGTTCAGTGAGTCCTCTAAGGTAAGTCCCCGACAAGGACCAAGCTCTCAGACGCCACTATATTAATCTTGAGGCTAGCCACTCCTTACAATTTTTCGAGCAAGGGGATAAGAGCTTGCAGCAATTGCTGTGATTCAGTGATGGTAAGAAGAAGTTGTCTGTGAAAGCAAACACCTTAAAGATGTTGCTGCAGAATGTGATGCCATGTATTTGAAGGTGGTCCCTGATTTTCTGCTAGAGATGCTCCAGAAGGAGGTCAGTAAGAAGGGGGGATAAGGGACAACCCTGTCTGATGCCTCTGGAAATAGAAAAGGTGTCTGAACGCTGGTAATTAATTCTGATCTTAGCCTTGGGGTTGGAGTAAAGAGCAGAAATCCAGTCACAAAGCTGAAATTCTGTAAGATACTGAGGGAGAGAAAAAGGGCCCCTTCTTTCTCGCTATATCAGTAGGATGCGGGGCATGACTGGTTTTAATGCCAGTGGCACAGTTGAGAATAAAACCACCTTGATCAGGGTGGATCAAGTCTTGGAGCCGCTTGTCCATCCTATTGACCAGTTCATTAGCAAGGAGTTTGAGATCTAAATTAAACAGATAAACTGGACAATGGGAACTGTAAAGCAAAGAGTCTTTCCCTGGTTTGGATATTAAAATTATAGAAACGTCAAATCATTCTATGGGCGGCTTCTTTGTTGGTAGTTAAATCATGGAAACAAGGTGGTTAGGATGTGTTGAAATTGAGGGGCAAATCTCAAGTAGAATAATTCAGTTGCTGTGATATGTCTATCCAATTCCATTGCCGTTGTGATGGAGAGATAAGGGAGGTTGATAGACTGTGGCTAAGGATGTAGAGAGTCCTTGGGCATTTGTTGTGCTGAGTACAGTGATTGGTGAAAGAATTGAAAGGTTTGGAGATTACTCTCAGTGTTACTATATGTAATGCCATTGTGGTTACTGATCTCCCCAAGGAACCTCTTGGTCCTGTATGCCTGCAGCTTGTGTGATAAGAAGGTGCTTGGGCCCGTATTTATACTCCGTTTGCGCCGAATTAGCGTCGTTTTTTTCAACGCAAATTCGGCGCAAAACTAACGCCATATTTATACTTTGGCGTTAGACGCGTCTAGCGCCAAAGTATGGCCAAATAGCGTCATTTTTTTGCGTGAACGCCTTCCTTGCGTTAATGAGATGCAAGGAAGGCGTTCCCGTCTAAAAAAATGACGGCGACGCAAATGCGTCGTATTTATACTCCCGGGCAAAAATCACGCCCGGGAGGTGGCGGGTCAAAAAACCCCGCATTTGCGCCACTATTTAACGCCTGGGTCAGGGTAGGCGTTAAGGGGCCTGTGGGCTCAAAATGAGCCCACAGGTGCCCTCCCCTGCCCCCAGGGACCCCCCCTACCACCCCTGCCCACCCCAGGAGGACACCCAAGGATGGAGGGACCCACCCCAGGGACATTCAGGTAAGTTCAGGTAAGTATAATTTTTTATATTTTTTAATTTTTTTGGGGTGGCATAGGGGGGCCTTATTTGTGCCCCCCTACATGCCACTATGCCCAATGACCATGCCCAGGGGACATAAGTCCCCTGGGCATGGCCATTGGGCAAGGGGGCATGACTCCTGTCTTTACTAAGACAGGAGTCATTTAAATGGCGTCTGGGCGTCGAAAATAATGGCGCAAATCGGGTTGAGGCGATTTTTTTGCCTCAACCTGACTTGCCCCATTTTAAGACGCCCTAACGCCATTTTCCCCCTACGCCGGCGCTGCCTGGTCTACGTGGTTTTTTTCCACGCACACCAGGCAGCGCCGGTCTGCTAGCGCCGGCTAACGCCATTCCATAAATACGGCGCCCGCATGGCGCTTCAGAATGGCGTTAGACGGCGCAAATTTTTTTTACGCTAAACTGCGTTAGCGCAGTTTAGCGTCAAAAAGTATAAATATGGGCCTTGGTTTATTGTCCCCTTCATGGAAATGGGTCCACAATCAGGTAAGAATATAGTAAGCATTATCTAGTTCAAGCATGTGGAGCTGACTCCTAACTGTAAGGACTTTCCACCACATCTTGGTGGAAGGGGTGCATTTATGCTTCTGTTTGAGGTCCATAAGGTCCACAGGCAGTTTAATCCTAGTGCGTTTGCACATGCATTGAAGCCCAGGACATTCCAAACCACCACTGTCCACATCTGTGGAACATTCAGGGTTAAATATTATGTTAGTTTATTCTGAGTCTTATCCAAGACCACTGGGTCCAAGCTGGATAGCTCCAATAAAACACACATGGCTAGTCTGATGTGTGCATTCCCCAAAACACCATATAGTTAGATGTCACACATAGTTAGGTTCATTTAGCCAGTCAGTGCACAGCACACACAGCAGACAAAGTGAGCACACGCCCCTCGGGCCGGTCATCTGGACATATACTCGCTGACCCACATTGTATCTACACCAGGCAGAGGCCCATCTGTATCCACTGTCTGGAAGTGTATTTATGACTCCCTGACAACTGTTTTTACAAATGCCTTTTATGGATTTCTGGCAATCAGAGAAATGAAAAAAAACTTGCTTCAATCCAATGTACCAAAGACAGTCCTCAGACCCCGGTTCTGTACCTGCTCTCCCAGCCTTAATGTTGAATTAAGTGAACCATTCCTGTTTTGCCAGACACCTCTTGTCTTTGGTTTTTAAGGTAAATTCTCATTCGAACAACAAGGGTGTCCCATTGAGAGTCACCCCTACTGGGCTACAGTCTGAAACAGTCTGGGGAGGTGCCCAGCTTCTAAAAGACAGTGTTCAAGGACCATATTTAAAAGGGATTAGTGTAGGGCCATGGCCAAGTAGTCTTCTTGCTGAGCTGCTCTATGCCTAGTGAAAGGGCAGGAATGCACCATATTTATGAAATACAGTGCATTGCTGTTCTTTCTCCCTGCCCTGGTGCACAATTGGCTGCCTAATGCTAACTCAGGCACCCTTACACCATGATGCAAGGGTGCCTGTGTTACATTCAGTATTGCTTTTATACAAGAAGGGGCTCCTCCCTGCAGAAAAACAACCCAGAGAGGTGTTTTCCTCTTTCAATGTATGCTGCAGAATGTAGCACACATAGAGAGGAAAAATGAGGAGAAATGAAAATATTTCCCCTGATTACGCCTGCTCTGGCAGGAGAAAGGTTTTGGTGCTGCCCAAGGTTTACAGGCTCTTATAAATCTGGGACAGCATCTTAATCCATGGGTTTTGCCCGGAAAAACCCACCACATCGCCAATGGAGCGCCCTCCTGGTGAAGAATAAAAAAATGCAGTGACTTGCACTGCTTTGTCTTACTCCATGCCTATGAGGCCATAAAAAGCCTTGCAAAGTGGCTTTGTGTGGCATCATAGATATGGTTGAGAGGCTTGCGCCACCAGAACATCAAAAAAAGGGATGCTCTGGTGGCACAAGCCTTTGTAAATATGCCACTAAGGGCCAGATTTAAGAGCCCCTAGTGCCACCGGGGCATCATTTTTCGTGACTCTCCTGTGGCGCTAACCCCTGCTCCATATTTACAAGAAGGTGTCACGTCACTTGTAAATATTGGCCCCTCTACGGGTACGGCATTTTGCAGCACACATAGAAGCAGCAAAATGGCTTGGATGATTGTTTATGTGCAGGAAGGTGTCCCTTCCTGTACATAAACAATCTTTTTTTAAAATTATGATTTGGTACTTCTATGTGTACTGCATTTTGAAGCACACATAGAAGTACCAGGTCACCATTATAGAGTGTTTATGTGCGGGAAGGGACACTTTACTGCACATAAACAATCTATCTCCTCAACGCAGACACCCTTGCACTGTGGTGCAAGGATGCCTGTGTTGGCGCAGGCAGCTTAATTCATTGCTGGCACAGGGGGAAACACAAGGGAGCGTTGTATTCCTGTAAATATGGTGCATTGCTGCATTTCAAAAGTGGTGCAGCACGGCACTGCTGTTTTTGGCACAGCACTCCTTTGCTCCACTTTGGCATAAATCAGGGCCTTAGTCTTTTGCCTGGAAAGCAAGGTCAATCCTGGCAGGTGTGAGGTGTGCCACTGAGTGGTAGGAGTGATCAATTTTGAGGGGATATTGTGTACAACATGAATAAACCTAGCCTAGATCTGCCAGCCTTGTTTGTGTTGCTACAATTTGTCTCCAGATGAATTAGGGACCATGTTAACATTGCACCCTCTTATCACGGTACACTCCTCAAAGGCCGTGATTGTCTGGATAGTGTCTTAAGAATGCTTCCTGGTCAAGTTGGACCCATAAATAGAGGCAATGCAAATCAGTTTAATGTCCCAGGAGACATTGACTGTCATCCACCTGCCACTTGTATCCGATTTGTGACTGTGTTTGGTGAAGTGTGTGGGTTGAGCAATAAGTATGCCCATTCTTGGCTATTTAGAACAAAGAGAAGCATGGTATTGGATTAGCAACATAGGGGAACTAATGGGTATATTAATGACTCCCTTGCGCTGCTGTTACATCCCTTTTTGTGACATAACAACAGCGCATTCTTGCAACCATATCTATGAAGCCACACAAAGCCACTTTGCGTGGCTTTGAATGGCCTCGTCCATATGGAGTAAGGCAATGCACATTGCTGGATTGTCTTACTCTGTGTAAGAGAGGCATTCCATGGGTGTTGCGGTGGGGCTTCCCATGCAACAACCATGGATTTTTAACACATCCCCAGATTTACCAACCCTGGAAAACCTGAGGATGTGCCAAAATGTTACGCCACCTCAGGTGAGGTGCAACAAAAATAAATATCTTTATTTCTCCATTTTTTTCCTCTTTCAATGCATGCTACGTTCTGCAGCACACATAGAAAGATGAACCACCTCCAAGGATTTGTGGAGGAAAGAGCCCCTTCCTACACAAAACAATCCTGCATGCAATACAAACACCCTTGTACCATAGTGCAAGGGTGCCTGCGTTGGCACTATACAGCCCATTGTGCACCAGTACAGGAGGAAAGAACAGGAATGTGCTGTATTCCTTAAATATTGTGCATTCCTTCCCTTTCCAAGTGAAGCAGTGCAGTGCAGTAAAGTGACTTGCAGCACTGCATCGTGCCAAGTCTGCAGATATTACTCTTCAGGACAGGAGTCTCCAGGCGCAGCACATCGTAGCACCTACTGATTTAAGTTCTTGTATAATAGTGAGTATTTTGGAGGGATTATTGAGATCTTGGACATTGTATGTGCCAGCTTATTTCATTGCAGGGGTTTAGTTGTAATTCAGTGATGTAATGTGCTCTGCTGATATTTTCCCATTTTTGGAATGAGGAAGCAGGTTTGACGGGGAATATACCCATCTTCTCCAATTTCCCAACTTTTAACCCATTAAATATGAAAATGATCAAACACGAAATGAAATAAACTGTGAAACAATGAGATCTACAGATTGACTACGGAGTGCTAGGGTCATCCACACTGCAGACACTTGGGCCCTCATTATGACCCTGGCGGTGTTGCACCGCCAGGGCCAACGGGGGCGGGAGCACCGCCGACAGGCCGGCGGTGCTCCCTTGGGCATTCTGACCGCGGCGCTTTGGCCGCGGTCAGAAATGGAAAACCGGCGGTCTCCTGCCGGTTTTCCGTTGCCCATTTGAATCCCCCATGGCGGCGCAGCTCGCTGCGCCGCCATGGGGGATTCTGACACCCCCTACCGCCATCCTGTTGGCATGCAGGGGCCCCAAGGTCGTTTTCCCCCTGGGCTGACGGGTGGCCTTTCGGCGGCCACCCGCCAGCCCAGGGGAAAAGTCAAAATACCCGCCGCGGTCTTGCGACCGCGGTACGGTATTTTGACGGCGGGACTTTGGCGGGCGGCCTCCGCCGCCCGCCAAGGTCCGAATGAGGGCCTTGGTATGGGTTTATTGGCTGTGCAGACATTAATCAATTCCCTGGTACCCCACAGAGTACCAAAGTTTAAGGAGGAAAAGGCTGAGTTAAGACTAATCCAGAAATGGGGAGATCCATGGAAGGAGAGGAGGGGCGACATTGGGAAGATCAGTCACCTCTTCACTATTCTGTGAGGCCTCATTGGTGGAGCGATGGATGTGTTCCAAGAGTTTGGTTTTGCTGGATCCATTTTCAGTGAGACTCTGTCCCACTGTTGGTAAATATGGATGAGAACATCTGGCGTGCATTTCACAGGTCTTTGGAGGGGAGCAACCCTGTAAGCTCTGTCCAAGAGTAACAAGTCACCTTCACTTCTCTCAAGTATGGCATCAAAAACATCTGAGAAATTTTGGGAGGGCAGTGTCTGTGATTCTGGTCGGTATTTCCCTGACACAAATGTTGATGTGGAGTCACCGGTTTTTAAGGTCCTAAAATTCACCTGCAGGCGGATATGTTCATCTTCAATAGCCATGAATTATGTATTCACCTTCTTTGCCAAATTTGTCAATGGATGTTTTGATCTGGGACACTCTCTCTCCAATGCCATCAACATCTTGTTGAAGGGTGGGGAGATCTTGTTGGAGGGTACTTCTGACCACTTTGATATTGTACTGGAGTTCCAGGAACAGTTGGAGGAGCAAATTCTGTGGTGATAGATTGTAGTTGGCTTTGCTGGGAGTCACTAGGTCCTCTCGACCCAGCTAATCATGATGTATCATCCTTTGTGCTGTGTTGGGAGGACTGTTGAAGGAATGTTTTGATGTTGGAGTCTTTTTTACCCTATCCTCCTCATGGACTCTGAAAATGTGGCCCACTATATTAAGCGGTCCATTCGGACCACCTGCAAGCCAGTCGAATCACCAATGCTGGCGCACTGGGTTGTGCAGTGAGGTGCATGCAGTGATTGTAGCACTATGTTTATCCTAGGGTGTGGGTTCAAAGAGTCATGCCAGATGTAGCCTCATCAAAAGGTGGAGTGCACAGAATAAGAAGAGATATATCAGCAAGCCACATGACAATTGCAATGTGAGGGCAAAGTGCCCCCCCCCCCCAGCTGGACACATGCTAAAGAATTTGAAGTGGCAAAGTTGTCACCAAGACCATGGAAAGCCAGCAGTAGTAGCAATAACGTTCCACTGGAGACCACAAAAGAGGTACAGGGCTCTATCTATACCAGTGATCTAGAAGCAGCACCACTGAGGAACTTGAGCACTGAGGTTGAGGCTCTGAGGGAGAAGGTGCAAGTAAAGGAGTCCCTCGGTCATCATCATCAGTTTTATTCGATCAATTGACCATAAAAGCAACATAAAAAAAAACAATAAATAGTAAATAGTACATGAATAAATAGTCACTTTTTAAATACAGCATCTACACATCTATGAATTAGTTTAAAATCCTTAAAACAATAGTAAGATCAAATTACACATAAAACTCTAAAACATATCTAAATCAATTACATGGAACCTTATGTTGCTTTTTGGAAATGGCAATGTATGCGCCATGCTGCCAATAAGTACTTGCTTACTGGAAGAATTACATCAACTGAGTCATGACTTTTTAATAGCTGTAAAGCCAAGGAACAGTTTTTAAATCCCATAGCCCTACAAGTATTGCGAATCCATTTTGGTCGCGGAATCGCATAAGCTGGACAGAAGAACATAAAATGTTCGATGGTTTCAAAAGTACTGCCACAGGCGGGGCATATATCTGGGAGGCTGATCAGCCCCCACCTATGAATCAATGACATCAGGGGCAAAGAGCCGAACCGAAACCTTGCATATAAACTTTTGTTCCACAAATCTGGTATAATGTCCAGATAAGATTCAAACTTTGGAGACCATTTAATAGATATATATCTAATTCTGGGGTAATCCATAGCCTGATCCAATAAAGTAGGGGTCTTAAGATAACTAGATCTGCTACTCGACTTAACCCCAAATCTAAGAATAGTGGAAACAGGGGTGTGGTGCGTGGACACGCAATCAAAGCCCTTGCAAAATTGTTTTCCCCCACTGAGATCTTGTTACAATTGGAGAAACTCCATACTTCCGCTCCATACAGGGCTGCTCCTTGTGCCTTAGCTAGGTAGATTTTTATTGCTGGGGATACAGCTTTTGTAGAGGAACTTTGATAAAAGCGCAGTATGGATGAAGCTCTGTGTTGTAACAGCCCTGCGCTTTTTATGATCTGCTCTTCCCAAGATAGTTTACTAGTTAGCCTGACTCCCAGGTAATCTATAGAGCTTACTTTCTTCAGGGGAACTCCGTCAATGTGGATGGAGCATCTTTTACTAGGTCCTTTGGATAACACCATCAATTTAGTTTTGTTAATATTAACCTCCAACCCATGATCGCTACAGAATAGATTAAACCGGTCAACAAGGATTTGCAGCCCCATTGGTGTCTTAGAAATGAGGAGCGGGTCATCAGCGAAAAGGAGAATAGGATTTTTTTGTGTATTCAAGGAGGGAGCATCATTCTGACATGTGGTCACAGCCTTCACTACTTCATTGATAAATAAAGTAAATAGTAGGGGGGCTAGCACACAACCATGGCGAACTCCCCTTCTAATTGGAATCTGTTCTGTCAGTTCGCCTTGTTCACCCCACCTCACTTGGGCATAGGTATTTTCATGTTATCGTTTTAACAGGAGTAGTATGTCCTCTGGGACTCCCAATCTACCCAGCACTTCCCACAATTTAGCTCTTGGGACCAGGTCAAAAGCAGATCGCAGGTCTATAAATACTACATATAGACGCTGCTTGGCGATAAGTACATATTTCCAATGCAATATAGCCAATCGAAAGACCTGGTCTACCGTGCTGGTTTTAGCATGGAACCCTGCCTGTAGTTGGGAAAGAATTTGGTGCTCCTCAACCCAGCTAGTTAGCCTCTGTAGAATTTGTTTAGCGAAGATCTTTTGTAAGTTATCTATAAGGCTAATTGGCCTGTAATTAGCTGGAAGATTAGCATTTCCTTTTTTATAGATTGGTATAATTTCAGCTCCCTTTCATGTACCTGGGATTTGTCCCCCTGCAGCTATACTGTTTGAAATGGCATTGATGTACCAGGACCAGATATTTGGTTCCGATCTATAGAGATCTCCAGGAAGTTTATCCGGTCCGGGTGCTTTGCCAGGTTTCATGCTATTTATAGCCTCAAGGGTTTCTTCTATTGTGAAGATGATGTGACCCTTAAGGGCACACTGAACCCCCACTTGGAGGGGCGTGCTGGGGTTCATATCCAATAGCATTGGTGGAGAGTGGACCACATTAGTGTCCATAAGGCCCTCTGGCAGGGCATAAAGGGTGAAAAAATGCTCTTCCCAGCTTTCTGGTTGTATGTGATTGCTAGGGCAGCTCCTACCTCCATTTTCTCTTTTAGACAGAAGTTCCCAAAAATGCTTGTTATTCTTCTCTCTAGACGCATCTAATAATTCCTGCCACAGGGAATCCTCCCACCACTTTTTCGCATTGGACAGGATTCCTTTATATGTAGACCTAGCTTGCTTAATCTCCCCCTGGGAACCAGACATCACTACTGCTTTTAGCCCAGACTTAGCCTTGGAACACCTCTCGTCAAACCATCCCTTACGTGCCCTTTTTCCTTCACAGGGCAAAGTGCCGCTCTTCATCACTGCACATTTGCAGCATCGGTAGGCATCTCAACCCAAGGGCTCAGGAGATGTTCCCTACACAGTGGGTGAGGTTGCTGGCAAGGGATCGGCCACCATGGAGGTCAGGAGCTTGGAGTTAATGGGTTGGGTGAAGGATCCCAAGAAACACATGTCCCGCATGTTGTAACTTGAACCCACACCCTCCATTTATTAACCTTTCTGTTACAGGAAATGCTTAAAATTCCATTATTAATTTATTTTCATTCAGCATGATGCCACAGCCTGCCTTACTTGTGTTCTACAAATCAAACAAGCTGTATTTGCACTCTCGTTGAACAATTGTGCACCATGCCACACTTTCAATGCTTCTCATGTTTGTGCAAGGCCTTTTAATATTTCCACATTGTCAAAAGGTGGGTGTTGAGTGGATCATTGGTGGCAGACAGTATTTTTTAAGTTCTCTACACCTTCAAGTCCTTTTTTATCTCAGACAGAGCGACAGATGTTTTTGATTACAAAAACACTGTCCTTTTGTTTCATTCACCAATTTTCAGCTGCTGAAAGTGTTAAACATGGAAGGCAGTTCTTTCTAAACAATGCAAGAGCATTATACTAGCATACAGATGTTCCATCAAGAAACATCCATATATATTTTTTTTTACCATTACCTTCATTACAAATGCAGGGCTAAATTTCAGTTCCTTTTCAAATCTCACTGGTAATGGCATTTTGTAAGGTCCTCACTGGCCAGTGTAAGGTGCAATATTTATTGCACCTGATAAATAACAGCACTGTGTATTACATTATTTGTGCTTTAAGTAGCACCTACTGATGGCTTTTCATTTTAAATGAGGACATGTATGTTTTTATACCCACTGCAGCAAAATCTGCATGTCCTGCTATTAACTGGGCTTTTTTAAGTGACACATATCAACAGGCTTGACTGCTGATATGTATCACAAAACTCATAATTCCAATATATGATGTAACAGGAGTGATAGAACATGTTGAAATGTATCCTCCAACTTGGAATGAGGTTTAAGAGTGGTAAATATCCTATTACATCGACTTGCAATTGGGGCTTAAGTGGGAATTGTATTTGGAAAACCCCAAAAGGGGAATGAAGTTTAACCTTGTGGTGCTCATCAAGTAACCTATGCAATGTGTCTGGCCAAACCACTTGTGTGCAGGTTACCTCTGAATAAATCTAACATTAGATACAAATGCCCAATTCCTTAGTTGAGATCTAGATTTATCTACGATTTTCACCAAGTGTTAGATTTGTTAGCTGTAGGGTGGCCTTCCTCCAACTTTTTACCTTCCTCCTCCTTTTTTTCTGAACTTCTTTTTGCTGTCATTAGGTCATTTTATAAGTGTAATTTCAAAAAAATTGGAAAAGATAACTAGTTCATGTTTGATGTCTTGGGAATCACAAGTTAAAATACTGATTTATGTTGAAGTCAGAATATAAATTACAATCCTGAAAATGCCACTTTTAGAAATCTGTAATTTGACTGCCTTTTTCATTTGGTGGTTTAAGCCTGTCTCTGGTCACATGACTGGGTGCAGCTGACAGATGATATTGGACATAGCCCTTTTAGGGAATTTTCCTAAAACTTTTTGCTTTTTTCTCCCAGTTTTTTGCTGACTCTCTTTGTGTAACCTTAGGACTCAGGGCACTTTTCCACTGTACTGCAAAAGGTGGTTTTGTCAATAATAGCCTACAAATGCCATTTCTAGAAAGATGGTGTTAGAATTGGGGTCTCTAGTTGGCAGAGGTATTCACCTTTGTCCAAGTAGGGACCACAGTCCTAGTCAGGGTAAGTCACACACAATCCAAATTATCCTGTGCCCACCCCCTGGTAGCTTGGCACTGAGCAGTCAGGCTTAACTTAGAAAGTAATGTGTAAAGTATTTGCGCAATAAATCATACAGTAACACAGTGAAAACACCACAAAAAACACCACACAGGTTTAGATAAATATATGATTCTTATCTGGTTACATTTAGGTCAAAACGATAAAGATTCAATAAGTACAAGTTGAGGTATCACTTTTGCAATACTAAAAAGAGTCTTAAATCTTAGAAATCAACAGTTGTCTCTTGCTTGCACAAAGTACCTGGTTTGCGTCAAAAGAAACATGCATGGAGACTGCAGAGTAGATGTTTGGAAAAATAGCGTGGCACAGACAATGTGTAATTTCTTTTCATACTGCAAGGGGCTTTGTGTCAATTTCGGGCATGCATTATTGGTTCCTCACTGCGATGCAGGGATCGTTTTGACACCCAGGGATAATGCATGGAAATCCTGCGCATGCAGGACGAAGTTACAGGCATTGTATCAATCCAGTATGGCCATGAGTGTTATTTTCTGTTGCACAGCAGGCACTGCATTGATTCTTCACTCGGGAAGTGGGGCTGCGTCAATCTGGTTCAGTTGTGCGTCGATCCGGTAGGGCTGTGCATTGACTTTCTGGACTCAAGGTAGGAACTGCGTGGATTCTTCACTCGGAAGTCCGGCTGCATCGTTCCGGGTCAGGTGTGAGGCAATAATTTTGTCGCAAGGCGGGCTGTACGTTGTCTCCGGCAGACTGTGCATCGATTTTCGGCACACAAGGAGTTCCTTGAAGAGATAAGTCTTTTTGGCCCTGAGGCTCAATCCATTGGCCAATCAAGCCCTTGGACAGCACTTCTCAGCAATGTCAGAGAGCAGCAGTCTTTCTCAGCAAAGCAGTCCAGGTGAGTCCTTTGGGAAACCAGGCAGTTTCTCTTGACAGAATTCAGGTTGAGGTCCAGAAGTGTCTGATCTGGTGGGGTCAGAGACCCAGTTTATGTACCCAAAAATGCCTTTGAAGTGAGACTTCAAAGAGTGGGTTTGAAGTGCACAAGATTTCTTTTCAGTACAGGTCTGTCCACCAGGGTCCCAGTAGGGGTGTTGGCAGTCCATTGAGTGAGGGCAGGCCACTAGCCTTGAAATGTAAGTGTCATGCCTCCACTCTCCCAGCCCAGGAATACCCATTCAGTAAGCAGATGAGTGCAGGTGTAACTGGGAATCCTGTGTTTGTGGTTGTCTGGGTGAAATGCACAAGGGAGCTGTCAACCAGGCCAGCCCAGATGTGGTTTGGAGACAGGCTGTAATGCACGGATGGATTGTAAGTGCAGAGAAATGCTCACTTTCTAAAAGTGACATTTCTAAATTAGTAATATAAAATCCAACTTCACCAATAAGCAGGATTTTCTATTACCATTCTGGCCATCTTAAATGTGACCTGGTTACCCCTTTCTGATTAGAATCTGCCAAACCGTATATGAGGGTAGCCCTAATGCTATCCTATGAAAGGAGCAGTCCTCACAGTAGTGGAAAACCCATTTAGAAGTTTTCCACTACCAGGACATGTAAGCCACACATGTACATGTGCTGCCTTTTAACTACATAGCATGCTGCCCTATGGATTATCTAGGGCGTACCTTAGGGGTGACTTATATGTAGAAAAAGGGGAGTTTAGGGCTTGGCAAGTACTTTTAAATGTCAAGTCGAAGTGGCTGTGAAACTGCACAAACAGGCAGTGCAATGGCAGGCCTGAGACATGGTTGAGGGGCTACTTATGTGGGTGGCACAACCAGTGCTGCAGGCCACTAGTAGGATTCAATTTACAGGCCCTGGGCACATGTAGTGCACTTTACTAGGGACTTACAAGTAAATCAAATATGCCAATTGGGCATGAACCAATGTTACATGTTTGTAGGGAGAGAGGATATGCACTTTAGCACTGGTTAGCAGTGGTAAAGTGTGCAGAGTCCTAAAACGAGCAAAAACAGTGTCAGAAAAGTAAACGGAGGCAGGCATAAAGTTGGGGGATGACTACCCTAAGGCTGTCAGGTCTGACAGTGTGAATTTCTATGTGCTAAAAACTCTTTTGAGTGTCTTTTAATTCAGCCTAATTCCACTGGAAGTAAGGGAAAAGCACATCTGTATATTCCACACCGACAGCTGTAATGCGTAGGTAGCAGAAACTACAAACCTCTGCCGTTTGAGAGCCAGGCTGGATAGATTGGAGGGAGAGGTTTTGACACTTGGCCTCATGGAGCCAGAACATCGCACCACTAAAGATAAAGATCTGCATTCCACAGCCCCATTGGAGAGAGGAGTGAAATTTAGGGACCACAACTGTGGTTCAAAGGGGACTCCTTTGAATCAACTTCAAATTCTTGAGTATAACCATGAGTACCACACTTCAGCAACTTAGAGATACACTAGCAGGAATGTGGGACCAGTACTGCTGGATTGCGTGTTGCACACTGCCAGAGGAATCTGTTGTGCACAGGAGTATTTACTGTCCTAGGAATGGATCTATGCACCCTTCTTGCATTGTGGCTGGCTTGGGCAGATTGCCTGCTGCTGTGTGGCACTCTGAAGTGTGCTCTCCAAGGGCTTGTTGGCTTGCCCCCTGTTCTGTCTAGATGTCTGAGGGACATCAAAGCCCTCCTGCGAAGGACCTACACCATCTACTGGGGTCATCTGGAGAGCAGTGCCCTCCTGGTTGCCTACATCGACTGCTGGACTCCACCTGGTAGCAGCGGTGTGAGGGTAGAATGAGTATTGCACCTGGAGACTGAAATTGCCTGGTGTGGAGCCTTCAAAGTACTACCCACATTTATGGAATGCGGCCTTTCATCGTGGGATCACTGCATGCATCAATGTCTTGTTTGTTGTGAGCGGTTTCACTAGTTGTGGGACCCCGCGTGGCCTGCTTTTGTCAAGTGTGTGACATTTCTCTTGTGCGACCCCGGCTGAATGCTCATTGTCTGTGGTGCCAGATTCATAGGTTGCGACCCTTGGAGGTGTGGGGCATCCAAAGCAGTTCCACATTCTGCCTCAAGTAGAGCCACTGAACTTGCATCTTTTAATGTTGCCTGATTGTCATGTGCGACTCAAGTCATCGCACACCAGACCTTGTGCTTCATTGCAGGGAGTTTTGGAATTGGAGTCCCTTGTGTGTGTGACCAGATTGTCTGGTGCAACTCAAGTCAGTGTGCACCAGACGTTGTGCCTCATTCTGTGGACGTACAGAATTGTTTTGTCTTACCAAATTGTCTGGTGCAACTCAAGTCATTGCACAGCAGACAGAGTGGCTCATTCCAGGGAGGTACAGCATGGAAGTTCTTTGTGCGATTGCCCAGAAATGTCATGTGCAAAACAAGTCATTAAGCACCTGACTAGTGCCTCATTCCCAGGAGGTACTGCCTTGGAAACCTTTTCATGTAAGATTGAAATACCTGAGGAGACTCGAGTCATCGCGTCTTAGACATTGTGCCTCATTCCAAGCACTTTACATGTGGGATTGAAATTGTCTGGTGTGAGTCAAGTCATACTGCACCACACGTTGTGTCTCTTCCCCTGGAGGTATGGACTTGGTAACTCTTCATGTACAACCAGAATTGTCATGGCTTCTCAAATCATCACCCTCTGTAAGTCGCTCCCCCGCTGCTGCAGCTCCACCTGCCCAGACCCCTGCCACCTGTGTGTAGGTCTTGACTCCACTCTGCGCTTTGCTTCCGTTCTGCCGCTCTCTCTCTTGTTGCCTTCTTTCTCCTATTGCCGTGTACTCTCTTGCTGCCTTTTCTGTATTGTTGCCTTAATCTCCCTTGCTGCCTTCTTGCATCTCGCTGCCTTTCCCTCTCCTGTGGTCGTTTTCTCTCTTGCTGACCTCTTGTATCTCGCTGCCTTTCCCTCTCCTGTGGTTGTTTTCTCTCTTGCTGCCTTCTTGCATCTCACTGCCTTTCCCTCTCCTGTGGTCGTTTCCTCTCTTGCTGCCTTCTTGTATCTGACTGCCTCTCCTTCTCCTGTGGTCGTTTTCCTCTCTTTCTGCCTTCTTGTATCTCGCTGCCTTTCCTTCTCCTGTGGTCATTTTCTCTCTTGCTGCCTTCTTGTATCTGACTGCCTCTCCTTCTCCTGTGGTCGTTTTCTCTCTTGCTGCCTTCTTGCATCTTGCTGCCTTTCCTTCTCCTGTTGCCTCTTTTCTCTCTTGTTACAAATATCTATCTTGTTGCCTTAATCTCTCTTTGCCTTTTCTATATTGCTGCCTTTTCTATATTGTTGCCTTAATCCCTCGTTGCCTTCTCTACATTGCTGCCTTTTTTCTCCTGTTGCCGTCTTCCCTGTAGTTGCCTTTTTTGCGCTCTCCCGCCTTCCCACTCTCCCGCTCTCCCGCCTCCCGCTTTCCCGCCGCTACCCCCATGCGGCCCCACCCCCTGCTCCCATTCGTTGTCCCCCCTCCCACCTTCCGCCTCCCAGCTGACCCCTCCTCCCCCCCTTTCCTCTTATGGCGGCCGCGCCGCTGGCGCGCCACTGGCGTGCCAAAGGCAAGCCCGTCTGTGCCCATCCGCGTCTGGACCGCGCCCAGCGCCAGAACCCCTGGCCCCCACCGCTCTCAAAATACCCGTCTTAGATATGACGCCGCCTCCCTCAATGCCCTCAACCCCGGACGCACAGCCACCTGCCACCAAGCCAGCCCTAAACGCACGCACGGACCCTTCACCTGTCAAGCCTGCAAGTCCACATTCCACCAAGCCTGTAGACCTCCTACCGGCACTCGCACCAACAACCACCTCAAGTGCATCCTCCTCAACACACGCTCCGTCCACAAGCACGCCATTGAACTATGGGACCTCCTGGACACAACAGCACCAGACGTCGCCTTCATCACAAAAACCTGGATGAACGCCTCCTCGGCCCCCGACATCGCCGTAGCAATCCCCGGCGGCTACAAGATCGCCCGGAAGGACCGCGCCAACTAAATCGGGGGAGGAATCGCCATCATCCACAAGAACTCCATCAGCATCACGACCTTCACCGAAGACACCCCCCTCGCCGCCGAGCACATGCACTTCCAGATCCACACCGACCCCAGAACCACCCTCAGAGGTACTCTCGTCTACAGGCCCCCTGGCCCACGTGCCTTATTCAGCGAATCCATCACTGACTTCATCACCCTGCACACCCTAGCCTCGCCAGACTACATCCTCCTCGGGGACCTGAACTTCCACCTGGAGAAGAACAACGACACCAACACCGCCTCCCTGCTCGACAACCTCGCCAACCTCGGACTCAAGCAACTGGTGAACACCCCCACCCACACCGCTGGCCACACCCTCGACCCCATCTTTTCCGCCAGCACCCACATATCCTTCAGCCACTCCTCTGAACTGCACTGGAATGACCACAGATGTGTCCATTTCACCTTCAAACGTGAGACCCACCACCATAGCACACAACAAATCCCCTGCAGACCCTGGAACAAAATCTCCACAGGGCAGCTCCTTTCAACACTAAACCATAACCAACCAGCCATCACCAGTGACGCCAACAACGCAGCCCTCAGCCTCACACAGTGGATCACCAACTGTGCCGACAACCTTGCCCCTCTCAGAAGCCACCCGAGAGAGACCAACATCAGGAAACCCCCGTGGTTCACGGACGCCCTCAAAGAATCCCAGAAATCCCGCCGGACCCTCGAAAAAACCTGGCGCAAAGATCACACCGCAGAAAACATGTCAGCCCTCAAGATCGCCACCCGTGAACACCACCAGCTGATCCGCTCCACCAAAAGGGCATCTTTCAAAGAGAGACTTGACAACAACACCCACAACAGCAAAGAACTCTTCAACATCGTCAAAGAGCCCTCCAACCCCAATGCCAGCTCCAACACCACCTCACCCTCACAAGAACTTTGCAACTCCCTCGCCTCTTTCTTCCATCGAAAGATCATTGACCTACACAACAGCTTCGGACCCCAGTCCACACCGCCCACCACAGAACCTGCAGCCCCAGCCACCACCCTCAATGCCTGGACCCCTATCAGCTTTGAAGAGACCAGAATCACCATGAACACCATCCAC
The DNA here is from genome assembly GCF_031143425.1 of Pleurodeles waltl. Classification (NCBI taxonomy): domain Eukaryota; kingdom Metazoa; phylum Chordata; class Amphibia; order Caudata; family Salamandridae; genus Pleurodeles; species Pleurodeles waltl. Next base: position 353,850,076 of record NC_090449.1, on the reverse strand, counting down.
TCCGGCTCCCCCTCGGACCCGTGCCCCATCACATCTTCAACAAAGCCGACGCCATCATCTCCCCCTATCTCCAGAGCATCATCCACAGCTCGTTCGCATCGGCCACCTTCCCTGAGAGCTGGAAACACGCAGAAGTCAACGCTCTCCTGAAAAAAACCACGGCTGACCCCAACGACCTGAAGAACTTCCGCCCCATCTCTCTTCTCCCCTTCCCGGCCAAGGTCATCGAGAAGTCCGTCAACAAGCAACTGACCAACTTTCTTGAAGATAACAACCTACTCGACCCCTCTCAATCTGGTTTTCGTGCCAACCACAGCACGGAAACCGCCCTCATCGCAGTCACCGGCGACATCAGAACCCTGATGGACAACGGAGAAACAACCGCCCTCATCCTCCTGGACCTCTCGGCTGCCTTCGACACCGTGTGCCATCGCACCCTAATAACCCGCCTCCGCTCCACTGGAATCCAAGGACAGGCCCTGGACTGGATCATCTCGTTCCTCTCTGACCGAACCCAAAGAGTCTACCTCCCGCCCTTCCGCTCAGAACCCACCGAGATCATCTGCGGCTTTCCACAAGGCTCCTCGCTCAGCCCTACCCTCTTCAATATCTACATACGCCCCCTCGCCAACATCGCTCGCAAACACAACATCAACATCATCTCCTACGCCGACGACACCCAGCTGATACTCTCCCTCACCAAAGACCCAGCCACTGCCAAAGCCAACCTGCAGGATGGAATGAAAGACGTCGCAGAATGGATGAAGCTCAGCCACCTGAAGCTGAACTCAGACAAGACGGAGGTCCTCATCCTCGGACACTCCCCATCCGCCTGGAATGACTCTTGGTGGCCCATGGCCCTGGGCACCGCACACACCCCTTCAAACCACACACGCAACCTCGGATTCATCCTGGACCCCCTCCTCACTATGACCAAACAAGTCAACACCGTCTCGTCTTCTTGCTTCAACACCATTTGCATGCTCCGGAAAATCTTCCGTTGGATCCCTGCCGAAACTAGAAAAACTGTTACCCACGCCCTCATCACAAGCCGCCTGGACTACGGAAACACCCTATACGCAGGAACCACAGCAAAGCTACAGAAACGTCTCCAGCGCATTCAGAACGCCTCCGCTCGCCTCATCCTCGACATACCGCGACACTGCCACATATCCGCCCACCTGAAACACCTCCACTGGCTCCTCGTCAACAAAAGGATCACCTTCAGACTCCTCACCCACGCACACAAAGCCCTCCACAAAAGGGGCCCTGAATACCTCAACAGACGCCTCTCGTTCTACACGCCCACCCGTCAGCTTCGCTCAGCCAGCCTCGCACTCGCCACCGTCCTGCGTATCCGCAGAACCACCGTGGGAGGTAAATCCTTCTCATACCTGGCAGCCAAGACATGGAACTCCCTTCCCGTTCACCTAAGAACTACCAAGGACCACCTCGCCTTCAGGAGGCGCCTCAAGACTTGGCTCTTTGAGCAGCAGTAACACCCCCCCCCCAGCGCCTTGAGACCCTCACGGGTGAGTAGCGCGATCTTTAAATGCCTTGATTCATTGATTGATTGATCACACCCTAGATTTGTGCCTCCTTCCTAGGAGGTGCAGATTTGGTAAATATATCAGTATTGGAGTGACTGGGCCGACTGGGTGCCACTGTGACTGACATGTGGCCCCAGCTACCCTTCACATGCTTTGTAGACCTCTGAGTAAACCTCCCAATTGATGCCCAAACCTCTATATGTTAACTGGTGCCTGATCAGCCGTTATCTCTGTCTTCCCCCACCTTGTCCCTGGGACTCTGAGAAGTGTGACTCTGGTCGGTGAGTCCTAGTATCAAGGGAAAGGTTGTTTCATCTTCAGTTCATGGGGCGTGGGGTAGCAGGAACTGGTTGGAGGGTGGAGAGCAGTTTGGGGCCCTGGGTGTCTGAGAACACAGTGACATTACCCTGCTGAATATCAGTGCACCACATTAGGGTGCTAGGAACATGTGTGTATGAGCCACCTGATATCCGTTGCACCACATAGCAGTGCAGAGTGAATGTAAGGAAGATAATGCAGTAATTAATAGAACAACACAGCAGTGTTGCTATACATGTTATTTCTTGCCAGAGGTCTCTCATGATTGACATAAAATTTTCCTTGCACAGCCCAGGCCCTGGAGCTAACTAAAAGTGCTGCAAGTCTCAGTATTTACATATTACTGCTAACGTTGTGAACCGGGATGCACACTGTAACAATGTGTTATTGAATTTGGGTAATCTCTAGGGTGGGTTTCGTGCTGACAATGTTTGGCACCGCATGAGGGTACTGGGAAAGAAAGTATTATTTTTTCTCATCTGTACATACTGCCTATGGTGTTTAACCCAACTGGGCCTAGTAGTGAGAGCAATAATTCTAAGTGTGATTTACACCCACATTTACATGATGATTAGGGTTTTGCAGAGCTTGCGGAATTTTAGTCCGCAGAATTCCGCTGAGTTACCTAAAAACTCTGCAAGATTCTGCGGAGTTCCATGGGCAGCAGGATTTTTCTTGTCTGAACAAAGCAATTTTCTGTACCTATTTTAAAACAAGATGTTTCACGAATTACAAGTAAGAATTGTTACCCAGAGCTGTAAAAAGCTTTATAAAAATGTAATTTTCATTGTGTTTGCACAAGGACATGAACAGCTGCATGCTAAATCCTCTTCCTTGTCAGATAAATCATCGTCTGCTTCGGGCAGGAACCACAACATTAAATCACATACTTTTTTGCTTTTAATCTCTCAGAATGTCTAGTCAGTTTCAAACACGAGTGTTGCTATCATGGTCTAATTTCACATTTTGTGGCAGTGTGACATAGAAGAACTGCACACACGTACGAAACAATTTTATTTTTCTTACAGGTATTTATAGTTTAGTTTTGATTGTATGAAAAACCGGCGCTTAGGTGGTCCTTTGTGGGCTGCACATGCTTTGTCACTGGTTTAGAGGTACTGGAAATAATATCCGCCTCACTACAAAGCACCAGGTTAGAAGGTAAAGTCCTGCATGGAGTAGTGGCAATCTCGAAGAAATAAGTACAGGAATGCAGGGCTGGTGGTATATTGAAAAGCAGACAGTCTCAGTACTGCATTTTCTCTCTGATTATCCCTCCCAGTCATTTCTTTCTAGATTTGTACTGTGCAGTGGGAGGAGACAGCAGTTTAATGGGACTCGTGATATTAAACGTTGTGCACTAATGAATAGATGTGTCTATCGTGCAAATATGTATCGAAGAGATGGATGTCTTCAACCAGCAGTTTTATTGTTGTGAGTAGGCGTACGAGGCCGGCACTGTGACGTGTACCATTTTTCAACATTATGGTGGTCATTCTGACCCTGGCGGTCAAAGACCGCCAGGGCGGAGGACCGCGGGAGCACCGCCGACAGGCCGGCGGTGCTCCAATGGGGATTCCGACCGCGGCGGTAAAGCCGCGGTCGGACCGGCAACACTGGCGGGCTCCCGCCAGTGTACCGCCGCCCCATAGAATCCTCCAAGGCGGTGCAGCTTGCTGCGCCGCCGAGGGGATTCCGACCCCCCCTACCGCCATCCAGATCCCGGCGGTCCGACCGCCGGGATCCGGATGGCGGTAGGGGGGGTCGCGGGGCCCCTGGGGGCCCCTGCAGTGCCCATGCCACTGGCATGGGCATTGCAGGGGCCCCCGTAAGAGGGCCCCTAAATGTATTTCACTGTCTGCTGCGCAGACAGTGAAATACGCGACGGGTGCAACTGCACCCGTCGCACAGCTTCCACTCCGCCGGCTCGATTCCGAGCCGGCTTCATCGTGGAAGCCTCTTTCCCGCTGGGCTGGCGGGCGGTCTGAAGGCGACCGCCCGCCAGCCCAGCGGGAAAGTCAGAATTACCGCCGCGGTCTTTCGACCGCGGAACGGTAACCTGACGGCGGGACTTTGGCGGGCGGCCTCCGCCGCCCGCCAAGGTCAGAATGAGGGCCATAGTGTTACTTTTCTTCACAAGAAGGGCACAGTTTGAATGTTAATATCAAGGAGACAATGCAAAAGAAGCAAATAAAGTTTACAACAGAAAGCACAAAAAAAAAACTCAGTGCAAGAAATTAGGTTGTGGATTTACTGGGGTGTGAGCACTGGTCAAGCAACAACCACAGTCCTTGTCAGGGTGAGGCAAAAGCAAACCCAAAATGAACCTGTGCTCAACCCCCTGGTACCTTGGCACAAAGCAGTCTGGCTTAACTTAGTGGCAATTTGTAAACTATTGGTGCAACACTTCAAACAGTAACACAGTGAAAATACATCACAAAAGGAGGCCACTAGAGTAATAGAAAAATAGAGTGACTTTTATTAAATAAAACAAAACATAACAACAAAAATCCAATTAGTAGAACTGAAAGTATTGATTTTTAAAGTATTTTTAGAAAACAGCACCAAAAGGCTTAAAATGTCAACTGTGAATATCTGGTGACACCGGACCAGGACAAAGTCACAAGTTCAGACCAACAGCAATGGAGTCTAGACTGGCTACAGTTACCCAGTTAGGCCTGCTGACTAGAGTACTATAAATCCTGGTTTGAGGAATGTTGCAGGGATCCGTGTTGGAGAACGATCATGTAGCTGAATCAATGTGTCAGTTTTGAGATGCGGTGAGGCCGTGATGTAAGGTCCAGTTGCATTGATGATCCCATTGACAAGGCCTTGTCATGTGAAGTCTGGAGTCCGGGATGTGTTGTAATACACCTGTTCCAAGAGGTTGCAATGTGAGCTTGGCAGCATCATCGAGGGTGCAGTCGACAAGAGATGCAAGGGCCAGTAGCAATTACGCATCGTGCAGCGGCAGTTCTGAAGATGATGGTGGATGCGTCAGGGATGTGATTTTTTGCAATGGGTCCAAACCACCCAGCAGCGGAAAGGCATCAGTTCTGCTTGGGGTTGGGCCCTGTAGCAGAGGAGATGTGCCACAAAGGGTGGCAAAACATCTGAAGCCCACTTCCAAGGGTCCAGGACTAGGGTAATGCCACTTGGCAGGTAGACTCACAGATGACAAAGCCCAGGTGCAGTTGCAAGGTTGTTGGAAGCCTGTTATGTCCCTTAGGCTTCAGATCAGGAGGCCAGTCAACTAGCCTTTTGAGCCACTCTGGGTTCTGGGTTCAAGAGAGGCAGGTTGAGTCCTTTCACCCTGGCAGGAGGGCAGCAGACAGCAGGTCAGCACAGCTAAGCAGGAGTCCAGCAGACTGCAGTCCAGCAGAGTGGCATACCTTCAGCAACACAACAGTCTATCTTCTTCATGGCAGAATATCCACATATCCAGAAGTGTAATGATAAGATGGTGTCGGAGGTCCAGTATTTATACCCAGTTGTACCTCTGAATTTGGGAAAAGCTTCTAGCAGTTTCTCTTTGAAGTATCCAGACATCCTGCCTTTCCTATCCTGGCACAAGACTAACTGCAGAGGGTATGTAGCCCTTTGTGTGGAGGTAGGACACAGCCTATTCAGGGGTACATAGGGCTGTGCTCAGGGCCTCCCTCCCATCTTGCCAGTGATGACCCATCGAGGCACACCTAAGCTCCTTATTGTATGTGGCTGTCTAGGAAGAATACACAAAACCCATCAGTTGGATGCAGCATATTCTGGTTGGCCGAAGTGAGGCCCTAGTCAGGCAGAACCTATCACTCCCGCTGGGGATGGGTGATTACACTCACTGTGCAACCTGTGTTTACCCTTGGGTAGGTTGGCATAGAGAACTCAGGCTAATCACAGGGGCGATGTGTAAAGCCATGGCGCAGCACTTCTACATAACATTTACAATGAGCATCACAAAAGAGACTTCACACAAGGTGTTTGTAAATAAAATGTATATTCAACACACATTATTAGCACAGCAGGATCATCATTAAAGGTGGGTGGTAAACTTTGCAGAGTTTTTACAACTCCGCGCTCTGCTTGGAGAGCAGATATCGACAAAAACTCTGACATCTGATGTGTGGTGTGGTTTACCAGTCACCCCTAGTTTTCATTGATTGTTCGACACGCCACACTCTGGTGTGCCTCTGGGCTTCCCCCACACATAACACATGGACTGATTCTGGAGTAATAAGAGCTTTTGGTTGTGATGTGCTTCCAGCTTTCCTTAGAGTGTCTGGGTTTATTTTTGATAGTCTTCTACAGACATCCTGATGTTAAAACACTTCTGCAACTCAACTGCTTGATGTTCTCTCTGATGCGATGTATTATTTACAAAGCCCTCCAAATGAACGCACTTGCAACCTTTAAAGGCAAGTACGTCATGACAAGATCCTGCTGCTCTGGGGGGCAAGGGTGGGGAGCTGTGGGGGCAGGCACCAGTAACTGAAGAATAATTGACACCCAGGGCTAGGCTTGCCACGGTTTCAATTATACAGAGAATTGCGATGTGTTGTGAAAGATACATGTCGGGATGTGCTAGTATGAATGTTTGTGCATTGAGTTTCTTTAAAGAAAGAGCAGAGCAGTCATGTACAACGTGCTCGGATCATGATTACAATAATAATCAGTGAAAACACACAAGCACCCCAGCCTTGCACTCTCCGGGTAGATATGTGAGTGGAACATGCAGCCCCCTCAGCCTTGGGGCAGACAAGACTGCACCACTAATAGTATCTTAGGATACATAGGCCCTCATTCTGACCTTGGCGGGCGGCGGAGGCCGCCCGCCAAAGTCCCGCCGTCAGGTTACCGTTCCGCGGTCGAAAGACCGCGGCGGTAATTCTGACTTCCCCGCTGGGCTGGCGGGCAGTCGCCTTCAGACCGCCCGCCAGCCCAGCGGGAAAGAGGCTTCCACGATGAAGCCGGCTCGGAATCGAAAATGACGGAAAACATTGCGTGGTGAAATGTTGTAAATTTCACTGCGCCATATTTTTTCGGGCTCTGCAGGCATAATGTAGTGCAAAGGTTCACAAAGAGCGGCAATGAAAGCATTTGCAACAATTTGAAAATAAGGAGTGGCAGAAAAGCCACCTTAGCAACAAACATTATTCTATGTTGGCACTAAAGTGGTGCAAGGGGCTTGTAATTATGCCCCATAGTGTATTTAGTCTTGCATAGTTCTATAACACAAAATATAACATATTGGCTCCACTACCAGCGGGGAAGTGGGGTATGGTTACTTGCCACACCCAGTAAATATCTACAACCTTGTGTGAGGTATTTCCCTGCTGTGGTAAAAAAAAAATCCATGGTCTGAGTTTTCCCTGGAAAATTGGGGAATATGTCCAAAATTTGTGTGGTCTGGAGAAGTTCTGCATATATCAAAATGTACTGAAACATCTCTTTACATGTCTCATAATTGATTATGCCATCTATAACCAAAAGTGGGCAAAAGGGTCAGCCCCCTTTGGCCACTGATTTTTGAGTATTTCAAATATCAGTCGTATCAGCCTTCATCACGGCTACTGGTTACAAGAGCTTTAAATTTACGATATACAGAGCTTATCTTCTTTACACATACAGGCATTTAATTGGTAGACCAATTGTATTATTTCACACAGTGAATAAGCACTGCATGGGAAATTATTCTGACACGACTACTATACACCTGCACTCGGTTTACCCCCTGTGCGTGGCAGTAGTTGTGAGGACAGGGCTCCACTTTGGACATGCACAGACTTTCCGCAGAGGGTGAATACAGCTGCATGTGGAAAATTCTACAGCAAACAAACCTATATTCAACTCACAAAGCTCTGCAGTGTCTTGCCACATCCCAATATCCATTGCTAACCTGGGACAGAAATAACTTTCCGGAGATGCATCCAGAATGCCCACACATAGGCGGTTGGTAGTGCTGGGTGCCACTAGAACTACGCTGTCAAAGGTTCGTGTTTACTTAAGTGAAACTCAAAAATGATGGAAAGAATGCTTCAAAAGTCTCAACCACTTACGTTTGCTGAGGCCACGTTCCAGTCTATTGTTTTTCATCTGCTGCACACTTAAATTAAAGACAAGTCGTATGCTTATTAGACTTGGTTCTGCTCCAAAAGAAACACTCCAGACTACATTGTCAGGCCAGGCCCATCAGAACAGAAATACAAGAAAGCTCAGAGTGGTTTTAGCCAGTTAGGGATCTTTTGTGAGGTTGAGAGAGCGTAGTTTATATAACCTATATTGGAACGAAATATCTATATATTAATGTGTGATGATACTGCATAGAAGCGATTTTGCTTAAACGTGCACTGAAATTGTGACCACGATGAGTGGCCACCAATGTAGACGCAACTAATAATGATGAATAAAATGTTTCTGTTATGTTCAATTAAGCTTATATTAACGTTCGTATTGTTGAAACTGTATTGAAATTCTTCATAGGCCTTAACTTAGCGTGAGCTGCAGTTTAGCTGCTCGGCTCTCATATTAAATGCATTTTCCTGTTTTCCAGTATGCTGACTCACAAGGGGCCATGACCCTGCAAATGTTCTTTTTCTTCCAACTCGGAAGACAAATGTATCCATGTTAAAACCGTTCCCAGGCGCATCTTCGGTGCTCTGAAATGAATGTTATAAAATATTGAAACAAGTGTAGATTAATATTATGTACAAGGTCACTTAGACCGGTGAACAACGAAAACTGCTGACCAAAGGACGTGCCAAGAGATGCCAAAAAAATGAAGTAACGCCGGATGTGCCACCTCTGAAGACGTCAATTATGAAGACCAATCAACAATCTCTAAAATAACATGGGGTGACAATTAGGATTACCGAATGTTAAACTTGATAGGTTAAAGATAGTGGGGTATAGTAAATGTCCAATAGAATTTTGGGGGAATGCACTACGAAAAGGAGATAAAAACCCATGTCACAGAAAGGACGGCAACATTAGGTAGGGAATGCTATTGGTTTTATCCAGAAACTCTGACACTCTGTTTGGTGACTTGAGACTTTATTAAAACCATCCTCACCCTTAAACTGCCCATTTACACTTTTCCTCCTTATGAGGGAGGTGCTACTTTTCCCCTTTAGCTGAGATCTTACTGATGGCGATTTGACTGATGTCCTGAAGACGAAGACTGAACCTGTGTGCTGACCTAATCTTTGGAGGGTAATTATGACAATGCAATTGTAATTTATCTATTTGCTTTTCCTTTCCAGGTACCAACTGCTTGTTTTGACAGAGACCATAGCTAGATGTTTTCCAAATTGGTGTTCTAAATTGTTTTGCATGAAGCCCAACATGCGAATGCTAATCAGTGGTTAGGACAGGTGTTCTCTAAATTGACGCAAATAGACAAACAACTGAGACTATGCTTTGTTGAACTGGCGCGATATCAAATACTCTGCTATACTTCGATCTATGTTTACACTGTGCTTTGTTCTAATGTTTGTGATTCTTGCTTTAATTAAATCTTATCAAAGTTGCCATATCGTGACTATGCTATTATGTTTCTTGGTGTTGAGATTAACGCATTTGCTATTAGATTGTAATTAATAGGGAATAAAACTCATAAAATTCTATTAAACTGGTGTTGTTATTCATGGCTGAAAGGTCATGGTAGCGTCTTTGAATTGATTAATGACTTTGACTAAGATGAAATGTATTGTTGTGATAAATATTGATGACATTATTGATGTATTGATCGACATATTGATTAGTTATCTCGTCCTACGGTGTCTCTCAACTGGGTCAAAAGATTAATTGGCTTAAAACGAGTCCTAATGTGTAATAAATTAACATAAAGGGACACGTTAACAAGGTGCCCCTCAAGACTTGTGGAACTGCACTGACCTTACCCCTATCAAGCTTTTACTGAAATCATAGTTTCTGTTTTTTCTGATTTTGGCAGTTGTTACCAGAGATGTAGGCCCAGATTCAAGAGGGCTTAGCGCCTCCTTGCGCCACATTAGCATAATTTTTTATGACACTAATGTGGCCCAATGAGGCTAAATTTGCTGCACCATATTTACAAAGTGACGCAATGCATGCTTTGCACCACTTTGTAATCCCTCGTGCTACGTTATGCCTGCACCACGCATAATATATGCAAGGGGGCGTTCCCCTGTTAGGGAGACCACAAAATTGGTGCAGGCACTGCGCCATTTTAGCAACTCCTTTTAACGCCTGCACAGAGCTGACGTTAAAAGGGGGTATACAATTGTTTTCGATGGGCCCCTAAGTACGCTGCAAGATTAGTGCCAACATTTTGGTGCTAACCCTGCACAGTACATCAATAGCGTCAAAACTGTTGGCCTATTGCCCCTACTCTGCACCATGGTGCGCCGTATATTAAATACGGCACAAACATGGTGGCGGTAGGGAGGTGGTAAGGGGTGCAAGAAAAGTGGCACTGCATTGGATGCAGCACTACTTATCTTAAATTCGGGCCAAATACTTTGAGAGTTAAGTTGCACAGTCTCAGCCTTTTCTTGCTTCTGTTTGTCTATCTGTACACTAAGCCGGGGACTGACGATGATGGTTCAATTGTATTTAGCCCGATTTTTACAAATAATTTTCTAGAAGTTGTCGGTTCCCATTGGGCGGATCAGGCTGGTACTGAATCTAATCATGTGGATTTCCTGTCCTATGCGTGTCTCCATTACTTGTGATCGACACCTGTCCTTCAGTGTATTCTGAGTGTTTTTTTTTGGTCTTTTGGCCCTGTTATCACAGGTCTAACAAGCCTTGGTGGTTCTGCTCTTGAAGGCATTTCTGTGAACCTACAAGTCATACGAATTCATATTTTTAATTGTCCTGATGAATATAGTCACCACCTTGGCGGATGGAGTGGGACATTGGCGGTTTGGCTTGAGCCAAATCACCAATGTCATATTTTGGGGAAGAGTACCGCCAGCAAGTTGGCAGTACTTTTCTCCAAAATACCGCCGTCCGCCGGGGTCATAATGAGGGCCTTTGTCTGTCAAGACGTCTAGCCTTCATCAGCATGCTACACAAATATTAACATAAGCAACTTGATTGGGACAGATTTGGTTCTCTGACTTACATACATTACAGCGTCTTAAGAAGAGAGAATCAGATCTCTGTTAGTAGTTGCTTGTTCACTCCCAGGTTACTGGTGGTGAAGAGCGCAAGGAATCATTTGGGCAATATAAACATACAAATAGACCTGGTGTAACCAAGGATGACTGTTGGACTTGGCCCTCTCTGAATGGTCACCCCCAAACATTTTGACTTCACCCCAAAATTTGTTTCTGAATTCATTTTTGTTGGTCTTAGGATTCTGTGAACTTTGCCACTGCTAACCATTGCTCAAATGCGTGTGCTCACTTCCTTTAACAAGGTGAAATTGGCTTAAAATGTGTTGGTATATTTAATGTACTTATAAGTCACTAAACTGGCATACTTTATAACCAGGGCAAGTAAATGAAATACTACTACTGGGTGTGGGTCTAGAACACCTATTTTGCCACTCACCTAAGCAACCCCTTAAAACATGGCCTATTGCAACCTGAATGCAGTTTTAAACTCCTCATTTGACTTGGCACACTACAGCCCATTCCAAGCCTTAAATTCCCCTTTTATTACATGTACGTAACCCCTAAGGTAGGCCTAGGTATCCCAAAGTGCATGGTGCATTGCAATCATAAGGTTGGACATGTCATTTTAGGTTTTAGATGCCCTGATCCTGAATACATTTTACACCACTGTGAGGCCTACCTCTCCTGAAGGATAACATTGGGTTGCCTTATTACATTTAATAAGTGCTAGCTTCTGAATGGGAACAGGTGAACATTTCATGTTTGCTGCCTGAAAATAATATAATTTAAAGATTTCTTTGATGGTAAAGTCAGCTTTTAAGTCACAATTTTGAAAATACCACTTTCAGAATGTTGCTATTAATTATGCCTTAACTATGTGATGCCTGCCACCTGTTTCTGGGTCACATGACTGAGTGTAGTTATTAGTTGACTTGTTTAATCCTCCCAGAGAACCACACAATAGAGGGATTAGATGTGGCAGGATGGGCCATCACTGGCAGAATGTGGGGTTGGGTCTTGGTGCAACGACACTTGCAACTGAACATTCGGAGCCCTGTCTTTACACAAAAGATTTGTCACCACTGCACTGTTCATGTAGCCTGCCTGGAGCCAGGACAGGGGAGGCTAAAAGCTTTAAGCCCTTCAGAGGGAATTCCCTAAAAACTTATCTTACGTCAAGGAAGACACCAGGTATAAATGTATGACCCTCAGAGCCACTCATCATTCACTTTCTGGACCTGCAGAAGGACTCTCAGAGGAATGTCTGCTGTAGTGGCCTGCTGGGCACTTCAGAAGACTGCTTTGCTGCACCTGGAAAGATAGCTTTGCTGCCTGGAGCCTGCTCTGGCACCTCAGAGGTCTGCCTTGCTATTTGAGCCCTGTTCCATTTCTTGAACACAGGACTACCGAAGTGACTCCAAGGTCTAGTAGGCTGGCCTCCTGATTAGAGTCTCTTGGACAGAAAAGGTCCTAACCATCTTGAACCCATACCTGGACCCTGCCTGAGTGAGTCCTAACCCCCAAAGTAGTGACCCTTCATTCCTGGACTCTTGGTGGCGGTGCTAAAGGTGCCCAGATAGTCAAATCCAAAACTTGGGAGTTAGAAATACTTTGGGGGTCATTCCGACCCCGGCGGGCGCCGCCTGCCGGGTGGAAACCGCCCAAACACCGCCCCGCGGTCAGATGACCGCAGGGGACATTCCGACTTTCCCGCTGGGCCGGCGGGCGATCTGCAAAAGATCGCCCGCCGGCCCAGCGGGAAAGCCCCAGTAAAGATGAAGCCGGCTCCGAATGGAGCAGGCGGATTTGCTGCGGTGCGACGGGTGCAGTGGCAAGCAGACACTGAAAATCTTTATGGGGCCCTGTTAGGGGGCCCCTGCACTACCCATGCCAGTGGCATGGGCAGTGCAGGGGCCCCCAGGGGCCCCATGACACCCGTTCCCGCCAGCCTCTTCCTGACGGTGTAAACCGCCAGGAACAGGCTGGCGGGAAGGGGGTCGGAATCCCCATGGCGGCGCTGCTTGCAGCGCCGCCATGGAGGATTCCTTTGGCCAGGGGAAAACCGGCGGGAAACCGCCGGTTCCCCTTTTCCGCGGTCAGAATTGAACAGGAAGCACCGCCAGCCTGTTGGCGGTGCTTCCACGGTCCCCGGCCCTGGCGGTCATGGACCGCCAGGGTCGGAATGACCCCCTTTGTCTTAAAAGCTGCTTGGCTGTCCTCCTAAAGTGCATTATCAGTCTGCCTGACTTTGCTACAGGTCTCAGTATCTTCTTTTCGCAGCAGCAAATCCTTTCAATGGTTCTTAGCCAAAGGGGTATCCAGGCTCATGGAACTCTCTTCAGCAACAGCTTCCAGCCTCCTCCCACTGGAGATTTGACTCCTTAGACAGTGTTGTCTGGTTAGCGAGCTGAAAAGAATGTTAACAAGGTCAGCTACTTGTAATAATATGAAGGTGGTGGATAAATTGTAACTAAATGTTGTAACTATAACTGTAGATTTTGTTAAGTTTGTGTAGATTAAACTTAGTTTGGATAGGAAAAATATGTTCTCCTAACTAAAACTAATCTTTAACCATTGTTCTTTTTTTAAATGTAATTGTTTTTTAAAACGTTTTTAATAAAAATGTATTTTAAACTGTAGATTCCAATGTTTCAAGTTGAGAGCTGTTATGTGGAGGGTCGTGCAGTACAGTGGAGGAGAGTGTTGTATAGTCTATTGTTATAGACTGGAGAATTGTACATTTGAATCAATTGGAGTAGAGTAGAGTTTAGTAGCGTATCATACAGTGTAGTACAATGTTATCTAGAATGTTGGAATGGTGTCTCATACAGTGGAGTCAAGTACTGTAGACTTGAGCAGCAAGTTATACATTAATATGGTGTGTCAAGTAGTTGAGCAGGGTATAGTAGATTGTCATAGAGTGGAATACATGGTTTTAGAGTGAAGTACAGTGAAGTTGAGTGTCATAGAGTGGAATTTTGTCAAGAGGCATGTCACAGAGTACAGTGGAGGACAGTCTCATATAGTAGAGTGTTGTGTCATATAGTGAAGTGGCACATCCTCGGGAAAGTTGATTGGTGTATTGTTGAGTGTCATACAGTGTAGTACATTGGTATAGAGTGGGGTGAAGTGTCATAAAGTGGCATACAGTGTAGTACAGTGTTGTAGAGGGGAGTTACATAAAGTGGAGTAGAGTGTCGGACAGTGGAGCGGTGTAGAGCAGAGTTTAGTACAGTGGCATAGAGTGAGATAAAGTGTTTAATGGAGTGGAGTACACTGGAGTGGAGTAGTGTAGAGTGGAGTGGTGTGATGTAGATTATAGTGGGGTGGAGCGGAGTAGAGTGGAATGGTGTAGCATACAGGTGAGTAAAGTATCATACATTTGTGTACTGTGTTGTACAGCAGAGTGTAGTGGGGTGTCGCACAGTACTGGAAAATGACATAGACTATAATAGAGTAGAGTGGAATACAGCCTAATTGATTTTGTAAAGTGGAGTGGTGTACAGTACAGTGTTATAGAGTGTGGTACAGTGGATCGACATACTGTGTTAATGAGTACACTAGCATTCAGTGGCTCATAGTAGAGTGGTGTACAGTGGAGCAATAGCGTAGAGTGGAGTACTGTGTCAGAGTACAGTGGAATAAAGTGGCAAACAAATAGCTGTGTACAGTGTTGTACAGTGGAATAGCTATCATATATTAGAGGAGAGTGTTGTACAGTGGCAGAATGTATAGCACAGTGCTGCACAGTGGAGTAAAGAGGGGTATTGACAGCAATAAAGTTTTTCTGAGTGATATGCAGTGTAGAAGAGTGTTGTAGAAGAGAGCAGCATAGAGTACAATAGTGTGTGAAACAATGGAACTGCGTAGAGTGGACTGTTGTACAGTAGTGTAGAGTGAGGTAAAGTCTCATACAGTAGAGTTGAGTGGAATGGTGTAACGTAGTGTGGGTTAAAGTACGATGGAATGTATTGCTGTGTCATAGAGTAGAGTGGCATGGAGTGGAGTGCACGGTGTAGCATAGGTAGTAAACTGTCATAAACTGAAGTGAGGTCTGGTACAGTAGAGTGGAGTTCTGTGTTGTATGGAAAAGTGTTGGATAGTGGAGCATAGTCTATATTGCGGTGTACATGCGTAGACTGGAGTATTAAGTTGGACAGTGGAGTTTAGGGGAATAGAGTGGAGTAGAATGTTTTATAGAGCCATGAAGTGGGGTAGACTTTTATAGAGTGGAGTCATATAGAGTGAAGGAGAGTATCATACAATGGAGCAGTGCAGAATGGAGTGGAATACACTTTAGTGATGCAGAGTGGATTACCGTGGAGTAGCACACAGCAGAATTGCATACAGACGGATACTGTACAGTGGAGTGTAGAAAAGAAGTGTGTCATAGAGTGGAATAGCATAAAGTGGAGTGGTGTACAGTGACAGGCGTACAGTGGATTAGGGTACAGTATTTAAGAGTAGAGTGGGGTGGCATACATTGAAGTAGCATAGTAGAGGAAACTTGTCTAAATTGGAGTGGTGTTTCATACAGTAGAGTGGAGTACTATGTCATACAGTGTTAGAAACTGTTGTAGAGTGGATTAGAGTATTGTACAATACAGTGTACTGGCATAGAGTTGAATGGAAATTTGGACATTGGAGTGTACGGGGTTAGAGTAGAGTAGAGTGTAGTAGATTGGCATAGAGTGCAGTAGATTTTCATAGCGTGGAGTTATGTAGAGCGGAGGAGAGTTCACTGGAGTGGTGTAGAGTGGAGTAGCATACTGTAGAGTGGCATAACGTGGAATTGTGTATAGTTTAGTAGCATACATTAGAGTTGCATACAGTGAAGTGACTAGAGTCATATATTGTGGGATGGGGCAGAGTGTAATAGCATTCAGTGGAGTGGAGTACAGTAGAGTGGTGTAGAGTGGATTAAATACAATAAAGGAGCAACAATTGAAGGCACGTACAGTGTAATAGTATAGAATAGAGTGTCATACAGTAGAATAGCTTAGAGTGGAGTACAGTGGAGAGGTGTAGAATAGAATATCCTACAGTGGAAAAGAGTAGTGTAGATTAGTTTAGAGTGGAGTGGTGTAGACTGTTGTGGTGTACAGTGGAGTGGGGTAGAGTGAAATAGCATATAGTTGAGAGGTGTAGAGTTTAGTGGCATCTAATGGACTAGTGTAGAATGGAGTGGCATAGAGTGGAATGGTGTACACTGGTGTGGTGTAGAATGGAATAGCATACAGTGGAGCTGCATACACTGGAATAGCATTGAGTGGAGTGATGTACAGTAAAGTGACACAATTCCAATGTACGCAACTCTAGCCTACATCCTTTCTTTGCACACCACTGCAGTGTACATTGCAGTGGTGAACAGTGAAGTGGTGTAGACTGGAGTGATGTACATTAGAATTGGGTAGAGTATAATAGCATTCAGTGGAGTATTGTACAGTGCAGTGGAATCCAAACGTATGGCACAGAATGGAGTAGGGCAAAGGGGAGTGACATACCCTGGAAGGGCTTAAAGTGGTGTAGCATACAGTGGAGTGGCATACAGTGGAAAAGCATGGAATGCAGTGACATACAGTGGAACGGCATAGAGTGGAATGGCATATACTGATGTAGTGTATAGTGGAGTGACATACATTGAAGAGGCATAGATTAAAGTTGCTACAGTGTAATAGCATAGAGTGGACTGGTGTAGAATGGAGTTTTGTACAGTGTTATAGTATGAGTGGAGAGGCACAGTGTTGGAAAATGGGTTATTGGTAAGGGCAGGTAGTTACCTACACTTAGCAATAGGCCACTAACCTCCACTTAGGTCCAGTTAGGTCTCAGTAAATTAAACCCAGCTCAACCCTTGGTAGCTTGGCAACGAGCGACAAGGCTTAACTCAGGAGACAACGCGCAGAGCATTTAATTATCAGAAAACAGTAATGAAATAAAACACAGGAAACTGTTTAAAAATCCAAAACCAATTTATAAAAATAGATTATGGGGCATATTTATACTCCATTTGCGCCGGAATTGCGTCGTTTTATCTGACGCAATTTCGACGCAAAACTAACTCCATATTTATACTATGGCGCAAGACACGTCTAGCGCTAAAGTCCATGGAGTTTGCGTCATTTTTTTGCGTGGACACCTACTTTGCGTTAATGAGATGCAAGGTAGGCGTTCACGTCTAAAAAATCGTCTCCGAGGCATGTGCGTCGGATTTATACTCCCGGGCAAAATTCACGCCCGGGAGTGGGCGGGTCAAATAAAATGACGTACGGCCGCTTTTGCGGCGTTTTTTAGCGCCTGCAAAAGGCAGGCGTTAAGGGACCTGTGGGCTCTGAAGGAGCCCAGAGGTGCCCTCCCATGCCCCCAGGGACACCCCCTGTCACCCTTGCCCACCCCAGGAGGACACCCAAGCTGGAGGGACCCATCCCAGGGACATTAAGGTAAGTTCAGGAAAGTGTATTTTTTTTTTTTTTTTTTTTGTGGCATAGGGGGGCCTGATTTGTGCCCCCCTACATGCCACTATGCCCAATGACCATGCCCAGGGGACAGAAGTCCCCTGGGCATGGCCATTGGGCAAGGGGGCATGACTCCTGTCTTTGCTAAGACAGGAGTCATTTCTATGGGGGTTGGGAGTGAAAAAAAATGGCGCAAATCGGGTTGAGGCGAAAAAATTGCCTCAACCTGACTTGCCCCATTTCTTGACGCCCAAGCCCCATATCCCCCTACGCCGGCGCTGCCTGGTGTACGTCGTTCAATAAATACGGCGCCCGCATGGTGCTTCAGAATGGCGTTAGCCGACGCTAATTTTTTTGACGCAAAACTGCGTTAGCGCAGTTTTGCGTCAAAAAGTATAAATATGGGCCTATATTTTTATCTTTAAAATGACACACAAATGAATAAAATCGGATAAGGGGAACCGGAGATATGAATTTTTTAAAGATTATTGTTTTCTAGCACCTAGAAACAAAAAGCACCAATCTGGTCATCTGGTCGCACCTCGACCGGGGCAAAGTCAAAGTTAAAGGCCGACCGCGATGGAGCGTGGCTCGGCTACAGCCCGCGGGAGGTCTCGGTCAAAAGTTTACCTTCGTCTTAGTCGTTTTTCTGAAGATTTTCTTCAGCTGGACGAACCTGCCAGTCCAATCCCACCTCCTGGAACTCTTCTCCGGATATGCGTCGCAGGAGCCCTCAGTAGAGATTTTTACCTTCGGACTTAGTAGTTTTTTCAAGGTGAAAATCCTTTGACCGGTGTAAACCTGGATCTTGATCCGACGTCCCTGGAGCCCTCCTCGGTTACGCTGGCTGGGAGGTCCCGGTCAACTTTCTACTTTCGGACTTAGGGGGTGATTCCAACTTTGACGGGCGGCGGAGGCCGCCCGTCAAAGTTCCCCCAACAGAATACCGCTACGCGGTCAGAAGACCGCCGCGGTTATTCTGTGTTTCCCGCTGGGCTGGCGGGCGACCGCCAGAAGGCCGCCCGCCAGCCCAGCGGGAAACTCCTTCCCACGAGGAAGCCGGCTCCGAATGGAGCCGGCGGAGTGGGAAGGGTGCGACGGGTGCAGTTGCACCCGTCGCGATTTTCAGTGTCTGCATGGCAGACACTGAAAATCTTTTTGGGGCCCTCTTACGGGGTCCCCTGCAGTGCACATGCCACTGGCATGGGCACTGCAGGGGCCCCCAGGGGCCCCACGACACCCCTCACCGCCATCCTGTTCCTGTCGGTCAAAACCGCCAGGAACAGGATGGCAGTGAGGGGGTCGGAAACCCCATGGCGGCGCAGCCTGTGTTTCCCGCTGGGCTGGCGGGCGACCGCCAGAAGGCCGCCCGCCAGCCCAGCGGGAAACCCCTTCCCACGAGGAAGCCGGCTCCGAATGGAGCCGGCGGAGTGGGAAGGGTGCGACGGGTGCAGTTGCACCCGTCGCGATTTTCAGTGTCTGCATGGCAGACACTGAAAATCTTTTTGGGGCCCTCTTATGGGGGCCCCTGCAGTGCCCATGCCATTGGCATGGGCACTGCAGGGGCCCCCAGGGGCCCCACGACACCCCTCACCGCCATCCTGTTCCTGGCGGTCAAAACCGCCAGGAACAGGATGGCGGTGAGGGGGTCGGAATCCCCATGGCGGCGCAGCAAGCTGCGCCGCCATAGAGGATTCCTCAGGGCAGCGGAAAACCGACAGGACACTGCCGGTTTTCCCTTTCTGACTGCGGCCATACCGCCGCGGTCAGAATGCCCTTGGGAGCACCGCCAGCCTGTTGGCGGTGCTCCCGCGGTCGTTGACCCTGGCGGTCAATGACCGCCAGGGTCAGAATGACCCCCTTAGTCTCTTTTTTGAAGATTTTCTTCACCGGGATGAACCTGCAAATCAGGCCGGGTCGTGGGTGAGGCAAGCCGGCTAAAGTTGCCACGGCGGGTCGGTCCCTCTATGGAGTTTCTCCAAACTTCTCCAAACTTCTGGGTCTTCTCCCAGATGTTCTTTTAAGGTTCTTTTGGGGTCCAGAAGCTCAGAGATGATCATTGGGGATGTGGACTACGACTCCCAGAATGCACCTGGCACAAACTCCTTTTTGGCCACTGGGCAGTGGTCAACTGGTTGATTTCTTCAGGAGTTGGTGCAGGGGACTCTGGTTAGCAATTTTTCACCTGTAGCAAACAGGGAGTCCCTCCTTGAACCAGTTGAAGCCAGGCAAAGTCCTTATTGTGGTGAAGCCCAAGTGTGCAGCTGGTGCAGTCCTTCTGTGTGCAGGTTCCAGGTGCAGGCCAGGGGTCCAGCAGGGCAGTACTTCTTCTCATTTGGTTCTTCCTTGTTGGAATCTGATGGGGATCTGAGGTGTGGGTGCAGGTCTGCCAGTTTTATCCTTGCTCCTGGGTGAAAAACAGGGGAGTCCTGATTCTCCAATCAGGTGCAGGGTCCTTATCCCTGTGATGACCACATCCTGGGAAGTGTGGCAAAAATCAATCCCAGTAGGCAACATTCTTCAAAAATCCATCATGGCTGAAAATGATTTTTTGACCCACCCACTGGTGTGGCT
This sequence comes from Pleurodeles waltl, assembly GCF_031143425.1. NCBI lineage: Eukaryota > Metazoa > Chordata > Amphibia > Caudata > Salamandridae > Pleurodeles > Pleurodeles waltl. The sequence goes on along the minus strand of NC_090449.1, from coordinate 353,830,084 downwards.
ACAAATCATAAACACACCCCTCTCCTGCCCTCTCCTAATCTAATCAAGGGGAAATTCCCTCCCATAAGGCACATCTCTTTGTGTGAAGCCAGGCCACTTCACACCTCATCAATGCAGCCTGGCCAGGCTGCCAGAGGCTGGCCAATCAGGGCACGGAAGCAAAAAACAATGCAGGGCTGAAATTGGCAACTTTTCAGTTAAAGTTTAAAACTCTTTACCTGAACAAGTTATATTAAATCCAACAACAATTGTACGTTGTGGGATTTATTATAACAATTAATTTGATACCAAACTTTTTGTATCTGTCATTTAAGGGGACTTTGAAAATTAAAATAAAGTCTCTCCACTCTAGCCGGCGTAAACCTGGATCTTGATCCAACGTCTTTGGAGCCCTCCTCGGATACGCTGGCTGGGAGGTCCCGGTCAACTTTCTACGTTCGGACTTAGGGGGTCATTACAACCCTGGCGGTCGGTGTTAAAGCGGCGGTAAAACCACCAACAGGCCGGCGGTAAAAAAAATGGAATCACGACCTTGGCGGAAACGGGCAACATAGACAGCCACTTTTACACTCCGACTGCCACGGCGGTACAAACAAACACCATGACGGTAACCGCCAATAGACAGGCGGAAGACAATGTACCGCCCACAGTATAACAACCAACCAATCTGCCACCTTTTCCGGGGCGGATTTACTGCGAACAAAAACATGGCGGAAACAGGAATTGGAGGGAAAACGCTCCCCTTTACACACCCCACGAGGAACCAGAACGCCATGGAACCGGAACTCCAGATTCTCCCTGCCTTTGTCTTCCTGCTCCTCTACCAGGAGCACGAACTCCGGCGGCGACAACCACTGTGAGTACTGCACCTACGACACAGGGGAGGGGGGAGGGAAAAAAGAGTGACACACACACGCAACACCCCCACCCCCACCCACACCTCCACCCTCACCCACTACAACACACACACTAATACATATTGATACATTACAGTTACACCCTCAAACCCCCTGGAAGAATGCAAAGACAAAAGGAAATTATTTCAACGTTTGTAATCTATTAAAATCCAGTACTCAAAAATATATATACACTACAAACAAATATATACACCAATAATACAAGTCCAGGTATTGCACCATTAAAGTCTGTGGACCACTGGGCCCAAAAGGCATGGGTGAGGCCAACACTCAATACCTGATCAAAACAGAGAGAACACTGAAGGGGCATCAGATAGAAATATAACAGCCACCTCAGGGGGAAGGGAAGGTGGGGCACCTCAGCCGGATGAGTGCACAACACCAGATCCACGAGGGGGCTCCATGCCCACTGCTGTATCCTGGGGAATGCAAAGCCACAGTCTCACAAGTCCTTTCAGTGGGTGGGTTGCCCACTGCTTTATCCTGGGGAGTGCAAAGCCACAGTCTCACAAATCTCTCAAGTGGGTGGGTTGCCCACTGCTTTATCCTGGGGAGGTCAAAGCCACAGTCTCTCAAGTGAATAACTGTCTCCACTGGTTCTGGAGGGGGCTTTGTGCCCAGAGTACTTCATCCTGCCAAGGACAGAGGTAGTGGATGTCTTTCTCCACTGGTTCTGGATGGGGCTTTGTGCCCAGAGTGCTTCATCCTGCCAAGGACTGAGGTAGTGGATGTCTTTCTCCACTGGTTCTGGAGGGGGCTTTGTGCCCAGTGTGCTTCATCCTGCCAAGGACAGAGGTAGTGGATGTCTTTCTCCACTGGTTCTGGAGGGGGCTTTGTGCCCAGAGTGCTTCATCCTGCCATGGACAGAGGTAGTGGATGTATTTCTCCACTGGTTCTGGAGAGGGCTTTGTGCCCACAGTGCTTCATCCTGCCAAGGACAGAAGTAGTGGATGTAATACTCCACCGGTTCTGGAGGGGGGTTTGTGCCCAGAGTGCTTCATCCTGCCAAGGACTGAGGTAGTGGATATCTTTCTCCACTGGTTCTGGATGGGGATTTGTGCCCAGAGTGCTTCATCCTGCCAAGGACTAAGGTAGTGGATGTCTTTCTCCACTGGTTCTGGAGGGGGCTTTGTGCCCAGAGTGCTTGATCCTGCCAAGGGCTGAGGTAGTGGATGTGATACTCCACTGGTTCTGGAGGGGGCTTTGTGCCCAGAGTGCTACAACCTGCTCGTGGCGGACTCAGTAGCGTCGGAGCTTTCTGCGCTCACTGGCCTGCGGTGCTGGTGGTGGCGGTGTCCTGTGAAGCGGTGCTGGTGGCGGCGGTATCCTTGGCAGCGGTGCTGCTGGTGGCGGTGTCCTGTGAAGCGGTGCTGGGGGCGGCGGTGTCCTTGGCAGCGGTGCTGGTGGTGGCGGCGGTGTCTTGTGAAGCGGTGCTGGTGGCAGCGGTGTCCTGGGAAGCGGTGCTGGTGGAGGCGGTTCCCTTGGCAGCGGTGTTGGTGGCGGCGGTTTCCTTGGCAGCGGTGCCTTTGTTTCTGTGCCCCTTCCCACCTTAGATGGTGGCGCATCTGTCTTCCCACTCCCAACTGTACTCCTGGGAGAGCCTTTGGTGCCAGATGTGTTGACTTTCTCCCGCCGGGCAGTGGCCAACTTTTTATGCTTCTGAGGTGGGGGACTGTCCGTGGTCTGGCTCCTTGGCACACTGGCTGCCCTGCTGCTTGGTGCACTCCAGAAGCCGGTTACTGCTGGCACCACTTTTCCCGGTGATGTGGTGGCTGAGGTGCTAGGTTGGGACCTGGAAAGGCGGGCCCTAGGGGACTGAAGCAGTGGGAGAGGTGAGGGGAAGAGGTCAAGGTTGGACAGGAAACGTTTTTTGGACACACTGGGACGGGTGGATGGAGGGGGTTTGGGAGTGGAGGAAGAGGTAGTGGTTGTACGAGGTGTACGTTTGCTGACTTTGGGTGAAGGTGCATGGGCTGGAGGCTGTCGTGAGGTGGATGGCTGTTGGGTGGGTGTGTGCCTGCGTTTGTGTAGTTTGGTAGGTGGGCTCACAGACACACTGGGAGAGGACACAGGGGATGTGTGAATGGTAGTGGCGGTGGTGAGTGCACATGAGCGGGGTGTGGTGATGGGTGTGCTGGTGATGGACGTAGTGGCTGAAGATGTAGTGCATGCAGGTGTGAGTGGAGACGAGACAGGGAGGGAGGAGGGAGACGAGGAGGAGGGGGACACAGTGGAGGCAGTGGATGATGGTACATGTGCATGGGTGTGATGCTTGTGTGAGTGCCTGTGGGATGTGTGGTGCTTATGTTTGCCAGAGCTTCCCTTGTGTGTTGAGGTGTGTGCATGCTGGTCTGATGGTATGCTTGGGATAGGCTGAGGTACAGGGATTGGGGCTGGGTGGAGGAAGGTGGAGGGGGGAAGCTGGACACAGGGACAATAGCTGCCATCAGTGCTGAGGCCAGAGTCTGAAAAGCTCGTTGTTGGGCTGCCTGACCAGAATGAATGCCCTCCAGGTATGCATTGGTCTGTTGCAACTGCCTCTCTACACCCTGGATGGCATTCAAAATGGTAGACTGCCCAACAGTGAGGGATGTGAGGAGGTCAATGGCCTCCTCACTGAGGGCAGCAGGGCTGACAGGGGCAGGGACTGAGGTGCCTGGGTCGAAGGAGATGCCCACCCTCCTGGGTGAGTGGCCACGGGGCACACGCTGAGGGCCTGCTGGGAGGGCGGTGCTGATAGGAGGGGAGGCGGCTGTACCTGTGGATGTGGGGGACACAGAGGTAACCCACCACCGCAAGGGAGCTCCCATCAGAGGAGGAGTCTGTGTCACTGGTCTCAGCTCCCGTCCCCGCCGTGGAGCTCCCCTCGCCCTCCTTCCCACTGGTGGCTTCAGACTCCGTTGTGTCGTCCTCCAGGGCCATGTGGGATGCAGCTCCCTCCTGCTCCGGTGGCACAGCTCCTCCGCCTGATGATGCTAATGCACACAAGAACAGGGAGACAACAAAAAGGGGGGCGAGACAGAAGAAAGACATGTTCAGTGCATGTAATACCGCTACCGTCGGCAGACACTACAGGCACAGAATCCTCCTGCACTATGCTGTGCACTTTGATTACCATAATTAATCACAGGGACATGGGTTACAAGGCCTATGCCCGATTGCTGCACACATGGAAGTCACAGGAGCCTGTCTAGGTGTAGTTGCCTCTGAACACAGGTGGGGGGGTGCCACATGGCCTGCCTTACGAAGGGACCTTGCCTACTAAACACGCCCTGGCCTAGGGGAACCCACAGCCCACCTCCCCCACCCAGACACCTCCAATGCGCACTGAATGAGAGTGTACTCACCCCCTTGTGGCTGCTGTGATGCCCTCAAGCACCCATCCAACTCTGGATACGCCACCGCCACTAGCCGGAACATCAGGGGGGTCATGGTGCGACAGGCACCCCTCCCACATTGGGAGGCCATCCCCAGCTGGGCCTCCGCCATCTTCTTGCTCCAGCGGCGAATTTCCTCCCATCTTTTCCAGCAGTGGGTGTTCCATCTGTGGTGGACCCCCAGGGTCCGGACTACCTTTGCGATGGCACGCCAAATATCCTTCTTCTGGTGGGTGCTGACCAACAGGAATAGTACAGGGGAAAAGGAGAAGATATATTCGTCCGCACCGTCATAGTCATTGGCCCGCATCCCTACCCTTGCCATGACGCACATCCACTCACCGTCGTTTCATGCACTGCGCGCCTCATTCTCCCCCCCATCTTCCCTCCACACCACTCCACACAGGCATTGCCCATACAGCATGCTCAAAGTGTACTTACCTGTTTGTCTGGAGGACCGTAGAGTAGCGTGTACTGGGGTAGGACCCCATCCACTAGTTTCTCCAACTCCTCAGTGTTGAAGGCCGGGACTCTTTCCCCAGACACATGAGCCATTGTCTCTTCCAGACTGAGGTCACAGCAGCACTTGCAGTGTAGGTCCTCTCCTGTTGAAGATCAGGTATCAAGTGAGTGAACAGAGAGAAAATGGCGGTCACGTCCACAGTGGTGCGTACCGGCATACATGGTCATTGGCTCCTGGGACCCATAGGGTCCAATGTTAACCAATGCAGGATTGCGCTGCGGTCTTCGACTGCCTACCTCGACGGTGTACAACGCCAGCACAGTTAGCTCATATCCCCTTGTCCCACATTACAGGTCACGCAGCCACCATTTCAGGGGGCCACATGGCATTGATTTTAAGTGTGTCACACATATCTAGGCCTTGCATACACACTAAGACAGACACATAGCGGATTTAAAAATTTGTGGAATAAAGTTGTGTTTTCGTACCTCAGTGTTGGCTGACTCTCTGCTCGCTGTTCTCCTCCATAGAGCACGTCCGCTGGGGCAGGTGAGGAGATGGCGGCATCCTCCGGTGTACAGACCGCTGGTGGACCTGTCGACAATGGAAGAGCGACATGTAATTGTCACCTACAGACTGGACCATGCCACAATCCAGGAACTTTGTGCCCAGTTGGAGCCAGACCTGATGTCAGCTATCCGCCATCCCACAGGGATACCCCCTCTAGTGCAGGTCCTGTTAGTACTCCATTTCCTAGCAAGTGGGTCTTTTCAAACCACAGTGGCCATAGAATCAGGGATGTCCCAGCCTATCTTCTTCAACAAGTTGTCCAGAGTGTTGTCTGCCCTGCTGAAACACATGCGCAGCTACATCATTTTCCCTCAGGTGGAGGATTTGACTACAGTGAAAGATGACTTCTATGCCCTGGGACATATCCCCAACATTATTGGTGCCATTGATGGGACACATGTGCCCTTGCCCCCCCCGCAGGAGTGAACAGGTGTACAGAAACCAGAAGAGTTACCATTCAATGAATGTGCAGCTGGTGTGTTTTGCCGACCAGTACATCTACCATGTGAATGCAAAGTTTCCTGGCTCAGTTCATGACGCTTACATTCTGAGGAATAGAAGCATCCCTTATGTGATGGGGCAACTCCAGCGGCACTGTGTGTGGCTATTAGGTGAGGACATGGACCCTATACAGTGTGACTAGGTGTCTGGGGATATCCCTAAGAGTTAGTGTGTGTCTAACAGATTTCCCTCGACATTTGCAGGTGACTCTGGTTACCCCAACCTGGCATGGCTACTGACCCCAGTGAGGAATCCCAGGACAAGGGCAGAGGAATGCTACAATGAGGCCCATGAGTGAACTATGAATGTTATAGAGAGGACCTTCAGCCTCCTGAAGGCCAGGTTCAGGTGCCTCCATCTGACAGGTGGTTCCCTATTCTACACACCAAAGAAGGTGTGGCAGATCATCGTGGCCTGCTGTATGCTTCACAACTTGGCTTTGCAACAACAGGTCCCTTTTCTGCAGGAGGATAGTCCAGATGGAGGTCTTGTGGCAGCTGTGGAGCCTGTGGACAGTGAAGACGAGGAAGCAGAAGAAGAGGATATCGACAACAGAAACACGGTGATTCATCAATACTTCCAGTTAGACACAGGTAAGAAGACATCACTGCCTGCTAAATCTGATACCCTTGTTCTACCTCTCATCTGTCTGTAACTTTCACCCAGTGTATGGACACTGAGTTGTCACTTTCCCTTTCAATTTCACAGATGTGGGTCCCACTGTGTGACATCTGCTTTGTTTCCTCATGGACTAGAGCTGTGTGGCATAGGTATGTTGACAATACAATGTATACAGCAGTTTTCCACAGTTATTGCAAATACACAGTTTCGAAAGCACAGACTGACTCCAGATAGTTTTGTGAATTAAGGGTGTTTATTAAAGTGCTAAATAGTGGAGGGGGTTGTAAAATGGTCAGGGGTGATGGTGGGGGAATGTCCATGGCAGAGTCCAGCCTATTAGTCTCTCAGGTGCATTGTCCAAAGGGGCATAGGAAGTGGAGCTGGGGCAGTTTAAGGATGGACAGGGTGACAAAGTGGGACAGAAGGATGACAATCAGGGTGGTCTCATTTTTTGGTGGGGGTCTTGGCATTGTTCTCTGTCTTTGTCCTGGATCTCAGGGACCGCTTGTGGGGTGGTTCTCCATCTGCAGGTGGTGGGGTGCTGGTGTTGTGGTCCTGTGGCGGTGCCTCCTGTCCACTAGTGGAGGTGGTGGGCAGTTCATCGTCCAGGCTAGTGTCTGGGGCCCCTTGTTGTGCCACAATGTCCCTCCTGGTGTTGACGAGTTCCTTGAGCACCCCTACAATGGTGCCCAGGGTGGTACTGATGGATTTGAGTTCCACCCTGACCCCAAATACTGTTCCTCCTGCAGCCGCTGGGTCTCCTGAAACTTGGCCAGTACTGTTGCCATTGTCTCCTCGGAATGGTGGTAGGCTCCCATGATGTTAGAGAGGGCCTCGTGGACAGTGGGTTCCCTGGGCCTGTCCTCCCCCTGTCGCACAGCAGCCCTCCCAGTTCCCCTGTGTTCCTGTGCCTCTGTCACTTGAACCGTGTGCCCACTGCCACTGCACCCAGGTCCCTGGTGTTGTTGGGGTGGTGGGTTAGCCTGGGTTCCCTGTAGTGGTGGACACACTGCTGCTTGATGTGTCCTGGGGACAGAGGTTTGGGCCCGCTGGGTGGGTGCTGTGCTGGTGTTTCCAGAGGGGGGAGGCTCTGTTGTGGCTTCTGCCAGTGTAGGGGAACCGACTGTCCCGAGGTCCCAGATGGGCGGGGCTGGTCATCTAGATCCAGTTGGAGAGAGCTGCTTTCATCACTGTGGGCCTCTTCTGTGGGTGGAGTGGACATGCCTGGAACCTCCTATCCAGTGATGTTGGGTAGGGGTCCTGCAGGGGTGTAAAGGCATGGTTATTGCATCTGTGTGTGCCATGGTGTGCAATGGGTGGGTGACCCTGTACCCCAGTGCTTGCATTCTTGTGTAGGACCTTGTGCGCTAAATGTTTAGGAGTGTGTGTGGGTATGTGCAGTGGCCATGCATTGGTGATGGGTGTCCATGCTTTGTTGTTGCATGCAGGGCTTGGTGTTGGGATGAGTGGTTTGTGATAGTGGGACATGTGTGAGGAGTTGGAGTGATGGGGTTGAGGGCGAGGATGGGGGTATGTGATAGCATGCAGATAGGGTGGGGGATGAAGTATTTAAAGATTTTCTTTACCAGAGTCCATTCCTCCAGCTACTCCTGCAAGGCTCTCAGGATGCAGTACAGCCAAGACCTGATCCTCCCATGTTGTTAGTTCCGGGGGAGGAGGTGGGGGTCTGCCGCCAGTCCTCTGAACTGCAATCTGGTGTCTTGAGACCACGGAACGTACCTTCCACCTCTTCCTGATGTCATCCCGTGTTCTTGGGTGCTGTCCTACTGCGTTGACCCTGTCCACGATTCTGCGATATAGCTCCATCTTCCTAGCTATTGTGGTGTGCTGCACCTGTGATCAGAATGGCTGTGGCTCTACCTGGATGATTTCCTCCACCATGACCCTGAGCTCCTCCTCAGAAAACCTGGGGTATCTTTGCGGTGCCATGGGGTGGTGTGGGTGATGTGTGGGGTGGTGTGTGTTGTGATGTGTGGGGTGATGTTTAGGGATGTGTGGTGTTTTGCGTGTGGATGTTGTGTGAGTGATGGTGTTGAGTGCCTGTGGATGCTAGTTTGTAGATGGTGGTGTCTCTCTCTGGCCTTCAGTCGCAATTGTGGTCGTAAGGGTTTGTGGGTGATGTGGGTGTGTGTTTTATATTGTACTGGATGTGTGGGAGTGGTGTGTGTATGTGTATCAGGTGTGTGTATTACGAATTGTCCAATGTGGTTGTGTTTTGTAAATGTGTGTGTATTTTGAGCGCGGCAGTGTGTACCGCCATTGGAATGCCGCGGTTGAAAGTCCGCCACGTGGATTCGTGGGTCGTGATAGTGTGGGTGTATTCCTGTTGGCGTGACGGTGGAGGTTTTGTTATCGCCCGTGGGTGTCTGGATTTTGGCGGATTCCGAGCTGTGGGTCGTAATAGCTGTGGGGGAATTCTGCGGCCGCGGTGGTGTGTTGGTGGCCTTCTGCACGGCGGTAAGCGGCATTTACCGCCAATGTTGTAATGACCCCCCCCCTTAGTCTCCTTTTTGGAGATTTTCTTGACCGGGACGAACCTGCAAATTAGGTCGGGTCGCGGTTGAGGCAAGCCGGCTGACAAAAATCATTCCCAGGAGGCAACATTCTTCAAAAATCCATAATGGCTGAAAATTATTTTTGGAGCTTACATCTGGCTGGGCCCATCCACTGGTGTGGCTACAAATCATAAACATACCCCCCTCCTGCCCTCTCCTAATCTAATCAAGGGGGCACCTAGTTGTCTGTGGTTGCAGGATGTGGGGGTGTTTCTGGGTTGCTCCAAATGTCCTTCTCTGCCTTTGAAGACCAGTTTGGCAGCCCTCCCCCTTCCTGCCTCACCATCTGCTGAGGGGAAATTCCCTCCCACAGGCACATCTCTTTGTGTGAAGCCAGGCCACTTCACACCTCATCAAGGCAGAGGCTGGCCAATCAGGGCGCAGCAGCAATGCAGGGCTGAAATTGGCAACTTTTCAGGTAAAGTTTAAAACTCTTTACCTGAACAAGTTATATTAAATCCCACAACTGGAAGTTGTGGGATTTATTATAACAATTAATTTGATACCAAACTCTTCATATCTGTCATTTAAGGGGACTTTAAAAATTAAAATAAAGTCTCCCCATTCTAGCCTATGAAGGCCATTCACTACAATGAGGGAAAAATGAATTTGGCTGTTTTACCTCACCAGGGCTTATAAAACTACTTTTATAAGGTCCCTGCTTATAATTACAAGGCACCCAGCCCTAGGGGCACATAGGGCACACCTTAGGGGTGACTTATATGTAAAAATAAGGTAGTTTAAGACTTTGGAACTACGTTGAATTCCAAAGTCGAATTTGCATATAACTTTATTTAAAAGCTGCCAGCAAGGCAGGCCTGCCTTTAAAATGACACTGGGCACCTCAGCAGTGCACCTATGGGTGCACTACCTATGCTGTGGTCCCTACACCTACATGCCCTACCATATACTAGGGACTTATAGGTAGGTTGACTTAGCCAATTATAATTAGCCTAATTTGCATATTGATTTTACACAGAGCACAGGGCCTGGGACTGGTTAGCAGTACCCAGGGCACCACCAGAGTCAGGAAAGCACCAGCAAAAAGTGGAAAATGGGGGCAAAAAGTTAAGCGGCCTCTCCAATCAGCCCCTTTTTCTCACACACAGAATAGAGTGTTACACTGGAGTGGCATAGAGTGTAATAGTGTACAGTTAAGTAGTGGACAGTGGAGTGCATATAATGAAGTGGTGTAGACAGGAGTGGTGTACAGTGGGGAGGGGTTGAGCATAATAGCATACAGTGGGGTGCTGTACATTGGCCTACAAATGTATGTGACATTTAGCAGTAATGTGGGTTATGGTGTGCAGAGTAAAGCCAAATAGTGAATTACTATGCCTTGCATTTCTCCAAATTTACCAATGAATGCAAGGCCACTCCTGGTAGCCCTGCATTTCCTTTGTAAATCTCACTTAAATATTGTATTGCACATGCAACCTCCGTGAGTGACTCAAGGGTACTACAATCTAATATTACAGCTAGGCTTTAGTTATTTTTTTGGCCAAAGCATATCTTGATAACTTTGCAATATACTGTGAGATGGCAATGACAAAGACATGGCAGTATATAGTTGGCAAATGGCTGTTTTTTGAGAATGAAAAGGCAGCCATATTGTTTTTGCTACACTTTAGTTATGTTCAGTTAGGGCCTTAGATATAGGTAAGTAGTAGGTCCCAGCCTATTACCACTTTATTAAAGTGGTGATAGGTTAGGAAATGGATTTATATTTTTTATATATTTTTAAATAAGTTTATCGCCATGTACTGAGGTTGTTTCGCAAAAATTTGTGAAATACCACAGTGACAGATGTCACAGAGGTTAAATTCCTTGTAACTCAAAAATACTTACCCTATTTAACTGCAGTACCCAAAAAGGATCATCTCTGCACTATAATTTATAATTCTGCCATATTTCATGTATGCCCATTCAGGCGTTTTGTGCTACGTCAAATAGATAGTCCATGGATAATGCATTGGTAGAAAAATGCGTTTTCGGACCCCTTTTTACATTTGCATCCCTTTATCGATTCACCACAAAAATTTACAACATCACAAAATGAAGAAAATTCTTTGTCAATTGAGTGAAAAGTTATTAGAGAGGTAACATCTAAGGAATTCCTATCTTTGTGAATGCTGACTATAACTACAGAGTATCAATCAGATTTAATGTGCCTTCTTTCTTTCTATCTATTGTGTTTGTTTTGTATTTGATTACTGGTTTACATGTTTATTTGACCTTAATTGTGTCTTTTAACTGTTCATGTAGCAATTCAGAAACTTTACGTATGCAGTCTGGTTTAGTTTTTGGGTTTCCTTGCTACTTTAATAGGATTGTGGTGCATAAAAAGCCAAAAGTGAATGACAGACAATCATTGTTCTTTAAAAATTAAGATTTTTTTTTTCCGTAAAGGTCAATTATCATGTCCTCCATGTAGCAGTTTGTATAGCTCACCGTTAGGTCACTTTTCCATTTTGTTGCACAAGAGTACATAAAGAAGATGGTTATTATTTGGCTTGTTGGGTACAGTTTTGTTTTGAGAGCCAGGGAGCATGCAAAGAAAACATATGTTGATTAATGTGTATTCTATTCATGATGTATTTATAGGCTTCCATTACCATGTGACCATAAATGGGTCTTTCAGTTGTCCATGTAGTAAATCTTAAACTTTACATATGCAGTCGAGGTTACTCTTTGGTCTTCCTTGCTACTTTCGGTAGGATTGTGCTGCATTTGAAAGACAAAGTAAATGAAAGGCAAACATTGTTACTGTTATAAAAATAGAGATTTCCCAGTGGCCAATTATCATATCCTCCCAATAGTAGTTTGTGTGGCTCACTGCTAGCTCAATGTTTCATTTTGTTGCACAGGGTTGCATATAAAAGATGTTTTTTCTTTGGCTTGTTGGACCACTTTGATTTTGCGAGCATGCAAAGAAAACTTAGATAGATTAACTCCTTAGCTGATGGGCCTTACCCCCCCCGTGCTGAGCCCTTTTCAAGTCGATCATAGCACTGCTCTTCTGGACATGTTGTAATCTATTCTGTGAGTTTTAACCACACCCATCTCATGCCCATCACTTTCATTCATTCCTGGGCCTACCTTATAAAAATCCCTTGATGTAGTTGATAAATGCTTTACCTTTGTCCCGCCTTGGGGTTGTTTTGTTACCGCCTTGGAAGACTGACCCATGGATTATTGCACAAAGGGCAAAGTACCTTAGTGTTGCACACTATTTTTTATTTTGCCCCACCACTACGCACCCATAGCACTATGTCAGCAGGATCTTTTTTCTTTATTTTTCTAAGCGCACTGATACAAAGGTATTGGAGCACTTTATTTATTTATTTTGCCTCACCACTTTGCACGCATGGCAGTATGTTGTTTCTTCCTCTTCCTTGTTTTCGGGCATCTTGCTCCTTCTTTGTGATGTCTGCGGGGTCTTTTTTTTTTGTAGTTTTATGTAGCACATACTCGACGCAAAGATATTTGAGTGCTTTATTTATCTATTTTCTTTTTGCAGTTCTATATAGCAAATAAAAAGTATTACAGAGCTTTACATGAGCATCATGTACATTACACAAGAACACCTTCAGTTTTGGTAGCAAGAGGAGATTACGTGATTTGCCCAGAATCACAGGATATTGAGCTGGCGCAGAGACTTGAACCGTGTTCTCCAGCTCCAAAGTTGGCAGCTCTGACTGTTACGCCACATCCTCTGCCCTAGGGTTCTTTGTCTGGTGCATCTTGGTGCAGTTGGGAAATAACTTGTGTTTTTATATAGCACTTGGTAATACAGATTCTGCCATTTCATAGCAATGCAAAACATGTGTCATTGTTAGTAAAACCACTATAATCCATTTGCATCGACCTTGCAGAGATGAAGAGGTGAAAAAGCTATGTCAGGATTGTAATCTGTGGCATTCTTGTTCTGTCAAGACCTCTGCAGTGAGTGCATTAACCAACTGACGAGTAGAGCTTAACACTAGGCGATAACACGTGCTATTGATAACCTACCTAACCAATGAAATGTGATCAACCAAGCATCAACCAAGCACAAAGGTTAGTTCTAGGCAAAAAGATGGCAAAACATGTTGCAACTCCAGAGCCAAGCACTTCCGGCCTCAAGTCTGATAGCAAAAAACATCTAGCCTTTGGATGTAGAGTGGGCCTCTTCAAATAGAGTTTAGTTAGTAGAGGCAGCCCTTTTCCTAACCCTGTAGTGCAAAGACATTAATCCAAGGGTGCCACAGTGAGGGGAGCAGTGTATCATAGGGCAAAAAGTGAAGCAAACTCCATCACTTCCTCCTCTCAGAATTCACTGATGTCATTACTTTGACAGTTTCCTCACAACTACTACAACCTTGCAGATGCGACTTGTAGGAGGCTGGCCTGGTTTTTAGTGGGTACCTAAGGTACCTACACCTTATACCAGGTCCATTTATCCCTTATTAGTGAAATGTAGGCAATGTCTAGAAGCTAGGCTCTCTAGGGGTAGCTGTAACTGAGCAGCCAAGACTTATCTAGGAGACATGCAAAACTCATGGAATACCACTGTATGCATACAGTACTCACACGCATGAAAGAAAATAATCAGTGTTTCAAAAATTAAGGTACTAGAAATACCATAGAGACTATACTCCATTAGGAGGTAAGTAATACACAAATGATATACACAAGTATGCAGAAATAGCAATAAAAACAGTAAGAAAACAGTGCAAATATTGAAAATCACAATAGTTAGAAAGAGGCCCGGGGGAACACAACCCATATACTAAGAAAGTGGAATGCGAGTGTTGGTTTCCCACCTATGCAAGTGTAGTGTGTACAGGGGTGCTGGGATATTAGAAAACACTAAAGCTAAGTAAAATAACCCACCCCAGAGCCCAGGAAAGCAGGAGTAAATCACAGCAACTTTCCTAGAGCACACAAGAACACGAGAAAGAAGATAATGCAAGAGCCAGAAGAGACTGCAAGACACCGAGAATGGATTCCTGGACCTGAAGACCTGTGGAAGACGGGGACCAAGTCCAAGAAGCACAGAGGAGTTTAGAGAGAGCAGGAGCCCCTGCTAACCTGGATGAAGGTGCAAAAGAAGAACCACAGGTGGAGAACAACTGTCAGTACTGCACCCAAGAAGACGGATGCAGGTTCCTGGTTGGTGCAGATGAAGTCCCACACCGGATGGATGATTGCAGTCTGGTTTGCGTCGCTGTATTCCGCCAACAAGCCTGGGCACATGCAAAGCTCACGGTTAGTGGAAAATGGCACTGCCTGGGACCAGGAGGGAACTGGTGGATTCTACCCAGGAGGGGGAGTCAGAAGGCACCATCAGCAACTCAGAGAGCCCTCAGAAGACCAGGCAGCATGCTCAGGACAAAGAAAGTGCAAAAGGAGGCCCATGCAGCACTAAAACAAAGGGTCCCACAGCACCGGAGAACCACTCAGAAAGCTGTGCATCGCAGGATAGAGTGCTGGGGGCCAAGGCGCATGATGCACAAATAACTTTGTGAAAGGATGCCATGCCAAAAAGCTTTGGCAACTGCAAAACACATGGTGCACGGGGTACTGTCTTGCGTGGGGAGGCAAGCAATTACCTGCACTAAAGTTGGACAGTAGGATGTCAGGACTGTCAGAACCACTTCAGTCTACCACCGATGAGACAGGATCCACGCAGATCATCAGGAGAGGGGACCTACGCCGCCAGTCGTTGCAGAGAGGAGACTCCTTCACTTCAAGGGAGATTCCTTCATTCTTCTGGTGCAGGCTGAAGACAGGCTGTCGTTTGAGGATGCACAACCGGGAAACAATTACAATTGCTGGCAGGAGCTGAAGATAGAATGCTGCAGAAGTCGTCTTTGCTTCTTTGTTGCAGTTTGTAGAGTTCCTTGAGGGTCCAGATGCAGTTTCTTTGGTGAGAGGGTGAATTAAAGGATGCAGAGGATTCCTCCTGGAGTCTTGCGATGTGAATCTGAAGAACCTCCCAAGAGAGAGACCCTAAATAGCCCTGAAGGGGGATTGGACAGCTAAACATGTAAGCACCTACCAGGGGAGGGCCCTGACGTCACCTGCTGGCACTGTCCACTCAGATTTTTCCAAAGTTCCCTGCCAACTTGGAATCCAAGATGGCAAAACCCAGAGACCCTCTGGAGGAGCTGGGAGCACCACCCCTGGGGTGGTGATGGACATGGGAGTGGCCACGCCCCTTTCCTTCATCCAATATCACACCAGAGCAGAGACTGGGGGTCATCAAACCAGTGGATTATACAAGGAGGGCACCAAATGTGCCCTTCAAAGCATTTCCAGTGGTTTGGGGAGGCTACCCCTCCCAACACTCTAACACCTATTTCTAAAGGGAGATGGTGTAATACCCCTCTTCCAAAGGAAATTCTTTGTTCTGCCTCCCTGGGCTTGAGCTGCTCAAGCAACAGGAGGGCAGAAATCTTTCTGAGTGGTGGCAGCAGCTGGGTCTGCCTGGAAATCCTCAGAAGGCTGGAATGGCAATACTGTGGGTCCTCTAAGGAGCCTCCAGAGTGCATGGAATCATACAACCAATGCTTGCAAAAGCATTTGGGTATGATTCCAACATGTTTGATAGTAAACATGCCTATGGTCGGAGTTACCATTATGTAGCTGGCCATAGATAGCGACCTATGTATAGTACACACGTAAAATGGTGCCCCTGCACTCACGAAGACTGGAAAAATGGTCCTGGAGTTTGTGGGGGCACCTCTGCTAGTGCAGGGGTGCCCTCACACACAGGTAATCCGCACCCTGCCCTCAGGGCTGGAGGGCCTGCTATAGGGGTGATCTATAAGTGACCTGGTGCAGTGTAAATGGCAGTGAAAGGGTGCATGCACCTTTTCACGCAGGCTGTAATGGCAGTCCTGCAGAAACCTTTGCATTGGCTCCCTATGGGTGGCAAAACAATTGTTGCAGCCGATAGGGATCCCCTGGAATCCCAATGCGCAAGGGTACTAGGTACCATATAATGGGGACTTATAAGGGGGCACCAGTATCTCAATTTTGTTTGAAACACTAGTTTACCAGTATGCAATGACAAAGATTAGAGGAGAGAGAGCATAATCACTGGGGTCGTGGTTAGCAGGTTCCCAGTAAACACAGTCAAGCACACTGACATCAGGTTGAAAACGGGGGTAAGCATGGGAAAAAGAGGTTACTTTTCTACACCATTTCTGGAAGCGCTGTCTAAAACAGTGCTTGAATAGCACTGCTTGCTGTTTGAAGATTCCCCACCTTGAATACCCCCCACAGTTGCTGTCACAGGCTCAGTGCGCTTCCCCATCACCCTCTGGACTCCTGTGTATAATGACCCATGAATCATCTGTCATAGTCCAGTATTGTTTACCCTGCTCTCCTCTCTTTCAACCCCAGGCTTCATATAATCACTCCACTAAGTTCCAATGCATCATTTGATGTAAACTCTATGCATTATTTCTGATTGCCGTGGTTACCAAATACATGGAAAATCAAGGTCAAGAAAATATCTTCCTGGCTTTATCAAGTGGCATTTTTTCACTCCTGCTTCTACTGGTGTTCATCTCAGTGCTTCACTATGCCCTGTGTCTATAAGAATATACAGGTGTTTGTTTATATGGGTACACACCTCAAGGACTACATCTCAAAGTCAATCCTTGACAGTAACAGTACAGACTCCATGGGCAGGAGATGTTTTAAACAGTAGAACTGTTGTTTCAAATATTGTGGCCACCAGGAACAGCCACTGCTTCTACTTATAAAAGCCAAATGTGCCCTTGCGGCTTAAGTTTTTTTTTGTATAAGACATCGAAGAAAGACTACAAATAGACACTCTTACCAGTCCAAATTTGTCGCTGGCACATCATTGATAGGTTATTCTAATATGGCTCTCACAGGGCCAGGGTGGAAAGACCCTAGACAATTGAAATAGTGTACATCAAGTGGGTTTATTAGATAATGGCATTACACATTTTGTTCACATTACAAATATTTGAAATTTGAGGTACCGGCATTTAAGTGAAGGTAGCCTGAATATGGGCTAAGGTATCCCACAGACCTAATGTGTCCACAGCAAAGATCTTTGCGGCAGCAAGGGTGAAATGTTTGACTCCCAGAAGGGCTAGCTTGGCCTTCACCATCCAGGGTGATTCCAGCTGAGCCTTTGAATCATGTATCGCACCATCAATGCATGGAAGAGACCACCCATCACTGAACTAACACACTGAGCCCTGACTACCACTATCCCAGTTAATGAGAACTTTCAGAACCCAGCGGAAGGGGTGCCACAGCTTCAGATAACACCATGCAAAAGGCAAAAGTGTGAAAAACAAACGGTGGGAAGATAATATATGTTTTACCTTGTGTCTGTCTCTTGGTTCTTTCCTTGTCCTGGGGTCATGGTTTCATGTGTTATGCAGTGTGGTATCTCAAGATTCTGTATGTCAGCTGGAAACAGGAGAAGATACTCAGGGAATGAGGTGATAAAATGACGTTGCTGGTAGGACAATGTTGCATACATGACTGATCACCTATATTCTATACTGATTTACATGGCAATAAATGCTTCAACACGTGCATTTGCCTGCCTAATGTGGTGTGCATCTATGTCTTCTCTTCAGATCACCTATTATGAGGGCCACTGGAATTATGCAGCAAATTGCGGACCAGAGAAACATCATTGCTTCCAAAAGGCACATTTTCTAAATATGCTTCATCACAACAAAACATGTTTCTCAAAGCACCATCAGGCAGTTTAGCTACACATGCATTTTCAAACATGGTCTGCCGTGCTTCTGTAATTCTCCAAACCACAAAAAACAATTACACTTTTAAATTGTGCACGTAGGAATCTATAATTCGCCTCTCACCCCACTTCTGGTACCAAAATGTTCTGCTTTCCTTCTTATCTTGTAATCAGAGCTTACAGAACAAAGCAAGAATGCACTTCTGAGTTCAAAGAAGACCTTTATTGTTGTTAATTCTTCTAAAACCACAAGTTCGTGAGAGATGAATTAATAGATTTCAAGCACAAAAAGTATTGCAGCAATGAAAACAAAATATATCACAGTACTTTTCAGTTGCAATGTCTACAGCAGGTTATATTTATAAGATATTGAATGCAAAGCAAAACAAATACTTCACCGTGTGAGAAAATGTTTACAGCTTCATCTTTCTGGGGTCTGCAAGTTGATGACTCCGGTCAACTGCGAGAAAGAGATTATCTACCCACACGGGAGACTGGCAACTGGCGCCAAGTTCCAGCCTGAAGTCAAGTCAGATTCGAATCTAATTCTCTGCAACTCGAGTCATCCTTACCAAAGCGTGCCCCCTCCTCTCAGACCTGGGAAAACTACGCAAGCCTTTGGAGACTGGCCAGATCTCCTAGACTCCTCCTCTTCCCAAGCCTGAGCAGGAAGGAAAAACACCAAATGTATCCTCTCTTATCAGGTCTAGTCTACTGTGCGAAGAAAACAGCTTGGTTCATCTTGTGGAAAAACACAGCTTGGAAAAATACAGCTTGGGTTCTCAACTGCAATGTCTAACTCCACGTTAAAGGCAATAGGCAGCTAACCTAAATATCAAATGCAATGTCAAATGTCATGTCATAGCTAATAGGCAGCTGAGCTGAATACAAAATGCAATGTCTAATATCATGTCAAAGCCAATAGGCAGCTGAGCTAAATATAAAATGTAATGTCTAATATCATGTCAAAGCCAATAGGCAGCTGAACTGAATACAATATGTAATGTATAATATCATGTCAAAGCCAATAGGCAGCTAAGCGGGATACAGAATGTAATATCTAATAGCATGTCAAAGCCAATAGGCAGCTAGGCTGAACAAAACATATAACGTGCTACTGGTGAACATTAAGCAACTAATATGCGCAGTGGTGAAACACAAAGTCATTGGTCAAACTCCATTATTAATAGCATCACAGGTATATAGATGGCATTTTTTTGTATCTGGAAAGGGAGTAAGGAATCAGCTATGAAATATGTAACAATATTGAATGACAACTCTTTAAATTTGAAATTTAGTAGTGAAATACATCAGTTGGAGATTATATTTTTGGATATGAAAGTTAGTGTGATTAATAACAAGTTAGAGTGTGAGTTATTTAGAAAAGACACGGCTGGAAACAACCTTCTTCATGGCACTAACAATCACCCTAGGAATTTGATCCAAAGTATTCCTTATGGGAAATTACTTAGGGCAAGGAGGAATTGCAGTTTGGATACTACTTTCGATAAAGAAGCATGTGTTATGATTAAAAGATTTAGAGTAAGAGGATATTCAGAGAGTAGTATAGAAATGGCATTGAAGAAGGTTAAACAAATTAAAAGGGAAGATTTATTGGTTTCCAAACCTAAGACTGATAAGCAAGATGACACACAAATGCGATTTATTACAAAGTATCATAATAAAACAGGAGAAATAAGAAAGATGTTTAACAAATATTGTCCAGTACTGAAAACAGATGAAAATTTAACAAAGATGATTAAAAATTATCCTACATTTACCTTTCGGAGAAGTTGATCCCTAAAGGATACATTAAGTCAATGTTGGATACCAGCAGTGGAAAAGAAAAATCTCGTTCAGAGTTTTTTCATTTGTGGTAAATGTAAAGCATGTAGCATAGTGAAAATTGTAAAGAAATTAATTTTATAGGGATTGTAAAACCATTTATAATCAAGAAACATGTAACATGCCATTCGGACTATTGCATATATGCTTTGAAATGCCCCTGCAATAAATGTTACATAGGGAGCACTATACACACGGTGAAGAAAAGAGTATTAGAACACATGAGAGCCATTTAAAACGAGGATTAAATCATACCCGGTAGCCAGACATTTTAAGGAATATCATGGCAATAATGTGAATGAATTAAAATTTGTGGTATTGGATGAGATCATGTTGAATTCACGAGGAGGAAATAGAACATTGGACTTAAGGAAACTTGAATCTCGTTTAATTATTGACTGTAACACCATGGAACCGGAAGGACTAAATAAGGATGAGGAATTATCTGTAGATTTGATGTATTGAATGATATATGCCCTCATTACAACCCTGACGGTAAATCCCGCTTACCAACGTGCTGAAGGTTGCCAACATACAGTGGCTACGGCGGAAATCCGCTACAGGTTTTACGACCCACATCTCGTAATCCGACACAATTCAGACACCTATACAAGTCCACTAAACCAAAGGTCAGTGATAAACTGGCAATAGCAAAACCCACACTGTCACGCCAACAGGAATACGCCAACACTATCACGACCCATGAATCAGAACACGGGATGACATCAGGAAGAGGTGGAATGACCTACGGGGAAGGTGCGTTCAGTGGTATCCAGACACCAGGTAGCAGTACAGAGGACTGGCGTTGGACCCCCACCTCCTCCCCCACAATTAACAACATGGGAGGAGCAAGCCTTGGCAATACTGGATTCTGAGGGCCTTGCAGGAGTAGCAGGAGGACTGGACTCTGGTAAGTCATATCTCTACTACCATATCCCCCACCCCACCTGCATGCCATCACATGCCCCCCTCACCCTCACCCCATCACTCCAACACCTCACATCCCCCACCATCACAACCCACCCATCCCAATACCAAGCCTTGCATGCTACACCTCTACATGGACACCCATCACCAAAGCATGTCCAGTACAGAAACCCACACAGACCCCAAAGCACTAATCACACAAGGGCAAACACAATAATGCAAGCATAGGAGTAGAGGGTAACTCACCCATTGCACAAGATGGCACACACAGATACAATAACTATGCATGTATATCCCAACCGGACCCTTACCCAACATCACTGGACAGGAGGTGCCAGACATATCCAGTCCCCCCACAGAAGAGGCCCACAGTGATGACAGCAGCTCTGCACGTTTGGATCAACATGACCAGCCCAGCCCATCAGGGACCTCTGGACAGTCGGTTCCCCTGCCACAGTCACAAAACACCACAGAGCCTCCCCCCTCTGGAAACACCAGCTCAGCACCCACCCAGCTGGCCCATCCCTCTTTCCCCAGGACACATCAATCAGCAGTGTGTCCACCACTACAGGGACCCCAGCCAAACACACCAACCCAAGACAATCAGGGACCTGGGGTCAGTTCAGGGGACAGAGGCACTGGATAACAGGGAAACTGGGAGGACTGCTGTGTGTCAGGGGGAGGACAGGCCCAGGGAACCCACTCTGCAAGAGGCACTCTCCAGCATCATGGGAGCATACAATTATTCCCAGGAGACCATGGACAAGGTACTGGACAAGTTTCAGGAGACCCTGCGACTGCAGGAGGAACACTACCTTGGGATCAGGGAGGACTTAAAGTCCATCAACACCACCCTGGTCACCATTGCAGGGGTGCTGGCAGACCTGGCCAACACCATGAGGGTCACAGTGGCACATAAACTTGCCCCTGACACTAGCCTGAACGATGAACAGCCCTCCACTTCCGCCAGCGCTAGTGGACAGGAGGTCCCGTCACAGGACCAACAGGCCACAAGCACCCCACCCACTGCAGAACGAGAACAACCCCGCAAACAGTCCCTGAGATCCAGGAACAAGACAGAGAACATTGCCAAGACCCCCGCCAGGAAATAACACTCTCCTGATTGTTGCCCTTTTGTCCCACTTTGTCACCCTGACAACTTTGAACTGCCATTACTCCACTTACTATGCCTTCCTGTGAGACCAAGAGACTGGACTCTACCATGGACATTCCTCCACCATCACCCTAGCCCATCGCACACTCCCCTCCACTTATTTGCACAGAATTAAACACCCTTGAATCACAAATCAATCTGGAGTCAGTCTATACATTCACAAATGTGTAATTGCAACCTCTCAGAAATATAGCAATGTCAATGTTCATGTTCACATACCAATGTTGCACAGTTGTTGGGCAGCAGTAAACATAGCAGAGGGCACAAAGTGGAACCCAGATCTGGGAAATGGAAAGGCAAAGTGACATGTTATGCTCCATACACAGAGGTAGAAAGGCAGATTTATGCAATGTCTTACAGTAGTATGATATGTGAGAAGCAGTGCCATCCTCTTACCTGTGTCTCACTGGAAGTATTGCACGGTGATGTTGTTTCGGTTGTCTATATCTTCTTCTTCTGCCTCCTCTTCCTCACTGCCCACAGGCTCCACAGCTGCCACAAGACCACCATCAGGCCCATCCTCCTGCAGAAAAGGCTCCTGGTGTCGCAAAGCCAGGTTGTGCAACATACAGAATGCACCGATTATCTGGCACACCTTCTTCGGTGAGTAGTACAGGAAGCCACCAGTCAGATGGAGGCACCGGAATCTGTTCTTCAGGAGGCCTAAGGTGTGCTCTATTATCCTCCTAGTTCGCCCATGTGCCTCATTATAGATTTCCTCTTCCCTTGTCCTGGGATTCTGCACCTGGGTCAGTAGCCATGACAGGTTGGGGTAACCAGAGTCACCTGCAAATATCGAGGGACAACTGTTAGACATCCTCCAACCCTTAGGGCCCATACCCAGGCATCCATGTCAACTGTGTTGGAGCCTTGGCCTCACCGATTCGCCACACATGGTGCCTCTGGAGTTGCCCTATCACATAAGGGATGCTGCTATTCCTCAAAATGTAAGCGTCATGCACTGAGCCAGGATGGGGACAAATGCCACATGTGTCCTATCAGTGGCACCAATGATGTTGGGGATATGTCCCAGGGCATAGAAGTCACCTTTCACTGTGGGCAAATCCTTCACCTGAGGGAAAACGATGTAGCTGCACATGTGTTTCAGCAGGGCAGATAACACTCTGGACAACATGTTAGAGAACATTGGCTGTGACATCCCTGATGCCATGGCCACTGTTGTTTGAAAAGACCCACTGGCCAGGAAATGGAGTACCAACAGGACCTGCACTGGGGGGGATTCCTGTGGGATGGCGGATAGCTGACATCAGGTCTGGCTCCAACTGGGCACACAGTTCTTGGACTGTGGCACGATCAAGTCTGTATGTGATAATGATGTGTCTGTCTTCCATTGTCGACAGGTCCACCAGGGTCTGTATACCGGAGGATGACGCCATCTCATCACCTGCCCCAGCGGACTTGCCCTATGGAGGAGAAGGGATGAGCAGAGGGTCATACACTACATAGGTTTCACAAGGCTGTTTAGCACAATCGTGATGTGATCGGTGTGTGGCGCTGTCTGTCTTTATTCCTGGACAAAAGTGCTGTGACGCAGTTAGTTGCCCTGCCATGTGCCCCCCTGAAATGGCACTGCCTGACCTGTAAGGAGGGACAAGGGGAAATGAGGTAACTGCACTGGTGTTGTGCAGTGTCGCGGTAGGCGGTCGAAGACCGCAGCGCAATTCAGCATTGGTTATCAATGGGCCCTATGGATTCCAGGATCCAATGACGATATACACCGGCGGTGACGGTACGCACCGCTGTGTACGTGACTTCCATTTTCTATCTGTTCACTTACTTTTTACCTGACCTTCAACTGGAGAGGACCTACTCTGCAAGTGCTGCTGTGACCTGAGTCTGGAAGCGACAATGGCTACAGTGTCTGGGGAAATGGTCCCTACCTTCACTGCGAAGGAGTTAGAGAAACTGGTGGATGTGGTCCTCCCCCAGTACATGCTACTCTACGGTCCTCCAGACAAACAGGTGAGTAAAATGTGTGCATGGTGGATGGCACATGAATGTATGGAGTGTCGTGGATGGAAGAGACGGTGGGGCAGAGGTCAGCATGTGAGGATGGTGAGTGTATGTTTTTCTGGATCAGGGTGGGAGGTTTGTGGCCAATGAGTAAGAAGAACCAGACGGGGGAGTAACATCCATTCTTACTTCACTATTCCTCTAGGTCAACTGTTAGACCTACCAGAAGAAGGGGATTTGGCGTGCCATCGCCAAGGAAGTGAGGACCCTGGGGGTCTACCATAGACGGAGCACCCACTGCTGCAAAAGATGGGAGGACCTGCGCCGCTGGACCAAGAAGACGGCGGAGGCCCAGCTGGGGATGGCCTCCCAACATAGAAGGGGTGCCCGTCGCACCATGACCCCCCTGATGTACCGGACCCTGGCTGTGGCATATCCTGAGTTGGATGGGCTTGAGGGCATCACAGCGGCCACAAGGGGTTGAGTACAGTCTCATTCAGCAGACTCTGCGCGTTTCATGAGTTTTCTGGGTGGGGGAAGTGGGATGTGGGTTTCCCTAGGCCAGGGCAGACATGCCAAGGTTGATCCATTGTGTTGCAGGCTCAGTGCCACTCCAACCCAAAAAGTAGTAGTGACCCTCTACACCTACTCAGGCTCCTGTGGGTTCCAGCTGTGCATCAAATGGGTCTAGGCAGAGTCCCCCAAGGGCATGTGCTGTTCCCCTGACCTGTTGGTGCCTGGGCTAGTTCTTAGGGCTGCTCCCTGCGTGTTGTGTCCGCCAATGGTAGTGGTGTTGCAGGCATTGACCGTGTGTCTCTTCTGTCTCTGTCTTTCCCCCCTTTTTGTTTTGTCACCTTGTCCTTGTGTGCATTAGCATCATCTGGCGGATGAGCATTGGCAGCGGAGCAGGAGGGAGCTGCAACCCACATGGCCCTGGAGGGTGATTTTATGGAGTCTAAAGGCACCAGTGGGACGGAGGGCGAGGAGAGCTCCACGACGGGGACAGGATCAGACACCAGCGACAGCGATTCCTCCTCTGATGGGAGCTCCCTTGCGGTGGTGGACACCTCTGGGCCCACTGCATCAACAGGTACAGGTGCCACCCCCCCTACCAGCACCGCCCTCCCAGCAGCCTCTCAGAGTGTTTACCGTGCCCGCTCACCCAGGAGGATGGCCATCTCCTTCGCCCCAGGCACCTCAGGCCCTGCCCCAGTCAGTCTTGCTGCCCTCAATGAGGAGGCTATTGACCTCCTGAGACCCTCACTGTTGGGCAATCAACCATTTTGAATGCCATCCACGGTGTTGGAAGGCATTTGCAGCAAACAAATGAATACCTGGGGGGTCATTCATTCCTGCGTGGCAGCCCAACAGAGAGCATTTCAGGCTCTGGCCTCAGCACTGATGGCAGCCATTGTTCCTGTGTCCAGCCTCCCCCCTCCAACTTCCACTATCCAGACCCAATCCCCTGAACCTCAGCCTATCCCAAGCACATCATCAGACCAGCATGCACACTCTTCAACACACAAGAGTAGACATGACAAACATACGCACCACACATCCCACAGGCACTCACAAAAGCAACATCCCCATGCAGACACACCAACATCCACTGCCTCCACTGTGTTTCCCTCCTCCACGTCCTCATCCCTCCCAGTCTCGTCTCCACTCACACCTGCATGCATTCTGCATGCACTACATCCTCAGCGACAATCTCCATCACCAGCAAGCCCATCACCACACACCGCTCACGTGCAATCACCACCCCCACTACAATGCACACGTCCCCTGTGTCCTCTCCCAGCATGTCTGTGAGCCCTCCTCCCAAATTACACAAACGCAGGCACATACCCACTCAACAGCCGTCCACCTCACAACAGCCTCTGGCCCATACACCTTCACCCAAGTTCAGCAGACGTACACCTCCTACAACTACTCCCACCTCCTCTTCCTCTACTCTCAAACCCCCTCCATCTTCCCGTCCCAGTGTGTCTAAAAAACTTTTCCTGACTAACATTGACCTCTTCCCTACACCTCCCCCGTCCTTCCCCTAGGGCCAGGATGTCCAGATCTCATCCCAGCACCTCAGCCACCAAATCCTCCAGCACTGTGGTCCCTGCAAGTCCTGTAACATGGCGGGCGGCACCCATCAGGGCTGCCAGTGTACCACCTAGCGAGGCCAAGGATCAGCCATTCCACCACCTGCCAAGGTGAAGAAGGGGCACAAATGCCGTAGGGAAAAGCTGCACCAACCACCCAGCAAGGCCTCTTCCAAGCCAAAAGGGGAGAGTGCCAAGGGCCCAGCAGCGATATCCAAGGTGGGGAAGGGACACAAGGCTAAGGGGAAGATAGCACAGGGCACGGAGCCTCCGGCTGAGGGACTGGTGTCACCCCTTCTGGCAAACAGCACAGCAACCTGTATGGCAGTGGACACCGCCACCTGCACCGCCACCTGCATGTCTGCTGCCTCAGCAACAGACCCCTGCATCATCCCCAGTGGGCAGCCGTCCGAGGCTGCAGGAAATGTCCTGCTGTCTCCCGCCACTGGTGCTGACACATGCACCACCGGCAGCATCTCCACCACAGACACCGCCGAAATCACCGCCACCAACCCCCCGACGTGCACAGACAGTGCCACTACAGCCTACATGGACAACATTCCCAGTGGACAGCCGGCTGAGGCTGCAGGAGACGTGCTGGACCCTGCACAGCGTACATGAGGCACCACAACCAGCACTGTTAGTACCAGCAGTTGGCAGGCAAAGTCACAGCAGGGTGGAGTGTGTCTCTGACTCCATGGATTATCATGCTACCTGTTCCCACGCAATCTCATGGCATAAACACCCAGGGGAGGGAATGGGCCCTGCCACACAACACGTGCAGCACTCTGGGCCCAAAGCCTCCCCCAGAACCAGTGGAGAAAAGCATCCACTATCCCAGTCCTTGACAGGATGAAGCACTCTGGGCCCCATGCCCTCTCCAGAACCAGTGGAGAAAATCATCCACTACCCCGGTCCTTTGCAGGATGAAGCACTCTGGGCAACATGCCCCCTCCAGAACCAGTGGAGAAAAGCATCCACTCACCCAGTCCTTGGCTGGATGAAGCACTCTGGGCACCATGCCCCCTCCAGAACCAGTGGAGAAAAGCATCCACTCACCCAGTTCTTGGCAGGTTGAAGCACTCTGGGCACAAAGCCCCTTCCAGAACCAGTGGAACATATCACTCACTTGAGAGACTGTAGCTTTGCACTCCCCAGGACCAAGCAGTGGGCAAACAACCCACTTGAGAGACTTGAGAGACTGTGGCTTTGCACTCCCCAGGACCAAGCAGTGGGCAACCCACCCACTTGAGAGACTGTGGCTTTGCACTCCCCAGGACCAGTCAGTGGGCAGCCCACTCACTAGAGAGACTTGAGAGACTGTGGCTTTGCACTCCCCAGGACCAAGCAGTGGGCAAACCACCCACTTGAGAGACTTGAGAGACTGTGGCTTTGCACTCCCCAGGACCAATCAGTGGGCAAAACACCCACTTGAGAGACTGTGGCTTTGCACTCCCCAGGACCAAGCAGTGGGCAAACAACCCACTTGAGAGACTTGAGAGACTGTGGCTTTGCACTCCCCAGGACCAAGCAGTGGGCAACCCACCCACTTGAGAGACTGTGGCTTTGCACTCCCCAGGACCAGTCAGTGGGCAAACACCCACTTGAGAGACTTGAGAGACTGTGGCTGCGCACTCACCAGGACCAAGCAGTGGGCAACCCACCCACTTGAGAGACTTGAGAGACTGTGGCTTTGCACTCCCCAGGACCAATCAGTGGGCAAAACACCCACTTGAGAGACTGTGGCTTTGCACTCCCCAGGACAAAGCAGTGGGCAAACCACCCACTTCAGAGACTGTGGCTTTGCACTCCCCAGGACCAATCAGTGGGTATGGAGCCCCCTCATGGAGCAGTGCTGTCGTCCCTTCATCCAGCTGAGGTGCCTCCCCTCCCCCCTGAGGTGCCTGTTTAATTTTTTAGCTGATGCCCCAGTGGTGTTCTCTCCGTTTAGAGTCAGGTATCATGTGTGGGCTTCGCCCATGCATTTTGGGACCACTGGTCCACGGACAATGATTGGAACACTATAGTTGCTGTACATATTTGTTTATAATGATCTGTTACAGAGCTGTTTCCATATCTGATTTTTCGATGATTACACTTGTTACAATCATTTAATTTGGTCCTTGCGTTATTCCAGGGGGTGACGGGGTGTAAATGTAATGTTGATGCATGTATCTGTGTGTATGTTGTTGTGGGTGAGGGTGGGGGTGGAGGTGTTGCGTGTTGCGTGTGTGTGTCACTCTCTTTTTCCTCCCTCCTCCCCTGTGTGCTAGGTGCAGTACTCACCGTGGTCGTCACCGCCGTCTTTGCTGCTCCTGGTAGAAGAGGAGGTAAACCAACATTGGTAGCACCTGAAGTTCGGGCTCCATGGCATCCTGGTTCCTCTTTGTGTGTCGAGAGGTGAGTGATTTCTGTTCCAAAGACTGTTTCCGTCGTGCTTTTGATGGCATTGGTACCACCCCGGAAAAGGTGGCGGATTGGTGCCTTGTAATACAGTGGGCGCTACATTGTCTTCCGCCTGTTTGTTGGCGGTTACTGCTGCGGTGTTTGTTTCTACCGCCGTGGTGGTCGGAGTGTTAAAGTGGCTGTCTATGTTGGCGGTTTCTGCCATGGTTGTGATTCTATTTTTTTTTACCGCCAGCCTGTTAACACCGACTGCCAGGGTTGTAATGAGGACCATTGTGTATTCATATTGTCTGGTAATTATGCACAATGTAGTAAAAATTGGGTAAGTATTTTGAATTTTAAATGAGGTGTCTTTCACAATTTGGTTTTAATAATAGGTGTTTATTTTTTTTTATAGAAAAAAAGAAGAAAAATATAAGCGGCCTTTGGAAATGCAGAGGAGCTACTATATCACTTAGAAAACTTTGCTGGTGAATATTGAATTTCATATATTTTTGTACGAATTGTAAACTGTGTTAAACTGTGCAATTCTTGTGTAAAGTTCTCAATACTAATACCTGTGTCCTGTTCCTCTACACCTCCAGTAACCAATTTCTCCTTTCCTTCCGAACCCCTCTTCAGGACCAAAGAAACTGAACTGAACTTCACAAACTTTTTCTACCTCTGCTAGTGTAGAATGCAATAGAGCTCTTTTCATCTCTCCTAAACATAACACTGGAGTTTTCATAAAATTGCCTAACTAAATTTCTCATCTTAGTGTGATAAACAGCTAACGTTATGAAGAAACTCAAGGTGTTTGTGCACACTTTTTTCGATAAACACACCAGTGAACGCCCCTGTAAATTAGTATACTTCTTCATTCTGCTTGGATCTAATCTTTGCAAGGTTGCAATTTTGTGCTTAAACACTTCTATCTGGAAATTGACATAGAAAATGTCTTAATTTGTCATTGGATTCCTGCTGAACACTATAAATACTAATACAGTTCCATATATATACAGCAGCCTGTCTATGTTTTCCTTGTACCTCTTCATCTATCTCTTCCTCTACATTTCTAAGAACCATCTTCTCTTTTGCAACAGGAGTACCATCTTTTACCTAATAGAATCGACCAGTTGTTTCAACTGCATACACTAATGTGTTCTCTTGGAAGTAGCTTTCTTAATCAAAGAAAGACTCAGTACTAGACGTGTGCTTCCATTTTCCACTGAAAGTTTTATGAAAATTACTTCTATTCACAAGCCTTTTTTGGCTTCTTCTCCTCATACACAACATTGTTTTTCTCATGTCTGTTCAGTATCAAAATAAAGAGTTTTGTCTTTAGTGCAAATGCCTTATCTACTACGTTCTCAATATGTTGTTTTTGTTTCACTACTTCTCCCCTTCTTTTGTATTGCCTCATATTCATTCCAAATTCTAAATTGCCTTACTATGAAAAATTCCTGCTGTCTGCTTTTTCATAAGACATTACTTTTTATGTCATTTACTTTATCTCCTTTCTCAACTGATTTCAAACCTTTCTTTTAATTTCCATGGTTGTGCTCACTCCACATTTTTCCACATACTGTTTTAAGAAATCCCTTAGCTTTCTTACCAGCAGAGCTTTTCTCTTTAACCACATTCTTCCTTTGCTGAACTATACTCCACTACCATTATGTGCTCTCCTTTTTTATATCTTTATTCATTCTTTTGTACATACTAGACACTTTCATCCAACTTATGCACTCACAAGTTTTGTCAAATACATTTATATAAACTACAGTCTAATTCACATACCTGTGAAATATCTTTGTTGGTCTGTATTTTTGTCTCTCAGTATCAGTTAGAATTTCTTCTCAATGAAAATGTGAAAAATCAAGCACAAGAATGGTACACCACACTCATACAAAATAACTATTAATGGCAACCTTTTCAACTTTGCTTTCAAGGATACTCACTCAGAAAACAAATCATAAACTTCCTTTCATATTTGCCCTATATCACACTACTTCTGAATGGTTAATTTTGTTAACCCTTTCTAACACTCCTCTAAAGAAGCCCAATTTGTTAGGGGGTTTTGAGTGGATTAATGGATCCATTGCAGCTCTCAGCGCAGTCCCTCATGTACAATTGTGGCAGATATGCAAATCCACATGGGAGCTCAAAAATGATTTCTGTTTTAATTTGATGCTAATCATTACAATTTATACTCCATTTGCTGTAAATAACTAATTTTGCACTTAAAGACTCCATGATTACCTTTGCATGTATTAGGTCTCGTCCTTCACAATCACAGTCTAATTTTCATTGTTCCCTTCCCCCATGCTCCTGTAGCTCTGTTACCATGGTGACCAAGTTTGAAGGCTTGCCCATTAGCAGTAGGTCACAAGATCACAACACCTTCTGAGAGCAGCATACTAACTTCTAAACCAAATGTAGCAGGTGTGGTTGAGTGTTTAGAAATATAAAAATATCCCAAACACCATTACTTTTTTTGCTCTTTATCAAAAGCCAATCACACATCTACTTATTTTTATCTCAATATCACTTCCTACCTTTAGACACTAGCATGTGTACAACATCCAATCAAAAATGATCATTTAGATTTTAGGTACTATCCTCCATTTGAACTGCCTTTCATTCCAAATCTGTATCTTTCAGCTGCAGAATTCTCCTGTGTGGTTCTCCGGCTTCCTTCCAAAATGCTCAGAGTGTGGATTGTGGGTCATAGCATTTTGCTTTGTGCCTGATAGAGTGGTGTAAAGAGTGGTATTGACAGTGACCTGGATTTACCTAATGTGAATATCACTTGGGTTGGCCAGAGAGAGTTAATGGGGCATCAATTGCCACCTTTGGTTGACAGCCTCATGGACTACCAACATCCAGACCTCATGCTTGTGCACTGCGGTGGCAATGACCTTGGCAAAGTTACTGGGGTAGGATTGGATATCCTAATGAAAGATACGTTTGGTGAATTAATGGCACTTTTCCCACACACTGTGTTGGTATTTTCTAACATTTGCCAAAGGCAGAAGTGGAAGTGGTCAAGTGAATTCTGTCCACAGATAAAAAATCCAGGAAACATGTTAATAGGACTGTTTCAGCATTCCTCCATGACCACAACATGGGCTCCATCTACCACAGCAAATTATGCTTTAATATAGATGGTACATGTAGAAATGATGGAGCTCATTTGACAGTGAAAGGCACTAGGGTGTTCCTCCATAACTTGAAAGGCTGCATCTTGTTGTATGTGTAGTTGTCAACTACACATCCTAAACACAAAGGCACTTTTTGGGAGCCAATTGTTTCAGTAAAGACAGATTTTTTTCTCAAATCCATAAAAAAAAAAAATCGGATCTGTAGATCTGTTGCAAATTCACAAACCAAAAATACTCATACAACACACACCAGCAACAGTACAATAAGTCTGGTAGGATAACCCAGTGGTTTCATCACTGTACAGTGGGTGTGTTACTCAATGTGTTTGTCTGTAAATAGGCGGGAGACTGTCTGAGTTCTGTACATGTGTCTTAGAGTGTTTCTGTGATTCTGTGGGTGGTTGTGTGGTTGTCTGCATGGGTCTGTAAGTGGGTCTCACAGTGTCTGTGTGGGCCTGTGAGTGGGTGTCCAGGACTCTCTGTGGGTGTGAGCGTGGGTGTGTGACTGTGTGTGTGGGTCTGTGAGTGGGTGTGTATGTATTTGTGTGGGTTTGTTATTGGGTCTGAGAGTGTCTTTGTCATCTGTGAGTGGGTGTGTGAGTGTGGATCTGTGAGGTGGTCTGGGAGTGTATCTGTGGGTCTATAAGAGGGTCTTCAATAGTCTATCTAGATCTGAGAGTGGGTGTATGAGTGTCTGATTGGGTCTGTGAGGGGGTGTATGAGAGTTTGTGTGGGTCTGTCAGTAGGTCAGGGAATATCTGTATGTGTCTGTGAGTAGGTGTCTGAGTGTCTTTGTGAGTCTGTGAGTGAGTCTCAAAGTGTCTGAGTGTCTATCTGGATCTGTGAGTCAGTGTTTGGAGTGTCTGTGTGTTTGAGAGTGGGTGTGTGACTGTCTGTATGAGTCTGTAACTGGATCTGAGAATGTCTCTCTGGTTCTATGAGTGAGTGTGTGAGTGTCTGTGTGGATCTGAAAGTGGGTGTCTGAGTGTCTGTGTGGGTCTGTGAGTGAGTGTGACAGTGTCTGTGTGGGTATGTGAGTTTGTGTTTCAGTGTCTGAGTGGGTCTCTGGGTGGGTGTGAGTGTCTGTGTGGGTCTGAGAGTGGGTGTCTGAGTGTCTGTGTGGATCTGTAAGTGGGTGTGAGAGGATGTCTGTGAGTGGGTCAGAGAATGTCTGTGTGGATCTGTTAGTGGCTATGTGAGTGTCAGTGTGGGACTCTCAGTGGGTTTCTTAGGGGGTGATTCTAATTCTGGCGGGCGGCGGAGGCCGCCCGCCAGAATTCCGCCCCCATAATACCGCTCCGCGGTCAGAAGACCGCGGAGGGTATTATGAGTTTTTCCCTGGGCTGGCGGGCGGTCTCCAAAAGACCGCCCGCCAGCCCAGGGAAAAACTCCCTTCCCACGAGGATGCCGGCTCGTAATCGAGCCGGCGGAGTGGGAAGGTGCGACGGGTGCAGTAGCACCCGTCGCGTATTTCAGTGTCTGCAAGGCAGACACTGAAATACCTTGCGGGGCCCTCTTACGGGGGCCCCTGCTGTGCCCATGCCATTGGCATGGGCACGGCAGGGGCCCCCAGGGGCCCCGCGACCCCCCCTACCGCCATCCTGTTCATGGCGGCTTTCCCGCCATGAACAGGATGGCGGTAGGGGGGGTCAGAATCCCCCATGGCGGCGCAGCAAGCTGCGCCGCCATGGGGGATTCTGAGGGCAGCGGTAAACCGGCGGGAGACCGCCGGTTTACCCTTTCTGACCGCGGCCAAAGCGCCGCGGTCAGAATGCCCTGCGGGGCACCGCCGGCCTGTCGGCGGTGCTCCCGCCGACCCTCGCCCCGGCGGTCGAAGACCGCCGGGGTTAGAATCAGCCCCTTAGTGTCTATGTGGCTCTGTGAGTAGATCTGAGAGTGTCTGTGTAGGTCTCTGAGTGGGTGTCTGAGCGTCTATTTGGGTCTGTAAATGGGTGTGAAAGTGTGACTGTGGGTTTCTGAGTGGTTCTTAGAGTATATGTGAGTGGGTGTGTCAGTTTCTGCATAGGTCTGTATTGAGTCTAAGAGTCTCTGTGTGAGTGGGTGTCTGAGTGTCTGTATGGGTCTGTGAGTGGATGAGTGAGTGAGTGCCTGTGTGGATCCAAGAAGGGGTGTGTGGACATCTGTGTGGGATTGTGAATGAGTCTTATTGTGTTGGTGGGGGTCTGCAAGCGGGTCTGAGAGTTTCTGTGTAGGTCTCTGAGTGGGTGTGTGAATGTCTATGTGGGTGTATAAGTGGGTGTGTAAGTATATATGTGGTTTTTTGAGTGAATATGTCTTTGTGTTTCTGTAAGTGGGTGTTCAGGTGTCTTGTGGGTCTGAGAGTGTCTGTTTGTTTGTGAATGGATCTCAGAGTGTCTGAGTGGGTCTGTGAGTAGGTGTGTGAGTGTGGGTGTGAGTCTGTGTCTGTGACCCCAGATATACAAATTTGTTTGTTCATTAGGATCTCTAAAACTATTGAACAAATTTACATCAAATCACAAAATGGATACTTTCTGGACCAACAGCTACCTTTCGGCCAAATTTGGTGTAATTCTGTCCAGCAGTTCGGGCTGTAGTCATGTCTAAAAATCCCTAGGGAGATTGCAGATGTAAAAAGAGTTTTGGGGCCCCACTTTTCTCGTTCCCTGCTGGATGAGGCATTTTTGTTTTTTTAGTGAATTTCCAAGCTTTCTTAAATTCTATTTCATAACTATAACGTCCATATAACCTTTCTTTTTTTCTGTGAATTTCTAGAGGTTTTTTTGAGCTAAGTAAGATGCCCATCACAAAGCATGATGTTGGGGTGGATGCAGGGCCTGGCCTGGCATTGTGCTGCCCCCATCTAAGCATGCTGCTTCTGCCCCCTTCCCTTCTTGCCATCCATCATCAAAGTCCATGCCCCTGCTCCCTTACGACAGCCCTGGGTGGCCTTTTTTTCTGGCACAGCCCTTCCTGTCTGCCCTGACCAGTTAGCTTGCTACCCCACCAACCACCTCCCTACCGTATATTTTCCAAGTCTGTGCACCATCACCCTTCCTCCTACCATCAATGATCTGATGTGCTGCCGCTGCCCTCCATCTAGCTTGATGTCCCTGCCCACTCCCCCTTCCCGCCTTTTCCTTATTCTGTGCCCCATCATTGCCCTCCTGCTTAGCATCTGTGCTTCGCTTGCTGCCCCTACCCTCCCATGTCTGTGTGCATGCCCCTCCTCCCTTTTGCCCCCCATGTTCGATGGAACTGCCGCTGCCCCTTCTATCTACTCTCAGTGTTCTGATGAGCTGCCCCTGCCCCTACCAAACTGCCTAGCATGGTTAGATGGATGCCACCTGTCCCTGCCACCTTCGGCCTGCATTTCTGAGTTCCAACTTCCTATCTCTTCATTCCTGACCTCCAATGTCCATTTTGCTGCCACTCCCTTCTGCCCTCCATGCTCTGTTGTGCTGCAGCTGCTCCACCTGCCTGCCCTGCATGGTCTGTTATGAAGTCTCTTCCCATGCCCCGTCTTGTCTGTGTCCAGCCCCTACCTCTCACTTTTGTCCTCCATACTATTTTGTGCATTACCCTGCCACATCTCTCTTGCCTGCCTTGGCCGTTGTGCTGCCACTAACCCTCCCCCTTGCAATGCATGGTCTTCCGTACTGCCACCGCCATTCCCACTGGCCCTGTGTAGTCAGCTTGTTGCCCCTGACCCGCTGCCACCTACCCTCCGTTGTCTGTGTGTATGCCATTATAGTCTCACTGTTGCCTTTCATGGTATGTTGTGCTTCCAGTGCCTATCCTGCTTGCCTTCCATGGTCAGTGTGCTGCTGCTGCCCTGGCCTTCTCTTTTCCATGTGCAGGCCCCTATCCATTCCCTCCTGCCTTGTTTGGTCTGTTGTTGTGCCCCTGCCCCCTCCCTCCTGCCCTTCGTGGTCTGTTATACTGCAGCTAAGCCCCCTGTAAGTCAATTATGGTAAGCTTGTTGCCCTTTCCTCTTTCACCTCAGTTCTTTGTTGTCCATGTGCATAGCCATGTCCCCTTCCTAATGCTTTCTTTGGTCCGTTGTGCTGCACTGCCAACCCATTTGTCCTATGTGGTGTATTATGCTGTGGTAACTCCTGATGTGTGCCCTGTAAGGTAAGTTTGGTGCCCCTGCCCATCTCCCTCCTGCCCTCTGTTATCCAACTCCATGTCCCTACCCCATTCCTCCTGCCCTCAGAGATCCAATGTACCATAATTGACAACATTTTGAACCTGGTAGGAGGGAGATTTTGGAGAAAAAAAAAACCTGGGGAATTGATTTTCCCCATTGACTTACACTGAAAACCAGGAGATTTTAGGCTGTAGACAGAAAAAATAAAGCCTTTTTTTGCTTAAAAAAATGAGTAGTATCCTGCCTGAAACATGTCTGTTGGCATGTATGGTTGTAGTGCCACTGCCTCTTCCTTCTGACCTCAATGGTCTGTTATATTGCCGCTCTTGCCTGCCCTGTATGGTTGGTTTGTTGCCCCTGCCCCCCTTCCCCCTGCTCTCCATGGTCCTTTGGGCTGCCACTGCCCCTCCTACATGCCCAGCACGCTCTGCTTGTTGCCTCCGCACCCAGCTCCCTCCTTCAATTATCCAAGTCTGTGCTTCTGATGTCTGCCCCTCCCCACAGTATTCTAATGAACAACTAGATTGATAACATTCTATATTTATTACAAAACTGTGGCATGAATGACAATGTCTTGACGTAATCAAAACTGTAATACCGAAAGCATTTCCTTTAGAAGTTATAAAATTGTGAGGGCCTTTTTCCCATAGAAGTTATGGTTAGCGCTCTAAAAAACTGAAATGAGCACATATGTTCTGAGTACTCGAATAGCGACAAAGAACTTTTGAATTATGTGTTATCTTTATGTTTTTTATCCAGTTTGTCGGAAGCTGGCTCCGTTTATACTATATCAAAGTGAGATACAGCGTGCACAGAGTCCAGGGGTTCCCAGAGGCTTAACAGAGGCTAAAGTAGATAATACTAATGCTGTCTTTTGTGGCAGCGTGGTCGAGCAGTTAGGCTTATCAGAGGGTAGTGGAAAGCATTTGTTGTACACACACAGACAATAGAAGAAGCACACACTCAATCACTTAACTCCAGGCCAATTTCTTTTTATATAGCAAAAATATATTTTCTTAATTTATTTTTAGAACCAATAGATTTAAGTTGCAGGTAAGGACTTCAATGGATTTGTATTTCACGCATGTATCAACAGTACTTTGTTTCAAATAGATAAGTTATACAGTTTTGAAATATTAGAAAGAATCTGTTGTAAAACTTGATACTGCAATTTCCAGAAACAGTTCCCGGGTTGAAAAAAGTTAGATGGATTTGCAGATGAGTACAACACTTACAGTTCCAGTCTCCGGAGGTTAGGAAGTCCACAGGTCGGGGTTCAAGTTAACCCCAAACACCCACCACCAGCAACATGTGGCCAGCCAGGTGCAGAGGTCAAAGTGTAGGCAAAATTAACGTGGGCTCCTATGGAGACTGCGGGGACTGTTTCAGATCTGCAGGCAGGTAAGTACCTGCCACTTCAGATGGCAAACCTAGGGTGTTTAGAGGAGCACTGGGGAGGGCGCAAGTAGGCACCAAACATACACCCTCAGCAGCACTCGGGAGGCCGGGTGCAGGGTGCAAACAAGATGTCCGGTCTCCATTGATTCTCCATGAGGGGACCCCGGGGGTCACTCAGATGCTGCAGGCGAGGTCCAGGAGGTCGTCTCGGGCAAACCACAGGCTGGACAGGGAGGAGGGCCACCTGCTGAACATTGCTCCACCAGAGGTTTGGTGCTCCAAGGCCTGGGGGCTATGGGTGCAGTATGTCTTTAGTGTCAGACAGCTTTGCCCGGAGCCTCACGGTCAGGGGGGTCCTCGGGACTCACTCTGCAGGCATTGTCATCGTGGGGTGGAGAGGTCAACCTAGGGTGGGCACTTGCTCAGAACTGCCTTGAGAACCTCTCTAGCTAGTTTAGCCACCTGGACACGGGCTGTGAGCACCGGATGCAGAGTGGTTAAGACTCATTCATTCAGAGTGTGGTTGGAGTCCTTAGTTGTTGGTTTCTTCATGGACAGGGCCGCTGTCCACTGGAGTTCTTGGTCCTTTTTGGTGCAGGGCAGTCTTCTGAAGCTTGGCAGAGATCGCTGGTCCCACTGGATGCATCGCTGTTCTTTTGCAGGTTCTTTGAAGCAGGAGACAGACCAGTAGGGCTGGAGCCAAATCAGTTGTCGTCTTCCTTCTTCTCTGCTGGGGGTTTTAGCTATGCAGTCCTTCTTCTTGTCAGGCCACCAGGAATCTGGTGAGCTGGGTTCAGGGAGGCTCTTAAATCCTGATTTTAGGGGCATTACAGGGGTCAGAGAGCAGTGGCCAATGGCTACTGTCACTGAGGGTGGCCACACACTCCCTGTGCCCACTCCCTTTGTGCCCACTCCCTTTGGTTCCAAACGTTTAGAGTTCTCACCTCTCATTTACATTAGCCATCTGAGATGTCTGTGGTCAGTTTGAACAATAAAGTGAGTACCAAACAAGTATGGTCTAAGCTTTTTCAGGGACCAAACTACAGCAAAGGCCTTGCTCTCAAATGGCACGCTGCTCCCTGGGGAGTAACCTCATGCTATTGAAAGCAACAGGCTGGTCAAGGCCACCATGACTGGCTTGCGACAGGACTGCTCCTGTCCCATTTTCAGAGGCATCTGTCTGCACAATGAACTACCTAGAATAATCTGAAGCTTTAAGAACTGATGCTGAGCACATTGCTTCTTTCAGGGTGTCAAAGGCCTTTTGACAGTCAAGAGTCCATTTTACCTTTTTTGGCATATTCTTTGAGGTCATTTCAGTGAGGGGAGTCACAATGGGTCCATACCCCTTCACAATCCTCCTGTAATAACCAGTCAATCCAAGAAATGCCCTTACTTGAGTCTGGTTTTTTGGAACTTTCCAGTCCAGAATGGTCTGGAACTTGGCCTGTAAAGGTTGCACTTGGCCTCCACCTACAAGGTGGCCCAAGTATTCAACTGTGCCCTGCAACATTAAGCACTTGGATGCCTTAATAGAGAGGCCTTCTGCTTGAAATGCCTGCACAACGTTCCACAGGTACATCAGGTGAACATGCCAGCAGGAGCTAAAGACAGCTGTATCATCTAGATATGCTTCACTAAATGACTCCAATAAAGCAAGGACTTGATTCACCGTTTAGAAGGTGGTAGGGGGCATTCTTTAAGCCAAAGGACATAGCCGTAAACTGATAATGCCCATTATGTGTACAGAATGCTGTCTTTTTTTTGCTCCTGGTGCCATCCTAATTTGCCAGTACCCTGCAGTTAAGTCAAAGGTACTTAGAAATGTGACTGCATCTAATTTGTCAATTACTCATCTGCTCTGGGTAAAGGGTGTGTATCTAACTTGGTGATAGATTTGAGCCCTCTATAGTCCACACAGACACTCATTTCTCTCTTGCCATCTTTGGTATGAGGTTTGGGGAACTAAGACCACTGGGCTAGCCCAGGGACTGTCAGAGTGCTCTATTACCCCTAACTCCAGCATCTTGTGGACTCACACTTTGATGCTCTCTTTGACTTGGTCAGACTGTGTATACATTTTGTTCTTGACAGGTAAACTGTCTCCTGTGTCCACATCATGTGTACAAAGGTGTGTCTGACCAGAGCTCAAAGAGAAGAACTCTGTATACTGCTGAAGGCCTGCAGTCAGCTTTATGTTGGGCAGAGAGGATGTCTGAATAGACAACTCCATCCACTGACCCATCCTTAGGGTCAGTTGAGAGGAGGGCAGGGAGACATTCACTCTCTGCTTCCTGATCCTCATCAGTAACCATCAGCATAGTTATGTCTGCCCTATCATTGTAGAGTTTCAGGTGGTTAACATGGATCACTCTCTTGGGTGGCCTGCTAGTGACAGGTCCACTAAATAGGTGACCTGACTCTTTTTCTCTAGTATTGGGTAAGGGACACTCCATCTGTCCTGAAGTGTGCTGGGAGCCACAGGCCCTGGCTGAAATTCTACCAGTGCAGCCTTTTGATCATACCACAACTTCTGGAGTTCTGGAGCCTCGAGGTTTTTGGATGCCTGATCCATGTACTCAGCCATCCTAGAGAGAAGGACAAGCACATAGTCCACATCATCTTGTTTAGGATCATGGAGAGGTCTCTCCCAGCGTTCTCTAACAAGTGCCAGTGGTGCCCTTAAAGGATGGGCAAACAAAAGCTCAAGGGCGGGGGGAACCCTACTCCCTTCTGTGGCACCTCTCTGTAGGTGAAAAGCAGGCATGGTAGGAGGACATCCCATCTCCTTTTGAGTTTTTCAGGGAGCCCCATAATCATGCCCTTCAATGTCTTGTTGAACCACTCAACGAGACCATTGCTTTGTGGATGGTATGGTGAATTTGTAAGTCACCCCACACTCATTCCACATGTGTTTCAGATAAGCTGACATGAAGTTTGTACCTCTGTCAGAAACCACCTCCTTAGGAAAACCTACTCTAGTAAAAATATCAATCAGGCCCTTGGCTACTGCAGGAACAGCAGTAGACCTAAGGGGAATTGATTCAGGGTATCTGGTAGCATGATCTACTACTACCAGTATGTACTTGTTCCCTGAGGCCATGGGTAGTTCAAGTGGACCCACAATGTCCACACCAACCCTCTCAAAGGGAACCCCTACCTCAGGAAGTGGAATGAGGGGGGCCTTTGGGTGGCCACCTGTCTTGCCACTAGCTTGACAGGTGACACAGAAGCTACAAAACTCCTCCACTTTCTGGGGCAAATTGGGCCAATAAAAGTAGTTGACAAGTCTGTTCCATTTATTGGTTTGTACCAAATGCCCACATAAGGGAACTCCTGAGACACTACCACTCTCCTGGTGGGGCCAGGTTTGGGGTCTCTGGCCTCAGTGTTAAGGAGTCCGTCTTCCCAATAGACCCTGTGGGAGCTACTGACATCGCCCTTCTCCTGTGCAGCAGCTTTCTGCCCCAAGCCTTCAAAAATGTGACTAGTCTTTTGTCCCTGGCACAGCTGTTCCCTTGAGGGTCCCCTGGGCCCAAGAGCTCTACCCGATAAGACTCCAGCTCCATGGAGTCAGTTCCCTCTGGGGATAAGATATCTTCCTAAAAATGGAGGTCTTGCTTCTTGTGCTGTTCAGAGGCTGGTCCCCCAGCTCTCTTACCTTTTCCAATGGAAGGTTGGGCCATTATGCCAGGCTCCTTCACTTTTTTCACCCTATGCTCTGCTTTGTGCTCTAGTTTTCACACACACCAGTTAAGGGATTCCCAACATGGGTGCATGGGTTTTGAGCTCTAACTCAGCATAAGCTGAGGACTCCAGATCATTCCCTAGCAAACATTCCACTGGGATTGCAGAAGAGACCACTACCTGTTTCAGGCCAGTAATCACTCCCCATTCTAAAGTCACCATGGTCATAGGATGGACTTTAGTCACATTGTTAGCATTGGTAACTGGATATATTTGTCCAGCCAAACACTGTCCTGGGGAAACCAGTTTCTCTGTCACCATGGTGACACTGGCACCTGTATCCCTCAGGGCTTCTACTTTTGTCCCATTGATTAAGAGCGGCTGCCTGTATTTTTACATGTTAGGGGGCCAGGCATCTAGTGTGGCTATATCCAGCCCACCCTCAGAGACTAGAGTAGCTTCAATGTGAACCTAGATTTGCTCTTTGAACACTGGTGATCTCACGTTGAGACTGGTTATTCCAGTAATAATTGGAGTAGTACTACTGGGAGTTCTCTTGGTACAGGCCATGTTTCAAGTTTGGTGTTCATGCTATCTACAGGTGTGACACCAGGCCTTCTTGGGATCAAAGATTTTACCCTTATTCCCATTTGTGGACTGTGAAGATGCTCGGGCCCACCATCCTAAGCAGGTTTTTGGGGCCCTTGTGAAGCCTCTTTGTTTTTGTCCTTAGGTGTCTCACCAACCTTCCCCTGGGGAGGATTTGTGACCCCTTTCTTTTGGTCACCCCGTGTGGAAGTCTTGGTGACTCTAGTCTTGACCCAATGGACGGACTTCTTTCCCAATTCTTGGGGAGAAATTGGACTTAGGTCTACCAGATGTTGATTCAACTTGTCATTGAAGCAGTTACTTAACAAGTGTTCTTTCATAAACAAATTATAAAGCCCATCATAGTCATGCACTCCACTGCCAGTTATCTAACCATCTGGTGTTTTCACTGAGTAGCCTACACAATCAACCCAGGACTGGCTCGAGGTTTTGCGAGCCCCCCTGAACCTAATTCTATACTCCTCAGTGGTGAATCCAAAGCCCTCAATCAGGGTAGCCTTCATGTGCTCATATGATTCAGTATATTTACCAGTGAGTGTGAAGAGTCTATCCCTATGCTTACCAGTGAGCAGTTCCCAAAGGAGTGCTCCCCTGTGAGATCTGTTTAACTTTCTGGTTGCAAAAGTCCTCTCAAAGGCTGTGAACCACTCAGTGATATGATCACCCTCTTCATATTTTGAGACAATCCCTTTGGGGATTTTTAGGATATCAGTATTCTCGCTGACCTTATTTATTTTTCTGCCACCATAAATAGGTGCTAAGCCCATTTCTGCTCTCTCCCTTTCTATAGCTAGGAGTTGTTGTTACAAAGCTAATCTTTTGGCCATTCTTGCTAAAAGGATGTCCTCTTTATTGAGGCTGCCCTCAATGTTCCCAGAGGAGCTGGACTCCCCTGTGGAAGATCCAGACCCTGTGAGTACTATTCTTGGAGATAAGTAGTCCAGTAAATGCAAAGTTGTAGATTCCACCGCTGATCCACCAATGTAGGAAGCTAGCTCTGTATATACTATATCAAAGTGTGATATATTGTGCAGAGTCCAGTGGTTCCCCAGAGGCATAACAGAGGCTAATGTAGATAATACTAATGTTCTCTTGTGTGGTAGTATGGTCGAGCAGTTAGGCTTATCAGAGGGTAGTACAAAGCATTTGTTGTACATACACAGGAAATAGAAGACGCACACTCAATGACTTAACTCCAGACCAATGTTTTTTTATTTAGCAGAAATATATTTTCTTAATTTATTTTTAGAACCATAACATTTAAGTTGCAGGTAAGTACTTCAATAGATTTGTATTTCACACATGTAGCAACAGTACTTTGTTTGAGATCGATAAGTTATACAGTTTTTGAAATATTGGCAATAATCTGTTTGAAAACTTGGCAGTGAATTTTTAGAAACAGCTCCTGGGGGAAAGAAAAGTTAGATCGATTTGCAAGTAAGTACAATACTTACAGTTCCAGTCTCCAGGGATTAGGAAGTCCAGAGGTTGGGGTTCAAGTTAACCCTAAACACTCACCACCAAGAACACGGGGCCGGCAGGGTGCATAGGTCAAGATGCAGGCAAAATTAACATGGGCTCTTATGGAGACTGTGGGCATTCGGTTTCAGATCTGCAGGCAGGTAAGCACCCGCGACTTCGGAGGACAGACCTGTGGGTGTTTAGAGGAGCACTGGGGGGCCACAAGAAGGCATTAAACATACACCCTCAGTGGCACTGGGGTAGCCGGGTGCAGGGTGCAAACAAAATATCAGGTCTCTAATGATTCTCTATGAGGGGACCCCGGGGTAACTCAGAGGCTGCAGGCGAGGTCCAAGAGATCGTTTCGAGCAAACCACAGGCTGGACGGGGAGGAGGGCCACCTGCTGAACGTTGCTGCACCTGAGGTCGGGTTCTCCAAGGTCTGTGGGCTGCAGATTTGCCTTTTTTGGCTTCTTCTCCTCATACACAACATTGTTTTTCTCATTTCTGTTCAGTATCAAAATAAAGAGTTTTGTCTTTAGTGCAAATGCCTTATCTACTACGTTCTCAATATGTTGTTTTTGTTTCACTACTTCTCCCCTTCTTTTGTATTGCCTCATATTCATTCCAAATTCTAAATTGCCTTACTATGAAAAATTCCTGCTGTCTGCTTTTTCATAAGACATTACTTTTTATGTCATTTACTTTATCTCCTTTCTCAACTGATTTCAAACCTTTCTTTTAATTTCCATGGTTGTGCTCACTCCACATTTTTCCACATACTGTTTTAAGAAATCCCTTAGCTTTCTTACCAGCAGATCTTTTCTCTTTAACCACATTCTTCCTTTGCTGAACTATACTCCACTACCATTATGTGCTCTCCTTTTTTATATCTTTATTCATTCTTTTGTACATACTAGACACTTTCATCCAACTTATGCACTCACAAGTTTTGTCAAATACATTTATATAAACTACAGTCTAATTCGCATACCTGTGAAATATCTTTGTTGGTCTGTATTTTTGTCTCTCAGTATCAGTTAGAATTTCTTCTCAATGAAAATGTGAAAAATCAAGCACAAGAATGGTACACCACACTCATACAAAATAACTATTAATGGCAACCTTTTCAACTTTGCTTTCAAGGATACTCACTCAGAAAACAAATCATAAACTTCCTTTCATATTTGCCCTATATCACACTACTTCTGAATGGTTAATTTTGTTAACCCTTTCTAACACTCCTCTAAAGAAGCCCAATTTGTTAGGGGGTTTTGAGTGGATTAATGGATCCATTGCAGCTCTCAGCGCAGTCCCTCATGTACAATTGTGGCAGATATGCAAATCCACATGGGAGCTCAAAAACGATTTCTGTTTTAATTTGATGCTAATCATTACAATTTATACTCCATTTGCTGTAAATAACTAATTTTGCACTTAAAGACTCCATGATTACCTTTGCATGTATTAGGTCTCGTCCTTCACAATCACAGTCTAATTTTCATTGTTCCCTTC
The DNA here is from genome assembly GCF_031143425.1 of Pleurodeles waltl. Lineage (NCBI taxonomy): Eukaryota > Metazoa > Chordata > Amphibia > Caudata > Salamandridae > Pleurodeles > Pleurodeles waltl. Next base: position 353,785,955 of record NC_090449.1, on the reverse strand, counting down.
CCCCATGCTCCTGTAGCTCTGTTACCATGGTGACCAAGTTTGAAGGCTTGCCCATTAGCAGTAGGTCACAAGATCACAACACCTTCTGAGAGCAGCATACTAACTTCTAAACCAAATGTAGCAGGTGTGGTTGAGTGTTTAGAAATATAAAAATATCCCAAACACCATTACTTTTTTTGCTCTTTATCAAAAGCCAATCACACATCTACTTATTTTTATCTCAATATCACTTCCTACCTTTAGACACTAGCATGTGTACAACATCCAATCAAAAATGATCATTTAGATTTTAGGTACTATCCTCCATTTGAACTGCCTTTCATTCCAAATCTGTATCTTTCAGCTGCAGAATTCTCCTGTGTGGTTCTCCGGCTTCCTTCCAAAATGCTCAGAGTGTGGATTGTGGGTCATAGCATTTTGCTTTGTGCCTGATAGAGTGGTGTAAAGAGTGGTATTGACAGTGACCTGGATTTACCTAATGTGAATATCACTTGGGTTGGCCAGAGAGAGTTAATGGGGCATCAATTGCCACCTTTGGTTGACAGCCTCATGGACTACCAACATCCAGACCTCATGCTTGTGCACTGCGGTGGCAATGACCTTGGCAAAGTTACTGGGGTAGGATTGGAAATCCTAATGAAAGATACGTTTGGTGAATTAATGGCACTTTTCCCACACACTGTGTTGGTATTTTCTAACATTTGCCAAAGGCAGAAGTGGAAGTGGTCAAGTGAATTCTGTCCACAGATAAAAAATCCAGGAAACATGTTAATAGGACTGTTTCAGCATTCCTCCATGACCACAACATGGGCTCCATCTACCACAGCAAATTATGCTTTGATATAGATGGTACATGTAGAAATGATGGAGCTCATTTGACAGTGAAAGGCACTAGGGTGTTCCTCCATAACTTGAAAGGCTGCATCTTGTTGTATGTGTAGTTGTCAACTACACATCCTAAACACAAAGGCACTTTTTGGGAGCCAATTGTTTCAGTAAAGACAGATTTTTTTCTCAAATCCATAAAAAAAAAAAATCGGATCTGTAGATCTGTTGCAAATTCACAAACCAAAAATACTCATACAACACACACCAGCAACAGTACAATAAGTCTGGTAGGATAACCCAGTGGTTTCATCACTGTACAGTGGGTGTGTTACTCAATGTGTTTGTCTGTAAATAGGCGGGAGACTGTCTGAGTTCTGTACATGTGTCTTAGAGTGTTTCTGTGATTCTGTGGGTGGGTGTGTGGTTGTCTGCATGGGTCTGTAAGTGGGTCTCACAGTGTCTGTGTGGGCCTGTGAGTGGGTGTCCAGGACTCTCTGTGGGTGTGAGCGTGGGTGTGTGACTGTGTGTGTGGGTCTGTGAGTGGGTGTGTATGTATTTGTGTGGGTTTGTTATTGGGTCTGAGAGTGTCTTTGTCATCTGTGAGTGGGTGTGTGAGTGTGGATCTGTGAGGTGGTCTGGGAGTGTATCTGTGGGTCTATAAGAGGGTCTTCAATAGTCTATCTAGATCTGAGAGTGGGTGTATGAGTGTCTGATTGGGTCTGTGAGGGGGTGTATGAGAGTTTGTGTGGGTCTGTCAGTAGGTCAGGGAATATCTGTATGTGTCTGTGAGTAGGTGTCTGAGTGTCTTTGTGAGTCTGTGAGTGAGTCTCAAAGTGTCTGAGTGTCTATCTGGATCTGTGAGTCAGTGTTTGGAGTGTCTGTGTGTTTGAGAGTGGGTGTGTGACTGTCTGTATGAGTCTGTAACTGGATCTGAGAATGTCTCTCTGGTTCTATGAGTGAGTGTGTGAGTGTCTGTGTGGATCTGAAAGTGGGTGTCTGAGTGTCTGTGTGGGTCTGTGAGTGAGTGTGACAGTGTCTGTGTGGGTATGTGAGTTTGTGTTTCAGTGTCTGAGTGGGTCTCTGGGTGGGTGTGAGTGTCTGTGTGGGTCTGAGAGTGGGTGTCTGAGTGTCTGTGTGGATCTGTAAGTGGGTGTGAGAGGATGTCTGTGAGTGGGTCAGAGAATGTCTGTGTGGATCTGTTAGTGGCTATGTGAGTGTCAGTGTGGGACTCTCAGTGGGTGTCTTAGGGGGTGATTCTAATTCTGGCGGGCGGCGGAGGCCGCCCGCCAGAATTCCGCCCCCATAATACCGCTCCGCGGTCAGAAGACCGCGGAGGGTATTATGAGTTTTTCCCTGGGCTGGCGGGCGGTCTCCAAAAGACCGCCCGCCAGCCCAGGGAAAAACTCCCTTCCCACGAGGATGCCGGCTCGTAATCGAGCCGGCGGAGTGGGAAGGTGCGACGGGTGCAGTAGCACCCGTCGCGTATTTCAGTGTCTGCAAGGCAGACACTGAAATACCTTGCGGGGCCCTCTTACGGGGGCCCCTGCTGTGCCCATGCCATTGGCATGGGCATGGCAGGGGCCCCCAGGGGCCCCGCGACCCCCCCCTACCGCCATCCTGTTCATGGCGGCTTTCCCGCCATGAACAGGATGGCGGTAGGGGGGGTCAGAATCCCCCATGGCGGCGCAGCAAGCTGCGCCGCCATGGGGGATTCTGAGGGCAGCGGTAAACTGGCGGGAGACCGCCGGTTTACCCTTTCTGACCGCGGCCAAAGCGCCGCGGTCAGAATGCCCTGCGGGGCACCGCCGGCCTGTCGGCGGTGCTCCCGCCGACCCTCGCCCCGGCGGTCAAAGACCGCCGGGGTTAGAATCAGCCCCTTAGTGTCTATGTGGCTCTGTGAGTAGATCTGAGAGTGTCTGTGTAGGTCTCTGAGTGGGTGTCTGAGCGTCTATTTGGGTCTGTAAATGGGTGTGAAAGTGTGACTGTGGGTTTCTGAGTGGTTCTTAGAGTATATGTGAGTGGGTGTGTCAGTTTCTGCATAGGTCTGTATTGAGTCTAAGAGTCTCTGTGTGAGTGGGTGTCTGAGTGTCTGTATGGGTCTGTGAGTGGATGAGTGAGTGAGTGCCTGTGTGGATCCAAGAAGGGGTGTGTGGACATCTGTGTGGGATTGTGAATGAGTCTTATTGTGTTGGTGGGGGTCTGCAAGCGGGTCTGAGAGTTTCTGTGTAGGTCTCTGAGTGGGTGTGTGAATGTCTATGTGGGTGTATAAGTGGGTGTGTAAGTATATATGTGGTTTTTTGAGTGAATATGTCTTTGTGTTTCTGTAAGTGGGTGTTCAGGTGTCTTGTGGGTCTGAGAGTGTCTGTTTGTTTGTGAATGGATCTCAGAGTGTCTGAGTGGGTCTGTGAGTAGGTGTGTGAGTGTGGGTGTGAGTCTGTGTCTGTGACCCCAGATATACAAATTTGTTTGTTCATTAGGATCTCTAAAACTATTGAACAAATTTACATCAAATCACAAAATGGATACTTTCTGGACCAACAGCTACCTTTCGGCCAAATTTGGTGTAATTCTGTCCAGCAGTTCGGGCTGTAGTCATGTCTAAAAATCCCTAGGGAGATTGCAGATGTAAAAAGAGTTTTGGGGCCCCACTTTTCTCGTTCCCTGCTGGATGAGGCATTTTTGTTTTTTTAGTGAATTTCCAAGCTTTCTTAAATTCTATTTCATAACTATAACGTCCATATAACCTTTCTTTTTTTCTGTGAATTTCTAGAGGTTTTTTTGAGCTAAGTAAGATGCCCATCACAAAGCATGATGTTGGGGTGGATGCAGGGCCTGGCCTGGCATTGTGCTGCCCCCATCTAAGCATGCTGCTTCTGCCCCCTTCCCTTCTTGCCATCCATCATCAAAGTCCATGCCCCTGCTCCCTTACGACAGCCCTGGGTGGCCTTTTTTTCTGGCACAGCCCTTCCTGTCTGCCCTGACCAGTTAGCTTGCTACCCCACCAACCACCTCCCTACCGTATATTTTCCAAGTCTGTGCACCATCACCCTTCCTCCTACCATCAATGATCTGATGTGCTGCCGCTGCCCTCCATCTAGCTTGATGTCCCTGCCCACTCCCCCTTCCCGCCTTTTCCTTATTCTGTGCCCCATCATTGCCCTCCTGCTTAGCATCTGTGCTTCGCTTGCTGCCCCTACCCTCCCATGTCTGTGTGCATGCCCCTCCTCCCTTTTGCCCCCCATGTTCGATGGAACTGCCGCTGCCCCTTCTATCTACTCTCAGTGTTCTGATGAGCTGCCCCTGCCCCTACCAAACTGCCTAGCATGGTTAGATGGATGCCACCTGTCCCTGCCACCTTCGGCCTGCATTTCTGAGTTCCAACTTCCTATCTCTTCATTCCTGACCTCCAATGTCCATTTTGCTGCCACTCCCTTCTGCCCTCCATGCTCTGTTGTGCTGCAGCTGCTCCACCTGCCTGCCCTGCATGGTCTGTTATGAAGTCTCTTCCCATGCCCCGTCTTGTCTGTGTCCAGCCCCTACCTCTCACTTTTGTCCTCCATACTATTTTGTGCATTACCCTGCCACATCTCTCTTGCCTGCCTTGGCCGTTGTGCTGCCACTAACCCTCCCCCTTGCAATGCATGGTCTTCCGTACTGCCACCGCCATTCCCACTGGCCCTGTGTAGTCAGCTTGTTGCCCCTGACCCGCTGCCACCTACCCTCCGTTGTCTGTGTGTATGCCATTATAGTCTCACTGTTGCCTTTCATGGTATGTTGTGCTTCCAGTGCCTATCCTGCTTGCCTTCCATGGTCAGTGTGCTGCTGCTGCCCTGGCCTTCTCTTTTCCATGTGCAGGCCCCTATCCATTCCCTCCTGCCTTGTTTGGTCTGTTGTTGTGCCCCTGCCCCCTCCCTCCTGCCCTTCGTGGTCTGTTATACTGCAGCTAAGCCCCCTGTAAGTCAATTATGGTAAGCTTGTTGCCCTTTCCTCTTTCACCTCAGTTCTTTGTTGTCCATGTGCATAGCCATGTCCCCTTCCTAATGCTTTCTTTGGTCCGTTGTGCTGCACTGCCAACCCATTTGTCCTATGTGGTGTATTATGCTGTGGTAACTCCTGATGTGTGCCCTGTAAGGTAAGTTTGGTGCCCCTGCCCATCTCCCTCCTGCCCTCTGTTATCCAACTCCATGTCCCTACCCCATTCCTCCTGCCCTCAGAGATCCAATGTACCATAATTGACAACATTTTGAACCTGGTAGGAGGGAGATTTTGGAGAAAAAAAAAACCTGGGGAATTGATTTTCCCCATTGACTTACACTGAAAACCAGGAGATTTTAGGCTGTAGACAGAAAAAATAAAGCCTTTTTTTGCTTAAAAAAATGAGTAGTATCCTGCCTGAAACATGTCTGTTGGCATGTATGGTTGTAGTGCCACTGCCTCTTCCTTCTGACCTCAATGGTCTGTTATATTGCCGCTCTTGCCTGCCCTGTATGGTTGGTTTGTTGCCCCTGCCCCCCTTCCCCCTGCTCTCCATGGTCCTTTGGGCTGCCACTGCCCCTCCTACATGCCCAGCACGCTCTGCTTGTTGCCTCCGCACCCAGCTCCCTCCTTCAATTATCCAAGTCTGTGCTTCTGATGTCTGCCCCTCCCCACAGTATTCTAATGAACAACTAGATTGATAACATTCTATATTTATTACAAAACTGTGGCATGAATGACAATGTCTTGACGTAATCAAAACTGTAATACCGAAAGCATTTCCTTTAGAAGTTATAAAATTGTGAGGGCCTTTTTCCCATAGAAATTATGGTTAGCGCTCTAAAAAACTGAAATGAGCACATATGTTCTGAGTACTCGAATAGCGACAAAGAACTTTTGAATTATGTGTTATCTTTATGTTTTTTATCCAGTTTGTCGGAAGCTGGCTCCGTTTATACTATATCAAAGTGAGATACAGCGTGCACAGAGTCCAGGGGTTCCCAGAGGCTTAACAGAGGCTAAAGTAGATAATACTAATGCTGTCTTTTGTGGCAGCGTGGTCGAGCAGTTAGGCTTATCAGAGGGTAGTGGAAAGCATTTGTTGTACACACACAGACAATAGAAGAAGCACACACTCAATCACTTAACTCCAGGCCAATTTCTTTTTATATAGCAAAAATATATTTTCTTAATTTATTTTTAGAACCAATAGATTTAAGTTGCAGGTAAGGACTTCAATGGATTTGTATTTCACGCATGTATCAACAGTACTTTGTTTCAAATAGATAAGTTATACAGTTTTGAAATATTAGAAAGAATCTGTTGTAAAACTTGATACTGCAATTTCCAGAAACAGTTCCCGGGTTGAAAAAAGTTAGATGGATTTGCAGATGAGTACAACACTTACAGTTCCAGTCTCCGGAGGTTAGGAAGTCCACAGGTCGGGGTTCAAGTTAACCCCAAACACCCACCACCAGCAACATGTGGCCAGCCAGGTGCAGAGGTCAAAGTGTAGGCAAAATTAACGTGGGCTCCTATGGAGACTGCGGGGACTGTTTCAGATCTGCAGGCAGGTAAGTACCTGCCACTTCAGATGGCAAACCTAGGGTGTTTAGAGGAGCACTGGGGAGGGCGCAAGTAGGCACCAAACATACACCCTCAGCAGCACTCGGGAGGCCGGGTGCAGGGTGCAAACAAGATGTCCGGTCTCCATTGATTCTCCATGAGGGGACCCCGGGGGTCACTCAGATGCTGCAGGCGAGGTCCAGGAGGTCGTCTCGGGCAAACCACAGGCTGGACAGGGAGGAGGGCCACCTGCTGAACATTGCTCCACCAGAGGTTTGGTGCTCCAAGGCCTGGGGGCTATGGGTGCAGTATGTCTTTAGTGTCAGACAGCTTTGCCCGGAGCCTCACGGTCAGGGGGGTCCTCGGGACTCACTCTGCAGGCATTGTCATCGTGGGGTGGAGAGGTCAACCTAGGGTGGGCACTTGCTCAGAACTGCCTTGAGAACCTCTCTAGCTAGTTTAGCCACCTGGACACGGGCTGTGAGCACCGGATGCAGAGTGGTTAAGACTCATTCATTCAGAGTGTGGTTGGAGTCCTTAGTTGTTGGTTTCTTCATGGACAGGGCCGCTGTCCACTGGAGTTCTTGGTCCTTTTTGGTGCAGGGCAGTCTTCTGAAGCTTGGCAGAGATCGCTGGTCCCACTGGATGCATCGCTGTTCTTTTGCAGGTTCTTTGAAGCAGGAGACAGACCAGTAGGGCTGGAGCCAAATCAGTTGTCGTCTTCCTTCTTCTCTGCTGGGGGTTTTAGCTATGCAGTCCTTCTTCTTGTCAGGCCACCAGGAATCTGGTGAGCTGGGTTCAGGGAGGCTCTTAAATCCTGATTTTAGGGGCATTACAGGGGTCAGAGAGCAGTGGCCAATGGCTACTGTCACTGAGGGTGGCCACACACTCCCTGTGCCCACTCCCTTTGTGCCCACTCCCTTTGGTTCCAAACGTTTAGAGTTCTCACCTCTCATTTACATTAGCCATCTGAGATGTCTGTGGTCAGTTTGAACAATAAAGTGAGTACCAAACAAGTATGGTCTAAGCTTTTTCAGGGACCAAACTACAGCAAAGGCCTTGCTCTCAAATGGCACGCTGCTCCCTGGGGAGTAACCTCATGCTATTGAAAGCAACAGGCTGGTCAAGGCCACCATGACTGGCTTGCGACAGGACTGCTCCTGTCCCATTTTCAGAGGCATCTGTCTGCACAATGAACTACCTAGAATAATCTGAAGCTTTAAGAACTGATGCTGAGCACATTGCTTCTTTCAGGGTGTCAAAGGCCTTTTGACAGTCAAGAGTCCATTTTACCTTTTTTGGCATATTCTTTGAGGTCATTTCAGTGAGGGGAGTCACAATGGGTCCATACCCCTTCACAATCCTCCTGTAATAACCAGTCAATCCAAGAAATGCCCTTACTTGAGTCTGGTTTTTTGGAACTTTCCAGTCCAGAATGGTCTGGAACTTGGCCTGTAAAGGTTGCACTTGGCCTCCACCTACAAGGTGGCCCAAGTATTCAACTGTGCCCTGCAACATTAAGCACTTGGATGCCTTAATAGAGAGGCCTTCTGCTTGAAATGCCTGCACAACGTTCCACAGGTACATCAGGTGAACATGCCAGCAGGAGCTAAAGACAGCTGTATCATCTAGATATGCTTCACTAAATGACTCCAATAAAGCAAGGACTTGATTCACCGTTTAGAAGGTGGTAGGGGGCATTCTTTAAGCCAAAGGACATAGCCGTAAACTGATAATGCCCATTATGTGTACAGAATGCTGTCTTTTTTTTGCTCCTGGTGCCATCCTAATTTGCCAGTACCCTGCAGTTAAGTCAAAGGTACTTAGAAATGTGACTGCATCTAATTTGTCAATTACTCATCTGCTCTGGGTAAAGGGTGTGTATCTAACTTGGTGATAGATTTGAGCCCTCTATAGTCCACACAGACACTCATTTCTCTCTTGCCATCTTTGGTATGAGGTTTGGGGAACTAAGACCACTGGGCTAGCCCAGGGACTGTCAGAGTGCTCTATTACCCCTAACTCCAGCATCTTGTGGACTCACACTTTGATGCTCTCTTTGACTTGGTCAGACTGTGTATACATTTTGTTCTTGACAGGTAAACTGTCTCCTGTGTCCACATCATGTGTACAAAGGTGTGTCTGACCAGAGCTCAAAGAGAAGAACTCTGTATACTGCTGAAGGCCTGCAGTCAGCTTTATGTTGGGCAGAGAGGATGTCTGAATAGACAACTCCATCCACTGACCCATCCTTAGGGTCAGTTGAGAGGAGGGCAGGGAGACATTCACTCTCTGCTTCCTGATCCTCATCAGTAACCATCAGCATAGTTATGTCTGCCCTATCATTGTAGAGTTTCAGGTGGTTAACATGGATCACTCTCTTGGGTGGCCTGCTAGTGACAGGTCCACTAAATAGGTGACCTGACTCTTTTTCTCTAGTATTGGGTAAGGGACACTCCATCTGTCCTGAAGTGTGCTGGGAGCCACAGGCCCTGGCTGAAATTCTACCAGTGCAGCCTTTTGATCATACCACAACTTCTGGAGTTCTGGAGCCTCGAGGTTTTTGGATGCCTGATCCATGTACTCAGCCATCCTAGAGAGAAGGACAAGCACATAGTCCACATCATCTTGTTTAGGATCATGGAGAGGTCTCTCCCAGCGTTCTCTAACAAGTGCCAGTGGTGCCCTTAAAGGATGGGCAAACAAAAGCTCAAGGGCGGGGGGAACCCTACTCCCTTCTGTGGCACCTCTCTGTAGGTGAAAAGCAGGCATGGTAGGAGGACATCCCATCTCCTTTTGAGTTTTTCAGGGAGCCCCATAATCATGCCCTTCAATGTCTTGTTGAACCACTCAACGAGACCATTGCTTTGTGGATGGTATGGTGAATTTGTAAGTCACCCCACACTCATTCCACATGTGTTTCAGATAAGCTGACATGAAGTTTGTACCTCTGTCAGAAACCACCTCCTTAGGAAAACCTACTCTAGTAAAAATATCAATCAGGCCCTTGGCTACTGCAGGAACAGCAGTAGACCTAAGGGGAATTGATTCAGGGTATCTGGTAGCATGATCTACTACTACCAGTATGTACTTGTTCCCTGAGGCCATGGGTAGTTCAAGTGGACCCACAATCTCCACACCAACCCTCTCAAAGGGAACCCCTACCTCAGGAAGTGGAATGAGGGGGGCCTTTGGGTGGCCACCTGTCTTGCCACTAGCTTGACAGGTGACACAGAAGCTACAAAACTCCTCCACTTTCTGGGGCAAATTGGGCCAATAAAAGTAGTTGACAAGTCTGTTCCATTTATTGGTTTGTACCAAATGCCCACATAAGGGAACTCCTGAGACACTACCACTCTCCTGGTGGGGCCAGGTTTGGGGTCTCTGGCCTCAGTGTTAAGGAGTCCGTCTTCCCAATAGACCCTGTGGGAGCTACTGACATCGCCCTTCTCCTGTGCAGCAGCTTTCTGCCCCAAGCCTTCAAAAATGTGACTAGTCTTTTGTCCCTGGCACAGCTGTTCCCTTGAGGGTCCCCTGGGCCCAAGAGCTCTACCCGATAAGACTCCAGCTCCATGGAGTCAGTTCCCTCTGGGGATAAGATATCTTCCTAAAAATGGAGGTCTTGCTTCTTGTGCTGTTCAGAGGCTGGTCCCCCAGCTCTCTTACCTTTTCCAATGGAAGGTTGGGCCATTATGCCAGGCTCCTTCACTTTTTTCACCCTATGCTCTGCTTTGTGCTCTAGTTTTCACACACACCAGTTAAGGGATTCCCAACATGGGTGCATGGGTTTTGAGCTCTAACTCAGCATAAGCTGAGGACTCCAGATCATTCCCTAGCAAACATTCCACTGGGATTGCAGAAGAGACCACTACCTGTTTCAGGCCAGTAATCACTCCCCATTCTAAAGTCACCATGGTCATAGGATGGACTTTAGTCACATTGTTAGCATTGGTAACTGGATATATTTGTCCAGCCAAACACTGTCCTGGGGAAACCAGTTTCTCTGTCACCATGGTGACACTGGCACCTGTATCCCTCAGGGCTTCTACTTTTGTCCCATTGATTAAGAGCGGCTGCCTGTATTTTTACATGTTAGGGGGCCAGGCATCTAGTGTGGCTATATCCAGCCCACCCTCAGAGACTAGAGTAGCTTCAATGTGAACCTAGATTTGCTCTTTGAACACTGGTGATCTCACGTTGAGACTGGTTATTCCAGTAATAATTGGAGTAGTACTACTGGGATTTCTCTTGGTACAGGCCATGTTTCAAGTTTGGTGTTCATGCTATCTACAGGTGTGACACCAGGCCTTCTTGGGATCAAAGATTTTACCCTTATTCCCATTTGTGGACTGTGAAGATGCTCGGGCCCACCATCCTAAGCAGGTTTTTGGGGCCCTTGTGAAGCCTCTTTGTTTTTGTCCTTAGGTGTCTCACCAACCTTCCCCTGGGGAGGATTTGTGACCCCTTTCTTTTGGTCACCCCGTGTGGAAGTCTTGGTGACTCTAGTCTTGACCCAATGGACGGACTTCTTTCCCAATTCTTGGGGAGAAATTGGACTTAGGTCTACCAGATGTTGATTCAACTTGTCATTGAAGCAGTTACTTAACAAGTGTTCTTTCATAAACAAATTATAAAGCCCATCATAGTCATGCACTCCACTGCCAGTTATCTAACCATCTGGTGTTTTCACTGAGTAGCCTACACAATCAACCCAGGACTGGCTCGAGGTTTTGCGAGCCCCCCTGAACCTAATTCTATACTCCTCAGTGGTGAATCCAAAGCCCTCAATCAGGGTAGCCTTCATGTGCTCATATGATTCAGTATATTTACCAGTGAGTGTGAAGAGTCTATCCCTATGCTTACCAGTGAGCAGTTCCCAAAGGAGTGCTCCCCTGTCAGATCTGTTTAACTTTCTGGTTGCAAAAGTCCTCTCAAAGGCTGTGAACCACTCAGTGATATGATCACCCTCTTCATATTTTGAGACAATCCCTTTGGGGATTTTTAGGATATCAGTATTCTCGCTGACCTTATTTATTTTTCTGCCACCATAAATAGGTGCTAAGCCCATTTCTGCTCTCTCCCTTTCTATAGCTAGGAGTTGTTGTTACAAAGCTAATCTTTTGGCCATTCTTGCTAAAAGGATGTCCTCTTTATTGAGGCTGCCCTCAATGTTCCCAGAGGAGCTGGACTCCCCTGTGGAAGATCCAGACCCTGTGAGTACTATTCTTGGAGATAAGTAGTCCAGTAAATGCAAAGTTGTAGATTCCACCGCTGATCCACCAATGTAGGAAGCTAGCTCTGTATATACTATATCAAAGTGTGATATATTGTGCAGAGTCCAGTGGTTCCCCAGAGGCATAACAGAGGCTAATGTAGATAATACTAATGTTCTCTTGTGTGGTAGTATGGTCGAGCAGTTAGGCTTATCAGAGGGTAGTACAAAGCATTTGTTGTACATACACAGGAAATAGAAGACGCACACTCAATGACTTAACTCCAGACCAATGTTTTTTTATTTAGCAGAAATATATTTTCTTAATTTATTTTTAGAACCATAACATTTAAGTTGCAGGTAAGTACTTCAATAGATTTGTATTTCACACATGTAGCAACAGTACTTTGTTTGAGATCGATAAGTTATACAGTTTTTGAAATATTGGCAATAATCTGTTTGAAAACTTGGCAGTGAATTTTTAGAAACAGCTCCTGGGGGAAAGAAAAGTTAGATCGATTTGCAAGTAAGTACAATACTTACAGTTCCAGTCTCCAGGGATTAGGAAGTCCAGAGGTTGGGGTTCAAGTTAACCCTAAACACTCACCACCAAGAACACGGGGCAGGCAGGGTGCATAGGTCAAGATGCAGGCAAAATTAACATGGGCTCTTATGGAGACTGTGGGCATTCGGTTTCAGATCTGCAGGCAGGTAAGCACCCGCGACTTCGGAGGACAGACCTGTGGGTGTTTAGAGGAGCACTGGGGGGCCACAAGAAGGCATTAAACATACACCCTCAGTGGCACTGGGGTAGCCGGGTGCAGGGTGCAAACAAAATATCAGGTCTCTAATGATTCTCTATGAGGGGACCCCGGGGTAACTCAGAGGCTGCAGGCGAGGTCCAAGAGATCGTTTCGAGCAAACCACAGGCTGGACGGGGAGGAGGGCCACCTGCTGAACGTTGCTGCACCTGAGGTCGGGTTCTCCAAGGTCTGTGGGCTGCAGATTTGCCTTTTTTGGCTTCTTCTCCTCATACACAACATTGTTTTTCTCATTTCTGTTCAGTATCAAAATAAAGAGTTTTGTCTTTAGTGCAAATGCCTTATCTACTACGTTCTCAATATGTTGTTTTTGTTTCACTACTTCTCCCCTTCTTTTGTATTGCCTCATATTCATTCCAAATTCTAAATTGCCTTACTATGAAAAATTCCTGCTGTCTGCTTTTTCATAAGACATTACTTTTTATGTCATTTACTTTATCTCCTTTCTCAACTGATTTCAAACCTTTCTTTTAATTTCCATGGTTGTGCTCACTCCACATTTTTCCACATACTGTTTTAAGAAATCCCTTAGCTTTCTTACCAGCAGATCTTTTCTCTTTAACCACATTCTTCCTTTGCTGAACTATACTCCACTACCATTATGTGCTCTCCTTTTTTATATCTTTATTCATTCTTTTGTACATACTAGACACTTTCATCCAACTTATGCACTCACAAGTTTTGTCAAATACATTTATATAAACTACAGTCTAATTCACATACCTGTGAAATATCTTTGTTGGTCTGTATTTTTGTCTCTCAGTATCAGTTAGAATTTCTTCTCAATGAAAATGTGAAAAATCAAGCACAAGAATGGTACACCACACTCATACAAAATAACTATTAATGGCAACCTTTTCAACTTTGCTTTCAAGGATACTCACTCAGAAAACAAATCATAAACTTCCTTTCATATTTGCCCTATATCACACTACTTCTGAATGGTTAATTTTGTTAACCCTTTCTAACACTCCTCTAAAGAAGCCCAATTTGTTAGGGGGTTTTGAGTGGATTAATGGATCCATTGCAGCTCTCAGCGCAGTCCCTCATGTACAATTGTGGCAGATATGCAAATCCACATGGGAGCTCAAAAACGATTTCTGTTTTAATTTGATGCTAATCATTACAATTTATACTCCATTTGCTGTAAATAACTAATTTTGCACTTAAAGACTCCATGATTACCTTTGCATGTATTAGGTCTCGTCCTTCACAATCACAGTCTAATTTTCATTGTTCCCTTCCCCCATGCTCCTGTAGCTCTGTTACCATGGTGACCAAGTTTGAAGGCTTGCCCATTAGCAGTAGGTCACAAGATCACAACACCTTCTGAGAGCAGCATACTAACTTCTAAACCAAATGTAGCAGGTGTGGTTGAGTGTTTAGAAATATAAAAATATCCCAAACACCATTACTTTTTTTGCTCTTTATCAAAAGCCAATCACACATCTACTTATTTTTATCTCAATATCACTTCCTACCTTTAGACACTAGCATGTGTACAACATCCAATCAAAAATGATCATTTAGATTTTAGGTACTATCCTCCATTTGAACTGCCTTTCATTCCAAATCTGTATCTTTCAGCTGCAGAATTCTCCTGTGTGGTTCTCCGGCTTCCTTCCAAAATGCTCAGAGTGTGGATTGTGGGTCATAGCATTTTGCTTTGTGCCTGATAGAGTGGTGTAAAGAGTGGTATTGACAGTGACCTGGATTTACCTAATGTGAATATCACTTGGGTTGGCCAGAGAGAGTTAATGGGGCATCAATTGCCACCTTTGGTTGACAGCCTCATGGACTACCAACATCCAGACCTCATGCTTGTGCACTGCGGTGGCAATGACCTTGGCAAAGTTACTGGGGTAGGATTGGAAATCCTAATGAAAGATACGTTTGGTGAATTAATGGCACTTTTCCCACACACTGTGTTGGTATTTTCTAACATTTGCCAAAGGCAGAAGTGGAAGTGGTCAAGTGAATTCTGTCCACAGATAAAAAATCCAGGAAACATGTTAATAGGACTGTTTCAGCATTCCTCCATGACCACAACATGGGCTCTATCTACCACAGCAAATTATGCTTTGATATAGATGGTACATGTAGAAATGATGGAGCTCATTTGACAGTGAAAGGCACTAGGGTGTTCCTCCATAACTTGAAAGGCTGCATCTTGTTGTATGTGTAGTTGTCAACTACACATCCTAAACACAAAGGCACTTTTTGGGAGCCAATTGTTTCAGTAAAGACAGATTTTTTTCTCAAATCCATAAAAAAAAAAAATCGGATCTGTAGATCTGTTGCAAATTCACAAACCAAAAATACTCATACAACACACACCAGCAACAGTACAATAAGTCTGGTAGGATAACCCAGTGGTTTCATCACTGTACAGTGGGTGTGTTACTCAATGTGTTTGTCTGTAAATAGGCGGGAGACTGTCTGAGTTCTGTACATGTGTCTTAGAGTGTTTCTGTGATTCTGTGGGTGGGTGTGTGGTTGTCTGCATGGGTCTGTAAGTGGGTCTCACAGTGTCTGTGTGGGCCTGTGAGTGGGTGTCCAGGACTCTCTGTGGGTGTGAGCGTGGGTGTGTGACTGTGTGTGTGGGTCTGTGAGTGGGTGTGTATGTATTTGTGTGGGTTTGTTATTGGGTCTGAGAGTGTCTTTGTCATCTGTGAGTGGGTGTGTGAGTGTGGATCTGTGAGGTGGTCTGGGAGTGTATCTGTGGGTCTATAAGAGGGTCTTCAATAGTCTATCTAGATCTGAGAGTGGGTGTATGAGTGTCTGATTGGGTCTGTGAGGGGGTGTATGAGAGTTTGTGTGGGTCTGTCAGTAGGTCAGGGAATATCTGTATGTGTCTGTGAGTAGGTGTCTGAGTGTCTTTGTGAGTCTGTGAGTGAGTCTCAAAGTGTCTGAGTGTCTATCTGGATCTGTGAGTCAGTGTTTGGAGTGTCTGTGTGTTTGAGAGTGGGTGTGTGACTGTCTGTATGAGTCTGTAACTGGATCTGAGAATGTCTCTCTGGTTCTATGAGTGAGTGTGTGAGTGTCTGTGTGGATCTGAAAGTGGGTGTCTGAGTGTCTGTGTGGGTCTGTGAGTGAGTGTGACAGTGTCTGTGTGGGTATATGAGTTTGTGTTTCAGTGTCTGAGTGGGTCTCTGGGTGGGTGTGAGTGTCTGTGTGGGTCTGAGAGTGGGTGTCTGAGTGTCTGTGTGGATCTGTAAGTGGGTGTGAGAGGATGTCTGTGAGTGGGTCAGAGAATGTCTGTGTGGATCTGTTAGTGGCTATGTGAGTGTCAGTGTGGGACTCTCAGTGGGTGTCTTAGGGGGTGATTCTAATTCTGGCGGGCGGCGGAGGCCGCCCGCCAGAATTCCGCCCCCATAATACCGCTCCGCGGTCAGAAGACCGCGGAGGGTATTATGAGTTTTTCCCTGGGCTGGCGGGCGGTCTCCAAAAGACCGCCCGCCAGCCCAGGGAAAAACTCCCTTCCCACGAGGATGCCGGCTCGTAATCGAGCCGGCGGAGTGGGAAGGTGCGACGGGTGCAGTAGCACCCGTCGCGTATTTCAGTGTCTGCAAGGCAGACACTGAAATACCTTGCGGGGCCCTCTTACGGGGGCCCCTGCTGTGCCCATGCCATTGGCATGGGCACGGCAGGGGCCCCCAGGGGCCCCGCGACCCCCCCCTACCGCCATCCTGTTCATGGCGGCTTTCCCGCCATGAACAGGATGGCGGTAGGGGGGGTCAGAATCCCCCATGGCGGCGCAGCAAGCTGCGCCGCCATGGGGGATTCTGAGGGCAGCGGTAAACTGGCGGGAGACCGCCGGTTTACCCTTTCTGACCGCGGCCAAAGCGCCGCGGTCAGAATGCCCTGCGGGGCACCGCCGGCCTGTCGGCGGTGCTCCCGCCGACCCTCGCCCCGGCGGTCAAAGACCGCCGGGGTTAGAATCAGCCCCTTAGTGTCTATGTGGCTCTGTGAGTAGATCTGAGAGTGTCTGTGTAGGTCTCTGAGTGGGTGTCTGAGCGTCTATTTGGGTCTGTAAATGGGTGTGAAAGTGTGACTGTGGGTTTCTGAGTGGTTCTTAGAGTATATGTGAGTGGGTGTGTCAGTTTCTGCATAGGTCTGTATTGAGTCTAAGAGTCTCTGTGTGAGTGGGTGTCTGAGTGTCTGTATGGGTCTGTGAGTGGATGAGTGAGTGAGTGCCTGTGTGGATCCAAGAAGGGGTGTGTGGACATCTGTGTGGGATTGTGAATGAGTCTTATTGTGTTGGTGGGGGTCTGCAAGCGGGTCTGAGAGTTTCTGTGTAGGTCTCTGAGTGGGTGTGTGAATGTCTATGTGGGTGTATAAGTGGGTGTGTAAGTATATATGTGGTTTTTTGAGTGAATATGTCTTTGTGTTTCTGTAAGTGGGTGTTCAGGTGTCTTGTGGGTCTGAGAGTGTCTGTTTGTTTGTGAATGGATCTCAGAGTGTCTGAGTGGGTCTGTGAGTAGGTGTGTGAGTGTGGGTGTGAGTCTGTGTCTGTGACCCCAGATATACAAATTTGTTTGTTCATTAGGATCTCTAAAACTATTGAACAAATTTACATCAAATCACAAAATGGATACTTTCTGGACCAACAGCTACCTTTCGGCCAAATTTGGTGTAATTCTGTCCAGCAGTTCGGGCTGTAGTCATGTCTAAAAATCCCTAGGGAGATTGCAGATGTAAAAAGAGTTTTGGGGCCCCACTTTTCTCGTTCCCTGCTGGATGAGGCATTTTTGTTTTTTTAGTGAATTTCCAAGCTTTCTTAAATTCTATTTCATAACTATAACGTCCATATAACCTTTCTTTTTTTCTGTGAATTTCTAGAGGTTTTTTTGAGCTAAGTAAGATGCCCATCACAAAGCATGATGTTGGGGTGGATGCAGGGCCTGGCCTGGCATTGTGCTGCCCCCATCTAAGCATGCTGCTTCTGCCCCCTTCCCTTCTTGCCATCCATCATCAAAGTCCATGCCCCTGCTCCCTTACGACAGCCCTGGGTGGCCTTTTTTTCTGGCACAGCCCTTCCTGTCTGCCCTGACCAGTTAGCTTGCTACCCCACCAACCACCTCCCTACCGTATATTTTCCAAGTCTGTGCACCATCACCCTTCCTCCTACCATCAATGATCTGATGTGCTGCCGCTGCCCTCCATCTAGCTTGATGTCCCTGCCCACTCCCCCTTCCCGCCTTTTCCTTATTCTGTGCCCCATCATTGCCCTCCTGCTTAGCATCTGTGCTTCGCTTGCTGCCCCTACCCTCCCATGTCTGTGTGCATGCCCCTCCTCCCTTTTGCCCCCCATGTTCGATGGAACTGCCGCTGCCCCTTCTATCTACTCTCAGTGTTCTGATGAGCTGCCCCTGCCCCTACCAAACTGCCTAGCATGGTTAGATGGATGCCACCTGTCCCTGCCACCTTCGGCCTGCATTTCTGAGTTCCAACTTCCTATCTCTTCATTCCTGACCTCCAATGTCCATTTTGCTGCCACTCCCTTCTGCCCTCCATGCTCTGTTGTGCTGCAGCTGCTCCACCTGCCTGCCCTGCATGGTCTGTTATGAAGTCTCTTCCCATGCCCCGTCTTGTCTGTGTCCAGCCCCTACCTCTCACTTTTGTCCTCCATACTATTTTGTGCATTACCCTGCCACATCTCTCTTGCCTGCCTTGGCCGTTGTGCTGCCACTAACCCTCCCCCTTGCAATGCATGGTCTTCCGTACTGCCACCGCCATTCCCACTGGCCCTGTGTAGTCAGCTTGTTGCCCCTGACCCGCTGCCACCTACCCTCCGTTGTCTGTGTGTATGCCATTATAGTCTCACTGTTGCCTTTCATGGTATGTTGTGCTTCCAGTGCCTATCCTGCTTGCCTTCCATGGTCAGTGTGCTGCTGCTGCCCTGGCCTTCTCTTTTCCATGTGCAGGCCCCTATCCATTCCCTCCTGCCTTGTTTGGTCTGTTGTTGTGCCCCTGCCCCCTCCCTCCTGCCCTTCGTGGTCTGTTATACTGCAGCTAAGCCCCCTGTAAGTCAATTATGGTAAGCTTGTTGCCCTTTCCTCTTTCACCTCAGTTCTTTGTTGTCCATGTGCATAGCCATGTCCCCTTCCTAATGCTTTCTTTGGTCCGTTGTGCTGCACTGCCAACCCATTTGTCCTATGTGGTGTATTATGCTGTGGTAACTCCTGATGTGTGCCCTGTAAGGTAAGTTTGGTGCCCCTGCCCATCTCCCTCCTGCCCTCTGTTATCCAACTCCATGTCCCTACCCCATTCCTCCTGCCCTCAGAGATCCAATGTACCATAATTGACAACATTTTGAACCTGGTAGGAGGGAGATTTTGGAGAAAAAAAAAACCTGGGGAATTGATTTTCCCCATTGACTTACACTGAAAACCAGGAGATTTTAGGCTGTAGACAGAAAAAATAAAGCCTTTTTTTGCTTAAAAAAATGAGTAGTATCCTGCCTGAAACATGTCTGTTGGCATGTATGGTTGTAGTGCCACTGCCTCTTCCTTCTGACCTCAATGGTCTGTTATATTGCCGCTCTTGCCTGCCATATGTATGGTTGGTTTGTTGCCCCTGCCCCCCTTCCCCCTGCTCTCCATGGTCCTTTGGGCTGCCACTGCCCCTCCTACATGCCCAGCACGCTCTGCTTGTTGCCTCCGCACCCAGCTCCCTCCTTCAATTATCCAAGTCTGTGCTTCTGATGTCTGCCCCTCCCCACAGTATTCTAATGAACAACTAGATTGATAACATTCTATATTTATTACAAAACTGTGGCATGAATGACAATGTCTTGACGTAATCAAAACTGTAATACCGAAAGCATTTCCTTTAGAAGTTATAAAATTGTGAGGGCCTTTTTCCCATAGAAATTATGGTTAGCGCTCTAAAAAACTGAAATGAGCACATATGTTCTGAGTACTCGAATAGCGACAAAGAACTTTTGAATTATGTGTTATCTTTATGTTTTTTATCCAGTTTGTCGGAAGCTGGCTCCGTTTATACTATATCAAAGTGAGATACAGCGTGCACAGAGTCCAGGGGTTCCCAGAGGCTTAACAGAGGCTAAAGTAGATAATACTAATGCTGTCTTTTGTGGCAGCGTGGTCGAGCAGTTAGGCTTATCAGAGGGTAGTGGAAAGCATTTGTTGTACACACACAGACAATAGAAGAAGCACACACTCAATCACTTAACTCCAGGCCAATTTCTTTTTATATAGCAAAAATATATTTTCTTAATTTATTTTTAGAACCAATAGATTTAAGTTGCAGGTAAGGACTTCAATGGATTTGTATTTCACGCATGTATCAACAGTACTTTGTTTCAAATAGATAAGTTATACAGTTTTGAAATATTAGAAAGAATCTGTTGTAAAACTTGATACTGCAATTTCCAGAAACAGTTCCCGGGTTGAAAAAAGTTAGATGGATTTGCAGATGAGTACAACACTTACAGTTCCAGTCTCCGGAGGTTAGGAAGTCCACAGGTCGGGGTTCAAGTTAACCCCAAACACCCACCACCAGCAACATGTGGCCAGCCAGGTGCAGAGGTCAAAGTGTAGGCAAAATTAACGTGGGCTCCTATGGAGACTGCGGGGACTGTTTCAGATCTGCAGGCAGGTAAGTACCTGCCACTTCAGATGGCAAACCTAGGGTGTTTAGAGGAGCACTGGGGAGGGCGCAAGTAGGCACCAAACATACACCCTCAGCAGCACTCGGGAGGCCGGGTGCAGGGTGCAAACAAGATGTCCGGTCTCCATTGATTCTCCATGAGGGGACCCCGGGGGTCACTCAGATGCTGCAGGCGAGGTCCAGGAGGTCGTCTCGGGCAAACCACAGGCTGGACAGGGAGGAGGGCCACCTGCTGAACATTGCTCCACCAGAGGTTTGGTGCTCCAAGGCCTGGGGGCTATGGGTGCAGTATGTCTTTAGTGTCAGACAGCTTTGCCCGGAGCCTCACGGTCAGGGGGGTCCTCGGGACTCACTCTGCAGGCATTGTCATCGTGGGGTGGAGAGGTCAACCTAGGGTGGGCACTTGCTCAGAACTGCCTTGAGAACCTCTCTAGCTAGTTTAGCCACCTGGACACGGGCTGTGAGCACCGGATGCAGAGTGGTTAAGACTCATTCATTCAGAGTGTGGTTGGAGTCCTTAGTTGTTGGTTTCTTCATGGACAGGGCCGCTGTCCACTGGAGTTCTTGGTCCTTTTTGGTGCAGGGCAGTCTTCTGAAGCTTGGCAGAGATCGCTGGTCCCACTGGATGCATCGCTGTTCTTTTGCAGGTTCTTTGAAGCAGGAGACAGACCAGTAGGGCTGGAGCCAAATCAGTTGTCGTCTTCCTTCTTCTCTGCTGGGGGTTTTAGCTATGCAGTCCTTCTTCTTGTCAGGCCACCAGGAATCTGGTGAGCTGGGTTCAGGGAGGCTCTTAAATCCTGATTTTAGGGGCATTACAGGGGTCAGAGAGCAGTGGCCAATGGCTACTGTCACTGAGGGTGGCCACACACTCCCTGTGCCCACTCCCTTTGTGCCCACTCCCTTTGGTTCCAAACGTTTAGAGTTCTCACCTCTCATTTACATTAGCCATCTGAGATGTCTGTGGTCAGTTTGAACAATAAAGTGAGTACCAAACAAGTATGGTCTAAGCTTTTTCAGGGACCAAACTACAGCAAAGGCCTTGCTCTCAAATGGCACGCTGCTCCCTGGGGAGTAACCTCATGCTATTGAAAGCAACAGGCTGGTCAAGGCCACCATGACTGGCTTGCGACAGGACTGCTCCTGTCCCATTTTCAGAGGCATCTGTCTGCACAATGAACTACCTAGAATAATCTGAAGCTTTAAGAACTGATGCTGAGCACATTGCTTCTTTCAGGGTGTCAAAGGCCTTTTGACAGTCAAGAGTCCATTTTACCTTTTTTGGCATATTCTTTGAGGTCATTTCAGTGAGGGGAGTCACAATGGGTCCATACCCCTTCACAATCCTCCTGTAATAACCAGTCAATCCAAGAAATGCCCTTACTTGAGTCTGGTTTTTTGGAACTTTCCAGTCCAGAATGGTCTGGAACTTGGCCTGTAAAGGTTGCACTTGGCCTCCACCTACAAGGTGGCCCAAGTATTCAACTGTGCCCTGCAACATTAAGCACTTGGATGCCTTAATAGAGAGGCCTTCTGCTTGAAATGCCTGCACAACGTTCCACAGGTACATCAGGTGAACATGCCAGCAGGAGCTAAAGACAGCTGTATCATCTAGATATGCTTCACTAAATGACTCCAATAAAGCAAGGACTTGATTCACCGTTTAGAAGGTGGTAGGGGGCATTCTTTAAGCCAAAGGACATAGCCGTAAACTGATAATGCCCATTATGTGTACAGAATGCTGTCTTTTTTTTGCTCCTGGTGCCATCCTAATTTGCCAGTACCCTGCAGTTAAGTCAAAGGTACTTAGAAATGTGACTGCATCTAATTTGTCAATTACTCATCTGCTCTGGGTAAAGGGTGTGTATCTAACTTGGTGATAGATTTGAGCCCTCTATAGTCCACACAGACACTCATTTCTCTCTTGCCATCTTTGGTATGAGGTTTGGGGAACTAAGACCACTGGGCTAGCCCAGGGACTGTCAGAGTGCTCTATTACCCCTAACTCCAGCATCTTGTGGACTCACACTTTGATGCTCTCTTTGACTTGGTCAGACTGTGTATACATTTTGTTCTTGACAGGTAAACTGTCTCCTGTGTCCACATCATGTGTACAAAGGTGTGTCTGACCAGAGCTCAAAGAGAAGAACTCTGTATACTGCTGAAGGCCTGCAGTCAGCTTTATGTTGGGCAGAGAGGATGTCTGAATAGACAACTCCATCCACTGACCCATCCTTAGGGTCAGTTGAGAGGAGGGCAGGGAGACATTCACTCTCTGCTTCCTGATCCTCATCAGTAACCATCAGCATAGTTATGTCTGCCCTATCATTGTAGAGTTTCAGGTGGTTAACATGGATCACTCTCTTGGGTGGCCTGCTAGTGACAGGTCCACTAAATAGGTGACCTGACTCTTTTTCTCTAGTATTGGGTAAGGGACACTCCATCTGTCCTGAAGTGTGCTGGGAGCCACAGGCCCTGGCTGAAATTCTACCAGTGCAGCCTTTTGATCATACCACAACTTCTGGAGTTCTGGAGCCTCGAGGTTTTTGGATGCCTGATCCATGTACTCAGCCATCCTAGAGAGAAGGACAAGCACATAGTCCACATCATCTTGTTTAGGATCATGGAGAGGTCTCTCCCAGCGTTCTCTAACAAGTGCCAGTGGTGCCCTTAAAGGATGGGCAAACAAAAGCTCAAGGGCGGGGGGAACCCTACTCCCTTCTGTGGCACCTCTCTGTAGGTGAAAAGCAGGCATGGTAGGAGGACATCCCATCTCCTTTTGAGTTTTTCAGGGAGCCCCATAATCATGCCCTTCAATGTCTTGTTGAACCACTCAACGAGACCATTGCTTTGTGGATGGTATGGTGAATTTGTAAGTCACCCCACACTCATTCCACATGTGTTTCAGATAAGCTGACATGAAGTTTGTACCTCTGTCAGAAACCACCTCCTTAGGAAAACCTACTCTAGTAAAAATATCAATCAGGCCCTTGGCTACTGCAGGAACAGCAGTAGACCTAAGGGGAATTGATTCAGGGTATCTGGTAGCATGATCTACTACTACCAGTATGTACTTGTTCCCTGAGGCCATGGGTAGTTCAAGTGGACCCACAATGTCCACACCAACCCTCTCAAAGGGAACCCCTACCTCAGGAAGTGGAATGAGGGGGGCCTTTGGGTGGCCACCTGTCTTGCCACTAGCTTGACAGGTGACACAGAAGCTACAAAACTCCTCCACTTTCTGGGGCAAATTGGGCCAATAAAAGTAGTTGACAAGTCTGTTCCATTTATTGGTTTGTACCAAATGCCCACATAAGGGAACTCCTGAGACACTACCACTCTCCTGGTGGGGCCAGGTTTGGGGTCTCTGGCCTCAGTGTTAAGGAGTCCGTCTTCCCAATAGACCCTGTGGGAGCTACTGACATCGCCCTTCTCCTGTGCAGCAGCTTTCTGCCCCAAGCCTTCAAAAATGTGACTAGTCTTTTGTCCCTGGCACAGCTGTTCCCTTGAGGGTCCCCTGGGCCCAAGAGCTCTACCCGATAAGACTCCAGCTCCATGGAGTCAGTTCCCTCTGGGGATAAGATATCTTCCTAAAAATGGAGGTCTTGCTTCTTGTGCTGTTCAGAGGCTGGTCCCCCAGCTCTCTTACCTTTTCCAATGGAAGGTTGGGCCATTATGCCAGGCTCCTTCACTTTTTTCACCCTATGCTCTGCTTTGTGCTCTAGTTTTCACACACACCAGTTAAGGGATTCCCAACATGGGTGCATGGGTTTTGAGCTCTAACTCAGCATAAGCTGAGGACTCCAGATCATTCCCTAGCAAACATTCCACTGGGATTGCAGAAGAGACCACTACCTGTTTCAGGCCAGTAATCACTCCCCATTCTAAAGTCACCATGGTCATAGGATGGACTTTAGTCACATTGTTAGCATTGGTAACTGGATATATTTGTCCAGCCAAACACTGTCCTGGGGAAACCAGTTTCTCTGTCACCATGGTGACACTGGCACCTGTATCCCTCAGGGCTTCTACTTTTGTCCCATTGATTAAGAGCGGCTGCCTGTATTTTTACATGTTAGGGGGCCAGGCATCTAGTGTGGCTATATCCAGCCCACCCTCAGAGACTAGAGTAGCTTCAATGTGAACCTAGATTTGCTCTTTGAACACTGGTGATCTCACGTTGAGACTGGTTATTCCAGTAATAATTGGAGTAGTACTACTGGGATTTCTCTTGGTACAGGCCATGTTTCAAGTTTGGTGTTCATGCTATCTACAGGTGTGACACCAGGCCTTCTTGGGATCAAAGATTTTACCCTTATTCCCATTTGTGGACTGTGAAGATGCTCGGGCCCACCATCCTAAGCAGGTTTTTGGGGCCCTTGTGAAGCCTCTTTGTTTTTGTCCTTAGGTGTCTCACCAACCTTCCCCTGGGGAGGATTTGTGACCCCTTTCTTTTGGTCACCCCGTGTGGAAGTCTTGGTGACTCTAGTCTTGACCCAATGGACGGACTTCTTTCCCAATTCTTGGGGAGAAATTGGACTTAGGTCTACCAGATGTTGATTCAACTTGTCATTGAAGCAGTTACTTAACAAGTGTTCTTTCATAAACAAATTATAAAGCCCATCATAGTCATGCACTCCACTGCCAGTTATCTAACCATCTGGTGTTTTCACTGAGTAGCCTACACAATCAACCCAGGACTGGCTCGAGGTTTTGCGAGCCCCCCTGAACCTAATTCTATACTCCTCAGTGGTGAATCCAAAGCCCTCAATCAGGGTAGCCTTCATGTGCTCATATGATTCAGTATATTTACCAGTGAGTGTGAAGAGTCTATCCCTATGCTTACCAGTGAGCAGTTCCCAAAGGAGTGCTCCCCTGTGAGATCTGTTTAACTTTCTGGTTGCAAAAGTCCTCTCAAAGGCTGTGAACCACTCAGTGATATGATCACCCTCTTCATATTTTGAGACAATCCCTTTGGGGATTTTTAGGATATCAGTATTCTCGCTGACCTTATTTATTTTTCTGCCACCATAAATAGGTGCTAAGCCCATTTCTGCTCTCTCCCTTTCTATAGCTAGGAGTTGTTGTTACAAAGCTAATCTTTTGGCCATTCTTGCTAAAAGGATGTCCTCTTTATTGAGGCTGCCCTCAATGTTCCCAGAGGAGCTGGACTCCCCTGTGGAAGATCCAGACCCTGTGAGTACTATTCTTGGAGATAAGTAGTCCAGTAAATGCAAAGTTGTAGATTCCACCGCTGATCCACCAATGTAGGAAGCTAGCTCTGTATATACTATATCAAAGTGTGATATATTGTGCAGAGTCCAGTGGTTCCCCAGAGGCATAACAGAGGCTAATGTAGATAATACTAATGTTCTCTTGTGTGGTAGTATGGTCGAGCAGTTAGGCTTATCAGAGGGTAGTACAAAGCATTTGTTGTACATACACAGGAAATAGAAGACGCACACTCAATGACTTAACTCCAGACCAATGTTTTTTTATTTAGCAGAAATATATTTTCTTAATTTATTTTTAGAACCATAACATTTAAGTTGCAGGTAAGTACTTCAATAGATTTGTATTTCACACATGTAGCAACAGTACTTTGTTTGAGATCGATAAGTTATACAGTTTTTGAAATATTGGCAATAATCTGTTTGAAAACTTGGCAGTGAATTTTTAGAAACAGCTCCTGGGGGAAAGAAAAGTTAGATCGATTTGCAAGTAAGTACAATACTTACAGTTCCAGTCTCCAGGGATTAGGAAGTCCAGAGGTTGGGGTTCAAGTTAACCCTAAACACTCACCACCAAGAACACGGGGCCGGCAGGGTGCATAGGTCAAGATGCAGGCAAAATTAACATGGGCTCTTATGGAGACTGTGGGCATTCGGTTTCAGATCTGCAGGCAGGTAAGCACCCGCGACTTCGGAGGACAGACCTGTGGGTGTTTAGAGGAGCACTGGGGGGCCACAAGAAGGCATTAAACATACACCCTCAGTGGCACTGGGGTAGCCGGGTGCAGGGTGCAAACAAAATATCAGGTCTCTAATGATTCTCTATGAGGGGACCCCGGGGTAACTCAGAGGCTGCAGGCGAGGTCCAAGAGATCGTTTCGAGCAAACCACAGGCTGGACGGGGAGGAGGGCCACCTGCTGAACGTTGCTGCACCTGAGGTCGGGTTCTCCAAGGTCTGTGGGCTGCAGATTTGCCTTTTTTGGCTTCTTCTCCTCATACACAACATTGTTTTTCTCATTTCTGTTCAGTATCAAAATAAAGAGTTTTGTCTTTAGTGCAAATGCCTTATCTACTACGTTCTCAATATGTTGTTTTTGTTTCACTACTTCTCCCCTTCTTTTGTATTGCCTCATATTCATTCCAAATTCTAAATTGCCTTACTATGAAAAATTCCTGCTGTCTGCTTTTTCATAAGACATTACTTTTTATGTCATTTACTTTATCTCCTTTCTCAACTGATTTCAAACCTTTCTTTTAATTTCCATGGTTGTGCTCACTCCACATTTTTCCACATACTGTTTTAAGAAATCCCTTAGCTTTCTTACCAGCAGATCTTTTCTCTTTAACCACATTCTTCCTTTGCTGAACTATACTCCACTACCATTATGTGCTCTCCTTTTTTATATCTTTATTCATTCTTTTGTACATACTAGACACTTTCATCCAACTTATGCACTCACAAGTTTTGTCAAATACATTTATATAAACTACAGTCTAATTCACATACCTGTGAAATATCTTTGTTGGTCTGTATTTTTGTCTCTCAGTATCAGTTAGAATTTCTTCTCAATGAAAATGTGAAAAATCAAGCACAAGAATGGTACACCACACTCATACAAAATAACTATTAATGGCAACCTTTTCAACTTTGCTTTCAAGGATACTCACTCAGAAAACAAATCATAAACTTCCTTTCATATTTGCCCTATATCACACTACTTCTGAATGGTTAATTTTGTTAACCCTTTCTAACACTCCTCTAAAGAAGCCCAATTTGTTAGGGGGTTTTGAGTGGATTAATGGATCCATTGCAGCTCTCAGCGCAGTCCCTCATGTACAATTGTGGCAGATATGCAAATCCACATGGGAGCTCAAAAACGATTTCTGTTTTAATTTGATGCTAATCATTACAATTTATACTCCATTTGCTGTAAATAACTAATTTTGCACTTAAAGACTCCATGATTACCTTTGCATGTATTAGGTCTCGTCCTTCACAATCACAGTCTAATTTTCATTGTTCCCTTCCCCCATGCTCCTGTAGCTCTGTTACCATGGTGACCAAGTTTGAAGGCTTGCCCATTAGCAGTAGGTCACAAGATCACAACACCTTCTGAGAGCAGCATACTAACTTCTAAACCAAATGTAGCAGGTGTGGTTGAGTGTTTAGAAATATAAAAATATCCCAAACACCATTACTTTTTTTGCTCTTTATCAAAAGCCAATCACACATCTACTTATTTTTATCTCAATATCACTTCCTACCTTTAGACACTAGCATGTGTACAACATCCAATCAAAAATGATCATTTAGATTTTAGGTACTATCCTCCATTTGAACTGCCTTTCATTCCAAATCTGTATCTTTCAGCTGCAGAATTCTCCTGTGTGGTTCTCCGGCTTCCTTCCAAAATGCTCAGAGTGTGGATTGTGGGTCATAGCATTTTGCTTTGTGCCTGATAGAGTGGTGTAAAGAGTGGTATTGACAGTGACCTGGATTTACCTAATGTGAATATCACTTGGGTTGGCCAGAGAGAGTTAATGGGGCATCAATTGCCACCTTTGGTTGACAGCCTCATGGACTACCAACATCCAGACCTCATGCTTGTGCACTGCGGTGGCAATGACCTTGGCAAAGTTACTGGGGTAGGATTGGAAATCCTAATGAAAGATACGTTTGGTGAATTAATGGCACTTTTCCCACACACTGTGTTGGTATTTTCTAACATTTGCCAAAGGCAGAAGTGGAAGTGGTCAAGTGAATTCTGTCCACAGATAAAAAATCCAGGAAACATGTTAATAGGACTGTTTCAGCATTCCTCCATGACCACAACATGGGCTCCATCTACCACAGCAAATTATGCTTTGATATAGATGGTACATGTAGAAATGATGGAGC
This sequence comes from Pleurodeles waltl, assembly GCF_031143425.1. Taxonomy (NCBI): domain Eukaryota; kingdom Metazoa; phylum Chordata; class Amphibia; order Caudata; family Salamandridae; genus Pleurodeles; species Pleurodeles waltl. The sequence continues at coordinate 353,757,790 of NC_090449.1, read as the reverse complement.
TCATTTGACAGTGAAAGGCACTAGGGTGTTCCTCCATAACTTGAAAGGCTGCATCTTGTTGTATGTGTAGTTGTCAACTACACATCCTAAACACAAAGGCACTTTTTGGGAGCCAATTGTTTCAGTAAAGACAGATTTTTTTCTCAAATCCATAAAAAAAAAAAATCGGATCTGTAGATCTGTTGCAAATTCACAAACCAAAAATACTCATACAACACACACCAGCAACAGTACAATAAGTCTGGTAGGATAACCCAGTGGTTTCATCACTGTACAGTGGGTGTGTTACTCAATGTGTTTGTCTGTAAATAGGCGGGAGACTGTCTGAGTTCTGTACATGTGTCTTAGAGTGTTTCTGTGATTCTGTGGGTGGGTGTGTGGTTGTCTGCATGGGTCTGTAAGTGGGTCTCACAGTGTCTGTGTGGGCCTGTGAGTGGGTGTCCAGGACTCTCTGTGGGTGTGAGCGTGGGTGTGTGACTGTGTGTGTGGGTCTGTGAGTGGGTGTGTATGTATTTGTGTGGGTTTGTTATTGGGTCTGAGAGTGTCTTTGTCATCTGTGAGTGGGTGTGTGAGTGTGGATCTGTGAGGTGGTCTGGGAGTGTATCTGTGGGTCTATAAGAGGGTCTTCAATAGTCTATCTAGATCTGAGAGTGGGTGTATGAGTGTCTGATTGGGTCTGTGAGGGGGTGTATGAGAGTTTGTGTGGGTCTGTCAGTAGGTCAGGGAATATCTGTATGTGTCTGTGAGTAGGTGTCTGAGTGTCTTTGTGAGTCTGTGAGTGAGTCTCAAAGTGTCTGAGTGTCTATCTGGATCTGTGAGTCAGTGTTTGGAGTGTCTGTGTGTTTGAGAGTGGGTGTGTGACTGTCTGTATGAGTCTGTAACTGGATCTGAGAATGTCTCTCTGGTTCTATGAGTGAGTGTGTGAGTGTCTGTGTGGATCTGAAAGTGGGTGTCTGAGTGTCTGTGTGGGTCTGTGAGTGAGTGTGACAGTGTCTGTGTGGGTATGTGAGTTTGTGTTTCAGTGTCTGAGTGGGTCTCTGGGTGGGTGTGAGTGTCTGTGTGGGTCTGAGAGTGGGTGTCTGAGTGTCTGTGTGGATCTGTAAGTGGGTGTGAGAGGATGTCTGTGAGTGGGTCAGAGAATGTCTGTGTGGATCTGTTAGTGGCTATGTGAGTGTCAGTGTGGGACTCTCAGTGGGTGTCTTAGGGGGTGATTCTAATTCTGGCGGGCGGCGGAGGCCGCCCGCCAGAATTCCGCCCCCATAATACCGCTCCGCGGTCAGAAGACCGCGGAGGGTATTATGAGTTTTTCCCTGGGCTGGCGGGCGGTCTCCAAAAGACCGCCCGCCAGCCCAGGGAAAAACTCCCTTCCCACGAGGATGCCGGCTCGTAATCGAGCCGGCGGAGTGGGAAGGTGCGACGGGTGCAGTAGCACCCGTCGCGTATTTCAGTGTCTGCAAGGCAGACACTGAAATACCTTGCGGGGCCCTCTTACGGGGGCCCCGCGACCCCCCCTACCGCCATCCTGTTCATGGCGGCTTTCCCGCCATGAACAGGATGGCGGTAGGGGGGGTCAGAATCCCCCATGGCGGCGCAGCAAGCTGCGCCGCCATGGGGGATTCTGAGGGCAGCGGTAAACTGGCGGGAGACCGCCGGTTTACCCTTTCTGACCGCGGCCAAAGCGCCGCGGTCAGAATGCCCTGCGGGGCACCGCCGGCCTGTCGGCGGTGCTCCCGCCGACCCTCGCCCCGGCGGTCAAAGACCGCCGGGGTTAGAATCAGCCCCTTAGTGTCTATGTGGCTCTGTGAGTAGATCTGAGAGTGTCTGTGTAGGTCTCTGAGTGGGTGTCTGAGCGTCTATTTGGGTCTGTAAATGGGTGTGAAAGTGTGACTGTGGGTTTCTGAGTGGTTCTTAGAGTATATGTGAGTGGGTGTGTCAGTTTCTGCATAGGTCTGTATTGAGTCTAAGAGTCTCTGTGTGAGTGGGTGTCTGAGTGTCTGTATGGGTCTGTGAGTGGATGAGTGAGTGAGTGCCTGTGTGGATCCAAGAAGGGGTGTGTGGACATCTGTGTGGGATTGTGAATGAGTCTTATTGTGTTGGTGGGGGTCTGCAAGCGGGTCTGAGAGTTTCTGTGTAGGTCTCTGAGTGGGTGTGTGAATGTCTATGTGGGTGTATAAGTGGGTGTGTAAGTATATATGTGGTTTTTTGAGTGAATATGTCTTTGTGTTTCTGTAAGTGGGTGTTCAGGTGTCTTGTGGGTCTGAGAGTGTCTGTTTGTTTGTGAATGGATCTCAGAGTGTCTGAGTGGGTCTGTGAGTAGGTGTGTGAGTGTGGGTGTGAGTCTGTGTCTGTGACCCCAGATATACAAATTTGTTTGTTCATTAGGATCTCTAAAACTATTGAACAAATTTACATCAAATCACAAAATGGATACTTTCTGGACCAACAGCTACCTTTCGGCCAAATTTGGTGTAATTCTGTCCAGCAGTTCGGGCTGTAGTCATGTCTAAAAATCCCTAGGGAGATTGCAGATGTAAAAAGAGTTTTGGGGCCCCACTTTTCTCGTTCCCTGCTGGATGAGGCATTTTTGTTTTTTTAGTGAATTTCCAAGCTTTCTTAAATTCTATTTCATAACTATAACGTCCATATAACCTTTCTTTTTTTCTGTGAATTTCTAGAGGTTTTTTTGAGCTAAGTAAGATGCCCATCACAAAGCATGATGTTGGGGTGGATGCAGGGCCTGGCCTGGCATTGTGCTGCCCCCATCTAAGCATGCTGCTTCTGCCCCCTTCCCTTCTTGCCATCCATCATCAAAGTCCATGCCCCTGCTCCCTTACGACAGCCCTGGGTGGCCTTTTTTTCTGGCACAGCCCTTCCTGTCTGCCCTGACCAGTTAGCTTGCTACCCCACCAACCACCTCCCTACCGTATATTTTCCAAGTCTGTGCACCATCACCCTTCCTCCTACCATCAATGATCTGATGTGCTGCCGCTGCCCTCCATCTAGCTTGATGTCCCTGCCCACTCCCCCTTCCCGCCTTTTCCTTATTCTGTGCCCCATCATTGCCCTCCTGCTTAGCATCTGTGCTTCGCTTGCTGCCCCTACCCTCCCATGTCTGTGTGCATGCCCCTCCTCCCTTTTGCCCCCCATGTTCGATGGAACTGCCGCTGCCCCTTCTATCTACTCTCAGTGTTCTGATGAGCTGCCCCTGCCCCTACCAAACTGCCTAGCATGGTTAGATGGATGCCACCTGTCCCTGCCACCTTCGGCCTGCATTTCTGAGTTCCAACTTCCTATCTCTTCATTCCTGACCTCCAATGTCCATTTTGCTGCCACTCCCTTCTGCCCTCCATGCTCTGTTGTGCTGCAGCTGCTCCACCTGCCTGCCCTGCATGGTCTGTTATGAAGTCTCTTCCCATGCCCCGTCTTGTCTGTGTCCAGCCCCTACCTCTCACTTTTGTCCTCCATACTATTTTGTGCATTACCCTGCCACATCTCTCTTGCCTGCCTTGGCCGTTGTGCTGCCACTAACCCTCCCCCTTGCAATGCATGGTCTTCCGTACTGCCACCGCCATTCCCACTGGCCCTGTGTAGTCAGCTTGTTGCCCCTGACCCGCTGCCACCTACCCTCCGTTGTCTGTGTGTATGCCATTATAGTCTCACTGTTGCCTTTCATGGTATGTTGTGCTTCCAGTGCCTATCCTGCTTGCCTTCCATGGTCAGTGTGCTGCTGCTGCCCTGGCCTTCTCTTTTCCATGTGCAGGCCCCTATCCATTCCCTCCTGCCTTGTTTGGTCTGTTGTTGTGCCCCTGCCCCCTCCCTCCTGCCCTTCGTGGTCTGTTATACTGCAGCTAAGCCCCCTGTAAGTCAATTATGGTAAGCTTGTTGCCCTTTCCTCTTTCACCTCAGTTCTTTGTTGTCCATGTGCATAGCCATGTCCCCTTCCTAATGCTTTCTTTGGTCCGTTGTGCTGCACTGCCAACCCATTTGTCCTATGTGGTGTATTATGCTGTGGTAACTCCTGATGTGTGCCCTGTAAGGTAAGTTTGGTGCCCCTGCCCATCTCCCTCCTGCCCTCTGTTATCCAACTCCATGTCCCTACCCCATTCCTCCTGCCCTCAGAGATCCAATGTACCATAATTGACAACATTTTGAACCTGGTAGGAGGGAGATTTTGGAGAAAAAAAAAACCTGGGGAATTGATTTTCCCCATTGACTTACACTGAAAACCAGGAGATTTTAGGCTGTAGACAGAAAAAATAAAGCCTTTTTTTGCTTAAAAAAATGAGTAGTATCCTGCCTGAAACATGTCTGTTGGCATGTATGGTTGTAGTGCCACTGCCTCTTCCTTCTGACCTCAATGGTCTGTTATATTGCCGCTCTTGCCTGCCCTGTATGGTTGGTTTGTTGCCCCTGCCCCCCTTCCCCCTGCTCTCCATGGTCCTTTGGGCTGCCACTGCCCCTCCTACATGCCCAGCACGCTCTGCTTGTTGCCTCCGCACCCAGCTCCCTCCTTCAATTATCCAAGTCTGTGCTTCTGATGTCTGCCCCTCCCCACAGTATTCTAATGAACAACTAGATTGATAACATTCTATATTTATTACAAAACTGTGGCATGAATGACAATGTCTTGACGTAATCAAAACTGTAATACCGAAAGCATTTCCTTTAGAAGTTATAAAATTGTGAGGGCCTTTTTCCCATAGAAATTATGGTTAGCGCTCTAAAAAACTGAAATGAGCACATATGTTCTGAGTACTCGAATAGCGACAAAGAACTTTTGAATTATGTGTTATCTTTATGTTTTTTATCCAGTTTGTCGGAAGCTGGCTCCGTTTATACTATATCAAAGTGAGATACAGCGTGCACAGAGTCCAGGGGTTCCCAGAGGCTTAACAGAGGCTAAAGTAGATAATACTAATGCTGTCTTTTGTGGCAGCGTGGTCGAGCAGTTAGGCTTATCAGAGGGTAGTGGAAAGCATTTGTTGTACACACACAGACAATAGAAGAAGCACACACTCAATCACTTAACTCCAGGCCAATTTCTTTTTATATAGCAAAAATATATTTTCTTAATTTATTTTTAGAACCAATAGATTTAAGTTGCAGGTAAGGACTTCAATGGATTTGTATTTCACGCATGTATCAACAGTACTTTGTTTCAAATAGATAAGTTATACAGTTTTGAAATATTAGAAAGAATCTGTTGTAAAACTTGATACTGCAATTTCCAGAAACAGTTCCCGGGTTGAAAAAAGTTAGATGGATTTGCAGATGAGTACAACACTTACAGTTCCAGTCTCCGGAGGTTAGGAAGTCCACAGGTCGGGGTTCAAGTTAACCCCAAACACCCACCACCAGCAACATGTGGCCAGCCAGGTGCAGAGGTCAAAGTGTAGGCAAAATTAACGTGGGCTCCTATGGAGACTGCGGGGACTGTTTCAGATCTGCAGGCAGGTAAGTACCTGCCACTTCAGATGGCAAACCTAGGGTGTTTAGAGGAGCACTGGGGAGGGCGCAAGTAGGCACCAAACATACACCCTCAGCAGCACTCGGGAGGCCGGGTGCAGGGTGCAAACAAGATGTCCGGTCTCCATTGATTCTCCATGAGGGGACCCCGGGGGTCACTCAGATGCTGCAGGCGAGGTCCAGGAGGTCGTCTCGGGCAAACCACAGGCTGGACAGGGAGGAGGGCCACCTGCTGAACATTGCTCCACCAGAGGTTTGGTGCTCCAAGGCCTGGGGGCTATGGGTGCAGTATGTCTTTAGTGTCAGACAGCTTTGCCCGGAGCCTCACGGTCAGGGGGGTCCTCGGGACTCACTCTGCAGGCATTGTCATCGTGGGGTGGAGAGGTCAACCTAGGGTGGGCACTTGCTCAGAACTGCCTTGAGAACCTCTCTAGCTAGTTTAGCCACCTGGACACGGGCTGTGAGCACCGGATGCAGAGTGGTTAAGACTCATTCATTCAGAGTGTGGTTGGAGTCCTTAGTTGTTGGTTTCTTCATGGACAGGGCCGCTGTCCACTGGAGTTCTTGGTCCTTTTTGGTGCAGGGCAGTCTTCTGAAGCTTGGCAGAGATCGCTGGTCCCACTGGATGCATCGCTGTTCTTTTGCAGGTTCTTTGAAGCAGGAGACAGACCAGTAGGGCTGGAGCCAAATCAGTTGTCGTCTTCCTTCTTCTCTGCTGGGGGTTTTAGCTATGCAGTCCTTCTTCTTGTCAGGCCACCAGGAATCTGGTGAGCTGGGTTCAGGGAGGCTCTTAAATCCTGATTTTAGGGGCATTACAGGGGTCAGAGAGCAGTGGCCAATGGCTACTGTCACTGAGGGTGGCCACACACTCCCTGTGCCCACTCCCTTTGTGCCCACTCCCTTTGGTTCCAAACGTTTAGAGTTCTCACCTCTCATTTACATTAGCCATCTGAGATGTCTGTGGTCAGTTTGAACAATAAAGTGAGTACCAAACAAGTATGGTCTAAGCTTTTTCAGGGACCAAACTACAGCAAAGGCCTTGCTCTCAAATGGCACGCTGCTCCCTGGGGAGTAACCTCATGCTATTGAAAGCAACAGGCTGGTCAAGGCCACCATGACTGGCTTGCGACAGGACTGCTCCTGTCCCATTTTCAGAGGCATCTGTCTGCACAATGAACTACCTAGAATAATCTGAAGCTTTAAGAACTGATGCTGAGCACATTGCTTCTTTCAGGGTGTCAAAGGCCTTTTGACAGTCAAGAGTCCATTTTACCTTTTTTGGCATATTCTTTGAGGTCATTTCAGTGAGGGGAGTCACAATGGGTCCATACCCCTTCACAATCCTCCTGTAATAACCAGTCAATCCAAGAAATGCCCTTACTTGAGTCTGGTTTTTTGGAACTTTCCAGTCCAGAATGGTCTGGAACTTGGCCTGTAAAGGTTGCACTTGGCCTCCACCTACAAGGTGGCCCAAGTATTCAACTGTGCCCTGCAACATTAAGCACTTGGATGCCTTAATAGAGAGGCCTTCTGCTTGAAATGCCTGCACAACGTTCCACAGGTACATCAGGTGAACATGCCAGCAGGAGCTAAAGACAGCTGTATCATCTAGATATGCTTCACTAAATGACTCCAATAAAGCAAGGACTTGATTCACCGTTTAGAAGGTGGTAGGGGGCATTCTTTAAGCCAAAGGACATAGCCGTAAACTGATAATGCCCATTATGTGTACAGAATGCTGTCTTTTTTTTGCTCCTGGTGCCATCCTAATTTGCCAGTACCCTGCAGTTAAGTCAAAGGTACTTAGAAATGTGACTGCATCTAATTTGTCAATTACTCATCTGCTCTGGGTAAAGGGTGTGTATCTAACTTGGTGATAGATTTGAGCCCTCTATAGTCCACACAGACACTCATTTCTCTCTTGCCATCTTTGGTATGAGGTTTGGGGAACTAAGACCACTGGGCTAGCCCAGGGACTGTCAGAGTGCTCTATTACCCCTAACTCCAGCATCTTGTGGACTCACACTTTGATGCTCTCTTTGACTTGGTCAGACTGTGTATACATTTTGTTCTTGACAGGTAAACTGTCTCCTGTGTCCACATCATGTGTACAAAGGTGTGTCTGACCAGAGCTCAAAGAGAAGAACTCTGTATACTGCTGAAGGCCTGCAGTCAGCTTTATGTTGGGCAGAGAGGATGTCTGAATAGACAACTCCATCCACTGACCCATCCTTAGGGTCAGTTGAGAGGAGGGCAGGGAGACATTCACTCTCTGCTTCCTGATCCTCATCAGTAACCATCAGCATAGTTATGTCTGCCCTATCATTGTAGAGTTTCAGGTGGTTAACATGGATCACTCTCTTGGGTGGCCTGCTAGTGACAGGTCCACTAAATAGGTGACCTGACTCTTTTTCTCTAGTATTGGGTAAGGGACACTCCATCTGTCCTGAAGTGTGCTGGGAGCCACAGGCCCTGGCTGAAATTCTACCAGTGCAGCCTTTTGATCATACCACAACTTCTGGAGTTCTGGAGCCTCGAGGTTTTTGGATGCCTGATCCATGTACTCAGCCATCCTAGAGAGAAGGACAAGCACATAGTCCACATCATCTTGTTTAGGATCATGGAGAGGTCTCTCCCAGCGTTCTCTAACAAGTGCCAGTGGTGCCCTTAAAGGATGGGCAAACAAAAGCTCAAGGGCGGGGGGAACCCTACTCCCTTCTGTGGCACCTCTCTGTAGGTGAAAAGCAGGCATGGTAGGAGGACATCCCATCTCCTTTTGAGTTTTTCAGGGAGCCCCATAATCATGCCCTTCAATGTCTTGTTGAACCACTCAACGAGACCATTGCTTTGTGGATGGTATGGTGAATTTGTAAGTCACCCCACACTCATTCCACATGTGTTTCAGATAAGCTGACATGAAGTTTGTACCTCTGTCAGAAACCACCTCCTTAGGAAAACCTACTCTAGTAAAAATATCAATCAGGCCCTTGGCTACTGCAGGAACAGCAGTAGACCTAAGGGGAATTGATTCAGGGTATCTGGTAGCATGATCTACTACTACCAGTATGTACTTGTTCCCTGAGGCCATGGGTAGTTCAAGTGGACCCACAATGTCCACACCAACCCTCTCAAAGGGAACCCCTACCTCAGGAAGTGGAATGAGGGGGGCCTTTGGGTGGCCACCTGTCTTGCCACTAGCTTGACAGGTGACACAGAAGCTACAAAACTCCTCCACTTTCTGGGGCAAATTGGGCCAATAAAAGTAGTTGACAAGTCTGTTCCATTTATTGGTTTGTACCAAATGCCCACATAAGGGAACTCCTGAGACACTACCACTCTCCTGGTGGGGCCAGGTTTGGGGTCTCTGGCCTCAGTGTTAAGGAGTCCGTCTTCCCAATAGACCCTGTGGGAGCTACTGACATCGCCCTTCTCCTGTGCAGCAGCTTTCTGCCCCAAGCCTTCAAAAATGTGACTAGTCTTTTGTCCCTGGCACAGCTGTTCCCTTGAGGGTCCCCTGGGCCCAAGAGCTCTACCCGATAAGACTCCAGCTCCATGGAGTCAGTTCCCTCTGGGGATAAGATATCTTCCTAAAAATGGAGGTCTTGCTTCTTGTGCTGTTCAGAGGCTGGTCCCCCAGCTCTCTTACCTTTTCCAATGGAAGGTTGGGCCATTATGCCAGGCTCCTTCACTTTTTTCACCCTATGCTCTGCTTTGTGCTCTAGTTTTCACACACACCAGTTAAGGGATTCCCAACATGGGTGCATGGGTTTTGAGCTCTAACTCAGCATAAGCTGAGGACTCCAGATCATTCCCTAGCAAACATTCCACTGGGATTGCAGAAGAGACCACTACCTGTTTCAGGCCAGTAATCACTCCCCATTCTAAAGTCACCATGGTCATAGGATGGACTTTAGTCACATTGTTAGCATTGGTAACTGGATATATTTGTCCAGCCAAACACTGTCCTGGGGAAACCAGTTTCTCTGTCACCATGGTGACACTGGCACCTGTATCCCTCAGGGCTTCTACTTTTGTCCCATTGATTAAGAGCGGCTGCCTGTATTTTTACATGTTAGGGGGCCAGGCATCTAGTGTGGCTATATCCAGCCCACCCTCAGAGACTAGAGTAGCTTCAATGTGAACCTAGATTTGCTCTTTGAACACTGGTGATCTCACGTTGAGACTGGTTATTCCAGTAATAATTGGAGTAGTACTACTGGGATTTCTCTTGGTACAGGCCATGTTTCAAGTTTGGTGTTCATGCTATCTACAGGTGTGACACCAGGCCTTCTTGGGATCAAAGATTTTACCCTTATTCCCATTTGTGGACTGTGAAGATGCTCGGGCCCACCATCCTAAGCAGGTTTTTGGGGCCCTTGTGAAGCCTCTTTGTTTTTGTCCTTAGGTGTCTCACCAACCTTCCCCTGGGGAGGATTTGTGACCCCTTTCTTTTGGTCACCCCGTGTGGAAGTCTTGGTGACTCTAGTCTTGACCCAATGGACGGACTTCTTTCCCAATTCTTGGGGAGAAATTGGACTTAGGTCTACCAGATGTTGATTCAACTTGTCATTGAAGCAGTTACTTAACAAGTGTTCTTTCATAAACAAATTATAAAGCCCATCATAGTCATGCACTCCACTGCCAGTTATCTAACCATCTGGTGTTTTCACTGAGTAGCCTACACAATCAACCCAGGACTGGCTCGAGGTTTTGCGAGCCCCCCTGAACCTAATTCTATACTCCTCAGTGGTGAATCCAAAGCCCTCAATCAGGGTAGCCTTCATGTGCTCATATGATTCAGTATATTTACCAGTGAGTGTGAAGAGTCTATCCCTATGCTTACCAGTGAGCAGTTCCCAAAGGAGTGCTCCCCTGTGAGATCTGTTTAACTTTCTGGTTGCAAAAGTCCTCTCAAAGGCTGTGAACCACTCAGTGATATGATCACCCTCTTCATATTTTGAGACAATCCCTTTGGGGATTTTTAGGATATCAGTATTCTCGCTGACCTTATTTATTTTTCTGCCACCATAAATAGGTGCTAAGCCCATTTCTGCTCTCTCCCTTTCTATAGCTAGGAGTTGTTGTTACAAAGCTAATCTTTTGGCCATTCTTGCTAAAAGGATGTCCTCTTTATTGAGGCTGCCCTCAATGTTCCCAGAGGAGCTGGACTCCCCTGTGGAAGATCCAGACCCTGTGAGTACTATTCTTGGAGATAAGTAGTCCAGTAAATGCAAAGTTGTAGATTCCACCGCTGATCCACCAATGTAGGAAGCTAGCTCTGTATATACTATATCAAAGTGTGATATATTGTGCAGAGTCCAGTGGTTCCCCAGAGGCATAACAGAGGCTAATGTAGATAATACTAATGTTCTCTTGTGTGGTAGTATGGTCGAGCAGTTAGGCTTATCAGAGGGTAGTACAAAGCATTTGTTGTACATACACAGGAAATAGAAGACGCACACTCAATGACTTAACTCCAGACCAATGTTTTTTTATTTAGCAGAAATATATTTTCTTAATTTATTTTTAGAACCATAACATTTAAGTTGCAGGTAAGTACTTCAATAGATTTGTATTTCACACATGTAGCAACAGTACTTTGTTTGAGATCGATAAGTTATACAGTTTTTGAAATATTGGCAATAATCTGTTTGAAAACTTGGCAGTGAATTTTTAGAAACAGCTCCTGGGGGAAAGAAAAGTTAGATCGATTTTCAAGTAAGTACAATACTTACAGTTCCAGTCTCCAGGGATTAGGAAGTCCAGAGGTTGGGGTTCAAGTTAACCCTAAACACTCACCACCAAGAACACGGGGCCGGCAGGGTGCATAGGTCAAGATGCAGGCAAAATTAACATGGGCTCTTATGGAGACTGTGGGCATTCGGTTTCAGATCTGCAGGCAGGTAAGCACCCGCGACTTCGGAGGACAGACCTGTGGGTGTTTAGAGGAGCACTGGGGGGCCACAAGAAGGCATTAAACATACACCCTCAGTGGCACTGGGGTAGCCGGGTGCAGGGTGCAAACAAAATATCAGGTCTCTAATGATTCTCTATGAGGGGACCTCGGGGTAACTTAGAGGCTGCAGGCGAGGTCCAAGAGATCGTTTCGAGCAAACCACAGGCTGGACGGGGAGGAGGGCCACCTGCTGAACGTTGCTGCACCTGAGGTCGGGTTCTCCAAGGTCTGTGGGCTGCAGATGCAGTGTGTCTTTAGGCATCGGATAACTTCATTCGGAGTTTTGCCCTTGGGACTCCCTCTGCAGGTATCGTCGTGGCGGGCTTGAGAGGTCAATCCAGAGTGTGCACTTGCACAGAACCACCTGGGGATTCTTTCTAGCTGGTTGGGCCACCTGGACACGGGCAGTGGGCATCGGGTGCAGAGTAGTTAGGACTCATGCTTTTGAAGTGAGGTTGGAGTCCTTAGTTTTTGGTTATTTCTTGGACATGGCCATTGTCCAAGGAGTTCTTGGTCCTTCTTGGTGCAGGGCAGTCCTCTGAAGCTTGGCAATGGTTGCTGGTCCCACAGGATGCATTGCTGTCCTTTTGCAGGTTGTTTGAAGCAGGAGACAGGTCTGTAGGGCTGTGCAAAATCAGTTGTTGTCTTCTGTGCTGGGGGTTTCAACTATGCAGTGCTTCTTCTTCTTTTCAGGTCACCAGGAATCTGGTGAGCTGGGTTCAGGGAGGCCCTTAAATTCTAGATTTAGAGACGATACAGGGGCCAGAGGGCAGTAGCCAATGACTACTGTCCCTGAGGGTGGCCACATCCTCCTTGTGCCCTCTCCCTTTGGGGAGGGGGCACAACCCTAATCCTATTGGTCCCTGTCCTCCAAACCAAGATGGAAGATTCTGCAGGGAGGGGATCACCTCAGCTCTGGACACCTTAGGGGTGGTCCTAGCTGGGGTGGTCACTCCTCCCTGTTTTCCCTAATTTTCCAGCTGGACTTGCTGACAAAAGTGGGGTTTTGTCTGGGGGAGCAGGCAACTCCACTAGTTGGAGTGCCCTGGGGCTCTGTAACCAGAGGCTTTAGCCTTTGAGGCTCACTGCCATGTGTTACAGTTCCTGCTGGGGAAGGTGTGAAGCACCTCCACCCATGACAGGCTTTGTTTCTGACCATCGAGAGCACAAAGGCTCTCACCCCATGTGGTGAGAAATGTGTCTGAATGTGGCAGGCTGACACAGACCAGTCAGTCCTTCACTAGCAGTATGGCTAACATACAGGGGGCATCTCTAAGATGTCCTCTGTATGCACTTTTCAATAAATCCCACACTGGCATCAGTAGGGGTTTATTGCACTGAGAAGTTTGATATCCAACTTCCCTTTATTCAGTGAAGCCATTATGGAGCTGTGGAGTTTGTAATGACAAACTCCCAGACGATATACTCAATATGGTTACACTGCACTCACAATGTCTAAGAATGGACTTAGAAACTGTAGGGACATATTTCTCATGCAGCTATGCCCTCACCTGTGGTATAGAGCACCCTGCCTTAGGGCTGTACGGCCTGCTAGGGGGGTGTCTTGCCTATGTCACAGGCGGTGGTTTTGTGGGCTTGGCACCCTGAGAGGGATGCCATGTCAACTTTGCCTTTTCCTCCCCATCAGCACACACAAGCTGCATAGCTTGGCACATGTGCTTGGTGAGGGGTCCCATAGGGAGGCATAATACATGCTGCAGCCCTTGGGGACCTTCCCTGGCTACAGGGCCCTTGGTACCACTGGTACCTTTTACAAGGGACTTAACTGTGTTCCAGGGGCGTGCCAATTGTGAAAACAAAGGTACAGATTTTGGAAATGAACACTGGTGCAGGGGCCTGGTTAGCAGTTTCCCAGCACACTTTCAATCAAAGTTGGCATCAACACTAGGCAACAATTGGTGGGTAATCATGCCAACAGTGGCACTTTCCTACACAGCTGATCACTTGATTATTTGTTACACTTACGGGAGAGGATATGGTGTTACGGGTGTTACGGACAGAGCTGTAGACTTTGAAACTGGGGAACAAGGTTTGAGTTTTAACACCAGCTAGATAGCCTGTGATTTTGGGCAAATCGCTTAATCTCTCCATGCCTAAAACCAAAATAAATGTGTCCTTGTGTAATGAAATCGGTGCTCACGTTAAGCACCCCAATACCTTCAGTCCAAGTCTGCACTATATAAAACTTCACAAAACTAAATCAATAAGTGTTTTGCACACTTCTGTAGTTAGGCTATACTTGGGCTACATTTGCGAGATATTTGTGATACATTTGGGCTCATTTTTCTCTGGTGGCTGTCTTGGGAGTCTTATTTGTTAGGAAGCTCTCTAATTTCCTCATTTACTGCAGTATTTTCAGTAGAAAATGCTTTCTGTTTTCCACATTGATACCTTCAAAAAGGCATTTAGTTGTGAAACACTTTTGGCATAAATACATAATGTTAGCACTCTACTACAGGGGGCTGGCCTGGTTTGTAGTGGGTACCTTGGGTACTTACACCTTATGCCAGGTCCAGTTATCTCTTATTAGTGAAGTAGTAGTGTTCTAGCAGCTTAGGCTGATAGAGGTAGTTATAGCAGAGCAGCTTAGGCTAAACTAGGAGACATGCAAAGCTCATGCAATACCACTTATAGTTACACAGTACTTATTCACAAGTAAAGACAATACTCAGTGTTACAAAAAATAAATGTATTTATTGGGGTGACACAGTACCAAAAATATATTAGAGACAATACTCCTTCTGGAGGTACGTATTATACACAATATGCACACTAGACACCAAAATTAGACAAGTAAATAGTCATAGAACAATGCAAACAGTAGGAAATCCTATAAAATGCAATGTGAGAAAATAGGTCTAGGGGCAACACAAACCAAATACTAAAAAAGTGGAATGTAAATCACGGATTCCCACCTAGACAAGTGTAGTGTGTGCAGAATCGCTGGGAGTAAGAATACAGTAAAGGTAAGTAAATTACCCCACCCCAGAGCCCAGAAAAGCAGGAATAAAGTATTGCAGGTTTCCTTAGGACACACTACACATTGTTTTTGGGATTTTGCAGCAGCCAAACAAGTCTAGAAAGAACAACTGCTGGATTATTGCACCTGAAGACCTGCAAAGGAAGGGGACCAAGTCCAGAAGTTGAAAGAAGTTCCAGGAAGGACAGGAGCCCCTGCCAACCCAGAAGAGGGTGCAAAAGAAGAGTCCACAGTTAGTTGAAGACTGAAGAATTTCACTCTTGGAAGATGCCAGTGGGTTCCTGCATAATGCAAAAGATGTCCCACGGCATCAAGATTGTTGCAGATGAGATTTTGTGTTGGAAGTCACCAACAAGCCTTGGCTACTCTAAAAGGGCAGTTTGCAACCAAATGGCACTGGATGGACCCAGGAGGAACCTAGAGGCCTCAACTCTGTGTGAGGAGGAAGAGGAGGCTCTCAGAACTTTAGAGAGCCCTCAGGATACCAGCCAGTACCCCCAGGAGTCACAGAATCTGGGTTCAAAGGAGGTGCAAAATGCAGTTGATGCAGCACAACAAAAGAAGGTCCCACGCCACCAGAGAACAACTCAGCGAGTTGTGCATCACAGGATGGAGTGCTGGGGACCTGGGCCAGGTTGTGCATGAAGGAATTTTGCAAAGAGTGCACAGAGGCCTCAGGAGGCGAAAAAGACGCAGTACAAAGGAGTACCATCATTCTCAGGGAAAGTAAGGTTTTACCTCCTCCAAATTGTGTCAGCAGGACCTCAGGTCAGTCTATGTTGATGATGTTCACCCTCTGTGTCCTTAGGAGAATGCTCATTGCTGTGAGAGGAGTCCTAGGGTACCCGTCATCATCTTGGAAGTTGCCAGCTTGGAGCAGGGAAGTGACTCCGTCACTCCACGGGAGATTTCTTCGGTCCTTCTAGTGCAGGATGACGACAGGGAGTCCTCAAAGTGTGCTCATCTTGGAAACTGTTTGCAGTTGCTGACTTGGAGCTGAGGTTGCTGAAGAAAGGTGTCTCTTGTTGACACTTTGTTGCAGTTACAGCGTTTCTTGGAGCAGGCTGCAGTTGATCCGAGGTCAGAAGAGTCTGAAGTTGTTGCAGAGATTTCTTGAAGGAAACGTGCAAGCAGAATCCACAGGAAAGACCCTAAATAGCCCTGAGAGGGGGATGTGCTACCTTATCAGGTATGGACCTATCAGGAGGGGTCTCTGACATCACCTGCTGGCACTGGCCACTCAGAGCCCTCCAGAGTGCCCCCACATCTTGCAAAGCAAGATGGCTGAAGTCTGGGACACACTGGAGGAGCTCTGGGCACCACACCTGGGGTGGTGATGGACAGGGGAGTGGTCACTCACCTTTCCTTTGTCCAGTTTCCTGCCAGAGCAGGGGAGAAGGGGTCCCTGAACCAGTGTAGACTGGTTTATGCAAGGAGGGCACCATCTGTGCCCTTCAAAGCATTTCCAGGTGCTGGGGGAGGCTACCACTCCCCATCCTGTAACACCTATTTCCAAATGGAGAGGGTGTAACACCCTGCTCTCAGAGGAAATGCTTTGTTCTGCCTTCCTGCGACTGGGCTGCTCAGACCCCAGGAGGGCAGAACCCTGTCTGTGAGGTTGCAGCAGCTGTATCTCCAGTGCAAGCCTCAGAGAGCTGGTTTGGCAGTACTGGGGGTCCATGGTCGAGCCCCTAGGATGCATGGAATTGGCTCCCCAATACCAGATTTGGAATGGCGGACAATTCCATGATCTTAGACATGTTACATGGCCATATTTGGAGTTATCTGTAAATATGTAAACAATCCCCCTAGTACAACTGGTAGTGGGAAGAGTTCACACTCAAGTAGGGCTCCCTTCACCCCTTGAGGCGAGGTCACCAGAGTGGCCTCTCTTAGAGGTAGTCTGCCTCTGCACACTCTCATCTTACCTCTGTTTCAGAGGCTTCACTTAATTCTAACTCTGAGGACCAGTCCCTAGATAGGGAACTCAGAAAGCTGAGGTTATAGGAGGCCAGACTGAAGCTAATGCAGCAGCAGTTGGCTTTAGACAGGGAATCCCTGGCTGTGGAGAAAGAGAGGCTGGGTCTGGGGTTAATTCCCCATGGTGGCAGCAGCGGTTTTAGGAATACAAATGTTAGGGAACCCTCATTTGATTCTAGGAAGCTGCACAACTTTGTCCCTCCTTACAAGGATGGTGATGACATCAACAAGAGGTTTGCTGCACTCGAGAGGGCATGTAAAGTTCAGAGGGTCCCTCATGTACAGTGGGCTGCTATCCTTTGGTTATCCTTCTCTGGCAAAGGTCAGAGAGGATGATGCAGATAATTACCAGGTTCTTCAAAATGCACTCTTAGATGGTCTGGGCTTAACCACTGAACAGTACAGACTTAAGTTCAGAGAGACCAGAAAGGAGTAATCACAGGAGTGGACAGACTTTGTGGTCTGTTCTGTGAAGGCCCTAGAAGGTTGGTTACATGGCAGCAAGGTGACTGATTATGAAAGCCTATATGACTTGATTCTGAGAGAGCATATCTTAAATATTTGTGTATCTGACTTGTTACATCAGTATCTTGTGGACTCAGATCTGACCTCTCCCTTAGAATTGGGAAAGAACGCAGACAAATGGGTCAGAATACAGGTGAGCAAAAAAGCTCATACAGGGGGTGACAGGGATGCAAGAAGAAGGATGGTAAGTCACATGACAAGGGTGGGGACAAAGATAAAAAATCATCAGAGTCTTCATCAGGCCCACAAAAGTCCTCTGTGGGTGGTGGGTCCAAATCCTCTTCGCACAAAGGTAAGAAACCTTGGTGTTATATGTGTAAAGCCAAAGGCCATTGCGCAAATGATCCTCCTTGTCCAAAAAGAAACACCAAGCCTCCCATGACCACAACCCCAACTGCAACCACTAGTGCCCCTAGTAATAGCAGTGGTAGTGGGAAAAACACTACTAATAGCCAGTCAAAAGGTATAGCTGGGCTCAACATTGGTAATGTAGTTGGGGTTAGTCTAGTTAGGGAGATCACTGAGGCTATTTTAGTCTCTCATTGGTGGCATTGACCTAGCCACTTTCGTTGCTTGTCCCCTTAATATGGATAAGTACAAACAGCTATCCCTGATTAATGGTGTTCAGGTTGAGGCCTACAGGGACACAGGTGTCAGTGTCACCATGGTGATGGACAAACTGGTTGCCCCTGAGCAACACCTACTTGGTCACCATTTCCAAGTGACAGATGCCATAAGCAACATTGTAAGCCACCCCATGGCTGTTGTGAATCTCAGCTGGTGGGGGGGAGGTTACTTGTCCTAAGAAAGTTGCAGTAGCCACTGATTTACCTGTAGAATGTCAGCTAGGCAATGATTTGGAGACTTCAGCTTCAGCTGAAGAGGAGTTGGAGGCCCATGCAGCAATGCTGGGCATTCCAGGGCACATCTTTGCCATCACCAGGGCTTAGGCCAAGAAGGATAGAGGACAGGGAAACTTGGATCCTGGAACAATGGACCAAGTGCTCCTAAAAACTCGGGGTAGGAAGGGCAAACCCTTGTCCACTATCCATCCCGCCACAGATGATTCCCCTTTTGAGGAAGAGGAATTCTCTTTCTGTGCAGAACCTATACCAGAGGAGCTGGAAGCTGATACAACTGAGCTTTTGGGTGCAGAGTGGTCTGCCATGGAAGAGCTGAGTGTGGCACAGCAAACCTGTCCCACATTGGAGGGCCTCAGACAGCAAGCTGTCAAGCAGCAAAATGGTGATGTCACTGACACACACTGAGTTTACTGGGAGAATAATATCCTTCATACTGAAGCAAGGGACCCTAAACCTGGTGCCACCAGGAGACTGGTCATCCCCCTTCAGTACAGGGAACTCCTCCTAACTCTGGCTCATGGCATCCCTTTAGCTGGGCATTTAGGTCAGAGTAAAACATGGGACAGACTTGTTCCACATTTTCACTAGCCCATATGTCAGAAGACACAAAGGAGTTTTGTCACTCCTGTGTCACCTGCTAAGCCAGTGGCAAGACTGGTGGCACCCCAAGGGATCCCTTAATGCCACTACCAGTGGTTGGGGTGCCCTTTGAAAGGGTAGGGGTTGATATGTTTGGCCCCCTTGACCCTCCAACAGCTTCTGGCAATAGGTTTATCCTTGTGGTGGTGGACCATGCCACAAGGTATCCAGAAGCTATCCCCTTAAGGACCACTAAGGCTCCTGCAGTGGCAAATGCCCTTCTGGGAATCTTTTCCAGGGTTGGCTTCCCTAAGGAAGTGGTGTCAGGCAGAGATAGTAACTTCATGTCTGCATACCTAAAAGCAATGTGGAAGGAGTGTGGTGTTACATACAAGTTCACCACCTCTTATCATCCAAAAACTAATGGACTGGTTGAGAGGTTTAATAAAACTCGCAAAAGGCATGATTATGGGACTCTCTGAAAAACTCTGAAGGAGATGGGATGTCCTATCACCATGCCTCCTTTTCGCCTACAGGGAGGTACTCCAAAAAGGAGTGGGCTACAGCCCCTTTGAACTCTTCTTTGGTCACCCTGTTAGGCGTCCAATTGCTCTTGTTAAGGAGGGTTGGAAACAACCTTTAAAAGCTGCAAAACACGACATAGTGGATTATGTACTTGGCCTGAGAAGTAGGAAGGATGAGTACATGAAAAAGGTCAGCAAAACCCTTCAGGCAGCCAAGAGCTCCAAAAGCAATGGTTTGACCAGAAGGCTATCCTGACAGAGTACCACCCAGGACAGGTGTGGGTATTGGAGCCTATGGCCCCAAGAGCACTCCTGGAAAAATGGAGTGGACCCCATCTAATTGTAGAGAAAAAATGTGAAGTCACCTACTTGGTGGACCTGGGCACTGCCAGAAGTCCCCTTAAGGTGCTTCATGTCAATCGCCTAAAGCCTTACTATGACAGGGCTGACTGAACCCTGCTCATGGCTACAGATGAGGGACAGGAAGAAGAGAGTGACCCTCTCCCTGATCTCTTCTCCACCACTGAAACTGAT
The DNA here is from genome assembly GCF_031143425.1 of Pleurodeles waltl. Taxonomy (NCBI): domain Eukaryota; kingdom Metazoa; phylum Chordata; class Amphibia; order Caudata; family Salamandridae; genus Pleurodeles; species Pleurodeles waltl. Next base: position 353,738,362 of record NC_090449.1, on the reverse strand, counting down.
GGTTTAGTGGAGGGAGTGGTTCTGGCAGACTGCCTTACTGCTGAGCAGAAGGAAGACTGTAAATATCTTCTTGATCAGTTTTCTGAACTCTTCCCACTCACACCTGGTACAACTACTTGGTGTGAACATACAATTGACACTGAAGACAGTTTACCTGTCAAAAGTAAAATTTACAGGCAACCTGACCATGTCAGAGATTGCATAAAAGCTGAAGTTCAAAAAATGTTAGATCTTGGAGTTATCAAGCCTTCTGAGAGCCACTGTGCTAGCCTAGTAGTGCTTGTCCCCGAACCTCATAACAAAGAAGGAAAGAGAGAAATGCGGTTTTGTGTGGACTATAGAGGTCTCAATACTGTAACAAAAACAGATGCTCACCCTATAACCAGGGCAATTGAGCTAATAGATACACTGGCCTCTGCCAAGTATCTGTGCACATTGGACTTCACTGCAGGGTACTGGCAGATGAAAATGTCAGAAGATGCTAAAGCAAAAACTGCATTTTCTACCATAGGAGGGCATTATCACTTCACAGTGATGCCATTTGGTTTGACAAAAATGCACCTGCCACTTTTCAGAGATTGGTGAATACAATCCTGCAAGGTTTGGAAGCTTTTAGTGCAGCATATTCAGACGATATTGCTGTCTTTAGCTCCAACTGGGATGAACACCTGGTCCACCTCTGGAAAGTTTTGGAGACCCTGTAAAAGGCAGGCCTCACTATCAAGGCTTCAAAGTGCCAGATAGGACAGGGGAAAGTGGTTTATCTGGGATACCTGGTAGGTGGGAAACAGATTGCACCACTTCAGGGGAATATTCAGACCATTATGGACTCGGCTCCCCCTACAACTCAGACCCAGAAATATGTGGGGGCACCTTTTCTAGTGCAAGGGTGCCCTCACACGTAGTAACTTTGCACCTAACCTTCAGCAAGTGAAGGTTAGACATACAGGTGACTTATAAGTTACTTAAGTGCAGTGAAAATGGCTGTGTAATAGTGTGTACACTATTTCACGCAGGCTGCAGTGTCAGTCCTGTGTAAGGGTTTTTCTGAGCTCCCTATGGGTGGCAAAAGAAATGCTGCAGCCCATATGGATCTCCTGGAACCCCAATGCCCTGGGTACCTAGGTACCATATACTAGGGACTTATAAGGGGGGTCCAGTATGCCAAATGAAATTGGTAAATGAAGTCACTGGCCTACAGTGGCAAATTTGAAAGCAGAGAGAGCATAAGCACTGAGGTGCTGGTTAGCAGAGCCTCAGTGACACAGTTAGGCATTACACGGGCATACACATTAGGCCATAAATGTTTAACACTGTGGTCCTGACCAGCAGGATCCCAGTGAGACAGGCAAAAACATACTGATATACATGTGAAAAATGGGGGTAACATTCCAAGGAAGATGATACTTTTCTACATCTAGTTGCTCATTAAAACACTTGTAAAGCTGCTGATCACCAGGGAATGTATTGGAACTCTGCTGCGGGTGTTGAAAGTGCATGTTTCAGAATGAATGTCAGAATGTTTTAATGAAATAGAACAGGAAGATATTTGAGAACTCACTTAAAAAGTGTAATATTTTTTCTTTCTACAGCACTAACCATAATTCCTATGACAAATGATTGTTATTTTCTAAATTAAATGTTTTATGTTTTACCAGTTTGATCCAATCAAGATGGCTTCAGGTGTGCCACATGTTTTTCATAAGTAAGACTGTTAGCGCTTCAGTTGTTCTTTAGAACACAAGGGATTCAACTGACAGGCTGCTCCTGTTGGAAGTACATTTTACTGAGAATGTCAGACTTCATTCTCATATTGCTGAGAAAGATAGTGTGAATATACTGAAAATATGCTCTCATTTTAGCTTCTGGAGCACCTTCCGTAACCTCTATGGAACACCATGAGAAATCAGTTTTCTCTCAAACATGAAGCATGAAATCACTACAGAAGGCATTTCCACAGCGTAAAATCACCCTAGAACACACCACAATTCCTACAATTAGTATGGTACCATCAGCAAATGATTTATTTTGTGAAGGTAACTAGGATAACTGAGGTCCTAAGGTAAGTATAACTCATGCCCTTGCCTGTACTGCTAATTACACCAGATATTACATCACTCATGACATCTTCCATGGCATCATTCATGTCACTATAACATTTGCAGTAAAATTATTGATGAGAAAACTGTGCATGGCGAGGGTCTGAATTATACTTACCTTAGGGCATAAGTTATAGTTGCTTGAAATAACTCTAACTATAACACCTGAAGTTCTATGGTTTTGTGTGTGTAAAAGCAGAACCTAACTATAACATCCATGAATATCCCTGTAATCTTTGTCCTTTCGCAAACACATATATATATATCTTAACAAGAAGAAAATGGGTATTGGGAATAGTGCCCGGTGCTGTATTCTCAGAACACTAGTAACCCCCAGTGAAAATATGTAAATACATTATGACCACAGTCTGAGAAATCCGCTTCTCAAGTGATATTCCACAAAAGTCACAATTCTTCAAATGATAGTCTCATCTTTAAAGATTCAACTATTTCTTTATTATTCACAAAACATCAGTCACAACAGCAACCAGCACTTGTTTCATGGCACATCACTTATTCAGGGCCTAAATAGCAAATCGCACATGATCCACAACTCTATTATTTCCAGCTGCTCTATCAAGTCCTATCTCTAATAATCACTTTGGTCTTATAACACACAATACATTTTCATAAGGTAATCATGACCCATGATAAGGCAATCAATACGTTCCAAAATAGAGCGCAGTGTACTTTACAATTAGAACATCCTAAGGGCCCCGTTGCATTGGTGAAGGATTTACAGTATGTATGGCAGTGGTTGGTCAAAGGGGTACAAAGGAAAAAGGGTGTCCAAAACAAACTTGAACTCGTACGTATTTTACATGGACATTTAGATTTCACATGGTGCAAAAACAGTAAGTTGGATTTCGTGTGTAGATAATTATTTGTTGTGGTTGTGACTAAAACAAGTGAGAAATTTTGACTTATTAGCATTTTAAACTGTTTTATCTAGGATAGCATTGAGGTAGTACGATGGTACATAGAGATGACAAGTCATTATCTGATTGGCTAATGACTGTCTTTACAAAAACTGAAGGCAGCCATGTTGTTTTGAGGTCACTTTACCGATGTTATAGCTTTGCACTTTAAATAAAGGAAAACATTAGGTTTCATTTGTTTTTTTTCCTACATATTATCACTAACTTAAAGTTGTAATAGGTAGGGAAATATAATTATGTTTGTGTATATTTTAAAATATATTACATATTATACAGGTACTACCTACGTACCACAAAGGTAGTACTGTAATACCATAATATTTTTTTAAGATATGGAAAAAATGAAGAAAAAAAAATGTAATGCCCAATATTTCACAAATATTGTGTACTACAATGTCTTTACAATTTTATTTCATATTTTATGTCAAAGAAAGTCTACAAGTTACCGTGGTAATACCTTCAAATTTTAGTGTTGCTTAATAAAAATACTAAAAATATACATTTTATAAAAAACAGTGCATGCTAGGTACTACTGTGGTATTGTCTCAAGTGGTTAAATAAATGTATAGTTTGTTGTAAAGAAAGTCCCATGCCTATTTTCACTTAAAAAAATAGTACAGCATTGGGTACAACAAAAAAACCTACCACTTATCTGTGTTTAAAGCCCTAAGCCACAGCAGTCATAAAATCTACTAAAATGATTATTACATAAAGTCTACTAAAAGGATTAGGGCTGGCTTTTAAATTTGTAATGGCAGACATAACCAATTATACACTGCCTTGTTACTGCTATATACTACGGTATACTGTTAACTTACTGCGGCACACCATGGCACAATATATCACTAGATTCTATTGCATTACCCTGGTGCTATGCATAGTGTTGCAAGGGCAGCACAATACTCATGTAAAATTTATCAAAGTACAAAAACCTACCATGTGTTGCTCTGATTTGTTTGGGACATGTACAAAAACTCAGTGCAGCGCAAGCCATTTACTTGCATTACTAGTCACACCATAATCTACAGTTCTTCAAAATTTCTAGTACATACGTATCTCACTACACTGTACGGCACTACACTATATACTACTCACCTCTAAACTACTTCACTCTATACCTCTGCAGTCCAGCCTATGCCCGTACACTCCATTGTTCAACACTGTATTCCACTTAACAACACTTTTCTATACTGTATGATCCAGTACTCTACTGTACGAGATGTCACTCCAATGTTTAAGAATTTACTGAACTATAAGCTACGCAGCTAGACTAGATGATAATCAACAGACTGAGGCAAGACGCAACCCGCAACGATGTCAGAGTCACTGAGGGGCTTATCAAGGCCCACTATTCTCATTTGGTTCGAGCTTGATGTTTTGCAAATTACATTCAGAATCATTTGTATACGCGTGCACAGATAACCACTATATTCTGGCACTCTTTTCATGTTTGAAATTGCAATACAGGCATCAGAGGTCCTGACATTTTCAATTGGATCTTTCTATGCTTATTCTTAGTGAATAAATCTCAGATTCCTCATTTGACATTTTAAAAGTACCAGACTGAATTTGTTCATACAGCTTTAAAAAAAGTTGTTGAAGACCAAACATGTGTCAGCTGCTTTCTGTTTGTGGATTAGAGACAATGGTCCTCATTATGACATTGGCGGTAAGTGCCGCTTACCCCCATGCTGACTGCTGCCAGCATACCGCGACTGCAGTGGTATACCGCTACGCGTATTATGACCCACACTTAGAAATCCGCCACTATACAGGCACACACACAATTCCTCCAGCCCAAAGGTCAGTGATAAAATGGTGGTACCAAAACCCACACCGTTATGCCAACAGAAATACGACCACAGCATCATGACCCACTAGTCACTGCCGCAGACATTCAACTGTGGTAAACCATTGGCGGTACAGACCATCGTGCTCAAAATACACACACATTAACAAAACAACACTACTTTGGACAATTCAAACTACACACACCTGACACACATACACACACCACACCCATACCAATATAAAACACACACACACACTACCCATAACCCTTTACGAAAAAAAAATTGACAACTGAGAGAGAGACAAGCCCGGAGCACCCACTGAATCAGAGCCACAAAACACCATCACCCATATACCATCCACGCACCTCACAGCACACACCCCAACACATCATACCACACACCCTCACACACACCACTCACACTACACCCATGGCACCCCAAAGACACCCCAGGTTCTCAGAGGAGGAGCTAAGAGTCATGGTGGAGGAAATCCTCCGGGTAGAGCCACAGCTATTCAGATCACAGGTGCAGCAGACGCCCATTGCATCCTGAGGGCCTGGCAGGAGTAGCAGGAGGACTGGACTCTGGTAAGTCAAATCTTTACTACTTTATCCCCCCCACCTGCATTCCATCACAAACTCCTACCCCTCCCCTCAACCCCATCACTCCACCACCTCACATATACCCTACCATCACAACCCACCCATCCCAATACCAATCCCTGCATGCTACACCAATGCATGGACCCCCATCACAGACCTGCATGTACACCTATCACCACAGCATGCACACTAGTGACAATCACTTAGCCAACCAAATCACAACTCACACAAGCCAAAGCTATCTTGGTAATAACAACCATAGAGGGAAACAAACCCATGCACAAGATGTCACACGCACAAACAATAGCACTGCATTTACATCCCCACAGGCCCCCCCACATCGTCACCAGAGAGGAGGTGCCAGCAACATCCAGTCCCCCCCCAGAAGAGACCTACAGTGATGACAGCAGCTCTGCACGCCTGGATCAGGATGACCAACCTCGCCCATCAGGGACCTCTGGACAGTCGGTGACCCAGCCTCATTCCCAAACCACCACAGAGCCTCCCCCCTCAGGAAACACCACTACAGCACCCACCCAGCAGGCCCATCCCTCTGTCCCCAGGACACGTCAATCAGCAGGGTGTCCACCACTACAGGGACCCCAGCCCACCCCACAAACACAGGACGATCAGGGACCTGGGGTCAGTGGGCACACGGTTCAGGGGACAGAGGCACAGGACAACAGGGAAGCTGGGAGGACTGCTGTGCGACAGGGGGAGGACAGGCCCAGGGAACCGACTCTCCACGAGGCACTCACCAACATCCTGGGAGCATACCACCATTCCCAGGAGACCATGGGCCAGATACTGGCCAAACTGCAGGAGATCCAGCGGCTGTAGGAGGGACAGTACCTGGGGATCAGAGAGGACCTGAGAGACATCCACACCACCCTGGTCACCATTGCAGGGGTGCTGACAGACATGGCCAACACCATGAGGGAGGCAGTGGCACACCAACGGGCCCCTGACACTAGCCACACCGATGAACAGCCCTCCACCTCCGGTGACGTTGTGGACAGGAGGCCCCGCTACTGGAACAACAGGCCACCAGCACCCCACCCCCTGCAGAAGGAGAACCACCACGCAAAAGGTCCCTGTGATCCAGGCAGAAGCCAGAGAACATTGCCAAGACCCCGCCAGGAAATAAGACTCCCCTGAATGTAACCCTTGTGTCCTACTCTCTCACCCTGTCCACCTTGAACTGCCATTGCTGCACTTCATATGCCCCCTTGGACAATGCACTAGTGATTCAAATAGACTGTACTCTATCCTGGACATTCCTCCACCGTCAAACCAGCCCATTGCAATACCCCCTACACTTATTATCACAGAAATAAAGACCCTTGGAACTAATACAAGTATGGAGTCTGTCAATTGATTTAAATATGTATTCATTTAACAAACTGTAAACATTGCAATTCAAATGTACAATTACATATACATAGGTATGACCTGTAGGGGACAGCAGTAAACACACCAGGTGCCAGAGTGGGGCACAGATATCTGAAAATAGTGATGCCAAAGGGTACAGTAAGTGGCCATAGAAATCGGAAAATCAGGCTGCCATTGTCGCGCCGCACCGCGCGGCGCGAGCCGAGCGTTCGGCACAAGCCGCGCGTTCGGCTCGGGCCGCGCTTCGCGTCTCTAAGACGCGGCGCGCCCCGAGCCTTTCTTGCACCCTGCGAGGCCCCAGGACTTACTAGGGGCCTCGCGCTGCGCTCTCCCCCCGTCTTGTTGGGGTGTCCTGACCCCTCTTACCTGTTTGGGGCTCCTCTTTCTTCCTTTCTGTCTTTCTTCCTTTTTGGGGCTGTTTTCTCCTCTGTCCTTTATGTCTTTTCCCCTTCCCAGGTTACCTCTGTCTTCCCAGCATTCCTCCTTCCCTATCCTCTATGGTTTCGGCTCCAGTCTACTCTATCTACTTTTCCCTATGCAAGATGGTGTCCTTTTTCTTCCTGTGGGTCACTTCCTGTTTTTTGGTATATAAGGGCAGTGTTTTTCCTCCTTCTTTGCGCTGCAACACTTTCTGCTCAGTTAGTGTCTTCGCTCCTGATTTCCTTGCCTTTTGGTTTTGGACTCAGCATTCTGTGTTTTCTGATTTTTGCGTCTTTTGGATTCCTGTTTGTTTGTTCTTGTTTTTTCTCCAGGAGTCTTCCTGTCTGGAGGTTTTTTCCCCTTTTTAAGGGGTTTTTTCCCTCTGGCGCTACTTTCTGAAGGGCACGGTCTGTTCTTGGTGTCTCCATTGCCTACAGCACCGTGGCTACCAGAAAGAGTCGCCCCTTTTTGGGCCAAAGTCGAACATTGAAGATTCACGCCACCCGATCTGCAAATTCCAGGCGCAAGCAGCACGTGAGTCGTGACAGATTGCAGCGCCAAACCATTCCGACGTCCTCAAACACCATGGATAATACAGTGGCGGCTGCTGCAGATCCGGAGCAATCTCTGTTGACCACGATTCAGCAACAAGCCCAGGAATTGCAACAACTACGTAACGAAAATGCTGCGTTACGCCAGGCTTTGGCCCTCCGCACCAGTGATGTTCCGACAATCTCCGCTTCTACCCCTTGTTTCTCTGGGGAACCAACCAAGCTTCGCGAGTTCTTGGATGCTTTAACGGTGTATTTCGCCTTCCGACCTACTCAATTCTCCCACGACAGGACCAAGGTGGGTTATCTTATCAGTGCCTTATCCGGTCCAGCCTTGGCCTGGGTAACCCCGATGGTGTCCTCCAACGACCCTGTATTGTCAGACTATTCCGCCTTTGTGAGTCGCTTCAAACAGATGTTTAGTCGTCCGGGATTGGAAGCCTCCGCTGAAGAAGCCTTGTGCGACATCCAACAAGGCTCCCAAGACGTCCTGCAATATATAACCCGTTTTCGTCAGCTGGCGGCAGAGACCACTTGGGTGGAACGTACTCTGGTAACATTATTTCGTAGAGGGCTCAAAGAAGAAATAAAGGATGAACTAGTGCATTCTACCAGAGCGGAAGATCTTCGTGGCCTGATGGATCAAGCACTGTCCATCGAATATCGTCTTCAGGAACGGAGATCGGAGAAGAAAAGGAGTAGAGGGTTTGCCCAGCCAAGTAGCTCACGTGCATACCTGCAGCGTTCCGAGGAACCTCGCACTCCTGCTAGAGACACCGAAGGGGAACCCATGCAGGTGGATACTACCCGAGGTCCGCTCTCTGCTAGTGAACGAGAAGACAGACGCAAGAGAGGGTTGTGCCTGTATTGTGGTTCTGCTGGTCACATGCTCCGTACCTGTCCAGTACGTCCGTCCAGGCCTTCGGGAAACGCCACCTCCCGTCCTCTGTAAGAAGGGAGAGGACGGGATCTACAGCTATACCTTCCATCAGCTCCTTTAATGACAATACAACTGCCTTGTTCATCTTTCCTGTCCTGTTACAACTTCCTGACGGTCGTCAAGAAAAGACTATGGCATTACTAGATTGTGGTGCTAGTGGTATATACATGGACAAGACGTGGGCTGCTGCTAAACTAGTTCCTACTCAAGCAAAAGAAGTACCCGAACAGGTACACACTGTGGATGGATCTTTGATATCCTCTGGTCCTGTAGACACCACTACCCTGATGTTAAGTCTACAGGTGGGAAACCATCAAGAACACATCTCCTTCGATCTTATAACGTCCCCTAACCATACCATCATTCTTGGAATTCCGTGGCTCATCAGACATAACCCATATATAAATTGGGTTACCCGGACAGTCTCTTTGTCTTCGCAATTTTGTCATGAGAACTGTTTTACTTCCGACAAATATTGGTCTCCGAAAAGATCCTTAGCTACTGAAGGTGCCACTGGTATGTCCATTAATACGGTCCAAGGGATCCCAGACCACTATTTGGAGTTTCAGGATGTTTTCCAAAAAACGTCAAAACCTGTGCTACCTCCACATCGAGAATATGATTGTGCAATTCCTTTGGAACCCGGCACAATTGTTCCTTTTGGGAGGATGTACTCCCTCACGGAACCCGAAAAGGAAGTTCTAAAGGAGTATCTGGACGAAAATATACAGAATGGTCTTATTGTTCCATCGTCGTCTCCGGCTGGGGCCCCTCTCTTTTTTGTGCCCAAGAAGACTAAGGATCTTCGTCCGTGCCTGGATTTTCGAGGTCTGAATAAAATTACCATTAAAGATCGTTATCCTTTGCCTCTCATCAGGGACATTCTGGAAGCAATCAGAGGGGCCCAACGTTTTACTAAATTGGATTTACGAGGAGCCTACCACCTTTTACGCATAAGAGAAGGCGACGAATGGAAGACAGCATTCAGGACCCCATTTGGCCATTTTGAATATAGGGTTATGCCGTTTGGTCTTACTAACGCCCCCGCAATCTTCCAGAGATTTATGGACTCAGTGTTTTCAGACCTACTGAATCAGACAGTCGTGATCTACCTAGACGACATTCTTATTTATTCTAGAAATCCTGAACTCCATACTTCCCATGTGAAACAAGTTCTTCAAAGACTTCGTGATCATCAACTATTTTGCAAACCAGAGAAATGTGAGTTCGACATGGCGGAAGTCAAATATCTGGGCTATCATTTAAGTCCCACCGGCATAGCTATGGATCAAGAAAAGGTACAAGCTATCCTAGAGTGGCCTTCTCCTTCTACCATAAAAGAAACACAATGTTTCCTAGGTTTAGCAAACTTCTATCGACAATTCATTCTAGACTTTGCCAGTCAGACTAGCCACATAACTCACACCTTAAAGAAGGACAATTTAAAGAAGGGGTTTGTCTGGACTGAGGCTGCTGAAGCAGCCTTTCAAAGCTTAAAGAGAGCCTTCACCCAAGCCCCCATCTTAAGACATCCAGATACCACCAAGCAATTTATAGTAGTAACTGATGCTTCTGAGAGAGCCATCGGAGCTGTCTTACTCCAACGACAAGAGGATGATGGCCTTGAACATCCTGTCTTCTATTTGTCTCATATCCTTTCCACAGCTGAACAACATTATTCCGTACTTGAAAGGGAATTATTGGCTCTGAAAACAGCCTGCCTTGAGTGGAGACAGTTTCTGATGGGTTCCAAGGAACCATTTGAGGTGAGGACAGACCACCGTAATTTACAATGTTTAAGAAATTTTGTATGCCAGAATAGTCGTCAGGCCCGCTGGGCCTTTTTCTTCAGTCAGTACGATTTTTATATTACATATATTCCAGGGTCTCAAAACATCCTGGCTGATGCTCTGTCTCGCCGATATCCAGAGTGTTCTCCTTCCTCATCCCAGTATCTTCTAGAACCCAGTAAGATCATTGGAGTGGCTCAGTCTTTCCTGGAAGAAGTACAACAAGAATACGCCAACCGATCGGACCATGACATAGAAGAACTAAGACCATTATTGTACAAGAAACAAGGATATTTTTATTACCAAGACCTGATATTCCTCCCTACAAACAAGGTGCAAAAGAAAGCATTACAAATGTGCCATGATTCCCCTGTAGCTGGTCACAGAGGCATCAAAGCCACACAAGAATTACTTTCACGATTTTTCTGGTGGCCTACCTGGAAACTGGATGTGGAAAAATACGTTCAGGCCTGTCCCATATGTGCCCAAGTCAAAATACCTCACACCAGACCGGCAGGATTATTACAGCCTTTGCCTGTTCCATCGGCCCCATGGCATACTATCTCTACTGATTTTATGTGTTCGCTCCCACCATCAGCAGGAAACCGGGTTATCATGGTCACAGTGGATTCTTTCACAAAGATGGCTCATTTCACTGGCCTAAAAAAGCTGCCTACTTCTCAAGAACTAAGTCAAATATTCATAGATCATGTCTTCCGTCTCCATGGACTTCCGCATACCATAGTATCTGATAGAGGACCTCAGTACATCTCCCGATTTTGGAAGCATTTTTGTAAAACCCTGAATATAAATAGAGCCCTGTCTTCAGGGTTCCATCCTCAGACCAACGGACAGACTGAGCGTCTGAATCAAGGACTAGAGCAATATCTTCGATGCTTTTGCAATTCTACCCAAAGTAACTGGAGCACTTACCTCTCTTTAGCCGAGTTTTCCTACAATAACTCAGTCCATAGTGCCTCCAAGGTCACCCCCTTTTTCTGTTCCTATGGTTTTCATCCTACCTCTTTCCCTACTTCTCCACAATCCAACTCTCCTCTACCTGCTATTAACTATTTCTCCAAACGCCTTCTCCAACTCCATAAACTAATTCGATCTAATTTGTTACATACCAAGAGGTATATGAAGAAGGCTGCAGACAAGAGACGTACAACCAATCCAAATTATCATCTGCAAGATAAAGTCTGGCTCTCCTCCAAATTCTTGCCCTCACGTCTCTCTCAAAACAAATTCACACCTCGTTACTATGGGCCTTTCCGTATTCTCCAGTTGGTCAATCCTGTCACTGTCCGTCTTCACTTACCCCATACATGGAAGATCCATCCGGTTTTTCATGTTTCTCAGCTTAAACCTTATGTGCCTGATCCTTACTCACGTCAGTTTCCTTGTCCACCTCCTGTCCTTGTGGATGATGCTCCTGAATATGAAGTGCAGGAAATTTGTGACTCTCGTCTTTTTCATAAACGACTTCAGTATCTGATTCATTGGAAGGGTTATCCTCTCAGTGAATGTTCATGGGAAGATGCCTCTTCCGTTCACGCTCCTCTTCTGATTCAACGCTTTCACCGTTTATTTCCTTTCAAACCAGGGCCTTCGGGAGGGGGGCCTACTGTCGCGCCGCACCGCGCGGCGCGAGCCGAGCGTTCGGCACAAGCCGCGCGTTCGGCTCGGGCCGCGCTTCGCGTCTCTAAGACGCGGCGCGCCCCGAGCCTTTCTTGCACCCTGCGAGGCCCCAGGACTTACTAGGGGCCTCGCGCTGCGCTCTCCCCCCGTCTTGTTGGGGTGTCCTGACCCCTCTTACCTGTTTGGGGCTCCTCTTTCTTCCTTTCTGTCTTTCTTCCTTTTTGGGGCTGTTTTCTCCTCTGTCCTTTATGTCTTTTCCCCTTCCCAGGTTACCTCTGTCTTCCCAGCATTCCTCCTTCCCTATCCTCTATGGTTTCGGCTCCAGTCTACTCTATCTACTTTTCCCTATGCAAGATGGTGTCCTTTTTCTTCCTGTGGGTCACTTCCTGTTTTTTGGTATATAAGGGCTGTGTTTTTCCTCCTTCTTTGCGCTGCAACACTTTCTGCTCAGTTAGTGTCTTCGCTCCTGATTTCCTTGCCTTTTGGTTTTGGACTCAGCATTCTGTGTTTTCTGATTTTTGCGTCTTTTGGATTCCTGTTTGTTTGTTCTTGTTTTTTCTCCAGGAGTCTTCCTGTCTGGAGGTTTTTTCCCCTTTTTAAGGGGTTTTTTCCCTCTGGCGCTACTTTCTGAAGGGCACGGTCTGTTCTTGGTGTCTCCATTGCCTACAGCACCGTGGCTACCAGAAAGAGTCGCCCCTTTTTGGGCCAAAGTCGAACATTGAAGATTCACGTCACCCGATCTGCAAATTCCAGGCGCAAGCAGCACGTGAGTCGTGACAGCCATATACAATGTCCAACACAAAACTGCACTGGAGGTTGAAGTTACAGGCCCTCATTTCAACTTTGGCGGGCGGCAACCGCCGCCCGCCAAGTTGAAACCGCCGGGCGGCCGCCAGTGTACCTGCACTCCCGCTGGGTCTATTTTGAGATCCCCGCTGGTTTCCGCCCGCTGGCCCAGCGGGGATCTCGACTGCAACACGTGAGCCGGCACCAAATGGAGCCGGCGGTGTTGCGGCTGTGCGACTGGTGCAGTTAGTCCCGTCGTGCTTTTTACTGTCTGCTATGCAGACAGTGAAAAGCTCCATGGGGCCGTGGCAGGGGCTGTGGCAGGGGGCCCCTGCACTGCCCATGCCAGGGGCCCCACGACTCCCCTTTCCGCCAGCCTTTTCATAAAAAGGCTGGCGGGAGGGGGACACGTAATCCCCTAGGCAGCGCTGCAAGCAGCGCTGCCCTGGGGATTACAACCACCGGGACAAAAGTGGCAGGAAACCGCCGGTCCCCGCAGTGCAACCGCTGGGCTTCCGCCACGGTCGTAATGCCCAAGTTTGTACCGCCAGCCTTTTGGTGGTACAAACTCCAAAACAGCCCAGGCGATCTTTGACCGCCAGGGATGTAATGAGGGCCAAAGTGTCTTACCTATGTGTCGCTGGAAGTACTGTTGAATTACAGTAGTTCTCTTGTCCACATCCTCTTCCTCTGCCTCCTCTTCGTCACTGTCCACATGCTCCACCGCTGCCACACGACCATCTCCAGCCTCATCCTCCTGCAGAAAAGGCACCTGGCGTCTCAAGGTCAAGTTGTGCAACATGCAACATGCAACGATGATCTGGCACACCTTCTTGGGTGAGTAGCACAGGGATCCACCTGTCAGATGGAGTCACCGTAATCTGGCCTTCAGGAGGCCAAAGGTGCGCTCAATGATCCTCCTTGTTCGCCCATGTGCCTCATTGTAACGTTCCTCTGCCCTTGTCCTGGCATTCCTCACTGGGGTCAGTTGCCATGAAAGGTTGGGGTAACCAGAGTCACCTGCAAATATCGAGGGATACCTGTTAGGCAGACACTCCCCCTTATGTCCAACCCCACACCCATATACCTACATTAACTGTGTGGGGACCATAGGCTCACCTATTAGCCACACCCTGTGCCTCTGAAGATGAGACATTACATATGGGATGCTGCTATTCCTCAAGATAAAGGCATCATGCACAGAGCCAGGATACTTTGCATTGACATGGAGATGTACTGGTCCACCAAACACACCATCTGCACATTCAGAGAGTGAAAGCTCTTTCGATTTCTGAACACCTGTTCATTTCTACGCGAGGGGTACAAAGGCAATATGTGTGCCATCAATTGCACCAATGATGTTGATGATATGTCCCATTGTATAGAAGTCAGCCTTCACTGTGGTCAAATCCTCCACCTGGGGGAACACAATTGCTGCACATGTGTTTCATCAGGGCCGACAGCACTCTGGTCAGCAGGTTTGAGAACATAGGCTGTGACATCCCTGATGTCATGGCCACTGTCACTTGGAAGGAACCACTTGCCAAGAAATGGAACACTGACAGGACCTGCACTAGAGGGGGGATACCTGTGGGGTGGTAGATAGTTGAAATCAGGTCTGGCTGCAATTGGGCACACAGCTCTTGGATTGGGGCCCTATCAAGTCTGTTATGTTAGGATAATGTGTCTGTCCCCCATTGTCGCCAGGTTCACCAGGGGACTGTCCATCTCCTATTCATCCTCAGCGGTTGAACTCTAGGGTGAAAAACGGTGAGCAGATGGTCATATTCAAACATATACTCAGATTAATATGATTTTCTTTTTTGACAGAAACAGTATGTGAACGTGTAGGTCCATTGATGTGCCTATGTCTGCTGTAAGGCAGTTTGGTGCCATGGCCTGTGCTCCCCTGAAATGGCAGCCGTCTGACCTGTGAGGAGGGACAAGTGGAAATGAGGTAATTCAGCTGGCGTTGGGCGCCATTAAGGGAGGCGGTCGATGACCGCCATGCAACACCGCATTGGTTATCATTGGGGCCTACGGGTTCCAGGAGCCAATGGTGATGTACGCCGGCGGTGACAGTACGCACCACTGCGGACGTGACTGCTATTTTCTATCTGTTCACTCACTTGCTACCTGACTTTCAACAGGAGAGGACCTACACTGCAAGTGCTGCTGTGACCTGTGTCTGGAAGCGACCATGGCTCGAGTGCCTGGGGAAAGGGCCCCTGCCTTCACTTCAGAGGAGTTAGAGAGACTGGTGGATGTGGTCCTACCCCTGTACCATTTACTTTATGGTCTTCCAGACCAACAGGTGAGTTCACTGTGAGCACGATGCATGGGGCATGAATGTATGGAGTGCTGTGTGTTAAAACCTCGTGTAGGTGGGCTGAGGTGTCCTGGGCATGTATGGTGGTCAATGTATGTGCGTAAGGGGATGAGAGGGATATGTTGGGCCATGAGTATAACAGTCCAGACGGTATGAATAATACCTTTTCTGCTGTATCTTTTTCTGCAGGTCAGCGCCCATCAGAAAAAGGATATTTGGCATGCCATTTCCAAGGAGGTGCGGACCCTTGGGGTCTTTGACAGGCAGAGGACCCACTGCCGCAAACAGTGGGAGGACCTGCACCACTGGGCATGGAAGATGGCAGAGGCCCAGCTTGTGCTTGCCTCCCAACGAGGAAGGGGTGCCCGTCGTACCCTGACCCCCTTGATGTTCTGCATCCTGGCGATGCCCTATCCAGAGTTGGATGGGCGCTTGAAGGCATCACAGCAGCCACAAGGTGGTCAGATTCAGAATCATGAATTTGCACGCGTTAAGGTGTTACCTGGGTGGGGGATGTGGGCTGTTGGTGCCCCTACGCTAGGGTGAACATGGCAGGGTAGGTTCCATGATGGGCAAGCTCAGATGCACTCCAACCCCAATAATGTTAGTGGGAATCTACTACTGGGCAGGGTCCTGTGGGTTTCAGGTGTGCAGCTATCGGCGTTAGGCATTATGACCCATGGCCTGGACAATAGCATTGTAACTGGTAGTGCATGGCCTAGTGCATAGGGCTGTTCCCTGTGAGTTGCGTACGCCAACAGTAGTGTTGTTGCTGGCATTGACAAAGGGAATCCTTTGTCTCTTTCCCCCCAGTTTTGTTTTGTCACCCTGTCCTTGTGTGCATCAACATCATCTGGCGGAGGAGCAGAGGCACCGGCGACAGAGGGAGCTGCATCCCAAATGGGCCTGGAGGCTGAATCCACCAACAGTGAGGGCACCAGTGGGACGGAGGGTGAGGGAAGCACCACGACGGAGACAGGAGGGGACAGTACTGACAGCAAATCCTCCTCCGATGGAAGCTCCTGGTGGTGGCGGACACCTCTGTGCCCACCCCAACTACAGGTACAGCCACTGCCCCATACCAACACCGCCCTCCCAGCAGCCCCTCAGCGAGTTTCCCGGACCCGCTCACCCAGGAGGGTGGGCATCTCCTTCACCTCAGGCCCTGCCCCAGTCAGCCCTGCTGCCCTCAGTGAGGAATCTATTGACCTCCTTAGATCCCTCTCTGTTGGGCAGTCAACCATACTGAATGACATCCAGGGTCTAGCAGGACATTTGCAACAAACAAATGCATACCTGGAGGGCATTCACCCTGGCGTGGCGGCCCAACAGAGAGCATTCCAGGCTCTGGCCAACTTACTGATGCCAGCCACTGTCCCTGTCTCCAGCCTCCCCCTCTAACTTCCTCCAGTCCCAATCCCCTCAACCCCAGCGTATCCCAAGCATACCTTCAGACCTGCATGCACCCAAATCAACACACAGAAGTTGCTCAGGCAAACACAAGCACCACACTTCATCCCAGAGGTACTCACACAAGCACCATCCAGAAGCAGACACACCAACATCCACTGCCTCCACTGTGCCCCCTCCTCCTCATCTTCCACCTCCCTCCCAGTAGCGTCTCCCCTCACAACTGCTTTCACTACATCCTCATCCACTACCCCCATCATCATCACGCCTCTCAATACACGCCCCTCACTGGCAGTCACCATTCCCTCATAAATGCACACATTCCCTTGTCCTCTCCCACTGTGTCTGTGCCCCTCCTTCCAAGATACACAAACGCAAGCACTCAGACACCCAACAGCCATCCACCTCACAACAGCATCCAGCCCAGGCACCTGCACCCAAACACAGCAGACAGACACCTCCTACAACCACTCCCTCTTCCTCCACTCCCAAACCTTCACCCTCTTCCCACCCCAGTGTCCATAAGAAGCTTTTCCTTCCCACCCTTGACCTATTCCCTGCCAGCCCCATCCTTCACTTCGGGCCAGGGTGGCCAGAACCCAGCCCAGCACCTCAGCCACCGAGTACACGGCCACTGTAGTTTCTGCAGCTACTGCAGGTGTGAGAGGCTCCAAGGAGGCACCCGTCAGCACAGCCAGTGTGCCTGCACCACCTGCCAAGGGCAAGAAGGGGCCATCACCTAGTAAGGGCAAGAAGGGGACACCATCAGCAAGGGGAAGGAGGCAATACTAGCCAGCAAGGGGAAGGAGGCACCACCAGCCAGCAAGGGGAAGGAGGCACCTCCAGCTAGCAAGGGGAAGGAGGCATCACCAGCCAGCAAGGGCAGGAAGGGAACACCAGCTGGCAGAAGCAAGGAGGCACCACCATCTGCCAAGGGCAGGAAGGGGACAACAGCTGCCAAGGCCATGTTAAGGATCTGGTGCTTGGGGCTGGACCAGCATCTGGGCAAACAACACCAGCCATGGCACTTCAGCTGTCCGAGACTGCAGGGGAAGGGCTGAAGCCTACCCCCATCACTGACAGCACCGTCACCTGCACCGCGGCCAGCACCGCCATCTGCACCGCCACCAGCACCACTGACAGCAGCACAGCCCCAGTGGGCAGCTGTCTGAGGCTGCAGGGAAAGGGCTGGAGCCTCCCCCCAACACTGACAGCACCGCCACCTGCACCGCCACCAGCACTGTCACCTGCACCGCCACCAGCACCACTAGCAGCAGCCTCAGTGGGCAGCCCTCCGAGGCTGCAGGGGAGAGGCTGGAGACTCTCCTCACCACCGACAGCACCGCCACCTGCACCGCCACCTGCACCACCACCAGCACCACTGGCAGCAGCCCCAGTGGGCAGCTGCCTGAGGCTGCAGGGGAAGGGCTGGAGCCTCCCACACCACTGACAGCACTGCCACCTGCACTGCAACTGTCATCTACTGAGAAGCCGTCACCTCCGGCGAGCAGTATGTAGTTGTGACTACAAGGGCTGCAGCGCGTCCTGGCCCCTGCAACACCTGTAGGTGTGACACCCAGGTGAGAGACTGTGACCTTGAACCATCCAGTATGAAGCACACTGGGCACAAGACTCCCTCCAGAACCAGTGGAAGAAGCCATCCACTCACCCCATTCTTGCCAGGATAAAGCACACTGGGCACAAGGCCCCCCTCTTGAACCAGTGGAAGAAGCCATCCACTCACCCCATCCTTGCCAGGATGAAGGCACACTGGACACAAAAACCCCTCCAGAACCAGTGGAAGAGGGCATCCACTTGAGAGACTGTGGCTTTGCACTCCTCAGGACCAAGCAGTGGGCAACCCACCCACTTGAGAGACAATGGCTTTGCACTCCCCAGGACCAAGCAGTGGCCAAACCACCCACTAGAAAGACTGTGTCTTTACACTCCCAGGACCAAGCAGTGGGAAACCACCCACTTGAGAGACTGTGGTTTGCACTCACCAGGACCAAGCAATGGTCAAACCACCCACTAAAGAGACTGTGGCTTCGCACTCCCCAGGACCAAGCAGTAGGCAAACCACCCATTAGAAAGACTGTGGCTTTGTACTCCCCAGGACCAAGCAGTGGGCAAACCACCCACTTGAGAGACTGTGGCTTTGCACTCCCCAGGACCAAGCAGTGGGCAAACCACCAACATGAGAGACTGTGGCATTGCACTCACCCAGGACCAAGCAGTGGGCAAACTACCCATTTGGGAGACTGTGGCCTTGCACTCCCCAGGACATCGCAGAGGCATGTAGCCTCCTCCAGGAGCAGTGGCGTTGTGCCATCTTCCAGCTGAGGTGCCCCCCCCCATTCCCCGTCCCCCCTGAGGTGCCTGTGTGTTTTCGACCTGATGTCCTTGCAGTGTTCTCACCATATTGATGTAGGAGTCAAGTGTGGCCTTGGCCTATGTGTTATGGCCCCGTGGGCCACGGACATTTTGGAGTGGGCTTTGTCCCTCCATTTGTATGTATTGTACATACTGTTTATTGCTTTAAGGACGTATTTATCTAAAATTGTACTATTACACTCAATTTAATCAATTCCTTTTGTCCTTGAGTTATTCCTGAGGCGTACGGGGTAGATATGTAATGTTGTTGCATCTGTCTGTGTGTATGGTGTTGAGGGTGAGGGTGGGGGAGGGGGTGTTGCGTGTTGCGTGTATGTGTCTCTCTCTTTTTCCTCCCACCCTCCCTTGTGTGCTAGGTGCGGTACTCACTGTGGTCGTCTTTGCCGCCGTTCGTGCTCCTGGTTGAGGTAGACCAGTATTGGAAAAATGTACAGCTGTGGCTCCATGACGTTGTGGTTCTTCCTTGAGTGTTGAGAGGTGAGTCGTTTCCCTTCTGTGTACTGTTTCCGCCGTGCTTTTGATGGCATTGGTACCGCCCCGGAAAAGCTGGCGGATTAGCCTCTCATAATTGAGTGGGCAGTACATTGTTTTCCGACTGGCTGTTGGCGGTTACCGTCGCGGTGCTTGTTGCTACCGCCATGGCGGTCACAGTGTTAAAGTGGCTCTCTGTGTTGGTGGTTTCCACCATGGTCATAATTTCATTTTTTTTACCGCCTGCCTTTTGGCGGTATTACCGCAGCATTATCACTGACCAACAGGGTTGTAATGAGGGCCAATATTTTGGATGAATAAGCTTTTCATAATCATCAATAAACAGACATGATTATTATAAACATATTGACTAAAACTGTTGTGCTCCGGGTTCTACGGCTATAGTTTAAGATGTGAGAATCTCTCCCACATTAATTGTACACTATTTTTGGTGGCATAGTGTGTTTTAGCTGATGAGCACTTTGTACTTGTTAAAACCAGACTAACCCTGAATTGTGTGAGGTGTGGATAGTTTATACCGCTGCTACCAAAGCCTTTGCAATTTCTAGACTATTATCAACTTTACACCACTCTGCTCTACAACACTATAATACACCGTATTATACTTTACTCCACACAATGTTATGCAATTCCACCAATCTCTGCTTCATTGTATTCCACTGTATGAAAAGTTACCTCATTCTACGCCACTGTCCAGTCATGCACTCAACGCAGCTCCACTTTACAACAAACGAATGTACACTGTACACCTACACTCTACTATACTGTTTTCCACTATACCTCACTACAATGTAGTACACTATGTAGTGGCTTCCTCATTCTAGTCCCCGCTGAACGACTAGGCCTCACATGGGGCTGTAAATCACATGTCTTTATTCCTCTATGTGTACCTGTGAACTCAAGCATTCCAAAGCAAACACTCATACATTCTATTCTAGCGATTACATCACACAGTAATACAGAGTCCTTGGAGAGCCATAAAGGTTCCATTCAAATTATGCAAGACTGCCCCCTCTGTTAAATGACATTTAAAAAAATAAATCATTAGATATACAAAAAATAATCTATATATACAGAAACATGTACAACCATGTCTCTTGAATTAATCTTCTAGACACTTTGATCTGTCTAACCAAACTAGTTACTGGAAACTGTGAATGGTCGTCTTTAATTTCAGAAATTGCCAAGGATGGTAATGAATCTGCAACAGTCATTGATTTTTTCATAATTAGTCTTTCTTTAACCATGTCAAGCTGAAGATCAATGAAATACAGGCCTGAGTGTCAAGAGTCTCTGGCAAGGGAGTTCCCAGGTGGTCCCAGTCACCATGTGTCCCTTGGTAGACACTACTTGAAATATTTCAACATCATAAGGAGCATCAGATTTATTTTTCCATTGTTGTCGAGCAATTACCAAGTCTCCCTTTTGGAATGAGAGGTATTTTGCATGTCGCCTCTTGCCTTCATATATTTTCATTTTTTGTTTTTCAACCAATTCCCTCATACAAATCAAGTTTTCATAAGTATCTCTCTTTGAGGTCAATTGTAGTATCTTGGTTGCCACTGCTCTCCCGAACATTAAAGTCGCAGGTCTTTTACCTGTGGACAAGTGGGGCGTTGAACAATAAGTTTGTGAAATAGAGTTCAGCACTGTTTTAAAATTGTTCTGCTCAAGAGTTGCGCACTGCACTGCTTTCTCTAGTGTACCCATAAAATGCTCAACAAGCCCATTGATCTGTGGCCACAAAGTTGTGAGAGTTTGATGTCTCACATTCAGACACCTCGTCCTTGTCCTCCCCCGCTACGAACGAATCTCACCACACCTCAAATCTCTTCACTGGCTCCCCATAGACAAGAGAATCACTTTCAAGATCCTCATCCACGCACACAAATCCCTCCACAACACCGGCCCGACCTACCTCAACGAAAGAGTGAATTTCCACACTCCCACCCGCAACCTCCGATCAGACGACCTTGCACTAGCAACAGTCCCCCGCATCCAACGAACCACAACAGGAGGCAGGGCCTTCTCTTACATCGCCCCCACAACCTTGAACTCCCTCCCCACCAACCTCTGCAAAACCAAAGACCTCCTACTCTTCAGAAAAAACCTCAAGACATGGTTGTTTGAACATTAATCCCCCCTCACCCCCTCACAAGCACCTTGAGACCCTCACAGGTGAGTAGCGCGCTCTATACATTTTGTTGATTGATTGATTGATTGATGCTTCAAAAATTCCTTAAATGTTGTGCTAGTAAAGGGTGGGCCATTGTCCCACTTCACAATTAATGTAAAACCTCATGCTGCAAATATGCCATCAAGTTTCTGAATCATTTGTTCATGTGTAGTGAATGAAATATCTCCAACCAATAGAAAACATGTATATTTATCTATTATCACCATTACATGATGTCCATTATCAAGTGGACCAAGGAATTTGATGGATACCTTCTTCTAAGCATGTTTGCAGAGTTCTGACATATTTAGCCTATGCTGAATGATTGCATATGTGACAGGCTTTGAGCATCCTTTCAATTCTTTCATTTAGGTAAGGAAGCCAAATGCGGTCTCGAAGAGCTCTTTTTGTAGCAATAGTACTATGATGTCCTTCGTGAGCCACTTCTATCACTTTTTGTCATAAACTTTGTTCTCGATCCTCTGAGAATAACTCCTTCCTGAGCTATAGATAATACATCCTTGACATTCTTCTACTTTCAATTTTTGCTATCATTTAGTGGTCGATTATGTTGGTTCACAATTGATGTGTGTTTATGCCTTTTAACTTTAACATGTCACTAGCAGTGACAATCTAGGCTAACAATACAGCAGCTGGTATACTTGATTTGACAATGAAATTGATGTTGGCCTCAGCCCTTTTAGAAGGAGTACCATGACCTTTAATAGGCACTCTGAAAAGTAGTCAGCAGGATTATGATCCTTTCCCAATTGTTACACAACTGGATAATCATACTCCTGCAATCACAATCTCCATCTGTTAATTTGAGAAGGAATCCTGGCTTTTGGATTGCCAAAGTGTAGGAAAGTCCTCCTTTCTGCCCTGGTCACCTCCAAACCTTTTTGAACAGACACTGGTGGATACTGACTCTTGGCTTTGCCCTGGGTACTGCTTACCAGTCCGAGGGCCAGTGCACTGTGTAAAGTGGATGTGCAAATTAGGCTAATTAAAATTGGCAGTATCATCCTACCTATAAGTCCCTAGTATATGGTAGGGCATGTAGGTTTAGGGCCCCAACATAGGTAGTACACCCATAGGTGCACTGCTGAGGTGCCCAGCGTCATTTTAAAGGCAGGCCTGCCTTGCTGGCAGCTTTTAAAGTTTAAGTTACATGCAAATTCGACTTTGGAATTAAAAGTACTTCCAAAGTCTTAAACTACCTTATTTTTACATATAATTCACCCCTAAGGTGTGCCCTATATGCCCCTAGGGTTGGATGCCATGTAGCCACAAGAAGGATCCTTGTAAAACTTGTTTTATAAGCCCTGGTGAGGTAAAATATCCAAATTTGTTTTCCCTCATTGTAGTGAATGGCCTCCCTGGGCTAAAATGAGGAGAGATAGTTTTAATTAACAAAGTCCCCTTAAGTGTCGGATACCTCAAGTTTGGTATCAAACTAATTGTTATAATACATCTCACAACTTTTAATTGCTGGATTTAATATAAGTAGTTTGTGTAAAGAATTTTAAGCTCTTCCTGAAAAGTTGCCAACATCAGCTCTGTAGTGCTATTCTCTGACTGGCTAGACTCTGGCAGCCTGGCTAGGCTGCCTTGATGAGGTGTGAAGTGGGCTGGGCTGAACACAAAGGATGTGCCCGGGGGAGGAGATCTGCCTTAGCCGCTGGGGACGCAGGAAGGGGGAGGGCTGACAAACTGGTCTTCAAAAGCAGGGAAGGACATTTGGAGTAACCCAGCACCTCCCTCACACCCTGCAACCCCAGACAATTAGGTGCCCTCTTGCTTAGATTATGATAGGGCAGGAGAGGGGTGGGTTTAGAATTTTTAGCCTCACCAGTAGGTGGGCTCAGCCAGATCTAACCTCCAAAAATCATTTCCAGCCTTGATGGATTTTCGAAGAATGTTACTCCCTGGGATTGATTTTTGCCACACTTCCCAGGAAGTGTTCATCACAGGGGGAAGGACCCTGCATCTGATTGGAAAACCAGGACCCCACTGTTTTTCACCCAGGAGCAAGGATAAATATGGCAGAGCTGCACCCACACCACAGATCCCTACAAAGGAAGAACATCAGGAGAAGAAGGAGTGTCGTGCTGGACCCCTGACCTGCACCTGGACACTGAACTCTGAAGGACTGCACCAGCTGCACACTTGGGCATTACCACAAGAAGGACTTTGCTTGGCTTCAACTGGTTCAAGGAGGGACTCCCTGTTTGCTACAGGTGAAAAATTGCTAACCACAGTCTCCTGTCTCAGATCCTGAAGAAACTAACAAGCTGACCACTGTCCCGTGGCCAATTTGGAGTTTGAGCCAGGTGCATTCTGGGAGTTGTAGTCCACACCCAGGATGTCAACACCAGGGCAGTGCGCGCTCTATTGGCGACTACAATGCAAAAACCCAGCACTCTCAAAACATCGTAATTTATGCATTGTGCTGATATGTTGTTGTTTAACCTTTTGCATTGCAGAGTTCAATCCTGAAAACGTATTTTTTATGTGCTTGCAAATGCTGTTCATTTGCAATGTATTGCTGCAGGCTTTCAGAGTGTGTTAGGGTGTAGTCCCTTTCCAGGGCTTTCTAGAGACTTTCCCTGCAACATGCCTGGGTGTGGTTGTTGGCTGGGCTAAGACTCTATAAAAAGGAGCCAGCCCAGCTCCAAGAGCTCACTATTCAGAGGTCCCGGTGCAGCGCAGCAGCTACTTCCTGAGCTCCTGTCCCGGTGGCCTATTTGTTCTTCCAGACATCTGACTTTCATTCTTCATTTGGAGATCCTTGTTCTGGGCAGGAAGACGGTGGTTGGGCTGGCCTCCCGACCCCATTATCGAGAACTCTCATGTTCTTGGGCCTAATTCTTTTATGATTTGACAGAGTACTTTGCGAGTGTGACATATGCGCTTGAGTGTTTGTGAGATTTGCAGGGTGACTTGCGAATCAGCAAGACGCGCGATTCGTTTCATGATAATTTTATCTTGTTATTCATTGCACGCTACCATTTCTTGACAGTTGCATGGTGGCTTAAGAATCGGCAAGATGCGCGGTTCGTTTTATGGTGTTTTAACTTTGTTGTTCATTGCACACTAACCACTTCTTGACATTTACATGGTGGCTTAAGAATCGGCAAAAGACGCGTGATTCGTTTCATTGTACTTTGATCTTGTTATTCATTGTGAGCTGTTATTTCTTGGCATTTACATCGTGGTTTACAAATTGGCAAGACGCGCGATTCGTTTAATGATCATTTGACTTTGATATTCATTGCGTACTACCATTTCTTGGCTTTTTACATGATGACACTCGAATCGGCAAGACGCACGATTCTCTCCTCGAGTTTAATTCATGTTGTTTATTGTATGCCACTATTCTAAGATATTTATCATGTAATATTCGAGTTGACAAGTTATGGTATTTGTTTTTCCTGAATCCATATTGTGTTATTCATGGTGCACGATCCTTTTATGGTGTTTACTATATATATATATATATATAAATCTACAATATGCGCAATTTGTGTTGAAACATTTTAAGAGTACACAGAAGATCAGAGTGTCTAGATGCAATATTGTATGGTCCTAGTATGCATTCTCAAAAAAGGATTTATATGACTGGTTTAAAATTTAGTCAGAATGTTTTTCTGATTCTCATGTAAAGGAAAGTACTTGAATAAGAAAGTTTTAATTTAATCCATCTTGATTCCCTTACAGGTATCTGGCCAGCTTGAAACTTAGTCATTTTAAACTTAATTCTTAGATTGTTCATGTTTTCAGAATGACTATGCTTAGAGTCATAGGGGGTCATTCTGACTCCCGCCGGGCGCGGTCACCGCGCGCACGGCGGGAGCCGCCAAAATACCGTACCGCGGTCGGAAGACCGCGGCGGGTATTTTGAGTTTTCCCCTGGGCTGGCGGGCGGCCTTCAAAAGGCCGCCCGCCAGCCCAGGGGAAAACGACCTTCCCACCATGAAGCCGGCTCGTAATCGAGCCGGCGGAGTGGGAAGGTGCGACGGGTGCTACTGCACCCGTCGCGTATTTCACTGTCTGCTATGCAGACAGTGAAATACAAGCGGGGCCCTCTTACGGGGGCCCCTGCAGTGCCCATGCCATTGGCATGGGCACTGCAGGGGCCCCCAGGGGCCCCGCGACACCCCCTACCGCCATCCTGTTCCTGGCAGGCGAACCGTCAGGAACAGGATGGTGGTAGGGGGTGTCAGAATCCCCAAGGCGGCGCAGCCGGTTTTCCTGCACTGACCGCGGCCAAAGCGCCGCGGTCAGAATGCCCTGCGGGGCACCTCTGGTCTGTCGGCGGTGTTCCCGCCGACCCTGGCCCCGGCGGTCTGAGACCGCCGGGGTCAGAATGACCCCCATAGTCTAGTATTGATTTCAGGAGAAATAATTTTCATATTGTGTGTTCTAACCTTTTTCTTACTACAGGTCTCCTTCCCAGCTGTTTCCCTTCCTAATCCCCTCTTCCCCTCTTGAACTCTCTTAGCCTCTGTGATTTCTCTATTAGAGTCTTGAAGCTGTTCAGTGGTGGACGGGTTGGGAACGTGCGCAGACCCCGAGGATCTGGTGACTCTGACACAGGAGCAACTCAGAGCTTCTGGAACCTTGGGGTGAGCTGTGGACTCCAGAAGAACCTTAAAAGACCTTCCAGAAGAAGATCCAGAAGATTGGAGAACGTTTTGGAAAAAGCTTCATAAAGGGACCGACCCACTGTGGCAAATGTAGCCAGCTTGCCTGAACCGTGACTCGGTCTGACTTGCAGGCTCATTCCGCTGAAGAAAATCTCAGAAAATGTGACCAAGTCCAAACGTAGAAAGTTGACCGGGACCTCCCGCTCACTTTACCCGCAGAGGGCCCCAAGGATGTCGGATCAAGATCCAGGTTTGGCCTGATTTTCATCTCAAAAAATCATAGAAGTCCCAATGTAGAAATCTTCCCCAAGGGCTTCAGTGTTGCGTATCCAAAGAAGCGCTCCATGGAGGCGGATCGGATTGGCGACTTCGTCCCGCTGAAGAAAATCTTCAAAAAACAACTAAGTCCAAAGGTAAACTTTTGACTGAGGCCTCCGGCTTGCTATAGCCGAGCAGGGTTCCATCACGGTCAGCCTTAAATTTTGATTTGCCCCGGTGAAGGTGTGACCAGATTGGCGCTATTCATTCCTAAGCACTAAAAAAACACTATGGCCCTCATTATGACATTGGCGGTAAATCCCACTTACCGCCACGCTGACTGTGCCAACTTACCGCCGCCGCTACAGATATCCATTCACCATATTAAAACACGCACCTATCTGTCAGTATTCAGCCACACACACAAATGAGCCACACCAAAGGTCAGTGATAAACTGGCAGTATCAAAACCCACACCGTTACACAATAGAACTATACCCACCACATTATGACACACAAATTCCCACGGCGGACAATCAACGGCTGTAAACCATTGGCGGTATACTGCTGTGCTCAAAATTGACACACACAAGCAAAACAACACCACATTGGACAATTCAAACAACTCACACCTGACACACATGCCACACCCACACACCCACACTACTATAAAACGCACATCCAGATCACCCACAACCCTTTACCACTACAAATAATTGCCAGTAGAGAAACCTCAAGACCACAGACAGAATCAGAGCCACACACTGTGCACACCTATACCACCACTCACGCACTCCACATCACACACCCCAACATTATACAACACACCCTCACCTACACCCTTCACACAACACCCACGGCACCACAAACTCACCCCCGTTTCACAGAGGAAGAGCTAAGGGTCATGTGGAGGAAATAATCAGGGTAGAGCCAGAGCTCTTTGGAGCACAGGTGCAGCAGATATCGATAGCTAGGGAGATGGAGCTATGGCGGAGAATCATGGACAGGCTCAACGCCGGTGGACATAATACAAGAACCAGGGATGACATCAGAAAGAGGTGGAACGACCTACTGGGAAAGGTACGTTCCATTGCAGCAAGAAACCAGCTTGCTGTACAGAGGACTGGCAGTGGATCCCCACCTCCTCCCCCACAACTAAGAGCATGGGAGGAGCAAATCTTGGCAATCCTGCATCCTGAGGGCCTAGCCGGAGTAGGAGGAGGACTGGACTCTGGTAAGTCAACTCTCTAATAATATCACTCCTCTACCTGCATGGCATCACGTACCCCCACCCTCACCCCCAATCCCATCACTCCAATACTTCCCACACACCCCACCATCACATCACACTCATCCCAATGCCAAGCCCTGCATGCTGTACCAATGCATGGACATCACTCACAGCCCTGCATGGACACGCATCACTAAAGCATGCACACCATAGAGAACTAACAATCCCACCATACACTAACATACACAAGTGAAAGTTGCCAGGGCAAATTAAACCAAAAAGGGGAAGCCAGGGATGTACAATATGTCAGAAACAGAAACCAAAACACATCATTTACATCCCCACAGGTATCCCAGTCAATGTCAGCACAGAGGAGGTGCCAGAACTATTCAGATCCCCAACTGAAGAGGCTCACAGTGATGACAGCAACTCTGGTCTTCAGGATCTGGATGACCAACCTGGCCCATCAGGGACCTCTTGACATCCGTTTACCCAGACCCAATCACACACTACCACAGAGCCTCCCCATTAGGAAACACCACCACAGCACTCACCCATCGTACCCACACCTCTGTCCTCAGGACACGTCAATCAGCAGTGTGTCCATCTCTACAGAGACCCCAGGCCACACCTCTTACCCAAGACAATCAGGGACCTGGGGCCAGTGGCATTGGGCACACGGTTCAGGGGACAGAGTCACAGGCCAACAGGGAAACCGGGAGGAGTGCTGAGCGTCAGGGTGAGGACAGGCCCAGGGAACCGACTCTCCAGGAGCCACTTACAGAGATCCTGGGAGCCTATTAACATTTCCAGGACATGATGGGCCAGATCCTGGACAATGTGCAGGAGAACAGGCGGCTGCAGGAGAGACAGTACCAGAGGATCAGGGAGGACTTGCAGGCCATCAACAACAGCCTAATCTCCATAGCAGGGGTGCTGGCAGACATGGCTCTTATGAGGGAGGCAGTCCCACAACAGTGGGCCCCTGCCACTAGCTAGACATCTGAACAGCCTTCCACCTCAGCTGCCGCTAGTGGCCAAGAAGCCCCGCTACAGGACTCACAGGCCACCAGTACCCCCCCTTGCAGAAGGAGAACTACCCCACACATGTTCACTACGATCCATACAGAAGCCAGAGATGCTTGCCAAGACCCCCGCCAGGAAATGAGACTCTCCTGATTGTCACCCTTGTGTCCCACTCGGTCACCATGTCCTCCTTGAACTGCCATTGCTCCTCTTTCCATGTCTCCTTGGACAATGCACCTGTGCTACAAACAGACTGGAACAATACCCTGGACTTTCCTCCATCATCACCCCATCCCCTTGCACTTGCCCCTCAATATTTTAGCACTTCAATAAACACCCTTGGAATACATTGAAGTTTGGAGTATGTCATGTTTTTCAATTATGTATTCATTGAAACAGGTACACACATTGCAATTCAACTGTACAGAAATTGAGCATAGATTCATGACTTGTAGTTGGCTGCAGTGATCACACCAGGAGTGTATTTGAGGTCACCAGCATCTGCAAAATGAATAGCCGGGGGGGCAGTAAGTGGCCATAGAAGTAGGAAATATCAGGATACCAGTGCCACAGAAATTCAAACAAATGTAATTGAAATGTGAAGTAACACTGTCCTACGTGTGTGTCATTGGAAGTATTGTCTGATCACTGATGTTCTGTTGTCCTCATCTTCATCCTCTGCCTCATCATCCTCACTGTCCACAGGGTCCACTGATGGCACACTGGCATCTTCAGCCTCCTCCTCCTGCATGAATGGGACATGGCATCTGAGGGCCAGGTCATGCATCATGCAGCATGCCACCACTCTCTGGCAGACCTTCTTGGGTGAGTAGCACAGGAATCCACCTGTTACATGGAGGGACCGGAACCTGGCCTTCAGGAGGCCAAAGGTTCTGTCAATGATCCTTCTGGTTCGCCCATGTGCCTCATTACAATGTTCTTCTGCCCTTGCCCTGGCATTCCTCACAGGGGTCAGCAGCCATGATAGGTTAGGGTAACCAGAGTCACCTGCAAATATTGAGGGACAACATTTAGCCACACACTATCCTATATGGTCCACACCATGCCCATACAACAACATATACTGGATGGCGACCAGGGCTCACCTATTAGCCACACCCTGTGCTCTGTAGTTGGCCCATCACATTTGGGATGCTGCTATTCCTCAGGACAAAGGCATCATGCACTGATGCAGGATACTTAGCATTGACGTGGGAGATGTACTGGTCCACCAAGCACACCATCTGTACATTTATAGAATGGAAACTTTTATGATTTCTGAACACCTGTTCATTCTGGCGGGGTGGACAAATGCAATATGTGTTCCATCATTCGCCCCAATTGGGGATATGGCCCATTGCATAGAACTCAGCCTTCACTGTGGCCAAATCTTCAACCTGGGGGAAAACGATGTAGCTGCACATGTGTTTAATCACGGCAGACAACACTCTTGTCAGCACTATTGAGAACATTGGCTGTGAAATCCCTGATGCCATGGCCACTGTCGCTTGGAAGGAACCACTTGCCATGAAAAGGAGCACTGACAGGACCTGCACTAGAGGGGGGGACCTGTGGGGTGGCATATAGCTGAAATCAGGTCTGGCTCCAATTGGGCACACAGCTCTTGGATTGTGGCCCTATCAGGTCTGTAGGTTAAGATAATGGGCCTGTCCTTCATTGTTGCCAGGTCCACCAGGGGTCTGTACACGGGGTATGTCTCCATCTCCTATTGATCCTCAGCGGTTGAACTCCAGGGTGAAAAACGGTGAGCAGATGGTCATATTCAAACATATACTCAGATTAACATGCTTTTCTTTTTTTACAGAAACAGTATATGAACGTGTAGGTCCATTGATGTGCCTATGTCTGCTGTGACGCAGTTTGGTGCCATGGCCTGTGCTCCCCTGAAATGGCGGCACCTGACCTGTGAGGAGGGACAAGTGGAAATGAGGTAATTCCGCTGGCATTGTGCGTCGTTGAGGGAGGCGGTCGATGACCGCCGTGCAACACCACATTGGTTAACATTGGGGCATACGAGTTGCAGGCGCCAATGGTGATGTGCGCCGGCGGTTACAGTACGCACCGCTGCGGACATGACCGCCATTTTCTATCTGTTCACTCCCTTGCTACCTGACCTTCAACAGGAGAGGACCTACACTGTAAGTGCTGCTGTGACCTGTGTGTAGAAGTGACCATGGCTCGAGTGTCTGGGGAAAGGGCCCCTGCCTTCACTTTGGAGGAGTTAGAGAGACTGGTGGATGTGGTCCTGCCCCAGTACCGTTTACGTTATGGTCCTCCAGACCAACAGGTGAGTCCACTGTGAGCACAATGCGTAGGGCATGAATGTATGGAGTGCTGTGTGTGTAAGCCTCATGGGGGGGCTGAGGGGTCCTGGGCAGAGTGCTGCATGTATGGTGGTCAATGTATGTGCGTAAGGGGATGGGAGGGATATGATGGGCCATGAGTATAACAGTCCGGACAGAATGAATAATACCTTTTCTGCTGTATCCTTTTCTGCAGGTCAGCGCCCATCAGAAAAAGGGTATTTGGCGTACCATCCCTAAGAAGGTGTGGACCCTGGGGGTCTTTGACAGGCAGAGAACCCAATGCCGCACACAGTGGGAGGACCTGTGCCGCTGGGCAAGGAAGACGGCGGAGGCCCAGCTGGGGCTGGCCTCCCAACGAGGAAGGGGCGCCAGTCGTACCCTGACCCCCTAGATGTTCTGCATCCTGGCGGTGGCCTATCCGGAGTTGGATGGGCGCTTGAAGGCGTCACAGCAGCCACAAGGGGGTCAGATTCAGAATCATGACTTTGCACGCGTTAAGGTATTACCTGGGTGGGGGATGTGGGTGCCCCTAGGCCAGGGCGAACATGGCAGGGTAGGTTCCATGATAGGCGAGCTCAGATGCACTCCAACCCCAAAAATGTTAGTGGGCATCTACTACTGGGCAGGGTCCTGAGGGTTTCAGGTGTGCAGCTCATGGCGTTAGGCATTGTGCCCCATGGCCTGGACACTAGCATTGTAACTGGTAGTGCATGGCCTAGTGCATAGGGTTGTTCCCTGTGAGTTGTGTACGCCAACGGTAGTGTTGTTCCTGGCATTGACCAAGTGTATCCTCTGTCTCTTCCCCCTCCTTTTTGCTTTGTCACCCAGTCCTTGTGTGCATCAGCATCATCAGGCGGAGAAGCAGAGGCACCAGGGACGGAGGGAGTTGCATCCCACATGCGCCTGGAGGCCGAATCCACCAACGGTGAGGGCTCCAGTGGAACGGAGGGTGAGGAGAGCACCACGACGGAGACAGGAGGGGACAGTACCGACAGCGAATCCTCCTCCGATGGAAGCTCACTGGTGGTGGCGGACACCTCTGTGCCCACCCCAACTACAGGTACAGCCACCACCCCCGTACCAGCACCGCCCTCCCAGCAGTCCCTCAGCAAGTTTCCCGGGCCCGCTCACCCAGGAGGGTGGACATCTCCTTCACCATAGGCACCTCAGGCCCTGCCCCAGTCAGCCCTGCTGCCCTCAGTGAGGAGGCTATTGGCCTCCTGAGATCCCTCTCTGTTGGGCAGTCAACCATACTGAATGCCATCCAGGGTCGAGCAGGGCATTTGCAACAAACAAATGCATACCTGGAGGGCATTCACTCTGGCATGGCGGCCCAACAGAGAGCATTCCAGGCTCTGGCCAACTCACTGATGTCAGATATTGTCCCTGTCTCCAGCCTCCCCCTCCAACTTCCTCTTCCCAGTCCCAATCCCCTCAACCCCAGCCTATCCCAAGCACACCTTCAGACCTGCATGCACCCAAATCAACACACAGAAGTGGGTCAGGCAAACACAAGCACCACACTTCATCCTACAGGCACTCACACAAGCACCATCGAGATGCAGACACACCAACATCCACTGCCTCCACTGTGCCCCCTCCTCCTCGTCTTCCTCCTCCTGCTGAGTAGCGTCTCCACTCACACCTGAATGCACTACATCCTTATCCACTACACCCATCATCATCACTCCTATCACTACATGCCCCTCACTGGCAGTCACCCCCCCCACATCCATAAACACATCCCCTGTGTCCTCTCTCACTGTGTCTGTGCCCCTCCTCCCAAAAACGCAAGCACTCAGACACCCAACAGCCATCTACCTCAAAACAGCATCCAGCCCATGTACTTGCACCCAAACACAGCAGACAGACACCTCCTACAACTACTCCCTCTTCCTCCACTCCCAAAACTTCACCCTCTTCCCACCCTAGTGTCCCTAAGAATCTTTTCCTCGCCACTCTTGACCTATTCCCTGCCCCTCCCCCCGTTCTTCACTTTGGGCCAGGGTGCCATAACCCAGCCCATCACCTCAGCCACCCAGTCCACGGCCACTGTAGTTCCTGAAGCTACTGCAGGTGCGAGAGGCTCCAAGAAGGTACCCGTCAGCACAACCAGTGTGCCTGCACCACCTGCCAAGGGCAAGAAAGGGCCGCCACCTAGTAAGGGCAAGAAGGGGACACCAGCCAGCAAGGGGGAAGGAGGCAATACCAGCCAGCAAGGGGAAGGAGGCACCCCCAGCCAGCAAGGGCAGGAAGGGAACACCAGCTGACAGAAGCAAGGAGGCACCACCATCTGCCAAGGGGAGGAAGGGGACAACAGCTGCCAAGGCCAATGTTAAAGGAACTGACGCCGCAGGCAGGATGGATCTGGTGTCTGGACCAGCATCTGGGCAAACAACACCAGCCATGGCTCTTCAGCCGTCCAAAGCTGCAGGGGAAGGGCTGGAGCCTCCCCCAACACTGACAGCACCGTCACCCTCACCGCAACCAGCACCGCCACCTGCACCGCCGCCAGTACCGCCACCTGCACCGCCACCAGCACCGCCACCAGCACCACTGACAGCAGCACAGCCTCAGTGGGCAGCTGTCTGAGGCTGCAGGGGAAGAGCTGGAGCCTCCCTCCACCACTGACAGCACCTGCACCGTGGCCAGCACCGCCACCTGCACTGCCGCCAGCACCGCCACTTGCACCGCCACCACTACCATTGGCAGCAGCACAGCCCCAGTGGGCAGCCGTCTGAGGCTGCAGGGGAAGGGCTGGAGCCTCCCCCACCACTGACAGCACCGCCACCTGCACCGCCAACAGCACCACCACCTTCACCACCACCAGCACCACTGGCAGCAGCCCCAGTGGGCAGTCATCCGAGGCTGCAGTCATCACCCACTGACAGCACCGCCACCTGTACCACGGACAGCACTGCCATCTGCATCACCACCAGTACTGCCACCTGCACTGCCACCAGCACCACTGGCAGCAGCAGCAGTCCCAGTGGGCAGCTGACCGAGGCTGCAGGGGAAGGGCTGGAGCCTCCCCCCACCACTGACAGCAC
Organism: Pleurodeles waltl; assembly: GCF_031143425.1. NCBI lineage: Eukaryota > Metazoa > Chordata > Amphibia > Caudata > Salamandridae > Pleurodeles > Pleurodeles waltl. The sequence continues at coordinate 353,704,068 of NC_090449.1, read as the reverse complement.
CACCACCTGCACCGCAACTGCCATCAACTGAGCAGCCGTCACCTCCGGCAACAGTGTGTAGTTGTTTACTACGTGGGCTGCAGTGCATCCTGGCCCCTGCAACACCCGTAGGTGTGACACCCAGGTGAGAGACTGTGACCTTGCACCATCCAGAATGAAGCACACTGGGTACAAGACCCCCTCCAGAACCAGTGGAAGAAGCCATCCACTCACCCCATTCTTGCCAGGATGAAGCACACTGGGCACAAGACCCCCTCCTGAACCAGTGGAAGAAGTCATCCACTCACCCCATCCTTAACAGGGTGAAGACACACTGGGCACAAAGCCCTCTCCAGAACCAGTGGAAGAAGGCATCCACTTGAGAGACAGTGGCTTTGAACTCCCCAGGAGCAAGCAGTGGGCAACCCACCCACTTGAGAGACGGTGGCTTTCCACTCCGAGGACCAATCAGAGGGCAAACTACCCACTAGAGAGACTGTGTCTTTGCACTCCCCAGGACCAAGCAGTAGGCAAACCACCCACCTGAGAGACTGTGGCTTTGTACTCACCAGGACCAAAGCAGTGGGCAAACCACCCACTAGAGAGAATGTGGCTTTGCACTCCCCAGGACCAAGCAGTGGGCCAACCACCCACTAGAGAGACTGTGGCTTTGCACTCCCCAGGACCCAGCAGTGGGCAAACCACCCACTTGAGAGAGACTGTGGCTTTGCACTCCCCAGGACACTGCAGAGGGCATGTAGCCTCCTCCAGGAGCAGTGACGTTGCACCATCTTCTGGCTGAGGTGCCCCTACATTTCCTGTCCCCCCAGAGGTGCCTGTTTGTTTTCGACCTGATGCCCCTGCGGTGTTGTCTCCGTATTGAGGTAGGAGTCAAGTGTGGCCTTGGCCTATGTGTTATGGCCCCGTGGGCTACGGACATTTTGGAGTGGGCATTGTCCCTCCATTTGTATATATTGTACATACTGTTTATTGCTTTAAGGACGTATTTATCTAAAATTGTACTATTACACTCAGTTTAATCAATTTCTTTTGTCCTTGCATTATTCCTGAGGGGTATGGGATGGATATGTAATGTTGTTGCATCTGTTTGTGTGTATGGTGTTGGGGGTAGGGGTGGGGGTGTTGCATGTTGCGTGTGTGTGTCACTCTCTTTTTCCTCCCACCCTCCCTTGTGTGCTAGGTGTGGTACTCACCGTGGTAGTCTTTGCCGCCGTTCGTTTTCTGGTTTAGGAGGAGGTAGACCAGCATTGGAAAAATGTGCAGCTCCGGCTCCATAGTGTCGTGGTTCTTACTTGAGTGTTGAGAGGTGAGTCGTTTCCCTTCTGTGTACTGTTTCCGCCGTGCTTTTGATGGCGTTGGTACCAGCCCGGAAAAGCTGCCGGATTGGCCTCTCATAATAGAGAGGGCGGTACATTGTTTTCCGCCTGGCTGTTGGCGGTTACCGCAGTGGTGCTTGTTGCTACAGCTATGACGGTCACATTGTTAAAGTGGCTGTCTGTGTTGACAGTCTCCACCATGGTCATCATTTCATTTTTTTTATCGCCGGCCTGTTGGCGGTATTACCGCCACTTTATCGCCGACCAACAGGGTTGTAATGAGGGCCAATATGTTGGATGAATAGGCTTTTCATAATCATCAATAAACAGACATGTTTATTATAAACATACTGACTAAAACTGTTGTGCTCCGGGTTCTACAGCTAGTTTGAGATGTGAGAATCTCTCCCACATGAATTGTATACTATTTTTGGTGGCATAGTGTGTTTTAGCTGATGAGCACTGTGTACATGTTAAAACCAGACTAACCCTAATTTGTGTGAGGTGTGGATAGTTTATACCGCTGCCATCAAAGCCTTTGCAATTTCTAGACTATTATCAACTTTACACCACTCTGCTCTACAACAGTCAAATACACCATATGATACTTTACTCCACTAATCTCTGCTTCACTGTATTTCACTGTATGAAAATATACCTCACTATACGCCACTGTCCAGTCATGCACTCAACGCAGCTCCACTTTACAACAGATAAATGTACACTATACACCTACACTCTTCTATACTGTTTCCCACTATACCTCACTACAATGTAGTACACTATGTAGTGGCTTCCTCAGTCTAGTCCCTGCTGAATGACTAGGCCTCACGTGGTGCTGTAAATCACCACTTTAATCCTCTATGTGTACCTGTGTACTCAAGCATTCCAAAGCAAACACTCATACATTCTACTCTAGCAGTTACATAACACAGTGATACAGAGTCTTTGGAGAGCCATAAAGGTTCCATTCAAATTATGCAAGACACTACATTGCCCCCTCTCTTAAATGACATTTAAAAAAAAAATCATTAAACATACAAAAAATCTATATATACAGAAACATGTACAACCAGGTTTCTTGAATTAATCTTCTAGACACTTTGATCTGTCTACCCGAACTGGTTACTGGAAGCTGTGAATGGTCGTCTTCAATGTCAGAAATTGCCAAGGATGGTAATGAATCTGCAACAGTCATTGATTTTTTCATAATTAGTCTTTCTTTAACCATGTCAAGCTGAGGATCAATGGAATACAGGCCTGAGTGACAAGAGTCTCTGGCAAGGGACTTCCTAGGTTGTCCCAGTCACCATGTGTCCCTTGGTAGACATTACTTGAAATATTTCAACATCATAAGGAGCATCAGATTTTGTTTCCATAGTTGTCGAGCAATTACCAAATCTCCCTTTTGGAATGAGAGGTATTTTGCATGTCGCCTCTTTTCTGCTTATATTTTAATTTTTTGTTTTTCAACTAAGTCCCTCATACAAATCAAGTTTTCATAAGTATCTCTCTTTGAGGTCAATTGTAGTATCGTGGTTGCCACTGTTCTCCCGAATGTCAAAGTCGCAGGTCTTTTACCTGTGGCCAAGTGGGGTGTTGAAAAATAAGTTCGTAAAAAAAAGGGGTGGACCATTGTCCGACTTCACACTTAATGGCAAACCTCATGCTGCAAATATGCCATCAAGTTTCTCAATCATTTGTTCATGTGTAGTGAATGAAATATCTCCAACCAATAGAAAACATGTATATTTATCTATTATCACCATTACATGATGTCCATTATCAAGTGGACAAAGGAATGTGATGGATACATTCTTCTAAGCATGTTTGCAGAGGTCTGACATATTTAGCCTATGATGAATGATTGCATATGTGACAGGCTTTGAACACCCTTTCAATTCTTTCTTTTAGGTAAGGAAACCAAATGCGGTCTCGAAGAGCTCTTTTTGTAGCAATAGTACTATGATGTCCTATGTGAGCCACTTCTATCACTTTTTGTCATAAACTCTTTTCTCGATCCTCAGAGAATAACTCCTTTCTGAGTTCTAGATAATACATCCTTGACATTATTCTACTTTCAATTTTCGCTATCATTTAGTGATCGATCATGTTTGTTTCACAATTGATGTGTGTTTTGCCTGTTAACTTTAACATGTCACTAGCAGTGACAATCTAGGCTAACAATACAGCAGCTGGTGTACTTGATTTGACAATTAAATTGATGTTGGCCTCAGCCCTTTTAGAAGGAGTACCATGACCTTTAATAGGCACTCTGAAAAGTAGTCAGCAGGATTTGGATCCTTTCCCAATTGTTGTGCAATTGGATAATCATGCTCATGCAATCGCAGTCTCCATCTGTTAATTTGAGAAGGAACCCAGGCCTTCAGATTGCCAAAGTGTAGGAAAGTCTTCCTTTCTGCCCTGGTCACCCCAAAACTTTTTGGACAGATAGTGGTGGATACTGGCTCTTGGCTGTGCCCTGGGTACTGCTTACCAGTCCCAGGGCCAGTGCACTGTGTAAAGTGGATGTGCAAATTAGGCTAATTAAAATTGGCAGTATCATCCTACCTATAAGTCCCTAGTATATGGTAGGGCATGTAGGTTTAGGGCCCCAACATAGGTAGTACACTCAAAGTTGTACTGCTGAGGTGCCCAGCGTCATTTTAAAGGCAGGCCTGCCTTGCTGGCAGCTTTTAAAGTTTAAGTTACTTGCAAATTCGACTTTGGAATTAAAAGTACTTCCAAAGTCTTAAACGACTTTATTTTTACATATAATTTACCCCTAAGGTGTGCCCAATGTGTCCCTAGGGTTGGATGCCATGTAACCATAAGCAGGGACCCTATAAAAATTGTTTTATAAGCCCTGGTGAGGTCAAATAGCCACATTTGTTTTCCCTCACTGTAGTGATTGGGCTCCAAGGCTAAAATGAGGAAAGTTTATTTTAATTAACAAAGTCCCCTTAAGTGTCAGATATCTCAGGTTTTGTATCAAATTAATTGTTATAAAAAATCTCACAACTTACAATTGTTGGATTTAATATAAGTAGTTTATGTAAAGAATTTTAAACTCTTCCTGAAAAGTTGCCAACATCAGCTCTGTAGTGCCCTTTTCTGACTGGCCAGACTCTGGCATCCTGGCTAGGCTGCCTTGATGAGGTGTAAAGTGGGCTGGGCTAAACACAAAGGATGTGCCCAGGGGAGGAGATCTGCCTTAGCAGATCGGAAGCAGGAGGGGGAGGGCTGAAAAACTGATCTTCAAAAGCAGGGAAGGACATTTGAGGTAACCCAGCACCTCCCTCACACCCTGCAACCCCAGACAATCAGGTGCTCTCTACCTCCTTAGATTAGGAGAGAGCAGGAGAGGGGTGTGTTTAGGATTTTTAGCCTCACCAGTGGGTGGGCTCAGCCAGATCTAACCTCCAAAAATCATTTTCAGCCATGATGGATTTTCGAAGAATGTTACTCCCTAGGACTGATTTTTGCCACACTTCCCAGGAAGTGTTCATCGCAGGTGGAAGGACCCTGCATCTGATTTGAGAACCAGGACCCCACTGTTTTTTACCCAGGAGCAAGGATAAATATGGCAGAGCTGCACCCACACCTCAGATCCCTACAAAGGAAGCACATCAGGAGAAGAAGGACTATCCTGCTAGACCCCTGACCTGCACCTGGACACTGAACTCTGAAGGACTGCACCAGCTGCACACTTGGGCTTCACCACAAGAAGGACTTTGCCTGGCTTCAACTGGTTAAAGGAGGGACTCCCTGTTTGCTACAGGTGAAAAATTGCTAACCGCAGTCCCCTGTCTCAGATCCTGAAGAAACTAACCAGCTGACCACTGTCCCGTGGCCAATTTGGAGTTTGAGCCAGGTGCATTCTGGGAGTTGTCGTCCACGCCCAGGAGCAACTCAGAGCTTCTGGAACCTTGGGGTGAACTCGGGACTCCAGAAGAACCTTAAAAGACCTTCCAGAAGAGGATCCAGAAGTTTGGAGAAGATTGGAGAACTTTTTGGAAAAAGCTTCATTAAGGGACTGACCCACTGTGGCAACTGTACCCAGCTTGCCCGAACCGTGACCTGGACTGACTTGCAGGCTCATGCCACTGAAGAAAATCTCTGAAAATGTGACTAAGTCCAAACATAGAAAGTTGACCGGTACCTCCTGCTCACTGTACCTGAAGAGGGCCCCAGCGATGTCGGATCAAGATCCAGGTTCGGCCTGATTTTCATCTCGAAAAATCATCTAAGTCCCATCATAGAAACCTTCACCGAGGGCTACAGTGATGCGTATCCGAAGAAGCACTCCAGGGAGGTGAATCGGATTGGCGACTTCGTCCCGCTGAAGAAAATCTTCAAAAAAACAACTAAGTCCAAAGGTAAACTTTTGACTGAGGCCTCCCGCTTGCTATAGCCGAGCAGGGCTCCATCACGGTCGGCCTTAAATTTTGATTAGCCCCAGTCAAGGTGTGACTAGATTGGCGCTATACATTTCTAAGCACTAACAAAACACTATGGCCCTCATTACAACATTGGCGGTAAATCCCACTTACCACCACGCTGACTGCACCAACTTACCGCCCCAGCCGCAGATATCCATTCACCATATTAAGACACACACCAATCTGTCAGTATTCAGCCACACACACAAATCCGCCACACCAAAGGTCAGTGATGAACTGGAGGTTTCAAAACCCACACCATTACACAATAGAACTATACCCACCACATTATGACCCACGAATCACCACTGCGGACATTCAACTGCGGTAAACCATTGGCAGTTAACCGCTGTGCTCTAAATTGACACACACATGCAAAACAACACCACATTGGACAATTCTAACAAAACACACCTGACACACACACCACACCTACACCACTATAAAACAGACACCCAGATTATCCACAACCCTTTAATATTACAAACCATTGCCAGAAGAGAAACCTCAAGACGACAGACACAATCAGAGCTACACACTATACACCACTCAGACATTCCACATCACACTCCCCAACACATTACCCAACACACCCTCACCTACACCCCTCACACAACACCCATGGCACCACAAAGACACCCCCATTTCATAGAGGAAGAGCTAAGGGTCATGGTGGAGGAAATCATCAGGGTAGAGCCACAGCTCTTTGGAGCACAGGTGCAACAGATATCAATACCTAGGAAGATGGAGCTATGGCGGAGAATCGTGGACAGGCTCAACGCCGGTGGACATAACCCAAGAACCAGGGATGACATCAGAAAGAGGTGGAATGACCTACGGGGAAAGGTATGTTCCATTGCAGCAAGACACCAGCTCGCTGTACAGAGGACTGGCGGTGGACCCCCACCTCCTCCCCAACAACTAAGAGCATGGGAGGAGCAAATCTTGGCAATCCTTCATCCTGAGGGCCTGGCCGGAGTAGGAGGAGGACTGGACTCTGGTAAGTCAACTATCTAACAATATCACTCCGCTACCTGCATGCCATCACGTAACCCCACCCTCACCCTCCCACCCATCACTCCACCACTTCTCACACACCCCACCATCACATCTCACTTATCCCAATGCCAAGCCCTGCATACTGTTCCAATGTGTGGACATCACTCACAGCCCTGCATGAACACTCATCACTAAAGCATGCACACCATAGAGAACTAACAATCCCACCATACACTAACATATACAAGTGAAAGCTGCCGTGGGAAAATACACCCAAGAAGGGTAAGCCAGGGATGTACAATATGTTAGAAACACAAACCATAACACATCATTTACATCCCCACCGGTATCACAGTTAATGCCAGCAGAGAGGAAGTGCCAGAACTATTCAGTTCCCCAACTGAAGAGGCCCACAGTGATGACAGTAACTCTGGTCTTCAGGATCTGGATGACGAACGTGGCCCATCAGGGACCTCTGGACAGCCGGTTACCCAGGCCCAATCACACACCACTACAGACCCTCCCCATCAGGAAACACCACCACAGCACCCACCCATCGTACCCACACCTCTGTCCCCAGGACTCATCAATCAGCAGTGTGTCCACCTCTACAGGGGTGCCAGGCCACATCTCTTACCCAAGACAATCAGGGAGCTGGGGTCAGTGGCAGTGGGCACACGGTCCAGGGGACAGAGTCACAGGCCAACAGGGAAACTGGGAGGAGTGCTGTGCGCCACGGGGAGGACAGGCCCAGGGAACTTACTCTCCAGGAGGCACTTGGAGAGATCCTGTGAGCCTATTAACATTCTCAGGACACGATGGGCCAGATCCTGGACAATGTGCAGGAGAACAGGTGGCTGCAGGAGGGACAGTACCAGCGGATCAGGGAGGACTTGCAGGCCATCAACAACACCTTGATCTCCATAGCAGGGGTACTGGCAGACGTGGCCAACATTATGAGGGAGGCAGTCACACAACAGCGGGCCCCTGCCATTAGCCAGACATCTGAACAGCCTTCCACCTAAGCTGCTGCTGGTGGCCAGGAAGCCCTGCCAGAGGACTCACAGGCCACCGGCACCCCCCCTGCATAGATTCATGACTTGTAGTTGGTTGCAGCGATCACACCAGGAGTGTATGTGAGGTCACCAAGATCTGAAAAATGAATAGCCAGAGGGAGCAGTAAGTGGGCATAGAAGTGGGAAATATCAGCATGCCAGTGCCACAGAAATTCAAACAAATGTACTTGAAATGTGAAGTAACACTGTCCTACACGTGTGTAATTGGAAGTATTGTCTGATCACTGATGTTCTGTTGTTCTCATCCTCATCCTCTGCCTCATCATCCTCACTGTCCATAGGGTCCACTTCTGGCACACCGGCATCTCCAGCCTCCTCCTCCTGCAGGAATGGGACATGGCACCTGAGGGCCAGGTTATGCAACATGCAGCATGCCACCTCTATTTGGCAGACCTTCTTGGGTGAGTAGCACAGGGATCCACCTGTAACATGGAGGTATCAGAACCTGGCCTTCAGGAGGCCAAAGTTTCTTTCAATGATCCTTCTGGTTCGCCCATGTGCCTCATTATAACGTTCTTCTGCCCTTGTCCCTGTATTCCTCACAGGGGTCAGCAGCCATGATAGGTTGGGGTCACCAGAGTCACCGGCAAATATTGAGGGACAACATTTAGCCACACACTATCCTATGTGGCCCACACCATGCCCATACACCAACATGTTCTGAATGACAACCAGAGCTCACCTATTAGCCACACCCTGTGCCTCAGTAGTTGGCCCATCACATTTTGGAGGCTGCTATTCCTCAGGACAAAGGCATCATGCACCGACCCAAGATACTTAGAATTGATGTGAGAGATGTCCTGGTCCGCCAAGCACACCATTTGTCCATTCATAGAATGGAAATTCTTACGATTTCTGAACACCTGTTCATTCTGGCCCGGGGGGGGGCAAATGCAATATGTGTTCTATCAATCGCCCAAATTGGGGATATGTCCCATTGCATAGAACTCAGCCTTCACTGTGGCCAAATCTTCAACCTTGGGGAAAACGATGTAGCTGCACATGTGTTTAATCAGGGCAGACAACACTCTTGTCAGCACTATTGAGAACATGGCTTCCCTATTTCCTGGTGAGACTTCGAGTCCCAGGATCCCTGTCTGCTGTTTGCTGCCTGGGGGCCGGACCGACAACGCGGGCGCTATAAAGTGTGCCACGCACCCCGCTGCATTGCTGCACTATTTCCTAGTGGGACTTCGACTCTCAGGATCCCTGCCTGCTGTTTGCCGTCTGAGGGCCGGACCGACAACACAGGCGCCATAAAGCGCACCGCGCACCCTGATGCATTGCTGTCCTATTTCCTGGTGGGACTTAGAGTCTCAGGATCCCTGCCTGCTGTTTGCTGCCTGGGGGGCCGGACCGACAACGCGGGCGCTATAAATCGCGCCGCGCACCCTGCTGCATTGCTGCCCTATTTCTTGGTGGGACTTCGAATCCCAAGATCCCTGCCTGTTGTTTGCCGCCTGGGGGCCGGACTGACAATGCGCTCACTATAAAGCATGCTGCACACCCCACTGCGCGGGACGCACCCGTGCAAAGCCCGGGCCAAGGGCCCATCAGAGCCCGCTGGAGGCCAGGCTGGGCATCCCCTCTGAGATCTATGGTAAGGCTCTTAGATTACTTTTGTTTGTGACTCTGAAGCACCATTTTATGGCCTGTGCTGCTCTCTCTCATTTATAATGGGGAAACGTAAGGCGAGGGGCAGCCCCGTTACGGGTTCTGCCCAACCGAAGACTCCTAAAATCCTCAAACCCACACAACCACTCTCAAACTGTGTGACCAATGAGATTGACACTTTAATTGAAGAGGTGGAATTGATCTTAAGCAAAAAAAGAGATAAATTTGCAGAAAGGGCTGAGGCCGGATACTCTTATCCCGTTTCTTACCGCCAGACCTCACAATAATATCGGCACACAATCTATCAATGCTTGCCATCAGGCGTCAGTTATCCAAGGCGCCCCACGAATTATATTCTCCCCATACCCCCATACATTCTGTAACCGCTTTTCGTCTTTGGAGACGAAGGACCTGGATAATGCCCAAACAAGCTCCACCCTGTCACCGTTCCATGCGAGACAAATTCCATTTAATTCCGCGAGCATTTCTTTGCAAGTGGACCTAACTCCCCTGGTGATTAGTTTGAAGAATGAAGTGGGAGAGTTGAAAACTCTAATCCTAGAAATCCTCAACTTTGTTAGATCTATTGTTCTGAGGATAGATTTCTCCTGCTCTCATGAAACCAAGGTAGCCACATTGAATATCGATCATCCTTCAACCTTCGGACCTTTGCCAAGTCCTAATGACTCTCTGGGCAACAAAAAGCCTGTGCATCATCGTGGAACTCCTGCAATTAATCCTGAAAGTATCACACAAGTGTTACAGGGGAACCCTATCCTCGTATCGATTTGGAATGGGACAGAACATCAGCGCACGGCCACCTCCCACATCCAACAGCGGCCACTACATTTATATGTGCAATGTCCCTCCTTTATACGCGAGATCTCAGGAGGATAAATCCTCGCTTATTAATAAGGCCTCGCATTGGTTACGCCATTTCATACGTTGTGGCTCAATTATCCATTCGGATATACTATCAGCCGACCGCCTAAGCAGTAAATCTGGAGATCAGAATCTCATAAAACTTAATCTTACCAGCCATCACTTAGTAAAGGGTTCGCTGCATATGGAAGCACGCAATCATACAAGGAAGGGAACTGCCATCATTCTTAGTGACGGTTGGCCTCCCACTGGCACTGTGAGAACGAAATCTTTGTCTACCTTGGTCTCCACAAAGCCGAATAAGTGTCTGGGGGTCTCCGTCTCCAAAGTGGAAATATCCGGTCCAGCTCTGATGATGGATCAGGGACATGTTCTCAAAGCAAAAAAATTATGTGAATTCGACCATGTGGGGAACACCTCTGACATTGATTGACTGCATTCACTTGTGTTCCATAATAGTAATATCAATATTTCCCGAGCTGCCTTACCACCTTCTAACAACTCTCCAATTTTAGAAGAAGTCCCTTCGTGGAGGACGTCATCCTTTTCCAATGCTATTGCAACAACTACAATCTCTGTTGAGCATTCTAACACCCCCATCCTGCTGGTATTCCTCATGAATTTAATTGCACTACTGATTCCTCATTAGCAAAGTTTTTGTCCTGGAGTGTGGCGTGCATTTGCAGCAAATTAGCTGACACCGATTGGGGGGCTTTTATTGATGACTTCAATATTTGCATGTTCCAGGAAACTTGGGCCACTCACAGTACGCATAGGCAGGGGTTTAACTCTTTTTCGAAAAAAGCAAAACCGTTGCCCGCTGGTAGAGCAGCAGGGGGCCTCACTACTTGGTTAAGAATGACGGAGGTGGGCAGAGTAAAAGAACTACATGTAGACTTCCCCGACATCTTGGCTATAGTTATACAACCAAACCTGGGCACCCCTGCTTTGTGCATAAATATTTACAATAGACCGGACCCTTCTCACCAGCTGTCCCCGACTATAGAGCTTTTGAATTCCATTGTATTGGGCCTCTATTCAATGTATCATATTGTTATGGCCGGGGACTTTAAGGTGCCAGTTGAGCCCAATCCTGCCTTTGCTGAGGCCACGCAGACTGAAGACTCCATATGGAAAATCCCTTCTCACTCCACCCAGATAAACCCCTTAAAGTTAGTAATAGGGCTCTGAAGATAATAGACCTTATGATACTCCATGGGCTTCTCCCTGGCAATGGGCGTTTTCCTGCAGATACCCCTGCTAGTCCAACTTTCTTTAGGGGGTCTTATAGTAGCATTCTGGACTTTGTCCTTTTTGATTTGAGGGTTTGCCATTATATAAGAGATGTGAGAGGGGGTAATCAGCACACCAGCGAACACGCCCCTCTTCTAGTAGTATATGATAGACAGTTTTTTAGGTGCTATGGCTTCTCCTGATCTTGAATTTACTAATGTCCTGAAGGTCTCTAATAATAAGCGCGTGGTGAGATGGGAATCCTTTCAGAATTCTAATAAATTATAGGGCAAACTATGCGCTTTAGTTTCTGGTCACCAGCTCTTTGTCGACCACTCTTCACTCACTTCACTTGAGGTTATGACCTTAAATTTGGACCTTTTTCCAATCTCAAAAACCTATTCTTTAAATCTACTAGGGAAACAGTTCACCAATCATTCAACTCTAACAACAAGTGGTTTGACAAGAGATGTAGAAAGGCTAAGAGCTCCCTGATAGAAGCATTAAGAACAAAAGATAGAGATAAAATAGCTATTGCCAGACGTAATTATGCTTCTATATGTAAGTCTTGCAAAATCGACTGGGAAGAGGCATTATGGAGAGATTTGGCCCAGGCCGCCAGGCTCCCAGACTCTAAATGCTTCTGGTCCCTGGTGGCCGGAAAGGATCAAAATCAAGCATCAAAGCCAGAGTGCTACATCCCCCCTGATGTCTGGCTTATCCATTTCAGGGAATTGTATGGCTCCCCATTTGAATGTGAATCTGCAAGCCATGGGGAATTATCATATTTAGATTTGTCCCCGACACCCTTCTCATTGACAGAATCAGAGCTTACCATTAGAGCCCAAAAACTAGGGAAGGCACCAGGGCCAGATGGCATTCCTTCGGATATGTACAAATCAGACCTGACTAAATGGGGCCCGTATGTGAACTGGGTATCAAATGCTGTTTTGGCAAGCAGATCTTACCCCCGGTCATGGAAGGAAGCAACCATTGTGCCCATACATAAAAATGGGGAGAGGGGAATTCCAGGGAATTAATGACCCATCAGCCTATTAGACAATTTACAAAAAATCTTTTGTCATCAACTATTAAGTAGGCTAAGAAAATGGATAGAAGATAACCAAGTGCTTAGCCATCTTCAGGGGGGGTTTAGAGACAAAGTAAGCACAGTTGACAAGGCATTTCGCTTTCTCCCAACTAAAAGGAAAACAGTTGATATGGATTCCGGTCAACTTTTTGTGGCATTCGTGGATTTGAAATCTGCTTTCGATCTCGTCCCACGCCAAAAGCTATGGGAAGTCATGAGTAGAGGGGGGGTTCCCCGATCTATGATAAACATAAAGAGAGATCTCTATACTGGCAATTGTTCCAGACTCCGCTGGGGCCCGAAAGGTGAATTAACATCAGAGATTCCCACACATCGCGGCGTGAGGCAGAGATGTGTGTTGGCTCCCACACTTTTTCTCTTATTTATAAATGCATGCATCCCTTATCTTTTTAAATGTTCCAACGACGCCCCTAGACTGGGAGGGCAAAAGATTCCATGCTTGTTATTTGCAGACAACACTTTGTTAACATCACAAACGGCGACTGGCCTTTCCAACTTGCTCTCGATGTTTGTGGCCTTTTGCAAAGACCATGGCTTAGAAATTAACTCAACTAAAACTAAATACATGGTATTTGGGGACATAAGGCACAAAATGAGGAGACATATTTATTTGGAGGGTGTTACATTGGAAAGAGTGGGTGCCTTTGATTATCTAGGGCTAAAACTAGAAGATTTCCATAAATGGCACGTCCACTTGCAGAAATCATCAATGTGCTTGAAACAAAGGGTGGGTGGCATTGCATGATTTGCAGCCAGGTCCCCCAGATTCGCCATCATCCCCGGCATAGAAATATACAAATCTCAAGCAAGGGGGGGGGGGCCTATACGGAGTTGAATTATGGGGCTACTGTAATTTGGAGGATTTAGAAAAAGTGGAAAACTCCTTTTTAAAGATATTGTTGAGGGTCCCCACCAGCACTCCATCTTTGCCAATTCGAATAGATCTTAACATCTTTTCCATTAGCCATATTGCTGCTCTATGGCAACTTTTGTATTGGATCCGGATTTGGTCATCAGACTCCCTCATCCCTTACAGAACTGGGCTGAGTAATCTGGTGAGCACCCGCTCCACTACTAAAATCAAGTGGTGTATTTACGTGGAGCGGTCTTTTTCCATTCTTGGGCTGGGGAACTACTGGACAGACCCTTTTTCCATTCTGCAAAAAACGCCACCCAGATCTTGAAGACGCTTATTGGCTAAATGTCCAAACATCGTATTTGGCAGTAGCTCCTCTCTCCACCATGATTGGCAATTTCTTACAAACCAAATGCCACTACAAGTTTGAGCATTACATGGACACAATACTCTCTCCATTTGCACGTGCTTTGTATATTAGATTTAGAATAGGGGCCTGTAGACAGTCCCCACAGTATAGACACTCAGGAGAGGTAAATTTGGGTTTTTGAGGTAAGTATTTATTAGTAATTTGAAATAAGAACTGATGAAAAGTCAGTACGACGTTTAGCGCCAGTTTCTTCTCTGGAGTGGTGAATATCTTCCTTCTTATCTGTGTCCCTTTTCTTCCTTTTCTCTAGGTGGCGTACCGGATCGTCCTCATCAGGTCCCGGATGTGACATACAAGAAAAAGGGAACACATACCGCTGGTGAGTGGAACGGACGCCTTATACCACGTCTTCTACTTATATGTTTTACTGGGGAAAAGGTTTAAGGAGGGGGGGGGGGGGTTTATGTGTGATATAGGTGCCAGTGAGGACTTCAGGGCTTGTGTATATTCCGTACTTTACCCTTTTGTGCTCTCCCGGTGCTCTCTAAAGTGCCCTTCTCTCCTCCCTCCCCTCACCCTGCCTCCCTCCCTTCCCCAGCGTTTCTCCCCTTTTATTGTGCCCCTCGGTTTGTCCAGAAGGACCGTACCTTGTAGAGCCACGACCCTCCAGGGTCGTGGCTGGCTCTGTGGAGGTCCTCTCGTCGGTCTGGGCTGGTCTCCCCTGCTTCCGGTCGGGCGCTGTTCCTCTGGGTTCGGGTTTCGCCGCTTCCAGGCCACTGGGGTCCTCCCCCGATGTCCTTGTCGCCGTCTCTCTCTTCCTCCTTAGGTTCGCCGTCGCCGCCGTCGTTCTCCTTCCTCTCTTCCTTCCCGGCTCTCTCCCTCTCGACCGGAGCTTCCGTCTTTTGGCCGCCTGGTGGCCAATCCGGAGCCTCCTCGTCACCGGAGGTTGCCGAGGCAACCTCAGGACGCTGGCCTCGTTGCGGACGCGTTTCCAGGGGAACCTGGGAACGCGGCCGTAGCGGTTCCGTTTCTGCCGGTTCCCCGCTGTTGCCCGGGGCGACCCGGTCACACACCCTTCCCCAAGAACTGTCCTGCTCCAGGACAGGCGAAGACAGAGGAAATCGGGACAGATAATCAGCGGGGGCCTGGTGAGATCCAGGGACGTGCCGAACCTGAAAGGAGAATGGTTGCAGTTCAAGGAACCATCGCAGTATCCTGGAGTTAGAATCTTTATGCGCAGCCAGCCACGTAAGAGGAGCGTGATCCGTGAATAGTATAAACGGCCGCCCTAGGAGATAGTACTGCAAACAGTCAATGGCCCACTTGATAGCCAAGCACTCTCTCTCTATAATTGGATAGTTACGTTCCCGGGAAAACAGTTTTCTACTGATGTAGACCACCTGATGGTCAAGCCCCTCGCTATCTGGCTGAGTCAGAACCCCTCCAAGCCCAACATCCGATGCGTCAGTGTAGAGGTGAAACGGCTTCGTAAAATCTGGGCAGTGCAGGATGGGATCGGAGGTTAAGGAAACTCTCAACTGTTCAAAACTCGCGTTTTGCGTCTCCGAAAAAGGCAAAAGTCGATTGGGATATCGTTTAGTGAGTAGGTCTGTAAGAGGTGCTGCTAAGGTGGAGTAATGTGGAATGAAGCGCCGATAATAGCCCACTAATCCTAAAAAGGAGCGTAATTCCTTTTTCGTGTGTGGAAGAGGGGCATGTAAAATGGCATCCACCTTCCCATTTTGAGGTTGTAGTGTACCCTGATTAATCCGATATCCCAAATAGGAGATGTCGGTTTTACCTATCACACATTTCTTGGGATTGGCCGTCAAACCAGCAGTTTGAAGGGCTTGGAATATTCTCTGTAGGTGTATTAAGTGGTCCTCCCATGTTTCACTAAATACGACTACATCATCTAGATATGCAGCGGAGAATGCAGGATAGGGTTTTAGAATCCTATCCATCAACCTCTGAAAGGTTGCAGGGGCTCCATGAAGCCCAAAAGGCAGTACTGTGAATTGATATAACCCGGACTGGGTAGAAAAAGCTGTTTTTTCTCTATCTGGAGGAGCTAAGGGAATCTGCCAATACCCTTTAGTTAGGTCGATAGTAGACATGTATTTTGCTTTCCCTAGTTTTTCGAGAACATCGTCCACCCTAGGGATGGGATAGGTGTCGAATAGGGAGTTTGAGTTAAGTTTGCGGAAATCTATGCAAAACCTGACGCTACCATCAGGCTTCGGTACTAGGACAACCGGTGAACACCAGGGACTAGTGGACGGTTCGATGACCCCTAGGGATAACATTGTTTTGATTTCTTCTTCGATTATGTGTTTTCTAGCTTCTGGAATACGATACGGGCGTTCTCTGGTGATCTGCCCGGAGCTTGTGCGTATATTATGGTGAATTAAAAACGTCTTTCCTGGTTTCTCTGAAAAGAGTGGTTGCCATTGTTTTAAAACCTTAAGGGCTCGTTGCTTTTGCCCTTCAGGTAAAGTATCGTCTACTATGGGTAGGGTACTTTCAGTATCGGGGTTGGTAGGGTAGAACTTGATATCTAGGGTCTTGTCGGGACACACAAACTGACCCATTTCTACGGAACGTTCAGGTTGTGCGGGGGTCTCCCATTTTTTTAGCAGGTTTACATGATATATTTGTGTTTTTATTGGACGGGAGGATATTTCGATAAGGTAGGTGACAGGGGAAACTGCTTTGATTACTCGATATGGGCCCTGCCATTTGGCCAGGAGTTTATGGTCGGAGGTGGGTCTCATTATTAGGACCTGGTCCTCGGGTTGGAAAACCCGTAGTTTACTTCCTTTGTCATAATAGGACTTTTGTGTTTGTTGGGCCTGTTCCAGGTTTGCGTGTACGTCGGTCCATAAGCTGTGTAGGTGGTTCCTCAATTTTTTCGCATATTCTAACAAAGGAGTCCCTGCTTCCTCAGCCTCGGCCTCCCAGGATTCTACCGCCATGTCTAAAAGGGAACGAGGTTGGCGTCCGAAGACCAACTCAAAGGGGCTATGCCCCGTGGATGCTTGCTCATGTGTCCGTATGGCGTACAACACTAGGGGTAACTTTTGATCCCAATCCTTCCCTGTCTCATTGATAGTCTTTCTCAGCAGGGTTTTAATGGTTCGATTATATCTTTCGACTAATCCGTCCGTTTGAGGATGGTAAACGGAGGTTCTGATCTGAGCTATCCCCAATGTTTTACACACTTGTTTCATTAAGGTGGACATAAAAGGGGTCCCCTGGTCCGTGAGGATTTCATGTGGAAACCCAAGACGAGAAAATACGTTAATCATAGCTTGGGCCACTGTCTTGGTTGTCATACTAGTCAGGGGAATGGCCTCTGGGTATCGTGTAGCATAATCTACAATGACTAAGATGTAGGTGTGTCCTTTTGACGAAGGAATCAAAGGTCCCACTAGATCCATCCCTATTCTTTTGAACGGGATATCGATGATGGGAAGGGGTAGGAGAGGCGCCTTCCTAGGCCGACTAGGTTCGGTTAACTGACAACGGGGACATTGGGCGCAATACCTACGTATGTGGGCGTACACTCCAGGCCAATAAAACCTTCTGAGCAAATATTCCTCGGTGTTTTCTCTCCCAAAGTGTCCTCCCCCTGGGTGATTATGAGCTAGTGTAAGAACATGTTCCCGATAGTGTGGTAGTAACCCGATATAATAAGTTTTTTTGCACTATAAAGTAGGGACCCACCTCTTCTGTCTCCTCTGTTACTGCCGACCTCCAGGCATTGTTAAGGGAGGGGTCCTCTCTCTGTTGTTGTACAAAAGTACTAGGAACTTCATGAATTTCTGCCACTATCTCTCCATAGGTGTTGTCACCTTTCGTCTTCCGATAGTCCCCTTTTCCCTGTCGTTTCTCTCTTCGTGACAACTTTCTACGATATAGCGGACACTCAATATCACTCTCTGAAAAAGGTGCCTCTCCCCACCAATCCTTAGTTTGTTTGCTATCTCTGACGTAGTCTAATAGTTCTTGGAAGTGGATGTAGTCTGTCCCAATGATACATTCCTCGATTAACCGGGGCATTATCCCCACTGGGAGGAAGTCCTGATAGGGTCCCCACCTGATCTGGAGTACCTGTATAGGATACTGGGCCTTGTCCCCGTGTATGCAACATATAGATACCCATTGTTTCTCTTCTATATCATTATTTATCAAGTCTTTCCTAATTACTGATTGGCTGCAGCCGGAGTCAACCAGGGCATATACACTTTTCCCGTCCACTTGTATCATCATTTTAAATTTTATGGCGCCCTTCCCAGTACATAACACCCTTCGCCTTGTCATCCCTATCTCCATTGGTTCTCCCATTTCTTGTTTCTGGGGACACATACGTGCGATGTGTCCCCATTCGCCACAACTATAACATTGGGGTCCCATGGTAGGCGGGCCTTCAGGAATCCTACGTGGTACTAGATAGTCGGGTGGACTTTTTACAAATGTCTTTGGGGTCGGTAGAACTGGTTTAATGATACTTCGCGTGGGACAGTTTCTGACATCAGTGGATCGATGAAAAGCACAGGCCAGATCGATGGCCGTCTCAGTATCCACTTTTGGGTGTTGTCTTATCCAGTGTTTTGTGGATGGAGGTAGACCATCTAGATATTGTTCCAGTATAATGGTTTTGATGACTTCCTCCCGACTATCTCCAATATGGCCTAACCATTTTAATGCTAGATCCTTCACACGAAAATAAAAGGTTCTAGGATCTTCGTTGGTGCCCCATTTGACTTTACGAAATCTCATCCTGTAATATTCTGTGTCGTGACCCACCCTTTCTAGTATACTTGTTTTTATGTCTTGATAGGGGTTGACACCACCTGGGTTAGCGGCTTGATATGCTGATTGTAAGAGACCGGTGAGCAGGGGGGCCACATATTGTCCCCATTTATCTTCTGGCCATAGGGCGGAGGAGGCTACCCGTTCAAAGTTGGTGAAAAAGGATTCCGGATCCTCTCCCTCCTGATACTTCTGTAATACGGAACTAGGTACATTCGGATGTACCTTACTAGCGGCGATAGTCTCCGTTAGTTTTTTCATCGCACTTTCATGGACTAACTGGTTGTTCGCCAGTATGGTCGCCTGGCTCTTCAGAGCAGATTGTAAGGTTTCTCGGTCTTCTTTGGCCTCTCTCTGTTGGGCCTCCCATACTAGTTGTAAGTGTCTTTGCCCTTCCGCTAGTTGCTTAATCACGGTCTCTAACGATGGACTCTCACTCATTGTGTATACTGTCTGGACTGTTTTATGGAGAGGGATTAGAAACAAGGATCCCACTTCTGACACCACTGTAGACAGTCCCCACAGTATAGACACTCAGGAGAGGTAAATTTGGGTTTTTGAGGTAAGTATTTATTAGTAATTTGAAATAAGAACTGATGAAAAGTCAGTACGACGTTTAGCGCCAGTTTCTTCTCTGGAGTGGTGAATATCTTCCTTCTTATCTGTGTCCCTTTTCTTCCTTTTCTCTAGGTGGCGTACCGGATCGTCCTCATCAGGTCCCGGATGTGACATACAAGAAAAAGGGAACACATACCGCTGGTGAGTGGAACGGACGCCTTATACCACGTCTTCTACTTATATGTTTTACTGGGGAAAAGGTTTAAGGAGGGGGGGGGGGTTTATGTGTGATATAGGTGCCAGTGAGGACTTCAGGGCTTGTGTATATTCCGTACTTTACCCTTTTGTGCTCTCCCGGTGCTCTCTAAAGTGCCCTTCTCTCCTCCCTCCCCTCACCCTGCCTCCCTCCCTTCCCCAGCGTTTCTCCCCTTTTATTGTGCCCCTCGGTTTGTCCAGAAGGACCGTACCTTGTAGAGCCACGACCCTCCAGGGTCGTGGCTGGCTCTGTGGAGGTCCTCTCGTCGGTCTGGGCTGGTCTCCCCTGCTTCCGGTCGGGCGCTGTTCCTCTGGGTTCGGGTTCCGCCGCTTCCAGGCCACTGGGGTCCTCCCCCGATGTCCTTGTCGCCGTCTCTCTCTTCCTCCTTAGGTTCGCCGTCGCCGCCGTCGTTCTCCTTCCTCTCTTCCTTCCCGGCTCTCTCCCTCTCGACCGGAGCTTCCGTCTTTTGGCCGCCTGGTGGCCAATCCGGAGCCTCCTCGTCACCGGAGGTTGCCGAGGCAACCTCAGGACGCTGGCCTCGTTGCGGACGCGTTTCCAGGGGAACCTGGGAACGCGGCCGTAGCGGTTCCGTTTCTGCCGGTTCCCCGCTGTTGCCCGGGGCGACCCGGTCACAGGGCCCTTCCCTTGTGTACTTTAACCTACAATTGGCCCAATTCAGTCAATAGTCCAAGCTATGCCTAATGCGTTGCGGGAATGAAGAATCCATTATCTGTGTTCTTTTTCAATGCCCCACATTTACCAAACAAAGGGCTCGCTGGATTATTCCCTTATGTAAAGTTATGGGCTTCAGGAACTGCCTACCATCTCTGAGGATACTTAAATCAGATCCATCTGTGCCATTGGCATGCTCCCTGGCAACATTTTTCGAATCTATTTGGCATCTCCGACTTGGAATCCTACAAGGTAAATTTCCCCCACGCACATCGGCTGCGGGCAATGTAATCCCATAACTGGTGCATCATATTGTATGATCAACAATATATTCCAGACTACACACCACTGCATAGTAGCTATTACAAGCTCCTGGTTATACTTGTATATTTATTCAAACAATATGTAGCTTGTTTTGTTGTAAGCTCCTATTGCATTTTACAGTTATATTTTAAAAGTCAATGTTTTTATGTTTTATCTTTCTTTTATTATTTTGTATTGTGCTTTTATGGTAAATTTCTTACTGAAATAAAGCAGATTGTTGATGATGTTGAGAACATTGGCTGTGACATTCCTGCTGCCAAGCCCACGGTCACCTGGAAAGGACCAATTCCCAGGAGATGGAGCACTAATAGAACTTGCACAAGAGGGGGGAATCACAGTGGGGTGACGGCTAGCAGGTTCCAATTGGGCACACAGCTCTGTGATTGTGGCCCTGTCAAGTCTATAGGTGAGATAATGTGCCTGGCCTCCAGTGTTGCTAAGTCCACAAGGGGTCTGTACATGGGGGTATGTCTCCGTCTCCTATTCATCCATACCGGTAGGAATCTTAGAGGCAAAAGAGTGAGGAGCCGGTCACAAACTGAACGATGGAGCTTCAACAGAACTTTGCATGGTGTTAACTTGTAATGTGTCAGTGTGATTTGTCCAGTATGTCCTAATTTCAACAGTGACGCAGCTATTTTCTAGGGCTTGCCCCCCCCCTGAAATGGCGTCCGCCTGTCCTGTGTGGAGGGACAGGTGGAAGAGTGAGGTAATTCCGCTGACATTGTGTGCCTTTGCAGGAGGCAGTCGGGAACCGCTGTGCAATTCCTCATTGGTTATCATTGGGCCCTATGGGTTACAGTGGCCAATGGTGATCTACGCCGGCGGTGACGGAATGCACCGCAGCGGACGTGACCACCATTTTCTATCTGATCCCTCACTTGTTACCTGATCTTCCACAGGAGAGGACCTACATTGCATGTGCTGCTGTGACCTGTGTCTGGAACCAACCATGGCCCGTGTGACTGGGGAAAGGGCCCCAGCCTTCACTTCGGAGGAGTTGGAGAGACTGGTGGATGGGGTCCTACCTTAGTACGGACTGCTGTATGGGCCTCCAGACCAACAGGCGAGTACACTGTGGGCCAGATGCATGTGGCAGGAATCCATGGAGTGGTGTGTGTGAAGGCCTGTTGTAATGTCCTCTGTGCACCGTATAGGATATGTGCTGGGCCATGTGTGTGTAAATGGTGATGTGAAAGGCTATGATGTGCCATAAGTGTAACAGGTAGGACTGTTTGTCTAATTCAATTTTTCTGTGTGTATTGCCTCTGTAGGTCAGCGCCCATCAAAAGAAGGGTATATGGCATGCCATCCCCAAGGAGGGGCAGACCCTGGGGGTCTATGGCAGGCGGCGCACCTCCTGTCGCAAACAGTGGGAGGACCTGAGACACTGGGCATGGAAGACAGCAGAGGCCCAGCTGAGGATGGCCTCCCAACGAGGAATGGGTGCCCATCGAACCCTGACCACCCTGATGGCCCGCATACTGGTGGTGGCCTATCCAGAGCTGGATGGGCGCTTGAGGGCATCACAGCAGCCACAAGGGGGTGAGTACAGTACCCATCATTACTACTTACGCATGGTAAGGTGGTATCCAGGTGGGGGATGTTTGTTAGTGGGTGCCCCTAGGTCAGGCCTGACATTGCAGAGTAGGTCCCCTGGTGGCAAGGGTTCTGAAGAGATAATCCTGCTACCTAGCTCGTAGCCATCCACTACTGGTCAGGGCTGCATGGGTCCCAGGTGTGCTGAATTTGGCTGTGTGTTCCCCTCCCAATGGCTTGATAGCAAACTATTTCTCTGCTGGTGCTATGGCATATTGACTAGGGCTGTTCCCTGTGTGTGAGGGTGTTGTGTACGCCAATGGTGGTGAAGGTGCAGCATTAACCCAGTGTATCCTTTGCCTCTTCCCCCCCTTTTTGTTTTATCATCCTGTCCTTATGTCCATTAGCATCAACTGGCGGAGGAGCAGTGGCACCGGCGACGGAGGGAGCTGCATCCTACAGGACCCAGGAGGCAGAGTCCACTGACGCTGAGGGCACCAGTGGGACGGAGGGCGAGGGGAGCACCACAACGGAGACTGGAGGGGACAGTTCTGACGCAGATACCTCCTCCTTGGTGGTGGTGGACACTTCTGGACCACCCCAGCTACAGGTACATCCGCCACCCCGTCCCAGTACCACCCTCCCAGCAGCCCCTCAACAAGTTGCCTGTGCCCACTCATCCAGGAGGGTGGGCATCTTCTTAGCCCCAGGCACCTTAGGCCCTGCCCCAGTGAGCCCCGCTGCCCTGAGTGAGGAGGCTATTGACCTCCTGAGATCCCTCTCTGTAGGGCAGTCAACCATTGTGAATGCCATCCAGGGGCTGGCAGCCCAGATGCAACAGACTAATGCATTCCTGAAGGGCATTCACACTGGATTGGCGGCCCAACAGAGATTGATCCAGGCTCTGGCCTCCTCTCTGATGGCAGACATTGTCCCTGTTTCTACCCTATCCACTCCAACTTCATCTTCCCAGTTCCATTCTCCTCAACCCCAACCCATCCCAAGCACACAGCCATACAAGCATGCACACAAGACAACACACACGAGTGGTACAGGCAAACACAAGCACCACACGTCATCCCACTGGCACTCACACAAACAACACCCAGATGCAGACACACCAACATCCATTGTTTCCCCAGTCTCCCCCTCCTCCACCTCCACCTCCCTTCCAGTTCCGTCTACACTCACACCTGCATGCATTACATCATCATCCACTACCAGCATCATCACCACACCAAGCAGAACACACACCTCACTGGCAGACACCTCCACAATAGCCATGCACATGTCCCATGTGTCCTCTTCCACTGTGTCTGTGCCCCCCTCCTAAGGTACACATCGCAAGCACTCAGACACCCAACAGCCATCCACCTCACAACAGCATCCAGCCCATGCACCTGCACGCAAAATCAGCAGACAGACACCTCCAACAACCACTCCCTCTTCCTCCACTCCCATTTCTTCTCCCTCTTCCCACTGCAATGTCCCTCAAAAACTGTTTGTATCCACCATTGACCTCTTCCCTACACCTCTACCATCCTGCATGTATGGGCAGGTCTGGAAGAACCCAGCCAAGCACCTCAGCCACCATGTCCAGGGGCCCAGTTGTCAGCACACCCACTCGTGGTGAAAAAGGATCCAGGCCACATGTCCTGACGGTGAAGGAGCTTGCACCATGCAGCCTCAAGGAAAAGGAGCCTGCCCCATCTGCCAGGAAGAGCAAGGAGCCTGCCCCAGCAGGCGGGAAGACCAAGGGGCCTGGAGCAGGAACTGTGTCAGACCCCCCACAACCAACCATGGTTGTGCAGCCGTCCAAGGTTGCAGGGGATGGGCAGGAGCCTCCCCCAGCAGCAGCACCACCACCTCCACTAAGCAGCCGTCTGAGGTTGCAGGGGATGGGCAGGAGCCTCCCCCCAGCAGCAGCACCACCTCCATTGAGCAGCCGTCACTGCCGGTGGACGATATGCAGTCCTGCCTCCATGGGCTGCTGAAGACCTGTCCACTCCAGAACCAGTGGGTATGACACCCACCTGAGAGACTGTGACCTTGCACTCCCCAGGACCAACCAAAGGGCATGCTGCCCCCTCCAGATCCAGTGGGTAAGACACCCACATGGCCAACACTCCCCAGGATCAAGAGCACAGTGCACGAGGCCCCCTACAGAACCAGTAGGTAAGACACCCACATGGCCAACACTCCCCAGGATCAGGAGAACAGGGCACAAGGCCCCCTCCAGAACCAGTGGTTAAGACACCCACATGGCCAACACTCCCCAGGATCAAGAGCACATGGCATGTTGCCCCCACATGGGAAGACATGCAGTTCAGGCTCCATGGCAGCGTGGCTGTTCACTGTGTCTCCAATGGTGAGCCCTTTGACTTCTGAGCTAAGTTTTCACCAGACTTTTGATGTTGTTGGTACCACCCTGGAAAAGGTGGTGGTTTGCAGGGTCTTAATATGGTGGGCGGAACATTGACTTCTGCCTGGTTGTAGGCGGCTACCGCCGTGGAGCCTGTTGTTTCCGCCCTGGCAGTCAGTGTGGTACATTGGCTGTCTTTCGGAGATCTTTCCGCCATGGTCATAATTTGGCAGTATATAGAGGAAGTGGTTAATGCTATTGTCGCACATCTGTAGCCAATCAAGTTCAAAGTCGCGTAGCATGTATTTGTGCACGGTGCCAACCTGGTCGGAGAAACCCAACCACCAAGGGTTTCGAAGATGCACAGATTTTACAAATGGAACCCCAAAGAGGACCACCTATGAACTGTGCTGTGAAATACAAATTGAAAAAGAAAACAGGGACCAGGGCACTCAAAGTCTCTATAATAAGTATATAGTCCAAGACAAGTAGAGTTGCAAGAGTGTTTAATCCAAGATCAGAAAACAGCCAACACGTGTTTCGTCCTAGCGGACTTTTTCAAGGCTCATAAATGTATGCTTGGATGAAGACTAGTCCCACTAGGGCTGTTGTGGCCCCTAGAGTATAGCATTGGCTCCACTATTTATAATCGGTCTTGCCATGAATTCTGGCAAGTACTCCTGTATTCAATACAATACACGGGCCACAAGACAGCGTTATCACCTGCTGCCCGTACACTCCATGCATCGGTGTACATTTTACAAATCGTAAAGTGACGCTTAGAAGTAAGTTTGGGCCCATCGGGACCCCATTTTTACATGAAACTACGGATACACCACATGAATAATATCCACGAACACGGCAAGCTGCATAGTGTTAAAGACAGGAGTACTTATAAATAGTGGAGCCAATGCTATACTCTAGGGGCCACAACAGCCCTAGTGGGACTAGTCTTCATCCAAGCATAAATTTATGAGCCTTGAAAAAGTCCGCTAGGACGAAACACGTGTTGGCTGTTTTCTGATCTTGGATTAAACACTCTTGCAACTCTACTTGTCTTGGACTATATACTTATTATAGAGACTTTGAGTGCCCTGGTCCCTGTTTTCTTTTTCAATTTATAATTTGGCAGTAGTTATGGCCAGCCTGTTGGTGGTATTACCGCCACTTCAACACCAACTGCCAACTGCCACGGTTGTAATGAAGGCCTAATTCTTTAAAAATTCATATCTCCGGGTCCCCTTATCAGATTCTATTCGTTTGGGTGTCATTTTAAAGCTAAAAATATGTCCCATTTTTATAAATTGGTTTGGGATTTTGGGATTTTGGGATTCTTAAACTGTTTCCTGTGTATTAGTTAATCACTGTTTTGTGATACTTGAATGTTTTACACTTTGGCCCTCATTACAACCCTGGCGGTCGGTGTTAAAGCAGCAGTAATACCGCCAACAGGCCAGCGGTAAAAAAAAATGGAATCACGACCATGGCGGAAACTGCCAACATAGACAGCCACTTTAACACTCCGACCGCCACAGCGGTAGAAACAAACACCACAGCGGTAACCGCCAACAGACAGGTGGAAGACTGCCCACTGTATTACACCACGCCTATCTGCCACCTTTTCCAAGGTGGTACCAACACCATCAAAAGCACAGTGGAAACAGTACTTGGAACGGAAACCACTCACCTCTCGACACCCAACGAGGAACCAGGATGCCATGGAGCCCGAGTTACAGGTCCTGCCGATGCTGGTCTACCTCCTCTTGTATCAGGAGCAGCAAATATGCCGGCGACGACCACGGTGAGTACTGCACCTAGCACACAAGGGAGGAGGGGAGGGAAAAGAGAGTGGCACACACACACGCAACACCCACACCCCCACCCTCACCAACAATACCATACACACAAAAACATGCATCAACATTACATATACACCCCGTCACCCCCTGGAAGAACGCAAGGACAAAAGGAAATGATTGTAACAAGTGTAATCATTCAAATATCAGTATATACAAATATGCACACCAACTACACAAGTCCGGATATGAATGAAATCATTGTCCATGGATCAGTGTCCCAAAATGCATGGGCAAAGCCCACACAAGATACCTGACTCAAAATGGAGAGAATACTGCAGGGGCGTCAGAAGGAAAATAAAAAGGCACCTCAGGGGAAGGGGGAGGGGGGGCACCTCAGCCGGATAAACGAATGACGGCACGCCTCCACGAGGGGGCTCCATGCCCACTGATTGGTCCTGGAGAGTGCAAAGCCACAGTCTCACAAGTGTCTCCAGTGGGTGGTTTGCCCACTGCTTTATCCTGGGGATTCCTAAACCACAGTCTCATAAGTCTCTCCAGTGGGTGGGTTGCCCACTGCTTTATCCTGGGGAGTGGAAAGCCACAGTCTCCCAAGTCTCTCCAGTGGGTGGTTTGCCCACTACTTTCTCCTGGGGAGTGCAAAGCCACAGTTTCACAAGTCTCTCCAGTGGGTGGGCTGCCCACTGCTTTATCCTGGGGAGTGCAAAGCCACAGTCTCACAAGTGGATGTCAGTCTCCACTGGTTCTGGAGGGGGCTTTGTGACCAGAGTGCTTCATCCTGCCAAGGACTGAGGTAGTGGATGTATCTCTCCACTGGTTCTGGAGGGGGCTATGTGCCCAGAGTGCTTTATCCTGCCAAGGACTCAGGTAGTGGATATATCTCTCCACTGGTTCTGGAGGGGGCATTGTGCCCAGAGTGCTTCATCCTGCCAAGGACTGAGGTAGTGTATGCCTTTCTCCACTGGTTCTGGAGGGGGCTTTGTGCCCAAAGTGCTTCATCCTGCCAAGGACTGAGGTAGTGGATGTGAATCTCCACTTGTTCTGGAGGGGGCTTTGTGCCCAGAGTGCTTCATCCTGCCAAGGACTGAAGTAGTGGATGCCTTTCTCCACTGGTTCTGGCGGGGGCTTTGTGCCCAGAGTGCTTCATCCTGCCAAGGACTGAGGTAGTGGATGTTAATCTCCACTGGTTCTGGAGGGGGCTTTGTGCCCAGAGTGCTTCACATGCAGAGTGGCAGGTCCCATTCCCTCACCTGGGTGTGTGTGCCACGAGATTGCCTGATACTCCATAGAGGCAGAGACACACTACACCCTGCTGTGACTTTGCCTGCCACCTGCAGGTAGAAACAGTGCTGGGTGTCATGCCTCATGTACGCTGTGCAGGGTCCAGGACATCTACTGCAGCCTTGGAAGGCTGGCCACGGGGGATGATTGCCATGTCAGCTGTGGTGGCACTGTCTGAGCACGTCGCGGGGCTGGTGGTGGTGGTTGTGGCGGTGTGTGTGGCAGAGGTGCTGGCGGTGGTGCATGTGTCTGCACCTGTTGAGGGACACAGCAGGATGTCTCCTGCAGCCTCGGATGGCTGCCCACTGGGGATGATGCTGGGGACTGTTGCTGATGCAGCAGACGTGCTGGTGGCGGTGCTGGTGGCGATGTAGGTGGCGGTGTCCACTGTCGTACAGGTTGATGTTCTAGTTGATAGAAGCCTCCGTGCCCTGTCCCGACCTGCTCTTCGTCTTGTGTCCCTTCCCCACCTTTGATGTCGCTGCTAATCGCTTGCCACTGCCCCTTTTTCGCTTAGAGGAGCCCTTGCTTGGTGGTAGGTGCGGCTTCTCCCTCCAGCATGTGGGCACCTTCTTCACCTTGGCAGGGTACTTCACCCTACCAGGGCCATTTTGGATGCAGCTTCCTCCTGCTCAGGTGCCACTGCTCCTCTGCCAGAAGATGCTAATGCACACAAGGACAGAGTGACAAAACAAAACGGGGGGGGAGACACAAGAGATCGATGGTCAATGCCTGCAATACCACTACCGTTGGCGGACGCAACACACATGGAGCAGCCCTATGCACTAAGCCATGCACTGCCAGGGCAGGGGAAAAGCACATGCGGGACACTGTCGAGAACCATTTCATGCACACATGAGAGCCTGACTAGGTGTAGAGGGCAAATACCACCTTTGGGGTTGGACTGGGAATGAGGCTGCAAATCAATGGATCTACCTTTGCGCATCTGCCCTGGCCTAGGGGAACCCACAGCCCACCTCCCACACCCAGACACCTCGTCAAGCGTGCAGTCAGCTGAATAAGAGTGTACTCACCCCCTTGTGGCTGCTGTGATGCCCTCAAGCGCCCATCCAACTCATGATATGCTACCGCCAGGATCCGGTACATCAGGGGGGTCATGGTGTGATGGGCACCCCTTCCACGTTGGGAGGACATCCCCAGCTGAGCATTCGGAGTCTTCTTTGTCCAGCGCGCAGGTCCTCCCATCTTTTCCGGCAGTGGGTGCTCCGTCTATGGTAGACCTCCAGGGTCCGCAATTCCTTGGCAATGACACGCCAAATCCCCTTCTCCTGGTGGGCGCTGACCTAGAGGAAAAGTGAAGTAAGAATGGATGTTACTCCCCCGTACATTTCTTCTCACACATTGGCCACAAACCTCCCACCCTGGCCCAGAAATACATACATACACCATCCTCACATGCTGGCCTGTCACCCACCCGTCTCTTCCATCAACGACACTCCATACAATCATATGCCATCCACCATGCACACAGTTTACTCACCTGTTTGTCTGGAGGACCGTACAGTTGCGTTTACTGGGGGAGGACCCCATCCACCAGTTTCTCCAACTCCTCCACAGTGAAGGCAGGGGCCCTTTCCCCAGACACTGTAGCCATTGTCGCTTCCAGACGCAGGTCACAGCAGCACTTGCAGTGTAGGTCCTCTCCTGTTGAAGGTCAGGTATCTAGGGAGGGAACTGATAGAAAATGGTGGTCATGTCCGTGGCGGTGCGTACCGTCACCACCGGCGTACATCGTCATTGGCTTCTGGAACCTATAGGGCCCAATGATAACCAATGCTGAATTGCGCAGCGGTCTTTGACCGCATAACGCGACGCTGCACAACACCAGCGCAGTTATCTAATTTTCCCTTATCCCACCTTACAGGTCAGGCAGCCGCCATTTCAGGGGGCCACATGGCAGGCCAACTAACTGTGTCACACCTATTTAGGCCAGGAGTACAGACAGACAAAGGCACATAGAGAAAATTTAACAATTGTGCTAAACAGCCTTGGGAAACCTCTGTGGTGTATGACCCTCTGATCACCGTTCTACTCCATAGGACACGTCTGCTGGGTCGGTGATGAGATGGCGGCATCCTCTGGTGTACAGACCCCTGGTGGACCTATTGACATTGGAAGACAGACACATCATTATCACTTACAGACTTGATCGTGCAACAACCCAGGAACTGTGTGCCCAGTTGGAGCCAGACCTGATGTCAGCTATCCGCCATCCCACAGGAATCCAACCTCTAGTGCCGGTCCTGTCAGTACTCCATTTCCTGGCCAGTGGTTCCTTTCAAACAACAGTGGCCATGGCATCAGGGATGTCACAGCCAATGTTCTCTAACGTGTTGTCCAGAGTTTTATCTGCCCTGCTGAAATACATGTGCAGCTACATCGTTTTCCCTCAGGTGAGGATCTGCCCACAGTGAAAGGTGACTTTTATGCCCTGGGACATATCCCCAACATCATTGGTGCCAGTGATGGGACTCATGTGGCATTTGTCCCCTCCCGCAGGAATGAACAGGTGTACAGAAACCGGAAAATCTACCATTCAATGAAAGTGCAGATGGTGTGTTTGGCAGACCAGTAAATCTCCCATGTGAATGCCAAGTATCCTGGTCAGTGCATGACGCTTATATTTTGAGGAATATCAGTGTCCCTTATATGATGGGGCAACTCCAGAGGCACCGGGTGTGGCTAATAGGTGAGCCTAAAGTCCCCACACAGTTTCATTTGCTGTCTGGGTGTGGGAGATTCATTTGGAGGATGTCTAACAGTTGTCCCTCAATACTTGCAGGTGACTCTGGTTACCCCAAACTGTCATGACTACTGACCCCAGTGAAGAATCCTAGGACACGGGCAGAGGAATGCTACAATGAGGCACATGGGCGAACTAGGAGGATAATAGAGCGCATCTTCGGCATCCTGAAGGCAAGATTCCGGTGCCTCCATCTGACAGGTGGATCCCTATACTACTCACCGAAGAAGGTGTGCCAGATCATAATGGCCTGCTGTCTTTTGCACAACCTGGCTTTGCGACGCCATGTGCCTTTTCTGAAGGAGGATGGGCCTGATGGTGGTCTTGTGGCAGCTGTGGAGCCTGTGGACAATGAAGAAGAGGAGGCAGAAGAAGAAGATGTAGACAACCAAAACAACACCATTGTGCAATACTACCAGTGAAACACAGGTAAGAGGATGGAACTGCTTCCCACATCTCATATTATTGCTGGACCTAACATAAATCTGCCTTTTCACCTCTGTGTATGGACCCTGACTTGTCACTTTGCCTTTCCATTTCACAGATCTGGGTCCCACTTTGTGCCCTCTGCTATGTTTACTGCTGGCCTACAACTGTGTAACAGTGGTATGTGAACATGTACATTGACATGGCTATATTTCAGAGAGGTTGCAATTACACATTTGTGAAAGCACAGACTGACTCCAGATTGTTTTATGTTTCAAGGGTGTTTATTTCTGTGCTAATAAGTGGAGGCGGGTGTGAAATGGGCTGGGGTGATGGTGATGGAATGTCCATGGTAGAGTCCAGTCTCTTGGTCTCACAGGTGCATTGTCCAATGGGGCATAGGAAGGGGAGCATTGGCAGTTTAAGGTGGACAGGATGACAAAGTGGGACAGAAGGGTGACATTCAGGAGGGTCTTATTTCCTGGCGGGGGTCTTAGCAATGTTCTCTGTCTTGTTCCTGGATCCCAGGGACTGTTTGCGGGGTGGCTCTCCTTCTGCAGGGTCTGGGGTGCTGGTGGCCTGTTGGTCCTGTGGCGGTGCCTCCTGTCCACTAGGTCCGGCAGAGGTGAAGGGCTGTTCATCGTTCAGGCTAGTGTCAGGGGCCTGTGTGCAACTGTGTCACTCATGGTGTTGACAAGGTCCGCCAGCACCCCTGCAATGGTGACCAGGGTGTTGTTAATGGACTACAAGTCCTCCCTGATCCCAAGGTAGTGTTCCTCCTGCAGCCGCTGGGTCTCCTGAAACTTGGCCAGTACCGTTCCCATGGTCTCCTGGGAATGGTGGTATGCTCCCAGGATGTTTGAGAGTGCCTCATGGAGTGTGGGTTCCCTGGGCCTGTCCTCCCCCTGTCGCACAGCAGTCCTCCCAGCTTCCCTTTTATCCTGTGCCTCTGTCCCCTGAACTGTGTGCCCACTGCCACTGACCCCAGGTCCCTGATTTTCTTTGGTTGGTGGGATTGCCTCGGTTCCCTGTAGTGGTGGACACACTGCTGATTGACGTGTCCTGGGGACCGAGGGATGGGCCCGCTCGGTGGGTGCTGTGGTGGTGTTTCCTGAGGGGGGAGGTTCTGTGGTGGCTTGTGACAGTGGCAGGGGAACCAACTGTCCAGAGGTCCCTGATGGGCCAGGCTGGTCATCTTGATCCAGGCGTGCAGAGCTGCTGTCATCACTGTGGGCCTCTTCTGTGGGGGAACTGGATATGTCTGGCACCTCCTGTCCGGTGACATTGGGTATGGGTCCTATTGGGGTGTAAATGCATAGTTTTAGTATCTGTGTGTGCCATCTTGTGCATTGGGTGAGGTACCCTCTAGTCCTGTGCTTACATAATTGTGTTTGCCCTTTTCTGATAGTTGGTATGGAGTCCGTGTGGGTAACTGTACTGGACATTCTTTGGTGATGGTGGTCCATGCATAGTTGTTGCATGCAGGGCCTTGGTATTGGGATGTGTGGGTTGTGATAGTGGGACATATGTGAGGTGTTGGAGTGATGGGGTGAGGGTGGGGGAATGTGATGGCATGCAGGTAGGGTGTGGGGGATATAGTAGTGAAGATTTGACTTAACAGAGTCCACTCCTGCTACTCCTGCGAGGCCCTCAGGATGCAGTATTGCCAAGACTTGCTCCTCCCATGTTGTTAGGTGTGGGGGAGGAGGTGGGAGTCCACCGCCAGTCCTCTGCACAGCAATCTGGTGTCTGGATATCACTGAACGCACCTTTCCCCGTAGGTCGTTCCACCTCTTCCTGATGTCATCCCGTGTTCTTGGATGCTGTCCCACTGCGTTAACCCTGTCGACGATTCTCCGCCATAGCTGCATCTTCCTAGCAATGGAGGTGTGCTGCACCTGTGATCCAAAAAGCTGTGGCTCGACCCGGATGATTTCCTCCACCATGACCCTGAGCTCCTCCTCTGAAAACCTGGGGTGTCTTTGAGGTGCCATGGGGTTTTGTGGGTGATGTGTGAGGTACTGTTTATTGTGCTGTGTGAAGTGTTATGTTGGTGTGTGTTGTTTGAGGTGCGTGGATGTTGTATGAGTGATGGTGTTGTGTGCCTGTGGATGCTGGTGTTGTGTTTACTATTCTCTCTCTCTCTGCTTTTTGAAAAAATATCATTGTAAGGGGTTGTGGGTAATGTGGGGGTGTGTCTTATAGTGTTGTGAGTGTGTGGGTGTGGTGTGTGTATGTGTCTCTGGTGTGTGTATTTTGAATTGTCCAATGTGGTTGTGTTTTGTAAATGTGTGTGTATTTTGAGTGCAGCGGTGTGTACCGCCAATGGATTACCGCGGTTGTAAGACCGCCGCGTTGATTCGTGGGTTGTGATAGTGTGGGCGTATTCTTGTTGGCGTGACAGCGTAGGTTTTGGTATTGCCAGTTTATCACTGACCTTTTGTATGGCGGACTTGTGTGGGTGTCTGTATTGTGGCGGATTCCGAAATGTGGCTCGTAATACCTGTAGCGGAATTCCTCCGCCGCAACGGTATGTTGCCGGTCTTTAGCACTGCGGAGAGCGGGATTTACCGCCAGAGTTGTAATGAGGGCCTTTGTCTCCTAAGATAAGCCTTGTCGCACGTTGCAAAGCTACCAAGAGTTGAGCTGGGGTTAATTTAATGAGACCTAACTGAACCTAGTGGGGGTTAGTGGCTGATTGCTAAGTGTAGGTACTTATGTGCCCTTACCAATAATCTACTTTCCAACATTTTTGGTGCGCAGTGGTGGGATCCAGTACTTGGCCTCAGTATCACACTACAGTTTTAAGTAAAGCAAATAAAAAATCCTGTAAATTGTTCCAATGCAAAAATTGTTTTAAATTTTTATTTCGGATTAATTTCAATTTTTGAATCTTTATGACTTTTCTAAATTCTTAATTCAAATTTTTACAAACCGTTTTTGTTGACACAAAACTAGGGAACCATGGAGCTTGAACTGGCTAGCCTACCCATAATGAGAGTAGTCCAGCTTAGGGAGTTGTGAAGTGAGAGGAGGTTGCCTACAGCCACTAACCTCAGGAAGAATCTTCTGATTAAATCCCTAACACCCCAGGCTGAGGCCCAAGAAGTAGACCAAGAGAAATCTCCAGAGGAGGAAGAAGCAGGGGAGGATGCCAGCTCCAACCACTCAGGGGGGGAAAGGCATCTGAGCCTGGGTGAGAATGAGGAAGACCGGTCCTCACTACCCACAGTCACTAGGGCCATACCCAAAGCTAGGTGGGGGAAGAGGGTCCCTTCAGAAGGAGAGAACCTGTCTCTTTGAGAAAGATAGCTGGAGGCCCAGCTACCACATATAGTTTTGGTGGCAGAGAGGCTGGGCCTGGAAAAGAAAAGTGGGCAAGGGAAGAGAAAAGAGATGGTGGCAGTGACAGAGAAGCTGAGATGTCCATGGGTGTTTTTCTTTACCCAGATTACCCAAGGGGGTGCTTCATGCCTATGTAGAGGGGGATGATATAGGCAAATTGTTGCATGCCTGCATGCCAGTACTGTGGTTCACTTCTTTGGGAGTTGGTCCTCAACTCTGGGAGGGATATGCTTCTGACCTTAAGTGGGGAGGAGGCAGATTCATACCCTAGTATGAAGAGGTGCTTGACTAAGAAGTTTGGTCTGACCCCATAGCTGTATAGGCTCACGTTTAGGGACACTCAGAAGAAAACCACCCAGTCCTGGGTTGATTTTGTGAACATCTCAGTTAAGGCACTAGAGGGCTGGATACAGGGCAATAAGGTAATTACCTTTGAGGGGCTTTACAATTTGATTATGAGGGAGCACATTATAATAGTTGTACCCGAGAGAAGCTCTGCCAGTATCTAGTTGACTCTACGTTGACCAACCCCAGAGAGGTGGGGGAGACAGCAGATGACTAGTTAAGAACCAGGGTTAACCAGAAAACCCCAATGGGCTGACCAGAAAAAGGGACAACATGGTTCTTGTCAGGGGAAGAACCAAGGGAAGGATTACAAAAAGTCTAAAGAGTCCCCAAAACTTCTCAGGGTGGGGGAGCCCCGAGCCATGCCACTCCTAAGGGGAATGGGTATCAGGGGAAACATTATGATCCTGTTAAGGCAGGAAAGTTTCAGGAGCTTGCTAAGACCGGCACGTTTTTTGAGTGTCATCAAACTGGACACAAATAAGGGGTTGCTATCTGCTACAGGAAGCCCCCCACTGGTGGGCAGTCCCCTGGGATTACTGGTGTAGGTGTGGGGGTGGAAGTTGGCCCAGGGCTGGGATCAGAGTACACAGAGGTCACCTTAGTGTCCATGGGTGGGGTGGACATTGCAGCTATGGCCACCTTACCTCCCAGTATGGAGAGGTATAGGCAGAGGCCTAAAGTTAATGGGACTGAGGTGGAAGCTCTCGGAGATAGAGGAGCCAGTGTGACAATGATCACAGAGAAGCTGGTTTCTCCAGAGCAGTTCTTACCTGGTGTCTTCCACCAAGTAACATATGCAGATAGCAGAACAAAACTCTATCCCGTGGCCATAGTAAGCCTGGAATGGGGAGGTGTGACTGTCCATAAGAAGGCAGCTGTACCTCATGCCCTCCCAGTAGAATGTCAGCTGGGAAATGATCTGAAAGCATCTGAATGGTCAGAGGTGTAAAGAAGGGTCCATTCACAGATGCTGGACCTCCCTAAATGGTTGTGTGCTCTGACTAGGTCACAGGCAGCACGAAAGGGAAGTGCTGGACACTTGGACCCTGGAGCAATGAGCCAAGCCTCCAAGAAGAAGAGGAAGGGCCCTGGGTCTGGCTTTCCAGCCCCAACAAGTACAGAGAGTTGGGAGGAATCCAAACCTGATGGAGGGCCCCTTCCCCTGCAAGTTCTGCCTGATTTGGCAAAATTGCAAGGGGTAGGTGGGCCCACCAGAGAAGAATTGTGCCAGGGAAAAAGAGAGTGTCCCACTCTTGAGAGTCTAAGGCAGACTGCTGCCAGGAAAGGACAAGGGGATGCCAGTGGGACCCACAAGGTTTATTGGGAGGATGAAGTTCTCAACACAGAGGCAATGGACCCCAAACCAGGGGCAACCAGGAAAGGGATGGCCCCACAGACGTTTAGAGAGTTCTTTCTGATGTTAGGCCATGATATTCCCTTAGCTGGACATTTGGGACAGACCAACACCTGGAACAGGCTGGTCAACCATTTCTAATGGCCCCAAATGTCAGAGAAAGTCAAGAAGTTTACATCTCCTGTGTCACCTGCCAGGCCAGTGGCAAGGCAGGTGGCAAGCCAAAGGCTCCCTACATACCACTGCCAATGGTTGGGACTCTCTTTGAGATGGTGGGGATTGACATTGTTGGTCCCCTAGATCCACCAACTGCCCCAGGCAACAGGTACATTTTGACGGTTGTGGACCATGCCACCAGGTACCCTGAGGCAATACCCCTCAGAACAGTCACTGCCCCCACAGTGGCTAGGGCTCTACTTGGTGTGTTCACCAGAGTGGGATTCACAAAGGAGGTGGTCTCAGGGGCACATGTTTTATGTTGGCCTATCTGAAAGCAATGTGGGATGATTGTGGTGTTATTTATAAGTTCACCACCCCTATCATCCCCAGCCCAATGGTCTGGTGGAAAGAATTAACAGGACCCTGAAGGGCATGATCATGGGTTTTTCTGACAAACTCAGGAGGAGATGGGATGTTCTTCTCCCATGCCTGCTGTTTTCATACGGAGAGGTGACACAGAAAGGGTTGGATTCAGCCCCTCGAGTTACTGTTTGGGCACCCTATAAGAGGCCCATTATGCTTGGTGAGAGAGTCCTGGGAGAAGCCTCTCAAAGAAGCCAAGGAGAATGTGCTATACTATGTGCTTTGCCTACGGTCACGCATGGCTGAGTACAAAAAGATGGCAAGCAGCAACCTGGAGGCCAGCCAAGAGCTCATGAAACTCCGACATGACCAAAAGGCTAGCATGCCTGAGTATCACACAGGGCAGCTGGTGTGGGTTTTGGAGCCTTTAGCTCCTAGGGCACTTTAAGCCGATTAGACTGGGCCCTATTCAATTTTGGAGAAGAAGGGTGAGGTCACCTACCTGGTGGACCTTGGCACCCCCAGGAATACTCATCGGATCCTCCATGTCAACAGACTGAAACCCCACCAGGACAGGGCAGACCTGACCATGCTTACTGCAGAGGTGTAAATGAAGTCACTAAGACTGATGCTTACCCTATACCTAGATCTGATGAGCTCATTGATGGGTTGGGGCTGCCAAATTCCTGAGTACATTTGATCTGACCTCATGATACTGGCAGATTGCCTTAAGGCCAGGAGCTAAGGAGAGGTCAGCATTTTCCACACCAGAGGGCAACTTTCAGTTCAAAGTGATGCCCTTTTTCCGGAAGAATGCTCCTGCCACCTTCCAACGGTTGGTGAATATATTCCAGTCAGGGTTGGCATCTTTCAGTGTAGCTTATCTGGATGATATAGCTGTATTCAGTTCCACCTGGGAGGACCACCTGGTCCACCTGATGGAAGTGCTTCTGCCCCTGCTTCAAGCAGGCTTGAATATCAAGGCAAGCAAGTGCCAGATATGGCAAAGTTCAGTTGTGTACCCGGGCCACCTTGTAGGTGTAGGCCATGTACAGCTTCTCCAGCCTAAAATCCAGACAATCCTGGATTTGGAGGCTCCTAAAACCCAGACTCAGGTCAGGGCCTTTCTTGGCCTGACGGGGTGCTACAGGAGATTTTTTTCAAACTTATTGGACCACAGTGGCCCCTCTGCCAGAACTCACCTAGAAGAAACAGCCCAAGAAAGTCATTTGGACCCCAAAAGGCCCTTTTAACGCTCTGAAACAGGCTATGTGTTCAGTGTTACTTGCCACAAGAGTCCACAGTGCAAACAGATGTTTCAGAAGAAGGTATTGGGGCAGTGTTAGCACAAGTTAATGAAGTAAGCCAAGATCAGCCAGTTGCCTTCATCAGCAGGCGACTACTCCCCAGAGAAAAAAAGATGGAGTACCATTGAGTGGGAGGCCTTTGCTGTGGTCTGGTTCCTGAAGAAGTTGAGGCCATACTTGTTTGGAACTCACTTCCGTGTACAAACTGACCACAGACCTCTCACATTGTTGATACAAATGAGGGGGAAGAACCCAAAACTGTTAAGGTGGCCCATTTCCCTGCCAGGGATGGACTTCACAGTGGAACATAGACCTGGGAGTGCCCATTCCAATGCAGATGGCCTTTCCAGATTTTCCCACTTAGCTGATGAGGACTATCAGAGTGTAGGTTAGTACCCATCACCTTTCATCTGGTGGGCAGTGTAGGAAAGTCCTCCTTTTTGCCCTTGTCACTCCCAAACTTTTTGGACAGATACTGGTGGTTACTGACTCTTGGCTGTGCCCTGGTTTTGCTTACCAGTTCCAGGTTTCTTAAAATTAGCAGTATAAGCCTACCTATAAGTCCCTAGTATAAGG
Organism: Pleurodeles waltl; assembly: GCF_031143425.1. Classification (NCBI taxonomy): domain Eukaryota; kingdom Metazoa; phylum Chordata; class Amphibia; order Caudata; family Salamandridae; genus Pleurodeles; species Pleurodeles waltl. The sequence continues at coordinate 353,665,903 of NC_090449.1, read as the reverse complement.
TAGGGCGTGTAGGTTTAGGGCCCCAGAATAGGTATTGCACACATAGGTGCACTGCAGAGGTGTCCAGCATCATTTTGAAGGCAGGCCTGCCTTGTTGGCTTCTTTTAAACTAAAGTTACATGCAAATTCGACTTTGGAATTAAAAGTACTTCCAAAGTCTTAAACTACCTTATTTTTACATATAAGACACCCCTAAAGTTTGCCCTACGTGCCCCTAGGGTTGGGTGCCATGTAGGGACTCTTAAATATGCCCCTAAGTCTCTTGCATCTAAACAAACCAACATGTGTTGCAACACAAAGCAATATAATGGCAGTTTTCTTCTAGTTCTAACTGATGGTAACCTTTATTCAAATCAAGTTGAGAGAAGACCTTGGCACCATTTAATTGTGTAATCATGTCTACCATGTGCGCCACTGTATGGCTCTCTCATTCAATTGCTTTGTTAGCTTGTCGCATGTCAATGCATGTGCGCTCAGATCCTTCACGGTCCTTCTTAGGTACTCCTTCTAATAGAGAAACTCTTGATGTTAGACCAGTGGATTGTTCAACAATGTTGTGCTTTAGTAATGATCAAAGTTCTTTTTCAACAGCATCTTGTAAATGAAAAGCAACTTGTCTATGTTTCTGAGCAGCAAGCCAGACATTCTGATTGATATGTAGTTTTACTTTCATAGTCTTTAACTTTCCCAAACCATAAAACAATGAAGGGAATTGACTTACTACCTTGTGATGAGTATTCATGTTGAAATTCACTTTAATCAGTCCCATGTCAGTCTTGTGATGAAACTGAGCTAACAGGCACTTGCTGCTTTACCTTGAAGTACATGTATTGCTGCTTGAACCTTTTTTTTCTTATGTTTCACTGTCATCATAAATTAACCTTTACTCTTCATGGGTGTCAATGCATCCCAAGTGTATATTTTGATCTTTGACTGCATGAGCCGCAGTAACAGAGACAGTTCATTTTACCTAGTGACTTTAAACCTACTTAGCCTGCTCTGTTTTAGTGCATTTATTTAATTATTTCTTCCAAGATATCTGCTATGTTTATAGCTAGGAAAATGTTTTGATTTCACATTATCAGTGCAACTCATTCCAAGGTAATGAGGGTTGGGGGGCTCTTCTCATGGACATGGTACTGGCGGATTAGGTTTATCACACCTAGCTCTCTTTAGTTTAGAGATTAGGTTAATCATGCTAGGGTGTTAGGACCTGTTTCACATTTCATGGTATTTGCCGGATAGTAGGGGTCATTATATTCACGACTCTCGTTTTGACAGTTCTGTTTCTTGCATTCTTCATGATCCTAATCCTTGCAGCTCATGCATTTTAGACTAGATTGCAGTCTTGTTAATTAAACCTATTGAAAACTTCACTGCATCTCCTTCATTACCTGTGTGTGACTGAGACTTGTTGCTCATGTGAGAAAAGGGTAACTTCTGTTTAACCAAGACTCCCCTTAGATGTCGCACTCTAGAGTCCATGCATAAAGGCTGCCACAAATCATCTTTTCTATTTGGATTTTTGGTGAGGTACTGCTTGTGAGCCAGGAGGGTTGGGCCGACAGTTGCAACTTGTTGTAGGATTGGCCTAGTCGCCTACAAATAAAAGCGCTGTCATCTCTAAACCAGAAATCTTGCCTAAAGCAATAGTCCAACTATGACAGGACAGTGTTTGTATGATTTTGTTACTTTGACATGTCGACTTTTCTTTCACTGACGTTTCTTCCCACCAAGCAACCATTCCAACATGTGCATGTTTCTCTGAGGTAAGCATTGCCATGGTACAATCATTTTCTTAACTTTCACTTACTATTGAGGCTGAAGAACTGTTTGTCAATGAGTTAGGTGACAATTAACTTTGTTTAGTATCTATTTACCTCAACTGATGTCACCACTTCACCTTTTGGGCCCGCTTTGAACGCTGCTTCTGGAGCAATCTGCTGGCCATTTTGTCTTTGCATCATGACATACTTACTTTTTCCTTCCCTCTGCACATTGTGACAAAATTGTTCTCTTTACTACTGCCTTTGCATAATTGACCAATAGAGGCACACTTTCCTTTGAGTGCAAATGCAAATCCATATCTGAAACACATGTTCCTTTTGCCTGTGCACATCAATTTGTGTCCTTCAGTCTTTTGTTTCCAATTTGTTTTTACACTCCGGCCTGACTGGCTCTAGGCACCTCTGGCCTCCATGTCAGCAGCTTGTCTATCAGCACATTTCTTTACTCTGGCAGTCATCAGCACTCACTCCAAGCTCCATTTTCTCTCACCATTTGTTGTCTTACAAATCCAATGATCCATCCATCAACAAGCATCCATTGATTACTCTGAGCCTCTTTTCTTCTTCATCCTTAAATTCATTGAACTTACAGGGTTTGATGAGTGTTTCACGTCTTTCCATTAATTAATTTATTGTTTCTCCAACTCTCTGATGTTCTTGACTGAAAAAATATCTTTCATAATCAACGTTTGGTACTGGAATAAAATTTAGATTGAGCACATTCTTAACTTAATGATAAGTGACTTCTTCATTAGTTCTTGGCATTTTCTTTATGCCTTATTTCACCACATCACCAGCAAGATATTTGAGATACATGATAATCCTTCTGTTATTATTCGCTTCGAGTGCATCAATTAACTCTTCAAATGTCTCTATCTATGCAGTCAAACTATTGTCAATATTTTGCTTTTTGGCAGTGCCAAATGATGGTGGTGGTGATTCCAGGAAGGCAACAGCAAACTCACTAATGTTGAGAGTAGGGCTTTCCTTGTCCTCTCTGACCGTAAATCAAACTCTGTTTTATTAATTTCCTGGCCCTGTCATGGGCCGGCCTCGGGGTCACACTTGATGAGCTCTATCAGCAGAACAGCATTCTACTGAGTTTCTGTACGCTGTAAATGTGGACCACTTCTTTAACACAACACCTTTGCTTCTTCTTGGGCCCTGCATCGACTGTGATGCAGTCACTCTCTTTAGCGGGCTCATTAAGTCCTTTACTTTATTTCGTGTATACTTCAGTTTGCATTGTTTTACACCTGGTTGATACACCTTTAGTACCATCTGATATTTGATCCATCTTTAACTGTGCTTTGTAAACCTGATTGAATCAGCCTTTAGCATTAAAGCTTCATATATTGTATAACTTTATTTTGTGTGACAACGCAGTACCTTTTTCTATGATCCTGGTTGTAGTTTCTTGACCAATGATGCATCGACTTTTCCATGAAGCTCTCTTTCCATTCACACTCTTCACAACAGCTGGAGTTGCACTTTGAATCCACATACACCAACTGATGATTCAGCACTTTGACAAAGGCACACGTGGCACGCATGAGCAGTTTGCTTGGACATGACAAACTCTCCAGGAGAGCACTTTCTTCTTTATCCCCTAGATCATCACTAGTTGTAGCGTCCTTCCCAGCCTGGTACCTGCTAAGTGACTAGGCCATTCATGGAACTGTAAATCAGACATCTTTATTCCTCTGTGTGTACCCGTGAACTCCAACTTTCCAAAGCAAACTGTCATACATTCTATTCTAGCGATTACATCACACACTGATACATAGTCCCTGGGGAGCCATAAAGTTCCATTCAAACCATGCAAGACACTACACACTCCACCTAGTTCCACTCCACAGTACTCCACTTTACAGCACACAACTGTATAACACTAATTATTTTTTATGTATGATAGTCAAATTGGCGAGACTTTCATTATTAAAAGCTTCAATACTACGATTTGAAAGACATTTTTATTGAAAACATAACAACTAATGAAATACCATGAACCAAAAAGGTTAAAGATAAGTTATAGTTAGGAAAACTATTTATTATTTCCATAAAAACCATACTTAAACTACACAATCCTTAGAAACATTAGAAATTGTAAATGTTTATTTATAATTTAAATGTAAAATGTACACCTCATCCTCTAATTATTATAAAGCATGCTCCTATATACACTCTTGATCAGCTTCCGTCTGCCATTGTCTGTTCAAGTGTCATTTACACTCTTCTTCCATACAACTCAGCATACTGCATGCGGGTAATTGGTCAATAAGCTACAGGAACTGAGTCCATTGCTCAGTGGGTGCTGGTATTTTAAATGATTACATTAAACATCCATCTAAAAATGAGTGCACTTCAGCATCAGGGTGAGTGGACTAGTGCTTTAATTTTCTCATTTTATAGGTCTCTTTTCATTTTTTGACTTATCCTTTTTTTAAATTATATTTATGTTTTTTAGAGCATAGTGCAGCCCCTCTGACAGTAATACTGTGGCACTCAGTTTCCATTCATTTAATCTTCAACGCAATGCAAGCCGCAGCTTCTACCCAGAGTGGTTTTCTTGAATTGACAACATTGTATCATTGCTTTACCATTCTAAGATGACTAATGTCGTGCTTCTAAATATGGTGGCCTTGTTGAAAATTGAAAACAATTACACTTTGTATGGTATCATTGCTAGACAGATGAATACAGTGGTGCTTAATTTTAATTTGTATTGCAAGCATACACCTGACTTGTTTAGGAGATGTGTTTTATTTTTTCTACTTTTATTTTTAAGTGCTTGTTTAATTTGTGAGTGATTTCTACTTTAAATGGTCAAGTGTGTGGATGAATGACTATGGCCCTCATTACAACCCTGGCAGTCGGTGATAAAGTGGCGCTAATACCGCCAACAGGCCGGCGGTAATAACTTTGAAATTATGACCACGGCGGAAACCGCTCAGACAGAGAGCCTCTTTAGCACACCGACCACCAGGGCAAAATCAACAGGCACCAGGGCGGTAACCACCTCCAGCCAGGCGGAATACATTGTTCCGCCCACTGTAACACCAATCCTCCACCATTTCCGGGGCGGTACCAACGACATGAAAAGCCTGGCAGAAACACTGCACAGTATGGAAAAGACTCACCTCTGGAGACTCAAGGAAGAACCACGTCGCCATGGAGCATGTTTTCGCCATGCTCTTCTACGTGCTGCTCCACTACGAACACCAAAGCCGGCGAAGACGACCACGGTGAGTACTGCCGCCTAGCATACAGGAGAGGGGGGAGGAAAAAGAGAGCGACACATGCAACACGCAAGACCCCCACCCCCACCTCCAACTCCATACACAAAAGCAGGTGCAGTAACCCCGTACCCTCAGGAATAATGCAAGGACAACTACAACAGAGTAAAAAGAGTGTAATAAGATAAATATAGTAGCAATATGTGCATACAAATAAAAAGGTATTTACATATTCACAAATCAAGGGACACTGCCCAGTCCTCAATGTCTGAGGGCCACAGGGCCACATCACAAAGTCCAAGGCCCCACCTCACTTCTGCAGCACTACGGAGAGAACGCTGCAGGGGCATCAGGTCGAAAATAGCCAGGCACCTCAGGGGGATGGGGGAATGGGGGGGCACCTCAGCCGGAAGATGGTACAACGCCATTGGTCCTGGAGGGGGCAACATGCCCTGTGCTCGGTCCTGGGGAGTGGAAGGCCACAGTCTCTCAAGTGGGGGACTTGCCCACTAACTTGACCTGTGGAGTGCAAGGCCACGGTCTCTCAAGTGGGTGACTTGCCCACTGACTTGTCCTGGGGAGTGCAAGGCCACAGTCTCTCAAGTGGGTGACTTGCCCACTGGTTCTGGAGGGGGCATCATGCCCAGTGAGCTTCATCCTGGGGAGGATGGTGAGTGGATGGCTTCTCCACTGGTTGTGGAGGGGGCATCGTGCCAATGAGCTTCATCCTGGGGAGGATGGGGTGAGTGGATGGCTTCTCCACTGGTTCTGGAGGGGGCATCCTGCCCTGTGATGCAAATCTTGGGGACTGCAAGGTCACAGTCTCTCAACTGGGTGTCAGGCACAAAGGATTTGCAGGGGCCAGGCCGCACAACAGCACATGGATGCAGGACTACACACTGTCCACTGGCGGTGATGGCTGCTAAGTGGTGGCAGTGGTAGTGGTGCTGGTGGAGCTGGTAGTGGTGGGTGGAGGCTCCAGCCCATCCCCGGCAGCCTCGGATGGCTGCCCACTGGGGCTGCTGCTGCTGCTGGCGGTGTTGGCAGTGGTGGGGGGAGGCTCCAGCCCATCCCTGGCACCCTCTGAAGGCTGCCCACTGGGGCTGCTGCTGATTGTGGCAGTGCTGGCAGTGGTGGGGGGAGGCTCCAGCCCATCCCCTGCAGCCTCCGAATGCTCCCACTGGGGCGGCTGCTGCTGGTGGAGGTGCTAGTGACGGTGCTGGCAGTGATGGTGGGAGGCTCCAGACCATCCCCTGCAGCCTTGGACAGCCGCCCACTGGGGCTGCTGCTGCTGATTGCGGTGCTGGCAGTGGTGGGAGGAGGCTCCAGCCCATCCCCTGCAGCCTCGGATGGCTGCACCACCATGGTTGGTGGTGGGGGCTCCGACTGACTCCCAGCACCAGGCCCCGGTCTCTAATGCCTGTTGTTGCAGGCCCATTGCCCTTACTTCCAGCAGCTGGGGATGGCTCCTAGCCCTTTCTTTCTACAGCTGGGACTGGCTCCTTGCCCTCCCTTCCTGCACCTGGGGCTGCCTCCTTGCCCTTCCTTCCTGCAGCTGGGGCTGCCTCCTTGCCCTTCCTTCCTGCAGTTGGGGCTGCCTCCTTACCCTTCCTTGAAGCACTTGGGGCAGGCACCCTTTCCGTTCAGCTGGCTGGTGGCCGGGATCCTTTCCCACCTGGAGTTGCTGGGGACACTACTGTGCCCATGGGCTGAGTGGCTGAGGTGCTTGTCTGGGGTTTGACCACCCTGGCCTGACGTGAGGGACGGGGGAGGGGTAGGGAAGAGGTCAATGTTGGTGAGTAAAAGCTTCTTAGGGACATTGGGGCAGGAAGAGGGAGATGGTTTGGGAGTGGAGGAAGAGGGAGTGGTGGTAGGAGGTGTCAGTCTGCTGTGTTTGGGTGCAGGTGCACAGGCTGGATGCTGTTGTGAGGTGGATGGCTGTTGGGTATCTGAGTGCTTGCGTTTCTGTACTTTGGTTGGAGGGGCACAGACACAGTGGGAGAGTACACAGGGGACGTGTGCATGGATGTGGGGGTGGTGACTGCCAGTGAGGGGTGTGCACTGATAGGTTGCTGGTGATGGTGGTAATAGATGAGGATGTAGTTCCTGCAGGTGTGAGTGGAGACGCACCTGGGAGGGAGGTGGACAACGATGAGGAGGGGGCCACAGTGGAGGTAGTGGATATTGGTATGTCTGCTTCTAGATGGTGTTTGTGTGACTGCCTGTGGAATGAAGTTTGGTGCTTGCATTTGCCATGTTCACTCTTGCGTGTTGTTCTGGGTGCCTGCTCATCTGCCTGTGTGCTTACAATAGGTTGGGGTTTGAGGGGAATGGAATTGGGAAGAGGAAGTTGGAGGGGGAGGGTGGAAACATGGACAATGGCTGCCATCAGAGAGCAAACCAGAGCCTGGATTGATCTCTGTTGGGCCGCCAAGCCAGTGTGAATGCCCTCCAGAAACGCATTGGACTGTTTCATTTGGGCTGCCAGCCCCTGGATGACATTCACAATGGTTGACTGCCCAACAGAGATGGATCACAGGAGGTCAATAGCCTCCTCACTCAGGGCAGCAGGGCTCACTGGGGCAGGGCCTGAGGTGCCTGGGGCAAAGGAGATGCCCACCCTCCTGGGTGAGCAGGCACTGGGAACTCGCTGCGGGGCTGCTGGGAGGGGGATGCTGGTGCAGGGTGGCAGCTGTACTTGTAGCTGGGGTGGGCACAAAGGTGTCCGTCACCACCAGGGAGCTTCCATCGGAGGAGGTATCCGTGTCCGAACTGTCCCCCTACAGTCTCCGCTGTGGTGCTCACCTCACCCTCTGTCCCACTGGGACCCTCACCGTTGGTGGATTTGGCCTCCTGGGTCCTGTGGAATGCAGCTCCCTCTGTTGCCAGTGCCTCTGCTCCTCCTCCAGATGATGCTAATGCATATAAGGACGGGGTGATAAAACAAAAAGGGGTGGAAGAGACAAAGGATATGGCGGCAACAACACCACCGTTGGCGTGCACAACACAGTCACACACAGGGAACAGCCCTACACCTTGGGCAATGCACTACCAGTCACCAGCCCATGGATAGGGACACCTAATGCAAATTGCTGCATACCTGAGGCCCACAGACCCCTGCCCAGTAGTGGATACCTACTAACTTGGTTGGAGGACATTCACATCAGAATCCTGCCCAACATGGGATCTGCTCTGCAATGCCAGGCCTGGCTAGGGGCACCCACAGGGCCTACACCCCCCACCCGGATACCACCCCACCGGGCATAAGTTGTAAATTAGGGCACTGTACTCACCACCTTGTGGCTGCTGTGATGCCCCCAAGTGCCCATCTATCTCCGGATAGGCCACTGCCAGTATGGGGGCCATCAGGGGGTCAGGGTTCGACGGGAACCCCTTCCTCGTTGGGAGGCCATTCCCAGCTGGGCCTCCGCCATCTTCTGTCTCCAGCGTCTCAGGTTCTCCCACCGTTTCCGACAGTGGGTGCTCCGTCTGCCATAGACCCCCAGGGTCTGCACGTCCTTGGCGATGGCACGCCAGATACCCTTCTTTTGATGGGCACTGACCTGCAGGGAAATAGACACAGGGAAAGGTGTTAGTCCGACCGTCCTGCCTGTTACACTTATGGCCCACCATGCCCCTTCCCATCCCCATTAGCACAGACATGGCCCAGCATACATGCTGCTTGCTGCCCAGGGCCATCCACCAACCCCCCTACATGAGGCCTTCACACACAGCACTCCATGCATTCATGCCCCATGCATCATACTCACGGTTTACTCACTTGTTGGTCTGGAGGTCCATACAGCAGTCGGTACTGGTGTATGAGCCCCATCCACCAGTCGCTCCAACTCCGCTGAGGTGAAGGTAGGGGCCCTTTCCCCAGTAACACGAGCCATGGATCCTAACTGCGTCACAGTACACAAATGAACTATTTGAATATCTCCAACAAAATAATGTTACAATCACAATATGCATTGAACTGTAGTGGTTGGAATGTACAGATAATGACCAGCTGCTCACTCATTTTCCCCATAGATTGCAACCGCTGTGGATGAATAGGAGGTGGAGACATTCCCCCGTGTACAGACCCCTGGTGGACTTGGCAACAATGGAGGACAGGCACATTATCCTCACCTATAGACTTGACAGGGCCACAATCACAGAGCTGTGTGCCCAATTGGAGCCTGACCTAATATCTGCTATCCGTCACCCCTCTGGGATCTCCCCTCTTGTGCAAGTCCTATCTGTGCTCCATTTCATGGCAACTGGTTCTTTCCAGGTAACAGTGGGCTTGGCAGCAGGAATGTCACAGACAATGTTCTCAATAGTGCAGACAAGAGTGTTGTCTGCCCTGATCAAACACATGTGCAGCTACATCATTTTTCCCCAGGGGGAGGATGGGGCAATCGATGGAACACATATTGCATTTGTCCATCCCGGTGAAATGAACAGGTGTTAAGAAATCGAAAGAGTTTTGACTCCATGAATGTCCAGGTGGTGTGCTTGGCGGACCAGTACATATTCCACGTCAATGCAAAGTATCCTGGGTCTGTGCATGATGACCTTATCCTGAGGAATAGCAGCATCCCAAGTGTGATGGCCCAACTCCAGAGGCACAGGGTGTGGCTAATATGTGAGCCCTGGTTCCCACCCAGTGGATGTTGGTGTATGGTGTGGGCCCTAAGGGTGAATGTGTGGCTAACAGTTCTCCCTTGATACTTTCAGGAGACTCTGGTTACCCTAACCTCTCATGGCTACTGACCCCTGTGAGGAATGCCAGGACAAGGGCAGAGAAACGTTACAGTGAGGCAAATGGGTGAACAAGAAGGATTATAGAAAGGACCTTCGGCCTCCTGAAGGTCAGATTTTGTTGCCTCCATCTAACAGGTGGATCCCTGTGCTACTCACCCAAGAAGGTCTGCCAGATCATCGTGGCATGCTGTATGTTGCACAACCTTGCCTTGCGACGCCATGTGCCTCTTCTGCAGGAGCAGTAGGCTGGAGATGGCCGTGTGGCAGCAGGGGACCCTGTGGACTGTGAAGATGAGGAGGCAGAGAATGAGGATGAGGACAACAGAAGTGCAATTATTCGGCAATACTTCCAATGAGACACAGGTAAGACAGTGTTAATAGACATATAATTGACAATTTGATGTGTGACAATGTCACTGGCAGGCTGTGTATTCCTACTTCTATGCCCACACACTGTACCCTTTGGCATCTCTTTTTGCAGATGCTGGTGCCCCACTATTGCTCCTGGTGTGTTCAGTGCAGCCAACTACAAGTCTTTCCTATGTAAACATTACTGTACAGTTGAATTGCAATGTTTGAACCTGGTTAAACAAATACATTTTGAAAACATTTGACAGACACCATAATTGCATTTGCTCAAAGTGTGTTTATTGCAGTGATCTGAAGAGGATGGGGTAGTGCAATCGGCTGGGGTGATGATGGAGGAAAGTCCAGGTTAGAGTCCAGTCTATTTGTATAACAGGTGCATTGTCCAAGGGGGCCTTGGAAGGGGAGCAATGGCAGATCAGTGTGTACAGGGTGACAGAGTGGGACACAAGGGTGAGAATCCTGAGAGTCTTATTTCCTGGCTGGGGTCTTGGCAATAGTCTCTGGCTTCTGCCTGGACCTCAGGGAATGTTTGCGTGGTGGTTCTCCTTCTGCAGGGGGATGGGTGCTGGTGGCCTGTTGGTCCTGTGGCGGGGCCTCCTGTCCACTAGTGGCAGCGGCGGTGGAGGGCTGTTCAGTTGTTTGGCTAGTGTCAGGGACCCGCTATTGTGCCAATGCCTCCCTCATACTGTTGGCCATGCCTGCCAGCACCCCTGCAATGGAGACCATAGTGGTGTAAATGGACATCAAGTCCTCCCTGATCCCCAGGTACTGTCACTCCTTCAGCCGCATGTTCTCCTGCAACTTGTCCAGGATCTGGCCCAGCATATCCTGCGAATGTTGGTATGCTCCCAGGATCGCAGTGAGTGCCTCTGGAGGGTCGGTTCCCTGGGCCTGTCCTCCCCCTGCTGCACAGCTGTCCTCCCAGCTTCCCTGTTGTCCTATGCCTCAGTCCCCTGAACCATTTGCCCACTGCCACTGACCCCAGGTCCCTGATTGTCCTGTGTTTGTGGGGTGGCCTGGGGTCACTGTAGTGGTGGACGCACTGCTGATTGACGTGTCCTGGGGACAGAGGTATGGGCCTGCTGGGTGGGTGCTGTGGTGGTGTTTCCTGAGGGGGAGGCTCTGTGGTGGTGTGAGAGTGTGCCTGGGTAACCGAGTGTCCGGAGGTCCCTGATGGGCCAAGTTAGTCATCCAGATCCAGTCGACCAGAGCTGCTGTGATCACTGTGGGCCTCTTCTGTGGGGGAACTGGATGTTACTGGCACCTCTTCGTCGGTGACATTGGCTGGGTTACCTGTGGGGATGTAAATGCAGTGTTATTGTTTCTGTGTGTGACATATTGTGCATGGGTGTGTTGCTCTCTATGGTTGTTATTGCCATGGCAGCTTTGCCTTGTGTGAGTTATTATTTGGTGGACTAGGTGATTCTCTCTAGTGTGCATGCTGTGGTGATAGGTGTCCATGCAGGTCTGTGAGGGGTGTCCATGCATTGGTGTTGCATGCAAGGCTTGGCATTAGGATGAGTGGGTTGTGATGGTGGGGTGTGTGGGAGGTGATGGAGTGATGGGAGTGAGGTTGAGGGTGAGGATAGGGTATGTGATGGCATGCAGGTAGGGGGGTGATTGTAATAGGGAATCGACTTACCAGAGGCCAATCCTCCTCCAACTCCTGCCAGTACCTCAGGATGCAGTATTGCCAAGTCTTGCTCCTCCCATGTTGTTAGTTGTGGGGGAGAAGGTGGGGGTCCACTGCCAGTCCTCTGTAGAGTGAGTTGGTGTCTTGCTGCCACGGAACACACCTTCCCCGTAGGTCATTCCACCTCTTCCTGATGTCATCCCTTGTTCTGGGATGCTGTCCCACGGCGGTGACCCTGTCCACGATTCTCTGCCATAGCTCCATATTCCTTGCAATGGATATTGGCTGCACCTGTGATACGAATAGATGTGGCTCTACCCGGATGATTTCCTCCACCATGAACCTTAGCTCCTCCTCAGAGAACCTGAGGTGTCTTTGTGGTGCCATGAGTGTGGTGTGAGTGTGAGGGTGTGTAGGGTGATGTGTTGGGGTGTGTGATGTAAGGTGCGTGGGTGGTGTATAGGTGATGGTGGTATGTGGCTCTGGATGTGTGAGTGCTCTTGCTGTCTCTCTCTGCTGGCAATTATTTATAGTCGTAAAGGGTTGTGGGTACTGTGGGTGTGTGTTTTATAGTGGTGTGGGTGTGGTGTGTGTATGTGTGTCAGGTGTGTGTAGTTTGAATTGAACACTGTAGTGTTGTTTCACTGTAGTGTTGTTTTGTTAGGTTATGTGTATTTTGAGCGCGGCGTTATGTACCAACAATGGTTTACCGCCATTGAATGTCTGCCACGGTGATTCGTGAGTCATAATGTTGTGGGCATTGTTCTGTTGGTGTAACAGTGTGGGTTTTGAAGCCACCAGTTTATCACTGACCTTTGGGCTGGCAGACTTGTGTGTGTGGCTGTATAGTGACGGATTGTCATGTGTGTGTCATAATATGGTTGGCAGATATCCGCTGCGGCAGCGGTATGTTGGCAGCAGTTGGCATGGCAGTAAGTGGGATTTACCGCCAATGTCATAATGAGGGCCTATATGAGTGCAAGCATGAGTGACAGAGTGCATGCATGATGACTTACTGAGGGCCTCATTTATGAGGTCTGTGGTGGAGGGCAGCACAGCAAGAGTGTTGCTGCTCCAGCCTGCGCCACCAGGAAAGGGCAGAAATGTGCCTTTTCTACAAGATATGACACATTTCTGTCCTCTTCCCGAGCGCTGGCACACAAATTGCTGCCATGCGCAAACACAGGCACCCTTGCACCATGTTGCAAGCATGCCTTTGTGTGGGGATGATTGTTTCTGTGCACGAAGGAACACCTCCCTGCACAAAAACAATCACAAGAGGTATTTCCTCTTTCTTTGTGTGCTACAGAATGCAATACACAGGGAAAGAGGAAATAAAGATATCTTTCCCCATTGTATCATTCTTACGTCACCGCTGAGGTGATGTAGGAATCTAACACATTCCCAGACTTGTAAATCTGGGAATGCATCGAATTCATTTGATTCCATAGATGTTGTGTGGGAACACCCCAAGCAGAACCGATGAGAAGCCCCTTTCTCGCAGTGTTATGCGTCAAACGATTCTGTATTTACAAGACCATGAAAAGCCATGCAAGATGGCTTTGCATGCCCTTGTAAATATGGGTTGGCACACTGTGCCACAGGAGTGTAAAAGAAAATGACGCTCTGGGGGGTGCGGTATGCTGCTAGGGCCTGGTAAATGAGTCCCTGAATGCCTAAAGTTGCCAGTGACTGAAAATGCACTTTGTTTTAAGCCAGGCTCACTGGCTTTACCGATGCTTGTTGAGCTTGCAATGGTCAATAGTTATTTACCCATTTAAATTCTGAATTCCTGTCTTAATTAATAGGGGCAGAAATTACTGATGCCTTAGAGTTTTGTGATATTAATACCTACATTTCATTCCTGCTCATTGAGCGATATTCCATATTACCGCAACAGGGCCGTTTAAATGTGTTCTTACATTTTCAGTAAACAGAATTAAAACATTTGTATCGACAAATCAGTTACTGATCTGTAAATTGAATTTACATTTTTTCATTGGTATATTGGTGCAAATGTCAAGTTTGCCCTGATGATTTGATGCAAATTATGTTTTTTTGTTACCTGGCCCTTGTGCGAAGCATAGTTCAGAGTCCAAAAGAGCTGCATTCAATGAATTGAGGAGGTGTACATAATGTCAGAAGAAGTTATCTGATGAATAACCACTGAACATCTTGAAACTTTATTACAAAATGGAAGATGTCTTTAAGTTTAAATCATGAAATATATAGAACTTCCTAGCTGCAAGCAGGGTGTTTATTTAATCGAGAAAGAATAACCTTCTTAAATTACAGTGTCGTAATATGATAGAATAGCTTCATAAATGTATTAAGAGGATTATAACATAAATGCACTGGATGCTATTGTGAACGCGGTAGGAGCTGTAATTACTCTTCACTGCACTACCTTCTAATCCGTTTTATTTCACTTTGAAGTTCACTTTGGCTTCAGCTACTTGTTGTACATCATAGCAGTGGTATCTGGGGTGCAGTGGGCCTATCAAACCCCTGCCTGTAATGAAACTGAGACTCACCTTCTATTAACTATTCAGAAAAGTATTTCAACTTTATTGTTCAGCACAGAATTCTAGGTGGGAGGCACATACAATGGCTGACACTAAAAAAAAACGAACAGTCTCATGTCATCTTTGAAAAGGATTTCATTACAATTAATGCCTTTTAGAGAAGATGTCCTCCAAGGGGAAAACGTGCTGTTCTCCAGTACAACGAGACACTGACGAATGATTGACTGATGTGTTTGCTTCGCTTTTCACCTACAATTTAATGGGGAACGCCAATCAATGAGTGCATTTTGTGAATATCCACTCGTCTTAACATGCTTGTCTCCAATACATGTAATTTGGTCTTGGTGACCCTGAAATTATCAACCAGGTATTTCTATGATTTCTCTAGAAAATGAATGTCTCTCTTGACATGTTTGTATTGACAAGATGGCATTTCAAGCTGATAGTTTTCAACGGCCCTCGAAGACACACGGGCATCTTGAAATTGGTAGCTTTTTGTCACCACCTTACAATTTCACCACACAACTATTAGGTATGCTGCAGTGCCAACGGATGTCATCTTCCCAACTCTGGTTCAGAAACTGCAAGTGCTCTGGTGAGACACCACTACTTATCCCACCACTTGAAGTCGACTGGAACTTATGACTCAGTGAGGAGTGTGCTAATTGGATTCATTTATCACAAATCAACAACAAGGAAAACATAAACCCTTTTAATCACCATAACCAAATTTACCCAAAAAATAAAACTTCAAACTGAACAAAGTTTCAAAGCTTTATTACAACTTCAAAGCTAATGTAATGTAAATGGTGCACAAAACTAAAGTATAAATGTACATGAAAAACTAGGCTAACCAAAACATCAAAAGAGCTTAAATCTACCAAACATCAATACTGTTAAACACTCCAAAAGAAAAACACAGATTAACAAAACTATAATATACACATTAAAGTCATATTTCAAAGCAGACTATAGTGACATCAGTAAACCATCAAATATCAGTTATTAACATTTGGTTTCAGAGCTGGACCATCCTTACTTCTAACACAAATTTTGACTTGCATGTGTGGGAACTGGCTAACACATGTAGGCAAAACAAAAGGAAAAAAATCTAACTAGGGTAAATAACTATAAAAATACACTGGTGTAAATATCTTAGCTAAAAAGGAAGCAAGAAGAAATATTTAGGTTATACCTCTCCTCATGTGACAGCAGACAGGAACGTTTTGTCAGACAGAACGTTCACCCTTGTGAGGATCTGTAGACAGCAGTTACAGGAGAGTGCAGAACATGCCTGCACATAGGAGGGGTCAGCAGTTCAGAATTGATTGGGCATATTAGTATTGAATAGCATAAGCAAGTAAGACAACAAAGATACCTTTAATTGTACAGAAAACATCTAGGGATCCTAGGGATTAAGAAGAAGAGAGAACAGCACCATATTCGGAAAACCAGCATGTCAAGATTGACTAGAAATGTTCAAAAGTCTCTCCCTAACTAAAGATGTCCCGGCATTTGTGATTGATTATTGAGGTGGGCTCATTGTATGCAAAAAGTTCAATATCCAATAGGACTTCCACGCGCCTATCAGGTTTGCCACTATCTCAGAGAAATTACATGATCAACTGATGAATTCATAAAGTTCTGCCAAAATATGATACTTTCTCAATAGTGGTAACATCGGGATCTTTTCTCATGGTACACAGAATGAGTTGAACGATTCTCACACAAAGTTTATAGGTTTCTATCTTGTTTGACAGCTAGAACAAATACTATTACTTTGTTAATCTCAAAAGATGTTCTCAATCTTTAATACAATAGGCCATTCACCATTACGTTAGCAACCTAAAGAAAAAATTCAGGTGAGAGGGAAGCAGAATAAGCAAGCAATTTTCCTCTTCTGACGCAAAAAGGACTCATCCGGCCTAGTCTAACTAAGAGAGCCTACATGCACATTAAAACAATTAATATAGATAAGCCTATTGTGCACCTTACAATTTGAATCAAATATGCAAAATAAAACTATTCACTTGCAAACGTTATTCACAACATATTAAAACACAGCTTAAAAGTGCATTTATTTTTCTGCACACATGTTCAGGTTCATCATTTCATTAAAATACTTGTAAGTATACTTAATTTTCTTCATCTCTACTGTTCCATTAAAAATAATACTCTTAATATCAATTCATGACAGTCGTTCACTTGAGTATAATTGTACATTATCTATCATATTGAAATGCTATGTCAAATACAAATAGAGGCCACATTGTCCCCCATATTTCAATCGTGCACATTTTACATTTTGTGTTAATTTCTCTGTTAGGCCTTTAAACGAAAGTTTGTAAGTCACTATATGCTAACGTCTATACCAATAATGTATTAGCAATATTTGATTTCTATCAGGTACATACAGGAGTGTTTGTGTAGACCCAATGAAAGGAAAAACACATGTATTTCAAGAAAACAAAACCATTGCAAGCAATTTTGCTTTTTCCATAGTTTTTTCTGTGTCTGTTTTGGGTAGTGACCCCTGAGCAACCCATTTTTCCATGAAAGCATACTTCGACTTCTATGACTATGCTTTTTCTGATAAATGAAGTAACCTGGGCCGTTCTTGATCCTTTACTATATTTGAATGGCTCTGCCCAGTTCCTCTTTGAGCCTATTCTTCTCTTGTAAATGTAATTGTATTTTCAATCTGGCATTTGTGCTTGAATCATTCCTTATTTTGATAACTCATGCCTTGACAGTCTTTTATCATTACTCTCCTATCTGCAGGAGCTCTTTCCAATGAGCCACACATTTATGATTCGAATCCCTTGGTTTGCTGGCTCTTCAGGAAGTGCACTAACTTTCATGGGTTAATCTAATTTTGGAATACACATGTTTTGGACATGATCATAAATATTTGGTTTCATTTGTTACATACAATATTTCTCAGTTGTACATTTACATTTTCTTTATATGCTCTTCAACAAATGATCAATAATATAGTTTTGCTGATCCTTATTATGCCTAAAATAACACTTTAATTTACACTTAATTTTAAACTAAATAAATTCTGTAACTTTTAAATTGTTAATTCAATTCTTTTGCTTTTAAATTCTTAAACAGAGGTAGCCACCATTAGTGGAAATGATTCATCTCCTTGAAGACAGTCTGACCACGCTGAACCCTTTAAGTTGCTATGTGAACAGAAAAAAAGGGTCTGACCTATGAAACAGCAAGGCTAGTCCAATATAATTAAACAAGAAAAACAACTGCTACCCTTAGATATTTTGGAAGAAAATCTTTATATTTAGAGAGGGAAACTAATTGTCACTCTCTAAATTGATTCATAACTTTGTCAAGCACAACAACTGTTTTGAGATATATCAGTTATACTTGTCAAATACCAGAAGACAAAAAACAAAATTCTCTTAGAACTTACTTTGTTAAATTGGCACTATAAAACAGTCATATCAAACAAGACACATGAAAATAATACATCATAAAATATACAATGGAAAACAAAACTTACAAGATAGACATCTGGATTCTGCACCACTTAAAAATGAGGAGCAAAGCTTTTTGCATATTTTTTAAGCTCCACCTAAGAAAGCCAACCATGAGGGGAGGCGCTAATTGTAAGTCATTTTCAGGCTTCGTCAGGGATAATGTACATTGAAGAACCTGACTAAAACTTGTCTCTGAGGGCCTAATTTTCTTTCCTAGCACTCTGCAGCAGTTCTCAAATGTCAACGTGTTTCGAACCCACTGCACTCAAGGGTTCTCTTTAGGATATAGAACACCTAGGTGAGATTGTGAAAAACTAAACAAAAAACAAAGTGAATACATGATATATTGTTTTCATGTTTCTTATTTGTTATGATTGTTTTGTAGTGCCAATGTAACATATTGAGTTCTAAGAGATTTTTGTTTTTGTCTTCTGGTGTTTAAGCATGACCTGTATATCTCAAAACAGTTGTTGTGTTGGACAAAGTTATGAATCAATTTAGAGAGTGGCATTTAGTTTACCTCCTCAAAATAAAGATTTTTTTCTAAAATATCTTCAGCATTGGCATTGTTTTTCTTGTTTAGTTTGAGCCCTTTAAGTTGGCCATCATAGGTAATTTAGGCAAAGCTAGGAATGAAATCAGAAGAACAAAAGTTAATTGCAGTGCACCTAAATTAACTGTTCACCTCTGTAAGACTTAGATGCCTCAGGATGGACTCCCTCCTTCTCACTTACCACATGTCAACCTCATGCTGAGATGAACGAAGCCAGATGTAGGCAAGCCAGGCATCACAAAAGTCCCATTATACAAAAAAGAAAAAAAAAAAAAAGAGTTGCCATCTCTAGAATAAGATCTACTCTATCCATCTAACTCTTATTAGAGGATGAGGCACAATGTCATATCTCTAATTCTGAGATGCCTAGTGAGCTTGCACTTAAAATCTGGTACCTTTTTTGGTGTTACTGATAAGTAGATAGGACCAAAATAGAAGCTATTTTAACCAACAATTAGGGTCTGATTTAGATTTTGGCAGATGGGTTGCTTTGTAACAACAGTGATGGATATTCCGTCTGCCGAAATATCTGTCACCCTTGTGACTAAGTAACTCCTCCACCGAAATCTAAATCAGGCCCTTAGTCATGTAAGTGAACAAAGCAGTCAAAAGGGAGGCCCCCGTTTTATGGGCAGCAGGTTGTTTGAACTGTGGAAACTGTGAAGTGAACGAGGGGGTCAAAGAGTGAAGACAGCCACAAGTAGTCATATATGATGAGTATCTTTCAATGAGAACCTAACCTCATATTGACATTAAACATCCGTCCCAAATGAAAGTGTTGAAGGTGGAGGTCTAGCTAGGAGGAGTACCCATTCAGGAGGAATCTGTAAGCCAATCATCCTATGCAATCTCATGATGGAGACGTGGCCTGCAACTCTGAAAAACTGAATAGCAGGCATTGATGAAGATCAACAAAAGACTGGGTTCAATCCAATATCAACTGTTTCCTAAGCCCAGAAGATATTGTTAAAAATTCAAAACTGGTATGTGGAGTCGGTGTGGAAATGGAAAACATGTGACTGAGTGTGCTTGTGCAAACCCTTCAATACAATTCTTCACACTTCTCCTCAGGTACATTTAACAGAATGTCTTGGAGTGAATACATACCTGCAGAGGGGGGGTGGAGGCATGTAAAGCAAGTTGTTATGTTACTGAGGTGTAACAGATCACAAAACTGGGGACTCAAGTGAGGTATTTTCTGACACGCACAGCAAAGCAGGTGGATGCCCAGTGCAGGCTTGGAACCCAGGCAGCGGTGGTGAGTCACAATAGTTTGGCACAGAAGAACTAAGCCTTAAACAATGCAAGGGAGGATCCAAAAAAGCAAGAATAAGCTGGCCCTGGCAAAAATTGTGGCATACTGCCCTCCTAACTGGATGTATGTTTTCGAAAAACACCTGCAGAATGGGCCGAATGTTCACAGGTAGTGTGAAGTTACTGTGCACAACATACCAACAACTCTAGTGGAACATTTATGAAGGTAACAAATCACACCTCAAACAAGAGACACAGTCTCAATTAGCTGCATGGAAGGAGTCGTTGGTATTCTAGTGAAACAAGGTATAAAACCTGCCTTTGGGGCTCGTGATCAACACTGCAAATCTGGACCACTGATCATACTAAGGACTCATCCAGGACAATTGCACCAGATAATGTGAGATAAAGGAGGAATCTAGGTCCCACATAAAAGGTGCCTGACAAAAAACTTTGAAAGCAAAGCTGCAGACCGGGCACCAAAGCTACTCAAATACTCTGCACATATCCTCAGATATATCGAACCACCAATGGCACTGCTACATAATAAACTAATGACATTGAAAATAACAGAAAAAAAAGAAAGACTTCATGGTGAAAGACAAAGCACTAAACTAAGCAACAAAAAAAAGGGAACGTCACATCAAAGCAATGCCCACCTTCCCTCTGGATAATTCAAGAGAAATTGATACATCCACTGCAGTTACAAGAAAGACCTTTACAGGAGTTCCTATCAGAAAGCAAAACCAACATAGGTGCACTGAACTAAGATTTTAAGATATGCTTCAAATAGCTGAAAACGGATCTACTCTCTAAGGGGAAGTGAGTGGATGAGCTTGAAAAGATTGTGGATGACCAGTCTGAAGAACAGCATCAGATGCTGGGGCTAAGAATGAGCTCCAGAAGTAGAACACCAAACTTGCAGTAACAATGGAGGACCTGGGAAATAGCCTGTTGAGAAAAACATCTGTAGTGATGCTTCCAAAGGAAGAGAAGAGAGTGATGACTTTGAGAGTTTTATCCAGGAACTTTTGCAATGTGTCTGACATAGAATGGAAGTGGTCCCAGTATACCTTGATGGAGATCAGAGGGAATGCACATGGGACTGACCAATTACCACCCCAGACATCCTGGCCTTTTGCAATGTCAAAGAAGAGATTATGGTCAAGGCATGTGAAAATTGTAAATTAGCATTCAGAAGCCATAAATTACAACTGCTAAAAAGATGGTAGACTTTCAAACCAGTCACTGAGTTATTTTGACAAAAATTAATCACAAGTCTCTTAGGTCACCCCCTTGCATGGATCTTTCAGTGGCAGGGGAAATGAGTGTCTACCAGATCTGTGCCGGAAGCTTAAAGATTGCTGGTACTGCCTGCCGATACATTAACAAGGACACCAACAGGGGACATGGACAACAATGAAAGATGTAGGTGGTAGAAGATGGTCTTGAACAATAAGAAGCAGACTATCAAAGAAGTAAATGGCTGAGGGCACAGACTAAGCCACCTGATATCATTAAACTGACCAGGAAAGGTTCTTCAACAAAAGGTAGAAGGAAGACCCACGCACACAATCCAGATCACACCATATATGCCTACTCACTCTGATATCGGTGTACAAAGGATTTTAAAAGAGGGAAGTCTTAGGGTGTTACTGGGGAAACATATGCAGAGACACGCAAGTTTGTAATTTCAACTTTCCTAAATATGTCACTTCTACACCAGAGAGGGGTGGGGAACCAAGCTGTGTTACACCTCCTATAATGAATCTGAAATGTCTTTCTTTGTTGGTTAGTAAAACGGGCTATTGGTTCTACTGTTTCTGTAGCAATTATGATCTTCAATCAAAACGATAACGAATCTCAATGAAACCAATGTATTTGGCTTGTCTTTAAACTCATAAGTACCTCATCCGTAATGTTTTCAAGGTGTGTTAATTTGAGCATAAAGGCACTCAGTACTGTGACACAGGGACAGCTGTTTTTAACCCATTACATAAAGTTAAATATTATATTTGCTTCATACAGAAGACCCACCTTTTTAAGAAGGATTGGTATTGAATGCTCTCCCTTTGGTTCCGTCACCATTTATTCTCGTCCAATCCAACCAAGAAGAAAGAAGTTTCCATTCTGGTTAGATGATTCATGCCAATGAGAGATTCTGAAGGAGATGTCTGTTTGTGATGGCAGATCACTAACAATGACCCTCCAAACAAGTGCTGAAAAATACATACTGGCCAGTATCTACACTCTAAACACTGGATTGATTTCGTTCAATAAATTCACAATAGCATACATCACACTAATAGCTGAGGGTAAATTGGTTAGCCGGGAAAGGAGGAATCTCAATGTAGTTTTGCACTAGGTGAAAGACAAGTAAGGTATACTATTCAGCAAAGAAGCAAAGTATTCCACAGTTGGCTAAACATCTGGGCATGACAGAAACATAATATACAAATATATCATGTGGATTGTACCTGCCACTCCTCTCCACAAACATCATGTGCTAGACTAGATAACTTCTCAATAGGTGTACAGCTCCTAGCACAAATACTGCATGATGTGATAGGGCACATTCCACTCACTCAAACCATGCACCAATCGTCTTAACAATCAAAATAGGGATTCCACAGATACACCGCAGATTCTGGTGCCTGAATGAGTGTATTTTATGTGATTTAGTGGTGTGAAATGACAGAATGTATATTGAATAATATGCCAGACCATGATAACTGGCCACTCACTTGAGAGACTGTGGCCTTGCACTCCCCAGGACCAAGCAGTGGGCAAACCACCCACTTGAGAGACTGTGGCCTTGCACTCCCCAGGACAGAGTGATGGGCATGTTGCCCCCTCCAGAACCAGTGGCCTTGTACCATCTTCCGGCTGAGGTGCTCCCCCATTCCCCATCCCTCTGAGGTCCCTGTGTATTTTCAACCTGATGCCCCTGCAGTGTTCTCTCCGTATTGTTGCAGGAGTGAGGTGGGGCCTTGGCCTATGTGATGTGGCCCTGTGGTCCACGGACATTGAGGACTGGGCAGTGTCCCTCCATTTGTAAATAATATTTTGATGCACTTATTCATCTTATTTTATTGTATCACACTCACTTTCTTCCAATCTTTTTGTCCTTGCATTATTCCTGAGGGGTAGCGGTGAATATGTAATGTTACTGCATCTGGTTGTGTGTATGGTGTTGGGATTGGGGGTGGGGGTGTTGTGTGTGTGTCACTATCTTTTTCCTCGCCCCTCCCTTGTGTGCTAGGAGGCAGTACTAACCGTGATCGTCTTCACCAATGTTGATGTTCGTAATGCAGGAAGAGGTAGACTAGCATGGGGAAAATGTGCAACTCGGGCTCCATTGCATCGTGGTTGTTCCCTGAGTGTCCGGAGGTGATTCCTTTGACTTCTGTGTTCTGTTTCCGCTGTGCTTTTGATGTTATTGGTACCGCCTCAGAAAAGGTGGTGGATAGGCCTGTCTTAATACAGTGGGGGGTACATTATCTTCTGCCTGGCTATTGGCAGTTACCACTGTGGTACTTGTTGCCATCGCCGTGGTGGTCAGTGTGTTAAAGTGGCTGTCTTTCTGAGCGGTTTCTGCCGTGTTCATAATTCCTTTTTTTTTTATCGCCAGCCTGTTGGCGGTATTACCAACCGCCAGGGTTGTAATGAGGGCCTTAGACTCTAAGCACTTGAATGGTCAATGGAGCAGCCTGGCATCACCACATTAATTACAAAGGGGTGTATGTAGGAACTGTGGTCGTGAGTAGGAATGGTCTGTAGCCGGAAAGTGCCTTAGAAAGATGTGCAATGGCATGGATTCAATTGTTTACATCTCTGGTTGTTGCCAGTACTCGAGGCAGGACCAGGATGTGCACTGATGATCTAAATGTACCTTAACATCTTGTGGAGTGTCTCATTCTCCAAAACATACTGTGTGTTTCCATACCAGCTTAAAAGGCTCTGGATTTTACTTTATTATGCCATCCTGTAGATGTTGATCTTAGTTCAGGGTTCATATAAGTGTTGAGGACTACTCCCCATATTATCATATACGTGGTCAGTCTCCACAGCTTATTCCAGATTTCCACATAGAAGGGGAGATTGTGAGTGCTTGGACCTTAGGTGTTAACTAAAGTCACATGGGGATATGCACTATGCCTTGCGCTATTATATTTACCACATTGAATCTGAGCATAATGAGTGCTGGGATGTGAGGCAGTGTGCACCCTTCCTCCTTTGTTCAATAAATCTCCCTTCATCTGATGAGCAGACAAGCTCTATTTGATGCACCTGCGCTCGTGAGTGGTACGGACACCTGAGAAGACAATGTGCAGCATTTATAGCGTCCTCTAAAACAACTTGATACTCTCTACTGAAGAAGGACAATAATCCTGAAACATGACTAGAAATACACAGCATTGGCTGTATGAACAGTGATAAAAATGATAGACGTTCAATGAAGTGTTACCCTGCACCGCATTTACCATAATGCATCTGAGCAAAATGAATACTGGGATACGAGGTACTGTGCCCCATTCCTCCACTATTAAAAAAAGGCCAGCACATCTTGAAGTATGCAAATTCTGGAATTCGGTAGCCCTTTTAACTAGGGGCAAATAGTGAGAAGGAGGAGAAGAATGACACAAGTCTATGCGCTTGACACTTTCTAGCTATTTTCCCCTCAGTGGCTCTGGCAAAGTGAGTCTCCTACATGTAAAGGTAAGTGTGGTGCCTATCGAGGTTTGCTAGCACTTGTCTTGTTTTTTATGGGGTGCTTAGGCCTTTGTCATTCCAGGATACGAACAATAACTTGCCCAGTTATATGGGTCTGCCATTATAGTCATCTACAGAATGGTAAACGGGAGTGGAGACCACAGTTTCTGTATATCTGCTTTGTAATAACATTATATGATCCTGAAATTGACAGTTTCTACAGCTGAAGTGCTAAAACAGTCCTACCAGTTTCCTCCCTCCTCCCACATCAGTATCACAATTATGCTAACAGCATTCCCTTATCCAGAAGTTACCATCCTATCTTTGTAACACTAATAACAGCTAACAAACTAAAAAGGCCCCACTAATATGGTTTCTACAACGTCTATAAAGTGAGTGAGTGATTTCCGGGGGGCCAAATAGTCAAGTCAGGGAAATCATGTGCGTGGCAGAGGTGGTTGGTTCACCATAGTGCAGAGGTGGATGAGCCAGTGCAAAATATGAGTTCACAACCCTGGTACTTCATTGTGGAATCTGTTGTGGTACATTGTTGTGAAGTTTGCATTGTCTGTGCTATAGTGTTCTACTCCTGTGTGTATGTACAAGAGGTATTATGATGAGTGGTGTGCAATCAGATTTTTTTACGGATGTCCAGAGGAGGAGTTGATCAATTGACTCTGAGTCACTGTGTTGTGTTGGTCCTGTCACAGCAGAAAAGGCTCATTTGTGGTGTCTTCCATAGTTGTGATCCTTCCAACAAAATGTTGCAGCCAGCTTACGGTTTTGAAATATATGCTTTTTGCCATTTGTAATGAATTTTAGGGATGCAGGTAGAGCATAACGTACTCTATCTTAGCTTGTTATAGTTTTTTATTTACCCGCAAGCGTGATGCCTGGGAATAGTGAAATGTTGCATCCATCAGAATTAATATCTCTATTTCCCCTTTCTAGCCTTTGCCAGCCGGAGGACCGCATCCCTGTCTCAAAAGTTAATGAGACCTGCTATTATTGACTGGGCAGGAGCTCCAGGGAGTAGCCGATGAGCCAGTGAGCGATGAACTCGCTCTATTACAAATGGTTGAGAGAAATGTTCTGCTTCGAAGATTGATTGTAATAGAACCACCACATAATTTTCCTAGTTTTCTGTGTTTGTCATGTTAGGTAGTCCCACTATGTGCAGGTTGTTTCTCTGGGACTGCTCTTCCAAGTCATCAGATTTTTCTTTAATAACTTACAATATTTTCTTGATGTCCTCAATTTTGTGCGCCTTCTCTTGCATCTTGTCCTCTGTCTGAAGTGTGTTGCTCTATGATGTTGATAAGTTGACATTGTATATCTATTCTTACCACCATATTAACATTTTAGAGGTCAGGGTGTTGATTTTAGTGTTATAGAGAGTAATCTTTGTTGTATGGCCTGTAGCAGAGCATTCAGTTATGTGGGGTTATCTTGTCGTTGATATGAAGTCACAGCTGTATCGTGTGTTGATTCCCGTTCAGTCATTTTGTTTGCGTCTCTTGCGTCATAGGTTAGTCACAGCTACTTGTGGTTGGTTTTACCTATATCTCTGAATATATATGTGACCTGTTGATGATGATGTAGCCTCTTGCCCTGCGAGATCATGTGAGGTCTCCTTCACATCTTAGCTGTACTTCATTACTGTTCATTGACCAATGGCAGCACTATAGTATGGAGCAAAAATCGTGTTAGAAGGTCGAGTATCGCAGGAGCAAACTATCTGTGTGAGCTTAGCCTTACGGCTCAGCCATTAGAGTGACATTGTCTGTTTGGAGGGTCATGGGCAGACACAGGTTATTTGACAAATGAAAGGTTCCAAGAGTAAATGTTTGTTTTAATTGTAGGGTTTCTGGCGGTGCACCCTGGTATTTCTGCTTACATTAGTACTCTTTTGTTTCATCAGTGGCTTGCCAGGGGGATGCTCTGAAATATTAAGGGGGCCACATTAAAGGAAAACAGGGACCGATTTGGGGCTCAAAAAACAGACCAGAGCCAGTCCCCACTCTCCTTACTGCGTTTGCTGTGCCACGCATGGTACTCGAGTCCCAACATGCAGCCGTCATGGCTCTGACCACATCTCTGAAGCTCAGTTTATCCCACCAGATACTGCAGCTAAGCGCTTGCCGGCCCTGCTGTGTTCCTGGCGCGGCCTGTATTAGAAGCTCATAGCAGCACATCCCACTGCTCCGGCTCCAAGCAGAGCACCTCCGTGCACGCAAGGCGGGTCTGAGACGGCTGCGCCATCAACCAGACCTCCGCACCATCGCTGATGTTATTTTCAGTGGCTCTCCCTATAGAGGCTTGATGTGGGTGCTGTGCGGGCCTATTAACCCTATGAGCTGGGTTGCTCAGATTTGCCACCCTGAAATGCGGAATAAACTATTGGATTTTATGCTAAAACCACAAACACGGCACTAATATTGGCTGCTAGCTCTCTAGCACCCCTCAACAGGCTCTCACAATCATACTATTCCATGTATAGGCACCCAGTCTCTCATTTCCTAACACCTCCCGCACTTACTGATAGCCAGCCCCTATCCCCTTAATTCAGAACTAACTACCCCCACACACAATTCTCACCTTTGAGTACCTTTTCTACTGACCTTCAAATTATTCTCACTCGGACACCCCATAGCTTACTTCTTAACACAAAGTAAAACTCCTTCCGATCAACCTCATTCATATACAAACAAGACTTTACCCTTCACATTCTTCTCACTCATAGTCTGTTGACCCCACATTACCTTGCTTTAAGCTCGTGCACAGACTGCAAAATCAAACCAAGATGACATCCTAATTTATAGATCTCAAACTCTGAATTCACCATCCATATTACCACTCACAGGGTGCTCACCTATACCACATTCATACTGGTCCCACTTAGATGCAGCTCCTAACTCTCACCCAGACACTATCTCCATCCGTTTACAGGTCAGCCCTTTCACCCTCACACAATCTTAAATTTAAGGTGCCATAACCCACATACTCATTTCATCCATGCATTCATATATATCCATCACGGTCTCATTGTTCATTCATATTCTCTATCACTTATTCATCCATCCATGCACTCATTCATGCTTCTCAATATTGAGTGTTTCTCACTTTCACCTACTCATCCATCAGCATAACCAAACTGACCAATGAAGATGAAGAAGTTATTTGATTTATAAAAATGCTAGCCCTTTTGGATTTGCCAGTGCTTGCTGTGTATCCTGCAATCATTCAGAAAGTTAATTTTTCAGAGCACATAATTGTTGATTCTTAGCATCTATCCTGGTAGTTTGATTTCTGCTTTCAGCACTCAGTGGGGTATTCTATTAAATGGATAAAACGCTCCCTTCGCAAAATGGAGAGGAACACTTCTGTTTATCCTGGAACAATGGTTATGTTTTGATATTTTTTTCATGAAAATGCCCAATGGAGATCAATAATTCATGAATTGAGAGTCAAAGCAGTTCAATATTTTGCGGTTTGGGACTTCCCAGAAGAGTTCGAATACAATGACTTTCTGACTGAAAACCATTAATTTAGTAATCCGTATAATTATTACAGAGTCAACATTTTCAACAATTGGAAGAACCTCTGTCAACTAATGTTCTGCGTTTTCATTTGGAAAATAATCTTTGGCTCAGTATGAAAAGACAGAAACAATGTGATATTTTATCTATTTTAAATATACTTTTTTTCAAATGTTTTGCATTAAATATGTAAATATGCAACAATTGATGAACCGAGAAATCAAGAATGCTTGTGTGAATAATAAAATTGAAATTGATTTGAGATGGTCATGGTGGCATCATGAACCACAGGAGAAAATCTGAAGCTATTTATAAATGTCGCAGTTACACGATATGAAATTACAAGCTTAATATGGCAGGCTGGGTTGCATGTTTTTTTCATTATACATGGCATGTAATATCGAGGATCTTAAAATGGAGTTGGAGTGAAGAATGAAATTGACATGGTCCAAAGAGGGCAAAGCAAGCTTACAGAGCAACTATAATAGCTTTGCAGCTTAGTATAAAGTGATGTACCAACAGAATTTGGGATCCACAATTTCGACCTAAGGACATTTCAGACCCATGTGGTTAGGTAAAGTTAATATTGGAAAAATTAATGCTGATGAACACCATCTGTCCACATAAGAAAAAAATCTCATAACTATTAGCGAATTCACCCGTCATGAACTGTGATCTTGCACTCCCCAAGATCTTCATCACAGGGCACAATGCCCCCTCCAGAACCAGTGGAAGAAGCCTTCCACTCACCCCAGCCTTCCCAGGATGACGCACACTAGGCACAGGGCCCCCTCCCAAACCAGTGGAAGAAGCCATCCACTCATCCCATCCTTCCCAGGATGATGCACACTGGGCATAAGGCCCCCTCCAGAACCAGTGGAGAAGCCATCCACTTGAGAGACTGTGGCCTTGCACTCCCCAGGACCAAGCAATGGGCAATCCACCCACTTGAGAGACTGTGGCCTTGCACTCCCCAGGACCAGGCAGCGGGCAATCCACCCTCTTGAGAGACTGTGGCCGTGATTTCCCCAGGAGAGAGTGATGGGCATGTTGCCCTCTCCAGAATGAATGGCTTTGTACCATCTTCCGGCTGAGGTG
Source organism: Pleurodeles waltl (assembly GCF_031143425.1). NCBI lineage: Eukaryota > Metazoa > Chordata > Amphibia > Caudata > Salamandridae > Pleurodeles > Pleurodeles waltl. The sequence goes on along the minus strand of NC_090449.1, from coordinate 353,636,944 downwards.
CCCCCCATTCCCCGGCCCCCTGAGATGCCTGTGTATTTTTTATCTGATGCCCCTGCAGTGTTCTCTCCGTGTTGTTGCAGGAGTGAGGTGGGGCCTTGGCCAACGAGATGTGGCACTGTGGTCCACGGACATTGAAGACTGGGCAGTGTCCCTCCATTTGTAAATATGTATATATGTTTGTATTTTGATGCACCTTTTCATGTTATTTTATTGTAATACAATCACTTTCTTCCAATTTTTTTGTCGTTGGATTATTCCTGAGAGGTAGGGAGTGCAAATGTAATGTTACTGCATCTGGTTGTGTGTATGGTGTTGGGGGTGGGGGTGGGGGTGTTGCGTGCTGCATGGGTGTGTCACCCTCTTTTTCCTCCCCCTCTCCCTTGTGTGCTAGGAGGCAGTACTCACCGTGATCGTCTTTGCCAGCGTGATGTTCGTAATGCAGGAGGTAGACAAGCATGGGGAAAATGTGCAACTCAGCTCAATGGTGTCGTGGTTGTTCCCTAAGTGTCTAGAGGTGAGTCCTTTGACTTCTGTGTTCTGTTTCCACTGCGCTTTTGATGTCATTGGTACCGCCCCGGAAAAGGTGGCATATAGGCCTGTCTTAATACAGTGGGCGGTACATTGTCTTCCGTCTGTCTGTTGGCGGTTACCGCTGTGGTGCTTGTTGCTACTGCCGTGGCGGTCGGTGTGTTAAAATGGCAGTCTGTCTGAGCTGTTTCCGCCGTGGTCATAATTCCTTTTTTTTTACTGCTGGCCTGTTGGCGGTTTTACCGCCACTTTATCACTGACCGCCAGGATTGTTATGAGGGCCTTAGTCTCTAAGCCCTTGATTGGTCAATGCAGCAGCCTGGCATCACCATATTAAATGCGAAGGGGTGTTTAGGAATTGTGGTCATGAGTAGGAATGGTGTGTAGCTGGAAAGCGCCTTAGGAAGATGCACAATGGCATGCATACAATTGTTTACATCTTTGGTTGTCGCCAATACTCGAGGCAGGACCAGGATGTGCACTGATGATCTAAATGTACCTTAACATCTTGTGGAGTGTCCCATTCTCCAAAACATACTGTTTGTTTCCATATCAGCTGAAAAGGCTCTGGATTTTACTTTATTATGCCATCCTGAAGATGTTGATCTTAGTTCAGGGTTCAGATAAGTGTTGAGAACTACTCCCCATATTATCATATACGTGGTCAGTCTCCACAACTTATTCCAGATTTCTACATAAAAGGGGAGATTGTGAGTGTTTGGACCTTAGGTGTTAACTAAAGTCAAATGGGAATATGCACTATGCTTTGCAATATTATGTTTACCACATAAAATTTGAGCATAATGAGTGCTGGGATGTGAGGCAGTGTGCACCCTTCCTCCTTTGTTCGATAAGGCTCCCTTGAGCTGATGAGCAGACAAGCTCTGTTTGATGCACCTGCACTCAGTGAGTGGTACGGACACTTGACAAGACAATGTGCAGCATTTGTAGCGTCCTCTATAACAACTTGATACTTTCTACTGAAGAAGGACAATAATCCTGAAACATGTCTAGAAATACACAGCATTGGCTGTATAAACAGTGAGAAAAACGATAGACTTTCAATGACGTGTTACCCTACACCGCATTTACCATAATGCATCTGAGCAAAATGAATGCTGGGATGCGAGGTACTGTGCCCCTTTCCTCCACTATTAAAAAAAAGGCCCGCACATCTAGAAGTGTGCAAATTTTGGAATTCGGTAGCCCTTTTAACTAGGGGCAAATAGTGAGAAGGAGGAGAAGAATGACACAAGTCTATGCGCTTGACACTTTCTAGCTATTTTCCCCTCAGTGGCTCTGGCTAAGTGAGTCTCCTGCATGTAAAGGTCAGTGTGGTGCCTATCTAGGCATGCTAGCACTTGTCTTGTTTTTCATGGGGTACTTAGGTAATCGCCATTCCAGGATACGAACAATAACTCGCACAGTTATATGGGTCTGCCATTATAGTCATCTACAGAATGGTAAAGGGCAGTGGAGACCACAGTTTGTGTATAGCTTCTATGTGATAACATTATATGATCCTGAAATAGACAGTCTCTACAGCTGAAGTCCTGTCTCGATGCTAAAAACTATAAAACAGTCCTACCAGTTTCCTCCCTCCTCCCACATCAGCATCACAATTATGCTAACAGCATTCCCTTATCCAAAGTTAACATCCCATCTTTGTGACACTAGTAACAGCTAACAAACAAAAAAGGCCCCACTAATATGGTTTCTACAATTTCTATAAAGTTAGTGAGTGATTTCCAGTGGGCCAACCAGTCAAACCAGAGAAATCCTGTGCGTGGCAGAGATGTTTGGGTCATCATAGTGCAGGGGTAGATGAGCCAGTGCAAAATATGAGTTCAAAACCCTGGTACTTCATTGTGGAATCTGTGGTGGTACATTGTTGTGAAGCTTGAATTGTCTTTGCTATAGTGTCCTACTCTAGTGTGTATGTACAAGAGGTATTATGATGAGTGGTGTGCAATCAGATTTTTTGACGGACGTCCAGAGGAGGAGTTGATCAATTTACTCTGAGTCACTGTGTTGTGTTGGTCCTGTCACAGCAGAAAAGGCTCATTTGTGGTGTCTTCCATAGTTGTGATCCTTCCACAAAAATGTTGCAGCCAGCTTAGGGTTTTGAAATATATGTTTTTTGCCATTTATAATGAATTTTAGGCATGCAGGTAGAACATAATGTACTCTATCTTATCTTGTTATAGTTTTTTATTTACCCGCAAGCATGATGCCTGGGAAGAGTTATATGTTGCATCCATCAGGATTAATATCTCTATTTCCCCTTTCCAGCTTTTGCCAGCTGGAGGACCGCATCCCTGTCTCAAAAGTTAATGAGTCCTGCTAGGATTGACTGGGCAGGAGCTCCAGGGTGTAGCCGATGAGCCAGTGAGCAATGAACTTGCTCTATAAAAAATGGTTGAGAGAAACGTTCATCTTCGAAGATTGATTGTACTAGAACCACCACATAATTTTCCTAGTTGTCTTTGGTTGTCATGTTAGGTCGGCCCACTATGTGCAGATTGTTTCTCTGGGACTGCTCTTCCAAGTCATCAGAATTTTCTTTAATAACTAAAAATATTTTCTTGATGTCCTCAATTTTGTGCGCCTTCTGTTGCATGTTGTCCTCTGTCTAAAGTATGTTGCTCTATGACATTCATGAGTTGACCTTGTATATCCATTCTTACCACCATATTATCCATTTTAGTGGTCAGGGTGTTGATTTTAGTGTCTATAGAGAGTAATCTTTGTTGCATGGCCTGTAGCAGAGCATTCAGTTATGTGGGGTTGTCTTGCCGTTGATATGAAGTCACAGCAGTATCATGTCTTGATTTCCCCCGTTCAGTCATTTTGTTTGCGTCTCTTGTGTCATAGGTTAGTCACAGCTACTTGTGGTTTGTTTTACCTATATCTCTGAATATATATGTGACCTGTTGATTAAGATACAGCCTCTTGCCCTGGGAGATCATGAGAGGTCTCCATCAGATCTTAGCTGTACTTCATTACTGTTATTTCATCAGTGGCAGCACTATAGTATGGAGCAAAAATCGTGTTACAAGGTCAAGTATCGCAGGAGCAAACTTTCTGTGTGAGCTTAGCCTTACAGCTCAGCCACTAGAGTGATATTGTCTCTTTGGAGGGTCATGGGCAGACACAGGTTATTTGACAAATGAAAGGTAAATGTTTGTTTTAATTGTAGGGTTTCTGTCGGCTCACCCTGGTGTTTTTGCTTACAGAAGTACTCTTTTGTTCCATCAGTGGCTAGGCAGGGGGATGCTCTGAAATATTAAGGGGGCCACATTAAAGGAAATCAGGGACTGATATTTGTGGCTCAAAAGCAGACCAGATCTGAGCCATTCCCAACTCTCCTTACTGCATTTGCTGTGCCACACCCGCTACTCTAGTCCCAGCATGCAGCCCTCATGGCTCTAACCACATCTATGAAGCTCAGTTTATCCCACGAGATACAGCAGCTAAGCGCTTGCCGGCCGTGCTGTGTTTCTGGCGCAGCCTGTATTAGAAGCTCATAGCAGCACTTCCCACTGCCCCGGCTCCAAGCAGAGCACCGCCATGCACGCAAGGCGGGTCTGAGACGGCTGCTCCATCAACCAGACCTTCGCACCATCGCTGATGTTTTTTTCAGTGGCTCTCTCCATAGAGGCTTGATGTGGGTGCTGTGCGGGCCTATTAACCCTACGAGCTGGGTTGCTCAGATTTGCCACCCTGAAATGCGGATTAAAATATTGGATTTTATGCCCAACCACAAAAACGGCACTAATATTGGCTGCTAGCTCTCTAGCACCCCTCAACAGGCTCTCAAAATCATACTATTCCATGTATAGGTACCAAGTCTCTCATTTCCTAACACCTTCCGCACTTACTGATAGCCAGACCCTACCCCCTTAATTCATAACTAACTACCCTCATACACAATTCTCACCTTTGAGTACCTTTTCTACTGACCTTCAAATTATTCTCATTCGTACACCCCGCAGCTTACTTCTTAGCATAAAGTAAAACTCCTTCCGATCAACCTCATTCATATGCAACCAAGACTTTACCCCTCACATTCTTCTCACTCATAGTCAGTTGATCCCACATTACCTTGCTCTAAACTCGTGCACAGACTGCAAAATCAAACCAAGATGACATCCTAATTGATAGATCTCAAACCAGTACTCTGAATTCACCATCAATATTTCCACTCACTGGGTGCTCACCTATACCACATTCATACTGTCCCCACTTACATGCAGCTCCTAACTCTCACCTAGACGCTATCTCCATCTGTTTGCAGGTCAGCCCTTTCACCCTCACACAATCTTAAATTTAAGGTGCCATAACCCACATACTCATTTCATCCATGCATTCATATATATCCATCACGGTCTCATTGTTCATTCATATTCTCTATTACTTATTCATCCATCCATGCACTCATTCATGCATCTCAATATTGAGTGTTTCTCACTTTCACCTACTCATCCATCGGCATAACCAAACTGACCAATGAAGATGAAGAAGTTCTTTGATTTATAAAAATGATTGCCCTTTTAGCTTTGCCAGTGCTTGCTGTGTATCCTACAATCATTCAGAAAGTTCATTTTTTAGAGCACATAATTGTTGGTTCTTAGCATCTATCAGCACTTAGTTGGTTATTCTATTTCATGGGTAAATGCTCCCTTCGCAAAATGGAGAGGAACACTTCTGTTTATCTTGCAACAATGATTATGTTTTGATATTTTTTTCATGAAAATGCTCGATGGGGATCAATAATGCATGAATTGAGAGTCAAAGCAGTTCAACATTTTGTGGTTTGGGACTTCCCAGAAGAGTTCGAATACAATGACTTTCTGAGTGAAAACCATTAATATAATATTTCGCATAATTATTACAGAGTCAACATTTTCAACAGTTGAAAAGTACCTCTGTCAACCTATGTTCTGCGTTTTCATTTGGAAAATAATCTTTGGCTTAGTATGAAAAGGCAGAAACAATGTGATATTTTATCTATTTTAATTAGAAAGATTTTTTCAAATGTTTTGCATTAAATATGTAAATAAACAACAATTGATGAACCGATAAATCAAGAATGCTTGTGTGAATAATAAAATTAAAATTGATTTGAGATGCTCATGGTGGCATCATGAACCACAACAGAAAATCGGAAGCTATTTATAAATGTCACCAGTTACACGGATATGATTTACAAGCTTAATTATATAGCAGACTGTGTTGCATGTTTTTTTTATTATACATGGCATGTAATATCGGGGATCTTAAAATGGAGTTGGAATGAAGAATGACATTGAAATGGTCCAAAGAGGGCAAAGCAAGATTACAGAGAAACTATAATAGCTTTGCAGTTTAGTATAAAGTGATGTACCAACAGGATTTGGGATCCACAATTTCGACCTAAGGACATTTCAGCCCCATATGGTTAGATAAAGTTAACATTGGAAAAATTGATGCTGATGGACACCATATGTCTGCATATAAGAACAAAATCTCATAACTATTAGTGAATTCACCCGTCATGAACTCATGAACTCTGCGTCAACTCTGACTTGAAAGCATGTTTTCAAGCAGACTCTGAGACCTAGGCCTGAGGCTACTGATTGACAGGTCCCAGGTGGGGCAGCAGGTAGAAAGCAGACCAATGTGCAGGAAACTCAGGTCAGTGTCACAGATAGGCGCATCAACACCACAATATCCCAGAAGATTGGCCCCCATAAAACACACATGGCCAGGGGAGTAGGCACATTCCCAAACACTATAAAGTCAGATGCCACACTTAGCCAATCGGAATACAGCAAACACAGTACACAAGTGATCAGTGCCCCTCAGGCCGGACATCTGGACATCTTATCCAATGACCCTCATTTGTGTCCACACAAGGTCGAGGCCCACCTGCATTTGTTATATCGACCTTATTTATGACTCCAAGACAACTTTTCACATTCTTTCCCCTAAAAGGAATGCTGTAATCATTTGATGGTACTCAGAGAAATGTATAAAACACTGCTTGGATCAATTGTACCTTGAGACAGTCCTCAGACACTGGTTCTGTAACTGTTCTCTCGGCTGTAATGTTTAATTAAGCAAAGTGTTCCTGCTTTTCCAAATGCCTCTTGTCTTTCATTTTTTTTAAGGTAAATTCACTTTTGAGCAATATTTTAGCTATCCAGATAGGAGCTGATTGGTTCCTCATACTGGTCTATGACCAAAGGAAGGGGACCTCGCCCGAATGGATTCACGTTTGCACAACAAGGAAAGGTGAGCAGACGCCTCAATTGATTTGAAGTTCTGCTGAATCCGTGGGTCAGAGGTCCATCCTGAAGCCACTGTCAGAAGGGTAAGAGACTACATCGGAGCCTTAGTCACAGCATCTGGTGTATGGCAAACTAGGAATAAGTGTAACCCGTGGAAGTCACCTTTTTCGAGAGTCAGAACACCAGGAAACTTGAGTGTTGTTTCAATATTGGTTTTTCGCTTGCCCCCTGGGTATGACTCAGGAGTGATTGCTTGGACTGCTGGGCATGACACAGATGATACGCACAAGCCCTGGGTGTGATGTAGGGCCAACATCTCAATTTTGCAAGGTGTCTCTCACTTAGATCGCTGGCCTTATACGGATGGTACGCATGGGCCCTGGGTGTAATATAGGGCTGAGACCTCACCTCTTGGACAACTGGGTGTGACACAGATGGTGCGCATTGGCCCTGGGTGTGATATAAGGCCCGCACCTCAATCTTATTTTTTAGCCTAAAAGGGATTATCAGTGCTGCCGTTTTCTTAACACTGTTGGCATCTGAACGAAATGAGGGGTACTGCTCGCTTGGAACGCTGGCTGTGACACAGATGGTATGCATGTCCCGTGGGTGTGATGTAGGGTGTGATTCGGATGTTAGGCAAGAAAAAACTGTGATCTAGGAAATTAGGTGTAGGTTGTAATTGGGCAGGAACGGCCTGTGGTTGTCGAGTTGTCCCTTTTTTCTCCACATAAATTTTTATCTTTGCCCCAGAGCTGATATTGACAAGACTATCAAGCTACTGTGCAGAGCTTCCCCTGGTCACAGGATAGCTCTAGGAGCGGGCTAAGGTATTTTTGACAAAGTCATTGCTTTTATCTGGTTTGTCAGTTTTTCTCTGTTCCAGTTAAAAATGATGCCTTCTTTATATTGAGGCACTGGTAAATTAATGCAACTGTGTTTTTTCTTGAGTATTGTGTTTTGTCGATAACTCAATGTCCTATATGAAGGCATTGCTAGTTCTCACAAATTGCTATTTGATACCAAAGTGAGTTTGCTATTTTGATGCAAATTTCATGGAGTTTGAATTAACAATTGCACTTTCTTCTAGGTTGTGACCCTTCATATGCTTTGTTATTTGTGGTTGTGAAATGTTGATGTATCTCTAAATAACACTGAACCCATAGCAAGTAGTTACAACTAGCAATCCCTGTATATATATTTCCCACGACCACAGCTGAGCATAAGATTCCCAAAGACCAGAAAAGCTAGATGTTTATAAATTAAGGGTCCCTAAAACTAGAAAAGCTAAAAGTATATCTGTCCCCTAAAAAGCTGCCTATCCTTATCATGGAATCACCACAAAAGCACATGCAAACCAGGTTCCCCACAGAGGCTAACAAACTCAACAGGTTGCCCCAAGTGGGATACACACACTAAGGCACCTGTGTTTCCCGGACAAAAGACAAAACCTTTGAAACTAATATAATCAAACACATGAGGGGACACATATGGACCAAGCATGTAGGAAAAAGGGACAGAAGAGAAGCACTATTAGAATTATGGGCCATCTTTGAGGTGGCCCAGACTGATAAACCTAACCCACAGTCAGCAAGCAAGGTGCCCCACCTCCACTGCCATAAGCAGGAATGGAGGTGCTCTCCCTGATGCCTGCTATACCCTCATTAAGTAACACCAATCCACCAGTCCTCCTGAACCCAATGACGAGGTTGAGCGCTGCTCGTTCAGAGTGCATAACCATTGTAGGTTAAACCAGAGAGAGATAATAATGATTGACGAAGGAGAAATGTTTGCACAACCTTTCTGCGACTCACTAGCAGACTGGTTTAAGGAGGGGAAATAATCTGACCTTTCCTGGCCTAAGGGAGGGTCATTTGAGCCAAGCTACATGGCCATGGCAGAGGATTGCATCAGATATGTGAGGGGAAACCCTGACTGGAATTTCCCCAACATGCAGCAATGCCTTATAAGATGGGAGAGAAGGCAAGTCAAGGAAAGAAGGAAAAAGAGCGAGAACAAGAAGTAGTTGGAATGGAACCAGGACATTATTGCAAAACCTCTGAGCTGGGAGCAGGCAGTCCTGGTCAGAACAGCTGTGGCCACAATGTCTCAGAAGGCAGCAGCACCAATGAGGGTGCCACCTCAGAGGTTTGGAAAGGATAAAACACGTCGTTGTAGCAGGATCCAAGGAAGTAGTATATGGTCCTCCGAAAGCCGGGACTGGGTCACAGTCCCCCTACACTCCCAGAACCAGATAAGCCATGGAGCCAATATGGTTCAGTTCTTTGTCCAGTGGATGACTCACCCCCACCCCCTCCCACCTGTCCCATGCTGTCAGTGACTCAATTGTCCAAGGAAGAACCCACTGTGACAGTACTGGTGAATAACATACCCTACAGTTCCTAATTGACACAAGGACAACAAAATCATGCTTAAAGGAAGGGATTGTGCCTTTATCCAAAAACTTAATGGAAATGCACGGGTTCACAGGCATGGTTGAGAGGGTTCCATTCACAAAATTCCTGGAAACAGATGTGGGGGGCAGCTGTATGAAGGGACCACTGCTATATCACCCCTCATTCCTGACTAATCTCCTAAGAAGAGAATTAATGGTCAGTTAAATCATGTTAACATTACAAAATAGGCCCAGTAAAACATCTACCACAAGATGGATAGGAAAAAGTTTTTTCCTGTTAGAAAAACCCTCACCCACCAGGGTTACCCCTTGGTGGCATGCTTCATCATTGGGTTTCTTCCCGTTCTTCTACGGAGCAGGGCGTGCCATGGACCTACAGAATATGTGGGAGCACTGATCTAGTCTTGTCAATGTGAATCACAGGAGGGATAGAAGTGGTGGGGTCTTGGGTGAGTTAAAAATATCTGTCTCCTAGTAATTCCAATGATTTAATAGATCTCTTGATTAAAAAGGGGCTGGGGGAGTGGGGGATGTAATATACCTGACTTCCTAGTCTACATGTTTCGGAGCCTCACCCTTAGGCTCCTCTTCAGGAACAAGGTGGACTTCCTGGTGCCACTCTTTGTTTGACTATCTCTAATGAAAGCATAAATAATACATGCTCCGTGATATGGTGCAATTCACCTTACTAATGCAGTGTCATAAGATGATACCTATCGTTTATGGTGTCTGTCATTGATACTCAGTAGTATTTGGATTCTCATATCATAGCTCCTCTGGGAGGGGTGTGTGCTTGTAGTCGCACTTTCCTCAAAGCGACACTCCGGCTCTGTCCCTAATGCTCACCTCCCCGGGGTCTGAAACTCAATTTAATCATGACCATCCAATTTTCAGGAGATGGAGTTGTGTAGCCATTTTAGTTACAGCTCCATACACGTTATTTTAGCATATTAGGCCTGCCGCTGTGCACTTTCACCTAGATATCTTTTTTCAGCTTTGTTTACTATTTTCACAATAGCCACTTTTGCGGTCTTGTTTTATTTCTTACTATCTAGCTATTTTTGCCTAGGCCAGAACTACGTACTCAAAAACTCAAAAAATACATTCCTGCTCACTCTGTGCTTCTCTCAAGGCTGCAGTTTAGATAGGTTGCCGATGAACATGGTACAAGTTTTGTCTCTGACATTCATCGAAAAACACACATCCTTACGTAGGGACATTTTCTCAAAACATCAGTTGTTTTATTATAAAAACACTTCCCTGTCCCTTACACGTTAGAGGGAGATTCCAGCCAGAGAACCACGACTGTATGCTGATTGCTGAACGCTTTGATACAGCTGCTTATGCAGATTTCAGGCCTTTGCTCAGGTACGGGGGATGATGTCTTCCCAGGGGAACCTGAAGGTCAGATTTAGAGATTAACATGCTGTGCACTATTATAGCCTAGGTAGGAATTAGTCTATTGATTCTCGTGACAATATGGTAGCGTTATTTCTATGCTTTACTCTCCTCGTCACCATTTTAATCTTGTCATGCTGTATCGTCCTGGTTATTACAGTACATACTTTGCTGAGATGCAGTTGCGTCATTAAAATCTTATTGAAACATATACTGTCTCTATTTGTCACTGTGTATGTGAGACTAATGTAACTGAGAGAAACGGATGAGACCTGAGTGACCACAGTTTTCCTGAGAAATCAATTATGTCATGCGCTCGGCTGCCCAGTCATCCCTGCCATTGGGTGGAGATGAGGCACTGCTAGTTAGCCGGAGCAAAACCCGGACTGGGTTGACAGGTGTCACCTGTAGTGGGTCAGACTCAGACTCCCACACCGCAGGAGATTCTGCCACTCAACATTCAGTAGTCTTATTAGAAGAATGAGAGCCTACGTGACAATGGGTCTATGACCCGCTCAACCCCTAGGATTACCCCATCCAGACTCATGTCTTTAACCTGCCCACACTATGCAGACCGGCAAATAAGACCAACACCCATCAATCAGCCAATCTTCACTAACGCTGTCCTCACAATCCTTGCTAATGCACCAGGACTGCTGGGTCGGAGGCTACAGCTGCCAGGTGAATTTGTGTTCCGCCAAGAAGGTCACCATGGTATGAAACCTCAAGAGGAGATTCTGCTTTGCTTGAAGGCTATTGAGGTGTGGCCTGAATACAGGTCCTGCTGGCCACCAACCAAGAGAATGCAATGTGGGCATGTGTCATCTTTGTTACACCTGGTCTCGGTATACAAGAGGTAACCAATGACCAGCTGTTCAGTGAATGTCCAAGGGCCTCCGAAATCATCTTCGACAATTTGGTTAGGATTAGGGTAGAACTGCGGAATGGGGATCGGTTGCCCACTGCAATATCAATGACATGGCAGCAGCAAGACGTGTCAGCAGTAAAGCTGAACCAGTAAGGATAACACTGCAAGAATGGACCATCCTAAAGAAAGTGCATCAGTATCCTCTATCCAAGGAAGCCGATGAAAGTAAAGCACTCACAATCCAAGAACTAGTCGATCAGAAGATCCTCCACGTGAGGGTCTCCCCCTGCAATACACCAATTTTTTGGGTCAAAAAGAGTAAGGGAAGGACCTGGTGCCTGGTGCTGGGCCTGTGCCCTCTCAATTACATAATGGTCCAGGAATTCCCTATGGTGCCAGACCCCTCCATCATACTATCAAGCATACCCTCAGAAGCCAGCTATTTCTCAGTGATAGACATCAATAACATGTTCTTTACCATTCTGCTGCACCCTGACAGTCAGTAGCTGACAGCATTCCCTTTCAGAGAGGTTCAGCTGCTATACCGAAGACTGCTGCAAGCGAACTGTAAGCACCCTGATATCTTCAATGAAATACTGAGGAAGGGCCTTGCTACAATCCCATCGAATAGCACCCTGATACAGTATGCTGACAACATCTTTATATGTAGTCCCTCTGAGGATATATGTCATCAGGACACGGTAGCTCTCCTGAACGCACTTGCCGAGAGAGGGTATAAAGTAGGGAAGGGGAAGATGCAGTATGTACAACAGGAGGTTAGTTATTTAGGTCAACTGATCTCAGTGGCTGGTGAGAGGATCACACTGGAATGCATAGAGTCTATCAGGACTATGCCACCACCAAACAAAAAGGGTATGCAAAAGATTTTAACTATATCCGGCATTGGGTCTTTGACTACAGCACGCTTGTTGCCCCCTTACTCAATGCCATAAAAGGTGAAAGCTAGCCATGAGGAACTAGCATGGATGACTGAGATGCACAATGCATTCTGTAAGCTCAAAACAGAGATAATGTTCTCCCTCATGTTAGGATGTCTGACTATAAGAAGAAATTCTTCTTATTCAGCCACAGCAACAGACAAGTCTTGTCAGCAGTCCTGACATAGAAATATCCCCTTGGCAGAAACATCCTGCATGCTACAGTAGGCACTTAAACTCAGTCATGCAGGGTCATTTGCCATGCAAACAGGTGCTAGCAGCGGCAGCATTTGCAGTCAACGAAAGCACCGCCATTGCGATAACTATACAATGCGTTTCTGGTACAAACTGACTCTCTCCAGGTCATTGCTAAAAATAGTACGGTGCCATCTAGTAAACCCAGCCACCTTCCTAGCCCACAAGGTTCAAGAAGGGGAGGAGATCCATGACTGCGCAACATACACCCGAGGGGATCAGCGAGGTAGAGGAGGATTCCATCCTAGATATTGAGGCACTGTTCATAGATGGTTCCTCCATGATAGATCAAGAGACTGGGGTAAGACACATGGGGCAGTGGTAGTAATGGCTCATAGCCACGTGCCATCAGAAAAACTACAAGTCACCACACAGCTAACTCTCCTCCCCTACGTCTCAGCACAGGCGGCAGAGCTATCAGCATTAATCGAAGCCCTCACCTGAAGCTCAAGAAAGTTGGTAACTATTTACTCAACTTAGCCTATGTCACTACCACGTGCACTCTTGCACAGGAAGGGGGAAAAGGCGAGGGTTTCTGAAGTCAGATAACATGCCCGTCGCACACTAGGACCTCCCAAAATTACTGATCGACACACTGACCTTACTCAATGGCGTGGCCGTGGTAAAATGTGCTGCTCATACCTGGGCAAGGACTTCTTATCCCAGAGAAATGCATTAGCTGACCAATTCACAAAAAGGGCAGCTTATGGAACAGTTAAGGAAGCACGTATACTTCACTTACCACAGGCAACTGAGGAGGACCCTCCTCAGAACAAACATTCACAGAAACAGCAGGAATGTACTTAAGGGATTTGCAGGAACCTGCTTGCCTGATGAGGAGAAGCGATGAGTAGCTAGCCGCCTCAGGCAAACTGTACATGACCTCATACACCGACAGGTACCTTCAGGGAAACCTGTCATGCCGCAGAGCTTAGTATACTTAGCGTTGCCCCAATTACACCTCCCAGCACACACAGCCAAAGACAACATGATAGCGGAACTTCAGAGAGATTGGTTTATCCCCAACCTTATCGATACCTTGACTATATATTTAAACAAATGTACTATCTACCAATTATATTCATGCAAACCTACACTTAAGGCCGTGTCATCAACAATCCCAAGACCAACAGGTCCTTTCAGGGCATTACACATCGACTCAATGTTGATCGAAGCCAGCCATTGCATGCGCTGCAATGCCAAGGCAGCAGCAATGTTCCTTGTCAGAAAATTAATACCGGACATCATCCGGTAAGACAAAGGAAAACCCTTTGTCAGCTCCATGTTCAATCACATCTACACCTTTTTAGGAATCACACATAACCTGGTCTCAGTGTATCAACCCCAAAGCAACGGCATCATTGAGAGACTCAATGGCCTTTTAAAAAGTAAAATAAGCAAAATCTGTGCCAGCCTTAATAAGAAGTGGATCCACTGTCTGCCCCTAGCCTTGTTTGCATTAAGGACCACGCCTAGCAAAGATCACTATCTCACACCATACCAGATTGTAACTGGTAGACTGTTGAGGGTACCCATCCCAAAAAACACACACCAAATTGTACACTAAGGCTATCTCTCAAACACTAGGGGATGAATTGCATGTCGATCTCTCCAAACTAACCAAAACCGCTAAGTTGCTATCCAAACAGGATAGCGATCAGATCTCCAAGTGCACCAACACCAACCTACCATATCAAATACCCCACCCTGGACAAGAAGTCTATTTTCTAAATTTTGTAAGGAAATGGAAGCATGCCAAATTTGAAGGACCCTACAGAGTGATATTCACAACACCTACCTCCCCCAAGGTGGAGGGGAAAGATGCATTGGTCCACCTCTGTGACGTGCGGCTGAAGCCTTGAACAGCAAACCCCTGTGAACTGCTCCAAGTACTCTTTCGAACAGTTACAACTAAGAAACCCCCATCAGCAGAGGACTACAAGCATCTCCCCTGGGTTCATCTCAAGACCTACAATGATCTATAAGTTATGTATTGTTGTACATTTGTATACCCTCTGTCTACTAGGGGTGCTGCTGCATCTATTAATTGCCAAAGAGTGGCCTAGTCTAATGGAGTCTCTACAGACATTGTCACCGTACTTGCACAGGGACCTCTCCCAGGTCACCTACAATTTCACCACACCTATTACTTGCTTTCCACATGCACTACACAACGCTCTTTTAGACAACACACGGTATCAGCACATGGCCGCCGTGCATTCCAAGACATCAGCCGTGTCATGTTATGTCTGTTCGCTGATGCCGCATGAATTAGGTGCAGATAGGCTTTACTTGTCCCAAGAGGTAGCCCCTGAAATAGCAAAATGCCATCTCCACCTATACTTATGTAGGATTTTGGCAAGGTACAGTCCAACAGAGTAGAACCCCAAAGATTAGTAGTAAATCTGACCCAATACGAAACCAATCCCCCCGCACTGTACCTTTACACCGAGCCTACCGATATCAAAACTGAGCTAGAAAGGATGCGCAGGAAGGGCACCATCGGGGAGGATACTGTTTGCCCATGAGACTTTCCAGAAAATAGATTCTCAGAGGTAGCAAAACCACCAAACACTGCACAAACACATCTGTTCCCACTTCCATCTGTGGTCCCAGGGTGGCCCTTAACAAATGGACCCCAGCATTGAGTTCCAGTATAGGGCCATCCACCTCGACAACACAAAGGGAAATGAGATAGATAGATAGATAGATAGATAGATAGATAGATAGATAGATAGATAGATAGATAGATAGATAGATAGATAGATAGATAGATAGATAGATAGATAGATAGATAGATAGATAGATAGATAGATAGACATGGCTAGAAGGGAAGGGGCAACCCCTAAATGTATGGAAACTCAAATTGTATTCCTTATGTTTCAGATGCAAAGGAATAATTACTTTGGGAATGATTGAAAACTGTGGCACAGTCCTGCACATTCTGGACATGCAATGGGGCACCTCCACACTGATGGACACTTACAGGCAATACAGCAAGTTTGCTTACACTCAGGTCATCCACAGATGATGTGGCCTTTTCTCACTTATCACCATACACACCCCAACCCAGGTCATTCCAGGAAAAGGCCTGTCAGAGCTCTAACCACACCCACTAAGGAAGAATATGACTCTGATGCATCAGGCTTGTGAGAGGAGAACTACTGATTATTTTGGTTGAGCTCAGCACAAGCACATCACAGAAGAATTCAGACTGGTTTCTGACACACAAGTATCAACGGGAGGGTCAATACCCTTCTTTACCATGCAGACAAAAGCGAACGCCCACTGGTTACAGATAACCAAGTGGGAAATGCTCAAGATGTTGAACGGCACTGAGCTTGACCTTAATCCAGTCAAGGAAGAACTGAGAGCCATTCGCCTCATGGTGATACAACATCGGAATATGTTGGACTTAACAACCGCAATGGAGGGAACGGTGTGTATGAAGATTAATGCATCCTGCTCACATTTATACCCGGGAATGACATGGACAATGGGACTCTGACTATTACCATCCAAACATTGCACCAATTACAAATAAGACATGAATGAAGAAGGAGATGCCCCTGAGCAGAAGTGGTTCTTGAACTGGTTCTCCTGGTCCACTGGTGGCTGACAGGTCTGTGAACATCATTGTTGCCCATTTTCATACTATTATTATTTTTTTGTGTGGTTTCCTACAAGTGGGTGTTTCCTGTTGTAAAAACACAGTCATCAATTTGGGTAGAATGAAAGTGTCTAGGGAAGTGGTAGCAAGAAAAAACAAAGAACAAGTAGCCCCCAATAATGTGACTGTCATGAAGTATGGGTTAGATGGTGTAGTTGAAAATTCAACTAGAGGGGGAAAGTTAATATTGGAAAAATCAGTGTTGATGTATACCATGATACGTTCGCATATAAGAACAAAATCACATCACTATTAGCAAATTCACATGTCATGAACTCTCTGTCAATTCTGACTCGAAAGCACATGGCCAGGCAGGCTCTGAGATCCAGGCCTGAAGCTAGTGATTGACAGGTCACAGGTAGGGCAGCACGTAGCCAGAAGACCAACGTGCAAACAGGAAACTCAGGTCAGTTCAACAGATAGGCGCAGCAACACCACAATGGTCCAAGAAGATTGGCCCCAATAAAGTACACATGGCGAGAGGGGTATGCACATTCCCAAACACCATAAAGTCAAAGGCCATATGCAGTTAGGAACACTTATCCAGTCAGACCACAGTACATGCAGCAATCCAGCGCCCCTCAGGCCGGACATCTGGACATGTTATCCACTGGCCCTCATGGTGTCTACGCAAGGTTGAGGCCCACCTGCATTTGTTATCAGGACTTTATTTATGCTCCAAGACAACTGTTCACATTCTTTACTTTAAAAGGAATGCAGCAACTGTTTTGTGGTACTCAGAGAAATATATAAAACACTGCTTAGATCAACTGACCTTAAGACAGTTCTCAGAAACTGGTTCTGTAACTGTTCTCCTGGCTTTAATGGTTAATTAAACAAACTGTTTCTGCTTTGCCAAATGCCTCTTGTCTTTTGTTTTTTCAAGGTAAATTCACATTCGTAAAAAGATCTCACATTTTATTTTAAAACCCCCTGGAAATTCAGTGGAAAAAATGGTTAAAGTGGCATTATAGTTTTTGAAATAATATGAAAACTTATTGTTGAAAAACAAGCAAACACTGAAATTCACCAGTTACACTTTGCAGATCTAAATATATCTTGTGGTTCCACCAGGCACTGGTTATCATCTCAACAAATTACGTCACTCATATGTTAAATGACATTTTAGACAATGATATTGATGACATCTCAAATGACATCATTGATTACCTCATTGATTACGTTATCCAGTCAGTGTTATAGCATCTTATAGGGTTTGTGGACTTATAGTAATTCAACATGCTACACCTATAGCCAATTTTCAATTAATCTTAATGGGATTACCCTCTTAATGACTTCATATAACCCACAATTTTAAAGAAATACTTTGACAGGTACGCAGTTGCAACTAAAAAGACAACTTCTTCTAGGCCCTGTAGACAATAATCTGTAGTTTGATAAAGTACACTTCACACATTCCTGAGATGGATACAACGGCATATAACTTTAAAACCATACTGACAATGACATTGCAAAATACACCACTTCTAAGTAAGACACCGCTACAGTCTACATTATTCAACAACCTGTAACCCCAGAATCTTCAGTGATGTCCTGAAAATAAATATCTACATCTTATAAATATCCTTGTGACATAAAATTGGTCTGTAGCACTATATTACAAATATCTAAAAGGGTACATGCCCAGATATCTACTGGTGGATAATTGTCAAAGGAAGCTGTGGCTTTTCACACATACATTTTGGCTTTGGCTTTAATCTCAATTTCCCTTGAAACATTCCTCTTCAAATTACTTCAGATGCACTCAGCTTTTACTTTGTTTAACATGAAGAAACATTTGCACTCTAAACTTTAACTATATGGGAAATTTGTACCATATAGCTTTCACCATGCAGAGCCACACTTTCCTCCTGGACTTAAGCTATTTCTATACTATGTACCCACACTTTTTCACGCAATAACTCAGATGTTGTTGGAAATTACCATCTTCTGCATGGTCTTTCTTCAGAATTTAGCATTCATTACCCTATTTTTGCTCAACCCCGTTTTTGTTGGCTTTAGGATAAACATGGTAAAATTGGTATAAACCGGATCGGCACATTTGATTTACTTATAACTCCTTAGTATATGGTGCTCCATATAACAATGGCCTGTAATTTAAAAGTTACTATTAGGCTCAATATGTCACCCATTAACATAGGATTGTAAAACATGTCTCAGGCCCGCCATTGCAGCCTATTTTTTCGGTTTTAAAACTGCCACTTCATCCTGGCAAAATCAACCCTTTGCCAGGCTTAAGCTAATCCTTTCCTCCTTTTCAATACATAAAGGTCACCCTTAAGCAGGCACTAAAAGCTCACAGGGCAGGGGGCATGGTATTTAAATGTAGGACTGGTGTATGTAAATGTTTACATGTCCTAGTAGTGAAGAATCACCACAGTCATTTTACATTGTGGCAAGGCTGGGGTCTCATAGACTAACAATGGTTTACCATATTAAATTTAATAGGTACTAGAACCAATTTGAGAACAGCTAGAGACATAGGGGCTCATTCTGAAGGGGTCAAAAGACCGCGGCGGCCATTTAGACATTTCCTCTGGGCCGGCGGCGGCCCAGAGGAAATGCCCCTGCAACGAGGACGCCGGCTCAGATTTGAGCCGGCGTAGTTGCAGGGGTGCGACGGGTGCAGTTTGCACCCGTCGCGTATTTCAGTGTCTGCATTGCAGACACTGAAATACACAGTGGGGCCCTCTTACGGGGGCCCCTGCAGTGCCCATGCCATTGGCATGGGCACTGCAGGGGCCCCCAGGGGCCCCGCGGCACCCCCTACCGCCATCCTGTTCCTGGCGGGAGACCCGCCAGGAACAGGATGGCGGTAGGGGGTGTCAGAATCCCCATGGCGGTGGAGCGTGCTCCGCCGCCATGGAGGATTCCCCCGAGCAGCGGGAAGTCGGCGGGAGACCGCCGACTTTCCGCTTCTGACCGCGGCTGAACCGCCGCGGTCAGAATGCTCGTGGGAGCACCGCCAGCCTGTTGGCGGTGCTCCCGTGGTCGGTGGGCCTGGCGGCCACCGGCCGCCAGGGTCAGAATGACCCCCATACTGTCTACTCATTTAGTTGTCATTTAAAATCCTCTTTAATGGCAAAGTCAGATTTCAAATTACTATTTTGAAAACGCCACTTTGTAAGAAATTACGTTACTAGTTGAGGGTAGATGCGGTGAGGCTACGATTTGAGGTCCTGCGTCATCATCAAGGGCTTCTGATGTGAATTCTGGCATTGAGGATGTGCCACACAGTTGGGCAGATGCATTGGTTCTGAGGAGCTGCGAGTCTACAATGCGGAGTCCGCCATCATTGACAAGGCTACCACCGGAGAGGGAGGTAAGGGTTTGCTCTGAGGATACTTTGCTGAGTGGCAGTTCCAGTGTGGTGATAGACTGGGATGCGGTGCAGATCCTTCTGATGGAGTTGATCCACCAGCAGTGGGAATTCATCACTTCTTCTCGGGGTTGTGCCACACAGCAGAGGAGATGTGTTGGGTCTGCTGCATCCACAAAGGCTGGCATACCACCTTATGCCCACTTCCAGGAGTCCAAGACTGGGGTGGCACCACTTGGCAGGGTAGAGTCACAGATGGCAGAGTCCAGGTGGTGGGGCAAGGTGGTTAGAGCATTTTTTCCTTGAAGCTAAAGTCAGGAGGCCAGTCAACAAACCCTTGAAATCACTTTGCAATCCTGGGTTCAGCAAACGCAGGACCAGCCCTTCTCACCCAGGCAGGAGGGCAACAAGCAGCAGTTCAGCACAACATGGAAGCTGTCCTTCAGAGAAGCAGACCGTCAGAGTGGCAGTCCTTTCAGCAGCACAACAGCCCTTCTTCCTGGCAGAGTATCCACTCATCTAGAACTGTACTGAAGAGTTGGTGTCTGAGGTCCAATATTTATACCCAGTTCTGTCTTTGAAGTGGGAAAAGCTTCTGGAGGTTCCCCTTTGGAATGCACAGGTGTCCTGCATTCCTGTCACTGGCTCCAGACTGACTGCAGGGGATATTCAGCCCTTTGTGTGGAGGCACTTGATTAGGCCGTGCCCAGCTCTGCCCTTCCATCCTGTCAGTGATGGCCCATCCAGGCACACTGAGGCCCTCTACTGTGCCTGACTGTCCAAGATGGACACAGAAAGCCCAACTGTCAGCTACACCCAGTCATGTGACCCAGAGACAGTCTACAGGCGCTAAATGGCTAAGACAAGAAAATAGAAACTTGGTAAAGATGCCATTTTGAAAATTGTAATTTAAAATCCAACTTTACCATAAAAAGTTTTTTAAATGAAAATTACAAAGACGCCAACATGAAATGGTTAGCTAATCCCATTTGGAATTTACAACTTAATACATTTAATAAGGTAGTACTAGTAGTAGTAGTAGTAGTAGTAGTTTATTCGATCAATATATGAACATTTACCCAATAGCATATAGAACAACATCACAGCCCTGTGTATTTTTAGTACAAAACAGAAAGGTCAATACAACATAAAAAATACATCCTGTTTTCCAATAAAACCCATGTACAACATAAAGTTACTGGTTGTGGGCTAGTATTGTATTTCTAATACACCAGGCATAGAGAAGATACCTTAATATAGAAAACACAAAGCCACTCTGTGTTATCTGATCCTGGGACACCCATAGCTTCTGTAAGGTGAGAGATAGACATTAGCTGGCAAGCTGTGACAATCCATCTCCTCCTAGACTTTGCATAAACAGGACAACAGAACATAACATTCTCCACAGATTAGTTGTTGGATTTACAAGCTGGACATATTAATGATAGAGTACACAGTTTCCATTTGCTTTTTACTGTATTCACAGGTAATATTCCAAATCTAAATTGTAAAAACAAAGACCTTTCAAGCGGAGTTTGAATCTGATCCATAAATATCTCAAAAGTTAAGGTACATTTAATGTCCAAAAACAACTCAGTTAAAGTGCCAAGTGAAGAGGAATTAAAAATGATACCCTGGATGTAGTCCCAGAATCTTGTCTTTAAAATTGGTACCTTGTCTTTGGTCAGGGTGTTTGGGTTCTCCCTGGCTTCTCTCAGGTCTAGTTTGTACATCCACTGTTTAACATTGTTACACCTAAGGGTATGGCCCACTGTATCAAATGCCTGTACCTCTGCAACAACTTCTTTAATAGGAACTTGTGTCTTGCCTTTCCAGAGTCTGACCCAAAACACTAAGGCCCTCATTATGACATTGGCAGTAAGTCCAGCTCACCGCCATGCTGACTGCCGCCGACACCACTCCCCATAATATGACACACACATAGTAATCTGTCATTATATAGCCACACACACAAGTCCGCCAGCCCAAAGGTCAGTGATAAACTGGCAGTACCAAAACCCACACCGTTACACCAAAAGAACTACGCCCACAACATAATGACCCACGAGTCACCACAACATTCAATAGCACTAAACCATTGTGGGTACATACCGCCACGCTCAAAATACACACACACTAACAAAACAACACTACATTAACAATTCAAATAACACATACCTGACACCCATACACACACCACACCCACACACCCACAGCACTATAAAACACCCACCCACACAACTCACAGCCCTTTACCAATACAAACAAGTGCCACAAGAGAGAAAGCAAGACCACAGACAAGACCACAGTCACACACCATCATCACCAATACACCATCCACGCACCTTACATCACACACCCCAATACATCACGCTATACATTCTCACCCACACCACTCACACTACATCCATGGTACCACAACGACACCCCAGGTTCTCAGAGGAGGCGCTAAGGGTCATGGTGGAGGAAATCATCCAGGTAGAGCCACAGCAATTTGGATCACAGGTGCAGCAGACATCCATTGCAAGGAAGATGGAGCTATGGCGGAGCATTGTAGACAGGGTCAACGTTGTGGGACAGAACCCCAGAACAAGGGATGACACCAGGAAGAGGTGGAATGACCTCTGGGGGAAGGTGTATTCCGTGGCAGCAAGACACCAAACAGCTGTACAGAGGACTGGCGGTGGACCCCCACCTCCTCCCCCACAACTAACAACATGGAAGGAGCAAGTCTTGGCAATCATGCATCCTGAGGGCCTGGCTGGAGTAGCAGGAGGACTGGACTCTGCTAAGTCAACTTTTTACTACCATCACCCCCACCCACCTGCATGCCATCACAGATCCCCACCCTCACTCCCATCACTCCACCACCTCACACACACCCCACCATCACAACCCACCCCTCCCAATACCAAGTCCTGCATGTAACACCGATGCATGGATACCCATCACAGACCTGGATGGACACCCATCACTAAAGCATGCACACTAAAGAGAATCACCTAGCCTTGACCCAAGGGTAGGTCGCTCCCCCTGCCGCTGCAGCTCCTCCAGGTTCCTGAGTTCCTGAGACCCACCCCACAGTAAGTACCCCCCACCTCCCAGCCCCTCGTTCTGCCCCGCGCTACTCACCCTCTCTCCTGCTCCTGCTTCTTTTCCTCTTTCCTTCTTCTCTGTTCTTCCTCCTCGCTCCTCGTCTGTATTCTTCTTCTGTACTCCTCTTCTCCCCGTCTTCTCTCCTCTTCTCTTCTTCCTCATCTTCTGCTGTGGTATTCTGCACCCTGTTTCTTCGTTTTTTGTATATCCCTCCGTGTTCTTCTGTGTTCTTCTGTGTTCCTCTGTGTTCTTCTGTCTTCCTCTGTCTTCTTCTGTCTTCCTCTGTCTTCTTCTGTCTTCCTCTGTCTTCTTCTGTCTTCCTCTGTGTTTTTCTGTCTTCCTCGGTGTTCTTCTGTCTCCCTCTGTGTTCTTCTGTATTCTTCTCTGTTCTTCTGTCTTCCTCTGTCTTCTTCTGTCTTCCTCTGTGTTCTTCTGTATTCTTCTCTGTTCTTCTGTACTCCTCTCTGTTCTTCTGTGTTCTTCTGCTCTTCCGGTCTTCTGCTCTTCCGGTATTCAGTCCTTCCGGTCTTCTGCTCTTCTGTTCTTCTTTTCTTCTGTTCTTCTTTTCTTCTTGTCTTCTTGTCTTCTGCCTTCGGCTCTTCTGCCTCCTCCGTCCTCTTCTCCCCGCGCCTGCCCTCCTGCGCCTGCCTCATCTCCCTCCCCCACTCGCATCCCCCCCTCTATCTCCCCTATCCCTATCTATCGATTTCTCTATCTACCTTTTCTCTCTACCTATTTCTCTATCTCTCCCCCCCTCCCGCCACCCCCTCTATTACCTATCTTCCTATCCCCTCACTCTACCTCTCACCCTCACCCACCTCTACAACCCCCCCTCCCCTATCTTCACAACCCTACACCTATCTTTCTCCCTAATCTCCTAAACCTCCTAACACTCTCCCCCCTCCACCCTTAAACCCCCCTCCCCCAGCTCTTCTCACTCTACCTGTCCCCCCCCTCGCGCTTTCCCGCCGCGACCTCCTGCACGCCCCCGCCCCCCAGCTCCCATTCGCCCCCAGCTGACCCCTCCTACCTCATATGGCGGCCGCTGCGCGACAGTGGTAGCGACCCTTGACCCAAGGGTAGGTCGCTCCCCCTGCCGCTGCAGCTCCTCCAGGTTCCTGAGTTCCTGAGACCCACCCCACAGTAAGTACCCCCCACCTCCCAGCCCCTCGTTCTGCCCCGCGCTACTCACCCTCTCTCCTGCTCCTGCTTCTTTTCCTCTTTCCTTCTTCTCTGTTCTTCCTCCTCGCTCCTCGTCTGTATTCTTCTTCTGTACTCCTCTTCTCCCCGTCTTCTCTCCTCTTCTCTTCTTCCTCATCTTCTGCTGTGGTATTCTGCACCCTGTTTCTTCGTTTTTTGTATCTCCCTCCGTGTTCTTCTGTGTTCTTCTGTGTTCCTCTGTGTTCTTCTGTCTTCCTCTGTCTTCTTCTGTCTTCCTCTGTCTTCTTCTGTCTTCCTCTGTGTTTTTCTGTCTTCCTCGGTGTTCTTCTGTCTCCCTCTGTGTTCTTCTGTATTCTTCTCTGTTCTTCTGTCTTCCTCTGTCTTCTTCTGTCTTCCTCTGTGTTCTTCTGTATTCTTCTCTGTTCTTCTGTACTCCTCTCTGTTCTTCTGTGTTCTTCTGTGTTCTTCTGTGTGTCTTCTGCTCTTCCGGTCTTCTGCTCTTCCGGTCTTCAGTCCTTCCGGTCTTCTGCTCTTCTGTTCTTCTTTTCTTCTGTTCTTCTTTTCTTCTTGTCTTCTTGTCTTCTGCCTTCGGCTCTTCTGCCTCCTCCGTCCTCTTCTCCCCGCGCCTGCCCTCCTGCCTCATCCCCCTCCCCCACTCGCATCCCCCCCTCTATCTTCCCTATCTAACCCGTTCACTTTCTACCTCCCTCACTCCTCCTATCTACCTATCTCTCCATCTCTCTATCCCACTATCCAACTCCCTCACTCTCCACCTCCTCCTATCTTCCTATCTCTCTATCTTTTTCCCTATCTATCGATTTCTCTATCTACCTTTTCTCTCTACCTATTTCTCTATCTCTCCCCCCTCCCGCCACCCCCTCTATTACCTATCTTCCTATCCCCTCACTCTACCTCTCACCCTCACCCACCTCTACAACCCCCCCTCCCCTATCTTCACAACCCTACACCTATCTTTCTCCCTAATCTCCTAAACCTCCTAACACTCTCCCCCCTCCACCCTTAAACCCCCCTCCCCCAGCTCTTCTCACTCTACCTGTCCCCCCCCTCCCTCGCGCTTTCCCGCCGCGACCTCCTGCACGCCCCCGCCCCCCAGCTCCCATTCGCCCCCAGCTGACCCCTCCCCCCCCCTACCTCATATGGCGGCTGCTGCGCGACTGCGCAGCTGGCGCGCCGGAGGCGCGCCAGAGGCAAGCCCGTCTGCGCCCGTCCGCGCCTGGCCCGCGCCCAGCGCCATGACCCCTGGTCCCCAGCGCTCCCAAGCCCCGATGATCCGCTATGACCCCACCACCCTCCATGCCCTCAACCCAGGACGCTCCAACACCTGCTTCCAAGCTCACCCCAAACGCACCCATGGACCCTTCGCCTGCAACTCCTGCAAACGCATCTTCCACCACGCAACAACTACGACCACAAGCCCACGCGCCATCAACCACCTCAAGTGCATCCTAGTCAACGCTCGCTCCGTTCACAAACACGCCGTTGAACTCTGGGACCTCCTAGACTCCACAGCACCGGACGTCGCCTTCATCACGGAGACCTGGATGAACGCCTCCTCTGCTCCAGACATCGCCACCGCCATCCCCGAAGGCTACAAGATCTCCAGGAAAGACCGCACCAACCAAGTAGGAGGAGGCATCGCCATCGTCTTCAAAGACTCCATCAGCGTCACCACCTCCACTGAAGACTCCCCTCTTGCCGCTGAACACCTGCATTTTCAGATTCGCACCGACCCGAGGACCACCCTCAGAGGATCCCTCGTCTACCGTCCTCCCGGACCTCGCGCCCCTTTCAGCGACACCATCTCCGACTTCATCTCCCCGCACGCCCTCGCCTCACCGGACTACATCCTCCTAGGCGACCTCAACTTCCATCTGGAACAAAACAACGACCCCAACACCACCACCCTGCTCGACAACCTCGCCAACCTCGGCCTCAAACAACTGGTGAACACTGCCACCCACATCGCCGGACACACACTCGACCCTATCTTCTCCGCCAGCAAACACGTCTTCTTCAGCCACGCCTCCGCCCTTCATTGGACCGACCACAGCTGCGTCCACTTCACATTCCGACGCGAGACCCGCCACCTCCGCACTCAACCCATCCCTCGCCGACAGTGGAACAAGATCCCTGAAGAGCAACTCTTCGCCGCACTCGCCGCCAACCAACCCACCCTCACCACCGACCCCAACGTCGCAGCCCTCAACCTCACAAACTGGATCTCCAACTGCGCAGACAACCTTGCTCCCCTCAAATGCTCGCAGCGACAGAACAACACCAAGAAACCCCTCTGGTTCTCTGACACCCTCAAAGAATCAAAGAAAACTTGTCGCGCACTTGAGAAAGCCTGGCGCAAGGACCGCACCGCTGACAACATGACCGCCCTCAAGAACGCTACCCGCAAATACCACCACCTGATCCGCACTGCCAAAAGGAATTTTTTCACCGACAGACTGGACAAAAACAGCCACAACAGCAGAGAACTCTTCAGCATCGTCAAGGAGTTCTCCAACCCCAGCACCAACGCCATCACGCCCTCACAGGATCTACGCGAATCCCTCGCCACTTTCTTCCATCGCAAGATCAGCGACCTCCACGGCAGCTTCGGACACCAGACCCAACCTAACACCACCGAACCCACATCCCCGACCATCACCCTCAACAACTGGACCCACATCAGCACGGAAGAAACCAAATCCATCATGAACTCTATCCACTCCGGCGCCCCTTCGGACCCTTGCCCGCACTTCATCTTTAACAAAGCCGACAACATCATCGCCCCGCACCTCCAGACCGTCATCAACTCTTCTTTTTCTTCTGCTACCTTCCCCGAATGCTGGAAACACGCCGAAGTCAACGCCCTACTAAAGAAACCTACGGCTGACCCGAGCGACCTGAAAAACTTCCGCCCCATCTCCCTTCTGCCTTTCCCAGCCAAAGTAATAGAGAAGACCGTCAACAAACAGCTGACCACCTTCCTGGAAGACAACAACCTGCTCGACCCCTCACAGACCGGATTCCGAACCAACCACAGCACTGAAACCGCCCTCATCTCAGTCACAGACGACATCAGAACCCTGATGGACAACGGTGAAACAGTCACCCTCATTCTTCTCGACCTCTCGGCTGCCTTTGACACCGTCTGTCACCGCACCCTAATCACCCGCCTCCGCTCCACCGGGATCCAAGACCAGGCCCTGGACTGGATCGCCTCCTTCCTCGTAAACCGCTCCCAAAGAGTCTACCTCCCTCCGTTTCGCTCAGAACCCACTGAGATCATCTGCGGCGTACCTCAAGGCTCATCACTCAGCCCGACACTCTTCAATGTCTACATGAGCCCCCTCGCTAACATCGTACGCAAGCACGACATCATCATCACCTCCTACGCCGACGACACCCAACTTATACTCTCCCTCACCAAGGACCCCGCCAGCGCCAAGACCAACCTACAAGAGGGTATGAAGGACGTCGCAGATTGGATGAGGCTCAGCCGCCTAAAGCTGAACTCTGAAAAAACTGAAGTCCTCATCCTCGGCAACACCCCGTCCGCCTGGGACGACTCCTGGTGGCCCACGGCCCTCGGCACCGCACCGACCCCCGCAGACCACGCCCGCAACCTCGGCTTCATCTTGGACCCCCTTCTCACCATGACCAAGCAAGTCAACGCCGTGTCCTCCGCCTGCTTCCTCACCCTCCGCATCCTCCGCAAGATCTTCCGCTGGATCCCTGCCGACACCAGAAAAACCGTGACCCACGCCCTCGTCACGAGCCGCCTGGACTACGGCAACACCCTCTACGCTGGGACCACCGCCAAACTCCAAAATCGCCTGCAACGCATTCAAAACGCCTCAGCCCGCCTCATCCTCGACGTACCCCGCAACAGCCACATCTCCGCACACCTGAGACACCTGCATTGGCTCCCAGTCAGCAAAAGGATCACCTTCCGACTTCTCACCCACGCACACAAAGCCCTCCACGACAAGGGACCGGAATACCTCAACAGACGGCTCAACTTCTACGTCCCCACCCGCCCCCTCCGCTCCTCTGGCCTCGCACTAGCCGCCGTCCCTCGCATCCGACGCTCCACGGCGGGTGGGAGATCTTTCTCCTTCCTGGCGGCCAAGACCTGGAACTCCCTCCCCACCAGCCTCAGGACCACCCAGGACCACTCCGCTTTCCGGAGACTCCTAAAGACCTGGCTGTTCGAGCAGCGATAACCACCCCCTTTGTCCCTAGCGCCTTGAGACCCGCACGGGTGAGTAGCGCGCTTTATAAATGCTAATGATTTGATTTGATTTGATTAGCCCACCAAATGACTACTCACACAAGGCAAAGCTGCCAGGGCAACAATAACCATAGAGGGCAACACACCCATGCACAAGATGTCACACTGCAGAAACAATAACACTGCATTTGCATCCCCACAGGTCCCCCAGCCAACGTCACCGGAGAGGAGGTTCCAGCAACATCCAGCCCCCCCCCCCCCCCCCCCAGAAGAGGCCCACAGTGCTGACAGCAGCTCTGGACGGCTGGATCTGGATGACCAACCTGGCCCATCAGGGATCTCCGGTCGGTCGGTTACCCAGGCACAGTCCCATACCACCACAGAGCCTCCCCCTGAGGAAACACCAGCACACACCCAAGGGGCCCATACCCTTATCCCCAGGACACGTCAATCAGCAGTGTGTCCACCACTACAGGGACCCCAGGCCACCCCACAAACACAGGACGATCAGGGACCTGGGGTCAGTGGCAGTGGGCACACTGGTCAGCCGACAGAGACACAGGACAACAGGGAAGCTGGGAGGACTGCTGTGCGACAGGGGGAGGACAGGCCCAGGGAACCGACTCTCCAGGAGGCACTCACCAACATCCTGGGAGCATACCACCATTTCCAGGAGACGATGGGCCAGATACTGGACAAGTTGCAGAAGACCCAGCAGCTGCAGAAGGGACAGTACCTGGGGATCAGGGAGGACTTGAAGTACATCAACACCACCTTGGTCACCATTGGAGGGGGGCTGCCAGACATGGTCAACATCATGAGGGAGGCAGTGGCATACCACAGAGACCGTACCAGTAGCCAAACCGAGGAACAGCCCTCCACCTCCGCTGCCGCTAGTGGACGGGAGGCCTCACACAGGACCAACAGGCCACCAGCACCCCACCCACTGCAGAAGGAAAACCACCCCACAAATGGTCCCTGTGATCCAGGCAGAAGCCAGACACTATTGCCAAGACCCCGCCAGGAAGTAACACTCTCTTGATTGTCATTCTTGTGTCCCACTCTGTCACCCTGTCCACCTTGAACTGCCATCGATCCCCTTCTTTTGCCCCCTTGGACAATGCACCTTTGATATAAATAGACTGGACTCTACCCTGGACATTCCTCCACCATCACCCCAGCCCATTGCACACCCTCCTCTACTCATTAGCACTTTAATAAACTCCATTTGAATGAATACAAGTATGGAGTATGTTAAATGATTGAACTATGTATTTGTTTAACAAGCTTTAAACACTGCAATACAACTGTACAGTAATGTATATATAGGAATGATATATAGGAATGACCTGTAGTTGACTGCAGTCAACACACCCGGAGCGATAGTGGGGCACAAATATCTGAAAACAGAGATGCCAAAGGGTACAGTAAGTGGCCATAGAAGTGGGAAACCAGACTGTCAAACACAATACTGTCAATGTAAAGTGAATTTACAGTGTCTTACCTGTGTGTCATTGGAAGTATTGTCGGATTATGCATTCCTGTTGTCCTCATCCTCATCCTCTGCGTTCTCATCTTCGTGGTCCACACGGTCCACTGCTGCCACACAAACATCTCCAGCCTCATCCTCTTGCAGAAAAGGCACCTGGCAACGTGAGGCAAGGTTGTGCAACATACAGCATGCCACGATGATCAGGCACCCCTTCTTGGGTGGGTAGTACAGGGATCCACCTGTTAGATGGAGGCAACGAAACCTGGCCTTCAGGAGGCCGAATGTCCTTTCAATGATTTTTTTTGTTCACCCATGTGCCTCATTATAACGTTCCTCTGCCCTTGTTCTGGCATTCCTCACAGGGGTCAGTAGCCATGAGAGGTTGGGGTAACCAGAGTCACCTGCAAATTTTGAGGGATAACGGTTAGACACACACTAACCCTTAGGGTCCACACCATACCCATACACCAACATCTCCTGGGTGGGAACCAGGGATCACCTATTAGCCACACCCGGTGCCTCTGGAGTTGAGCCATCACATATGGGATCCAGCTATTCCTCAAGATAAAGGCATCATGCACAGATCCAGGATACTTTGCATTGACATAGGAGATGTACTGGTCCGCCAGGCACACTATCTACACATTCATGGAGTGAAAGCTCCTTCGATTTCTGAACACCTGTTCATTTCTCCGGGGAGGGGGGGGGGGGGACAAATGCAATATGTGTACCATCAATTGCTCCAATAATGTTGGGGATATGTCCCATTGCATAGAAATCACTGTGGCCAAATCCTCCACCTGGGGGAAAACGATGTAGCTGTGCATGTGTTTAATCAGGGCAGACAACACTCTGGTCAGCACTTTTGAGAACACTGGCTGTGACATTCCTGCTGCCAAGCCCACTGTCACTTGGAAGGAGCCACTTGCCAGGAAATGGAGTACAGATAGGACTTGCACAAGAGGGGGGATCCCGGTGGGGTCACGGATAGCAGATATCAGGTCAGGTTCCAATTGGGCACAAAGCTTGATTGTGGCCCTATCCAGTCTATAGGTCAGGATAATGTGCCTGTCCTCCATTGTTGCCAAGTCCAACAGGGGTCTGTACACAGGAGGATGTCTTCATCTCCTATTCATCCGCAGCGGTTACAATCTAGGGGGCAAACGGTGAGGAGCTAGTCAGTATTCCATATTTACACTGCACTACATTGCATGTTGTGACTGTAACAGTAATTTGTTGTATATGTCCAAATGGTGCCTATGTGTACTGTGATGCAGTTAGGTGCCATGGGCTGCTCCCCCACCCTTAAATGGCGTCCTTCTGTCCTGTATGGAGGGACATGTGGAAATGAGGTAATTCCTCTGACAATGTGCGCCTTTGCTGGAGGTGGTCGAGAACACCATACAACTCCTCATTGGATATCATTGAGCCCTATGGGTTACAGTGGCCAATAGTGATGCACGCGGGCGGTGACAGAACGCACCGCCGCAAACGTAACCGCCATATTCTCTCTGTTCACTCACTTGCTACCTGACCTTCAACAGGAGAGGGCCTACACTGCAAGTGCTGCTGTGACCTGTGTCTGGAACCAACATGGCTCGTGTCACCTGGAAAAGGGCCCCTGTCTTCACCGTGGTGGAGTTGGAGAGACTGGTGGATGAGGTCCTACCCCAGTACCAAATGCTGTATGGGCCTCCAGAACAACAGGTGAGTACACTGTGAGCACGATGCATGGGGCATGAATGCATGGAGTGCTGTGTGTGAGGGCCTCGTGTGGGGGGGTTGGTGGAAGGGCCCTGGGCTGCGTGCTGCATGTATGGTGGGCAATGTCAGTGCATAAGGGGATGTGAAGGCTATGGTGGGCCATGAGTGTAACAGGCAGGATGGTCTGACTGATACCATTTCTTATGTGTATTTCCCTGCAGGTCAGCACCCTTAAAAAAAAGGGTGTATGGCGTGCCATTGCCATGGACGTGTGGACCCTGGGGGTCTATGACAGGCGGAGCACTTACTGTTGCAAACAGTGGGAGGACCTGAGACGCTGGGCATGGAAGATGGCGGAGGCCCAACTGGGGATGGCCTCCCAAAGAGGAAGGGGTGCCCATCGAACTCTGACCCCCCTGATGGCTTGCATACTGTCGTGGCCTATCCAGAGCTGGATGGGCACTTGGGGGCATCACAGCAGCAACAAGGGGGTGAGTATAGTGCCCCAATATACTACTTGCGAGTGGTGGGGTGGCATCCGGGTTGGGAATGTGGGCCTGTGGGTGCCCCTAGGCCAGACAGGACATTGCAGGGTAGGTCCCATGTTGGCCAGGGTCTGATGTAAACTTCATCCAACCAAGCTAGTAGACATCCACTACTGGGCAGAGGTCTGTGGAACTGAGGTATGCTGAAATTGGCGTTAGGTGTCTCTGTCCATGGGCTGGTGACTAGCATTGTGACTGTTAGTGCATTGCCTAGTGCGTAGGGCTGTTCCCTGTGTGTGTGTTTCGTGTACGCCAACGGTGGTGTTGCTGCCCCCATTGACCAAGTGTATCTTTTGTCTCTCCCCCTCTTTTTGTTTTGTCACCCTGTCCTTATGTGCATTAGCATCATCTGTAGAAGGAGCCGAGGCACCGGTGACGTGGAGAGCTGCATCCCACAGGGCCCAGGAGGCCGCATCCACCAAGGGTGAGGGCACCAGTGGGACGGAGGGCGAGGGGAGCACCATGGTGGAGACAGGAGGGGACAATTCGGACAGTGATACCTCCTCCGATGGAAGCTCCCTGGTGGTGGCAGACACCTCTGTGTCCACCCCAACTACAGGTACAGCTGCCACCCCCCGTACAGCACCACCCTCCCAGCAGCCCCTCAGTGTGTCTCCCGTGCCCGCTCACCCAGGAGGTTGGGCATCTCCTTCGCCCAAGGCACCTTAGGCTCTGCCCCAGTTAGCCCTGCTGCCCTGAGTGGGAGGCTATTGACCTCCTGCGATCGATCTCTGTAGGGCAGTCAACCATTGTGAATGCCATTCAGGGGCTGGCAGCCCATTTGCAACAAACAAATGCATTCCTGGAGGGCATTCAATCTGGCAGGACGGCCCAACAGAGATCAATCAAGGCTCTGGCCTCCTCCCTGATGGCAGCCATTGTCCCTGTTTCTAGCCTCCCCCTCCAACTTCCTCTGCCCAATCCCATTCCCCTCAAACCCAACCTATCCCAAGCACACAGGCAGACCAGCATGCACCCAGGACAACACACAGGAGTGGTTCAGACAAACACAAGCACCACACATAATCCCACAGGCACTCACACAAACACCATTGAGATGCAGACATAACAACATCCACTGACTTCACTGTGGCCCTCTCCTCCTCATCCTACACCTCCCTCACAGTAGCATCTACACTCACACCTGCATGCACTGCATCCTCATCCACTAGCACAATCACGCCTATCACTACATGCCCGTCACTGGCAGTCACCACCCCCACATCCATGCACATGTCCCCTGTGTCCTCTCCCACTGTGTCTGTGCCCCCTCCTCCCAAAGTACACAAATGCAAGCACTCAGTTACCCAGCAGCCATCCACCTCACAACAGCATCCAGCCCATGGACCTGCACCCAAACACAGCAGACAGACACCTCCTACAACCACTTCTTCCTCCACTCCCAAACTCCCAAACCTTCACCCTCGTCCCGCCCCAATCTCCCTAAGAAGCTTTTCCTCTCCACCATTGACCGCTTCCCTACCCCTACTCCCCCCTGTCCTTCTCGTCGGGCCAGGGTGGTCAGAACCCAGGCAAGCACCTCAGCCACCCAGTCCACGGTCACAGTACTGTCAACAGCTACTGCAGGTGGGAGAGGATCCTGGGCACCAGGCAGCAACACTGACAGGGTGCCTGCACCAGGTGCATCAAGGAAGGGCAAGGAAGCACCACCAGCTGCAGTAAGGAAGGTCAAGGAGGCACCACCAGCTGCAGGAGGGAAGGGCAAGGGGCAATCCCTAGCTGCTGCCAGGAAGGGCAAGGGGCCTGCACCAGCAGGCAGGAAGGACAGGAGGCCTGGTGCTGTGACTCATTCGGAGCCTCCACAACCAACCATGGTGGTTTAGCCATCTGAGGCTGCAGGGGATGGGCTGGAGCCTCCCCCCACCACTGCCACCAGCACTGCCACCAGCACCACCACCAGAACAGCACCCGGCACCACTGCCAGCACCACTGCCAGCAGCAGCAGCCCCAGTGGCCAGCCGCCCGAGGCTTCAGTTGATGGGCTGGATCTTCCCCCCACCACTGCCAGCACCACCACCAGCACCACCAGTGTGCAGCCATCACTGTCGGCGGACAGTGTGTAGTCCTGCCTCCATGGGCGGTTGTGCCACCTGGCCCCTGCAAATCGTGTGGGTCTGACACCCAGGTGAGAGACTGTGACCTTGCACTCCCCAAGTTCTGCATCACAGGGCACAATTCCCCCTCCACAACCAATGGAGAAGCCATCCATTCACCCCTTCCTTCCCAAGATGAACCACACTGGGCACAGCCCCCACCCCAGAACCAGTGGAGAAGCCATCCACTCACCCCATCCTTCCCAGGATGAAGCACACTGGGCACAAGGACTCCTCCAGAATCAGTGGAAGAGGCCATCCACTAGAGAGACTGTTGCCTTTCACTCCCCAGGACAAAGCAGTGGGCAACCCACCCACTTGAGAGACTGTGGCCTTGCACTCCTCAAGACCAAGCAGTGGGTAAACCACCCAATTGAGAGACTGTGGCCTTGCACTCCCCAGGCATTCACACAGGGCATGTAGCCCCCTCCAGGACCAGTGGTGTTGTACCATCTTCCAGCTGAGGTGCCCCCCCCATTCCCCATCCCCCTGAGGTGCCTGTGTATTTTTGACCTGATGCCCCTGCAGTGTTCTCTCCGTGTTGTTGCAGGAGTGAGGTTGGGTCTTGCCCTATGTGATGTAGCCCTGTGGCCCACAGACATTGAAGACTGGCCAGTATTCCTCCATTTGTAAATATGTATACACGTCTGTATTTTGATGCACTTCTTCATGTTATTTTCTCGTGTTACACTCACTTTCTTCCAATCATTTTGTCCTTGCATTATTCCTGTGGGGTACGGGTGGATATGTAATGTTTGTGCATCTGATTGTGTGTATGGTTTTGGGGGTGGGGGTGGGGGTGTTGTGTGTTGCGTGTGTGTGTCACTCTCTTTTTCCTCCCCCCTCCCTTGTGTGCTAGGCGGCAGTGCTCACCGGCGTTGCTGTTCATAATGCAGCAAAAGTAGACGAGCATGGGGAATATGTGCAGATCGGACTCCATGGCGTCGTGGTTGTTCCCTGAGTCTCCAGAGGTGAGTCCTTTGACTTCTCTGTTCTGTTTCCACTGTGCTTTTGATGTTGTTGATACCACCTCGGAAAAGGTGGCAGATAGGCCTGTCTTAATACAGTGGGCGGTACATTGTCTTTCACCTGGCTGTTGGCGGTTACCACCGTGATGCTTGTTGATACAGCCGTGGTGGTCGGTGTGTTAAAGTGACTGTCTGTCTGAGCGGTTTCCGCCATGGTCATAATTCCTTTTTTCTTACTGCCGGCTTTTTAACAGGGTTGTAATGAGGGCCTAAAGCTTGTAAAACAGCAATATGTGTAATATTTTTAGTTCCAAGTTCAAGGTGCAACAGAACAAGTGTTGTGCTCTGTGGCATGTTTAGAATGGGTCTGATGAATTTGCTCTCAACTAACTCCAGCCTCTTGGTCTGTTCCATGCCCCACACTTATGCCCCATACAGAACTGCACCCAAACCTCTAGCATGACAAATTTAAAGTGTAGGAGAAATGGGGCCAAAAGTGGATCTGTTTAATTTTTTTATGATTGCCACCTATGCATGTTGCAGGAACGTTTGGCTTTTTTTAATCTGGGCCTACCATGACACATTACTGGTCAGCCTGACACCCCAAAAATCACAGACCTTGACCTGATTCAAAATCCTTGAGCCAAGCCTCAGCTTCCCTTTAAATGACTGGTGGGGCCGGAAGTCATGAATTTTGTTTTCAAACAATTAATTTCCAGGACAAATTTAATGCGTACATCTGAGACCCTGTTTAGAATATTTTGCCAGCCCGTTGGTGTTTTTGAAATCAAAAGCATATCATTGGCAAAGAGAAGCACTGGTATTAGGGAGACTCTGTGAAAAAGTGGCTTGCTAGTTGACTGGGGGTGAGCCCTGGTC
Source organism: Pleurodeles waltl (assembly GCF_031143425.1). Classification (NCBI taxonomy): domain Eukaryota; kingdom Metazoa; phylum Chordata; class Amphibia; order Caudata; family Salamandridae; genus Pleurodeles; species Pleurodeles waltl. The sequence continues at coordinate 353,601,054 of NC_090449.1, read as the reverse complement.
AATCAGCAGCCACAATCCCCAGAAGGGTTAACCACAAGAAGTCATTCATTTAACCTGTGCTTACTCCTGGGTACCTTGGCATAAAAACAGTCAGGATAAGTGTGTTAAGTGTATATGCAATACACAAACAACAACACAGTGAAACCACAACACAATTACGATCCAAAACCAAAAAAGAAAAATGTTGATACATTATTTGCCATGAAAACCATCAAAATCCAATAAGTGGAACCTGAGTTACGATTTTTTAAATTTTAAGGTTCAAAAGAGCAAGCCCTCAGTTTTGGAAAATGTCCACCTGTGCACCTTTAGCACCACAACCAACGGTTCAGAAATGGATGTAGACCTCTTGGGGGATCAAGACTCACTCAGTCCAGGTGTGGGTTAAAGATGGTGGTAGTCTGCTATGTCCCTGTGGCTCTGAACACGAGGCCAGCTAAAACTGACCTTAGAGTCACTTCTGAAGGTGAAGATGTAGGGCTCCACTGCAGGGCTGGCCTTTGGAGGTTCAAGGCAGGCTCCAGGCAGCAAAGCAGTCCTTCGAGGTACAGCAGCAGTCTGGCTGAGTGAACAGCAGGTCACAGCAGCAGGCAGTCCTCTGAGAGCCCTGCTGCAGGTCAAGTAGTGAACTGAAGAGTTGGTCTGAGAACTCTGCCTTGCTCCTAAAAGTTTAAAGATAGGGTTCTTTGAAGTTCTAGGAATTTCCTGCCTCCCCTGCATTGGCTCCTAGCTGTTGCACTTACAACACAGGGTCATTAAGCCTTTTGTGTGGTGGCAGATCTCAACCTACTCAGGTGCCAGTGGGGCTGTGCTTAGCTCCACCCCCCCCCCCCTTAAGTCAGTTAATGACTCGCTCAGGTTCTGGTAAACCCACTATTGTGGGACTATAAGGGGTGAATTCATAAAGTTTCAACTGTCAGTTACAAGCAAGGATGTGACCTACAGCAGGGTACAGGCAAAGAAGGCTAAAGGCAGAAAAATGCAAACTTTCGAAAAGTGGCCTTTGCAATCTTGTAATGATAAATCCTACTTTACAATTAAAGAGGGTTCATTATTACATGTTCATAGATACCAAACATGATATACCCACCACCTCTGGTTTAGGTATTACAGCTTATTAAATATAATAAGCAATCCCCAATATTGTTCTATGGAATGGGTAGTCCTCACAGCGGTAAAACAATGAGTTTTTCACTTCTAAGTCATATAAAACTGAAAGGTAAGTTTTCTATTTTTTAATTACACAGTACCCTGCCATATGGGCTACCTAGGGCCTATTTTAGCTGTGATTTATATGTCATAAAAGGGGAGTTTAGGGCTTGGAAAGGGGTTTTCAATGCCAAGTCGACTTGGCAGTAGGACACCGCCTTAAGGCTGCAATGGCAGGCCTGGGGCATTTTTAAGATGCTACTTAGGTGGGTACCACAATAAGTACTGCAGCTGGTAGCATTCATTTACAGGCCTTGGACATATAGGGGGTGATTCTGACCGCGGCGGACGGCGGTCGCCGCCCGCCAAGCGGTTCCCGCCGAAAGACCGCTCCGCGGTCAAAAGACCGCGGCGGTCATTCTGGCTTTCCCACTGGGCCGGCGGCGACCGCCGAAAGTCCGCCCGCCAGCCCAGCGGGAAACACCCTTCCCACGAGGACGCCGGCTCAGAATGGAGCCGGCGGAGTGGGAAGGTGCGACGGGTGCAGTTGCACCCGTCGCGAATTTCAGTGTCTGCAAAGCAGACACTGAAATTCTCCGTGGGGCCCTCTTACGGGGGCCCCGCGGCACCCCCTACCGCCATCCTGTTCCTGGCGGGAGAACCGCCAGGAACCGGATGGTGGTAGGGGGTGTCAGAATCCCCATGGCGGCGGAGCGCGCTCCGCCGCCATGGAGGATTCTCAAGGGCAGCGGGAAGTCGGCGGTACACCGCCGACTTTCCGTTTCTGGCCGCGGCTGAACCGCTGCGGTCAGAATGCCCAGCGGTGCACCGCCAGCCTGTTGGCGGTGCTACCGCCGACCTCCGCCATGGCGGTAATTACCGCCAGGGTCAGAATGACCCCCATAGTATTCTACTCTACGAGGGACATAAATGTAAATTAAATATGCCAATCAGGTGTATGCCAGTCAAACCATATTTATGGGAGTGGGCTCAAGCACTTTATCACTGGTTAGAAGTGGAAAAGTGCACAGGATCCTAAGGCCAACAAGAAACAATCTAGAAAAGATGGAGGCAAGCAGGCAAACATTTTAGGGGAAGACCACCCTAAGCCTGACAGGTCTAATAGCCCCCGCCCTCAGAGGGTCACCTCTAAAATCATAAAGTGCATCAATTAACACTTTCATATATATAGTGAACAGGGCTGGGGCTAGGACGCAGCCTTGGTGAGCCCCTATTAAAATATCTATTCTCTTAGTCAATTCACCACACCTGCCCTAACTAACTTGTACATAGTTACTTCGATGCAAGTGGACTATGAGTTGTAATAGACCTGATGGCATCCCAAAATCCCCCAGTGTAGCCCAGATTTTATTATGAGGAATTAATTCAAAAGCAGACTTTAGATTTACAAATACAACATAAAGATGCCCCTTGCTCATCACAACTATCTTCCAAATTATCAAGAGAAAGCAGAACATCTAATCTAACATGCTAGTGCATGCTCTAAAACCAGCCTACAATGAGATAGTACTTTATTGTTCTCCATCCAGGACTGAATCTGTACCAACATCTGCTTACTTAAAAATGTTTGCACTGTACCAATAAGGCATATAAATCCACCATTTATAGGGTCCCTTTATCCCCTTCCGGTAGATTGTGATGATTTTGGCGCCCTTCCATGAACCTGGTATCTCTTCACCTCTTACTATAGCATTTGAAACTACATTGAATACATAACCCCAAATGGTCAATTCTTATCGATAAAGCTCACCCAGAATTCTCTCTGGAGCCTTTCCCCTTTTCAATGACAGCTATTGTTTCAGCCAAGGTAAATGCAACTATTGACCTTTCATACAGATCCTTGGGATTATAAAGTTCTTCCCTACCAGTGTCAGATCCCTGGTTGCCTTTACCCAAGGAGAATACATTTGAGAAATGTTGTTCCCAAACACAAGGTTGTATAATAAAAGGCATCTTCCTTACCAATAACCAGTACCCCTTTAAACAAAAAAGCCAAAATGACTGGCTATCTTTCAATTTAGCCACTCTAACTAATTCACACCAGTTAACCTCCTCCCAGCATCTCCTGGCATGATTGTATTCTATTGTAAGATCTCCTTCCCTTTGTTATGGCAGTACTACTGCCACTTCTTACAGCAACCATCAATTTGAATTTTGCAATCTTACGGTCCTTACCATACCATGGTAAATTCTCACGCCTAGCTGTAATCGATTTGAACTGCCTATAAAAGTATTCCTTAATGGACGTAGGGAGACTGGTCAACATGTCCATGATAGTCAAAATACTGTGACCTGGGTTCCCAAACAAAGTTAGGGTATAGCTGACTTTTCTTTAAATTCAAGTTAAAGACTCCATATCAGGTTGTATGAAGTGCTTTTTTATCTTCCTGCCATCACTGGGAGAGACTATTGGTAAGTCCAGTGTGCTATGATAGTTAGTGCTCGGTAGTTGAGGGGCATTCATTAATTCTGTGAACAGTGCATTGAGATCACTGTCTACGAGTGTCATATCATATAACTTGGGCCACAGGTCCAAATCAACCAAGATCTAATCTCTCCTAGACTAGGTATTTGCCCTTTTGAAAGTATAGTTTGCCCCTTTATCTCAGGCAGTCCGCCCATTGCATGCAAACAGGCCATAATATATCTAATTTGACATAACCTGCTGAACAACCTTCGAGTACCTCTTAAGGAGGGAGGTCTGCAATCGTGGTATACACCTTTCTGCCTCTTCCTCATGCACACGATCTTGTATGTAGTCTATGGTCTCACAAGTCACGTTAAAATCTCCAGAAAGTCAGCCAAAGTTGACAGAGTTACTGAGTCCTAATTCAAACTAATAAAACAATTGTAGTTATTCATCAATCTCACTGTAAAATTCCCTTTCAATTATTTTATGTCAAGGCCCAGGATGTCAGCACCCAGCATGTCAGCAGAGTCAATATTTAACCTCCTAATTTTGCAGGCTAAAGTTATCTTTACCCAGATTAGTGAACCTCCGGATGGTCTAGCTGGGACACTAAAATTGGTGAACACCCACCCTAAAAATTAGATTGAATGCCCAGGGTTCTTGAAATATACATATGCGAAACCTATCTAGGAACGCCCCAATCTGGGTCATTCAAGTTAAACCTTATTCCAGCAATATTTCATGAGATCACATTTAGGCATAATCTATCGTCCTTAACTTGTGGTATATTTGAGACTGGTAAGATTACCCTTGCTTTAGCGACCTCTCCACATCCTTACACCCGTCTAATTCACTCCATGCCCCAAAATAGATTGATGTGTATCTATTACTGCTTGAGGGATCTGTTCAGATTGCAAATCATGGCCTTCTACAAGTCAGGCTATCTCACCCAACCCGTAATTACTACATCTTGCTATATAAATCATTGTATGACTACTGGTTTGAAGTATTGGGTGTGCGTTATACATAGAAGGGTTCTCTATTATGGTGGATTAAATTTGAATTGTATTGATGACTCTATGGGAGGTGAGGCACGTAAATCTGAATTTACCAGGTCATTTGCATACATCTCTCTTCGTAATACTAGGGCTATATAATCTACCTGCCCGTTCTGCGTGGGGCAGCGCTTCACTTCTAATAGGTCAGATCTTATCAGATAATAGCACTGCCTATGAATTCTCACCCAGTGAATTACTTTATTTATCAAGGACTCACTGCTCTCTCTTGCTCCTGCGGGTAAGCTGTGAACATTAACCATATATAACCGATTCAAGGTGGGCCCTTAGGAGTTATATTCATTCATGCTCTTGCTTCATCTCTATGGAATGGCTTCCAGTTCCCTCCAGTCGCCCTCATGCCCCATTGCTTTGGGATTGTGGAATGTGGAGCATTGTACTGCACCTGCTTACATGATTTCCACCATATGCTGAGACACCATATGGGGTATTAGATGTTGAACCTGGAGGGTGTATGATTGCTCTGTTCCCACCAGAAACCTTCCAGTCAGTATTGGCTATAGGCACATTCCCACTGAATATAGGGCATCCTCCCTTATGCTCTGAATCATCTTGTGTGCCCACAACCCCATTTGATTCCCTCTGATTAAATTTCCACTCTCTGCTCAGATTTTTTCAGCTTTATTTGCCATGCTACAAGCGTTACATCTCCCCAATGGATCTATTGCACCTATCCTCTGTTGCATGCAGATCGGGCTTTTTCCTCTTCATTGTACCTGGAGGTGGGGGGGTACTTCGAGCCTTTCCCTTCTCCATATCTAGACCAGCATCAGTTATTTTTAGGAGTTACTGTTAAGTCCACACACCCCTCCGCAGGTGACTATCATGTGCTTATCAAATCTTGTAAGTAACCAACATGGAAAGATTCCAAAACAGTCAGTCTTACCAAGCATTAGATGCCTAACAAGAAATCCCCAGCAAAAGTGCCCAGTACAACCCACAGTACACTGTGAGAAGATGTAAAGGAGGTGGCCCTGCCATGCCTATTCCTGGCTCAGTCGGGTTAAGATGGGCCTGGACTGTTGGAGTGAAGAAGTGCTTTTAAGTACAGTCATACACTGGTGCAGAGGTCCCTGCACATCAGGGAAGCAACGTCACGGAGCACATCAACCCATACCATCAGCACAAACTGGTACGTAATATGACCAGGAGAGGGTGCTAACTCCTACATTGTGATCAGTCAACTCATAGGTATATTGCATACAATCCATCAACATTCCCAAACCTGTGAAATGAAATAGGAAATGTTGTGCATCACATGTGTCAACTAGAAGGTAATACTGAAAACACACAGATCATTGTGGACCCTCTGATGTTGTCCAGAAATACACAGCCCACAGCGATACCTACTACACATATGGGTGTGACATCTGGTCAGGCACCGCACACTGGGTGGATGCAGGACCCTGGCAGGACCCTGGCAAGCATACCTAAAAAATTACTTTACCAAATGTTCATGCTCCAAAACTGTGGATTAAATGTCAGCAGTTTGTGGTGTGTGTCCAATATCACCGTTGTCACTTCTTATAAATGAGGTTACTAGTTGGCAGAGGTATACACCCTTGCCCAAGTAGGGGCCATAATCCTAGTCAGGGTAAGGCACACACAAACCAAATTATCCTGTGCCCACTCTCTGGTAGCTTAGCAGGGAGCAGTCAGGCTCAAAAGCAAAAGCAATGTGTAAAGTATTTGTGCAGTAAATCATACAATAACACATTGAAAACACCACAAAAATACACCACACAGGTTTCGAAAAATAGATAATATTTATCTGAAGAAAATAAGGTCCAAACAACAAAGATCCGATCAGCACAAACAATTGTCTCTTTGTCTCTTTGTTACACACAGTACCTGGTGTGCATCAAAAATGATGACACACACAGACTGCACATGAGGAGATGCATGGAAAAATAAGGTGGTGCGTCAAATTTTCTGACGTAGCACAGACAATGCACAGATGGTTTTTAAGTACAAAGAAAGGCTCATTTTGTAAAAGTGGCATTTCTAAAATAGTAATATAAAATTCAATCTCACCAATAAGCAGGATTTTCTATTACCATTCCGGCCATACTAAATATAACCTGGTTACCCTTTCAGATCCGAATCTGCCACACAAAAATATATGAGGCCAGTCCTAATGCTAGTCTGTGAAAGGAGCAGGCCTCACAGTAGTGGAAAATGAATGTAGGAGTTTTTTTCCTACCAGGACACATAAAACACAAATGTACATACCCTGCCCTTTAGCTACACTGCACCCTGCCCTATTGGTTGCCTAGGGCCTATCTTAGGGGTGGCTCATATGTAGAAAAGGGGGAGTTTAAGGCTTGGCAAGTACTGTTAAATGCCAAGTCAAAGTGGCAGTGAAACTACACGTACAGGCCTTGCAATGGCAGGCCTGAGACATGGTTAAGAGGCTACTTATGTGGGTGGAACAATCAGTGCTGCAGGCCCACTAGTAGCATTTAATTTACAGGCCCCGGGCATATGTAGTGCACTTTACTAGGGACTTATAAGTAAATCAAATAGGCAGTTGGGGATGAACCAATGTTATCATGTTTAAGGGAGAGAGCATATACACTTTGGCACTGGTTAGCAGTGGTAAAGTGTGCAGAGTCCTAAAACCAGCAAAATCAGAGTAAGAAAGGTGGAGGGAGGCAGGCAAAAAGTTGGGGGATGTCCACCCTAAGGCTGTCAGGTTTAACATAACTCATTTCCATATGTTCACACGTGGCTCATAACAGTATACCATGTCATAACATGTTGGCTAATGAAAGGTTGACTCAAAATGTATGTGTACAGAACATACCTAAGTGCTCATATTGGCCCTCATGTATGTGGGTTTGGCTTAGGGCAGGGTAGCAAGTCTTCACATTACAAGTTGTTTTGCCTCAGGAGTTGTAAGGTTTGGGTGCATCCCTAGCTTTACATGACATTATAAATCTGGGGAAATGCTGAAATCCATTGTTGTCATGTGGTAATACCCCCGCAATACAATTGGATCACCACCAGAGAGCAGAGTGAGGCAACACGACAATTTGTGCTGCCTTCACGTACTTTGCATGGCCTCATAAACATGAGATTGTAGTTTGCACTGCTGCGATGCACAAAAGGTGACTCTCCACTGGCTCACAGGGCTCATAAATATGTCCCCAAGTCTTTTATGGAGTGAAGTAGCCACAAATGGTTTGAAAGTCCACAACGTGGATACTCGTTGACAAAATCCTAGGGCCCAAAAGATATATTAATTGATGTGAATGAGGTCCACGCAGATGCCAGCAAGGTTATGGTTGGGGAGAGGGTTGGGGTCTGTAAGGTGGGTGTAGAGGAACTTTATCATATACATCTGGTGACTGAATTGCATAACACGAAGCCAGTAAAGGTGATGATCATCCCAGCATCTCCACTTGACCAAATTGTATGATCCTAGCCAAATGTTGATTTTCACTTTGCCTCCTCTTCTTTTATAAACACATTTAAGCAAACCTTGAAATACAGCACTTAAGGTGGTGTGCTGTACAATACGTTATCCAGTAGCAGGTAAAATAGACCATGATGTTGTTCATGTATAATGGAAACACAGGCCAGCAAAAGAGTGCATAGCAGAAATGGTTGACATCCCAGTCCATAATGGGCAATGTTGTCCCAGTTGGGGGCTAGAAGAATTAATGTTACCCAAATCCTGGTTGATAATTCCACATGTCAAGCTTTCTCTCTGCAATGATCTGATTGATCTGATGTGTAAAAGTGAAACATGTCTGCATGTTGGGGAAAACTCCTTTAGAAATTTGAAGAGACCACATTATACTTATGATGCATGATGCCCCAAAAAATGATGGTGTGCCCAAAGGTAGGCAGTGCAGGACACCTTAGTTACTTTTCCTGTAACTATCATTAACCTTCAAACACATGTTTGCCAGTAAATGTGATACCCGGTGGATGTCAGGTCCATGTTTAATTAACAGTTGCCCAGTGCTGCTGGTGACCAGGGGGCCACATGTAATGGTCAGGAGGGTCACCTGTGCCGTCCCACCTGTAAATTGCAGATCACTGGTCTATACCTATGCCATATACATGTAGAATCATTACCATCATCCTTTTCACTTAAATATGGACATTTATGTCACATTACAACTGCTGGCAGGACTACCTCAGTGATACACGTGACACCATCCTGGGATTTTGAAGACATCCTGGCTGCAGCAGTGAAACCTACTGCCATCCGTCCGTCAGGAAAGTGTGCCATATAGTGTTGTAAACTATTAATTCCCTACTTGTGTACAATAACCAAATCCTTGTAAAAGGGCATTAGCAGATATTACAACTCTGGCGGTAAATCCTGCTTACCGCCATGCAGAAGACCGCCAACTTACCACTGCGGCCGCAGAATTCCGCTACAGGTATTACGACCCACAGCTCAGAATCCGCCACAATACAGACACCCACACAAGTCCGCCACACCAAAGGTCAGTGATAAACTGGCGATAACAAAACCAACACCGTCACGCCAACAAGAATACGCCCACACAACCACGACCCACGAATCAACGCGGCGGTCTTTCAACCAAAGTATTCCATTGGCGGTACACACCGCTGCGCTCAAAATACACACACATTTACAAAACAACCACATTGGACAATTCGAAATACACACACCTGATAAACATAAACACACCACACCCACACACCCACTCCAATATAAAACACACACCGATATCACCCACAACCCTTACTACCAGAAATTTGAAAGCAGGCCAGAGACAGACACTACCTTAAACAACACCAGCATCCACAGACACACAACACCATCACTTACACAACATCCACGCACCTCAAACAACACACACCAACACATCCCCTCACACATCACAACACGCACCATCTCAGATATCACCCACACCATATCATGGCACCTCAACGACACACCAGGTTCTGTGAGGAGGAGCTCAGGGTCATGGTGGAGGAAATTGTCTGGGTAGAGACACAGCTATTCGGATCACAGGTGCAGCACACCTCCATTGCAAGGAAGATGGAGCTATGACGGAGAATTGTCGACAGGGTCAACGCAGTGGGATAGCATCCAAGAACATGGGATGACATCAGGAAGAGGTGGAATGACCTACGTGGGAAGGTGCGTTCCGTGGTCTCCAGACACCAGATTGCTGTACAGAGGACTGGCGGTGGACCCCCACCTCCTCCCCAACAACTAACAACATGGGAGGAGCAAGTCTTGGCAATACTGCATTGTGAGGGCCTCGCAGGAGTAGCAGGAGGACTGGACTCTGGTAAGGCAAATCTTTACTACTTTATCCCTCACCCTACCTGCATGCCATCACATACCCCACCCTTACCCTCATACCCATCACCCCAAAAACCCACAGATACCCCACCAACACAACCCACACATCCCAAAAACAAGCCCTGCATGTAACACCAATGCATGGACACCCATCACCAAAGCATGCCCAGTACAGATACCCACACAGACCCCAAACCAACTATCACACAAGGGCCAAGCCAAGAATGCAAGCACTGGAGTACGGGGTCACTCACCCATTGCACACAATGGCACACACAGATGCAATAATCATGCTTTTACAACCCTACAGGACTCCTACTCAACGTCACCGGACAGGAGGTGCCAGACATATCCAGTCACCCCACAGAAGAGACCCACTGTGATGACAGCAGCTCTGCACAACTGGATCAAGATGACCAGCACGGCCCATTAGGGACCTCAGGACAGTCGGTTCCCCTGACACAGTCACAAGCTACCACAGACCCTCCCCCCTCAGGAAACACCAGCACAGCATCCACCCAGCGGCCCATCTCTCTGTCCCCAGGACACGTCAATCAGCAGTGTGTCCACCACTACAGGGAACCCAGGCAACCCCACTAACACAGGATGATCAGGGACCTGGGGGCAGTGGGCCCACGGTTCTGGGGACAGAGGCACAGGACAACAGGGAAGCTAGGAGGAATGCTGAGCGACCGAGGGAGGACAGGCCCAGGGAACCCACTCTCCACGAGGCCCTCTCCAACATCATGGGAGCTTACCATCATTCCCAGGAGACGATGGCAACGGTACTGGCCAAGTTTCATGAGTCCCAGCGGCTGCAGGAGGAACACTACCTTGGGATCAGGGAGGACTTAAAGTCCATTACCAACACCCTGGTCACCATTGCAGGGGTGCTGGCAGACCTTGTCAACACCAGGAGGGAGACAGTGGCAAAACAAGGGGCCTCTGACACTAGCCTGGACAATGAAGAGCCCTCCACCTCCACCGGCGCTAGTGGACCGGAGGCACCACCACAGGAACACGACACCAGCAACCCACCCCCTGCAGATGGAGAACCACCCCACAAACTGTCCCTGAGATCCAGGAACAAGACAGAGAACATTGCCAAGACCCCCACCAGGAAATGAGACCCCCATGAATGTCACCCTTCTGTCCCACTTTGTCACCCTGTCCATCCTTCAACTGCCATTGCTCCAATTCCTATGCCCATTTGGACAATGCACCTGTGAAACAAATAGACTGGACTCTGCCATGGACATTCCTCCACCATCCCCCCAGCCCATTTTACATCCCCTTCCACTTATTAGCACAGACATAAAAACACTTCAATCACAAAACAATCTGGAGTCAGTCTGTGCTTTCACAAATGTGTAATTGCAATAACCATGGAATATAGCATTGTCAATTTACTTGTGCACATACCGATGTAACTAAGCTGGAAGCCCGGAGGAAATATAGCAGAGGGCACAAAGTGGGACCCACATCTGTGAAATGGAAAGGCAAAGTGACAAGTCAGGGTCCATACACTGAGTGAACATGACAGTCTTATGCTAGCTCCAACAATAGTATGAGATGTGGGAGGCAGTGACATCTTCTTACCTGTGTCTCACTGGAAGTATTGCATGATTATGTTGTTTCGGTTGTCGATATCCTCTTCTTCTGCCTACAACCACTAACTCTTCGTCCAATCCCAAACCCCCTCCATCTACCTGTCCCAGTGTGTCTAAAAAAGTTTTCCTGGCTAACATTGACCTCTTCCCTACACCTCCCACCCCCGTCCTTCCCCTAGGCCGGGCTTTCCAGGTCCCAGCCCAGCACCTCAGCCACCACATCCCCAGGCACAGTGGTGCCAGCAACTGATGATGCTATTGTACACAACAACAGGGAAACCACGAAAAGGGAGAGGGGGAAAGACAGAAGAAAGACATGTTCAGTGCATGCTACACCAATACCGTTGGCGGATACAACAGACAGTGAGCAGCCCTCTGCACTACGCCATGCACTTATAGTTCTTAGATTTTTCACATGCCCATGGGGTACGAGGCCTAAGCCTAATTGCTGCACACCTGGAAGTCTCATGAGCCTGACTAGTTGTAGATGGCTTTTACCACTAGTGGGGTTTGGGTGCCACATAGCCTGCTTCACAAGGGACCTTGCCTACCAAGATCGCCCTGGCCTAGGGGAACCCACTGCCCACCTCCCCCGCCCAGACACCTAATAATGCGCGCAGAGTCAGCTGAATGAGAGTGTACTCACCCCCTTGTGGCTGCTGTGATGCCCTCAAGCGCCCATCCAACTCCGGATAGGCCATCGCCAGGATCCAGAACATCAGGGGGTTCATGGTGCGATGGGCACTCCTCCCACATTGGGAAGCCATCCCCGGCTGGGCCTCCGCCATCTTCTTAGTCCAGCAGCGCAGGTCCTCCCATCTTTTATGGCAGTGGGTGCTCCGTCTCTGTTAGACCCCCAGTGTCCGGACGTACTTGAGGATGGGATGCCAAAATAGCCTTCTTGTGGTGGGCGCAACTCACCCGGCCAGACCGTCATACTCATTGCCCACCAGTTCCAACCCATGCATGACGCACATACACTCACCATCCGCACATGTAGGCCTCAGCCCCCCCATGTATCTTCCAGCCACACCACTCAAAGCAGGCATTGCCCACTCAACATGCTCACAGTGTACTCACCTGTTTGTCTGGAGGACTGTACAGTTGCGTGTAGTGGGGGAGGACCCCATCCACTAGTTTCTCCAACTCCTCCGAAGTGAAGGCAGGGGCCCTTTCCCCAGACACTGTAGCCATCGTCGCTTCCAGACACAGGTCACAGCAGCACTTGCAGTGTAGGTCCTCTCCTGTTGAAGGTCAGGTATCAAGTGAGTGAACAGACAGAAAATGGCGGTCATGTCCGCGGCGATGCGTACCGTCACCGCCGGCGTACATCGTCATTGGCTGCTCGGACCCATAGGGCCCAATGTTAACCAATGCTGAATTGCGCTGCGGTCTTTGACCGCCCAAAGCGACGGTGTAGAACGCCAGCGCAGTTACCTCAAATCCCTTTGTCCCACCTTAAAGGTCAGGCAACCGCCATTTCAGGGGGGCACTTGGCATTTATAATAACTGTGTCACACCTATCTAGGCCTGGAGTACACACAGTTACAGGCACATTGCGGATTAACACATTGCTGCAAATTGCATTTTGTGATACCTCAGTGTTGGCTGACTTCTCCTCCATAGGGCACGTCTGAGGGGGCAGGTGATGAGATGGCAGCATCCTCCGGTGTACAGACCCCTGGTGGACCTGTTGACAATGGAAGAGAGACACATCCTAGTCACATACAGACTTGATCGTGCAACAATCTAGGAACTGTGTGCCCAGTTGGAGCCAGACCTGATGTCAGCTATCTGCCGTCCCACAGGGATACCCCCTCTAGTACAGGTCCTGTCAGTACTCCATTTCCTGGCAAGTGGTTCCTTTCAAACAACAGTGGCCATTGAATTAGGGATTTCCCAGCCAATATTCTCTAACGTGTTGTCCAGAGTGTTGTCTGCCCTGCTGAAACACATGTGCAGCTCCATTGTGTTCCCTCAGGTGGAGGATTTGCCCACAGTGAAAGGTGACTTCTATGCCCTGGGACATATCCCCAACATCATTGGTGCCATTGATGGGACACATGTGGCATTAGTACCCCCACGCAGGAGTAAACAGGTGTACAGAAACCGAAAGAGCTACCATTCAATGAATGTGCAGATGGTGTGTTTGGCTGACCAGTACATCTCCCATGTGAATGCCAAGTTTCCTGGCTCAGTGCATGACGCTTAAATTTTGAGGAATAGCAGCATCCCTTATGTGATGGGGCAACTCCAGAGGCACTGTGTGTGGCTAATAGGTGAGGCCAAGGACCCAATACAGTGTGAATAGGTTTCTGGTTATGGGGTTGTCTCTAAGGGTTAGTGTGTGTCTAACAGTTGTCCCTCGATATTTGCAGGGGACTCTGGTTACCCCAACCTGTCATGGCTACTGACCCCAGTGAGGAATCCCAGGACAAGGGCAGAGGAACGCTACAGTGAGGCACATGGGAGAACTAGGAGGGTGATCAAACGCACCTTTGGGCTCCTTAAGGCCAGATTCTGGTGCCTCCATATGACAGGTGGTTCCCTATGCTACTCACCAAAGAAGGAGTGCCATATCATCGTGGCCTGCTGTATGCTACACAACCTGGCTTTGCGACGGCAGGTGCCTTTTCTACAGGAGGATGGGCCAGATGGTCGTCTTGTGGCAGCTGTTGAGCCTGTGGACAGTGAAGAAGAGGAGGCAGAAGAAGAGGATATCGACAACCGAAACAACATAATCATGCAATACTTACAGTGAGACACAGGTAAGAAGATGTCACTGCCTCCCACATCTCATACTATTGTTGGAGCTAGCTTAAGTCTGTCATTTTCACTCAGTGTATGGACCCTGACTTGTCACTTTGCCTTTCCATTTCACAGATGTGGGTCCCACTTTCGGCCCTCTGCTATATTTCCTCCTGGCCTACAGCTTAGTTACATCGGTATGTGCACAAGTAAATTGACATTGCCATATTCCATGGTTATTGCAATTTCACATTTGTGAAAGCACAGACTGACTCCAGATTGTTTTGTGATTGAAGTGTGTTTATGTCTGTGCTAATAAGTGGAAGGGGATGTAAAATGGGCTGGGGGGATGGTGGAGGAATGTCCATGGCAGAGTCCAGTCTATTTGTTTCACATGTGCATTGTCCAAAGGGGCAAAGGAATTGGAGCAATGGCAGTTGAAGGATGGAAAGGGTGACAAAGTGGGACAGAAGGGTGACATTCAGGGGGGTCTCATTTCCTGGTGGGGGTCTTGGCAATGTTCTCTGTCTTGTTCCTGGATCTCAGGGACCGTTTGTGGGGTGGTTCTCCATCTGCAGGGGGTAGGGTGATGGTGTTGTGTTCCTGTGGCGGTGCCTCCTGTCCACTAGCGCCAGCGGAGGTGGAGGGCTGTTCATCGTCCAGGCTAGTGTCAGGGCCCCTTGTTGTGTCACTGTGTCCCTACTGGTGTTGACAAGGTCTGCCAGCACCCCTGCTATGGTGACCAGGGTGTTGTTAATGGACTTTAAGTCCTCCCTGATCCCAAGGTAGTGTTCCTCCTACAGCCGCTGGGTCTCCTGAAACTTGGCCATTACCGTTGCCATCGTCTCCTGGGAATTATGGTAAGCTCCCATGATGTTGGAGAGGGCCTCGTGGAGAGTGGGTTCCCTGGGCCTGTCCTCCCCCTGTTGCACGGCAGTCCTCCTAGCTTCCCTGTTGTCCTGTGCCTCTGTCCCCTGAACCGTGTGCCCACTGCCCCCAGGTCCCTGATCATCCTGTGTTAGTGGGGTTGCCTGGGTTCCCTGTAGTGGTGGATACACTGCTTATTGACGTGTCCTGGGGACAGAGGGATGGGTCCGCTGGGCGGATGCTGTGCTGGTGTTTCCTGAGGGGGGAGGGTCTGTAGTGGCTTGTGACTGTGTCAGGGAAACCAACTGTCCCGAAGTCCCTGATGGGCCAGGCTGGTCATCTTGATCCAGTTCTTCAGAGCTGCTGTCATCACTGTGGGTCTCTTCTGTTCAGGGACTGGATATGTCTGGCACCTCCTGTCCTGTGACGTTGAGTAGGAGTCCTGTAGGGTTGTAAAAGCATGATGATTGCATCTGTGTGTGCCATTGTGTGCAATGGGTGAGTGACCCTGTACTCCAGTGCTTGCATTCTTGGCTTGGTCCTTGTGTGATAGTTGGTTTGGGGTCTGTGTGGGTATCTGTACTGGGCATGCTTTGGTGATGGGTGTCCATGCATTGGTGTTACATGCAGGGCTTGTTTTTGGGATGTGTGGGTTGTGTTGGTGGGGTATCTGTGGGTTGTTGGGGTGATGGGTGTGAGGGTAAGGGTGGGGTATGTGATGGCACGCAGGTAGGGTGGGGGATAAAGTAGTAAGAATTTGCCTTACCAGAGTCCAGTCCTCCTGCTACTCCTGCGAGGCCCTCAGGATGCTGTATTGCCAAGACTTGCTCCTCCCATGTTGTTAGTTGTGGGGGAGGAGGTGGGGGTCCACCGCCAGACCTCTGTACAGCAATCTGGTGTCTGGAGACCAAGGAACGCACCTTCCCCCTTAGGTTGTTCCACCTCTTCCTGATGTCATCCCGTGTTCTTGGATGCTGTCCCACTGCGTTGACCCTGTCGAAAATTCTCCGCCATAGCTCCATCTTCCTTGCAATGGAGGTGTGCTGCACCTGTGATCTGAATAGCTGTGGCTCTACCCGGACAATTTCCTCCACCATGACCCTGAGCTCCTCCTCAGATAACCTCGTGTGTTGTTGAAGTGCCATGATGTGGTGTGGGTGATGTGAGATGGTGTGTGTTTTGATATGTGAGGGGATGTGTTGGTGTGTGTTGTTTGAGGTGCGTGGATGTTGTGTAAGTGATGGTGTTGTGTGTCTGTGGATGCTGGTGTTGTTTAAGGTAGTGTCTCTCTCTGGCCTGCTTTCAAATTTCTGATAGTGAGGGTTTGTGGGTGTGTGTGTTATATTGGATTGGATGTGTGGGTGTGGTATGTGTATGTGTCTCAGGTGTGTGTATTTCGAATTGTCCTATGTGGTTTTGTTTTGTAAATGTGTGTGTATTTTGAGCGCGGCGGTGCGTACCGCCAATGGAATACCGCGGTTGAAAGACCGCTGTGTTGATTCGTGGGTCGTGATAGTGTGGGCGTATTCTTGTTGGTGTTACGGTGTCGGTTTTGTTATCGCCAGTTTATCACTGACCTTTGGTGTGGTGGACTTGTATGGGTGTCTGTATTGTGGCGGATTCCGAGCTGTGGGTCGTAATACCTGTAGCGGAATTCCACGGACGCAGCGGTATGTTGGCGGTCTTCTGCACGGCGGTCAGCGGGATTTACCGCCAGGGTTGTAATGAGGGCCTATGTTGGCAGCTTCCACCATGGTCATGATTCCATTTTTTTCCCGCCAGACTGTTTGCGGTATTGCCGCTGCTTTAACACCGACCGCCAGGGTTGTAATGAGGGCCATAGTCACTTTTGCTCTGCATCTGAGTTTAGTGTGTGAAATGTTCCCAACATAATCAGTGATGTGTGTGTCAAGTGTGCATGTTCATATACAATTTATGTAGAACATATTGTATTTTGTCACTTCCTTCTCAAGCTTCTGGATCGAGGACCTCATCTTCTGCTATACACTTGAGGAGCCAGGTCCAGCAGCTGACATCAAGGGGAATCTCAGTACCACACATGGCTGTGGTTGCTTTTGCAGTGCACATCTGCATTGAAAACCTCAATGCTACAGTATGAGCTGTCACATGTATGTGTTCACAAATCAGGTCACATGTGGAACCTCTATTGATACAATGATCATTTGACTCATCCCTTGTTTTGCATCATATGATATTCTAAGGCAAATACTAAGCCTGTTGCAACTTCGGCCTTTCAGATGATGAGTGTAGGAAAGTGCCCATTTTGGCATAGTCACCCCCCACTTTTTGTGTGATATCTTATGCTAACTTG
The DNA here is from genome assembly GCF_031143425.1 of Pleurodeles waltl. NCBI lineage: Eukaryota > Metazoa > Chordata > Amphibia > Caudata > Salamandridae > Pleurodeles > Pleurodeles waltl. Next base: position 353,583,545 of record NC_090449.1, on the reverse strand, counting down.
ACTGAATGTGTGCAGGGGTCATGCTAACAATGCCCCAGCACCTATGGTCTTTCCCTAAAAAGTACCATTGCTTCCACAATTGGTACACCTCTAGCATACAGCTAAGTCCCTTGTATAAGGTACCAGTGGTACTAAGGGCCCTGTGGCCAGAGAGGGTATCTAAGGGCTCCAGTAACTAGTATGCCACACTGAAGGATCCCTTACCATTCACATGCGTACTGCCACTGCAGACTGTGTGTATTGGTAGAGAGAAAAAGGTAAAGTGGACATGGCATCCCTTCCTGTGTGCCATGCCAATAAAACAATGCCTGTGGCATAGGTAAGTCACCCCTCTAACAGACCTTGTAGCCAGGGTGCACTATACCACAGGTGAGGGCATAGATGCATGAGCAATATGCCCCTATATTGCATAAGTCCATTCTTAGACATTGTAAGTGCAGTGTAGCCATATTGAGTACGTGGGCTGGAAGTTTGTCACAATGAACTCCACAGCTCCATGATGGCTTCACTGAATGCTGGGAAGTTTGGTATCAAACTTCTCAGCTCAATAAACCCACACTGATGCCAGTGTTGGATTTATTGTTAAATGCACAAAGAGGCCATCTTAGAGGTGGAGCATGAACCCAATCAACAGTCCATTGATGTCCAGTTGGATCTTTACTTACCTGTCCAGCCATTGTTTCCCTTCAGTCAACACCCTGGACCAAGCCTGCAGCATCTTTGTGAACCCAGAGTTCCTCATTGAAAAGCATTGGGCCCTCAAGGCTGTGTTTGCAACCTGTACCAGGCTACCCCCATGCTCCTGAGGGTTTGTGTTTGGTGCTGACCTGTGCCCCCCTCCCTGGTGCCGATCTAAACCACCCAGGTCTCTGCTCTGAAGTTGCAGGTACTTACCTGCAATCTGTTTCCTTCTATGTGCCCCCAGTCGCCATTGGTTTCCATTGGGCACCAAACACTTACTTTGACCTCTGATGCTGTTGTTGCTGGTGGTACACCCTTGTTGGTGTCTTTCTAATCCTTCCCCTGTGGACACCCTAACCCCAGAAGTCTGGGATCATAAGTCAAGTACTTACCTTTAAACTGTGTTGGTACTTTTCCTCCACTAGGACTGCATTGGCTTTAATGATTTTTGCAATGTCTACTTTTGCTATTGAAAAGTATTGCTTACCTGAAAACTGTTCTAGCTGTGAATTGCAAACAAATTGCATTTGATACTTGAAAGTGATACATTCAAAAAACTGCTTACCTGCAACAAAGGTCCTTTTAGTTCTAGAAATAAAGTAGCAAAATATATTTTTGGGTACATAAACATTGGACTGGAGTTAGTCATTGCATGTGTGCCTCATTTCTTGACTCTGTGTGTACAATAAATGCTTAGCACTACCCTCTAGTAAACTAACTGCTCACCCACAGTACCACAAAAAGAGAGCATTAGTATTATCTACCTTGACCTCTGTAAAGCCTCTTTGAATCCACTGGACTCTGTGCACACTATACCATACTTTTTTATAAAATATACAGAGCCAGCTTCCTACACTGACGGCGATGACTTGCTTCAGGAAGAATGACGATCCACCAGTGGCGGTCAATGGGCAATCCAAGGGGAAAATTCACTCCTCTTCCAAGCAGCCTAGTCAGTTGCCCGAAATCCACAAAAAAAGAGAAGGAGGAAGCAAAGGAGGATGAAGAAGACCTGGCACTGTTTGCAATGGATAAAGAGGCTGGTCCCTTGCCCACCATTGTTAGCCCACTGGGTAAAACAACTAAGCCCACACATGCTCCAGCCAGCAGAGTGCCGCCCACTCAGGGATTGGCCATTCCCAGCAGTCAGCCAACCTGCCACATCACTCACATAGCACAGCACAACCACACCTCCTCACAGCCCTCATATCCAGATCAGACGTGGTAGTTCCCCTACATAGTCCTCCCATGACAGTGCCTCCCAGCCCTTCTCTCCCCGATCTGAGGGACCTTCCAGTCCTGGTGAGGAGCAGGTAGTCCCAAGGCATCAATATCCTCCCAACACCCTCCCACCTGCCCCTCTGGCTCGTGACCCTGATGGCCACATCCGAGGCAATCCAATGCGGAAGGGGCTGACTGATGTGGTGGACAGTGGGAGGAGGATTTGTGAGGCAGAACATTCATGCCATAGTGGCTACTCTGTCTCACATTTCAGACTCTCTACAGGACATGCACCAACTCCCACAGGTTGTCCACAGAATGACCCAGGTATTAGACAGAATGGATACTTCTTGGCAAGAAATGGGAAAGAAGCTAAATCAACAACATGGCCATACATAGGGTTGAGAGTGCAAGACACCATATTTTGGCTATGCAGATGATGAAGGGCATACTGGAACTGATACCAAGTCAGCCTTCATAGTTAATACATGGAGGGGAGTGAACACATCTACCTGCACCATGTCACACCCAGCAGCTCGTACCAAAACCTGTACAGGCACCTCCCAATCTTCAAAGGCACCACCCCCCTTGCACATGCCCCCCCTCCACTGTCATGACCCCCACCTGTACAGCCACCAACACCCCCTGTAGAGTCACATCGCCACCTGTACAGTCATCATCACCCCCCATCCAGGCACCTCCCCCACCTGTACAGCCATAATCATCCCCTGTCTAGGCACCGTCCACCACCTGTACAAGCACCCTCATCCCCTGTCCAGGCACCTCCACCACCTGTGCAAGCATCCTCATCCCCTGTACAGGTACCTCCCCCACCTGTACAGGCACAGGCACCACACTCACCCACACCTCATAACCCCAGGAAATGCACTTAATCACATCGATCTTCAACATCACAAATGAGAAGTCACAAGAGAGATCCTTCCATGATCACTGTAATATGTTTTCATTACACTTTCTAAATAAAATATATTTTCCACATTTCAATTTAGTTGAATAATAGTTGATGATGGTCAATTGGTTAATCTGGTTGTAGGTTATATATGTGTTGATAAATCTGTGTAAAACATATTTTAGTAGAACCATCTGTGTACAAATGTATCATGTTGAAAGCATAACTAAACCACTCCAGATGTATAATTTCTTACTTTCAATCCAGCATATACAATTAACTACATAAAACAGAGAGGTTGGATAAAAAATGACTTTTTATTTTACGTAGAATAAATTAATGCAATTAAATAGTCATCTATAGGAAAGGGAGAAAGGAAATCAAATAGTAGTCTTCATAAAGAGTGGGCAAGGGGACTTGGATGGGTTGAACAAAATAAACAAAACACATCAGGAAACATCAGGTGAACCAGTCAATATACAAGGGATAACCAAATTGCCCACTGTCCAAACATGGTCCAGGCACTAGTCATCCTGGTCATCCTCCTTTTGTATGATGAGGAGACCCTCCACCTCTGCTGGCCGCCTCCTGGCTGGCCAGTTTAGGACCAGACAGCCCATGGGAGTTTGAAACATGAGGAGTATTAGGGGTATGAGTGATATGAGGGGCGACAGTGTGGGTAAACATATAGGGAGACACATGGAGGGTGGTATGGGAGGGATGCTGTGCCATGGCAGCCGACATGGCTGCACCCAAGGAACTGATGTTGGCATTGAGGGTGGCCATGTTTCTAGCATGGGGTTTGGGTCACACATGAGGGGTGTGAGGTGTCGGGGCAGATGTTTCCCTTGGGTCTTCTCAGCAGCCACTTGGAGGGGGAGTAGTAGCAGGGGTGCAGCTGGAGGCCCTGAAGAAATGGGTGCTTCAAGAGGTAGGGATAGGGCCAGCCCTGGGGACACCTGAGCTATGTACAGTACTTGTGCTTCAAGGGGAGAGTCAAGTTCCTCCCCCCCAGGTATAGGTGTCAATATCAGTGCTATAGTGTGTCTTCAGCCTCCAACTGGTATTGGAATATCCCTGAAACATTAGACAATCGACATGGCAAGTGCCACATTTAGCATGTGAAGACTGCTTGTTGGTGCTGTACACTAGTTGGCATGTATGCATAGTTAGTACAACTAGCTAGACATTACATATGACCTACAAGCCACTGCTGGGAAGATGTATGCATGTGGTACCCCTTGGAAATGTTGGTAATATTTTGTGTGAGACAAGTATCCCAAAGACAGCTTTTACTCCAAGGAACATGATATAATATTTTACACAGATAAAACACACATAAAAGGCATGCATGATACAGCATCCAACACTCTGCTGCTCATATTCCTCAAGCTGGGCATGGAGGGTCGGACAGGCTGCCCGCTGGACCCTTCTGTACAGTGGCATAAGGCAGGGTCTGTGCAAGTGGGACTGGCCCAATAATTCCTGGGCCTTGAGATGGGCCCAGCATTTCAGGTTCTCCCAGCAACTGTGGCATGTTATGGCCCATTGATGGTACACACCCACTGCCTGCAGCACTCTGCAATGTCGGCCCAGAGTCAGATGTGTGTTGCATTGCTCAGCTGGTCCTCTGGACCACCATAAAGCTGAGGGTACTTATCAAGCAACCCCTCAGCTAATATGCTCAATTCACCTTCACTGAAGGGGGGTGCCTTCTCATCAAGTCCCTCAGTCATGTTGTAGGCAGCTTGGGTGAACAGAGCAGCAGGATGGCAGATGATCTTATTTGGAGGTTAAGATAACTCAGAATGACTATATAATGGCTTACTGCAACTTCTTGTCATGAACTTCCTACCTTGTATTTACCCTTTGTAATTTCCTTATGAAAACATTGGGTCCCAGCCCATTTTCCGAAACTCTGACCGGATTGTGGAATTTCCGCACCCAGGGCCTACTCTCTGCACCCGAGGCGTAGACTCCGCACTCAGGGCGGGGGTTGCTCACTCAGGATGGAAAACAATGTTTAATTGGAGTAAAATCCGAAAACATGTGAAAGAAGGCCAGGAAGTTAAACTCAAGAAGGGAAGAGTGTTTAGGTATACACTACATCATATCACAGGACAGTTTGCCAATTTGCATTATGATATGTGCTGTCCACATTTTGGACCTACTTCAAAGTAGACTGTAGTGTTTCACCAAAGTTGGACCTGGTGTTGCTGTTTATCTCTAGGCACCTAGTGCCTGATTCACAAATAGCCTCCATACTAGTGGCGGAGGCCTCTCAATCCTGGGGAGTCATTTCATTTGAGGCAGAATCTCCACAATGAGAATTCCAAGTGCAGGGGAACATTGTGAGTCAGGCCCATACATGTGTTTCTGGATTTTATCCTTCATCAGTTGAGAGCAGCACTCCCAACCCCCTTCAATACATGGAGGGACAGGCATCCATTTTACGGTCATTCAGTCAGTCTCATCTCCAAGCAGGATCCTCTGCCATCCTACTGCACTGTTGAACACACTTCAAATAACATGGCTAAGGGACTGGAATACTAGGCACCCACACATTCAGTGATACTGATATGACCATACTAACCGAGAAGGTGCCTCATAGGTAGTTTCTGCATTATGTGGGCCCAGAGGAACAAATGAGTGCTGCAACGCACAGTGAGATCTGGGGCCTTATTAAGCATAGGACTCACTTTCTCTCTTTGCGCCACGGCAGAGCTTAAAAGAGGAGCGCCATGCAAAAAGAGAGAAAGTGCACCCTATTGCTTTTAATGCGCTGCCCCAGGGCAGTCGCCAACATATACTGCTTGGAGACAGTGCAGTCAAGTGAAAAATGGAGCAGTCTTAAAGCAGCTGCTCTGTGTAGCACCATGTAGGTGCCAAGCCCACATACATTTAAGAGGGATTAGAGATGCACTTGCAGGCAAGTGCAGTGAGTGACTGCACCTGCCTGCAAGGGTATTTCTGGGGATGATAGGATCATTTTTCTCTCCTTCAGAAGCGTGCCATCAGAGGGTGCACTGACAGTGCCCTACATTTTATGTGGCGCACTGTTAATGCACCTGCTGACAGCTTCTTTGACTCTGCGTTTGTATCTAATATACGGCATGGTTTCAGAGGCAATGGGATTCCATAATTTGCATTGGCTATCCCCCATTCAAATGAGGGGACACCCGCTGGTGATAGTGTAGGCGCTATATGTATGCACTACCTGTAGTACAGAAAAGGCAGCACAAGCGTCTGTGGCACAGGTGGTGTGCAGAGTGGATGTACATGTCCGTTCTGCACCTGGGGCACTTTGTAGATTAAAGCCAACGCAGTTTATGCACTGCATGCTGCAGGGCAGTGTTTCTTTGTACCTGTGATGGGACTATATGTGAAATTAGAGCAGGGTGTGTGTTAGTACAACATTACCAGCTCAGACAGTGGCAGCTACTCAATGTCATATGTCTTGTAGGGTGTCTGTTAAGTTACGTGAAACAGTGACATACCATCATCATAGGGGTACATTAGATCTGCATGTATGATGAATTCTGCATTACACACAATGTAAACTGCCTAACTATTTTTGGATGAGACTAGTAGGTACAAGTTTGATTCATGAGGAAGACGGTTTCTCATCACACAGCCCTGCCAAGTCTCTCAGGTCCATTCTTGATGTGCTAATCCAGACCAGATGAATTTTGGGTCTTGTAGTCTTTTTCATTCCTAGCTGAAACAGGAAAACAAGTCCCGGTTTCCACAATAATTAACCACAGGCCTTGAGTAGCACATCACTTGCACAAACATGGCAGCTATAAGCATGGACTATCCATGTCACTACACTTGGTCACTTGTACCATGGTGTACATCAGACATATACATAGCCACAATGCCACATGATTTGCAGAACACACATATTGAACGGGCCTGATTCACAAAGGGCCTCTGCCCTCTTGGCAGAAGCCCTCCAAGTTGTTGGGGAGTCTCCACACTTGGGGCAGGATCTCTTCACTGTGAAATCTCATTGCAGCAAATCTGCCTTGATTACGGAAACTCCCCATCTAAAATGGCATCTCTGCCCGAAGACAGAGGCCCTTTATGAATCAAACCCCTCTTGTGAAGCTGTCCAGAGAGCCTTAAGAGATGCTGTCCACACTAATCACTGACATGTGCATATAACATATTGCACGGCCAGTCTTTTTACTCTTGTCAACGGCTGTTGTTTATAGACATCATATATGGCTTACAAAGTAGTTAGAGTTCCAGCGGTGTCTATTGCCTTGTGGCGAGGTGGCTGAAAAGCCATGTGAGTGCAATCAATAGCACCTAGCACATGTGGGAAGCAGGAAAAGAGGTAGAAATCCCTAGCCAACCTTTCTCTTCTGAACAGTAGATGGGGCATTCGTATGTGGAGATGTGCTCTTTTATTGATGCAACTCAGAATCTGATGCAAGCATCAGAACTGGCTTGCCAAAGGGATGCCCACAAGGTCACAGGACACCCTCAGGAGCAACCCCATAGCTAACAAATGGAGAGCTGCTAGGATCTTGACATAGGCTGAGATGGCGTGGGAGCTGCAGGTCACGGAGTCAAGAACCTGCTCCCATTCCCAAACTATCTCCAAGATGATATCGGGGGAAAAATGATATCTGGCACTTACATCTTGGATGGACATCCCAAAGAGGTTTATCCTTTGTCTGAAAATACTCTCTACTTTCCTCCTCCTCCTTCTCCTAAAATCGTCTTGTTGAATTGCAATGGGCAAACCAACAAAAACATTCAGTGACATGTTGAAAGGTCTAGAAGTTTTTTTTTGTAGTAGCTCTGCTTTTATGTGTGCAACAAGGCTGGGCTTGGCGGTTGGGTTAAAGAGTTTCAGCTGGAGTTGGGTGGGGGGATGGTAGGCACTGAAAGAGTTTATCAGGATTAAAGATTACTTCCCCTGCCCCGAGTGCAGAGATTTTGCCCCGAGTACAGAGACTCTACCCTGGGTGTGACGAAACCGCCCCAAGTGAGAAGACCGACCCAAGTGTGGATATAAAGATACTATGTATACATGCCCTTTGTGAATACCGAAGACATGAACTTAGACTTGTGGTCTAATTTTAGATCAAAAGTCGAAGTTTACCTTTGTGAATTGAGCCTCCAGTCTGTAGACAGACTACAGCCAAACCCAGGGGAAGGAGAAGAACTGACCAGAACTATTTTAAGGTTAGACAAAGGGGGTGTCTACCACCCAAAAGCTGACACTAGACATAAAAGTGTTGTCCCCCATAACCTGAAATCAGAACACTCCTGGACCTGTGAAGACTCAGGAAGACTAACCTGCTGTCTGGAGCCTCAAGAAAGATTGCACTTGCTTGCCTTGAACCCATATCATCAGAAGTGACTGCAAGGGTCAGTTGGCTGATCTCTTGTTTAAATTATCAGTAACAACAAGCTTTCAGAAGCCTTTCTTGCTTTCCAGCTGACCAGACCCAACTGGATATAACTTGGTCCCCTCTGCTGGCCCCTGTGGGATTGAGTCCTGAGACCCAATTTCTTTCTTCAAGATCCTAGAGACTTTGCTGGAATCGGATTATACTAAACTGCTAAACTGAAGGTTTCACCAGATGCAATCGACGAAAAGGGGCAGAGCTTCACAGGGCCTCGCATTGCAGCACCACAGCACTCCGGATCGACAGCTTCATTGGATCTCATGCAGGGTGATGCAGACTTTTTATTGCAGTACCACATTGCTCCTCACCAAAGGCTCCACTAAATCCAGTGGCAAATGATAGAGAACTGCTCTGGTCTCAAATTAATGTTTCACTGGATCCAGGACAGCGCTACTCAGGATGACTCAGAACCACATAGGTTTAGGCCGCACCATCTTGGAGCTATAGTACGAAGGTACAACTTCGAACTGGATGAACCTGGTCCTGTATCCGGTCCACATGCCATCACAGTCGGAATGAACTTATCACTTTGTCCCTGTCCAACATGCTGCAACTTGTAGGGCTATTTTTACCTAAAAGTTAAAAAACTCCTAACTCCAGTTCCAGTGATTGAATTTTTGTCATTTTGGCATTATCTTTCTTATTAAAATGTTTACGACTTTTCGAAAATGGCTTCGAATTCTTCATATTTCCGTGTAGGGAAACAGATGAAAAAGTCATGGGGCTGTTTGATAGTTCTCATTTGCAGTAAGTGAAGTGTTTGTTCTGCCTTGGGATGTGAGCCATGTCCCAGTGTTGGGCACCCCCAGACATAGCAGGAGCTGGGGGTGGCAGTTCCCAGGGCCATCATTACCTCCATGTGGGGGGCCATGAGCCCCCTCCAACCTATACAGCCCTGGGGAGGTGTTGGTCCCTGGGGCTTGGGAGTCTGCAATGGACCCCTTCATTCTTTTATGTGAGCCCCGGGAAGGTGGTGTTCCATGGGGCTGTGTGGCCCCCCCACAATCTATTTCATTTTAGCCCTGGGGAGGTCGTGGCCCCCATGGTCGGCAGGCACAGCCCCTTCCATTCATTTTCTTTAAAGCCCCAGTAAGGTGGCAGTACAAGGGGCTATGGGGGTGAGGGCAGCCCCCTTCAATTGAATTTCTTTAAAACCCCGGGTAGGTGGCAGACCCCTGGGCTGCGGGAGGGCTCGGTGGACCACCTCATTCAATTTCTTTAATGCCCTGGGGAGGTGGTGACCCCAGGGTTCGTGGGGAGCTGGGCTGCCCCCCTGCATTCAATTTCTTTAAAAGCCTGGGGATGTGGTGGTCCCTGGGCCTGCAGAAGGTCCACATGGCCCTCCCATAGTCATTTTCTTTAAAGCATTGGGAAGGTGGTGGTCTGCGGGGGTGTGAGGAGGCCGGGTGGACCCCTTGCATTCAGTTTTTTTAAAGGCCTGCAGAGGTGGGACTGTGGGGTCCCTGGGGCTGTGGGGGCTACGCATCCACCACACATTTATCATAAATAAGCCGCGGGGAGATGGCAGTGCCCAGGGCTGTGAAGGGCCACATACCCCCCCTGCAATCATATAAATAAGCCCCGAGGAGGTGGCAAGCCAAGGGCATCAAAATGCCCAAAGGGGGGGGGGCTTGTATGGCCCCCTCCTTTTTTTAAAAATGCCCCCAGGTCCTGGCCCAATCTGGGGCTTCACAAAAACAAGCTGAGGAGAGTGCTTTCTTTTTTTTAAAGGTTCAGTGAATTTGCAACTTCTTAGCAAATTCATGGCAAAAATGTTTTTAAAAAAGTACTTTTTTGCACTGTCAGGGTCCCTCTGGGACCACAGCACCAGAGCTAAGGGATCAGAGAATCCGTACCCTGGTCTCTTTTATTTCATTGTTTCCTTTCTTCTGAGACTCGACTGAAGCAGAGACCCAAGATGGTGGCCAATGCTTCTTTGGACACCTGTGGGCCCTGGGGACCACCATCTCCTTAGGGCTTTAACTTTAAAATGATCCAGGGGCGAGCTGCCCCCCAACCCCTTGGATGACCACCTGGCCGGGGCTACATTTTAAAAATAAATAGGGGACACATGGATCCTCCGGCCACTTCCCCATGGCCACAATAAACTAAAAAGAGGGGGCATAAATTGTGTAAAGATCTGCAGGAGGCAGGGGAGCCGGCTGCGACCGCAGGGCCTTAAGGATCCCAATACAGTCCCCATCAAACACTAATAGGTGACCTGGGTGGGGCCCGGGCATCCAGGATGATGTGGCTGCGCCATGAGGGATTGGGTCACTGGGGCCAAAATTGGCCCAGGGAGGGGGTCTGCTCTCATTTGAAATCATTAAAATGGGCCTGGAAAAGTGGTGGCCCTGAGGCCAAGGGAGCCCCATGCAACCCGTTAACTATTTTCAATTTCTTGCCCAGAGAGGTGGTGATCCCCGGAGCCCAGGGTGTCCATGTGGCACCACAAGATATTTTTAGTAGGCATCCCTGGAGAGGTGGTGGTTCCCAGGACCAGCCACCATGTATGACTCTAGGCATGTAGTGGGATTGTGTGCTTATAGGCGGTTTGCAGGAAGGCCTGTGACTGGGCCCTGTGGCCAAAACCCACTGTTCAAGGCTGAAGGCCATGCATAGTACAGGGTTGGGTGGTTATAGGGGGTTGGCCATGTGCTGCAGTAGTTGAATTAAAGTATAGTAATTCAAGTTAGTTTACATTTTTAAAAAAATAGAAATTCACTGAAAAAAACAAAGGTCACAGTGACGTTATAATTAGGCTCACTTTTCAAACATGCAAAGTCATAGAAATTCAGCTGTTATAGTTACAATTATTTCAAATCACTATAACTCGTGCTGTAAGGTAACTATAATTCACACTCTCACCATGGACTGCTAACTACCCCCATATTACAGCACTTATGACATGTTGAATAACATCATTGATAATATCAATGCAGTATTTGAAGTAAACTTATTGAGGTACAAACTGTGCATGGAGGGGGCAGACTCCTATGCTGGCTAACAGTATTCCATAGCTGACATGGTGGTAGGATTGCACCGATCACATTGGCGGGAGTCTGTGGCAGGACCTGCTCAACATTGTACCATGTCTGTGGCTATTGGATAGATGAAAGCAGCACAAACTTAATGTCTTTTGGCTAAATCATTACACCTGCATACCACCCCATAAAACACAATCAATTTTAGGCCATTATCTTTTGCCTTTCACTACACAACACCATTGGCTGCTGAATTTGCCGCACAGAAGTCAGGTTATTTTCTTTTTTTCTCCCTCTGTTACTTTTTCAGGTTTTTTTCTTTTTCCTTAACTTGTGGGTCCTATATTACATTCAATTGTATTTACTTATAATGGCAGGGAGGAGAAATCCTTGTTTTTCGGAGGGAGAATTGTCAGTCATGGTGGATGCAATCATTAGAGCAAAATCACAATGTTTTAGACCCTGAGTACAAAATACAACAATATCTCAGAAAAGGAAATCCAGAATAGTTGACAGAGTGAATGCTGCAGCAAAAAAAAACCTGCGTACACCAGAGGAAAATAGGAAGAAGTGAAATGACCTGCATTCCTTGGCCTCCAAGAGTCATCTGGAGGCCCAGAGGACTGGTGTTGGTTCTCCCAGCACCCCCTTACAACTTTTTTCCCTGGGAGGAGAAGGCCTTGCATATCCTGAAGGCTTGACAGGAATCCCTGGTTGAGTGGAGACTGGTAAGTTTCACTTTTGAATGTCTCACTTAACATAATTGGTGTTTTTGCTCCTGTGTTAGCTGTTGATAATGTGTTTTGCACCTTTGTAAAATATATAAACCCTATTTTCAATTTCTTACATCCATTGTTCTCATCAAATTAGTAACATTATGGTGCTATCTCTCGTTTTACTACTGGGCAATATGTGTGGTCAAGATGAGTGTTGTTCTTCAATGATCATTTCTTGTTTTTGCTTGTTTATCTCTTTATTTTAATGTACTGTGTTGTAGTTAAGATAACAGGTTCAATACTCCATCTCTTACACCATGAAGGTATGGTGCCTCTAAGTATTTTCTCACCTATTAACATATTTCACACATGTAATTATTTAGGAAATGTGTGTACATCCTCACTGCATATATTGTCCTAGGAATGTCCAACTTACAATTTTGCAAGTGTTGTTAATGTTAAATTGAATTGACTACAACTACCATGGTGCCTTATTTTTGTATCTGGTAAACAATTTTGCAATGTGATGTTGGTCATTCTCTCTTTTCTTCTACATATGCACATATGAAAAAGTGTTATGCATTTGTCAATCTCCATTTTATGCTATGTTCATAATTATCATTATTTTATTTAGTATATTGTCACTTACATGTTATTTAATTGAATATATGCAATTGGTTTCACAAATCATGGTATGTTGACCTAAAGAGTTTCCTCTATGTTATGTTATATGCTGATTTTAAGTTGTAATGATATTAAATGTACTCTGCAATGTTTATATGATTGCTAACGCTATAAATCCGACTACGTTGTATAATAGTCTGAATTTCAGCTTGCTAGGCCTTGGAATGGTTTACTTCTCACTTCTCCTCTCTACTGTATTGGGTTGAATATGTTGCATATCGTATGGACACTTCCTAAATAATCCTTTTCTTTTCAGGATATCTCTTCACCTGCTTTTTTGAAGTATGCATGTGTGTAATTTTAACTGTTTGTGTAATCACCAAAAAGCCCCTAAAATATCTAATCATACTATTAATTATCTTTTTACTTTTAGGTTGCTTTATAGGTAGCTCAAAACTCATATGATGTATAATCCAGACTTTTACATTTTGGTTTTCATGTAATCCATGTTAGGATCGAAACCCAGAGTACATGGACAACCATCTGTCACTGAAGATACCTCCACTCTGGACCACGATCAAGCCTTCAGCGAGGACTCCACTCCTGCAAGTCCAGATGATGAGGACCTGCTGGTCCATTTCATCTGTCTGGTTAGACAACTACTGTTAGTCTCACTTGGCCCAACCTACACCTCCTACCCAAGCTTTTTACTATACCTCAGCCTATGGATACCTCTACTTCCTGTGTCCAAATGAACCCCAATCTTGTGCCCTCTAGTCCTGGCTGCTGTTGAGCTCACACCACCACCACCTCCAGTTCAGCGAGGATCCAGTGGGCCAGCAAAGTGAGGCCACTAGGTTCATTGTCAACCAGGCCACCACATACAAAGTTTTGGGATACATACAAAAGTCCCAAGACATGATGGCCCAGGTTCTTACAGAGTTCTGGGACCTCAAGCAGATGCAGAGGGAGCACAATGTAGAGATGAAGAATGAAAAACTCTATTTAGAGCTCCCTGACTCTGGTGCTCTTCAACATTTACCACCATATGTGCAGGTCTTTCCCAGCAACTTCTATCCATTTCTGTGGCCCTACAACATCTGGATCTACTACACCTGCCTCAGCCACAAAAAGGGAGGCCCAGCCATAAGAAGAAACACCTGCAACCACCTCAGTATCTGCAACAGTAGATTCCCCCCTCAGGAGGGATGTTCATCTGGAACAGCAGGAGAGGATGACAAGACTTCCACCAACAAGAGAGCAGAACCTAATTTCCTACAGTTTATGACTACCATTCACTCTGTGGACTATTTTCTGGAAACATTTTCATGTTCTATGCTAGTTGTATTTTGTGCCGTGGATTTTGAACAATTTAGGCTTTACAAAAATAGCTTCATTCACAATAATTGATTCATTTGTTTTTTGCCTTTGTAAATTTTTGTTATCATCCTGTTTCAGTTTATTTGTGTATGTAAACTAAATTGAAAACCAACAAAGTCAAAGACTGGTGCTGTATGTCTTGTCCTCTTTCTTTATTTATTAATTCCATCATTTTTATTTAAATGCCATTAATAAACAAAAATGTTTTTGTTTAAATCCACGCAAGTAATCTTCCTCACATTCCCAGAAATGCAAAAATACAACAAACTCTACAAATCTAAAAGTCATATTTTCATACAATTATAATAAAGAATTGTTTGTAAAACTTTCAAACAAATGTTTACAACCCTAGCATAACACAAATACCCTTTTTATATTCACAGTCCCAGACCTTGACACCATGAAGAAAGGATACAATTTAAAAAATCTGATTAAATAGGCAAGCTATTCTTGATTCATGTCATCAGCTGAAGCCAAACCCCCTGTCTCACAATAGGAATCCCACATCATTAATGCCAGTAGTCAAATTCATTGCAGTACTATATTTTGTGGCCACAGGATACTTCCTCTGGCAGTACCTGTGGAATGTCACAGTGAAGTTTAAGTGATGCACTACCAAAATGTTTGTACAATGATGATACACATCAAGAACTTCACATACTTAATACAAATTAGGATTTTCCCAATGTGAAACAAAAAGGGTATTCTTTGGGCCAACCTACACATGTATTTAAGCAGCACATATTGGCTTGGTGGCAACATTCAATAGAAAACAAGTCTAATGCAATCGTAAATCTTCAATTCAATCACTGTGCAAGTTGTCCTCTTACAACATACGTACATCTAAAGTGTGTGTGTGTTTCATGCACAGGATCAACCCATGTTCCCTTTGTACTTTGCGGCAGCAGCATATAACTGCAAATGTCACAACTTTGAAATGTTCAAATGAAGATGACATTGTGAAGAAAACTAAAGTAGAATAACAGCAAAAAAATATTAACATTACATGACAAAACAGACACATCACAAATGATACATTATGAGGACATGTTTGCTAAGAACAGTCAAAGATAAACAATGTAAATGAACACAGTATTCAGTGTGTCAAAACTTTGATAAACAAACATCTTTTGTCTGGAATTTCCTTAATTTCCCCTTCCACAAAAATGACCAGCATAGACTTATATACTCATTATATTAAAAGTTGTTTCGACATTTTATGTAACATTATGTAAAGATATACTCAAACTCATGTGAGGACGTTTTCAATAACATCTTGACATACGTCAATGCTTTCTTCTTCACCACTATGATCTTCATTTAGCATTTCACCATCCCCACCCAGTGGCTCATCATGGTCTCCATCCTCAGATATGTACTTCATATTCTGTTTCAGGGTGAGAAGATGAGGGTTCCACCAGTCTTATCTAAACATCTAAATCTGGCCTTTAGGAGGCCAAAAGTGTGCTCCACTGGCCTCCATGTTCTTCCATGGTCTCATTGAAACAGACTTACTCTGGCATTGTTGGATTCCTCAGCAGTGATAACAACCATGATTGGTTAGGATAAACTGAGTCTGCTATATGAATTAAAAACAAAAAATGAGCCAAAATATATAATCGCATTGTAGCTCCTTAAACTAGACATTAACCAAATAATTATATTGACAGATACTACTTACCAACAAGTCAGGCCCTCTCAGGTCCAAGTTGTGACATTTGCAGGGGTATTCTGCCACTCCATAGTATGAAGGAATCATGTGTTGATCCTGGGAAATACACACACATGCTTGAGATGTACAAATAAGGTAAGCAGACAAATTGCATATTGATTAAGTGGAAGTTCTTCTGATTGCAGTAGACGTATTACCTATTGTGTGATGGCCCTAAGGCAATATGTGTGCTACCAAGTGCTCTAAACACGTGTGGTATGCCACCCAAAGCATACAAAGCTCACATTGACAAAATCTTCATTCTTTGGAAAGTATATGAATCTGTTGATGTTTATCGTCATTGAAGAAAGAAATTCTTGTAGCACACATGTTGTGACATGCCACCAGAGACTGCCACAGTGTATTGGAATGATCCTCCTGAGGCCACAAAATGGAGTACTGCCATGATTCTGACTATTGGTGTTAATGGTATGGGATTCCTATTGTGGGGCAGAAGATCTGGCTCCTGCTGATGACATAAATCAAGAATAGTTTGCCTACTCAATCTGAATAGGTCTGGAAATGGTCTGAAGACTTGAGGCTGTCATCTTCTACTACTCCCTGCTTTCATATGTCTGCTTTTAGGAAAAAAGAGAAATATTTCTTTAAATGTGCAAACATATCTGTAAAATCCTACACAAATCTCATGACTTTGTAAAATTCTATATGTTTTCGTAACATATCTGTACACAATTCTTTTTAGTTATATTGGAAATTAAGATAACTATTTTATACATGTCTGATAATTTTAAAAAATGTGTAAATATTACATTTAAAATGTAATATTTATACATTATTTTTCAAAAAAAAAAACTACATAATACTGTTTATTTAAACAAAAATGAGTAATGTTTGCATTTAGTGTATATAAACAAACTTGCCTCCATTTTGAGTGATGTGACACACTTATCGTTCAAAAAGACACTGTTTCACAATCTAAAATGGCGGCCACCTGACCTTACAATCAGGATATTTGCAAATATACGACTGTCTGCAGAAGTTGACTGTGGAGTGGGTGTAAACTCTGCCACGGACACAGTCATAGGCTAATGTGTGTGACAACAATGTACAACAGTCAATCGATATGGCAGTCTCCATTGACTATAGTGTGCGTCATGTACATGCATGCAGTGTTTGTAACAAATCTCACTTTCCTCCTAGCACCGCAGGCAACAATGCCTCCTCCACTTCTGCTGCTGTCTCATAACTCTGAGAGCCATTATGCCATTAACCCCTTCTGTGCTGTGCCGAGGACGTAACCACTACGTCCTCGGCACACAGCCCAGAGGGAGCGCTCTCGCTCCCTCTGTGTGCTTCCCCCCACCCCCCAAAGTCAGGGATGGAAGGGGAAGCCCTTCCCCTTCCACCACCGACCCCCCCACAACCCCATAATGACGTCAGCGCGCGATCGCGCGCTGACACCATTATGGGGATATCGCCGCACGGGAAGCCATTTGCTTCCTGTGCGGCGTTGAGAGAAGAGGTGAGTTCCTCTTCTCGGTGGGTTGGGGGTTTGGGCCAAAGAGGCACCGGGGGAAAGGAAAGGCTTTACCTTTCCCCCGGTGTCTCTTTGAGCATTCCTGCTGCCCGATCGCATTGCGATCGGGCAGCAGGAATGCCCACTAGACACCAGGGAATTTATTTTTTTGGTATTTATTTCACTCTGTGGCACACGGGGAGCGGCCCCTTGGGCAAGGGTTGCTCCCCTTTAGGGGGCAATTATGTACGGTCATTTCTGCCCCCCTTGGGGCCAGATTGGCCTATTTTTTAGCCAGATCTGCCCCCAAGGGGGGCAGAAAACACTAGATCACCAGGGATTTTTATTTTTATGTGTATTTATGTGGGGGGGGTGCCCCCTTGGGCAAGGGGCGGCTCCCCCAAGGGGGCAGAGATCTGTTGGCCTTTTCTGCCCCCCTTGGGGGCAGATCGGCCTATTTTTTTTAGGTCCATCTGCCCCCAAGGGTGGCAGAAGCCACTTAGGCACCAGGGATTGTGTGTGTAGTGGATGGGGGGGCGCCCCCTTGGGCAAGGGTCGCTCCCCTTTGGGGGGCATGTCTTTTAAGGCCATTTCTGCCCCCCTTGAGGGCAGATCAGCCTATTATTTTTAGGCTTATCTGCCCCAAGGGGGGCAGAAACCACTAGACCGCCAGGGATTTTTTTTATTTGTTTATTTTTGTGGGGGGGGCATCCCCTTGGTCACGGGGCGCCCCCCCCAAGGGGGGCATTGACCTGTTGGACATTTCTGCACCCCCTGGGGGCATATGGGCCTATTTTTTTAGGCCCACCTGCCCCCAAGGGGGGCAGAAGCCACTTAGACACCAGGGATAGTGTGTGTGTGTGTGTTAGTGGATGGGGGGGGCCTTGGGCAAGGGTCGCCCCCCCACTTTGGGGGCACATGTACCCAGGCCATTTCTGAACCCCTTGGAGACAGATCAGCCTATTATTTTTAGGCTGATCTGCCCCCAAGGGGGGCAGAAACCACTAGAACGCCAGGGATTTTTTTTATTTGTTTATTTTTGTGGGGGGGGCGTCCCCTTGGTCACAGGGCGCCCCCCCCAAGGGGGGCATTGACCTGTTGGCCATTTCTGCACCCCCTGGGGGCAGATGGGCCTATTTATTTAGGCCCACCTGCCCCCAAGGGGGGCAGAAGCCACTTAGACACCAGGGATAGTGTGTGTGTGTGTTAGTGGATGGGGGGGGCCTTGGGCAAGGGTCGCCCCCCACTTTGGGGGCACATGTACCCAGGCCATTTCTGCACCCCTTGGAGACAGATCAGCCTATTATTTTTTAGGCTGATCTGCCCCCAAGGGGGGCAGAAACCACTAGAATGCCAGGGATTTTTTTTTTTTTTTTTTTTGTGGGGGGTGCGTCCCCTTGGTCACGGGGCGCCCCCCCCCCAAGGGGGGCCTTGACCTGTTGGCCATTTCTGCACCCCCTGGGGGCAGATGGGCCTATTTTTTTAGGCCCACCTGCCCCCAAGGGGGGCAGAAGCCACTTAGACACCAGGGATAGTGTGTGTGTGTGTGTGTGTTAGTGGATGGGGGGGGCCTTGGGCAAAGGTCGCCCCCCACTTTGGGGGCACATGTACCCAGGCCATTTCTGTACCCCTTGGAGACAGATCAGCCTATTATTTTTAGGCTGATCTGCCCCCAAGGGGGGCAGAAACCACTAGAACGCCAGGGATTTTTTGTATTTGTTTATTTTTGTGGGGGGGGGCAACCCCTTGGTCACGGGGCGCCCCCCCCAACGGGGGCATTAACCTATTGGCCATTTCTGCACCCCCTGGGGGCAGAAGCCACTTAGGCACCAGGGATAGTGTTGTGTGTGTTTTTTTGTTTTTTTGTTTGTTTGAGGGCTGTCCCCTTTGGCAAGGGTCGCTCTCCATGGGGACACACTACTAAAGGTATTTTCTGG
Organism: Pleurodeles waltl; assembly: GCF_031143425.1. Classification (NCBI taxonomy): domain Eukaryota; kingdom Metazoa; phylum Chordata; class Amphibia; order Caudata; family Salamandridae; genus Pleurodeles; species Pleurodeles waltl. The sequence continues at coordinate 353,564,478 of NC_090449.1, read as the reverse complement.
CTTCCTTGGGGCAGACAGGCCTATTTTTTTAGTAGGCCCATCTGCCCCTATGGCAGAATCCACTTAGGCACCAATTTATAAATGTTTGATGGTGGGGTGTTTGTCAACTGAAGAAGTCTTTGCATTTGTGATAAAAAATGTTTTCCTCCTTTTTGTTCTAGTTCAAAGCTTTTGCTTTATTTGCTGTGGCTCCTTGCGGTTTTGGCTGTGGTTGACCTGCAGTTTGCACAGTTGCATGTTTTAGGTAAGTAAAAACAATTTACTCCAAAGGAGTATTGTTGCCATGCATGAATGACATGTTTGTAGGGGGTGTACTAAATGCAGGATTGTGTGTGAAATTGTCCTTAGGTTTGTGCACAATGATATTTGTTTTGTCTTATTTCTAATTTGCCTTTCTTTCTTTATTTTTAGTGGGATATCATTGGTGATTGCTGTGTAGGTGCTGGTGAATCAAGCTTTTTCAGGCAAGTGAGTGGTATAGTTTTTGAGTTTATAACTCTTCCTAACAAAGCTACACTTTGTTACTTGTCTTATACAGTGCTGGTTGTTGGTGGTGAATTTGTCCAGTTAATTTTAGCAGGAGAGATCATGGCTAGCCGCAGGATGACCGCTCAGCAGGTGGTTGGTATGCTTTTTGAGTCACAGTCTGATCATGACTATGAGACATACTCTGCATCTGAGGCAGAGGAGGAAGTCAGAGATTCTGGCAGTGATGTTTCTGTTGGAGGGGAATCTTCTGATGATGAAGCCACACTCAGTGCAGATGAAGGGCCTGTTTTAGAGGACATTGATGTGCCAATAGTGCAGCAACCTGGGGCTGAAAGGTTTCCCGTTATAAGACCTGATGTCTCGGTTGCCCCAAACATGGAGCAGCCAGAGTTGCCTGCCTTTACTGGTCTCCGGGGTGTAACGCCAATACAGAGAACTTTTTGCCTATCAATTTCTTTGAGTTATTCATGGATGATATGTTTTTGGAAGAGATTGTTGAGCAGACTAATTTGTATGCGGAGCAGCATTTGAGGGACAACGCTGCTAGACTTAGGCCACACTCTAGAGCTGCCCAGTGGATTCCCACAAATTTGGAGGAGATAAAAAAGTTTTTGGGTTTTACTTTTTTGATGGGGTTGATAAGGAAGCCGTCACTGGCTTCTTATTGGTCTACTAGTCCCTTGATGGCAACAGCTATATTTCCAGCGACCATGAGTCATAATCGGTATTTGCTTCTTCTTAGGATGCTGCATTTTGTTGACAATGCATTTGCCTTGCCACGAGATCACCCAGATTCTGACCGTCTTTTTAAGATTAGGCCTGTCCTTGATCATTTTGTAGATCGGTTTTCGGAGGCCTATGTTCCAGGCAAAGAGTTAAGTGTGGACGAGTCTTTGGTCCTCTTCAAGGGTCGTTTGGTTTTTAGGCAGTACATTCCTAGCAAAAGGGCACGATATGGAATTAAATTGTATATGCTGTCTGAAAGTAGTACAGGATATGTGTATAGTTTCCGTGTCTACACTGGTAGGGATTCCAGTATTGACCCCCCCGGTTGTCCTCCCACATTTGGAGTCACTGAGAAAATTGTGTGGGAACTTGGTAGATGACTGTTCAACAAAGGTCACCATTTGTATGTAGATAACTTTTACACTGGAGTGCAGTTGTTCAAGGAATTGCTTAGAGTGGACACTGTTGCTTGTGGCAAAATTTGTTGTAACCGGAAAGGCTATCCAAGGGAGCTTGTCTGTAAAAAACTTGAGAAGGGACAGGGCAGTGCCTTGCGGAATGCTAGTTTTGACATTTTCTGACAAGAGGGATGTCTACATGCTAAGTACCATCCATGATGAGAGTACTTCCCCCGTGACTGTTTGGGGCCAAGTTGCTGAAGTGCGCAAACCTGTGTGCATTTTAGATTATAATAAGCACATGGGAGGTGTAGATAGAGTTGACCAGAGGTTGGAACCTTATACTGCTATTCGTAAGTCTTACGTTTGTATAAGAAGTGAGCACTTCACCTCTTCCACTTAGCAACCTTCAATGCTTTTACTGTGTTTAGGGATAGGTCTCCAGAGTCAAAGATGACATTTGTGAAATTTCAGGAGTCAGTGATAGAGAGCCTTATTGTGGTGGAACAGGCCAGAGTTCCTAGAGAAGCAGTGATGGAGGATGTGGCTAGATTGAAAGATCGCCACTTTGCTGAGCACATTCCTCCCACACCCAAAAAAGACTTTGCAGCTAAGAAATGTAGAGTGTGTTTTCGAAGAGGTATCCGGAGGGAGACTCGAATGTACTGCCCAGATTGTCCTTCAAAGCCTGGGCTGTGTGGTGGTGCTTGTTTTAAGAATTACCACACCCAGAAGAATTTCTGGGAACAACCATGAGTGTAAACTCATGTCTGTTTTGTATTTTCATGTGTTTAGTTTCATGGTTAGCATTTCTGTCATGTTCTTAGTTAGAGCTTTTGTGTTTGTAGTTTTGTAATTCTTTCTACTTAGTTAGGGGTTCCTCTGTTTAAAAAAAATAAAAAAAAATGATGCCATTGTGTGTGGAGTGGGGCTTGGCTGAGAGTGTACATATTGACTTGCTGTTGGCTACTGCAACACACTGCCAGCCAAACACCAGTCCACACACTCCCATCAGCTGGTGTGATTGTTGTATCAGGCATGTGGGCGTATGTAAGTGATGGGCCCTTGAGTGACGCTGTCTGTCGATGTGAGTGTTGTAATGTGCTGGGCCCGTGGCTGGCGGTGTGAATGGCCTTGTATGTGTCATGTATGAAAGTTGTGTGAATGGACTGTAAAGCGGTTGGTGCCTTGTCGCTGCTTTACAGCTCACGAGCTGTAAGTCATTGGTTCAGTTTTTTGCCTTTCAGTTACTAACAGTGCATTTCATTTTTGTGAAAGCTCTTGTTAATAAAATTTGATCCACTGAACCATCACTCACCCTCGTGCCAAATCCAACCAGTATGTGTGGTAAAAATGACAAAACCTGCTCCGCTGTAATCAGGCGTCGCAGCACTCCTGTGACACGCTAGGTGCCTCAGGTGGGACCCCGATGATGAAGCATGCCACCAACTTGGTTGGTGGGTGAGGGGTCTTTTTCACATAACCTAAGTGTGTTTCTTTTCAAAATGTTAGTGTTTGTCACATCACGGACGTATGTGGGCACATCAAAACGATATATTACAAAACTACCTGTGTTTTGGGGGGGAGAGGGCACCTATGTTTTTGGTCCTGTGTGCGGCCTTCATCTAGGGAAACCTACCAAACCCAGACATTTTTTAAAACTAGACACCCCAAGGAGTCCAGGGAGGAGTGGCTTGCGTGGATCCCCCAACATTTTCTTACCCAGACTCCTCTGTAAACCTCAAAATGTGCTTAAAAAAGCATATTTTCCTGACTTTTCTTCGTAGGATCACCACTCCAGCACAAAATTCCTACTCCCCAGTGTTCCCCTTAGTCTCCCAAGTAAAATGACACCTCACTTATGTGGGTCCCCAAAGCAGAGTCAGTCTAAAGATGTATAAAAGAATATTTACTTATAAACTCACTGTGCTATCCCCTCTATCTCTACAAGTTTTGGGCCTTATTCTGTTGCAGGCACCTGGCCCACCACACACAAGTGAGGTATCATTTTTATCAGGAGACTTGGGGGAACACTGGGTGGAAGGAAATTTGTGGCTCCACTCAGATTCCAGAACTTTCTGCCACAGAAATGTGAGGAACATGTGTTTTTTTTACCCAAATTTTGAGGTTTGCAAAGGATTCTGGGTAACAGAACCTGGTCCGATCCACACAAGTCACCCCATCTTGGATTCCCCTAGGTCACTAGTTTTCAGAAATGCACAGGTTTGGTAGGTTTCCCTAGGTGGCGGCTGAGCTACAGGCCAAAATCTACAGGTAGGCACTTTGCAAAAAATACCTCTGTTTTCCTTCAAAAATTTGGATGTGTCCAGGTTGCGCTTTGGGGCGTTTCCTGTCGCGGGCGCTAGGCCTACCCACACAAGTGAGGTATCATTTTTATCGGGAGACGTGGGGGAACGCTGGCTGGAAGGAAATTTGTGGCTCCTCTCAGATTCCAGAACTTTCTGCCACAGAAATGTGAGGAACTTGTGTTTTTTTAGCCAAATTTTGAGGTTTGCAAAGGATTCTGGGTAACAGAACCTGGTCCGAGCCACACAAGTCACCCCATCTTGGATTCCCCATGGTCTCTAGTTTTCAGAAATGCACAGGTTTGGTAGGTTTCCCTAGGTGGCGGCTGAGCTACAGGCCAAAATCTACAGGTAGGCACTTTGCAAAAATCACCTCTGTTTTCCTTCAAAAATTTGGATCTGTCCACGTTGCGCTTTGGGGCGTTTTCTGTCGCGGGCGCTAGGCCTACCCACACAAGTGAGGTATCATTTTTATATGGAGATGTGGGGGAACGCTGGGTGGAAGGAAATTTGTGGCTCCTCTCAGATTCCAGAACTTTCTGCCACAGAAATGTGAGGAACATGTGTTTTTTTAGCCAAATTTTGAGGTTTGCAAAGGATTCTGGGTAACAGAACCTGGTCCGAGCCACACAAGTCACCCCATCTTGGATTTCCCTAGGTCTCTAGTTTTCAGAAATGCACAGGTTTGGTAGGTTTCCCTAGGTGGCGGCTGAGCTACAGTCCAAAATCTACAGGTAGGCACTTTGCAAAAAACACCTCTGTTTTCCTTCAAAAATTTGGATGTGTCCACGTTGCGCTTTGGGGCGTCTCCTGTCGCGGGCGCTAGGCCTACCCACACAAGTGAGGTATCATTTTTATCGGGAGACGTGGGGGAACGCTGGGTGGAAGGAAATTTGTGGCTCCTCTCAGATTCCAGAACTTTCTGCCACAGAAATGTGAGGAACATGTGTTTTTTTAGCCAAATTTTGAGGTTTGCAAAGGATTCTGGGTAACAGAACCTGGTCAGAGCCACACAAGTCACCCCATCTTGGATTCCCCTAGGTCTCTAGTTTTCAGAAATGCACAGGTTTGGTAGGTTTCCCTAGGTGGCGGCTGAGCTACAGGCCAAAATCTACAGGTAGGCACTTTGCAAAAAACACCTCTGTTTTCCTTCAAAAATGTTGATGTGTCCACGTTGCGCTTTGGGGCGTTTCCTGTCGCGGGAGCTAGGCCTACCCACACAAGTGAGGTATCATTTTTATCGGGAGACATGGGGGAACGCTGGGTGGAAGGAAATTTGTGGCTCCTCTCAGATTCTAGAACTTTCTGCCACAGAAATGTTAGGAACATGTGTTTTTTTAGCCAAATTTTGAGGTTTGCAAAGGATTCTGGGTAACAGAACCTGGTCCGAGCCACACAAGTCACCGAATCCTGGATTCCTCTAGCTCTCTAGTTTTCAGAAATGCACAGGTTTGGTAGGTTTCCCTAGGTGGCGGCTGAGCTACAGGCCAGAATATACAGGTAGGCACTTTGCAAAAAACACCTCTGTTTTCCTTCAAAAATTTGGATGTGTCTACGTTGCGCTTTGGGGCGTTTCCTGTCGCAGGCGCTAGGCCTACCCACACAAGTGAGGTATCATTTTTATCGGGAGACGTGGGGGAACACTGGGTGGAAGGAAATTTGTGGCTCCTCTCAGATTCCAGAACTTTCTGCCACAGAAATTTTAGGAACATGTGTTTTTTTAGCCAAATTTTGAGGTTTGCAAAGGATTCTGGGTAACAGAACCTCTTCTGAGCCACACAAGTCACCCCATCTTGGATTCCCCTAGGTTTCTAGTTTTCAGAAATGCACAGGTTTGGTAGGTTTCCCTAGGTGGCGGCTGAGCTACAGGCCAGAATATACAGGTAGGCACTTTGCAAAAAACACCTCTGTTTTCCTTCAAAAATTTGGATGCGTCCACATTGCGCTTTGGGGCGTTTCCTGTAGCGGGCGCTAGGCCTACCCACACAAGTGAGGTATCATTTTTATCGTGAGACGTGGGGGAACGCTGGGTGGAAGGAAATTTGTGGCTCTTCTCAGATTCCAGAACTTTCTGCCACAGAAATGTGAGGAACATGTGTTTTTTTAGCCAAATTTTGAGGTTTGCATAGTATTCTGGGTAACAGAACCTGGTCCGAGCCACACAAGTCACCCCATCTTGGATTCCCCTAGGTCTCTAGTTTTCAGAACTGCACAGGTTTGGTAGGTTTCCCTAGGTGGCGGCTGAGCTACAGGCCAAAATCTACAGGTAGGCACTTTGCAAAAAACACCTCTGTTTTCCTTCAAAAATGTTGATGTGTCCACGTTGCGCTTTGGGGCGTTTCCTGTCGCGGGAGCTAGGCCTACCCACACAAGTGAGGTATCATTTTTATCGGGAGACATGGGGGAACGCTGGGTGGAAGGAAATTTGTGGCTCCTCTCAGATTCTAGAACTTTCTGCCACAGAAATGTTAGGAACATGTGTTTTTTTAGCCAAATTTTGAGGTTTGCAAAGGATTCTGGGTAACAGAACCTGGTCAGAGCCACACAAGTCACCCCATCTTGGATTCCCCTAGGTCTCTAGTTTTCAGAAATGCACAGGTTTGGTAGGTTTCCCTAGGTGGCGGCTGAGCTACAGGCCAAAATCTACAGGTAGGCACTTTGCAAAAAACACCTCTGTTTTCCTTCAAAAATGTTGATGTGTCCACGTTGCGCTTTGGGGCGTTTCCTGTCGCGGGAGCTAGGCCTACCCACACAAGTGAGGTATCATTTTTATCGGGAGACATGGGGGAACGCTGGGTGGAAGGAAATTTGTGGCTCCTCTCAGATTCTAGAACTTTCTGCCACAGAAATGTTAGGAACATGTGTTTTTTTAGCCAAATTTTGAGGTTTGCAAAGGATTCTGGGTAACAGAACCTGGTCCGAGCCACACAAGTCACCGAATCCTGGATTCCTCTAGCTCTCTAGTTTTCAGAAATGCACAGGTTTGGTAGGTTTCCCTAGGTGGCGGCTGAGCTACAGGCCAGAATATACAGGTAGGCACTTTGCAAAAAACACCTCTGTTTTCCTTCAAAAATTTGGATGTGTCTACGTTGCGCTTTGGGGCGTTTCCTGTCGCAGGCGCTAGGCCTACCCACACAAGTGAGGTATCATTTTTATCGGGAGACGTGGGGGAACACTGGGTGGAAGGAAATTTGTGGCTCTTCTCAGATTCCAGAACTTTCTGCCACAGAAATTTTAGGAACATGTGTTTTTTTAGCCAAATTTTGAGGTTTGCATAGTATTCTGGGTAACAGAACCTGGTCCGAGCCACACAAGTCACCCCATCTTGGATTTCCCTAGGTCTCTAGTTTTCAGAAATGCACAGGTTTGGTAGGTTTCCCTAGGTGGCGGCTGAGCTACAGGCCAAAATCTACAGGTAGGCACTTTGCAAAAAACACCTCTGTTTTCTTTAAAAAATTTGGATGTGTCCACGTTGCGCTTTGGGGCGTTTCCTGTCGCGGGCACTAGGCCTACCCAAACAAGTGAGGTATAAATTTTATAGGGAGACGTGGGGGAACGCTGGGTGGAAGGAAATTTGTGACTCCTCTCAGATTCCAGAACTTTCTGCCACAGAAATGTGAAGATCATGTGTTTTTTTAGCCAAATTTTGAGGTTTGCAAAGTATTCTGGGTAACAGAACCTGGTCCGAGCCACACAAGTCACCCCATCTTGGATTCCCCTAGGTCTCTAGTTTTCAGAACTGCACAGGTTTGGTAGGTTTCCCTAGGTGGCGGCTGAGCTACAGGCCAAAATCTACAGGTAGGCACTTTGCAAAAAACACCTCTGTTTTCCTTAAAAAATTTGGATGTGTCCACGTTGCGCTTTGGGGCGTTTCCTGTAGCGGGCGCTAGGCCTACCCACACAAGTGAGGTATCATTTTTATCGGGAGACGTGGGGGAACGCTGGGTGGAAGGAAATTTGTGGTTCCTCTCAGATTCCAGAACTTTCTGCCACAGATATGTTGGGAACATGTATTTTTTTAGCCAAATTTTGAGGTTTGCAAAGGATTCTGGGTAACAGAACCTGGTCCGAGCCACACAAGTCACCCCATCTTGGATTCCCCTAGGTCTCTAGTTTTCAGAAATACACAGGTTTGGTAGGTTTCCCTAGGTGGCGGCTGAGCTACAGGCCAAAATCTACAGGTAGGCACTTTGCAAAAATCACCTCTGTTTTCCTTCAAAAATTTGGATGTGTCCACGTTGCGCTTTGGGGCGTTTTCTGTTGCGGGCGCTAGGCCTACCCACACAAGTGAGGTATCATTTTTATCGGGAGATGTGGGGGAACGCTGGGTGGAAGGAAATTTGTGGCTCCTCTCAGATTCCAAAACTTTCTGCCACAGAAATCTGAGGAACATGTGCTTTTTTAGCCAAATTTGAGGTTTGCAAAGGATTCTGGGTAACAGAACCTGGTCCGAGCCACACAAGTCACCCCATCTTGGATTTCCCTAGGTATCTAGTTTTCAGAAATGCACAGGTTTGGTAGGTTTCCCTAGGTGGCGGCTGAGCTACAGTCCAAAATCTACAGGTAGGCACTTTGCAAAAAACACCTCTGTTTTCCTTCAAAAATTTGGATGTGTCCACGTTGCGCTTTGGGGCGTTTCCTGTCGCGGGCGCTAGGCCTACCCACACAAGTGAGGTATCATTTTTATCGGGAGACGTGGGGGAACGCTGGGTGGAAGGAAATTTGTGGCTCCTCTCAGATTCCAGAACTTTCTGCCACAGAAATGTGAGGAACATGTGTTTTTTTAGCCAAATTTTGAGGTTTGCAAAGGATTCTGGGTAACAGAACCTGGTCCGAGCCACACAAGTCACCCCATCTTGGATTCCCCTAGGTCTCTAGTTTTCAGAAATGCACAGGTTTGGTAGGTTTCCCTAGGTGGCGGCTGAGCTACAGGCCAAAATCTACAGGTAGGCACTTTGCAAAAAACACCTCTGTTTTCCTTCAAAAATGTTGATGTGTCCACGTTGCGCTTTGGGGCGTTTCCTGTCGCGGGAGCTAGGCCTACCCACACAAGTGAGGTATCATTTTTATCGGGAGACATGGGGGAACGCTGGGTGGAAGGAAATTTGTGGCTCCTCTCAGATTCTAGAACTTTCTGCCACAGAAATGTTAGGAACATGTGTTTTTTTAGCCAAATTTTGAGGTTTGCAAAGGATTCTGGGTAACAGAACCTGGTCCGAGCCACACAAGTCACCGAATCCTGGATTCCTCTAGCTTTCTAGTTTTCAGAAATGCACAGGTTTGGTAGGTTTCCCTAGGTGGCGGCTGAGCTACAGGCCAGAATATACAGGTAGGCACTTTGCAAAAAACACCTCTGTTTTCCTTCAAAAATTTGGATGTGTCTACGTTGCGCTTTGGGGCATTTCCTGTCGCAGGCGCTAGGCCTACCCACACAAGTGAGGTATCATTTTTATCGGGAGACGTGGGGGAACACTGGGTGGAAGGAAATTTGTGGCTCCTCTCAGATTCCAGAACTTTCTGCCACAGAAATTTTAGGAACATGTGTTTTTTTAGCCAAATTTTGAGGTTTGCAAAGGATTCTGGGTAACAGAACCTCTTCTGAGCCACACAAGTCACCCCATCTTGGATTCCCCTAGGTTTCTAGTTTTCAGAAATGCACAGGTTTGGTAGGTTTCCCTAGGTGGCGGCTGAGCTACAGGCCAGAATATACAGGTAGGCACTTTGCAAAAAACACCTCTGTTTTCCTTCAAAAATTTGGATGCGTCCACATTGCGCTTTGGGGCGTTTCCTGTAGCGGGCGCTAGGCCTACCCACACAAGTGAGGTATCATTTTTATCGTGAGACGTGGGGGAACGCTGGGTGGAAGGAAATTTGTGGCTCTTCTCAGATTCCAGAACTTTCTGCCACAGAAATGTGAGGAACATGTGTTTTTTTAGCCAAATTTTGAGGTTTGCATAGTATTCTGGGTAACAGAACCTGGTCCGAGCCACACAAGTCACCCCATCTTGGATTCCCCTAGGTCTCTAGTTTTCAGAACTGCACAGGTTTGGTAGGTTTCCCTAGGTGGCGGCTGAGCTACAGGCCAAAATCTACAGGTAGGCACTTTGCAAAAAACACCTCTGTTTTCCTTCAAAAATTTGGATGTGTCCACGTTGCGCTTTGGGGCGTTTCCTGTCGCAGGCGCTAGGCCTACCCACACAAGTGAGGTATCATTTTTATCGGGAGACGTGGGGGATCACTGGGTGGAAGGAAATTTGTGGCTCTTCTCAGATTCCAGAACTTTCTGCCACAGAAATGTGAGGAACATGTGTTTTTTTAGCCAAATTTTGAGGTTTGCATAGTATTCTGGGTAACAGAACCTGGTCCGAGCCACACAAGTCACCCCATCTTGGATTTCCCTAGGTCTCTAGTTTTCAGAAATGCACAGGTTTGGTAGGTTTCCCTAGGTGGCGGCTGAGCTACAGGCCAAAATCTACAGGTAGGCACTTTGCAAAAAACACCTCTGTTTTCTTTAAAAAATTTGGATGTGTCCACGTTGCGCTTTGGGGCGTTTCCTGTCGCGGGCACTAGGCCTACCCAAACAAGTGAGGTATAAATTTTATAGGGAGACGTGGGGGAACGCTGGGTGGAAGGAAATTTGTGACTCCTCTCAGATTCCAGAACTTTCTGCCACAGAAATGTGAAGAACATGTGTTTTTTTAGCCAAATTTTGAGGTTTGCAAAGTATTCTGGGTAACAGAACCTGGTCCGAGCCACACATGTCACCCCATCTTGGATTCCCCTAGGTCTCTAGTTTTCAGAACTGCACAGGTTTGGTAGGTTTCCCTAGGTGGCGGCTGAGCTACAGGCCAAAATCTACAGGTAGGCACTTTGCAAAAAACACCTCTGTTTTCCTTAAAAAATTTGGATGTGTCCACGTTGCGCTTTGGGGCGTTTCCTGTAGCGGGCGCTAGGCCTACCCACACAAGTGAGGTATCATTTTTATCGGGAGACGTGGGGGAACGCTGGGTGGAAGGAAATTTGTGGTTCCTCTCAGATTCCAGAACTTTCTGCCACAGATATGTGGGAACATGTATTTTTTTAGCCAAATTTTGAGGTTTGCAAAGGATTCTGGGTAACAGAACCTGGTCCGAGCCGCACAAGTCACCCCATCTTGGATTCCCCTAGGTCTCTAGTTTTCAGAAATGCACAGGTTTGGTAGGTTTCCCTAGGTGGCGGCTGAGCTACAGGCCAAAATCTACAGGTAGGCACTTTGCAAAAAACACCTCTGTTTTCCTTCAAAAATTTGGATGTGTCCACGTTGCACTTTGGGGCGTTTCCTGTCGCGGGCGCTAGGCCTACCCACACAAGTGAGGTATCATATTTATCGGGAGACGTGGGGGAACGCTGGGTGGAAGGAAATTTGTGGCTCCTCTCAGAATCCAGAACTTTCTGCCACAGAAATGTGAGGAACTTGTGTTTATTTAGCCAAATTTTGAGGTTTGCAAAGGATTCTGGGTAACAGAACCTGGTCCGAGCCACACAAGTCACCCCATCTTGGATTCCCCTAGGTCTCTAGTTTTCAGAAATACACAGGTTTGGTAGGTTTCCCTAGGTGGCGGCTGAGCTACAGGCCAAAATCTACAGGTAGGCACTTTGCAAAAATCACCTCTGTTTTCCTTCAAAAATTTGGATGTGTCCACGTTGCGCTTTGGGGCGTTTTCTGTTGCGGGCGCTAGGCCTACCCACACAAGTGAGGTATCATTTTTATCGGGAGATGTGGGGGAACGCTGGGTGGAAGGAAATTTGTGGCTCCTCTCAGATTCCAAAACTTTCTGCCACAGAAATCTGAGGAACATGTGCTTTTTTAGCCAAATTTGAGGTTTGCAAAGGATTCTGGGTAACAGAACCTGGTCCGAGCCACACAAGTCACCCCATCTTGGATTTCCCTAGGTATCTAGTTTTCAGAAATGCACAGGTTTGGTAGGTTTCCCTAGGTGGCGGCTGAGCTACAGTCCAAAATCTACAGGTAGGCACTTTGCAAAAAACACCTCTGTTTTCCTTCAAAAATTTGGATGTGTCCACGTTGCGCTTTGGGGCGTTTCCTGTCGCGGGCGCTAGGCCTACCCACACAAGTGAGGTATCATTTTTATCGGAAGACGTGGGGGAACGCTGGGTGGAAGGAAATTTGTGGCTCCTCTCAGATTCCAGAACTTTCTGCCACAGAAATGTGAGGAACATGTGTTTTTTTAGCCAAATTTTGAGGTTTGCAAAGGATTCTGGGTAACAGAACCTGGTCCGAGCCACACAAGTCACCCCATCTTGGATTCCCCTAGGTCTCTAGTTTTCAGAAATGCACAGGTTTGGTAGGTTTCCCTAGGTGGCGGCTGAGCTACAGGCCAAAATCTACAGGTAGGCACTTTGCAAAAAACACCTCTGTTTTCCTTCAAAAATGTTGATGTGTCCACGTTGCGCTTTGGGGCGTTTCCTGTCGCGGGAGCTAGGCCTACCCACACAAGTGAGGTATCATTTTTATCGGGAGACATGGGGGAACGCTGGGTGGAAGGAAATTTGTGGCTCCTCTCAGATTCTAGAACTTTCTGCCACAGAAATGTTAGGAACATGTGTTTTTTTAGCCAAATTTTGAGGTTTGCAAAGGATTCTGGGTAACAGAACCTGGTCCGAGCCACACAAGTCACCGAATCCTGGATTCCTCTAGCTTTCTAGTTTTCAGAAATGCACAGGTTTGGTAGGTTTCCCTAGGTGGCGGCTGAGCTACAGGCCAGAATATACAGGTAGGCACTTTGCAAAAAACACCTCTGTTTTCCTTCAAAAATTTGGATGTGTCTACGTTGCGCTTTGGGGCATTTCCTGTCGCAGGCGCTAGGCCTACCCACACAAGTGAGGTATCATTTTTATCGGGAGACGTGGGGGAACACTGGGTGGAAGGAAATTTGTGGCTCCTCTCAGATTCCAGAACTTTCTGCCACAGAAATTTTAGGAACATGTGTTTTTTTAGCCAAATTTTGAGGTTTGCAAAGGATTCTGGGTAACAGAACCTCTTCTGAGCCACACAAGTCACCCCATCTTGGATTCCCCTAGGTTTCTAGTTTTCAGAAATGCACAGGTTTGGTAGGTTTCCCTAGGTGGCGGCTGAGCTACAGGCCAGAATATACAGGTAGGCACTTTGCAAAAAACACCTCTGTTTTCCTTCAAAAATTTGGATGCGTCCACATTGCGCTTTGGGGCGTTTCCTGTAGCGGGCGCTAGGCCTACCCACACAAGTGAGGTATCATTTTTATCGTGAGACGTGGGGGAACGCTGGGTGGAAGGAAATTTGTGGCTCTTCTCAGATTCCAGAACTTTCTGCCACAGAAATGTGAGGAACATGTGTTTTTTTAGCCAAATTTTGAGGTTTGCATAGTATTCTGGGTAACAGAACCTGGTCCGAGCCACACAAGTCACCCCATCTTGGATTCCCCTAGGTCTCTAGTTTTCAGAACTGCACAGGTTTGGTAGGTTTCCCTAGGTGGCGGCTGAGCTACAGGCCAAAATCTACAGGTAGGCACTTTGCAAAAAACACCTCTGTTTTCCTTCAAAAATTTGGATGTGTCCACGTTGCGCTTTGGGGCGTTTCCTGTCGCAGGCGCTAGGCCTACCCACACAAGTGAGGTATCATTTTTATCGGGAGACGTGGGGGAACACTGGGTGGAAGGAAATTTGTGGCTCTTCTCAGATTCCAGAACTTTCTGCCACAGAAATGTGAGGAACATGTGTTTTTTTAGCCAAATTTTGAGGTTTGCATAGTATTCTGGGTAACAGAACCTGGTCCGAGCCACACAAGTCACCCCATCTTGGATTTCCCTAGGTCTCTAGTTTTCAGAAATGCACAGGTTTGGTAGGTTTCCCTAGGTGGCGGCTGAGCTACAGGCCAAAATCTACAGGTAGGCACTTTGCAAAAAACACCTCTGTTTTCTTTAAAAAATTTGGATGTGTCCACGTTGCGCTTTGGGGCGTTTCCTGTCGCGGGCACTAGGCCTACCCAAACAAGTGAGGTATAAATTTTATAGGGAGACGTGGGGGAACGCTGGGTGGAAGGAAATTTGTGACTCCTCTCAGATTCCAGAACTTTCTGCCACAGAAATGTGAAGAACATGTGTTTTTTTAGCCAAATTTTGAGGTTTGCAAAGTATTCTGGGTAACAGAACCTGGTCCGAGCCACACATGTCACCCCATCTTGGATTCCCCTAGGTCTCTAGTTTTCAGAACTGCACAGGTTTGGTAGGTTTCCCTAGGTGGCGGCTGAGCTACAGGCCAAAATCTACAGGTAGGCACTTTGCAAAAAACACCTCTGTTTTCCGTAAAAAATTTGGATGTGTCCACGTTGCGCTTTGGGGCGTTTCCTGTAGCGGGCGCTAGGCCTACCCACACAAGTGAGGTATCATTTTTATCGGGAGACTTGGGGGAACGCTGGGTGGAAGGAAATTTGTGGTTCCTCTCAGATTCCAGAACTTTCTGCCACAGATATGTTGGGAACATGTATTTTTTTAGCCAAATTTTGAGGTTTGCAAAGGATTCTGGGTAACAGAACCTGGTCCGAGCCGCACAAGTCACCCCATCTTGGATTCCCCTAGGTCTCTAGTTTTCAGAAATGCACAGGTTTGGTAGGTTTCCCTAGGTGGCGGCTGAGCTACAGGCCAAAATCTACAGGTAGGCACTTTGCAAAAAACACCTCTGTTTTCCTTCAAAAATTTGGATGTGTCCACGTTGCACTTTGGGGCGTTTCCTGTCGCGGGCGCTAGGCCTACCCACACAAGTGAGGTATCATATTTATCGGGAGACGTGGGGGAACGCTGGGTGGAAGGAAATTTGTGGCTCCTCTCAGAATCCAGAACTTTCTGCCACAGAAATGTGAGGAACTTGTGTTTATTTAGCCAAATTTTGAGGTTTGCAAAGGATTCTGGGTAACAGAACCTGGTCCGAGCCACACAAGTCACCCCATCTTGGATTCCCCTAGGTCTCTAGTTTTCAGAAATACACAGGTTTGGTAGGTTTCCCTAGGTGGCGGCTGAGCTACAGGCCAAAATCTACAGGTAGGCACTTTGCAAAAATCACCTCTGTTTTCCTTCAAAAATTTGGATGTGTCCACGTTGCGCTTTGGGGCGTTTTCTGTTGCGGGCGCTAGGCCTACCCACACAAGTGAGGTATCATTTTTATCGGGAGATGTGGGGGAACGCTGGGTGGAAGGAAATTTGTGGCTCCTCTCAGATTCCAAAACTTTCTGCCACAGAAATCTGAGGAACATGTGCTTTTTTAGCCAAATTTGAGGTTTGCAAAGGATTCTGGGTAACAGAACCTGGTCCGAGCCACACAAGTCACCCCATCTTGGATTTCCCTAGGTATCTAGTTTTCAGAAATGCACAGGTTTGGTAGGTTTCCCTAGGTGGCGGCTGAGCTACAGTCCAAAATCTACAGGTAGGCACTTTGCAAAAAACACCTCTGTTTTCCTTCAAAAATTTGGATGTGTCCACGTTGCGCTTTGGGGCGTTTCCTGTCGCGGGCGCTAGGCCTACCCACACAAGTGAGGTATCATTTTTATCGGGAGACGTGGGGGAACGCTGGGTGGAAGGAAATTTGTGGCTCCTCTCAGATTCCAGAACTTTCTGCCACAGAAATGTGAGGAACATGTGTTTTTTTAGCCAAATTTTGAGGTTTGCAAAGGATTCTGGGTAACAGAACCTGGTCCGAGCCACACAAGTCACCCCATCTTGGATTCCCCTAGGTCTCTAGTTTTCAGAAATGCACAGGTTTGGTAGGTTTCCCTAGGTGGCGGCTGAGCTACAGGCCAAAATCTACAGGTAGGCACTTTGCAAAAAACACCTCTGTTTTCCTTCAAAAATTTGGATGTGTCCACGTTGCGCTTTGGGGCGTTTCCTGTCGCAGGCGCTAGGCCTACCCACACAAGTGAGGTATCATTTTTATCTGGAGACGTGGGGGAACACTGGGTGGAAGGAAATTTGTGGCTCCTCTCAGATTCCAGAACTTTCTGCCACAGAAATGTTAGGAACATGTGTTTTTTTAGTCAAATTTTGAGGTTTGCAAAGGATTCTGGGTAACAGAAGCTCTTCCGAGCCACACAAGTCACCCCATCTTGGATTCCCCCGGTCTCTAGTTTTCAGAAATGCACAGGTTTGGTAGGTTTCCCTAGGTGGCGGCTGAGCTACAGGCCAAAATCTACAGGTAGGCACTTTGCAAAAAACACCTCTGTTTTCCTTCAAAAATTTGGATGTGTCCACGTTGCGCTTTGGGGCGTTTCCTGTCGCGGGCGCTAGGCCTACCCACACAAGTGAGGTATCATTTTTATCGAGAGACGTGGGGGAACGCTGGGTGGAAGGAAATTTGTGGCTCCTCTCAGATTCCAGAACTTTCTGCCACAGAAATGTGAGTAACATGTGTTTTTTTTGCCAAATTTTGAGGTTTGCAAAGGATTCTGGGTAACAGAACCTGGTCCGAGCCACACAAGTCACCCCATCTTGGATTCCTCTAGGTGTCTAGTTTTCAGAAATGCACAGGTTTGGTAGGTTTCCCTAGGTGGCGGCTGAGCTACGGGCCAAAATCTACAGGTAGGCACTTTGCAAAAAACACCTCTGTTTTCCTTCAAAAATGTGGATGTGTCCACGTTGCGCTTTGGGGTTTTTCCTGTTGCGGGCGCTAGGCCTACCCACACAAGTGAGGTATCATTTTTATCGGGAGACGTGGGGGAACGCTGGGTGGAAGGAAATTTGTGGCTCCTCTCAGATTCTAGAACTTTCTGCCACAGAAATGTGAGGAACATGTGTTTTTTTAGCCAAATTTTGAGGTTTGCATAGTATTCTGGGTAACAGAACCTGGTCCGAGCCACACAAGTCACCCCATCTTGGATTTCCCTAGGTCTCTAGTTTTCAGAAATGCACAGGTTTGGTAGGTTTCCCTAGGTGGCGGCTGAGCTGCAGGCCAAAATCTACAGGTAGGCACTTTGCAAAAAACACCTCTGTTTTCTTTAAAAAATTTGGATGTGTCCACGTTGCGCTTTGGGGCGTTTCCTGTCGCGGGCACTAGGCCTACCCAAACAAGTGAGGTATAAATTTTATAGGGAGACGTGGGGGAACGCTGGGTGGAAGGAAATTTGTGACATCTCTCAGATTCCAGAACTTTCTGCCACAGAAATGTGAAGAACATGTGTTTTTTTAGCCAAATTTTGAGGTTTGCAAAGTATTCTGGGTAACAGAACCTGGTCCGAGCCACACAAGTCACCCCATCTTGGATTCCCCTAGGTCTCTAGTTTTCAGAACTGCACAGGTTTGGTAGGTTTCCCTAGGTGGCGGCTGAGCTACAGGCCAAAATCTACAGGTAGGCACTTTGCAAAAAACACCTCTGTTTTCCTTAAAAAATTTGGATGTGTCCACGTTGCGCTTTGGGGCGTTTCCTGTAGCGGGCGCTAGGCCTACCCACACAAGTGAGGTATCATTTTTATCGGGAGACGTGGGGGAACGCTGGGTGGAAGGAAATTTGTGGTTCCTCTCAGATTCCAGAACTTTCTGCCACAGATATGTTGGGAACATGTATTTTTTTAGCCAAATTTTGAGGTTTGCAAAGGATTCTGGGTAACAGAACCTGGTCCGAGCCGCACAAGTCACCCCATCTTGGATTCCCCTAGGTCTCTAGTTTTCAGAAATGCACAGGTTTGGTAGGTTTCCCTAGGTGGCGGCTGAGCTACAGGCCAAAATCTACAGGTAGGCACTTTGCAAAAAACACCTCTGTTTTCCTTCAAAAATTTGGATGTGTCCACGTTGCACTTTGGGGCGTTTCCTGTCGCGGGCGCTAGGCCTACCCACACAAGTGAGGTATCATATTTATCGGGAGACGTGGGGGAACGCTGGGTGGAAGGAAATTTGTGGCTCCTCTCAGATTCCAGAACTTTCTGCCACAGAAATGTGAGGAACTTGTGTTTTTTTAGCCAAATTTTGAGGTTTGCAAAGGATTCTGGGTAACAGAACCTGGTCCGAGCCACACAAGTCACCCCATCTTGGATTCCCCTAGGTCTCTAGTTTTCAGAAATACACAGGTTTGGTAGGTTTCCCTAGGTGGCGGCTGAGCTACAGGCAAAAATCTACAGGTAGGCACTTTGCAAAAATCACCTCTGTTTTCCTTCAAAAATTTGGATGTGTCCACGTTGCGCTTTGGGGCGTTTTCTGTTGCGGGCGCTAGGCCTACCCACACAAGTGAGGTATCATTTTTATCGGGAGATGTGGGGGAACGCTGGGTGGAAGGAAATTTGTGGCTCCTCTCAGATTCCAAAACTTTCTGCCACAGAAATCTGAGGAACATGTGCTTTTTTAGCCAAATTTGAGGTTTGCAAAGGATTCTGGGTAACAGAACCTGGTCCGAGCCACACAAGTCACCCCATCTTGGATTTCCCTAGGTATCTAGTTTTCAGAAATGCACAGGTTTGGTAGGTTTCCCTAGGTGGCGGCTGAGCTACAGTCCAAAATCTACAGGTAGGCACTTTGCAAAAAACACCTCTGTTTTCCTTCAAAAATTTGGATGTGTCCACGTTGCGCTTTGGGGCGTTTCCTGTCGCGGGCGCTAGGCCTACCCACACAAGTGAGGTATCATTTTTATCGGGAGACGTGGGGGAACGCTGGGTGGAAGGAAATTTGTGGCTCCTCTCAGATTCCAGAACTTTCTGCCACAGAAATGTGAGGAACGTGTGTTTTTTTAGCCAAATTTTGAGGTTTGCAAAGGATTCTGGGTAACAGAACCTGGTCCGAGCCACACAAGTCACCCCATCTTGGATTCCCCTAGGTCTCTAGTTTTTCAGAATGCACAGGTTTGGTAGGTTTCCCCAGGTGGCGGCTGAGCTACAGGCCAAAATCTACAGGTAGGCACTTTGCAAAAAACACCTCTGTTTTCCTTCAAAAATTTGGATGTGTCCACGTTGCGCTTTGGGGCGTTTCCTGTCGCGGGCGCTAGGCCTACCCACACAAGTGAGGTATCATTTTTATCGGGAGACGTGGGGGAACGCTGGGTGGAAGGAAATTTGTGGCTCCTCTCAGATTCCAGAACTTTCTGCCACAGAAATGTTAGGAACATGTGTTTTTTTAGTCAAATTTTGAGGTTTGCAAAGGATTCTGGGTAACAGAACCTGGTCCGAGCCACACAAGTCACCCCATCTTGGATTCCTCTAGGTGTCTAGTTTTCAGAAATGCACAGGTTTGGTAGGTTTCCCTAGGTGGCGGCTGAGCTACGGGCCAAAATCTACAGGTAGGCACTTTGCAAAAAACACCTCTGTTTTCCTTCAAAAATGTGGATGTGTCCACGTTGCGCTTTGGGGTTTTTCCTGTTGCGGGCGCTAGGCCTACCCACACAAGTGAGGTATCATTTTTATCGGGAGACGTGGGGGAACGCTGGGTGGAAGGAAATTTGTGGCTCCTCTCAGATTCTAGAACTTTCTGCCACAGAAATGTTAGGAACATGTGTTTTTTTAGCCAAATTTTGAGGTTTGCAAAGGATTCTGGGTAACAGAACCTGGTCCGAGCCACACAAGTCACCCAATCTTGGATTCCTCTAGCTCTCTAGTTTTCAGAAATGCACAGGTTTGGTAGGTTTCCCTAGGTGGCGGCTGAGCTACAGGCCAGAATATACAGGTAGGCACTTTGCAAAAAACACCTCAGTTTTCCTTCAAAAATTTGGATGTGTCCATGTTGCGCTTCGGGGCGTTTCCTGTCGCAGGCGCTAGGCCTACCCACACAAGTGAGGTATCATTTTTATCGGGAGACGGGGGGGAACACTGGGTGGAAGGAAATTAGTGGCTCCTCTCAGATTCCAGAACTTTCTGCCACAGAAATGTTAGGAACATGTGTTTTTTTAGCCAAATTTTGAGGTTTGCAAAGGATTCTGGGTAACAGAACCTCTTCCGAGCCACACAAGTCACCCCATCTTGGATTCCCCTAGGTTTCTAGTTTTCAGAAATGCACAGGTTTGGTAGGTTTCCTAAGGTGGCGGCTGAGCTACAGGCCAAAATCTACAGGTAGGCACTTTGCAAAAAACACCTCTGTTTTCCTTCAAAAATTTGGATGTGTCCACATTGCGCTTTGGGGCGTTTCCTGTAGCGGGCGCTAGGCCTACCCACACAAGTGAGGTATCATTTTTATCGTGAGACGTGGGGGAACGCTGGGTGGAAGGAAATTTGTGGCTCCTCTCAGATTCCAGAACTTTCTGCCACAGAAATGTGAGGAACATGTGTTTTTTTAGCCAAATTTTGAGGTTTGCAAAGGATTCTGGGTAACAGAACCTGGTCCGAGCCACACAAGTCACCCCATCTTGGATTTCCCTAGGTCTCTAGTTTTCAGAAATGCACAGGTTTGGTAGGTTTCCCTAGGTGGCGGCTGAGCTACAGGCCAAAATCTACAGGTAGGCACTTTGCAAAAAACACCTCTGTTTTCCTTCAAAAATGTGGATGTGTCCACGTTGCGCTTTGGGGCGTTTCCTGTCGCGGTCGCTAGGCCTACCCACACAAGTGAGGTATCATTTTTATCGAGAGACGTGGGGGAACGCTGGGTGGAAGGAAATTTGTGACTCCTCTCAGATTCCAGAACTTTCTGCCACAGAAATGTTAGGAACATGGGTTTTTTTAGCCAAATTTTGAGGTTTGCAAAGGATTCTGGGTAACAGAACCTCTTCCGAGCCACACAAGTCACCCCATCTTGGATTCCCCTAGGTTTCTAGTTTTCAGAAATGCACAGGTTTGGTAGGTTTCCTAAGGTGGCGGCTGAGCAACAGGCCAAAATCTACAGGTAGGCACTTTGCAAAAAACACCTCTGTTTTCCTTCAAAAATTTGGATGTGTCCACATTGCGCTTTGGGGCGTTTCCTGTAGCGGGCGCTAGGCCTACCCACACAAGTGAGGTATCATTTTTATCGTGAGACGTGGGGGAACGCTGGGTGGAAGGAAATTTGTGGCTCCTCTCAGATTCCAGAACTTTCTGCCACAGAAATGTGAGGAACATGTGTTTTTTTAGCCAAATTTTGAGGTTTGCAAAGGATTCTGGGTAACAGAACCTGGTCCGAGCCACACAAGTCACCCCATCTTGGATTTCCCTAGGTCTCTAGTTTTCAGAAATGCACAGGTTTGGTAGGTTTCCCTAGGTGGCGGCTGAGCTACAGGCCAAAATCTACAGGTAGGCACTTTGCAAAAAACACCTCTGTTTTCCTTCAAAAATGTGGATGTGTCCACGTTGCGCTTTGGGGCGTTTCCTGTCGCGGGCGCTAGGCCTACCCACACAAGTGAGGTATCATTTTTATCGAGAGACGTGGGGGAACGCTGGGTGGAAGGAAATTTGTGGCTCCTCTCAGATTCCAGAACTTTCTGCCACAGAAATGTGAGGAACTTGTGTTTTTTTAGCCAAATTTTGAGGTTTGCAAAGGATTCTGGGTAACAGAACCTGGTCCAAGCCACACAAGTCATCCCATCTTGGATTCCCCTTGGTCTCTAGTTTTCAGAAATACACAGGTTTGGTAGGTTTCCCTAGGTGGCGGCTGAGCTACAGGCCAAAATCTACAGGTAGGCACTTTGCAAAAATCACCTCTGTTTTCCTTCAAAAATTTGGATGTGTTCATGTTGCGCTTTGGGGCATTTCCTGTCGCGGGCGCTAGGCCTACCCACACAAGTGAGGTATCATTTTTATCGGGAGACGTGGGGGAACGCTGGGTGGAAGGAAATTTGTGGCTCCTCTCAGATTCCAGAACTTTCTGCCACAGAAATGTGAGGAACATGTGTTTTTTTTGCCAAATTTTGAGGTTTGCAAAGGATTCTGGGTAACATAACCTGGTCCGAGTCACACAAGTCACTCCATCTTGGATTCCCCTAGGTCTCTAGTTTTCAGAAATGCACAGGTTTGGTAGGTTTCCCTAGGTGGCGGCTGAGCTACAGGCCAAAATCTACAGGTAGGCACTTTGCAAAAAACACCTCTGTTTTCCTTCAAAAATTTGGATGTGTCCACGTTGCGCTTTGGGGCGTTTCCTGTCGCAGGCGCTAGGCCTACCCACACAAGTGAGGTATCATTTTTATCGGGAGACGTGGGGGAACACTGGGTGGAAGGAAATTTGTGGCTCCTCTCAGATTCTAGAACTTTCTGCCACAGAAATGTTAGGAACATGTGTTTTTTTAGCCAAATGTTGAGGTTTGCAAAGGATTCTGGGTAACAGAACCTGGTCCGAGCCACACAAGTCACCCAATCTTGGATTCCCCTAGGTCTCTAGTTTTCAGAAATGCACAGGTTTGGTAGGTTTCCCTAGGTGGCGGCTGAGCTACAGGCCAAAATCTACAGGTAGGCACTTTGCAAAAAACACGTCTGTTTTCCTTCAAAAATTTGGATGTGTCCATGTTGCGCTTTGGGGCATTTCCTGTCGCAGGCGCTAGGCCTACCCACACAAGTGAGGTATCATTTTTATCGGGAGACGTGGGGGAACACTGGGTGGAAGGAAATTTGTGGCTCCTCTCAGATTCCAGAACTTTCTGCCACAGAAATGTGAGTAACATGTGTTTTTTTTGCCAAATTTTGAGGTTTGCAAAGGATTCTGGGTAACAGAACCTGGTCCGAGCCACACAAGTCACCCCATCTTGGATTCCTCTAGGTGTCTAGTTTTCAGAAATGCACAGGTTTGGTAGGTTTCCCTAGGTGGCGGCTGAGCTACAGGCCAAAATCTACAGGTAGGCACATTGCAAAAAACACCTCTGTTTTCCTTCAAAAATTTGGATGTGTCCACATTGCGTTTTGGGGCGTTTCCTGTCGCGGGCGCTAGGCCTACCCACACAAGTGAGGTATCATTTTTATCGGGAGACGTGGGGGAACGCTGGGTGGAAGGAAATTTGTGGCTCCTCTCAGATTCTAGAACTTTCTGCCACAGAAATGTGAGTAACATGTGTTTTTTTTGCCAAATTTTGAGGTTTGCAAAGGATTCTGGGTAACAGAACCTGGTCCGAGCCACACAAGTCACCCAATCTTGGATTCCTCTAACTCTCTAGTTTTCAGAAATGCACAGGTTTGGTAGGTTTCCCTAGGTGGCGGCTGAGCTACAGGCCAGAATATACAGGTAGGCACTTTGCAAAGAACACCTCTGTTTTCCTTCAAAAATTTGGATGTGTCCACGTTGCGCTTTGGGGCGTTTCCTGTCACAGGGGCTAGGCCTACCCACACAAGTGAGGTATCATTTTTATCGGGAGACGTGGTGGAACACTGGGTGGAAGGAAATTAGGGGCTCCTCTCAGATTCCAGAACTTTCTGCCACAGAAATGTTAGGAACATGTGTTTTTTTAGCCAAATTTTGAGGTTTGCAAAGGATTCTGGATAACAGAACCTCTTCCGAGCCACACAAGTCACCCCATCTTGGATTCCCCTAGGTTTCTAGTTTTCAGAAATGCACAGGTTTGGTAGGTTTCCTAAGGTGGCGGCTGAGCTACAGGCCAAAATCTACAGGTAGGCACTTTGCAAAAAACACCTCTGTTTTCCTGCAAAAATTTGGATGTGTCCACATTGCGCTTTGGGGCGTTTCCTGTCGCGGGCGCTAGGCCTACCCACACAAGTGAGGTATCATTTTTATCGGGAGACGTGGGGGAACGCTGGGTGGAAGGAAATTTGTGGCCCCTCTCAGATTCTAGAACTTTCTGCCACAGAAATGTTAGGAACATGTGTTTTTTAGCCAAATTTTGAGGTTTGCAAAGGATTCTGGGTAACAGAACCTGGTCCGAGCCACACAAGTCACCCAATCTTGGATTCCTCTAGCTCTCTAGTTTTCAGAAATGCACAGGTTTGGTAGGTTTCCCTAGGTGGCAGCTGAGCTACAGGCCAGAATATACAGGTAGGCACTTTGCAAAAAACACCTCTGTTTTCCTTCAAAAATTTGGATGTGTCCACGTTGCGCTTTGGGGCGTTTCCTGTCACAGGCGCTAGGCCTACCCACACAAGTGAGGTATCATTTTTATCGGGAGACGTGGGGGAACACTGGGTGGAAGGGAATTAGTGGCTCCTCTCTGATTCCAGAACTTTCTGCCACAGAAATGTTAGGAACATGTGTTTTTTTAGCCAAATTTTGAGGTTTGCAAAGGATTCTGGGTAACAGAACCTCTTCCGAGCCACACAAGTCACCCCATCTTGGATTCCCCTAGGTTTCTAGTTTTCAGAAATGCACAGGTTTGGTAGGTTTCCCTAGGTGGCGGCTGAGCTACAGGCCAAAATCTACAGGTAGGCACTTTGCAAAAAACACCTCTGTTTTCTTTCAAAAATTTGGATGTGTCCACGTTGCGCTTTGGGGCGTTTCTTGTCGCGGGCAGTAGGCCTACCCACACAAGTGAGGTATAAATTTTATAGGGAGACGTGGGGGAACGCTGGGTGGAAGGTAATTTGTGACTCCTCTCAGATTCCAGAACTTTCTGCCACAGAAATGTGAAGAACATGTGTTTTTTTAGCCAAATTTTGAGGTTTGCAAAGTATTCTGGGTAACAGAACCTGGTCCGAGCCACACAAGTCACCCCATCTTGGATTCCCCTAGGTCTCTAGTTTTCAGAAATGCACAGGTTTGGTAGGTTTCCCTAGGTGGCGGCTGAGCTACAGGCCAAAATCTACAGGTAGGCACTTTGCAAAAAACACCTCTGTTTTCCTTCAAAAATTTGGATGTGTCCACGTTGCGCTTTGGGGCGTTTCCTGTAGCGGGCGCTAGGCCTACCCACACAAGTGAGGTATCATTTTTATCAGGAGACATGGGGGAACGCTGGGTGGAAGGAAATTTGTGGTTCCTCTGAGATTCCAGAACTTTCTGCCACAGATATGTTGGGAACATGTATTTTTTTAGCCAAATTTTGAGGTTTGCAAAGGATTCTGGGTAACAGAACCTGGTCCGAGCCGCACAAGTCACCCCATCTTGGATTCCCCTAGGTCTCTAGTTTTCAGAAATGCACAGGTTTGGTAGGTTTCCCTAGGTGGCGGCTGAGCTACAGGCCAAAATCTACAGGTAGGCACTTTGCAAAAAACACCTCTGTTTTCCTTCAAAAATTTGGATGTGTCCACGTTGCGCTTTGGGGCGTTTCCTGTCACAGGCGCTAGGCCTACCCACACAAGTGAGGTATCATTTTTATCGGGAGACGTGGGGGAACACTGGGTGGAAGGGAATTAGTGGCTCCTCTCTGATTCCAGAACTTTCTGCCACAGAAATGTTAGGAACATGTGTTTTTTTAGCCAAATTTTGAGGTTTGCAAAGGATTCTGGGTAACAGAACCTCTTCCGAGCCACACAAGTCACCCCATCTTGGATTCCCCTAGGTTTCTAGTTTTCAGAAATGCACAGGTTTGGTAGGTTTCCCTAGGTGGCGGCTGAGCTACAGGCCAAAATCTACAGGTAGGCACTTTGCAAAAAACACCTCTGTTTTCTTTCAAAAATTTGGATGTGTCCACGTTGCGCTTTGGGGCGTTTCTTGTCGCGGGCAGTAGGCCTACCCACACAAGTGAGGTATAAATTTTATAGGGAGACGTGGGGGAACGCTGGGTGGAAGGTAATTTGTGACTCCTCTCAGATTCCAGAACTTTCTGCCACAGAAATGTGAAGAACATGTGTTTTTTTAGCCAAATTTTGAGGTTTGCAAAGTATTCTGGGTAACAGAACCTGGTCCGAGCCACACAAGTCACCCCATCTTGGATTCCCCTAGGTCTCTAGTTTTCAGAAATGCACAGGTTTGGTAGGTTTCCCTAGGTGGCGGCTGAGCTACAGGCCAAAATCTACAGGTAGGCACTTTGCAAAAAACACCTCTGTTTTCCTTCAAAAATTTGGATGTGTCCACGTTGCGCTTTGGGGCGTTTCCTGTAGCGGGCGCTAGGCCTACCCACACAAGTGAGGTATCATTTTTATCAGGAGACATGGGGGAACGCTGGGTGGAAGGAAATTTGTGGTTCCTCTGAGATTCCAGAACTTTCTGCCACAGATATGTTGGGAACATGTATTTTTTTAGCCAAATTTTGAGGTTTGCAAAGGATTCTGGGTAACAGAACCTGGTCCGAGCCGCACAAGTCACCCCATCTTGGATTCCCCTAGGTCTCTAGTTTTCAGAAATGCACAGGTTTGGTAGGTTTCCCTAGGTGGCGGCTGAGCTACAGGCCAAAATCTACAGGTAGGCACTTTGCAAAAAACACCTCTGTTTTCCTTAAAAAATGTGGATGTGTCCACGTTGCGCTTTGGGGTGTTTCCTGTCGCGGGCGCTAGGCCTA
Organism: Pleurodeles waltl; assembly: GCF_031143425.1. NCBI lineage: Eukaryota > Metazoa > Chordata > Amphibia > Caudata > Salamandridae > Pleurodeles > Pleurodeles waltl. The sequence continues at coordinate 353,538,287 of NC_090449.1, read as the reverse complement.
CCCACACAAGTGAGGTATCATTTTTATCGGGAGACGTGGGGGAACGCTGGGTGGAAGGAAATTTGTGGCTCCTCTCAGATTCCAGCACTTTCTGCCACAGCAATGTGAGTAACTTGTGTTTTTTTAGCAAAATTTTGAGGTTTGCAAAGGATTCTGGGTAACGGAACCTGGTCCGAGCCACACAAGTCACCCCATCTTGGATTCCCCTAGGTCTCTAGTTTTCAGAAATACACAGGTTTGGTAGGTTTCCCTAGGTGGCGGCTGAGCTACAGGCCAAAATCTACAGGTAGGCACTTTGCAAAAATCACCTCTGTTTTCCTTCAAAAATTTGGATGTGTCCACGTTGCGCTTTGGGGCATTTTCTGTCGCGGGCGCTATGCCTACCCACACAAGTGAGGTATCATTTTTATCGGGAGATGAGGGGGAACGCTGGGTGGAAGGAAATTTGTGGCTCCTCTCAGATTCCAGAACTTTCTGCCACAGAAATGTGAGGAACATGTGTTTTTTTAGCCAAATTTGAGGTTTGCAAAGGATTCTGGGTAACAGAACCTGGTCCGAGCCACACAAGTCACCCCATCTTGGATTTCCCTAGGTCTCTAGTTTTCAGAAATGCACAGGTTTGGTAGGTTTCCACAGGTGGCGGCTGAGCTACAGTCCAAAATCTACAGGTAGGCACTTTGCAAAAAACACCTCTGTTTTCCTTCAAAAATTTGGATGTGTCCACGTTGCGCTTTGGGGCGTTTCCTGTCGCAGGCGCTAGGTCTACCCACACAAGTGAGGTATCATTTTTATCGGGAGACGTGGGGGAACACTGGGTGGAAGGAAATTTGTGGCTCCTCTCAGATTCCAGAACTTTCTGCCACAGAAATTTTAGGAACATGTGTTTTTTTAGCCAAATTTTGAGGTTTGCAAAGGATTCTGGGTAACAGAACCTCTTCCGAGCCACACAAGTCACCCCATCTTGGATTCCCCTAGGTCTCTAGTTTTCAGAAATGCACAGGTTTGGTAGGTTTCACTAGGTGGCGGCTGAGCTACAGGCCAAAATCTACAGGTAGGCACTTTGCAAAAAACACCTCTGTTTTCCTTCAAAAATTTGGATGTGTCCACGTTGCGCTTTGGGGCGTTTCCTGTCGCCGGTGCTAGGCCTACCCACACAAGTGAGGTATCATTTTTATCGGGAGACGTGGGGGAACGCTGGGTGGAAGGAAATTTGTGGCTCCTCTCAGATTCCACAACTTTCTGCCACAGAAATGTGAGGAACATGTGTTTTTTTTGCCAAATTTTGAGGTTTGCAAAGGATTCTGGGTAACAGAACCTGGTCCGAGCCACACAAGTCACCCCATCTTGGATTCCTCTAGGTGTCTAGTTTTCAGAAATGCACAGGTTTGGTAGGTTTCCCTAGGTGGCGGCTGAGCTACAGTCCAAAATCTACAGGTAGGCACTTTGCAAAAAACACCTCTGTTTTCCTTCAAAAAATTGGATGTGTCCACGTTGCGCTTTGGGGCGTTTCCTGTCGCGGGCGCTAGGCCTACCCACACAAGTGAGGTATCATTTTTATCGAGAGACGTGGGGGAACGCTGGGTGGAAGGAAATTTGTGGCTCCTCTCAGATTCCAGTACTTTCTGCCACAGAAATGAGTGAAACATGTGTTTTTTTAGGCAAATATTGAGGTTTGCAAAGGATTCTGGGTAACAGAACCTGGTCCGAGCCACACAAGTCACCCCATCTTGGATTCCCCTAGGTCTCTAGTTTTCAGAAATGCACAGGTTTGGTAGGTTTCCCTAGGTGGCGGCTGAGCTACAGGCCAAAATCTACAGGTAGGCACTTTGCAAAAAACACCTCTGTTTTCCTTCAAAAATTTGGATGTGTCCACGTTGCGCTTTGGGGCGTTTCCTGTCGCAGGCGCTAGGTCTACCCACACAAGTGAGGTATCATTTTTATCGGGAGACGTGGGGGAACACTGGGTGGAAGGAAATTTGTGGCTCCTCTCAGATTCCAGAACTTTCTGCCACAGAAATGTTAGGAACATGTGTTTTTTTAGCCAAATTTTGAGGTTTGCAAAGGATTCTGGGTAACAGAACCTCTTCCGAGCCACACAAGTCACCCCATCTTGGATTCCCCTAGGTCTCTAGTTTTCAGAAATGCACAGGTTTGGTAGGTTTCACTAGGTGGCGGCTGAGCTACAGGCCAAAATCTACAGGTAGGCACTTTGCAAAAAACACCTCTGTTTTCCTTCAAAAATTTGGATGTGTCCACGTTGCGCTTTGGGGTGTTTCCTGTCGCCGGCGCTAGGCCTACCCACACAAGAGAGGTATCATTTTTATCGGGAGACGTGGGGGAACGCTGGGTGGAAGGAAATTTGTGGCTCCTCTCAGATTCCAGAACTTTCTGCCACAGAAATGTGAGGAACATGTGTTTTTTTTGCAAAATTTTGAGGTTTGCAAAGGATTCTGGGTGACAGAACCTGGTCCGAGCCACACAAGTCACCCCATCTTGGATTCCTCTAGGTGTCTAGTTTTCAGAAATGCACAGGTTTGGTAGGTTTCCCTAGGTGGCGGCTGAGCTACAGGCCAAAATCTACAGGTAGGCACTTTGCAAAAAACACCTCTGTTTTCCTTCAAAAATTTGGATGTGTACACGTTGCGCTGTGGGGCGTTTCCTGTCGCGGGCGCTAGGCCTACCCACACAAGTGAGGTATCATTTTTATCTGGAGAAATGGGGGAACGCTGGGTGGAAGGAAATTTGTGGCTCCTCTCAGATTCCAAAACTTTCTGCCACAGAAATGTGAGGAACATGTGTTTTTTTAGCCACATTTTGAGGTTTGCAAAGGATTCTGGGTAACAGAACCTGGTCCGAGCCACACAAGTCACCCCATCTTGGATTCCTCTAGGTCTCTAGTTTTCAGAAATGCACAGGTTTGGTAGGTTTCCCTAAGTGGCGGCTGAGCTACAGGCCAAAATCTACAGGTAGGCACTTTGCAAAAAACACCTCTGTTTTCCTTCAAAAATTTGGATGTGTCCACGTTGCGCTTTGGGGCGTTTCCTGTCGCGGGCGCTTGGCCTACCCACACAACTGAGGTATCATTTTTATCTGGAGACATGGGGGAACGCTGGGTGGAAGGAAATTTGTGGCTCCTCTCAGATTCCAAAACTTTCTGCCACAGAAATGTGAGGAACATGTGTTTTTTTAGCCACATTTTGAGGTTTGCAAAGGATTCTGGGTAACAGAATCTGGTCCGAGCCACACAAGTCACCCCATCTTGGATTCAAATAGGTCTCTAGTTTTCAGTAATGCACAGGTTTGGTAGGTTTCCCTAGGTGGCGGCTGAGCTACAGGCCAAAATCTACAGTTAGGCACTTTGCAAAAAACAGCTCTGTTTTCCTTCAAAAATTTGGATGTGTCCACGTTGCGCTTTGGGGCGTTTCCTGTCACGGGCGCTAGGCCTACCCACACAAGTGAGGTATCATTTTTATCGGGAGACGTGGGGGTACGCTAGGTGGAAGGAAATTTGTGGCTCCTCTCAGATTCCAGAACTTTCTGCCACAGAAATGTGAGGAACATGTGTTTTTTTTCCAAATTTTGAGGTTTGCAAAGGATTCTGGGTAACAGAACCTGGTCCGAGCCACACAAGTCACCCCATCTTGGATTCCTCTAGGTGTCTAGTTTTCAGAAATTCACAGGTTTGGTAGGTTTCCCTAGGTGGCGGCTGAGCTAGAGGCCAAAATCTACAGGTAGGCACTTTGCAAAAAACACCTCTGTTTTCCTTCAAAAATTTGGATGTGTCCACGTTGCGCTTTGGGGCGTTTCCTGTCGCGGGCGCTAGGCCTACCCAGACAAGTGAGGTATAATTTTTATCTGGAGACATGGGGGAACGCTGGGTGGAAGGAAATTTGTGGCTCCTCTCAGATTCCAAAACTTTCTGCCACAGAAATGTGAGGAACATGTGTTTTTTTAGCCACATTTTGAGGTTTGCAAAGGATTATGGGTAACAGAACCTGGTCCGAGCCACACAAGTCATCCCATCTTGGATTCCCCTAGGTCTCTAGTTTTCAGAAATGCACAGGTTTGGTAGGTTTCCCTGGGTGGCGGCTGAGCTACAGGCCAAAATCTACAGGTAGGCACTTTGCTAAAAACACCTCTGTTTTCCTTCAAAAATTTGGATGTGTCCACGTTGCGCTTTGGGGCGTTTCTTGTTGTGGCCGCTAGGCCTACCCACACAAGTGAGGTATCATTTTTATCGGGAGACGTGGCGGAACGCTGGGTGGAAGGAAATTTGTGGCTCCTCTCAGATTCCAGAACTTTCTGCCACAGAAATGTGAGGAACATGTGTTTTTTTTGCCAAATTTTGAGGTTTGCAAAGGATTCTGGGTAACAAAACCTAGTCCGAGCCACACAAGTCACCCCATCTTGGATTCCTCTAGGTCTCTAGTTTTCAGAAATGCACAGGTTTGGTAGGTTTCCCTAGGTGGCGTCTGAGCTACAGGCCAAAATCTACAGGTAGGCACTTTGCAAAAAACACCTCTGTTTTCCTTCAAAAATTTGGATGTGTCCACGTTGCGCTTTGGGGCGTTTCCTGTCGCGGGCGCTAGGCCTACCCACACAAGTGAGGTATCATTTTTATCGGGAGACGTGGGGGAACGCTATTTGGAAGGAAATTTGTGGCTCCTCTCAGATTCCAGAACTTTCTGCCACAGAAATGTGAGGAACATGTGTTTTTTTAGCCAAATTTTGAGGTTTGCAAAGTATTCTGGGTAACAGAACCTGGTCTGAGCCACACAAGTCACCCCATCTTGGATTCCCCTAGGTCTCTAGTTTTCAGAAATGCACAGGTTTGGTAGGTTTCCCTAGGTGGCGGCTGAGCTACAGGCCAAAATCTACAGGTAGGCACTTTGCAAAAAACACCTCTGTTTTCCTTCAAAAATTTGGATGTGTCCACGTTGTGCTTTGGGGCATTTTCTGTCGCGGGCGCTAGGCCTACCCACACAAGTGAGGTATCATTTTTATCGGGAGATGTGGGGGAACGCTGGGTGGAAATACATTTGTGGCTCCTCTCAGATGCCAGAACGTTCTGCCACAGAAATGTGAGGAACAAGTGTTTTTTAGCCACATTTTGAGGTTTGCAAAGGATTCTGGGTAACAGAACCTGGTCCGAGCCACACAAGTCACTCCATCTTGGATTTCCCTAGGTCTCTAGTTTTCAGAAATGCACAGGTTTGGTAGGTTTCCCTAGGTGGCGGCTAAGCTACAGGCCAAAATCTACAGGTAGGCACTTTGCAAAAAACAACTCTGTTTTCCTTCAAAAATTTGGATGTGTCCACGTTGCGCTTTGGTTCGTTTCCTGTCGCGGGCGCTAGGCTTACCCACACAAGTGAGGTATCATTTTTATCGGGAGACGTGGGGGAACGCTGGGTGGAAGGAAATTAGTGGTTCCTCTCAGATTCCAGAACTTTCTGCCACAGAAATGTGAGGAACATGTGTTTTTTTAGCAAAATTTTGAGGTTTGCAAAGGATTCTAGGTAACAGAACCTGGTCCGAGCCACACAAGTCACCCCATCTTGGATTCCCCTAGGTCTCTAGTTTTCAGAAATGCACAGGTTTGGTAGGTTTCCCTAGGTGGCGGCTGAGCTACAGGCCAAAATCTACAGGTAGGCACTTTGCAAAAAACACCTCTGTTTTCCTTCAAAAATTTGGATGGGTCCACGTTGCGCTTTGGGGCGTTTTCTGTCACGGGCGCTAGGCCTACCCACACAAGTGAGGTATCATTTTTATCGGGAGATGTGGGGGAACGCTGGGTGGAAATAAATTTGTGGCTCCTCTCAGATGCCAGAACTTTCTGCCACAGAAATGTGAGGAACATGTGTTTTTTTAGCCAAATTTTGAGGTTTGCAAAGGATTCTGGGTAACAGAACCTGGTCCGAGCCACACGAGTCACCCAATTTTGGATTTCCCTAGGTCTCTAGTTTTCAGAAATGCACAGGTTAGGTAGGTTTCCCTAGGTGGCGGCTGAGCTAAAGGCCAAAATCTACAGGTAGGCACTTTGCAAAAAACACCTCTGTTTTCTTTAAAAAATGTGGATGTGTCCACGTTGCGCTTTGGGGCGTTTCCTGTCGCGGGCACTAGGCCTACCCACATAAGTGAGGTATCATTTTTATAGGGAGACGAGGGGGGACGCTGGGTGGAAGGAAATTTGTGAGTCCTCTCAGATTCCAGAACTTTCTGCCACAGAAATGTGAAGAACATGTGTTTTTTTAGCCAAATTTTTAGGTTTGCAAAGTATTCTGGGTAACAGAACCTGGTCCGAGCCACACAAGTCACCCCATCTTGGATTCCCCTAGGTCTCTAGTTTTCAGAAATGCACAGGTTTGGTAGGTTTCCCTAGGTGGCGGCTGAGCTACAGGCCAAAATCTACAGGTAGGCACTTTGCAAAAAACACCTCTGTTTTCCTTCAAAAATTTGGATGTGTCCACGTTGCGCTTTGGGGCGTTTCCTGTTGCGGGCGCTAGGCCTACCCACACAAGTGAGGTACCATTTTTATCGGGAGACGTGGGGGAACGCTGGGTGGAAGGACATTTGTGGCTCCTCTTAGATTCCAGAACTTTCTGCCACAGAAATGTGAGGAACATGTGTTTTTTTAGCCACATTTTGAGGTTTGCAAAGGATTCAGGGTAACAGAATCTGGTCCGAGCCACACAAGTCACCCCATCTTGGATTCCCCTAGGTCTCTAGTTTTCAGAAATGCACAGGTTTGGTAGGTTTCCCTAGGTGGCGGCTGAGCTACAGGCCAAAATCTACAGGTAGGCACTTTGCAAAAAACAACTCTGTTTTCCTTCAAAAATTTGGATGTGTCCACGTTGCGCTTTGGGGCGTTTCCTGTCGCGGGCGTTAGGCCTACCCACACAAGTGAGGTATCATTATTTTCGGGAGATATGGGTGAACGCTGGGTGGATGTAAATTTGTGGCTCCTCTCAGATTCCAGAGCTTTCTGCCACAGAAATGTGAGGAACATGTGTTTTTTTTGCAAAATTTTGAGGTTTGCAAAGGATTCTGGGTAACAGAACCTGGTCCGAGCCACACAAGTCACCCCATCTTGAATTCCCCTAGGTCTCTAGTTTTCAGAAATGCACAGGTTTGGTAGGTTTCCCTAGGTGGCGGCTGAGCTACAGGCCAAAGTCTACAGGTAGGCACTTTGCAAAAAACACCTCTGTTTTCCTTCAAAAATTTGGATGTGTCCACGTTGCGCTTTGGGGCGTTTCCTGTCGCGGGCGCTAGGCCTGCCCACACAAGTGAGGTATTATTTTTATTGGGAGACGTGGGGGAACGCTGGGTGGAAGGAAATTTGTGGCTCCTTCTAGATTCCAGAACTTTCTGCCATAGAAATGTGAGGAACATGTGTTTTTTTAGCCAAATTTTGAGGTTTGCAAAGGATTCTGGGTAACAGAACTGGTCCGAGCCACACAAGTCACCCCATCTTAAATTCCACTAGGTCTTTAATTTTCAGAAATGCACAGGTTTGGTAGGTTTCCCTAGGTGGCGGCTGAGCTACAGGCCAAAATCTACAGGTAGGCACTTTGCAAAAAACACCTCTGTTTTCCTTCAAAAATTTGGATGTGTCCACGTTGCGCTTTGGGGCGTTTTCTGTCGCGGGCGCTAGGCCTACCCACACAAGTGAGGTATCATTTTTATCGGGAGATGTGGGGGAACGCTGGGTGGAAAGAAATTTGTGGCTCCTCTCAGATACCACAACTTTCTGCCACAGAAATGTGAGGAACATGTGTTTTTTTTGCCAAATTTTGAGGTTTGCAAAGGATTCTGGGTAACAGAACCTGGTCCGAGCCACACAAGTCACCCTATCTTGGATTCCCTAGGTCTCTAGTTTTCAGAAATGCACAGGTTTGGTAGGTTTCCCTAGGTGGCGGCTGAGCTACAGGCCAAAATCTACAGGTAGGCACTTTGCAAAAAACACCTCTTTTTTCCTTCAAAAATTTGGGTGTGTCCACGTTGCGCTTTGGGCGTTTCCTGTCACGGGCGCTAGGCCTGCCCACACAAGTGAGGTATTATTTTTATCGGGAGACGTGGGGGAACGCTGGGTGGAAGGACATTTGTGGCTCCTTCTAGATTCCAGAACTTTCTGCCATAGAAATGTGAGGAACATGTGTTTTTTTAGCCAAATTTTGAGGTTTGCAAAGGATTCTGGGTAACAGAACCTGGTCCGAGCCACACAAGTCACCCCATCTTGGATTCCCCTAGGTCTCTAGTTTTCAGAAATGCACAGGTTTGGTAGGTTTCCCTAGGTGGCGGCTGAGCTACAGGCCAAAATCTACAGGTAGGCACTTTGCAAAAAACACCTCTGTTTTCCTTCAAAAATTTGGATGTGTCCACGTTGCGCTTTGGTTCGTTTCCTGTCGCGGGCGCTAGGCTTACCCACACAAGTGAGGTATCATTTTTATCGGGAGACGTGGGGGAACGCTGGGTGGAAGGAAATTAGTGGCTCCTCTCAGATTCCAGAACTTTCTGCCACAGAAATGTGAGGAACATGTGTTTTTTTAGCCAAATTTTGAGGTTTGCAAAGGATTCTAGGTAACAGAACCTGGTCCGAGCCACACAAGTCACCCCATCTTGGATTCCCCTAGGTCTCTAGTTTTCAGAAATGCACAGGTTTGGTAGGTTTCCCTAGGTGGCGGCTTAGCTACAGGCCAAAATCTACAGGTAGGCACTTTGCAAAAAACACCTCTGTTTTCCTTCAAAAATTTGGATGTGTCCACGTTGCGCTTTGGGGCGTTTTCTGTCACGGGCGCTAGGCCTACCCACACAAGTGAGGTATCATTTTTATAGGGAGACGTGGGGGAACGCTGGGTGGAAGGAAATTTGTGACTCCTCTCAGATTCCAGAACTTTCTGCCACAGAAATGTGAAGAACATGTGTTTTTTTAGCCAAATTTTGAGGTTTGCAAAGTATTCTGGGTAACAGAACCTGGTCCGAGCCACACAAGTCACCCCATCTTGGATTCCCTTAGGTCTCTAGTTTTCAGAAATGCACAGGTTTGGTAGGTTTCCCTAGGTGGCGGCTGAGCTACAGGCCAAAATCTACAGGTAGGCACTTTGCAAAAAACACCTCTGTTTTCCTTCAAAAATTTGGATGTGTCCACGTTGCGCTTTGGGGCGTTTCCTGTCGCGGGCGCTATTCCTACCCACACAAGTGAGGTATCATTTTTATCGGGAGACGTGGGGGAACGCTGGGTGGAAGGAAATTTGTGGCTCCTCTCAGATTCCAGAACTTTCTGCCACAGAAATGTGAGGAACATGTGTTTTTTTAGCCACATTTTGAGGTTTGCAAAGGATTCAGGGTAACAGAATCTGGTCCGAGCCACACAAGTCACCCCATCTTGGATTCCCCTAGGTCTCTAGTTTTCAGAAATGCACAGGTTTGGTAGGTTTCCCTAGGTGGCGGCTGAGCTACAGGCCAAAATCTACAGGTAGGCACTTTGCAAAAAACAACTCTGTTTTCCTTCAAAAATTTGGATGTGTCCACGTTGCGCTTTGGGGCGTTTCCTGTCGCGGGCGTTAGGCCTACCAACACAAGTGAGGTATCATTATTTTCGGGAGATATGGGGGAACGCTGGGTGGAAGGAAATTTGTGGCTCCTCTCAGATTCCAGAGCTTTCTGCCACAGAAATGTGAGGAACATGTGTTTTTTTTGCAAAATTTTGAGGTTTGCAAAGGATTCTGGGTAACAGAACCTGGTCCGAGCCACACAAGTCACCCCATCTTGGATTCCCCTAGGTCTCTAGTTTTCAGAAATGCACAGGTTTGGTAGGTTTCCCTAGGTGGCGGCTGAGCTACAGGCCAAAATCTACAGGTAGGCACTTTGCAAAAAACACCTCTGTTTTCCTTCAAAAATTTGGATGTGTCCACGTTGCGCTTTGGGGCGTTTCCTGTCGCGGGCGCTAGGCCTGCCCACACAAGTGAGGTATTATTTTTATCGGGAGACGTGGGGGAACGCTGGGTGGAAGGAAATTTGTGGCTCCTTGTAGATTCCAGAACTTTCTGCCATAGAAATGTGAGGAACATGTGTTTTTTTAGCCAAATTTTGAGGTTTGCAAAGGATTCTGGGTAACAGAACCTGGTCCGAGCCACACAAGTCACCCCATCTTAAATTCCCCTAGGTCTTTAATTTTCAGAAATGCACAGGTTTGGTAGGTTTCCCTAGGTGGCGGCTGAGCTACAGGCCAAAATCTACAGGTAGGCACTTTGCAAAAAACACCTCTGTTTTCCTTCAAAAATTTGGATGTGTCCACGTTGCGCTTTGGGGCGTTTTCTGTCGCGGGCGCTAGGCCTACCCACACAAGTGAGGTATCATTTTTATCGGGAGATGTGGGGGAACGCTGGGTGGAAAGAAATTTGTGGCTCCTCTCAGATGCCACAACTTTCTGCCACAGAAATGTGAGGAACATGTGTTTTTTTTGCCAAATTTTGAGGTTTGCAAAGGATTCTGGATAACAGAACCTGGTCCGAGCCACACAAGTCACCCCATCTTGGATTCCCTAGGTCTCTAGTTTTCAGAAATGCATAGGTTTGGTAGGTTTCCCTAGGTGGCGGCTGAGCTACAGGCCAAAATCTACAGGTAGGCACTTTGCAAAAAACACCTCTGTTTTCCTTCAAAAATTTGGATGTGTCCACGTTGCGCTTTGGGCGTTCCTGTCACGGGCGCTAGGCCTGCCCACACAAGTGAGGTATTATTTTTATCGGGAGACGTGGGGGAACGCTGGGTGGAAGGACATTTGTGGCTCCTTCTAGATTCCTGAACTTTCTGCCATAGAAATGTGTGGAACATGTGTTTTTTTAGCCAAATTTTGAGGTTTGCAAAGGATTCTGGGTAACAGAACCTGGTCCGAGCCACACAAGTCACCCCATCTTGGATTCCCCTAGGTCTCTAGTTTTCAGAAATGCACAGGTTTGGTAGGTTTCCCTAGGTGGCGGCTGAGCTACAGGCCAAAATCTACAGGTAGGCACTTTGCAAAAAACACCTCTGTTTTCCTTCAAAAATTTGAATGTGTCCACGTTGCGCTTTGGTTCGTTTCCTGTCGCGGGCGCTAGGCTTACCCACACAAGTGAGGTATCATTTTTATCGGGAGACGTGGGGGAACGCTGGGTGGAAGGAAATTAGTGGCTCCTCTCAGATTCCAGAACTTTCTGCCACAGAAATGTGAGGAACATGTGTTTTTTTAGCCAAATTTTGAGGTTTGCAAAGGATTCTAGGTAACAGAACCTGGTCCGAGCCACACAAGTCACCCCATCTTGGATTCCCCTAGGTCTCTAGTTTTCAGAAATGCACAGGTTTGGTAGGTTTCCCTAGGTGGCGGCTGAGCTACAGGCCAAAATCTACAGGTAGGCACTTTGCAAAAAACACCTCTGTTTTCCTTCAAAAATTTGGATGTGTCCACGTTGCGCTTTGGGGCGTTTTCTGTCACGGGCGCTAGGCCTACCCACACAAGTGAGGTATCATTTTTATAGGGAGACGTGGGGGAACGCTGGGTGGAAGGAAATTTGTGACTCCTCTCAGATTCCAGAACTTTCTGCCACAGAAATGTGAAGAACAGGTGTTTTTTAAGCCAAATTTTGAGGTTTGCAAAGTATTCTGGGTAACAGAACCTGGTCCGAGCCACACAAGTCACCCCATCTTGGATTCCCCTAGGTCTCTAGTTTTCAGAAATGCACAGGTTTGGTAGGTTTCCCTAGGTGGCGGCTGAGCTACAGGCCAAAATCTACAGGTAGGCACTTTGCAAAAAACACCTCTGTTTTCTTTAAAAAATGTGGATGTGTCCACGTTGCGCTTTGGGGCGTTTCCTGTCGCGGGCGTTAGGCCTACCCACACAAGTGAGGTATCATTATTTTCGGGAGATATGGGGGAACGCTGGGTGGAAGGAAATTTGTGGCTCCTTCTAGATTCCAGAACTTTCTTCCATAGAAATGTGAGGAACATGTGTTTTTTTAGCCAAATTTTGAGGTTTGCAAAGGATTCTGGGTAACAGAACCTGGTCCGAGCCACACAAGTCACCCCATCTTGGATTCCCCTAGGTCTCTAGTTTTCAGAAATGCACAGGTTTGGTAGGTTTCCCTAGGTGGCGGCTGAGCTACAGGCCAAAATCTACAGGTAGGCACTTTGCAAAAAACACCTCTGTTTTCCTTCAAAAATTTGGATGTGTCCACGTTGCGCTTTGGTTCGTTTCCTGTCGCGGGCGCTAGGCTTACCCACACAAGTGAGGTATCATTTTTATCGGGAGACGTGGGGGAACGCTGGGTGGAAGGAAATTAGTGGCTCCTCTCAGATTCCAGAACTTTCTGCCACAGAAATGTGAGGAACATGTGTTTTTTTAGCCAAATTTTGAGGTTTGCAAAGGATTCTAGGTAACAGAACCTGGTCCGAGCCACACAAGTCACCCCATCTTGGATTCCCCTAGGTCTCTAGTTTTCAGAAATGCACAGGTTTGGTAGGTTTCCCTACGTGGCGGCTTAGCTACAGGCCAAAATCTACAGGTAGGCACTTTGCAAAAAACACCTCTGTTTTCCTTCAAAAATTTGGATGTGTCCACGTTGCGCTTTGGGGCGTTTTCTGTCACGGGCGCTAGGCCTACCCACACAAGTGAGGTATCATTTTTATCGGAAGATGTGGGGGAACGCTGGGTGGAAATAAATTTGTGGCTCCTCTCAGATGCCAGAACTTTCTGCCACAGAAATGTGAGGAACATGTGTTTTTTTTGCCAAATTTTGAGGTTTGCAAAGGATTCTGGGTAACAGAACCTGGTCCGAGCCACACGAGTCACCCCATTTTGGATTTCCCTAGGTCTCTAGTTTTCAGAAATGCACAGGTTAGGTAGGTTTCCCTAGGTGGCGGCTGAGCTAAAGGCCAAAATCTACAGGTAGGCACTTTGCAAAAAACACCTCTGTTTTCTTTAAAAAATGTGGATGTGTCCACGTTGCGCTTTGGGGCGTTTCCTGTCGCGGGCACTAGGCCTACCCACACAAGTGAGGTATCATTTTTATAGGGAGACGTGGGGGAACGCTGGGTGGAAGGAAATTTGTGACTCCTCTCAGATTCCAGAACTTTCTGCCACAGAAATGTGAAGAACATGTGTTTTTTTAGCCAAATTTTGAGGTTTGCAAAGTATTCTGGGTAACAGAACCTGGTCCGAGCCACACAAGTCACCCCATCTTGGATTCCCCTAGGTCTCTAGTTTTCAGAAATGCACAGGTTTGGTAGGTTTCCCTAGGTGGCGGCTGAGCTACAGGCCAAAATCTACAGGTAGGCACTTTGCAAAAAACACCTCTGTTTTCCTTCAAAAATTTGGATGTGTCCACGTTGCGCTTTGGGGCGTTTCCTGTCGCGGGCGCTAGGCCTACCCACACAAGTGAGGTATCATTTTTATCGGGAGACGTGGGGGAACGCTGGGTGGAAGGAAATTTGTGGCTCCTCTCAGATTCCAGAACTTTCTGCCACAGAAATGTGAGGAACATGTGTTTTTTTAGCCACATTTTGAGGTTTGCAAAGGATTCAGGGTAACAGAATCTGGTCCGAGCCACACAAGTCACCCCATCTTGGATTCCCCTAGGTCTCTAGTTTTCAGAAATGCACAGGTTTGGTAGGTTTCCCTAGGTGGCGGCTGAGCTACAGGCCAAAATCTACAGGTAGGCACTTTGCAAAAAACAACTCTGTTTTCCTTCAAAAATTTGGATGTGTCCACGTTGCGCTTTGGGGCGTTTCCTGTCGCGGGCGTTAGGCCTACCCACACAAGTGAGGTATCATTATTTTCGGGAGATATGGGGGAACGCTGGGTGGAAGGAAATTTGTGGCTCCTCTCAGATTCCAGAGCTTTCTGCCACAGAAATGTGAGGAACATGTGTTTTTTTTGCAAAATTTTGAGGTTTGCAAAGGATTCTGGGTAACAGAACCTGGTCCGAGCCACACAAGTCACCCCATCTTGGATTCCCCTAGGTCTCTAGTTTTCAGAAATGCACAGGTTTGGTAGGTTTCCCTAAGTGGCGGCTGAGCTACAGGCCAAAATCTACAGGTAGGCACTTTGCAAAAAACACCTCTGTTTTCCTTCAAAAATTTGGATGTGTCCACGTTGCGCTTTGGGCGTTCCTGTCACGGGCGCTAGGCCTGCCCACACAAGTGAGGTATTATTTTTATCGGGAGACGTGGGGGAACGCTGGGTGGAAGGACATTTGTGGCTCCTTCTAGATTCCTGAACTTTCTGCCATAGAAATGTGTGGAACATGTGTTTTTTTAGCCAAATTTTGAGGATTGCAAAGGATTCTGGGTAACAGAACCTGGTCCGAGCCACACAAGTCACCCCATCTTGGATTCCCCTAGGTCTCTAGTTTTCAGAAATGCACAGGTTTGGTAGGTTTCCCTAGGTGGCGGCTGAGCTACAGGCCAAAATCTACAGGTAGGCACTTTGCAAAAAACACCTCTGTTTTCCTTCAAAAATTTGAATGTGTCCACGTTGCGCTTTGGTTCGTTTCCTGTCGCGGGCGCTAGGCTTACCCACACAAGTGAGGTATCATTTTTATCGGGAGACGTGGGGGAACGCTGGGTGGAAGGAAATTAGTGGCTCCTCTCAGATTCCAGAACTTTCTGCCACAGAAATGTGAGGAACATGTGTTTTTTTAGCCAAATTTTGAGGTTTGCAAAGGATTCTAGGTAACAGAACCTGGTCCGAGCCACACAAGTCACCCCATCTTGGATTCCCCTAGGTCTCTAGTTTTCAGAAATGCACAGGTTTGGTAGGTTTCCCTAGGTGGCGGCTGAGCTACAGGCCAAAATCTACAGGTAGGCACTTTGCAAAAAACACCTCTGTTTTCCTTCAAAAATTTGGATGTGTCCACGTTGCGCTTTGGGGCGTTTTCTGTCACGGGCGCTAGGCCTACCCACACAAGTGAGGTATCATTTTTATAGGGAGACGTGGGGGAACGCTGGGTGGAAGGAAATTTGTGACTCCTCTCAGATTCCAGAACTTTCTGCCACAGAAATGTGAAGAACAGGTGTTTTTTAAGCCAAATTTTGAGGTTTGCAAAGTATTCTGGGTAACAGAACCTGGTCCGAGCCACACAAGTCACCCCATCTTGGATTCCCCTAGGTCTCTAGTTTTCAGAAATGCACAGGTTTGGTAGGTTTCCCTAGGTGGCGGCTGAGCTACAGGCCAAAATCTACAGGTAGGCACTTTGCAAAAAACACCTCTGTTTTCTTTAAAAAATGTGGATGTGTCCACGTTGCGCTTTGGGGCTTTTCCTGTCGCGGGCGTTAGGCCTACCCACACAAGTGAGGTATCATTATTTTCGGGAGATATGGGGGAACGCTGGGTGGAAGGAAATTTGTGGCTCCTTCTAGATTCCAGAACTTTCTTCCATAGAAATGTGAGGAACATGTGTTTTTTTAGCCAAATTTTGAGGTTTGCAAAGGATTCTGGGTAACAGAACCTGGTCCGAGCCACACAAGTCACCCCATCTTGGATTCCCCTAGGTCTCTAGTTTTCAGAAATGCACAGGTTTGGTAGGTTTCCCTAGGTGGCGGCTGAGCTACAGGCCAAAATCTACAGGTAGGCACTTTGCAAAAAACACCTCTGTTTTCCTTCAAAAATTTGGATGTGTCCACGTTGCGCTTTGGTTCGTTTCCTGTCGCGGGCGCTAGGCTTACCCACACAAGTGAGGTATCATTTTTATCGGGAGACGTGGGGGAACGCTGGGTGGAAGGAAATTAGTGGCTCCTCTCAGATTCCAGAACTTTCTGCCACAGAAATGTGAGGAACATGTGTTTTTTTAGCCAAATTTTGAGGTTTGCAAAGGATTCTAGGTAACAGAACCTGGTCCGAGCCACACAAGTCACCCCATCTTGGATTCCCCTAGGTCTCTAGTTTTCAGAAATGCACAGGTTTGGTAGGTTTCCCTACGTGGCGGCTTAGCTACAGGCCAAAATCTACAGGTAGGCACTTTGCAAAAAACACCTCTGTTTTCCTTCAAAAATTTGGATGTGTCCACGTTGCGCTTTGGGGCGTTTTCTGTCACGGGCGCTAGGCCTACCCACACAAGTGAGGTATCATTTTTATCGGGAGATGTGGGGGAACGCTGGGTGGAAATAAATTTGTGGCTCCTCTCAGATGCCAGAACTTTCTGCCACAGAAATGTGAGGAACATGTGTTTTTTTTTGCCAAATTTTGAGGTTTGCAAAGGATTCTGGGTAACAGAACCTGGTCCGAGCCACACGAGTCACCCCATTTTGGATTTCCCTAGGTCTCTTGTTTTCAGAAATGCACAGGTTAGGTAGGTTTCCCTAGGTGGCGGCTGAGCTAAAGGCCAAAATCTACAGGTAGGCACTTTGCAAAAAACACCTCTGTTTTCTTTAAAAAATGTGGATGTGTCCACGTTGCGCTTTGGGGCGTTTCCTGTCGCGGGCACTAGGCCTACCCACACAAGTGAGGTATCATTTTTATAGGGAGACGTGGGGGAACGCTGGGTGGAAGGAAATTTGTGACTCCTCTCAGATTCCAGAACTTTCTGCCACAGAAATGTGAAGAACATGTGTTTTTTTAGCCAAATTTTGAGGTTTGCAAAGTATTCTGGGTAACAGAACCTGGTCCGAGCCACACAAGTCACCCCATCTTGGATTCCCCTAGGTCTCTAGTTTTCAGAAATGCACAGGTTTGGTAGGTTTCCCTAGGTGGCGGCTGAGCTACAGGCCAAAATCTACAGGTAGGCACTTTGCAAAAAACACCTCTGTTTTCCTTCAAAAATTTGGATGTGTCCACGTTGCGCTTTGGGGCGTTTCCTGTCGCGGGCGCTAGGCCTACCCACACAAGTGAGGTATCATTTTTATCGGGAGACGTGGGGGAACGCTGGGTGGAAGGAAATTTGTGGCTCCTCTCAGATTCCAGAACTTTCTGCCACAGAAATGTGAGGAACATGTGTTTTTTTAGCCACATTTTGAGGTTTGCAAAGGATTCAGGGTAACAGAATCTGGTCCGAGCCACACAAGTCACCCCATCTTGGATTCCCCTAGGTCTCTAGTTTTCAGAAATGCACAGGTTTGGTAGGTTTCCCTAGGTGGCGGCTGAGCTACAGGCCAAAATCTACAGGTAGGCACTTTGCAAAAAACAACTCTGTTTTCCTTCAAAAATTTGGATGTGTCCACGTTGCGCTTTGGGGCGTTTCCTGTCGCGGGCGTTAGGCCTACCCACACAAGTGAGGTATCATTATTTTCGGGAGATATGGGGGAACGCTGGGTGGAAGGAAATTTGTGGCTCCTCTCAGATTCCAGAGCTTTCTGCCACAGAAATGTGAGGAACATGTGTTTTTTTTGCAAAATTTTGAGGTTTGCAAAGGATTCTGAGTAACAGAACCTGGTCCGAGCCACACAAGTCACCCCATCTTGGATTCCCCTAGGTCTCTAGTTTTCAGAAATGCACAGGTTTGGTAGGTTTCCCTAAGTGGCGGCTGAGCTACAGGCCAAAATCTACAGGTAGGCACTTTGCAAAAAACACCTCTGTTTTCCTTCAAAAATTTGGATGTGTCCACGTTGCGCTTTGGGGCGTTTCCTGTCGCGGGCGCTAGGCCTGCCCACACAAGTGAGGTATTATTTTTATCGGGAGACGTGGGGGAACGCTGGGTGGAAGGAAATTTGTGGCTCCTTCTAGATTCCAGAACTTTCTGCCATAGAAATGTGAGGAACATGTGTTTTTTTAGCCAAATTTTGAGGTTTGCAAAGGATTCTGGGTAACAGAACCTGGTCCGAGCCACACAAGTCACCCCATCTTAAATTCCCCTAGGTCTTTAATTTTCAGAAATGCACAGGTTTGGTAGGTTTCCCTAGGTGGCGGCTGAGCTACAGGCCAAAATCTACAGGAAGGCACTTTGCAAAAAACACCTCTGTTTTCCTTCAAAAATTTGGATGTGTCCACGTTGCGCTTTGGGGCGTTTTCTGTCGCGGGCGCTAGGCCTACCCACACAAGTGAGGTATCATTTTTATCGGGAGATGTGGGGGAACGCTGGGTGGAAAGAAATTTGTGGCTCCTCTCAGATGCCACAACTTTCTGCCACAGAAATGTGAGGAACATGTGTTTTTTTTGCCAAATTTTGAGGTTTGCAAAGGATTCTGGATAACAGAACCTGGTCCGAGCCACACAAGTCACCCCATCTTGGATTCCCTAGGTCTCTAGTTTTCAGAAATGCATAGGTTTGGTAGGTTTCCCTAGGTGGCGGCTGAGCTACAGGCCAAAATCTACAGGTAGGCACTTTGCAAAAAACACCTCTGTTTTCCTTCAAAAATTTGGATGTGTCCACGTTGCGCTTTGGGCGTTCCTGTCACGGGCGCTAGGCCTGCCCACACAAGTGAGGTATTATTTTTATCGGGAGACGTGGGGGAACGCTGGGTGGAAGGACATTTGTGGCTCCTTCTAGATTCCAGAACTTTCTGCCATAGAAATGTGTGGAACATGTGTTTTTTTAGCCAAATTTTGAGGTTTGCAAAGGATTCTGGGTAACAGAACCTGGTCCGAGCCACACAAGTCACCCCATCTTGGATTCCCCTAGGTCTCTAGTTTTCAGAAATGCACAGGTTTGGTAGGTTTCCCTAGGTGGCGGCTGAGCTACAGGCCAAAATCTACAGGTAGGCACTTTGCAAAAAACACCTCTGTTTTCCTTCAAAAATTTGAATGTGTCCACGTTGCGCTTTGGTTCGTTTCCTGTCGCGGGCGCTAGGCTTACCCACACAAGTGAGGTATCATTTTTATCGGGAGACGTGGGGGAACGCTGGGTGGAAGGAAATTAGTGGCTCCTCTCAGATTCCAGAACTTTCTGCCACAGAAATGTGAGGAACATGTGTTTTTTTAGCCAAATTTTGAGGTTTGCAAAGGATTCTAGGTAACAGAACCTGGTCCGAGCCACACAAGTCACCCCATCTTGGATTCCCCTAGGTCTCTAGTTTTCAGAAATGCACAGGTTTGGTAGGTTTCCCTAGGTGGCGGCTGAGCTACAGGCCAAAATCTACAGGTAGGCACTTTGCAAAAAACACCTCTGTTTTCCTTCAAAAATTTGGATGTGTCCACGTTGCGCTTTGGGGCGTTTTCTGTCACGGGCGCTAGGCCTACCCACACAAGTGAGGTATCATTTTTATAGGGAGACGTGGGGGAACGCTGGGTGGAAGGAAATTTGTGACTCCTCTCAGATTCCAGAACTTTCTGCCACAGAAATGTGAAGAACAGGTGTTTTTTAAGCCAAATTTTGAGGTTTGCAAAGTATTCTGGGTAACAGAACCTGGTCCGAGCCACACAAGTCACCCCATCTTGGATTCCCCTAGGTCTCTAGTTTTCAGAAATGCACAGGTTTGGTAGGTTTCCCTAGGTGGCGGTTGAGCTACAGGCCAAAATCTACAGGTAGGCACTTTGCAAAAAACACCTCTGTTTTCTTTAAAAAATGTGGATGTGTCCACGTTGCGCTTTGGGGCGTTTCCTGTCGCGGGCGTTAGGCCTACCCACACAAGTGAGGTATCATTATTTTCGGGAGATATGGGGGAACGCTGGGTGGAAGGAAATTTGTGGCTCCTCTCAGATTCCAGAGCTTTCTGCCACAGAAATGTGAGGAACATGTGTTTTTTTTGCAAAATTTTGAGGTTTGCAAAGGATTCTGGGTAACAGAACCTGGTCCGAGCCACACAAGTCACCCCATCTTAGATTCCCCTAGGTCTCTAGTTTTAAGAAATGCACAGGTTTGGTAGGTTTCCCTAGGTGGCGGCTGAGCTACAGGCCAAAATCTACAGGTAGGCACTTTGCAAAAAACACCTCTGTTTTCCTTCAAAAATTTGGATGTGTCCACGTTGCGCTTTGGGGCGTTTCCTGTCGCGGGCGCTAGGCCTGCCCACACAAGTGAGGTATTATTTTTATCGGGAGACGTGGGGGAACGCTGGGTGGAAGGACATTTGTGGCTCCTTCTAGATTCCAGAACTTTCTGCCATAGAAATGTGAGGAACATGTGTTTTTTTAGCCAAATTTTGAGGTTTGCAAAGGATTCTGGGTAACAGAACCTGGTCCGAGCCACACAAGTCACCCCATCTTAAATTCCCCTAGGTCTTTAATTTTCAGAAATGCACAGGTTTGGTAGGTTTCCCTAGGTGGCGGCTGAGCTACAGGCCAAAATCTACAGGTAGGCACTTTGCAAAAAACACCTCTGTTTTCCTTCAAAAATTTGGATGTGTCCACGTTGCGCTTTGGGGCGTTTTCTGTCGCGGGCGCTAGGCCTACCCACACAAGTGAGGTATCATTTTTATCGGGAGATGTGGGGGAACGCTGGGTGGAAGGAAATTTGTGGCTCCTCTCAGATGCCAGAACTTTCTGCCACAGAAATGTGAGGAACATGTGTTTTTTTAGCCAAATTTTGAGGTTTGCAAAGGATTCTGGGTAACAGAACCTGGTCCGAGCCACACAAGTCACCCCATCTTGGATTCCTCTAGGTGTCTAGTTTTCAGAAATGCACAGGTTTGGTAGGTTTCCCTAGGTGGCGGCTGAGCTAGAGGCCAAAATCTACAGGTAGGCACTTTGCAAAAAACACCTCTGTTTTCCTTCAAAAATTTGGATGTGTCCACGTTGCGCTTTGGGGCGTTTCCTGTCGCGGGCGCTAGGCCTACCCACACAAGTGAGGTATCATTTTTATCTGGAGACATGGGGGAACGCTGGGTGGAAGGAAATTTGTGGCTCCTCTCAGATTCCAAAACTTTCTGCCACAGAAATGAGGAACATGTGTTTTTTTAGCCACATTTTGAGGTTTGCAAAGGATTATGGGTAACAGAACCTGGTCCGAGCCACACAAGTCATCCCATCTTGGATTCCCCTAGGTCTCTAGTTTTCAGAAATGCACAGGTTTGGTAGGTTTCCCTGGGTGGCGGCTGAGCTACAGGCCAAAATCTACAGGTAGGCACTTTGCTAAAAACACCTCTGTTTTCCTTCAAAAATTTGGATGTGTCCACGTTGCGCTATGGGGCGTTTCCTGTTGCGGCCGCTAGGCCTACCCACACAAGTGAGGTATCATTTTTATCGGGAGACGTGGCGGAACGCTGGGTGGAAGGAAATTTGTGGCTCCTCTCAGATTCCAGAACTTTCTGCCACAGAAATGTGAGGAACATGTGTTTTTTTTGCCAAATTTTGAGGTTTGCAAAGGATTCTGGGTAACAAAACCTGGTCCGAGCCACACAAGTCACCCCATCTTGGATTCCTCTAGGTCTCTAGTTTTCAGAAATGCACAGGTTTGGTAGGTTTCCCTAGGTGGCGTCTGAGCTACAGGCCAAAATCTACAGGTAGGCACTTTGCAAAAAACACCTTTGTTTTCCTTCAAAAATTTGGATGTGTCCACGTTGCGCTTTGGGGCGTTTCCTGTCGCGGGCGCTAGGCCTACCCACACAAGTGAGGTATCATTTTTATCGGGAGACGTGGGGGAACGCTATTTGGAAGGAAATTTGTGGCTCCTCTCAGATTCCAGAACTTTCTGCCACAGAAATGTGAGGAACATGTGTTTTTTTAGCCAAATTTTGAGGTTTGCAAAGTATTCTGGGTAACAGAACCTGGTCTGAGCCACACAAGTCACCCCATCTTGGATTCCCCTAGGTCTCTAGTTTTCAGAAATGCACAGGTTTGGTAGGTTTCCCTAGGTGGCGGCTGAGCTACAGGCCAAAATCTACAGGTAGGCACTTTGCAAAAAACACCTCTGTTTTCCTTCAAAAATGTGGATGTGTCCACGTTGCGCTTTGGGGCGTTTTCTGTCGCGGGCGCTAGGCCTACCCACACAAGTGAGGTATCATTTTTATCGGGAGATGTGGGGGAACGCTGGGTGGAAATACATTTGTGGCTCCTCTCAGATGCCAGAACGTTCTGCCACAGAAATGTGAGGAACAAGTGTTTTTTAGCCACATTTTGAGGTTTGCAAAGGATTCTGGGTAACAGAACCTGGTCCGAGCCACACAAGTCACTCCATCTTGGATTTCCCTAGGTCTCTAGTTTTCAGAAATGCACAGGTTTGGTAGGTTTCCCTAGGTGGTGGCTAAGCTACAGGCCAAAATCTACAGGTAGGCACTTTGCAAAAAACACCTCTGTTTTCCTTCAAAAATTTGGATGTGTCCGCGTTGCGCTTTGGTTCGTTTCCTGTCGCGGGCGCTAGGCTTACCCACACAAGTGAGGTATCATTTTTATCGGGAGACGTGGGGGAACGCTGGGTGGAAGGAAATTAGTGGCTCCTCTCAGATTCCAGAACTTTCTGCCACAGAAATGTGAGGAACATGTGTTTTTTTAGCAAAATTTTGAGGTTTGCAAAGGATTCTAGGTAACAGAAGCTGGTCCGAGCCACACAAGTCACCCCATCTTGGATTCCCCTAGGTCTCTAGTTTTCAGAAATGCACAGGTTTGGTAGGTTTCCCTAGGTGGCGGCTGAGCTACAGGCCAAAATCTACAGGTAGGCACTTTGCAAAAAACACCTCTGTTTTCCTTCAAAAATTTGGATGTGTCCACGTTGCGCTTTGGGGCGTTTTCTGTCACGGGCGCTAGGCCTACCCACACAAGTGAGGTATCATTTTTATCGGGAGATGTGGGGGAACGCTGGGTGGAAATAAATTTGTGGCTCCTCTCAGATGCCAGAACTTTCTGCCACAGAAATGTGAGGAACATGTGTTTTTTTAGCCAAATTTTGAGGTTTGCAAAGGATTCTGGGTAACAGAACCTGGTCCGAGCCACACGAGTCACCCAATTTTGGATTTCCCTAGGTCTCTAGTTTTCAGAAATGCACAGGTTAGGTAGGTTTCCCTAGGTGGCGGCTGAGCTAAAGGCCAAAATCTACAGGTAGGCACTTTGCAAAAAACACCTCTGTTTTCTTTAAAAAATGTGGATGTGTCCACGTTGCGCTTTGGGGCGTTTCCTGTCGCGGGCACTAGGCCTACCCACATAAGTGAGGTATCATTTTTATAGGGAGACGAGGGGGGACGCTGGGTGGAAGGAAATTTGTGAGTCCTCTCAGATTCCAGAACTTTCTGCCACAGAAATGTGAAGAACATGTGTTTTTTTAGCCAAATTTTTAGGTTTGCAAAGTATTCTGGGTAACAGAACCTGGTCCGAGCCACACAAGTCACCCCATCTTGGATTCCCCTAGGTCTCTAGTTTTCAGAAATGCACAGGTTTGGTAGGTTTCCCTAGGTGGCGGCTGAGCTACAGGCCAAAATCTACAGGTAGGCACTTTGCAAAAAACACCTCTGTTTTCCTTCAAAAATTTGGATGTGTCCACGTTGCGCTTTGGTTCGTTTCCTGTCGCGGGCGCTAGGCTTACCCACACAAGTGAGGTATCATTTTTATCGGGAGACGTGGGGGAACACTGGGTGGAAGGAAATTAGTGGCTCCTCTCAGATTCCAGAACTTTCTGCCACAGAAATGTGAGGAACATGTGTTTTTTTAGCAAAATTTTGAGGTTTGCAAAGGATTCTGCGTAACAGAAGCTGGTCCGAGCCACACAAGTCACCCCATCTTGGATTCCCCTAGGTCTCTAGTTTTCAGAAATGCACAGGTTTGGTAGGTTTCCCTAGGTGGCGGCTGAGCTACAGGCCAAAATCTACAGGTAGGCACTTTGCAAAAAACACCTCTGTTTTCCTTCAAAAATTTGGATGTGTCCACGTTGCGCTTTGGGGCGTTTTCTGTCACGGGCGCTAGGCCTACCCACACAAGTGAGGTATCATTTTTATCGGGAGATGTGGGGGAACGCTGGGTGGAAATAAATTTGTGGCTCCTCTCAGATGCCAGAACTTTCTGCCACAGAAATGTGAGGAACATGTGTTTTTTTAGCCAAATTTTGAGGTTTGCAAAGGATTCTGGGTAACAGAACCTGGTCCGAGCCACACGAGTCACCCAATTTTGGATTTCCCTAGGTCTCTAGTTTTCAGAAATGCACAGGTTAGGTAGGTTTCCCTAGGTGGCGGCTGAGCTAAAGGCCAAAATCTACAGGTAGGCACTTTGCAAAAAACACCTCTGTTTTCTTTAAAAAATGTGGATGTGTCCACGTTGCGCTTTGGGGCGTTTCCTGTCGCGGGCACTAGGCCTACCCACATAAGTGAGGTATCATTTTTATAGGGAGACGAGGGGGGACGCTGGGTGGAAGGAAATTTGTGAGTCCTCTCAGATTCCAGAACTTTCTGCCACAGAAATGTGAAGAACATGTGTTTTTTTAGCCAAATTTTTAGGTTTGCAAAGTATTCTGGGTAACAGAACCTGGTCCGAGCCACACAAGTCACCCCATCTTGGATTCCCCTAGGTCTCTAGTTTTCAGAAATGCACAGGTTTGGTAGGTTTCCCTAGGTGGCGGCTGAGCTAGAGGCCAAAATCTACAGGTAGGCACTTTGCAAAAAACACCTCTGTTTTCCTTCAAAAATTTGGATGTGTCCACGTTGCGCTTTGGGGCGTTTCCTGTCGCGGGCGCTAGGCCTACCCACACAAGTGAGGTATCATTTTTATCGGGAGACGTGGGGGAACGCTGGGTGGAAGGAAATTTGTGGCTCCTCTCAGATTCCAGAACTTTCTGCCACAGAAATGTGAGGAACATGTGTTTTTTTAGCCACATTTTGAGGTTTGCAAAGGATTCAGGGTAACAGAATCTGGTCCGAGCCACACAAGTCACCCCATCTTGGATTCCCCTAGGTCTCTAGTTTTCAGAAATGCACAGGTTTGGTAGGTTTCCCTAGGTGGCGGCTGAGCTACAGGCCAAAATCTACAGGTAGGCACTTTGCAAAAAACATCTTTGTTTTCCTTCAAAAATTTGGATGTGTCCACGTTGCGCTTTGGGGCGTTTCCTGTCGCGGGCGTTAGGCCTACCCACACAAGTGAGGTATCATTATTTTCGGGAGATATGGGGGAACGCTGGGTGGAAGGAAATTTGTGGCTCCTCTCAGATTCCAGAGCTTTCTGCCACAGAAATGTGAGGAACATGTGTTTTTTTTGCAAAATGTTGAGGTTTGCAAAGGATTCTGGGTAACAGAACCTGGTCCGAGCCACACAAGTCACCCCATCTTGGATTCCCCTAGGTCTCTAGTTTTCAGAAATGCACAGGTTTGGTAGGTTTCCCTAGGTGGCGGCTGAGCTACAGGCCAAAATCTACAGGTAGGCACTTTGCAAAAAACACCTCTGTTTTCCTTCAAAAATTTGGATGTGTCCACGTTGCGCTTTGGGGCGTTTCCTGTCGCGGGCGCTAGGCCTGCCCACACAAGTGAGGTATTATTTTTATCGGGAGACGTGGGGGAACGCTGGGTGGAAGGAAATTTGTGGCTCCTTCTAGATTCCAGAACTTTCTGCCATAGAAATGTGAGGAACATGTGTTTTTTTAGCCAAATTTTGAGGTTTGCAAAGGATTCTGGGTAACAGAACCTGGTCCGAGCCACACAAGTCACCCCATCTTAAATTCCCCTAGGTCTTTAATTTTCAGAAATGCACAGGTTTGGTAGGTTTCCCTAGGTGGCGGCTGAGCTACAGGCCAAAATCTACAGGTAGGCACTTTGCAAAAAACACCTCTGTTTTCCTTCAAAAATTTGGATGTGTCCACGTTGCGCTTTGGGGCGTTTCCTGTCGCGGGCGCTAGGCCTACCCACACAAGTGAGGTATCATTTTTATCGGGAGATGTGGGGGAACGCTGGGTGGAAAGAAATTGGTGGCTCCTCTCAGATGCCACAACTTTCTGCCACAGAAATGTGAGGAACATGTGTTTTTTTGGCCAAATTTTGAGGTTTGCAAAGGATTCTGGATAACAGAACCTGGTCCGAGCCACACAAGTCACCCCATCTTGGATTCCCTAGGTCTCTAGTTTTCAGAAATGCATAGGTTTGGTAGGTTTCCCTAGGTGGCGGCTGAGCTACAGGCCAAAATCTACAGGTAGGCACTTTGCAAAAAACACCTCTGTTTTCCTTCAAAAATTTGGATGTGTCCACGTTGCGCTTTGGGCGTTCCTGTCACGGGCGCTAGGCCTGCCCACACAAGTGAGGTATTATTTTTATCGGGAGACGTGGGGGAACGCTGGGTGGAAGGACATTTGTGGCTCCTTCTAGATTCCAGAACTTTCTGCCATAGAAATGTGTGGAACATGTGTTTTTTTAGCCAAATTTTGAGGTTTGCAAAGGATTCTGGGTAACAGAACCTGGTCCGAGCCACACAAGTCACCCCATCTTGGATTCCCCTAGGTCTCTAGTTTTCAGAAATGCACAGGTTTGGTAGGTTTCCCTAGGTGGCGGCTGAGCTACAGGCCAAAATCTACAGGTAGGCACTTTGCAAAAAACACCTCTGTTTTCCTTCAAAAATTTGAATGTGTCCACGTTGCGCTTTGGTTCGTTTCCTGTCGCGGGCGCTAGGCTTACCCACACAAGTGAGGTATCATTTTTATCGGGAGACGTGGGGGAACGCTGGGTGGAAGGAAATTAGTGGCTCCTCTCAGATTCCAGAACTTTCTGCCACAGAAATGTGAGGAACATGTGTTTTTTTAGCCAAATTTTGAGGTTTGCAAAGGATTCTAGGTAACAGAACCTGGTCCGAGCCACACAAGTCACCCCATCTTGGATTCCCCTAGGTCTCTAGTTTCCAGAAATGCACAGGTTTGGTAGGTTTCCCTAGGTGGCGGCTGAGCTACAGGCCAAAATCTACAGGTAGGCACTTTGCAAAAAACACCTCTGTTTTCTTTTAAAAATGTGGATGTGTCCACGTTGCGCTTTGGGGCGTTTCCTGTCGCGGGCGTTAGGCCTACCCACACAAGTGAGGTATCATTATTTTCGGGAGATATGGGGGAACGCTGGGTGGAAGGAAATTTGTGGCTCCTCTCAGATTCCAGAGCTTTCTGCCACAGAAATGTGAGGAACATGTGTTTTTTTTGCAAAATTTTGAGGTTTGCAAAGGATTCTGCGTAACAGAACCTGGTCCGAGCCACACAAGTCACCCCATCTTAGATTCCCCTAGGTCTCTAGTTTTAAGAAATGCACAGGTTTGGTAGGTTTCCCTAGGTGGCGGCTGAGCTACAGGCCAAAATCTACAGGTAGGCACTTTGCAAAAAACACCTCTGTTTTCCTTCAAAAATTTGGATGTGTCCACGTTGCGCTTTGGGGCGTTTCCTGTCGCGGGCGCTAGGCCTGCCCACACAAGTGAGATATTATTTTTATCGGGAGACGTGGGGGAACGCTGGGTGGAAGGAAATTTGTGGCTCCTTCTAGATTCCAGAACTTTCTGCCATAGAAATGTGAGGAACATGTGTTTTTTTAGCCAAATTTTGAGGTTTGCAAAGGATTCTGGGTAACAGAACCTGGTCCGAGCCACACAAGTCACCCCATCTTAAATTCCCCTAGGTCTTTAATTTTCAGAAATGCACAGGTTTGGTAGGTTTCCCTAGGTGGCGGCTGAGCTACAGGCCAAAATCTACAGGTAGGCACTTTGCAAAAAACGCCTCTGTTTTCCTTCAAAAATTTGGATGTGTCCACGTTGCGCTTTGGGGCGTTTTCTGTCGCGGGCGCTAGGCCTACCCACACAAGTGAGGTATCATTTTTATCGGGAGATGTGGGGGAACGCTGGGTGGAAAGAAATTTGTGGCTCCTCTCAGATGCCACAACTTTCTGCCACAGAAATGTGAGGAACATGTGTTTTTTTTGCCAAATGTTGAGGTTTGCAAAGGATTCTGGGTAACAGAACCTGGTCTGAGCCACACAAGTCACCCCATCTTGGATTCCCTAGGTCTCTAGTTTTCAGAAATGCACAGGTTTGGTAGGTTTCCCTAGGTGGCGGCTGAGCTACAGGCCAAAATCTACAGGTAGGCACTTTGCAAAAAACACCTCTGTTTTCCTTCAAAAATTTGGATGTGTCCACGTTGCGCTTTGGGGCGTTTCCTGTCGCGGGCGCTAGGCCTGCCCACACAAGTGAGGTATTATTTTTATCGGGAGACGTGGGGGAACGCTGGGTGGAAGGAAATTTGTGGCTCCTTCTAGATTCCAGAACTTTCTGCCATAGAAATGTGAGGAACATGTGTTTTTTTAGCCAAATTTTGAGGTTTGCAAAGGATTCTGGGTAACAGAACCTGGTCCGAGCCACACAAGTCACCCCATCTTAAATTCCCCTAGGTCTTTAATTTTCAGAAATGCACAGGTTTGGTAGGTTTCCCTAGGTGGCGGCTGAGCTACAGGCCAAAATCTACAGGTAGGCACTTTGCAAAAAACACCTCTGTTTTCCTTCAAAAATTTGGATGTGTCCACGTTGCGCTTTGGGGCGTTTCCTGTCGCGGGCGCTAGGCCTACCCACACAAGTGAGGTATCATTTTTATCGGGAGATGTGGGGGAACGCTGGGTGGAAAGAAATTGGTGGCTCCTCTCAGATGCCACAACTTTCTGCCACAGAAATGTGAGGAACATGTGTTTTTTTGGCCAAATTTTGAGGTTTGCAAAGGATTCTGGATAACAGAACCTGGTCCGAGCCACACAAGTCACCCCATCTTGGATTCCCTAGGTCTCTAGTTTTCAGAAATGCATAGGTTTGGTAGGTTTCCCTAGGTGGCGGCTGAGCTACAGGCCAAAATCTACAGGTAGGCACTTTGCAAAAAAACACCTCTGTTTTCCTTCAAAAATTTGGATGTGTCCACGTTGCGCTTTGGGCGTTCCTGTCACGGGCGCTAGGCCTGCCCACACAAGTGAGGTATTATTTTTATCGGGAGACGTGGGGGAACGCTGGGTGGAAGGACATTTGTGGCTCCTTCTAGATTCCAGAACTTTCTGCCATAGAAATGTGTGGAACATGTGTTTTTTTAGCCAAATTTTGAGGTTTGCAAAGGATTCTGGGTAACAGAACCTGGTCCGAGCCACACAAGTCACCCCATCTTGGATTCCCCTAGGTCTCTAGTTTTCAGAAATGCACAGGTTTGGTAGGTTTCCCTAGGTGGCGGCTGAGCTACAGGCCAAAATCTACAGGTAGGCACTTTGCAAAAAACACCTCTGTTTTCCTTCAAAAATTTGAATGTGTCCACGTTGCGCTTTGGTTCGTTTCCTGTCGCGGGCGCTAGGCTTACCCACACAAGTGAGGTATCATTTTTATCGGGAGACGTGGGGGAACGCTGGGTGGAAGGAAATTAGTGGCTCCTCTCAGATTCCAGAACTTTCTGCCACAGAAATGTGAGGAACATGTGTTTTTTTAGCCAAATTTTGAGGTTTGCAAAGGATTCTAGGTAACAGAACCTGGTCCGAGCCACACAAGTCACCCCATCTTGGATTCCCCTAGGTCTCTAGTTTTCAGAAATGCACAGGTTTGGTAGGTTTCCCTAGGTGGCGGCTGAGCTACAGGCCAAAATCTACAGGTAGGCACTTTGCAAAAAACACCTCTGTTTTCTTTTAAAAATGTGGATGTGTCCACGTTGCGCTTTGGGGCGTTTCCTGTCGCGGGCGTTAGGCCTACCCACACAAGTGAGGTATCATTATTTTCGGGAGATATGGGGGAACGCTGGGTGGAAGGAAATTTGTGGCTCCTCTCAGATTCCAGAGCTTTCTGCCACAGAAATGTGAGGAACATGTGTTTTTTTTGCAAAATTTTGAGGTTTGCAAAGGATTCTGCGTAACAGAACCTGGTCCGAGCCACACAAGTCACCCCATCTTAGATTCCCCTAGGTCTCTAGTTTTAAGAAATGCACAGGTTTGGTAGGTTTCCCTAGGTGGCGGCTGAGCTACAGGCCAAAATCTACAGGTAGGCACTTTGCAAAAAACACCTCTGTTTTCCTTCAAAAATTTGGATGTGTCCACGTTGCGCTTTGGGGCGTTTCCTGTCGCGGGCGCTAGGCCTGCCCACACAAGTGAGGTATTATTTTTATCGGGAGACGTGGGGGAACGCTGGGTGGAAGGAAATTTGTGGCTCCTTCTAGATTCCAGAACTTTCTGCCATAGAAATGTGAGGAACATGTGTTTTTTTAGCCAAATTTTGAGGTTTGCAAAGGATTCTGGGTAACAGAACGTGGTCCGAGCCACACAAGTCACCCCATCTTAAATTCCCCTAGGTCTTTAATTTTCAGAAATGCACAGGTTTGGTAGGTTTCCCTAGGTGGCGGCTGAGCTACAGGCCAAAATCTACAGGTAGGCACTTTGCAAAAAACACCTCTGTTTTCCTTCAAAAATTTGGATGTGTCCACGTTGCGCTTTGGGGCGTTTTCTGTCGCGGGCGCTAGGCCTACCCACACAAGTGAGGTATCATTTTTATCGGGAGATGTGGGGGAACGCTGGGTGGAAAGAAATTTGTGGCTCCTCTCAGATGCCACAACTTTCTGCCACAGAAATGTGAGGAACATGTGTTTTTTTTGCCAAATTTTGAGGTTTGCAAAGGATTCTGGGTAACAGAACCTGGTCTGAGCCACACAAGTCACCCCATCTTGGATTCCCTAGGTCTCTAGTTTTCAGAAATGCACAGGTTTGGTAGGTTTCCCTAGGTGGCGGCTGAGCTACAGGCCAAAATCTACAGGTAGGCACTTTGCAAAAAACACCTCTGTTTTCCTTCAAAAATTTGGATGTGTCCACGTTGCGCTTTGGGCGTTTCCTGTCACGGGCGCTAGGCCTGCCCACACAAGTGAGGTATTATTTTTATCGGGAGACGTGGGGGAACGCTGGGTGGAAGGACATTTGTGGCTCCTTCTAGATTCCAGAACTTTCTGCCATAGAAATGTGAGGAACATGTGTTTTTTTAGCCAAATTTTGAGGTTTGCAAAGGATTCTGGGTAACAGAACCTGGTCCGAGCCACACAAGTCAACCCATCTTAAATTCCCCTAGGTCTTTAATTTTCAGAAATGCACAGGTTTGGTAGGTTTCCCTAGGTGGCGGCTGAGCTACAGGCCAAAATCTACAGGTAGGCACTTTGCAAAAAACACCTCTGTTTTCCTTCAAAAATTTGGATGTGTCCACGTTGCGCTTTGGGGCGTTTTCTGTCGCGGGCGCTAGGCCTACCCACACAAGTGAGGTATCATTTTTATCGGCAGATGTGGGGGAACGCTGGGTGGAAGGAAATTTGTGGCTCCTCTCAGATGCCAGAACTTTCTGCCACAGAAATGTGAGGAACATGTGTTTTTTTAGCCAAATTTTGAGGTTTGCAAAGGATTCTGGGTAACAGAACCTGGTCCAAGCCACACAAGTCACCCCATCTTGGATTCCCCTAGGTCTCTAGTTTTCAGAAATGCACAGGTTTGGTAGGTTTCCCTAGGTGGCGGCTGAGCTACAGGCCAAAATCTACAGGTAGGCACTTTGCAAAAAACACCTCTGTTTTCCTTCAAAAATTTGGATGTGTCCACGTTGCGCTTTGGGGCGTTTCCTGTCGCGGGCGCTAGGCCTACCCACACAAGTGAGGTATCATTTTTTTCGGGAGACGTGGGGGAACGCTGGGTGGAAGGAACTTTGTGGCTCCTCTCAGATTCCAGAACTTTCTGCCACAGAAATGTGAGGAACATGTGTTTTTTTAGCCACATTTTGAGGTTTGCAAAGGATTCAGGGTAACAGAATCTGGTCCGAGCCACACAAGTCACCCCATCTTGGATTCCCCTAGGTCTCTAGTTTTCAGAAATGCACAGGTTTGGTAGGTTTCCCTAGGTGGCGGCTGAGCTACAGGCCAAAATCTACAGGTAGGCACTTTGCAAAAAACAACTCTGTTTTCCTTCAAAAATTTGGATGTGTCCACGTTGCGCTTTGGGGCGTTTCCTGTCGCGGGCGTTAGGCCTACCCACACAAGTGAGGTATCATTATTTTCGGGAGATATGGGGGAACGCTGGGCGGAAGGAAATTTGTGGCTCCTCTCAGATTCCAGAGCTTTCTGCCACAGAAATGTGAGGAACATGTGTTTTTTTTGCAAAATTTTGAGGTTTGCAAAGGATTCTGGGTAACAGAACCTGGTCCGAGCCACACAAGTCACCCCATCTTGGATTCCCCTAGGTCTCTAGTTTTCAGAAATGCACAGGTTTGGTAGGTTTCCCTAGGTGGCGGCTGAGCTACAGGCCAAAATCTACAGGTAGGCACTTTGCAAAAAACACCTCTGTTTTCCTTCAAAAATTTGGATGTGTCCACGTTGAGATTTGGGGCGTTTCCTGTCGCGGGCGCTAGGCCTGCCCACACAAGTGAGGTATTATTTTTATCGGGAGACGTGGGGGAACGCTGGGTGGAAGGAAATTTGTGGCTCCTTCTAGATTCCAGAACTTTCTGCCATAGAAATGTGAGGAACATGTGTTTTTTTAGCCAAATTTTGAGGTTTGCAAAGGATTCTGGGTAACAGAACCTGGTCCGAGCCACACAAGTCACCCCATCTTAAATTCCCCTAGGTCTTTAATTTTCAGAAATGCACAGGTTTGGTAGGTTTCCCTAGGTGGCGGCTGAGCTACAGGCCAAAATCTACAGGTAGGCACTTTGCAAAAAACACCTCTGTTTTCCTTCAAAAATTTGGATGTGTCCACGTTGCGCTTTGGGGCGTTTCCTGTCGCGGGCGCTAGGCCTGCCCACACAAGTGAGGTATTATTTTTATCGGGAGACGTGGGGGAACGCTGGGTGGAAGGAAATTTGTGGCTCCTTCTAGATTCCAGAACTTTCTGCCATAGAAATGTGAGGAACATGTGTTTTTTTAGCCAAATTTTGAGGTTTGCAAAGGATTCTGGGTAACAGAACCTGGTCCGAGCCACACAAGTCACCCCATCTTAAATTCCCCTAGGTCTTTAATTTTCAGAAATGCACAGGTTTGGTAGGTTTCCCTAGGTGGCGGCTGAGCTACAGGCCAAAATCTACAGGTAGGCACTTTGCTAAAAACAGCTCTGTTTTCTGTGATGTGTCCACGTTGTGTTTTGGGGCATATCCTGTCGCGGGCGCTAGGCCTACCCACACAAGTGAGGTATCATTTTTATCGGGAGACTTGAGGGAACATAGACTAGCAAAACAAGTGTTATTGCCCCTTGTCTTTCTCTACATTTTTCCCTTCCAAATGTAAGACAGTGTGTAAAAAAGACGTCTATTTGAGAAATGCCGTGTAATTCACATGCTAGTATGGGCACCCCGGAATTCAGAGATGTGCAAATAACCACTGCTTCTCAACACCTTATCTTGTGCCCATTTTGGAAATACAAAGGTTTTCCTGATAGCTATTTTTTACTCTTTATATTTCAGCAAAGGAATTGCTGTATACCCGGCATAGAATGAAAACCCACTGAAGGGTGCAGGTCATTTATTGGCTCTGGGTACCTAGAGTTCTTGATGAACCTACAAGCCCTATATATCCCCGCAACCAGAAGAGTCCAGCAGACGTAACGGTATATTTCTTTCGAAAATCTGACATTGCAGGAAAAAGTTACAGAGTAAAACGTAGAGAAAAATTGATGTTTTTTTACCTCAATTTCAATATTTTTCTTTTTCAGTTGTTATTTTCTGTAGGAAACCCTTGTAGGATCTACACAAATTACCCCTTGCTGAATTCAGAATTTTGTCATGCCCATTTCTGTCACTGACTGGAAGGAAGCTGAGAGCACAAAAAATCGTAAAAATGGGGTATGTCCCAGTAAAATGCCAAAATTGTGTTGAAAAATTGGGTTTTCTGATTCAAGTATGCCTGTTCCTGAAAGCTCGGAAGCTGGTGATTTTAGCACCGCAAACCCTTTGTTGATGCCATTTTCAGGGAAAAACCACAAGCCTTCTTCTGCAGTCCCTTTTTCCAATTTTTTTGAAAAAAACCAACATTTTCAGTGTATTTTGGCTAATTTCTTGGCCTCCTTCTGGAGAACCCACAAAGTCTGGGTACCTCTAGAATCCCTAGGATGTTGGAAAAGAAGGACGCAAATTTGGCGTGCGTAGCTTATGTGAACAAAAAGTTATTAGGGCCTAAGCGCGAACTGCTCCAAATAGCCAAAAAAAGGCTCGGCACAGGAAGGGGAAAAGGCCTGGCAGCGAAGGGGTTAAGAGCAGGTGATAGGGCCCCTAACTTTTCAGCTGAGGCACTAGATTTGATGGCCACAGAGGTTCTGTCCCTGCACAGCCAGCTGTATGGCTCACCAGAGGACTCGTACATTTTTAAAATAAAAATGTAATTCTCACTAACTTGTTTTATTATTGAAACACAGGCTAGAATGTCACTTTTAGTTCCAGAGTGAAGTGTAGTGAATGGAGTGAAGTCAACTCTTTATTGGAGCTGTGGAAAAAATTCTGTATGCTTTTAAATGTCAGACAATTTGAATGAAAAACTACCTTGAGGTAACTCTTCATTTCATTTTACTCACATATAAAAGTGTACCATTTACTATCCGTAGGCCACTTGCTCCCAGTGGGCAGTAGTCGCTGTGCCATAAGTATCAGTGAAAAATACACAGCCATTTGTTGAAATGAGAGGAATGTGAAGTGCACAAAAACAATTCATGTTATGAACTTGTCTCCATAAATATGTTCTGCCCTTTAAATTTATGCCATTTTCACAATGATGAGTACCTGTTTGTGTTATAGATGTAACCATGCCACATATGATGAAAGGTATGCCCTGTGCTGCAAGTGCATATGACACAGACCCTCAATCACTCATACAAATATATCCCATTTGTTAGAAATTGAGTTTTTGGTTGGCAGTGGGATGCACCTCACCCAATTAGAATCCGCCACTCTAGTCAGGACAAGTCTGTTACACACCAAAGATAACCTGTGCGCAACATCTGGTAGCTTGGCACAGAGCAATCAGGCTTGCCAGCAGAGATCATGTGTAAAGCGTTTGGGCAACACCTTCACACCTGTGACACAAAAGATACCCCAAGAATATGTATGTTGCATATGTATATCACAAGATCAAAAGTGTCATAGAACAAAAACACTGGGGCTTCATTTACGAAGAAATTATGCAGCATGACTCTGCAAGCCAACTTGCCGCACTACATCAGTTTAAAAGTGCAGGGATGCATTGCATTTACAGAAATACAATGCATCCCTGTACTTTCCTCAGCAATGGCACAAAAACTGCTGCCTAGTGCCAACACAGGCACCATTGCCCCATGGTGCAAGGGTGACTACATTGCAGGGATGATTGTTAATATGTAGAAAGGGACACATTTCTGCATATAAATAATCATGAATGGCGCTTTCCTCTTTCTATGTCTGCTGTAGGTACCACTAACACGCCACCACTGAGCCTTGTAAATCTTGGAAAGCATCAGATTCCCTCAGGTTCACCCCCAGTAACACCCATGAAATGCCCTTTTCACACAGAGTCATGCGTGAAAGGGACCATATTTAAAAGGTCATGAAAAACCAAGCAAGATGACTTTGCCTGGCCTTCTAAATAGGGGCTGGCATACTGCACTACCAGGGCATAAATAAATTACGCTCCAGTGGTGCAGTGTGCCGCTAGGGCCTTGTATATATGGGGCAATGACTGGTAGGTTAAAATGACATAAATCACAACATCAGACTAAGTAGTAGAGTGCATATGCATCATCCTAGGGTACAACCCATAGATTACAAGATTTCACCATAAACATCCTAAAATGACATAAATCACAACACTACAGCATGTAGTGGATTGGATATGAATAATCTTATCGTACAGCTCAAGAAGTCCTAGATGTCACCATAAAACACATGAATTCACAATTATCCCACTAGCACATATATTTCAACATGCTTGAACTCATCTTAGGGGCTACAATGTACTCAGGGTTTTCAAAGTAGGGCATAGGGTGGCCTTGCGCCTACTGAGAGTAATCTACTATATTCACAGTGGTTGTAGTGCACCTGCGCTCATAGTGTCAGCCATGTGGTAATGTTTCAGTGAATTCCCAAATGTGCTAGAGTTTGGTCCTCAGGCGAGGTCACACCCCACAAGACAATATCACAGACACCAAGGCCCCCATAGTGTGACTCCTGAGGGGAGGAAAGGTACTCGCATATGGCAGACAGTAGCAGGGAGATCCCCTAGAACTCTAGAATCCAGAAAAGAAGGGGTTGGAGCCACCGCCTGCACTTATTTCTGCAGCTCAGGGTAGTTGCTAGTTATGGCTGTCATCCCCAACCATCCTAAAAGCAGTTCAGCCACTGGACTTTACCTTTCCAGGCATTACTCAGTGCACTCGGTTAAAGGGCCGTGCTGGGGGGTTTCCTCATTGTGAGGCAGTCGCTTTCACC
Source organism: Pleurodeles waltl (assembly GCF_031143425.1). Lineage (NCBI taxonomy): Eukaryota > Metazoa > Chordata > Amphibia > Caudata > Salamandridae > Pleurodeles > Pleurodeles waltl. The sequence goes on along the minus strand of NC_090449.1, from coordinate 353,502,109 downwards.
TCAGGTGGCACGCTGATCTGCAGCTCAGCCCTTGTTACTCGGCAGGTTGTACATCACAGTTTTCTCATCGGAGGAGCCACACTGACAAAAGCATACGCAGGTTGTCACTCCAAGAGGCAGTTGGAAGTGCTTACCACACGCTCCTTATCAATGTTTGTTCATGGCGATGGCAGCGCTCCTCACGCTGTCTATAGGTACTGGGCCAAGGACACCACTCTTTCCCATGTGGTGCCAGGATGTGATGAAACCGGAACGTTCTCCACACGCTGGTGACAGGCTCAATGTGAAGCACTCCCAACGTGCTTAGTGAGGAAACAAAAGTAGCATTAAGGTGTAAAGTGCTCCAGTAGAGCCATAAAATACAGCACTCACAATGCACTGAAACTGTCCAAAAGCAAAGCACTCTCCACATGCTATTAGGGCACCACAAGAGTCACACCATACATCGCTCACCATGCGCTAATTGTGGGAAAAGGCCAAGGAGCAAGAAAATAGTGCTTTCTCTGGACTGGGATCCTTGGGAAGCAATAAAGGGAGGCAAAACAGGGGCAGGAAGGCCAGCACAACTGGGAAAATGATGACAGTTCCTCCTGGCAGTCCCACAGCAATGTCCTACAAGACCAGAATCAGGGCGCAGCTGACAGCAGGGCAACAAACAGAAAGCACTCCAGTGAGTCCTTTAGGCTACCCAGTATTGTAGGAATCAGGACAACAACAGAAGAGCAGTCCAGATGAGTCCCTCAGTGCAGCAGTCCCTCTGGCAGAGATCTGGTCCCAGGTCCAAAAGTGCTATAAAGATCATGGTGTCAGAGCCCTGTACATTTACTCCACAAATGCCTTTGTTCGTGGGTAACTTCAAAGGGACCCTTTCTAGTGAAGCACAACACCCTTTGAACCCAGCCATGTCTCTAGACATCAGTGGGGGGTAATCAGCCCAATTTGTGAGGGCAGCACACAGCCTATTGACATGTAAGGTGTGAACAACCCTCCCTTCCCCAGCCCAGGATGACTATAGATATACAGATGTCTCTTCTGTCACACCCTGCCTTTCCTGTGTTAGCAGTCTGTAAAGTATGCAAAGCACTAGAATTAATAGCACAGTAAATTGCCCATTTCTAAAAGTACACAAACACAAATGATGGACGGAATGCAGAACCCATCAAACATTCACCCCCAGTCTCAGATCTGAGTTGAATCCATCCATTATTTTGCTCACCATGACACCCCAGCTTGGACCCAACCATATGCAAATCAGTCTGGCACAGTGAGCCTGGGGCCCACATCTGGGTATACTCAGCGCACTTATGGTGACAAAAGCAAACAAACACAAATTATGGACGCAATGCAGAACCCATCAAACATTCACCCCCAGTCAAAGATCTGGGTTTAATCCATCAATTTGTTTGCTCACCATGCCATCCCAGTTCAGACCCTGCCATACGAAAATCAGTCTTGACCCTGTTCCTCATGGGAACAGTCCAGCCCGAACTGCGAGGCAAGGTCCTCCTTGGCCCGGAAACAAGCATCCTCTGACGGGTTTCATCAGCCAGGATAAATTGGCATTTCTAAAATGGTAATGTGAGATCTACACCAGTAAGCAGGATTTCTCACTAGCATTCCAAACATACCAAACATGCCCACGCTACTACTCACAGATCAGAAATTACCACTTAGACATGTATAATGGAATTTCCAATGCAAACCTATGAGAGGGGCAGCACTCACAGTAATGAAAAACAAAATAGGTTGTTTGTCAATATTAGGACACGTAACACACACATTTATATGTCCTATCTTTTACATACACAACACCATGCCCAATAGGCTATCTAAGGCCTACCTTAGGGGTAACTGAGGTGTAGTAAAAAGGGAGTTTAGGCGATGGCAAGTAGCTGGACTGGCCAAGTCAATGTGGCAGTAAACTGCACATGCTGGCACTGCAAGGGCAAGGCTGAGACAAGTTTGAAAGGCTACTTCTGTGAATGGCAAAAGCACCGCTGCAGGCCCAATAGCAACATTTAATTGACAGGCCCTGGGTATATGGTATACCAACTTACAAGGGACTTAAATTAAATGAGCTAAACAGGCATAAACCAATTTTTAGGGGAGAAAGCACATGCACTTTAGCACTGATTAGCAGTAGTAAAGTACCCAGTGTCCTAAAGCCAACAAAAGGAGGGTCAGCAAAATAGGAGGAGAAAGGCAAAAAGTCTTGGGATAACCCTGCAGAAAGCTCCATTTCCAACACAGTTCCTACATACATGTTCATACATCACCAAAGACTGTGCTCTCACTGACACACATGGCAACCCTTTAATAGTGTCCTTACTCATAGTACATGTTTCTAACCATAGTATCCGGCTCTATGGACATTAGGCATTAAGCCAATGCAATTGGGCATGGGTGTGTGTCGTAACAATGCGCAAGTTGTTGAACCTTTAGTAGCTCACAATGATTTGCACTGATCAGAAGTAGCTCTCACTGTCAGAAGATTACCCATTAAATCAAACTTCCACAGGAACAGATGCCTTTTACCCACCTCTCTCCAACAAATGTGTGCTCAGACTTTAACTGATTATCTGAACCCTGCATCCGCTAGGGGGAAAGGGAAATGGAAATAGAGAAAGAAAGACCGCCTCCAGATCCACTTGAAGATAGGATATTCAGTGTGTGTCTCTGAAAACCTGCACCTTTCTTCTTATTGGGATTTCTTTAAAAGAAGGATCTTCAGTCAGGTGATAAGAGCATAGATAAGTACATTCCTACTGCTTTAGGAACGTGTTCTCCTTGTCAGTAAGGGCATAGATTCTACTGCAAGGTAGATTCGCACCTGGCGCAAGTTCGATCCTGCAATCATAAGATCTGTGGGGAGGTAGCTTCTCTGCCTGTGCTTGGTCAAACACTGCAGCTAATTCTTTATATTTAGGGTAATGACAACCTTTTCCAGAGCACAAACCACATTGGATTTAGTAGCTAAAACCTGAGCAGGAGAGGGTGCACTACTTATCTCTTGAGCACCATAAAAGTGCTTCCCACAGTAACTTGAATTTAATTAGACAGTCCTCTTTTCCCAAATAATTTCAGGGTTGGGTTCCGTAAGCCCAAGATCAGCTGAAATTGAGGAGCATCTATGAGATTGAAAGATATCTTTTCTTGGTGTCCTAGATGATCTTTCAGAACTATAGGTTCAGTTTTGTCTGTGATAGGACCTGAAAAGACGTTTGCTCCATCCACTGCACTAACAGGCTCTGCTATTCTCTTTTTTACAAAATGTATTCCCATTTTTGTGGCATACTGGATGTTGCAGAAATTTCCCGTAGCTCCTGAGTCGATCATCACTGAAACGTCCTACTGCTTCTTTTCTCTAAAGATGAGGTCAAAAGAGGTGGTAAGATGAGGGGAAGCAGACTGTAAAGTGTTAGCCACCAATTGGGATTAAGGGGCTGGTTGGTGTTTTAAGTCAACCTACTCTCTTGGTAGAAGGAGTTTTCTCTTTTCCTGAATTATCTCGTTTAGGCTTCTTTGGGCATTCTCTTACAGAATGCTCAGACAACCCACAATAGAGACATAGGCCCCCATTATGACAATGGCGGTAAAAACCACCTACCTCCGTGGAGACGCCTGCCAAAAGACCGTATCTGCAGCTACCATCTCTCCGCCATGATATGACCACAGCTAAATTTCTGCCACAAGAAGGGCGGAAATCCGGCTGTGGCCATACTGGTGGATGGCAGTAAGGTGGCGCTGCTACCACCAGCAGCACCACGCCAGTAGACCGCCACAAGCAGTATTATGACAAATAATACGGCCTGGAGGCGTTCTGCTGGGGGGGGCGCTGCTGGCGGTAGCTGCGCCCCGTCCCGTCCCCTGCTGGAAGACCCCCTGGATCCAGGTAAGTCGGGTTTCTGACGGGGGAGGGGAGTGGGAGGTGTTGTGTGTGTGTGCGGGGGTATGTGCATGTATTTGTGAGTGTGTGCATGAATGTGAGGGTGTGTTTAGTGTTGTGTGCGTGCGTGTATGAATGTGTGTGAGTGCACATATGAACGTGTGTGAGTGTGTGTATGTATGGAAATGTGAATGCGTGTCTTCTTGTATGTTTTGATGTGTGTGAGTGAATGAATAAATGTATGTGTGTATGTATGTGTGGGTGAGTGTGTGTGTGTTTGCATGTTTGTGTGTGTGTGAATGGGGACGTGGATGTAGGGGGTGGAGGGTGTCTGTAGAGTGTTTAGGGGGAGGTTGCCTCCTATCAGTGACAGAGAAGGAATTCCCTGTCACTGATAGGGCCTACCGCCATGGTTTTCGTGACGTTACGAATGCCACGAAAACCATGGTGGTAGGCAGGGTCATGATACCGCCGGCAGCACAATGGCAGCTGCCAGGCTGGAGATTCTTATCTCTGGCCTGCGGCTGCTACTGCCATGGCGGTCGGAGTAGTACATTGGCGGATTGGCTTCAGCCAACCCGCCAATGTCATAATGTGGCGGTAAGTACCGCCAGCCTGTTCGCGGTAATACCACCACATTAGCTCCGACTGCCGGGCTCATAATGACCCCCATAGATTCTTCGATCTTTGCTTGTCCTTTTCCTTTTTAGACAGTCGACCTCTAACACTGTCGATTTGCATTGGCTCATGTGTCTCAGAGGTCTTGATACTTTCCACTTTATTCCTATCGAAACTTGGTGGGATAGGACAAAATTCTCTCTTGCGTTCAGCTTTTCTTTCAAACAGACACTGATCAATCTGTAAAACTAGATCAAATAATTTTGACACATCAGTAGGTCGATCTGGAATTTTGGCTAGCGCATCTTTTAGTTCTTCTCGTAAATCTCAGTGAAAAACGCAGCTCTTTTGCTCTCAGACCAACCAGTCTCCAAAATTAATTTGTTGAATTGGGCTGGATAAGAGATCAAGGGCCATATGTAGGAAGACGGCAAATTGCGACTAATATTAATGAGGTGGGTCACAATTTGCGCCCCCATAGCGACTATGGGCACTCACGGGGATGGAGGCCTGCTGGGAACAGCAGACCTTCATGTCCGTGACTGCTTTTAAATAAAGCCGTTTTTTTTTTTCAAAGTGTAGCCCGTTTTCCTTAAAGGAAAACAAGCTGCACTTAGAAAAAAAAAAAACCTTTAGTTTCGGGTTTTTTCAGGGCAGGTAGTGGTCCCTTGGACCACTGCCTGCTCTGTAAAAATATTTTTGGGTCCACTCACAAAGGGGAAGGGGTCCCCATTCCAGTTTGCGAGTGGGTTACCATCAACTTCAAGTGGATGGTAACTGCGACTCCATTTGCGACCGCGGAATTGCATACCACTGCGAGTCGCAAATAGGAAGGGAACACCCCTCCTTCCTATTTGCGAGTCGGAAATGCATTTTGCGAGTCGGTTCCGACTCGCAAAATGCATTTCTGCATAGCAAACACACGTTTGCGACTCGCAAACGGCGATTTTCGCCATTTGCGACTCGCAAACTGTTTGCTACATCTGGCCCCAAATCCCTATTACCTTGTTTTAGGTTTAGTAATTCATTATCTATGGCTTGGGAAGTTGTTCTGCGGTCAAAGATTTGAAGGAATTTGGTTTTAGAGACTTCAAAATCATACAATATTGGATAATTTATTGACACAAAAGGCATGGACCATGAAGCCACATCTCCACTCAAAAAAACTAAGGGCCGTATTTATACTCTGGTTGCGCCGAATTTGCGTCGTTTTTTTCGACGCAAATTCGACGCTAAACTAACGCCAACTAACGCCATATTTATACTATGGCGTTAGAGGCGAATAGCGCCAAAGTTCCCGGAATGTGCGTCATTTTTTAGCGTGAACCCCTTCCTTGCGTTAATGATATGCAAGGGAGGCGTTCCCGTCTAAAAAATGACTCCCAGGCCTTTACGTGGTATTTATACTCCCGGGCAAAAGAGACGCCCGGGAGTGGGCGTGGCTAAAAACGGCGCATTTGCGCCGCTTTTTAACGCCTGGGTCAGGCATGGCGTTAAGGGACAAGTGGGCTCAAAATGAGCCCAGAGTGCCCTCCCCTGCCCCCAGGGACCCCCCCTGCCACCCTTGCCCACCCCAGGAGGACACCCAAGGCTGGAGGGACCCACCCCAGGGACATTCAGGTAAGTATTTTTTTATTTTTTTTTAATAATTTTTTTTGGCATAGGGTGGCCTGATTTGTGCCCCCCTACATGCCACTATGCCCAATGACCATGCCCAGGGGACAGAAGTCCCCTGGGCATGGCCATTGGGCAAGGGGGCATGACTCCTATCTTTACAATGATAGGAGTCATGTTGATGGGGGATGGGCGTCGAAAATAAATGGCGCAAGTCGGGTTACGACGATTTTTTCGACGTAACCTGACTTGCCCCATTTTAAGACGCCCATGCGCCATTTTCCCCCTACGCCGGCGCTGCCTGGTGTACGTGGTTTTTCTCGCGCACACCAGGCAGCGCCGGTCTGCTTGCGCCGGCTAACGCCATTCAATAAATACGGCGCCCGCATGGCGCTTCAGAATGGCGTTAGCCGGCGCAAAACTTTTTGACGCTAAACTGCGTTAGCGCAGTTTAGCGTCAAAAAGTATAAATATGGGCCTAAGGGCCGTATTTATACTCTGGTTGCGCCGAATTAGCGTCGTTTTTTTCGACGCAAATTCGACGCTAAACTAACGCCAACTAACGCCATATTTATACTATGGCGTTAGAGGCGAATAGCGCCAAAGTTCCCGGAATGTGCGTCATTTTTTAGCGTGAACCCCTTCCTTGCGTTAATGATATGCAAGGGAGGCGTTCCCGTCTAAAAAATGACTCCCAGGCCTTTACGTGGTATTTATACTCCCGGGCAAAAGAGACGCCCGGGAGTGGGCGTGGCTAAAAACGGCGCATTTGCGCCGCTTTTTAACGCCTGGGTCAGGCATGGCGTTAAGGGACAAGTGGGCTCAAAATGAGCCCAGAGTGCCCTCCCCTGCCCCCAGGGACCCCCCCTGCCACCCTTGCCCACCCCAGGAGGACACCCAAGGCTGGAGGGACCCACCCCAGGGACATTCAGGTAAGTATTTTTTTATTTTTTTTTAATAATTTTTTTTGGCATAGGGGGGCCTGATTTGTGCCCCCCTACATGCCACTATGCCCAATGACCATGCCCAGGGGACAGAAGTCCCCTGGGCATGGCCATTGGGCAAGGGGGCATGACTCCTATCTTTACAATGATAGGAGTCATGTTGATGGGGGATGGGCGTCGAAAATAAATGGCGCAAGTCGGGTTACGACGATTTTTTCGACGTAACCTGACTTGCCCCATTTTAAGACGCCCATGCGCCATTTTCCCCCTACGCCGGCGCTGCCTGGTGTACGTGGTTTTTCTCGCGCACACCAGGCAGCGCCGGTCTGCTTGCGCCGGCTAACGCCATTCAATAAATACGGCGCCCGCATGGCGCTTCAGAATGGCGTTAGCCGGCGCAAAACTTTTTGACGCTAAACTGCGTTAGCGCAGTTTAGCGTCAAAAAGTATAAATATGGGCCTAAATGAACGCTGTTTTTGACTGATCCTCTGTAAAAATAACAGGGGGACAAATGAAGTGTATGGAGCACTGGGTTGAAAATATCTGCGCCTTGTAAGGATCTCTACCAAAACGTTCAGGTGGGGCCAGGGGAATGATAGGGGAGATGGAATGAATGACTTGTGTAATATTTCTGAGGTAGAGGTAGGGAACGTTTTACCTGAAACTCCCCTAGTCCCTGTGGTATTCCCAGAAGTGAAATTATTTAATTGGTCCATGAGCTGTTGGGTATCAACATGGGATCTTTTTCTTTCCTCTATCAAGTTTTTCTTTTCATCTAGGGTACGGGTTAACTGTTTTTGCATTTCGTCCATAAGTGCCGCCAAGCATTAAAATCTAAGCCTTCACCAATTCTGCTCAGGTGGAAATAAGTATTTTTAGGCACTTCAATCTGTCAGAAGATTACTCATTAATTCAGACTTTCACAGGAGCAGATGCCTTTTACCCATCTCCCTCCAACAGGTGCGTTCTCAGACTTTAACTGATTATCTGAACCCTGCATCCGCTAGGGGGAAAGGGGAATGGGAATAGAAAAAGAGAGACCACCTCCAGATCCAGTTCCAGCCTGTGTTTCCCACTTGAAGATAGGATATTCAGTGTGTGTCTCTGAAAACCTACACCTTTCCTCTTATTGGAATTTCTGTAAGGAAAGACCTACAGTCGGGTGACAAGGGCATATATAAGTACTTTCCTACTGCACATTCAACTGTTCAGCCATTCACATTCACCCAATCTATAGTTCTCCTAATCTGGATCTTTTTAGAGACTAGGCTCTCTCTAAGAGAACAATGTTAACTTAATATCCTCTTGAGAGAGCGTAGTTTAAAATATTACATGTTATAGATGTGAAATGCTTATGTTTAACAATGCTACCTTAATAATTGAAATGAATTAATAAACGTGGAGAATTATTCACCTGTGTAAACTAATGTCAACTAGAAGAATTAATCATTTAGAATTGTGTGCATTATTACGTATAAAACCGCATTCATTAGAACTCGTACATCTTAAGTTAGCATGAGTCGCGAATTAGCTGTGTAACTCTCATATTAAAGGCGTATTTTTCTGTTTCTCCAGTGTGCTGACTTGCAAAAGACCATGACCCAGTGATTGTTCTTTTTCCTCACTTACTCGTTACAATGCTCAACTCTCCCATTCGCATGCTAGTAGCTTTTAGCACAAATTATGTGACTTCGAAACAAACATGGACACTTTCAAGGACAATAAAGCGAGGAGAAGAGAACTCTTGACCCTAGATGTGTGCCAAAGAGATGAAATAACCCCGGATATGCCACCTACGAATAACGTCAAATACGAAGACCAATTAGGACTTAGGAGGATATCATGAAATGACATATACATTACTTAATGTATAATTTGATTGGTTACCAATAGTGGGGTGTAGTGATTGACCATATTTATCAAATTGGATGTGTGATTGCTCCACAGTATACAGATATTGGTGTATTATATTTTTAACTAGTGCTGATCCATGGAACTATTTTCATTTTTGAGCATTGCCTTTTACTATATTAAGTGATGTTTATCTGACTGCTTATTTCTTGTTTGTTTCTTAACAACCTGTCTTGCCCCTTTTTTAACTGTACTTTTACCTATGTTTTTATTACCTTCGTGTTTTTAGAAGTCCTTTCTTTCTTTGTTGTGTATTGTACTTTAATGGTTTGTTTTTACTCACCGAAATAAAGTTAAATGAATGAATGATTGACCAATAGAATTTTGGGGGAATGTATTCTAGGAAAAGGGATAAAAACCCATGACACAGGAGACAAGACGCATTAGGTAGGGAATGACATCGATTGCATCCAGAAACACTGTCACTCTATTTGGTGACTTGAGACTTAGACAAACCATCCTCGCCCATAGACTGCCCCATTACACTTTCCTCCTTAAGGGGAGAGTGCCCCATGCCTTTACTTAGATAGACTGACGGTGATCTAACTGATGTCCTGAAGACGAAGACTGATCCTGTATGCTGACCTATCCAGAGGAGGGTAATATATTACTAATGAAATCTATTTTGCCTTTTCTTTCTAGGTACCAACTGCTGTATGTTTTTGATTAGAGATCTTAGCTAGAAGTTTTCCAAATTGATGTTCTAAATTGTTTTACATGAAGCCCCACATGTTAATGCTAATTCGAGGTTAGATGAGGTATTCATTAGACTGACGGAACTGACGTGACTGACGTGTTGCTATGCTGAACTAAGACCTTTAGGAGGTATTATGTATCGCGATCTGTTTCTTATTCGCATGATTATCTTATGTTCCTGATCTTTGCGTTATTGAAAGCTTATCGTAGTTGTCACCTTGTGATTATGTTCATATGCTTCTTGGTTTTGAGACTAATGCACTTACTATTAGATTGTAATCAATAGGGAATAAAAATCACTAAAATCTCTATTAAGGTGTGGTTATTCGTGACTGAAAGGTCATGATTGCGCCAAAGGTTTATTAATGACTGATGTGAAATATATTTTGATGCTAACTTTTGACAATGTTATTGACATATTGATTGGTTTATTGATTGGTTATCTCGTCTTACGGAGTCTCACCACTGGGCCCAAAGATTCATCGACCTAAAACGAGTCCTGATGTGTATAAATTAACATAGACGGACGCGTTATCACTCTTTTCTCCAGGAGTCAGAGGTTTCCAAGGTTCTCTCGACAACAGTTCAAAAATTCACAAATATACAAACTGCTAATGTCTTTTACAGGAAACAAAAACTCCTTCTCAAGGTTCAGTTTTCTCAATCACAATCTCCAGGAATTAGTCTAATCCCTGAAGTTTGTCTCTAAAACTGACAAGTCTACAAAGCAAAGTATTCTTAAATATATATGTACATATATATATTGGCAAGTCTGGAAATCATACAAAAGGATTCCTTACTACAGTTGCTTGATGTTCTATTAAGCCAAAACAAATTCTCCTTAGAAAGCCAATATCCAGTTGTTAGAAGAAGGAAAAAAATCAGCTTCTTCAAAAGGGAAGAAGTAGCTGGGGTGCACACCGTAACAAGAATAAAAATCACTAAAATCTCTATTAAGGTGTGGTTATTCGTGACTGAATGGTCATGATTGCGCCAAAGGTTTATTAATGACTGATGTGAAATATATTTTGATGCTAACTTTTGACAATGTTATTGACATATTGATTGGTTTATTGATTGGTTATCTCGTCTTACGGAGTCTCACCACTGGGCCCAAAGATTCATCGAACTAAAACGAGTCCTGATGTGTATAAATTAACATAGACGGACGCGTTATCACTCTTTTCTCCAGGAGTCAGAGGTTTCCAAGGTTCTCTCGACAACAGTTCAAAAATTCACAAATATACAAACTGCTAATGTCTTTTACAGGAAACAAAAACTCCTTCTCAAGGTTCAGTTTTCTCAATCACAATCTCCAGGAATTAGTCTAATCCCTGAAGTTTGTCTCTAAAACTGACAAGTCTACAAAGCAAAGTATTCTTAAATATATATGTACATATATATATTGGCAAGTCTGGAAATCATACAAAAGGATTCCTTACTACAGTTGCTTGATGTTCTATTAAGCCAAAACAAATTCTCCTTAGAAAGCCAATATCCAGTTGTTAGAAGAAGGAAAAAAATCAGCTTCTTCAAAAGGGAAGAAGTAGCTGGGGTGCACACCGTAACAAGAATAAAAATCACTAAAATCTCTATTAAGGTGTGGTTATTCGTGACTGAATGGTCATGATTGCGCCAAAGGTTTATTAATGACTGATGTGAAATATATTTTGATGCTAACTTTTGACAATGTTATTGACATATTGATTGGTTTATTGATTGGTTATCTCGTCTTACGGAGTCTCACCACTGGGCCCAAAGATTCATCGAACTAAAACGAGTCCTGATGTGTATAAATTAACATAGACGGACGCGTTATCACTCTTTTCTCCAGGAGTCAGAGGTTTCCAAGGTTCTCTCGACAACAGTTCAAAAATTCACAAATATACAAACTGCTAATGTCCTTTACAGGAAACAAAAACTCCTTCTGAAGGTTCAGTTTTCTCAATCACAATCTCCAGGAATTAGTCTAATCCCTGAAGTTTGTCTCTAAAACTGACAAGTCTACAAAGCAAAGTATTCTTAAATATATATGTACATATATATATTGGCAAGTCTGGAAATCATACAAAAGGATTCCTTACTACAGTTGCTTGATGTTCTATTAAGCCAAAACAAATTCTCCTTAGAAAGCCAATATCCAGTTGTTAGAAGAAGGAAAAAAATCAGCTTCTTCAAAAGGGAAGAAGTAGCTGGTGTGCACACTGAACAAGAAAAATAATTAATTACTCAAAACTGGAAGAATTCTCTATGAAACGAAGCACCTCAGGAACACTGCTCATACTCCTCAGGATGACAGTTGAAGTGCAGGGCGCCCAGAGAGAAACAGCTGGAGGGAAGCTTCAGCACAGGACTAAGGTAGAAACACTAGAGCGCTGACCTCAAAAGGATGTTCGGCCACCATCTTGAGTGTCAGTTAGACCTAAAGAAGCTAGTTCTAAGAACAGCCTCCGCAAGAGCTACCAGGAGTGAGGACGCCGCTGCAACCAACGTGGGTACAAGGAAAAGGGGAGTTGTTTTGCTGAGGGAAGAACTTAACAATGCTGGCAATAGTTTCCCTGACACTCACTATAGGAAATGTTTCAGACCCCTGGCTTAGAAGATGTTAGTGGCCTGGATTTATAAAATAGAGACATGAAAAATTGATGAAGGTACTCAACAGGTCACCACAAATTTGCAGTTTCAAGTAAAAAATGAATTTTAAAATATGCTGTACTCACTTTTTAGGAATTCTTGTGAAAGATTTATCTAAATTGTGTTACATCAATACACACAAAAAAGCTCAGAAAACATTTTTTTTTCAATTTTCATATCCACACAGGTCAATGCTCATCAGAAATGTCCACATGGGAGAAGGTGCGGACCCTGGGGTCTACAAGCGGAGCAGCATTCAATACAGGAGGTGGGAGGACCTATGATGTTGGACCAAACCCAGCAGAAGACCAGCTCTGCCAGTCCTCCCAATGATAGGAAACGCTTGCACCGCACCCTGATCCCCGTAATGGCCTGCATACCTGCGGTGGCCTATCCCCTGATTAATGAGCATTTGAGAGCCCAAAAGCAGCATCAAGGGGCAAGTTCTTCTTTGAGTTCTTATTGTTAGATAACTTTTTTTGTTGTTGCAACAAATTATGGCATCAACATAAAGGTTGACACATGCACAAAGTACAAGAAGAGTTCTGGAAGGTGTAAGTTTGGCACAAGGTGTATGATGATGTGTATTGTGTATTAATTTGTAGATAATGTTACCACTAGATTCCTGATCACTACCAAAGGACTGTTTTGAGCAGACACATGCCTGCCTAAAAAAAGAGGTACCTGGATTTCTTTTTAAGTTATGAGAGATAGTTGTACCAAACAGGCAACAATTTATTGTAATTGAAATTATATTTCTAGAACGCTTACTACCCCCAATGAGGCATCAAATCGCTTTTCAGCGTGTAGCACACTACTCTTGAACCCAAAAGGATTAGTGGTGGATTGGTATAGGGAAACATGTGTATAGTATTAGTATTAATACAGGGAAATATGAGTTTATTTGAGCAGTGGACATGTGACTCTGCAAGTTGGATTGAAGAGAATAATGGAGGGAAAGAAGAGGGAAGAATCAAAAAAGTATTAACTGGGAGATCATAGTAGTAAGATGGGGTTTGGGATGAGTAAAGGAGAGATGGAGGAGTGGATCTGGGAGGATTTGAGAGTCTGTAGAAAGGAATTAGGGAGATCATGGTAGTAAAATTAGTTTTGGAATGAGTCAAAGGAGGGATCCATGAGGGAGAATTTAGTAGGGTTGTTTGGGAGACCATAGTAGTAAACTGAGGTCTGGGGTGAGCTCAGATGGTTAGATGAGGGAAGAATGTAGGGTGGGTTATTTTGGAGATCATATTAGTAGAATGAGATTTGGGATGAGTCAGAGAGTGGGGATAGAGGATAGGTTGATAGAGGTATAGGGTGAGACAGAGTAGGTCATTGGAGGGAGAAACGTTTAACTTTTTTATCTTATACAATAGGACTAAAGTAATAAACATATAGATACATAAAAACATAGAATAGGAATATATGCATAAGGAAGATAATATATTGAGATTTAAAGTTGTAACATATAAACACAGACTTTCAAGTATTAAAGTATTTGAAGTTAATTTATCTGTGTACTTTTTCTAACATTATTTTGATCTTTTCCTCAGTATTTCAATTGTGAAATGATTGTGTCAGGTGTGATGTTCCCTGTCTCCAAACCCAAATGCACACACTCACCGAACACCAAACACCTGCTAAACCTCACCTATCCAAATATACACCAGACACACATGCATCTGCAAAACATACAGACACAAGCACCACACTAACCACATCAACAGTACACTCATCCAAACAGACACACTCACACAAAAGCACACCTACAACAACACCAACTAAACACAATTGCACATTCTCACCGAACACCAAACACCTTCCAAGAAACACACCCAAACATATACCACATACAATAGACCCACATGCACTTGCAAAACAGACAGACTCACACACATCACCCACTCCAGCTCCGTCTACCTCTCAAACCCAATCCTCTCCCACCCCTCCTACCCATTCTCCTCGACCCAATTTCACTTCTTACCTGTCCTTGACTCCCATGAAACCCAAACCCACTCCTCCCAAGAAGGATCCTTGAGGTGCTGCTCTGTGCCTATGAGATGTCCCTTCCTGAGGAAGTTGTCCCTTGGCAGTGTAATTAGGAGGCAGGTTCTTGGGCAAAAACCCAATCATTGATGCTGTGCATCCTGTTTTTTGGACATTCATGCTTATTTATTAAAGTGTTGAAGCCACAGAACTAATTTTAAAATTAAAAAACTGCATTTTTACAAAGTTTATCCTGACATTGTTTTTTATTTAAAAGTGATGATGTTAATTTCATCCATAACAGTGAACAAAACAGGTTTTTAATGACATATATGAATAGTGCATACATTAATGATGAACATTCGCAATGGACATGGTAATTTTGGTGCAAGAATTCATCATGAAAATAGACACGTACACCAAAATTAAACATGCTTAAATTTAATTTTCTTGTAAACACAGGCTTATTTATTTTAAAATTAAATTAAATATTCACCAGGGCACATCACAGTAGCCCAAGTCATATCATCCAAAGTGGAAAAAATAAATTCAAAGTTCAAAATTTGTTCAATAGTCGAATGAGGTTTATTCCTGCAGAGACAGCAGTATATCCAAACAGCCTGGTACATCCAAAACAGCCGACACGTTTATCATCACATTGACTTTTTCAAGGCTGTAGATCAAATCAATGAAGATAGAGGATGACAATGAGGATGTTGTAAGCAATAGTAACAGGCGTTTTGCCTCAATATTAAGAAAGAAACAGAATAGAGATCTAAGAAAGAAAAGGGGAGAGCAGAGAAGAAAAGAATGATGATAATGAAATTGGTGCTCCCCTGTGTACAAAGTGCTATTAGAGTGTAAGGTCATTTCTATTAAACTGGTGGAGACTACATATGCTGATATTTGAAAATTAGTGAATACTTTTTATTGTTATACAATTATTGTGGTTATAGTGTCACCATAGGTGAGGTTAGAAGTTAAAAAAATCGAAAAATTCAACAAGCTATAACTGAACATACCCACAAAAAGTCAGTTTGCAGACAGAAATCACGGTCACAAATAATCCCAGAAGTCCATATATGCAATGAAGCAATAAAAGTACGGGGTCTGTGGTAATAGTAGTTATAGCCTCAAAACCAGAGTCCCAGTTGATCTTCATAAAGTGGACTGTGGAATAAGGCCATGATAAGCCTAAAAAAGTATTAAAAGTAAAGAAAAAGAGATTTAGAAGTTCAAAGCTTACAGCAGAGAGTTATAATTAAAGTATATGTAACTAAAGAGATATTCATAGTTAAGAGCTAGGGGAATTGGTATGTTGCTCATAAAGTAGAGAAAAAACAAGGTCACCCGTGTACACAATGTAGTCGGGCACTCTAACAGTGCCTATATCACACTAGTGCAAAGAGTTAAAAACAAAAACACCTGAAGTAAGTGGAAACATCTCACAAT
This sequence comes from Pleurodeles waltl, assembly GCF_031143425.1. NCBI lineage: Eukaryota > Metazoa > Chordata > Amphibia > Caudata > Salamandridae > Pleurodeles > Pleurodeles waltl. The sequence continues at coordinate 353,486,367 of NC_090449.1, read as the reverse complement.
ATATAAAATAACCTACAGGCAATCCAAAATACACTCATTCATAGTTACTGTAACTCTTTCCAAAGAATAACCTACTCTTTCAGGTTGAAGTTGGTTGCATCTAGTCAACGTGTTACTAAAATGTGTCATTCCTACATGGTGGAAAAAGTACAACAAGTCTTGCTTTTAGTAGCAGAGTAATAGCTTCATGAACATAGGTCTATCAACGTAGGTTTACAGAGAGTTGTGTCTCTGAAAAGTGCAGATCAAATGACCATATAGCTACAGACTTTTGTGGTTTTCCAGACTGAAGAAGACTTAAATCTGTAAAAAGGTCTAGAGGATTCACTTTTTTTGGTCTACAGGAATATTTGAGTAGGTGAACAAGCAAAAGCCAAACTCAAAGTAAAGTGACGGGCCCCTGCACCTAACACATACATCTAAAATCTCATTAACAACCATTTTGCACTGGTGAATTCTACAATGACAGCATTCTTTGATATAGGCATTGAGGCATGTCTAAGGCATGACTAAGATTTCTCATCTAGAGACATCTTCACTTTCTTCTACATAATGAGAAGTATTATGAAGCTCAGCCCACATGCACCCCTTCACAAACTGTCTAAAAATGGTGGCTGCAGGTACTGAAATGGTGACAATCACCTCTGGAAAGTTTACAAAACATTCACTTTCTACCTTCCTCATCCCCTTTACTTGATTTTGCTATACAAGTTTAATTCAGGGAGAAGCATGGAGACACTCAGTTAGTGACCCATGAAAAGATGCAAAGTTAAGTCTGAAGCTAGGCATGTTCATTGGAGCTAACACGTTTCGTGTGGTCTACATCTAGCATGTGCATTACTGAGATCAAGAGCTAGGGCTAGAGGGAAGTTGCACAAAGACGCTCTAATTTCACTGTGACTGGTGGTGAGTGTTTGAAGTTTCAACACTCCATCCATCGTCCTTTTGTATTGCTAAAGTTGTCCTAAGTGGGAAGGGTATGCCCGGACGTGGGTCCCTTGCTCACTGTGCCACTGGATTCTAATTACCCTGGCTGATGAAGGGTGATACCCTGAAACCAGTTCCAGGATGCTTGTTTCCAGTCCAGGAAGGACCTTGCCTGGCAGTTCTAGCTGGACTGTTCCCAAGAAGAACAGGGTCAAGACTGTTTTGCATATGGCTGGGTCCAACCTGGGGTGGCATGATGATCAAAAGAAGTGTGGATTAAACCCAGATCTGTGACTGGGTTGAGTGTTTGAAAAGTTTCAAAACTTCATCCATCATCCTTTTGTATTGCTAAAGTTGCCCTAGGTGGGGAGGGTATGCCCAGACGTGGGTCACTTGCTCATTGTGCCACTGGATTCAAGCTAGCCTGGCTGATGAAGGGTGATATCCTGAAACCGGTTGCAGAATGCTTGTTTTCAGTCCAGGGAGGACCTGGCCTGGCAGTTTTGTCGAAGTGAGCCTCAGCAAGGCCTACTAGTGCAAGGGGTTCGCCCTTCTCTGCACAAAGTCCTCAGACCATATAGGAACAAGTTGGCACAGAAACTGAAATAAAAGACAAATTTTATTAAACCTCATGAGGTGGTACTACAGTTCAAACAGCACCCTTCGGTAATGTTTGAAGTAGCACACTGAACTAAGAGAGCATGGTCCTTTTATACCCACGCAGGGGCTAAAAGAAGGTGGTACAGTTATAGAAGCAACACTTATATACATATAAGGTCATATGGAAATGCACAGTTGACAGGTAGGAGGGGCTAACAGTTTTCAAGGACTAGTTGACACATTACTGTCTGTTACTAATTACTAACAGCTGCAGATCTTACTGGGCATGTGCGAATGTGGGAGATGATAAATATAACTTGTCACTAGACAGATTTTCAAGAGTAGTTAACAGGAAGGTAGGACAGAGCACATGGCGAGCACATGGCAGCATGTGGCAGAGATAATGGCTGCCATGAATACAAAATGGATTCTGCGAAATGTTCACAATAGTTGCTAAATACAAGATGTCTTCTGCTAATGCTTAATCTAATTGCTACTAAATTACAACAGACGACCCATTCAGCATTAGCTGAAGACATTCGTCTTTCTGGGATAATCTAAATATTCATCTTGTATATTTATGCTCATCATTTCAGCTATTTCCTTATCTAACATGTGTTGTGCTTTCTTTTTGGTAGGCATACAAGCGGTAATACACATGGAGCAGAACATTGGACCACACTGAATACAGATACAGCATGTGAAAAATATTGCAATCATTACACATAGGATAGTCAGTAGTTTCCAGCCCCAAGCGGAAACAAGAGCCCAAAACCATCCAGAAAAAGTCCAAGTACCAGTCTCTGTGTGAATTTCTGCAGCAATTTTATGCAATTTAGATATTGCATCATATACTGAAGGTGAGTGATCTGGAATGAAAATGCAGCAACTACTACCGATGATGCGACATGCACCACCTCGATCAGCTAATATCACATCTAGTACCATACGATTTTGGAGCACTACAATCCTCGCAATTTGGAGCTCCTCAGAAATATTCCCAAGTGCCAGAGCTGCCTGATTGGTAACAGCTTCCACAACCCTAGTCAATCATCTCACTTTCCTACTGTTTAACGCAGCACCCACAAAGGAGAACAACCTAAATTAAAATCAACATATTGTTGCAGGCTAGTGTCCGTTTGGTCTACCTCATTTGTACTTATTGTCCTTTTATATCTATTTTTAATGATGTCATTGAACAGTTTAAAATCTTGGTGATATGATGCAGGTGCCAAAAACACAGGGGGTAATAGAAAAGATACATAACACACAACTGACCACCCAACAGGTAGTTGGTAATATCCATAGTTACCACAAACAAAATATGTATTATGTGCAGCTGTAAAACTACTATTATTTACACCCTCAATAGTTAAAATCAAGGTGCAATCACTTATTCCCACTGGAATTCGCCCAATGCTACGTATACATAAATCTGCTTTAGTTTTTGTAACAGAAATCACAAATTGTTCTTTCTTGTCAGAGTCTCTTATATTTGTGAAGACATATGGTATTGAAACATTGTCCGGTTGATACTCTTCCCATTCCCATTTAGTTCCTTTGGCTTGGGGATATCCATCTTTGTCTTGGTAGCATACTTTATTAAGGCAAAAAAGAAGTCCGCCCTCTGTACGTTTTTCAGATGCAAACAAAAGCGTATACCAAGCTTGACAAGAACCATTGTGTGAAAAAGGAAGATGAATGAAAGGTGTTCCTCCTTTCTTTTGATGCTCAGGTATCATTCCACATACCCAACAGTTAGTAGTATTTGTAGCATTATGAGTATGATGCAACATCTGAATGAAAGTATTATTAAAGTACGATTGACGGTGCTTCTGCTCCTGATAGGGAAGCGTAAAGTAATAGTGATCCTCTGGTACTGGAGTAATGGCAACAAAAAACTCACAAGCAGGAGCTATCTTTTTAAAAAAACAGGAGATTATTGCTATAACCACCAAAACAACAACCAACCCCATAGTACTAATGATCACTTTGTTATTCATTTAAGCAACAGTGATAATCGACCCTTCCAGAAATTAATTAAAAACAATCGTTGGAGCTCTCATCCCTGGGCAGCCGCTGATTTCTTCACCACGGGCTAAGACGGGTGTCACTACTCTAATGCATGGCTGATCCCCCCCCTTGTCACATTGGCTCTTTGTTTCACTAACCCAGGGCAGAAGCTCAACCAGTTTTCTCCGGCACCGCAGATTCTTTCCTCAGTCTCAAACTATATCACTATACTCCAGAAATCGTATGGTCCGGGAAGAACTTCGCAGATTCGTCAGGTGATATAGCACGGCCTTTCTCCGTAGTCAAGATCTCTCGATGATCGGTCAGCACAGCAGGTTCCACCAAGGTAGGTAGCACTTTCTTGCAGTGAGTACTATGGACCCAATTCTTTTGGTTCGTCACTCGAACTGCTGTCCATGTTGCAAGGAGCACCTGCTCTGGGCCTCGCCACCTTGGTTCCAAGCTGCTTGATCTTTCAAAGGACTTAATCATCACCTGGTCACCAGGTCGGAGTTCATGGCCTTCACCTGCAGATCTGTCAGGAAGTGCTTCTTGAACCTGTTGATGAATAGAAACCAAATTGTCGGTTAACTGTGCCAAATAATCATTCATCAGGACACAAGGTACATCATATACCGAATTTGGCTTAGGAACTCCCCAAACGTTCATTGGCCTTCCAAATACTATTTCATAGGGGGTAAGGCCTGTTCGAGAGTGTGGCACTGACCTAATAGACAATAATACCAAAGGTAATGCATCCGGCCAAGTTAAAGATGTGGAAGCCTGTATCTTCGCTAACTTCAGCTTCAAAGTAGCATTATACCTTTCAACCAACCCTGCTGATTGTGGGTGGAAAACCGCATAGAACTTCTGTGTGATCCCTAATCCTTTCAGGTCATACTTAATAACTTCCCCAACAAAATGAGGTCCGTTATCATTCCATAAAAGTCTGAAAACACCAAACCTAGGGAAAAATTATTTCATAAGCACCTTCGCTGTGGTAATGGCAGTATTATCCTTTGTGGAGTACGTCTCTATCCATTTACCGAAGGCACATACCACCACCAAGACATACTTTAAATTGTTGCAGCGTTCAAGCTGAATATAATCCATTTGTAGAACTTCGAAAGGTGCAGTTGGTGTAGCAAACCCTCCTGCAGGAGTTTGTGTCCCTTTTCCATCATTGTATTGTAAAAAGATCAAACAAGACTGTATTACTCTCTTAGCTGTACTGGAAATTTCTGGATGCTCCCAAACTTGCGTAAACAACTTCGTTATTGTTGAAGCTCCAACAGTTGCCAGCCCATGTGCCATCTGGACCATAGGTTGTGCAAAAGCTATAGGCAATTTCCAATTATCCATCTGCTTATTCCTCCAACAGCCCTCATCATCCAATTCTCCTTCTTCAGACCATTGCTCACTTTCTTTTACAGAAGCAGATTTCTGTATATCTAATACGTCTTGTCTAGCATTATGCCAACGTTCAGCTTGTGACTTCACTACATACATAGAAGTAGTACTTTGCTGCATCGCAGTCTCACGTGATACATGGTCCGCAAGGGCATTACCTTGCCCTACCTTATCGGTCACTCTCTTGTGTGCACTACATTTCACAATAGCTATTTTCTTTGGATATGTCAATGCAGTCAAGAGGTTATGCACTAATTCTCCGTGCATTATCTGCATCCCGTGGGATGTGAGAAAGCCTCTCTCCTTCCAAAGCAAACCAAAATCATGAGCCACTCCAAAAGCATAGCGGCTGTCTGTATAAATGTTCAGACATAAGTCAGTACTAAGCTCACATTCTCGTGTCAAAGCTATTAGTTCAGCTGCTTGAGCTGACTACTGTGGTATACGAGCTGTCTCCACTACCGTGTGTATTGTGGTGATTGCATATGCAGCTGAGGTCGTACCGTCTGACAACTTCAAACAAGACCCATCAACCCACAATTCCCTGTCTACATCTGGAAGGGGCGTATCTTTCAAATCAATACGACCCTTTGTCTGTTCTTCGGTAAGGAATATACAATCTTGTGTTTCTTGTGACTGAGGCTGAGTCACCGGATATAGCAACAAAGTGGCTGGATTTAGTGTTGCACATCTCTTCAGTGTAATGTGAGGAGCCAGCAATGTCAATTCGTATCCTGTCAGGCGAGCGCTAGTTAAATGTTGCGTCGTTGTTTGATTTAAAAGAACATCAACCGCATGGGGTACTAACACCAACAGCTTATGTGACAAAACTATCCCTTCACTCTGATGTATTGACACAGCTGTTGCCGCAACTGAACGAAAACACCCAGGCAACGCTCGAGCGACAGGATCAAGTACTGCTGAAAAATATGCACAGGGACGCTGCTTATCGCCATGTGTCTGTACTAAAACTGACAATGCACATCCATCTTTCTCATGTACGTAAAGTGTAAAAGGCTTCATGTAATCTGAAGTACCTAACACTGGTGCTGAACAAAGGGCTTGTCGTAACTGACGGAAAGCAGTCTCACATTCATCTGTCCATGGGAGTGGCATTGGAGTATCTTTAGTCAAAAGTGCTAGCAAAGGTTTGACAATGTGTGAAAACCCTAATATCTATTGCCTACAAAAAGAAGTAAGACCAAGGAATGCGCGAACATCTTTCTGAGTAGAGGGTGCTGGTGGGTCTAAAATTGCTTGAATACGATCTGATGTAAGTGCACGGCTCTCCTTAGACAAAAGGTGACCTAAATAGGTTACCTTTGGTCTACAATATTGCAATTTCTTTCGTGACACTTTATGATGGTGTGAAGCAAGAAAAGAAAGTAAGGACAAAGTGCACTTTTCACATTGCTCAGGGGTATCAGCTGCCAACAAAATATCATCAACATATTGTATGAGAGCCACACCTTCAGGCAAAACAAAAGAATCAAGTTGTCATTTTAACGCTTGACTATAAATACTAGGACTCTCAGTATAGCCTTGAGGAACTCTGCAAAATCTAAGTGATCGTTTATTCAAAGTAAAACCAAACAAATATCGGCTGTCAGGATGAATAGGAATCGAAAAGAAAGCATTCTTCAAGTCTATCACAGAGAACGTAGCTGCTGTCGGGGGAACCAAAAGTAAGAACTGTCGTGATGTCAGATACCACTGGATATTGTGGTACCACAATCTTATTCACTTCTCGTAAATCAATAATGAATCGGTTAATCCTAGTATCAGTATCCTTTTTCAGAATAGGAAGAATCGGACTGTTACAAACATTATACAGAATTCCTCAACAACTCCAACTGCAATAAGATCATGCACCATTCGTGTGAGTGCTTCTTCACCCTTCTGTGAAATTTTGTATTGAGGCAAACGTGGCAATACAGCTACCTCCTTGATACTAATATGTACCAGTGGAATAATCATTTGTCCCACATCAGTATCTGAAGTAGCCCACAAAGTACTAAGGAGTGAAGCTAATGCAATATTCTCTTTAACAAGACAAACTCTTTCCATCACAGGATGATTATCATTCAAAATAGCACGCACCCCTTCAGGAGAGCATCGTATTGTAGCCCTGAAATACTTGAGCATATCAAGACCCGCAATATTGTCTGGTGTATTTGGAGAAAGCAAAAACGGACATGGAGCAGTAAATTTATCAACATGGAATGCAAGTGGTTTTGACAATGGGCTAGGGGAAGGTGTTCCATCAAAACCTATCGATGTAATGTTTAAGCCAGACAGGGGAGCCCTTGGAACCAATTGTTTAGACAAGGCGCTACGAGTAGCTCCTGTATCAACCAGAAACTGATCAGTAGAACCCAAAACATGTGCTGTAACATAGGGACCCCTCTGATCTACTGGAACTTCAACTGATTCCTTACCCCATCCTAGGCAATCCTATGCATAAGCAGAATCTTGTAAATCAGGCTGCACATAGTTAGACATCTGGTATTGGTTCCGTCTATCAAAAGTGTTAAACCCATCCTGCCCTCGTACATTAGCATCAACCCTAGCATGATCATTCGTGCTTCTTCTAGGCCCTGAATATGCGACCACGTGAACACTGCTGAACACGTAGTGCTGGACAATCGGCAGCCCAATGCCCAAATTTCTTACAATACGCACACTGATCAACAGACAAATTCGAACGAGTGTAAGAAGAACCATAAGATCCACGTCCACCTCTATCACTACCTCTAAAAGGCAGACCATAAGCTTGAGCCAACATAACCTTCGTCTTTAATTCTTTCATCTTTTTATCCTCGCTACCTGTTGCTTCTAATTCCTGACGTTCATAATACTGAGCCATAGTCAAAAGAGAAACCGGAGTAGAGGTAGTCCATGAACTTTCACTAGCTTTTAGACGACTAGCTATTCCTGGTAACAGATTTGCGACATATTTATCGACGAACAAATGTCTGCCCGTATCATCTGACAATAACTGGCCGCTAAAATCATGAAATGCTTCTTCAAAGCGTGTAAAGAAATCAGAGACCGATTCATCTGCCTTTTGCTTACAAGATGCTAAAACAGTCCAATCTATCTTTTTAGGGGGAATAATCGTTTTGAACTTAACTAATATTGTTGCGGGAAGATCTAGAATCAACTGATACTGCTTTTTCGCAGGTTCCCTATGCCCGTCCATCTGTTCTAATTCTTTCCATGATGCCCCAAAAACTACACGATCATCAACTTTACAAACAGTTTTCCACATATCTGACGGTAATATCAATCCAAAAAATAAATCAATGTCAGCCAAAGTCACAGTACAAGAACTAATTGCTCCCTCAACTTCATCATAAAAGGCGGCTGGATTTTTCTGCGGGTCAGGTAATGCTGTTTTAAGTGCCATTACATCTGCCCTATTCCAAGGAGTATACACCCAATTATAAATAAAATAACCCTTAGCATCAACAGAAGTTTTAGCATCACTTGTACCCGATCCTTTAGGAGGAACATACAAAGGCGCAGCCTCCTGCATTGGTTTTGTGTGAACTATCATAGTCTTATCTGTTCTGAAGATTGAAGCTTGCACCCCGCCGGTCTGAGATGTCCGTGCAACTACGTCCACGGCCCTTTTCTCCTCTCGCAAATGGTCTGCCGCAACACATAATTTCACCAAACGCCTGATTGCATCAGCCACCTGGGAGAAAACAAAAAAACCATCACGCATTTGCTTACGATCAGCTGCTACGTCATCGGGCTCTAACTCATCAGAATATTTCCGAAATAGTTCAATAACTTCTGTGCCAAATGCCTCAGTAAAATATAGCTGCTCCTTTTCCGTTCACCCTTTCATGTTGTCTAAAAGTTCAGAAGCAAAGACAATGCTACAAATTACTTTACAAGCAATAGATCTAAGCTCAGACGCACGGTCAGCAGGCAACATAGAGCGACTGTCTCGTATCTTCTGTTGCTCCGTACCGGAGACCTCATCTAACTCATGAGGGGCAGAAGGAACGACATACGGAGGTGGAGGGCGATCTAGTAACAAAAAATCGTTGTGCGGTTTATTAAGGATAGAATAGAGAGGTTGCCGAACAGTGTATTGGCCAGCTGCCTCTAATTTACGTTCTTTCTCTTCTATCTCCTTTAAATCGTTTATTTCTTTCTTTCTCATTTCCAATGCTTTCACATATACATTCTTCCGCTACTCTTTCTCAAGCAAGGCTTGCTCACGCTCCACTCGTCCACGCACTTCTTTCTCCCACGTTCGTACACAGTCAAACTTATATTGCCTAGACCTTTGCTTACACATACATTGTTCCACATACTCAATCTTTCGCAAATCAAATGACCCATGCATAGGCCAACGTAACTCAGGATCCGCACGAGTATATTTATTCCATAATGTGCTGTACATTATAGAAGAAAGACCATGTTTAACATACATATCTCTATTGGGCGTCCCCTGTGGAGGTGCCGATTCCAATTCTTCCAGTCTCAAATTGGTACCATTACAAATGCAACACATCCTACGAAGTGCGCTAAAACAGGCATGCCAAAAATAGTGCAGAACATGCAGTAATATAATCAAAGTAGCACTTAAAGTGCCGTTCAAATCAAAATTAAATTGGAGAAAATTCTCCTCATTACCTGCCTATATAAATTGCAATTTATATATCAATTCAAGGGACACAAATTGACTAGTCATCCAAAACACGAGAGCCACAGTAAGTGGTGAAACAAAGGCATCAAAACCCTCAGCAAGTGCCGTACAACGGCTCTTACCAATCACAGGGCGTCCATGTTCCAACTGCCAAGTTCTAAAATCGACCAAATGGTCACTGCATGACGAATGAACAAAAAGGATCTCAGTCGAGGACCGGCGCCACCTGGATGGTCAAATCAGAAAGAAGGGAAAACCGCTGTGGTTGCCAAGACTCGGTCTCCTCAGGCATTGATCGTCCGCAGGGAGATCCCAATCCTTTGTTGCGACCAATCCGTCTGGCGTCCGAGTCTCCGATGAGTCCCTGTTCGGGCACCAATTTGTTGAAGTAAGCCTCACCAGGCATAATGTATGCAAAGGGGGCATTCTCCCTTTAGGGGGGCCGAAAAAAACAGGGCAAAGAAATCTAAAATATTTCTTTGCGTCATTTATTTTGGCACTTTTAATGCCTGCTCAGAGCAGGAGTTAAAAGGAGGCACACCAATGATTACAATGGGCCTCAATGAGCTTTTCAGGATTAGCGTCAACATTTTTGACACTAGTCCCGCAAAGCTCCGAACTAGCGTAAAAAATGTTGACGCTAGTTCCCTTAACTACCGCCATGGTGCACCGTATCTTAGATACGGCGCACACATGGTGGTGTTAGGGGGCGCAAGAAAAGTGGCACTGCACTGGGTGCAGCACCACTTTTTTTAAACCAGGGCCTATGGAGTTGCACTTGCAGCATACACGGAATACCTTGTGCTATGCCGCAGTAGAGAAGGCTTTGCTGTTTCTAGAACACTGAAGAGAGAGTACAGTAAGTTCAAAAAATTGTTGTTTTGCCCAGTAGCCCTTTGTAAAAAGCTTTATAGCCATGGGGTGCTGCCTTTTAAGCCATATATATATATATATATATATGTATATATATATATATATATATATACATATATATATATATATATATATGTACGTGTGTATATATATATATATATATGCCTTATGATGACACACCAGGTGCTCGGCAAGACAGCTAGGAGGCCAGGAGCTCGGAGGCTATGGGTCTTGGGAGTGCAGTCAGTGTGGTGTTGGTAGAAGGGCTGTACAAGAGGCTACCGCCACCAAGACAGGAACACCCTGGAAACCATCAGTGAGCCAAGAGAAGGAGCTGTCACCAACAAGTGCTTTTAAGCACGTTCTTTTAACGACAGCACGGGATGCCTGAGACCAGTATTACTGCCACAGCTGTTTGCTGCCTTTTGCTGGGGAGAACTGCATGTCTCAGAAACCACCACTGAGTGCAGGAGGAGGGGCTGTCACTAACAAGCGCTTTTAAGCATGTTCTTTTTATGGCAGCAAGGGATGCCTGAGGCCAGTATTCCTGCCACACCTATTTGCTGCCTTTTTCTGGGGAGAACTGCGTGCCCTAGAAACTTCCAGTGAGCCTAGGAGGAGGGGCTGTCACCAACAAAGGCTTTTTAACACATTCTGTTTACCGCAGCACAGTACACCTGAGGCAGAATTCCTGCCACACGTTTGTTGCTTTTTGCTGGGGAAAACTGGATGCCCCAGAAACCACCAGTGAGTCTGGGAGGAGGGGCTGTCACCAACAAGCACTTTTAAGCACATTCTGTTTACACCAATGAGGAACACCTAAAGCCTGTATTCCTGCCTCACCTGTTTGCTGCCTTTTTCAGGGGAGAAGTGCATGCCCCACAAACCACCAGTAAGCCCAGAAGGAGGGGCTGTCACCAACAAACACTTTTAAGTGCGTTCTATTTACCGTGGCACCAGATGCGCACATGACACCAGCGGGCCTGCACCTGGGTAATGTTTGGGCCGAGGCGGGATTGTCTTGGACTGTCCGAGCTGGAAAAAGGCAGGGCCACCTCCCTGAGGTCTGACATTTGCCAGCTACAGTTGGACATAGATGCTGGCAGTGGCTGTGTGGCCATCAAACCAGTAAGAGGAACAACAATTTTATTTTAACTGTGGAGCACAAATTATTGACTAATATGAGTGACTAATTGACCGATTGTTTGAGGGAGATGCATTAATTCTTTTTGTGGGTGTCCCAGTAATGGAATTTGGGGAAGAGGAAAGTGCAAAGTGGCCCTCTGGGTACTGCAAATACTAAGAGGGCCAACCAAAATGCTGCAGGAAACTGCACAATAGATGAGATAGACAACCTCATTGAGGAAGTGGAAACTATCCTTATTAAGGGTAAGAAGCTGATACTGTGCTTACAATTGCTGATATATTTAAAAAGAGATATTAATCTATTAAGACACCATCAGTGACCTCCGCCAATGCGGTGCAGGGTCCATCTGTTAACTGTAAGGTAACTGAGAGTGTTACTGTTGTGTACAATGTGCAACAAAGCCAGAAAAATATACATGGTTAATGTTCCCAGAATTCCCTTGAAAGTAAGGGAGGATAGCGAGTCTCTCAAAAACAAAATGATACATTGAGTAAGGAATCACAGGCATTATAACTCCTTGATAAAATCGAATCTATTAGAGGTGAAGCACTGGCCATCTCAGAATGTGCAGTTTGACTACATAGTCTTAGAACTGAGGAAAGAGGAGTATGCCACTGGGTTAGTGAACCTGGACTTGCTTACATCTCCACCAAGGGGATTCTCAATAAAATTTAAATTTGAACTGACCGCAAATGAGTACCCCACCAAAACTGTGAGCCAAAAGCCTCTTGCAACACAAGTGGAAGGACCCACAAATGGTCCCATTGTAAGCAGTGATAATGGTGGTCCTAACTAGCTCAATTGATTCTAGGAAGAAAATGTCCCATTCAATGTTGGAATCTTTTAATTGGTCTCTCATCTATCACACTTCTTTACCACGGAAGAAAAAGAAAGACAGCTAGATTCATGGGTATGTGTGGACAGTTTAAACAGGTTGAGATCAATCAAACACAGACCTCATCCCAGGACAAGGATGATAACATGAAGTTCAACCTATTTTCATGGAATATAGCAGGAATTAGATCCAAGATGATGGATCCAGAATGGGGAGCTTTCATAGATAGATTCCATGTCTGTGTATCCCAAGAATCCTAGGCATTACAACCCATATTCAGAGCTGGCTATACAAATTACAGCATAGAAACTAGACCATCAACTGCAGGCCACCCTTCAGAGGGACTATTAATATGGAGTAAGACCAGCCTATTCAAGATAAGAAGGTTATGTGTTAGTTCAGCGGATATTTTGGGTCTTGATATAAACCCAGTAAAGGGGCGTTTTTCAATAAGATTGCTGAATATCTCCAATAGTTTCTCTAATTTGAACCGACATTCAGGAACTTTACAAACCATAGCAGACTTTTTGGAGAACTCCAAATCTGGGAGCCATCTTTTTATAGCTGGGGACTTTAATGTGACATTCAAACCTGTGAACTGAATCCACAATTTCACATTAGAATAAGATGAGGAAAAGGGTATCTATAGGTTGACAAATTTCTCCATAACGAAAAGCTCCAAAGCAGCCTTAATAATATGCGCACGTAATTTATGGACTACGCATGTATAATGGACGCACAAAGTCAGATAGAAGGGCAAACCATACATTTAGAAGGGCAAATTACAAAGGCAGGATAGATTATGTATTGATTGACTTGAATTTATAGCCTAATGTGCAGGACATGGTGGTCTTTGACAGCTTAACAGCCTTGACAGTGACCATTATGCTCTGGCTTACGAATAGCCTATACTTAGCCAGGAATTAAAACTTGTGCATGCTGGATCCACTGGTTATACCTTCCAATGACAGCAGGAGGTTAACATTGTCTTGTGTACAATCAGACAAGGACTTTCCTGCATGTTTATACAACAAGGTTACCTCCTCCTTAAGTCTATTTGGCAATCAAGTACAATCTAAGTCTGATATCTTGCACATATTCAATAACCTACTTACCTCTGTCAAGAAATATTTTCATAGACCATCTAAGGCCAGAATCTACAGAAGTAAAGAAGCAGAATGGCTCAACTCAGCAGGTCAATGCCGTCTCCTCTTCCTTCTACAACACTCTCCATATGCTCTGTAAAATCTTCAAATGGATTCCCGTCGAAACCAGCAAAACTGTTACCCACGCCTTGGTCAGCAGCCGATTGGACTATGGAAATGCCCTATATGCAGGAACAACAACCAAACAAAGCTGCAAAGAATCCAGAATGCATCTGCCCCCCTCATTCTTTATGTTCCATGCCGCAACCACACCTCTCCCCGCCTCAGAGACCTACACTGGCTACCAGTACCAAAGAGGATCACCTTCAAACTCCTCATCCATGCACACAAGGCCCTCCACAACACAGTTCCAGTCTACGTCAACGACAGACTCACGTTGCACCCCCCCACCCGCAATCTTCGCTCCGCCAGCCTCACCCTCGCCTCCGTCCCCCGCATCTGCCACACAACCGCCGGAGGAAGATCCTTCTCGCACCTAGCCGCCAAGACCTGGAACTCCTTCCCGCTCCACCTTCGCCAGACCCGAGACCTCCTGACATTCAGGAACCGCCTCAAGACATGGCTCTTTGACCAGTAGCTCCCCCCACCAGCGCATTGAGACCCTAACGGGTGAATAGCACGCTTTATAAATTCCTTGATTGATTGATTGATTGAATAAAGACGAAAGTTAGCCAACACAAATTGATGATAGCTGGGAAAGGTGGGTGTTGAATTGCCATAGCAGAAGGAAGGAAACTATAAAACTGACACTTGCTAACAAATGCTGGGAGGAGCGTAAGTGGTGGGAACTGGTTAGGATGCCAATAATGAAAGATAGTCTGACTTTGTGGCACCCACTCACTGAAGGTGTGCGTTTCACTGTAAATGAAGACATTTTTTACATTTCATCACACCTCTCGGAGCAGCATTTCACCCAGCTTTATTCTATTGAAGAGCTAGATGCTAGTTTTAATCCTGGAGAGGGAAGCCAAGGAATGGAGCAGCAGGCTGCCCGTCTCCTGCACCATGGCTGAAACATTAACAGCCATTAACTACATGAGAAAAAGAAAGCACCAGCTTTAGACAGAATACCCAAATATCTTTACAGCTCTGAGACAATCATATGGGGCTACATATTGAATATGATTTCCATTGATAAAGGGTCAAAGGTACCAGATTCGTGGAAGAGAGCTAAAATAATACCAATTTATAAAAAAGGGGACAATGGTGATCTAACCAATTGCAGGCCAATTATCCTGTTAGATAATGTTGAGAAAATATTTTGTGGGCAGGTACTGAAGAAAGTACAGACATGGATGGAGAACAATCATGTTTTATCTATTTACAATTCCACTTTTTATTGATTCTGTGGAAACTAGTCTTGATCAGGTTTGTGTCCATGAACCTTGAACAGGTTAAAGATTTTGATTACTTGGGCATAAGTCTGGCTAGTAACTTATCTTGGTTTGCCAGATATTGAAAAGGCAGATAAATCTGCAACATGTTGGGGCAACAATCCTAAAGAGATTGAATAGATCCAACTTTCATCCAATACCATCTGCACTGGAAATTTATCATGCCAGGGGCCAAGGTGTAGCTTTTTTTGGCACAGAACTCTGGGGATTTGATCAGAACTAATAGCTGGTAAAAGTAGAAAACGAATGTATTACATCTTTACGGATTATGCCATTGAGTACCCCACTGTGGAGAGCCTGGACCTTTGTTTGAAAGATGTTACACATCTTGTTACACTTAAACCCCTAGGATCATATTTACTGGAATGGTGTTGCAGGGCAGTGCAGCAAGTTACTGTGCTGGGCTGCCCTGCATCAGCGCCACAGGGAAGGGCAGGAATGTGCCATATTTATGAAATAAAGTGAATTCCTGTCCCTTTCCCATGTGCTTGTGCCATTTAGGCAGGCTAGTGTCAACTCAGGCACCATTGCTCCATGGTGCGAGGGTGCCTCAGTTGCATGCAGGATTAATTTTGTACAGGTATGGGCAACTTCCTGCACAGAAACAATCCATGGAGGAGTTTTCCTCTTTCTATGTGTGCTGTAGAATGCACACATGGAAAGTGGAAAAAATAAGGAGAAAAAAAAAATTCTCCTCGTTAAGCCTCCTCTGGGACAGAGGGGGCTACAGAATGCAGCACACAATGTGCACTGCAGAATGCAGCACACATATTAGGAGGGAAATACAAGGAGAAATAAAGGTAATTCTGCTTGTTATGCTTCCTCTGGGGCCAATTGTACCTTGGCCCTTGACCAATTTATGGATCAGATAAATACCCACCCATAAATCCCCCCAGGGCTAGATCTCTACCAGTAAAAGCAGTTAAAAATAAGTAGTGGACGATCTCTACTACATCAACCTGTCTGGCTTACAAATGTAGCCCTGGTTCTGTGGAACACTTTGTGTTTTTCTGTCCTGTTTATGCAAAAATCAGGAGGAGATGATAATTCCAGTTTTCCACATGCTCTTCATAACACAACTCACAGACTCTATGTGCATATTGCAAAGCCAATATGGTGGATGCCTGAGCAGAGAGTCCGAGAATGCAGCTCACAGCCCGGTGGAGTTCCCCTCCATCGGGTGACCCCCACAACCCCAGGCAGGCTGGGAACTGCTGGTGAACTCCTTTGGGCCACATTTGACCCATTTTGACCAGCTATTGCTATTAGCAGGTTGCTCTTCATGGCAGTGTGGCCTAAGTGGCTTCCTATGCTTCAGAGGTGGCCATACCCACTACTGTAGAGCAAAGACTTCCTTTACTATCATGTCCCAGAAACAGGTGGTATTGGACAATGGTTAACCAGCCCTGGACACATCTGGAGTGTCATGTAGCCGAACCAGGCGCCATTTGCTGAGTGAGCCCGGGAGGGGCCAGACACCTGACTGGCTATGGGTCAGGTGGGCTGCCTACAGTGTGGGTCAACCGAGCCCCAGATGGGAAGTCCTAGGGCCCAAATTATATTTACCTGACTCTGAGGTGGGCTCCAACCCGCATTTGGGGGCAGACCTGATGGCAGCCCATTGACTCTTGGGAACCTCTGATGCACACAGGTGCACCATTGGTGGGAGGACTGGAGGCCCCAGATGACAGAAAGTGCCAGAGGACACTGAGGTCAGCTGGGGGCCTCAGAACCTATCCTGGAGGCAGATATGGATGGGGTTCTCATTTTGCTCCATGCCCCATGACACTATGGTTTATGGTTGTGACAAATGGGCACAACTGGCAGATTGAGACTGCCCAAAACGCTTTCTACCTAGGCCATACCGATGGGCCATATAAAACCCCTTGAGATAGGTGCCCCATTGCCCTTATCTGCTCTGGAGACTGGCCTATCTCGTACCCCCTCAAAGAGTCCAGAGAAGCTAGATATAACCCTGCAGGCAATTGAGACTTCTCAGGTGCACCTGAGATGAAAGTGGTTTTGGTGGCCGAAGAAATTAACATCCAGTGCGACAACCAACAAAAACTCATGGAGCGGGTCATCCAGTCCAAAAACGCACTTTCAAACCTTCTTCCATGCCTGGCGGTTCCCCAAAAATAACTCTGGTACCTCATAGAGCAAGTCCAGTTTCTTGAGGGTTGTGCCAAAGGTGTCTAGAGGTGAGCCTGGCACAGCAACATCAGGTTTGTGGCTTCCCAAAAGACAGTGAAGGTCCCATCATGGTGGACTACTTAGAGGCTTAGCTCAAAACACTGGTGGCCCCTCACAACCACACACCATTCTTCTTTAAAGAGAGAGTTCATTGAGTGCCAGCTAGACTCCCCACTGAAGGGGACCCACCATGCCTGGACTTCAGCAAAATCCTTCATTTCAAGGACTGGGACACCATTCTCAAGAAAGTGAGACAATCTGATCCCATTCTGAAGGAAAATCATTGCATACTCATCTTCCAAGATTGCACGCTAGTGGTTCAATGAAAACGGGCATCTTCCCTAATACTGAAGCATAAATTGTGAGAGATAGGAATTGAATATGCTCTCCTCTTGCCCACCAAGCTAAAATCCCCCTAGACAACAAGCCATATTTCTTTACCGGACCTGTCAGGCACCTGGGACTGAGTGGAGAAACAAGGCATCCTTTTGCAAGCAGCTGCCACCATTGAGAAGGAACCAAGGAGGTCTGGCTTCCGTCCTCTTTGCTCTCAGAGGGTCATCAGGTAAACCCTCCCTCACGTCAGCAGCTCCAACCGTGGAGCAGGTCCTGAGTAGACATTGCTCAGCCTTGGATGCAATAGCCACCTTCCGGGATTTCTTGGGGGCTTATTGAGATTCCATTCGGGAGAATCAAAAGCTGAGGATCCTACCTTGACTTTGTCATGTAGCACAACTAGCTCCAAAGCGTAACTACCCAGACAGCAGATGAACTCCTGTAACAAGAGACTACTCACATAGTCGTCCTACTGATGTGGCACATAGCGGGCCCCCCCATGAACTCTTTCAAGGACCCATTATAATGGATGACCCAATGGTCTGTGACACAAGCTCTGGGCACCCTAGCAGGGGCTTCCTCCTCTCTGTAACCTGACTTAGGTTGAACTTGGTCAACTACGCTTGGTCCACCCCATACAAACATATTTTAGGTAAGTCTTGTCAACCACCACTGCCACAGCATTACACTAACCGTTGTCCCCTAGAGGACTGTTGTTTAAACATTTTTGGTAGTTGACAGTGTACCTTCTGCCCACAATATTTCCATTATTCATTGTTATATTGTTTGTTGTTCCTATCCCTTTACTTACAGAGCTGATACCTTGCTTCTGTCTTCACCTTTCCCCCACCTGTCACCTCCAGTTGTCTCCAGGTCTCAAAGTACTCATCTTCCTATGGGAACTAATCAGAGGAGCAGACCATATGAGCTGACAGGTAAACAGTATTACCTCATTATCTTCTTGAATGTCCAGGAAATGCAGGCCCCATCCAAGCCCCCAAACATCTACTCATACTTTAAATAAAAAGGGGTCCAGATAGCCTTAATCCAAGAATCCCATGTCCCACAAATAGAGGAGGCTAGACTTCAAAAGTTATGGAGAGGTCAACTTTTTACAATCAACTATTCCACATATGCTAGAAGAACATTGATCAGGGTTCCGTGGGAACACCCTTTTGTGTACTGTTTCAAGCTGTAGACCCAGAGGATAGGTTTATTCTCCTGGAAATAAGTTTTGATAGCCCCCCCACCTAGGTAGCCTCTGTGTTCCAAACTTTGACCAACCAAAGTTCCTTCACCTCCTGTCATCCTACTTGACAAAATAGACCGTTACACTGTGGTTACTGGGAGGGGACTTTAATTGTGTGCTAGACCCCTCACTGAATTGCTCAAATTCCACCCTTCCAAACACTCCTGCCGAAGTAAACACACAAAGCTTGTTGACATGACTCCAGCAATGGCCCCTGGTAGACATCTGGTGACATCATGACCCAGAGGTCAAACTGTACTCCTACAATTTACCAGTGCATGATGTCTATGCACACATAGATAGGATAGTTTGCTCCTCCCCGTTATGCCGAATAATTTCCTCACTGCACTACCTCAGCCAGGAGCTATCAGATCATATCCACTGATAATGATTGTTTCCTGGAGAAGATCTACCTCACCTATCCCCACTTAGCATGCGCACACCATCACTCTCATGGACCCTATATTTAGGGAAACTCTCTCTGAGCAAATCCTGGAATATCTCAAACACAACAAAGGCTCTGCCTCGTCCCCTACAGTCCAGTGTAAGACCTTAAATATAGGGCAGGGGCCTCAACACCCACAGCTTCTTGAGGGAATGCAAAATGTTAATCTGAGCATTATATACCACTGAACAGGCGTGTATGGATCCAGAAAAGCATGCCATTGGGGATCCTTTGCTTTGATCCTCACTGGCCCAGCTCCTAGAAGATGATGCTCAGTTAATGGAACTTTAACCCTGTTTGGATTACACCTCTACTGAGCCCACACACTTTCAGAGTTCAATAATTCAGGCCCCCTTCTGCCACAGTTGACCTCAGGAAAGCCAGACAGCCCTAGGTAGTCTATGTCTACAGCCCACCTGGCACCTTATGCCATTCACAACAATATATACATTTGGCCTTTGTTACCTGATACACAGCTTTATACTGCTCCACCAGCTGAGGCCGTGCACACCACCTCACAGGAATTCTTGGCAGCCAGGCGGCTTTCTAGGCACTCTTCAAAGGATCCAGAGGAGCTAGATGCCCCCATTAGAGTCTAAGAAGTGGGTGAGGCTATAATACAGCTGGTAGCTAGGAAAACACCTGGGACAGCAGGCCTTACACCCAGGCCAGCCGTCCGTCTAGCCGAATTCTACAAGACATGCGCATGCATGCCAATGCATGCCCTCTAACACCCGAACAGATCATAATATGAGGCAGCCGTGGAGGCGGGTTGTCTCTTCACATCCTTTTCAAGGCGCCATTGATCTCACTGTAAAGCTAGCAAAGGACCTTTTCGATCTTCCCTCATACTACCGCCCAATAGCCATACTGAACATGAATTATAAAATTCTTCACTATAAGTGACACTTCGGTGGGGCAAGGGCATCATAAATGAAGCCCTTAGTGTGGACCTAGAACTTGAAGAACAGGCTTGTGATTTTTACAAATGGTGTGCCAACAAAAGATTAAACAATTGACAAAAATTTGTAGCTTTGACAAGGTAAAGAAAGCCTTACAATATATGAAAATAGGTGGTTTTATGAGGATAAAGAAGTAGGTCAATATTTAATTTTGGTTGGCCCACAGCTTTCAAGGTCAAGGAAGAGAGATGGGTATCAGAGGGTAGTTTCTGCTAATGTGAAAGTTATTTATGAGAGCATTATTCACCCTCTTCAGTCCGGAGATGTCAAGGGTGATGTCTTTGTGCTGTAACAACTGAGACAGGCAAATGTGATCTAATTGGTGTCTGAGGAAAGAGTTTAGAAGCCTGTTATTTCCCACTTCTCTTTCCTACAGTAGAAGGACGCTACCATCAATTACTGATCTGTACTACTGCTGATAGGCCAACCAGACTAAGGGGCTGATTTAGAGTTTGGCGATGGGTTATTCCATCACAAATATGACAGATATCCCATCCACCATAGTATGAAGTCTATAGGACATAATGGCATCATGATACTGCGGTCAAGATATCCATCACATTTCTGACGAAGTAACCCTATCTGCAAAACTCTAAATCAGGCACTAAATCCTGGAAATTCATGTTTTTCAACAGAAAGTTGAATATCTTTTTTACCTTCAATTTCAAATTGAACTGGGTGCTATGTGCTGTTTAGTAGCTCATTCTCAAAGCAGCAGTATTATTCCTTAGTATGAGTTCAAGGGAAGTTCTCAAGAAAGTGCTCAGTAAAGATGACAACATTTGATGATTCTGAAGCATGTCAGCAAGGTATAATAAGGACTGGTTCCGTTGGTGTGCTGAGTTAAAGTGTATATTGTATTCTTTAGGCTCTTAAGTTTGAGCTGTGCAGAGTATGCTTGGGATGATACACACAAGTTATTGCTGTTATTAATGTAAAGACAAATTGAGATATGTGTTTAATTGATCCATCACATTTCTGTAGGTACTTTAAACACAGGTTCAAAGTCATACTTTGCTTCATCTTGTTATATGGTTCCTATTAAAAGGTTGGAGTGTGTATGACACTTTGGGCCCCATTATCAGTTTGGAAGATGGAAAACTCTGTCCACCAAATGCTGTCCACCAAATTAAGTTTTTGCCCGCTGGCCTAGTGGGAAACAGGCTACAGTGTTGTCTCTTGCACATAATTGAGCCAGCAGCAATGCTGTAGCCCGCAGGGTGCACAGAGAACCATTGCAATATTCACTGTCTGCAAAGCAGACAGTGAACATTGCAAGGGTGCTGGCCAGAGGGCCCCTGCACTGCCCATGCCAAGTGCTTGGGCATTGCAGGGCCCCCTTGTGGCCACCTGCAAATTTTCTTGGCCTGTCATTTCATGGCGGTGTTAACGCCATGAAACCGCTGGTGGAGAATGAGTAGTTCTGCCCTTTGAGATTAGGCTCTCTGTCACCGTCAGACTGCCGGGATCCAAGATCCTGGCAGAGCTGGCAGTCCCCTGGCGGTTCGACCACTAGGGTTGTAATGTGGCTGTCGGATCGCCACATTGGCAGCATTCCAGACCGTCACCACGAGTGTGGTGGTCTATAGACCACAACACTCATAAAGAAGCCCTTTGTCTCTCATGGATGTCATGGAAACAGTTTGTGCCCCTTTCATTGTTTTATTCATGCATGCCCATGGTAGACACAAGAAAGATATGAATAAAGGTTTTCAAATATTTACTTAAACAATTGAATTCTTGCATAGTGAGAATCAGCTGTGATTATCAGGCAGATGAAACAAAGGATTTTAACCAGTGTTTCTAACTTGGTGAAAATAATAAACAGTTCAATCATGGTAATCTTAGATCTATATCTTCCTACCTTTCACTACCTACACTCTGAGATCATGACAGCCTACAATGTGTAAAATAGTGAATTTAAAACTAAGGTAAGATGGAGAAACAGGGTGGATCCAAGAAGGCCTCAAGACAATTTGCAACAAAAAACTCCCCCACTTGGCAAGGCTATTCACTACTTTTGGAGGAAGGAATACCAGGTAGGAGGCAAACTACACATTAACTTTACTATGGTCACAAGGTGTGCCACAATTTGTAGAGGACAATGGCAAATCTTTTTTTTTCATTTATTGAACCGTATCTTACTTGTGAGATTCTAAATTAGTCTTAGAGTAAAACACGTAGCAAGCAAATGTTGTAATTTAGTCCCTCAAATGAGGACAGTGCTGTCATTGCAGATATAGAGTGAAAGGGAAATACTGTTCAAAGTGCTTCAGCTTCCCTAGGCCTGCCATTTCTAAAAAGAGACAATTTTTTTTTTCTATGGTCAGATATCCTATCACTAACAAATCACCAAAAACACATCACAATAAGATACATGGGGCTTCTAAACCTATTAATGACTACAGGTCTGTCATTTGTTGATGACAGTTCCATTGTTGTTGCAAGCTATGTTACTTCCTTCAAAATAAAGACTGAAACGGCATAAATGAGAGATGTTTCGAATCTCAGAAGACAGTTTTTTAGATAAGAAATTGTATAGCTTTAGTTAGAATATACTATCAAAAGAGGGACAGGTTCCAATGAAGAATATGATCTGCTTGACCACTCTAGCTCATACAGGAAGAATAAGACCGTCCTTTGGCTCAGTTTAGGCCTGTAGCAATACAAAAATGTTCTACACGTTTACATGTCATTTCAACAGGATGGTAAAAATAGTGTCGATGTTATATGGCTATGATGTGTGCACAGTTTGTAACATGAAATTATTTCCTGTGCTTTTAAAATGTTATGTTAACTGACATCTAATTTATGTCACACTGTGACTACAATGAGGCCATAGTTGCATACTGCATATCACTATTGCATAAAAATAATCTTATCTTATTGTTGCATACTTTTTTCTAGGTACCAGAGCCAAAACATCAATTAATGTTGGATATAAAATGGTACCCACAAAGTATTCAATTTTTAAAAGTTTATATGCATCTACTATGTTATAGTATATCTTAGAGGTCTGCATGACGCTGTGGACCCTCATTAGCTACCTACTTTATGAAACAGAGAAGAAAGTGTTTAACATAGTGAACATGCTCCTCACCTCAGAGGTTTATGTACTGCCTTTGCACGTTAATTCATATAACTTATGAAATACAAATGAAGACATATACATATAGGGACAGATGAAGAATAAGAGCATGGAAATAAACCACTGAAACCACACATTCTGTTTCTATTGGTTGAGAGGAACAGAGCAGGAAAGAGAGATATACACAAAGGTGAGCCGTGGTCCTGCTCTCTTCCTATCGGTATTAGACAATAACACTGCTTAGTGCCACATACAAAGTTGGAAATAAAATGGAGCATTGTTATTCTACTGTAAAGGTTACCATTCAGTAGAAACATACATGTCTCATAATGAGCACTCTTCTGTGCATAGCAATATGGGGGTCATTACAACCCTGGTGGATGGCGGAGAACCGACGGTAAGACCGCCAACAGGCTGGTGGTCTTACCTTGGTGTATTGTGACCATGGCAGTTACCGCCATGGTCATCCGCCGGTTCTCCATCCCGCCCACCAGGGCGGAGACGACCGCCGGGCTGGAGACCTGGGTCTCCAGCCCGGCGGCCGTCAGAATACCGCCGGCGGTATTTGGACCCGGCTTACCGCCGTGGATTTCCAGCGGTTTCAACCGCCCTGAAATCCATGGCGGTAAGCACTATCAGTGCCAGGGAATTCCTTCCCTGGCACTGATAGGGGTCTCCCCCACCCCCCACCCCCCTGACTCCCTCCCCTACAACCCCTACCACCCCTGCCACCCCCCAAAGGTGGCAGGGCCCCCCTCCCCGCCCCGACCCCCAACATAACATTACTCACACACACCCGACATGCATGCAGGCACCACCAACACACACACCCCGACATACATGCCTGCATCCACACACACACGCACACCCACATTCAAACATACACGCACACATCCATACAGACATACCCACAGCCATACACACACTCATTCCCATACACACAACACCCCGCAAGCATACACACACTCACACACCCCCTCTACATACACACAGGCACACCCCCATGCACGCACACAACACCCAACACCCCCCCCACCCCCCTCCCCTAACGGATGATCGACTTACCTGGTCCGCCGATCCTCCGGGAGGGACCGGGAGCCATGGGGGCAGCTCCGCCGACACCACACCGCCAACAGGACACCGCCACGGCGAATCACAGGACGTGATTCGCTGGGCGGTGTTCTGTTGGCATGGCGGTGGAGGTTGAGCAACCTCCACTTCCCCGCCGCCCGCAAGTATGGCTGTTGGCGGCTCTCCGTCGGAATAACGACGGAGAGCAGCCAACGGTCATAATACGCCGAAAGGCAAACCGCCTGCACAGGCGGTCTTCCACACAGCGTTCCCTTGGCGGTCTTGCAAAAAGACAGCCGAGGTCGTAATGACCCCCTATATGTATTGGTGCATGGCAGTGAATATTGCAGCACTATTAGGGGAGACAAAAAGAGTAGCTATTATGTTTCTCTCTTTTTGACTTTGTCATAATGCAGTGCAGCATAATACAGATTTAATAACGTTTTATGCAACACAGTGCACCAAGCGAGAGAGAGGACAGCACCATATGTACCACATGTGGTACTATTTTTCTCTCTTCCTGCAGCAGTGCACTTTAGGCAATGGTGCAAATACACACACCCTTGCACCATACTGTCTGGGTGTATGTCTTCTATCACTCATAGATTTAGTACTGTAAAGGAAACCTTCCTGTACAAAAACGATGCTTTAATACATTTCCAATTTGCATTCGTAGTGCGTTCTACATTTCACATACAACATTGGAAACATGGAGAGATTTACAATTTTTTCCCATTTATACCTGTTTCACAGATATGTCGGTTTCTAGTGCAGATTCCCGCCCACCAATATTTGTGGATAGATATTTGCACCAAAATCATTGGTTGATTGCATGGAAATGCCCATGTACCATCTATGAAATGCTCCTTGAAACAAAATAGTGTGAAGCAACACATACTGCTTCTTTGAATAAATTGGGCCATCTTTCCAACAATATGACAAATGTCTGTGCAAAGTGTCAGTAAATCTCAGCTTATGCATGTACACTGTGCATCATTGTGCCAAACAATATTACGTTTTCCCTTTAAAATATACTGTCAGTCAGTCAATAAATCTTTATTCGGATTAAAAGACAAACAAGAAGACATGACACAGAAATCATTGATACATATACAATAGCATATATGGATACTAATGCCATAGTTTACAATCAATTCATAAAGTGTCTAGTAACTAAGGAAATATAATTGTATCGACAATCTATAGAAAGAACCACAAGTACAAACCCAAACATAGCAAGCAGCTCTTTTAATTTACACATTCTAAAAATGCTTAGAACCAGTTGCATAAAACACACAAAGAATAAAAAGAACAGAATATCTGAGAAATCTATTCCACAAGTTGTAGCAATACTGCACATTACTTATCCATTAGGTATCTAATTCTTACCGCAGATTTAATAAGCCTGTGATCCATTATACAAACAAGTTCCGACTGCAGTAATTGAAGATGTAATGAGGTTCGCCTATAATTTCTCATATTAAGAGACTTAAATAAGGGAATTAAAAACAATTTCCTTGGGACAGTGTAAAGCTTGCCAAAAAAGAAAAACAGTGCAGCACGGATTGCACCGACTCAGAATCACATGGGCATGGCATAAGATCAGATTCTCCAAAGTGATCCTTGGGAGAGGAAACCAAAAGATGGGCAAGATAATACCTATGGCTCTGGTGGGGTGAAAATTATAAATAAGGCTTCATGGAGTCTGTAGTGGTTAAAAGTTTATGTGCAGCCACCCTCCTCTCACTACGCTCTAGATTCTCCTTATCAACATGGTGACTTAACAGAGTAAGTAGTATACTTAGGGTTATTTAAAAGGTTCTGGTCTCCCTAAAAGAGTAAATTGATCCTTTATACATCTCAACCACAGAATACTATGCACATTATCATGCCAAAGGAAATCAGCAATCATATTCTTATTAAGGAAGGTTTCCGATTTTGACCAGATAGAAAGCCATAACATTAAGGGAGCAAGTTTTACATAATCTTCTATGTATATTAACCTATTAACCCCAGTTCTGAGTGACATTCATAAGTGGGAGAATAAGCGGGAACTGATAACAGTCTTCTCAGGAATGTATTTTCACTAACCTGAATCTGTGTTATTTCTCCAAATAACTGCATCCTACGTAACCACAGAAATGCAACTGGCCTCACAGATATTACTCATCATTTCTAGAGGTTTGGTACCCAGTTTTGAAGAGAACCTAAAGATTGCAGCTATAGTTTGTTCCAGTTGAGTCTTTCTCAGTTTTACTAGGTGCACCCAAGTGCTTTTATTATGAAAAGGTACCCCGAGGTGTGTAAATGTTGGTACTCATGCAAGTCTGGTCTTGTGGATGTCATGAGACTTTATTTTACTGATCATCCCATTCAAACTATAGTGTATGATTTGGAGATATTTGTGGACAGACCAAGTTTGCTCATAAACAGAACAAAGGTATCCAGTAACTTCTGGATGTCTATCCCAGTAAAACACAATCATCTGCATATAACAGTACAGGAAGACATCTAGGGCCAGATGTACGAAAGGATTTTACCCATTCTGTGTCTATGGGAAAAAGCTTTCGTACATATGGCCCCCAGTTCCCACACTAGTGGCCTGATTCATACTTTTTTAGTGCCGCATTTGCATACTTTTTTTACATAAAAGCGGCTCAAACTTACAAAACTCAATTATATCTTGTACATTTGCGCTGCTTTTGCATCAAACAATTTCGCAAATGCGGGGCTAGAAAAGTATAAATCAGGCCCTAGGTGTCTCAGCCTCTACTTACACAAAAAGTGTTAAGGTCATTAATGTAGACACATTAACACAGTTTAACATTAAGATATAGACATGATAATATCTGTTTTGAAATTGTTTAACCAATAAAGATGATCTAACAAGACCTTCATTTTAAGATTTTAAAACTTTAGTATTTTTTTCTCGAGAGAGAAATAGTGCATCTGAACATAGATTCCCTCCAAAAAAAAACTTCTTGCAGACCGGTTGGTGGCCAGCTTCTAGTTTGTCCCTAGCATCAGAACTTTGTTCCCTAATGAAAATACATTTGCAGCTCTTGGTGCACTACACTCCGATATGCGAGTAAAGAGGATTCACATGCTTCTGGGTTGCCATCTCTTAAGACAGCATGAAGTCTCCAGGTTTCAGAGATGGTCCTGCACATGAAGAAGAAGCCTTTTCTTCCTCTTCACATATTTTCTTGACAGTGTTGAACTGAGCAGTGTGTCAAGCATGTAAGTGTTCCCCATGCCTGAAGTGCAAAATAAGTACTTTTTTGTCCTGTGCCAAAAAATGTTTACCCTAGCTAAATTCTTTGTGGGACATGTTAAACATGACCACTTTTGCAGACACTTTCTGCTCCCGATTCATGAGAGGAACAAATTGCCAGACAATGGACTCTTGTGGAGTCGTAGGCTGTTGCTCTTGCTCCTGAGGGCTTTGCTGTGCTTTCTCCCCTTCACTGGATGCCATGTTTCTTTGGCTATAGACCTCCAAAATATGGAAAACTACCATAAGTATGTCTCAGAACACAGCACAGAATGTTCACACACCCAGGTGCAAAATTCTTAATGAGGTTAATGAGGCAGGAGCATCCTCAAAATGTATTATTACAGTCATTTTAACCAACAGTTATGCTATTACTGAGTCACAGCTCCCGTTGTACCATTTTCAGGTACTGCAACACCTAAAAATTGAAAATCTTTACAGAAGTTCGGTTATTTTTGCATGTGAAGAAAACCCTAGGCTCCAACTTTAACGAAAATGAACTTTTCATAGTTGTAGGACCTAACCTTTTTGCATGGGAACCTGAAAAATTGTGTTATTGTCTGCCTTCCTAGGCTGAACCCGTTTTTGTGGTTGTTTGGACACCGTACTGTTTGTCTCTGCTAACCAGTGGTAAATTGATAGTGCTCTCTCTTTTAAACATGGCATAATTGGTATACCCCTAATTGGTTAATTTAATTTACTTGTAAGTACCTTGTGTACCGTAGTACATGTACCAAAGCCTGTAAATTAAATGCACTAGTGAGGCTGTAGCACTCATTGTGCCACCCTCTAAAGTAGTCTTGTAAAACATGCCTACAGGCCTGCCACTGCAGTTGGTGTGTGCTGTTTTAAAATGACATTTCCACCTGGCAAAATAAACCTTCTGCCAGGCCTAAACCTTCCTTTTTAATTCATACAAGTCACCCCTGAGGTAGGCCCTAAAAGTTCATTAGGCAGAGCGCCTTTCTATCTGTGCATTTTCGTTTTGGATTTAAGGGTCTAATTTAGACGATGGTGATAATCGGTCTGCCACAACTTTTTCAATGGAAACCCCAACTGCCGGCTTGGTGGTCCACCCTCACGATTTAGATGTTGGCTGTCCCATAGACAATAATCTGCCCGAGTCCTGCTGACTCCGCCAAGGAATCCAACCCACTGTCACAGCGCCATAGGAGTGGCTAGTGGCGGGACTTCAGCCACATGTACAGCTGTGCAGATTTGGATGTAACTTACCATCAAGCAAAATGTAGCGGTCTGACATTCACTTCTGACTTGGTGGATTAGGAGTGAAAAGGGATAAAAACTCACAATTTCTCCTAATTCCACTCCCATTTCCAGCTGGGCACGAGTGGACATCACCCTCTGTCGCTTTTGCCACAGGACCACTGAGAAAACACTAACCCCCTTCGCTGGACATGAAGGTAGGGCCCACATTAGCTGTATACATTGGGGGTCATTGCACATGACCTAGGGACCACTGCAGACATGTACATGTGACAGTAATTGTTTTTGGATTACTGGGACATGCCTATGTCAGAGACACGAGTGGGTCAGACTAGGATGGAGACACACTGGTACACACCACATATGGCACACATACAAAACTATCATTTTAATGTTAGTATTTATTGGCAAGTGAATGCTGGCAAAATAATGATGGTACATTCAAACCTGTCAACTGTAGAAGGCTGGCCGTGGGTACCTAAGGTACCTACACCTTATACCAGGTCCAGTTATGCCTTGTTAATGACATGTAGGCAGTGTCTAGCAGCTTAGGCTGTCTAGGGGTAGCTGTGGCAGAGCAGCCAAGGCTGAACTAGCAGACATACAAAGCTCCTGCAATACCACTATAGTTACACAGTACTTGTACACAATAAAAGACAATACTCAGTGTTACCAAAAATAAAGGTACTTTTTTTTTGTGACACAAGGCCAAAAATATCTTAGAGGGAATACTCCTATTGGAGGTAAGTATTATGCACAATATATACACTAGTATCCAAAATCAGGTAAGTAAACAGTCATAGAATAGTGCAAACAGTAGAAAATACAATAGATTGCAATAGGTCTAGGGGCAACACAAACCATATACTAAAATAGTGGAATGCGAATGTTGAACTCCCCCCTAGGCAAGTGCAATTGGTAGAGGGATGCTG
Organism: Pleurodeles waltl; assembly: GCF_031143425.1. Classification (NCBI taxonomy): domain Eukaryota; kingdom Metazoa; phylum Chordata; class Amphibia; order Caudata; family Salamandridae; genus Pleurodeles; species Pleurodeles waltl. Next base: position 353,456,562 of record NC_090449.1, on the reverse strand, counting down.
GGAGTGTAAGAAAACACCAAAGGTAAGTAAAGTACCCCAACCAGAGCCCAGGAAAGCAGGAGTAAAGTACAGCATGTTTCCTCAGAATACACTACAAGTCGTAATGAAGAATTATGCATGAATCAAGCAAGACTGCAAGCAACCAATGATGGATTCCTGGACCTGAAGACCTGTGAAGAAAAGGGGACCAAGTCCAGAAATTGAAGAAGAGTCCAGGAAGAACAGGAACCACTGCCCACCTGGAAGAAGGTGCAAAAGTGCATTCTCCGGTTGGAATAAAAGTACAGTAATGCACCAAAGAAGATAGCGGTGGGTTCTTGCTTGGTGCAAGAGATGTCTCACGTCGAGTTGTTGGATGCAGCCTGTTTGTATTGCTGGATTCCGCCAACAAGCCTTGGTTCATACAATTACGCGGGTTGTGTCAAGGAGGAGCTGCCTGGACCCATGAGGAACCTGGGGGGTCTCAACCTGGACTGAGATGCAGAGGAGGCTCTCAGCACTTCAGAGAACCCTCTGAAGACCAGGCAGCACCCTCAGGAGTCCCAGAACATGGGACAAAAAGGAGATGCAAAATGTGGTCATCACAGCACTACACTGGAGGATCACATGCCTCCGGAGAACAACTCAGAGAGCTGTGCATCACAGGATGGAGTGCTGGGGACCTGGGCTATGCTGTGCATGAAGAACGTTTGGAAGAAGTGCACATAAGCTCAAGGAGCTGCAGAAGATATGATGTACAGGGGAACTGTCACTGCACAGGGAGGCAAGCTCTTACCGCCACCAAATTTGGACTTCGGGACCTTTGGACAGTCTGGGTCACTTTGTTCCATCACCTGTGTTCTAGAGATCATGCTCATCGACAGGGGAGGAGTCCCAGAGTACTGGTTGTCATCGCAGAGGGGTGCCTGCTGAAGCAGGGAAGTGACTCCGTCACTCCACAGGAGATTCCTTCAGTTCTTCTGGTGTAGGGTGAAGACAGGCAGTCCTCGGAGCATGCACACCTTGGAACCTGTTGCAATTGCTGGCTAGAGCTGAAGTTGCAGGTCAAAGGAGTCTTCCTGGATACTTTGTTGCAGTTACAGTGGTTCCTGGAGCAGTCTGTGGTTGATACGACGGTCAGAAGCTGATGCAGGCGATGCAGAGGAGTCCTGGAGGAATCTTACAAACTGAATCTGAGATAACACCCAGAGGAGAGACCCTAAATAGCCCTGAGAGGGGGATTGGCTACCTACCCAGGTATGCACCTATCAGGAGGGGTCTCTGACATCACCTGCTGGCACTGGCCACTTAAAGGTCTCCAGAGGGTCCCCACACCTTGGAATCCAAGATGGCTAACGCCAGGGACACTCTGGAGGAGCTCTGGGCATGATCCCTGGGGTGGTGATGGACAGGAGAGTGGTCACTCCCCTTTCCTTTGTCTAGTTTCGTGCCAGAGCAGGGACTGGGGGTCCCTGAACCAGTGTAGACTGGATTATGCAAGAAGAGCACCGTTTGTGCCCTTCTAAGCATTTCCAGAGGCTCTGGGAGGATACCCCTCCCATGCCTGTAACACTATTTCCAATGGGAGATGGTGTAACTCCCCTCTCCTAAAGGAAATACATTCTTCTGCCTTCCTGGGATTGAGCTGCTCAATCCCCAGGAGGGCAGAAACCTGTCTTTGAGGTGGTAGCAGCTGGGGCTGCGGTGAAAACCTCATAGAGCTGGTTTGGCAGTACTGGGGTCCATGGTGGAGCCCCCAGGGTGCATGGAATTGGCCCCTAATCCCAGATGTGGATTGGGGGTTCAATTCCATAATCTTAGACACCTCACATGGCCATATTCAGAGTTACCATTGTGAAGCTACATATATGTATTGACATATATGTAGTGCACAGTTATAATGGTGTTTTTCCAAGTCCGGGGAATTGGCCCTGGACAAAGTGGGGGCACCTTTGCTAGTGCAAGGGTGCCCTCACACACAATAACTTTGCACCTACCCTTCAGTAAATTAAGGTTAGACATATAGGTGCCTCATACGTTACCTGGTGCAGTGAACAATGGCTGTGAAATGGTGTGTGCACTATTTCACTCAGGCTGCAGTGGCAGTCCTGAAGAAAGGTTTGTATGGGCACCTTATGGGTGGCAAAAGAAATGCTGCAGCCTATAATGATCTGCTGGAACCCCAATGCTCTGGTTACCTAGGTACCAAATACTAGGGACTTATAAGGGGGTGTCCAGTGTGCCAAGTAGAATTTATATATGGAGTCACTAAACTATAGTGACAAATTTGGTAAACAGAGAGAGCATAAGCACTGGAGTTTTGGTTAGCAGAACTCCGGTGACACAGTCAAGCATACTGACAACACCCATAGGTCACAAACTATGAGCACTGAGTTTCTGGCTAACAGGATCCCAGTGAAAAAGTAAAAAGACACTGACAAACAGGTCTCAAACTATGACAACTGGGGTCCTAGCTAGCAGGATCCCAGTGGGACAGTAAAAACACACTGACAAACAGGCCAAAACGGGGGTGACCATGCTAGAAAGATGCTACTTTCTCACATCAACTGTGTCCATGTGTGCACATTGCAAGTGGGCCTGTACTTGTCATGTTGTGCTTTAAGTTGTGTGCGTGAGTCAATACCTGTCTGTCTGTTTGTGATGCGATTGGCTGGTTGAGGTGGAGGGAGCTGGAGTGGTTACTGTGGTTGTGCCAGTATGTGTGTCATGTGCATACGGAATTGATGTTGTGTATGTTGTGTGTTGTGTTGTTGCATGCAACATTCAGGTGAGTGCTGTGTGGCAGTTGTGATGTCTGTGCTTGTGATGTGTTAGTGTGTTTGTGTAGAGGAGTGTGTAATTGTGTTGCTTGTTGTGGTTGTGTGGTGTGTGGGTGCTGCATCAATAGTGTGTGTATACTGTGTCAAGAATATGTGGCAATGTGTGTTTGCAGCATGTATGTGTTGTGCTGTGGTGTGGTGGAATGTCAATGAATAATAGTGTGTATGTGGTGGCAATGGATAATAGTATGTATGTGGTATGTTGTGTCATGTGTGATGCAGGGGGACACATATGGGACAAGTGTGACTGACTTCTAAATATTTCTCTAAATCCAACCATAGGAACCTTCTCCAGGACCAATGACGATCAGCACCCATATGATTATGGCACCTTCTTTGGCCTGATGTCTGGACTTCGGCTATTCTGAGTTCTTCCACCTTCGACAATGAGAGCCTCAAACATCGCTCTTGAGCTGAGGCTCCCACTGATATCCTGCGCTTTAGCAGGCCTATGTCAATGAGCTCAATTTTCGATTCAGCTGCCACTGCGGACCACCAATGGCCTAGTCTGGGATACTTTTCTCCCTAATTTAGAATTCAGAAGATGTGTAACTCCATCTCAAATCTTATCTTTTCTAGGTTTTTATAGAGCTCATAGCTACGCAGGACTGGGCTTCCCCACGCTAACAGAACCCAGTAAAGAATACACTGTTTTAATTGTACGGATGTGCTTTCAGCTGTTTCCTAGAACTTAACACATTTTCATTTGCCCTGAAACTGAAGGGGAGGGAATTCCATAGTCTTGTGATCCAATATGCAAAGAAAAAACCTCCATCTCTTGCTTTCCTAATTCTAAAAATCATCAGCAGGGAGAAGTTATATGTGACAGATATCCTGTCTACCAGATACCCTGTCTGCCATATTACAAGTGCATCCTGTCTCCCAGATATTCTTCCTGCCAGATATCCTGTCTGCAATATTACAAGTGTAGTATATACAATGGAACTTGTAATTGGGAGGACAGGATATCCTACATATTTGTGTCAAGTGCTAAGTCAGAAGGTAAACTTATCACCGGACTCAACCGAGCCCCTGTATCTAATCTGTGCTCCATCATGGTGGCCTTAGCTTCTGACTTTGAGCCCGCCTAACGCGAGCAGATACATGCGGATGTCAATTTGCAATTTTTTGGCCTAGAAACACCTGTAGCTTTGAAAAATCATGTCTTTCGTTCTCTCCATCCTAATTTTGTTGTTTTGGTGTCTACCTGAAGATGTAAATCTATACTATTTTCATAAATTTCCAGATGTATTTTTATTGTTTTGCGTTTTTTCTACATAAGTTACGTCTGCCTGTTCTGTGATACAGCTTCCAAAGGTTGCGGTCAGATTTAAATTAAATAACTGGACCTAGAAAGGAATAGTGCCATTATTACATGGAGGGCTGCTATCCACTTCAATAATCATCTTTTTCACACTTTCCGTCTTCTATCGTGATACAAATAAATCATAAATATTAGGCAAGTGTATTCCAAAACCTGAATAGTGCTATGGTAACATAGTGTTCTTTTTCCCCGTCCATAGTAACACTGCTGACTGGCCAGTTCCGACGAAATCTGCCAGTGCTTCTCAAGGTGATCCAGATTTAGCCACCCAAACAACTATCGATCATAAAAATGAATCATGCGTGCAAAAAGGGAAATATTTGTGTCAAGAAACTTGTGACAAATTTGAAAAAAGTACGAAATACCCAAATGGATGTACCTACGTGGCTAATAGTTGCGCCTTCACACTATTTTCTCAAAAGGACAGCATTTTGGAAAACGGATGTCTCTAAGAGTCACACGGCAATCACTACTACCACTGGCAGAGAAAAGTATACATATTCGTTTCCAAAACAGCTTCACTCTTATCCCAAAACATTGCTTTAATTTTTCCGCAGTATACACACCAAAAGCTTTCCTGCAAAACAGTAGCAGAAAATTACCTTAAAATAGCTTTCCTAGCATAAGAGGTGTCAAGCAACTGTCATTTTATTCAAGCAACGTTCAATGTCATTTTCAAAAATGCCCAATTTTAAAGAAATGTATTGGTGTATAAAGACACCTAGACAGAGCTGACCCCATTTGTACAAAGCTAGAACCGTCTCATTGCCTCCTCAATGAGCCAGCAGATAGAGTTAAGCCTGTAAGCAAATCTGTTTGCGTTGCAAGCCCTTGCGAAGGAACCACTAATCCTACATGACTGCAAACCATTAACCTAAGACGCGCCTGGTTAATGCTAGCTTAGGTGAAAGGAAGCTGATAAATGAGTTACGTCCTCTTTTTTGAACTTTGATCTGGACCTAGAAATTGAAAAGGACGCGCAGATGGAATCTACATTCTGAAATTCCGTTGCACTGCATTGAATTTGGAAAATGAGCAAGTCTTACAAAGGGAAAGTTATCATTATAAAAGTATACTTGGAATGGTCAAGCGTAAAACTGACTGTAGGACACTGATTAAATAATTGTCCTTAAAGTAACAGTAAGATCAGTTTGCTGCTTTATTGATACATGTCATTATGTAGTCTAAGGTGTGGGATACCCCTTTTACATTCCTTCCTCCTTCCGAATCAAAATATGTCACATAGGGCCTGATTTAAGAAAAGTGGCACTCCATCTAGTGCAGCGCCACTTTTCTTGCGCCCCTTAGCACCCCCCCTAACACCACCATGTGTGCGCCATATCTAAGATACGGCGCACCAGGGTGGTAGTTAGGGAACTAGTGTCAGAATTTTTGATGGTAGTTCTGAGTTTTGCAGGATTAGCATCAAAAAGTTTGGCGCTAATCCTGTGAAGCCCATTGAGGCCCATTGTAAACAATGGTGTGCCTTCTTTTAACCGCTGCTCTGAGCATGGGTTAAAAGTGCCTAAAAAATGACGTAAATAATTATCTATTAGATTTCCTTTGCGCCATTTCTTCGGCCCTCCTTCCACGGGAACACCCCCTTTGCATACATTATGCCTGGTACAGGCATAATGTAGAGCAAAGGGTTACAAAGTGGCGCAATGTATGAATTGTGCCACTTTGTAAATTTGGTTCATCGATTTTTGCCTCGTCGGGCCACACTAATGTGGCTCAAGGAGGCACTAGGGGCTCTTAAACGGGCCCCATAGTTCACATTGCAAGTTGAAAAGACGTTTCTGACATACAGTTTGCCTTTAGCACATGGCAACTGGTTTTGTGTTCATAAAGTTTGTGATTTGGCAACTACAAAATGTTGTAATCTGCTATTAATTTACATAGCACGACAGCGAGCACTAGGCTGTTCTATGGATGAATAAATTTAAAGGACCATTTCAAGTCAAAGAGGTCCATGTACTGTTGGATAATGGGGAAAGATGAAACTACAGGAGGGTGGCTAAGTTTGGCTCCAATGAATACAAAATCAGAGGAAATGTGAGAAGTGATAAGTGCAGTGGATATATGTTTATGGATGATAAAAGTGTGCCTTTCAGTGGTTCTGCAGAGAAAAATGAGCAAGGTAGTAAATGTAGCTCACAAATGAGTGATGAGCCATGCCAGGTGAGTTAGTGGAGTATTGACGGATGTGATTCTAGTGAAAGCAGTGATGGTGGTGTGATTCCATCCAAGGAGGCAAGACCTCAAAGATCCAAGAGAATACCAATGTGTTTAAGTGATTATGTAAAGTATTAATTTGACCTATTCACTTGTTTAATGCTTTTTTATTTTCAATGGATCATATATTTGTTTGAGTGAAATGGGAAAGATATGTTGTAATCTGCTATTAATTTATGTTAGCGCAAGAGCGAGCACTAGGCTTTTCTATGGGTAAAACATTCTGTTATCAAGGTTTGGTAGTTATGTAAGCTGAGACTTCCCATTATTTGACAGTTGTTAGGAACTAGCAAAGAGGGAAGTCACGCTGACCTTTGCGTTGGATTAAACCTGATAAATAACTTTAAGACGCTGCCCTGGAGTTTATTTACAACACAAAACTATTTAGTTCATCAGGCCATATGTGTTCTATGCCATTTTTCTCTCCATTAATTGTCTTCATTATTCTTAAAAGCCACAATTGCTCATTAAATTTGTTTGAGGCAGCGAGTGTTTGTTTAGTGTGATATGCAATTGGTGGCCATAATTTGCCATTCAAAACTATCAAGAATATAAAATTAGCATTAGCAAAGCCATCCTTAGGTCCAGCTGATCTTACTAGATTCCACACTAGTACCCACCTTCCATTTATATGGAAAATTGAGAAATTAATTGCCACCCAATTAAGACATCAGCAACAATAATGCCCTATGGAACTACCAACAAGCTGTCAGACCACACTAAAGTTCTCTACCACGTTGCAGTTGACAGTGCACTCCTGCATCTATTCCTCCTTCCGAATCAAAATATGTCACTGTGGGAAAACAGGGCTGATTGCGGAGGCCCCCTGACTTTTTGCCCCCACATTTCACTTTTTGCAGGTGTTTCCCTGACTCAGTTGGTGCCCTGGGTACTGCTAACCAGTCCCAGGGCCTGTGCTCTGTGTAAAATGAGTATGAAAATTAGGCTAATTATAATTGGCTAAGTCAACCTACCTATAAATCCCTAGTGTATGGTAGGGCATGTAGGTTTAGGGACCACAGCATAGGTGGTGCCCCCATAGGTGCACTACTGAGGTGCCCAGTGTCATTTTTAAAGGCAGACCTACCTTGTTGACTGCTTTTAAATTAACGTTATATGCAAATTCGACTTTGGAATTTAAAGTAGTTCCAAACTACCTTATTGTTACATATGAGTCACCTCTAAGGTGTGCCATATGTTCCCCTAGGGCAGGGTGCCATATAACTATAGGCAGGGACCTTATAAAAATAGTTTTATAAGCCCTGGTGAGGTAAAACAGCCAAATTCGTTTTTCCCTCATTGTAGTGAATGGCCTCCATAGGCTAGAATAGGGAGACTCTATTCTAATTTAAAAAGTCACCTTAAGTAACAGATACCTCAAGTTTGGTATCAAATTAATTGTGATAATAAATCCAACAACTTCCAGTTGTGGGATTTAATATAAATTGTTCAGGTAAAGAGTTTTAAACTTTACCTGAAAAGTTGCCAACTTCAGCCCTGCAGTGTTTTTGCTGATTTGCTCTAATTGGCCAGCCTCTGGCAGCCTGACCAGGCTGCCTTGATGAGGTGTGAAGTGGCCTGGCTCAACACAAAGAGATCTTCCCTCAGCAGATGGAGAGGTAGGAAGGGGGAGGGCTGCCAAACTGGTCTTCAAAGGCAGGGAAGGAGGTTTGGAGCAGCCCAGCACCTTTAAAATCGGATAAGGGGAACCAGAGATATTATTTTTTAAAGAATTAATGCTTTTAGCACTTAGAAAAACGAGTAGCGCCAATCTGGTCATCTGGTCACACCTCGACCGGGGCAAAGTCAAAGTTTGAGGCTGACCGCGATGGAACCCTGCTCGGCTGCAGCTCGCAGGAGGCCTCGGTCAAAAGTTTACCTTCGTATTTAGCCGTTTTTCTAGAGATTTTCTTCAGAGGGACCAAGTTGCCAGTCATTTCCAACCTCCAGGAGGAGGAGGAGGATTGCCTCACTGTGATCTGAGCAGCTAGGGCCCCATCCAGAGCTAGTGGGAGGGGAGGGTCTGTGGCCTCAGACCCAGAAGAAGAACTGAGCCTCAGGGAAAGGGAACTTGAGGCCCAGGAAGCCTTCATAGCTTTGGAGGCAGAGAAGTTGGCCTTAGAGAAGAAAAAGTGGGCAAGAATTGAACAGAGAGATGGTGGCAGCAACAGAGAAGTTGAGGTGTCCATGGGTGGAGAGTTTTGTCCCAGACTACCCAAGGGGGTGACTCAGGCCTATTAAAGAGGATGACATAGACAAGTGGTTGGATGCCTTGAGAAGGCACTCCAAATGAGAAGGGTAATGCCTCAGTAATGGGGTTCACTTCTATGGGAGTTGGTCCCCAACTCAGGGATGGATAGGCTTCTACCCTTAAGTGGGGAGGAGGCAGATTCGTACCCCAGTCTGAAGAGGTGCTTAGCCCAGAAGTTTGGTCTGACCCCAGAGCAGTACAGGATGAAATTCAGGGACTCCCAAAAGATCACTACTCAGTCTTGGGTTGAATTTGTAGACACCTCACTTAAGGCGCTAGAGGGCTGGATTCATGGTAATAAACTAAATACGTATAAGGGGTTATACAATTAGATCATGAGAGAGCACATCATGACCAATTGTATGCAAGAAAGATTATGCCAGCATCTAGTGGACACTAAGCTGACCAACATCAGAGAGCTGGGGGAGGCAGCTGATGAGTGGTTAAGAACCAGGATGGTTGTCAAGTCCCAGGGGGGAGACTCCAAGAAAGGGGGTCAGGTCTCCAAAAACCTAAGGAGGGAGGTGGTAAGCCTATCACAGAGACTCCTTCTGTACCCCAGAACTCTATGAAGGAGGGGAGTAAACCCCACTCCCACTCTGACAAGCAAAGGCAGGGAGACCCAGGGTTAAAAAAGCTCTTGGACAGTAAGGCTTGCTTTAATTGTCTTCAGACAGGTCACTTCATGGAGATGCAGCCTGTCCAAGGAAGGTGGCTAGCACTGGGCTGTCCAGTGGAGCCATAGAGGAGGACTCCTCAAATGATGAGGTCCTCATAGCATTGGGCTGGGAGACTGGACCAGATGGTACGCTAGTGATCCGTGAGGGTGGGAGTAGGCACTTTCACTCCATTCAGGTGAATGGGATCCCTACCACTAGCCTGAGAGACACCTTTGCCAGTCAAACCATAGTGAGTGACCGGTTGGTAACCCCAGACATCTATGTCCCAGGGAAGACTAGGAAAGTCAGGATAGCCACAGGGGAGATCACCTCCAAACCTGTAGCCATAGTGCCCCTAGAGAGGGAGGGTATTCTTGACTGGTTTAGGGTGGTAGTCAGTGCTGACCTCCCCCTAGATTGTATCCTGGGCAATGACCTCCCAGAGGTGAGTCTGGACCCAGATGGGGCAGTCGCCCAGGGCGTCCCCCCAACCCAACGTCCTGGGGAGCCAGCCACTATAGTTAGGAGACAGGGGTCCCCAAGAAAAGGAAAGAAGAAAAGGAAGGGTAGGCCACTCTTAAAGAGAGTTCCAGGAAGCCAAAAGCCTTCTGCCCTAGTAGAGGGGAGCCCAGAGTTGGCACTGGTGAGGCCTCAATTAACCCCAAGGAAGTCCTGAGTAGTCAGGCAGCTTTTCAGCTGCAGGGTGTTGCCCCTGCACTGACAGAAGGGAGAGTGGAAGGAGGGTGTCTGCCACAGGAGGTGGTAGCCCTCCACTCTTGATAGCAAGAGGGGTGCCAGGGCCCGACAGTTGCCCATTAAGCAGCTCAATCATCTATCAGTGAAGAGCTTAGGGTGTGGTTCTGAGTGCTGACGGCTGTCAGTATCCTCTGCTGGGTGCTAGCTTTCATGGCAGCACTGCACTTGGCCTGGGAGGCAGACCCCAAGGCCAAAAGCAAAATAGACCCCCTGACCCTGTTGGTCATGGTGGGTTTTCTCAAGTGTTGGGTGACCTCTTTGGGTAAGCTAGGTGTTGCCCTAGCAAAGTTAGGGATAGTGGAGGTGGGCACCTCACTACCCAAGTTGGCAGAGAGAGAGGAGGAAGATCCCCTAGATGGAAGTTTCAGTTTAAGATGGGTCCTTTCACTATTGGGATAGTCTCACTACCCAGCGGGAGTGACCATGATAGGAGCTTGTAAAGCAGAGTATGCCCTGCAAAGGGACAGCCAGTTTTCCTCACTGCCTTCCTACCCTAACAAGCCAGGAAGAGTCTCCCAGGATTGGGATGAGTCTCCTGGGTGTGTGGGCTGGGGGGGGGGGCTTGTGTGAGAAAACAGGGCTGATTGCTGAGGCCCCCTTACTTTTGCCCCCATTTTTCACTTTTTGCAGGTGTTTTTCTGGCTCTGATGGTGCCCTGGGTACTGCTGACCAGTCACAGGGCCTGTGCTCTGCATAAAATGAGTATGCAAATTAGGCTAATTATAATTGGCTAAGCCTCCCTACCTATAAGTCCCTAGTATATGGCAGGGCATGTAGTTTTAGAGACCCCAGAATGGGTGATGCCCCCATAGGTGCACTGCTGAGCTGCCCAGTGGCATGTTAAAGGCAGGCCTGCCATGCTGGATGCTTTTAAATTAAAGTTACATACAAATTCGACTTTGAAATTAAAAGTAGTTCCAAAGTCTTAAACTACCTTATATGTTACATATAAGTCACCCCTAATGTGTGCCCTATGTTCCCCTAGGGTTGGGTGCCATGTAACTTTAAGTAGGGACCTTATAAAAATAGTTTTATAAGCCCTGGTAAGGTAAAACAGCCACATTTGTTTTTTTCCTCATTGTAGTGAATGGCCTCCATAGGCTAGAATGGGGAGATTTTATTTTAATTTGAAAAGTCCCCTTAAATAACAGATACATCAAGTTTGGTATCAAATTATTTGTTATAATAAATCCCACAACTTCCCGTTGTTGGATTTAATATAACTTGTTCTGGTAAAGAGTTTTAAACTTTACCTGAAAAGTTGCCAACTTCAGCCCTGCAGTGTTTTTGCTGCTTTGCTTTGATTGGCCAGCCTCTTGCAGCCTGGCCAGGCTGCTTTGGTGAGGTGTGAAATTGCTTGGCTCAACAAAAAATGGATATACCTGGGGGAGAAGATCTTCCCTCAGCAGATGGAGAGGCAGCAAGGGGGAGGACTGCCAAACTTGTCTTCAAAGGCAGAGAAGGACATTTGGAGCAACCCAGCACCTCCCTCACATCCTGCAAACCCAGACAATTAAGTGACCCCCTGATTAGATTAGGAGAGGGCAGGAGAAGGGTGTGTTTAAGATTTTTAGCCACACCAGTGGATGGGCTCAGCCAGATGTAACCTCCAAAAATCACTTTCAGCCATGATGGATTTTTGAGGAATGTTGCTCCCTGGGATTGATTTTTGCCACACTTCCCAGGAAGTGGTCATCACATGAGGAAGGACCCTGCACCTGACTGGAGAACCAGGACCCCCCCCCCCCGTTTTTCACCCAGGAGCAAGGATGAAACTGGCAGACCTGCACCCACACCTCAGATCCCTACCAGATCCCTACAAGGAACAACTACAGGAGAATAAGGACTGCCCTGCTGGACCCCTGGCCTGCACATGGACACTGCACTCTGGAGGACTGCACCAGCTGGTCACTTGGGCTTCACCACAAGAAGGACGTTGCCTGGCTTTAACAGGTTCAAGGAGGGACTCCCTGTTTGTTACAGGTGTAAACTTGCTAACCAGAGTCCCCTGCACCGACTCCTAAAGAAACCAACCAGCTGACCACTGTCCAGTGGGCAAAAAGGAGTTTGCGCCAGGTGCATTCTGGGAGATGTAGTCTGCACCCTCAAGGAGCATCTCAGAGCTTCTGGAGCCTTGGGGTGAGCTGTGGACCTCAAAAGAACCTCAAATGAACATCTGGAAGAAGATCCAGAAGTTTGAAGATGTTTGGAGAACTTTTGGAAAAATGCTCCATAAAGGGACCTACCAACCGCAGCAACTCTAGCCGGCTTGCCTCAACTGCAACCCGGCCTGACTTGCAGGTTTGTCCCGGTTAAGAAAATCTCTGAAAAAGTGATTATGTCTGAACATAGGAAGTTGACCGGGACCTCCCAGGCAGTGTATTTAAAGAGGGTTGCAGGGACGTCAGATCAAGAGTCAGTTTTGCCCCGGTTGAGGATTTTCATCTCGAAAAAACGACTACGTCCGAAGGTACAAATCTCTACCGATGGCTACTGCGACGTGTATCTGAGGAAGAGTTCCAGGAGGTCGGATTGGAATGGTGACTTGGTCCCGCTGAAGAAAATCTCCAGAAAAATGAGTAAGTCTGAAGGTAAACTTTTGACTTCGCCCAGGTAGAGGTGTGACCAGATGACCAGATTGGCGGTATTCGTTTCTAAGCGCTAAAAAGCATGAATTCTTTAAAATTCGTATATTGGTTCCCTATATCCGAATTTATTCGTTTTGGTGCCATTTTAAAGATAAAAAAGACGCTGCCCTGGAGTTTATTTACAACACAAAACTATTTAGTTAATCAGGCCATACATGTTTCTATGCCATTTTTCTCTCCATTAATTGTCTTCATTATTCTTAAATGCCACAATTGCTCATTAAATTTGTTTGAAGCAGCGAGTCTTTGGTTAGTGTGATATGCAATAGGTGGCCATAATTTGCCATTCAAAACTATCAAGAATATATATTTAGCATTAGCAAAGCCATCCTTAGATCCAGCCGACCTCACTAGATTTCACCCTAGTACCCACCTTCCATATATATGGAAAATTGAGAAAGTAATTGCCACCCAATTAAGACATCAGCAACAATAATGCCAAATGGGGCTACCAATAAGCTGTCAGACCACACTAAAGTGCTCAACCACGTTTCAGTTGGCAGTGCACTCCTCCTCAACAATAGGAATGCCCCCGACTCCTGGTCCTGCTTGAAAACTTTACAGCCTTTGACACCATTGATCATCCAGCTATGAGTGATACCCACAACAAAACATGTTGTAGTGAATCCTAGTTCATTTTAATGGGATAACAGGAGTTAGCTTAGCCTCTGGCTTGCAGACTCGTGCCCCCGCCACCTAGTGACTTTTAACCTACTTAGCTTGCACTGTCTTAGCCCATTTAATTATTTATTTCTTCTAAAATGTCTGCCTTGTTTATAGTTAGGCCACTTGTTATGGGTAACATTATCAGTGTCACCGCGCCAAGGCGTCAAGATCAAGCACCAAAGACAAACAAACAGTAGGTGTTCACACTTAGGGATTTTCCCTCTCTATACTTTCGAGGGACTGTTTATATTAATTGCCGTCCCAAGCATGTCAGTTATCTATTGTTTAGGAACACACCTACATCAGGGGTCCTTGTAGATCTGTATAAATACATCACACTTTAGACAGATAATCAGAGGGATTCCGACCAGAGGGCATCGCCACCATCACTGATACCGATGCTGCCGTCGTCTTCACGCTGACCCAGTCTTCGTGTCCCTGCAGAGTCTGAGATAGAGACCTCATTCCAAGGTAACGTGGGTTGGGGGCTCCTCTCATGGACATGGCATTGGCAGATTAGGGTTAGCAAACCCAGATCTCCTTTAGGTAGGAGGTTAGGCCTTTCACATTAGGGTATTAGGGCATATTACATCTCGTATGTCTTTTCTATGTATTGCAAGATGGTGGGGGTCTTTGTAATAATGACTCTTGTCTTCACAATTCTGTTTCTTGCATTATTCATCATCCTAATCATTGCAGCCCATGCAACTTATCACAAATTGCAGTTATGTTAAATAAAAACGATCCAAACTCTGCTGCATCTTTGTCATTGCCTGTGTTTGTATGAGACATGATATATCTGTGAGAAAGGGGTAATCTCAGTTTAACCACGACACTCCCTGAGATGTCTTATTCTTGAGTCCATGCGTAACGGCTGCCCTAAATCACCTTTTACTATTGTGTTTCTGGTGAGATGCTGCTAGTGAGCCGGTAAGGTTGGGGCAACAGTTGCGACTTGTTGTAGGAAAGGCGTATTCGCCTACAAACAAAAGTACTGTCATTCTTAAACCAGCAGTCTTGCTCAGAGCAAGAGTCCAAACTACGACATGGTGCCACCAACGATGGTGCTTAGGCACTAATTTACGGGTACCCCGACTATCACTGTCTCACAGACAACCTGTACCCTAAGTACCATTAAATGGTCCGTGGTCTTTGGGAGAATCCTCCTCAGCTGAAAAGGTAACACCTGATTAAGCTGTTGGTTGTTCGAGCTCGAACTCATAAAAGGACTTTACTACCCATTTTTGGTGTTCCGTTTTTCCTAAACAAATATGGCTAATGCCATTGACATTCCTGAAAAGGCTAGACAAGCACTAACACAACATTTATTAACGCATGGCCTTACAGATGAGGGCGGGGATATTACTCTGATAATAGAAGCTACTGAAGCATACCAAACAGAAACATTTTACTGTTGGGTCACCTTTCCTGAGGTTGACCAAAGAACGCACACATTCCACACATATGAAATTGCAAACGTACCTTTATGGTACCAAGCATACCCGTATCATGAAATATCGCTCACATACCAGGAGCATCAGAAATGGTTCGATGGCGCCATACCACATGTACTACGAAGAGTGAGGTTAGGTCCCTTAAGTAATGATGCACCTACATGGCCTATGTTTGCCACATACACACCTCACCCAGGCATACAGAATATGCCAGTAGCAGATTTACGAGTTTTATATAATGAATTAGTGACATTATATAGACGATTAGTCCAGTTCGTAATACGAACATTGAACACAACACTAGCGCGTCCAGTACCGCCAGTAGCTGGTGGTTATCAATTGGCTACTGGGATTAATCCACAAACAGTGCATACTTTAATGGGTAAAGTGCCCACGGAACGGGAAAAAATACCGTTCTGGATTGCCAAGAAAACAAATCAGCTGGAAGCTGTATTTCCCCATACGGAACCACAGGAAAAACATAGATTGCTCACTATGTGCTTGCCTTTTGGGATGGATACCTCGGTGGATGACTGTGCCACATGGGGTATAGTCTTCGCTGCCATATATACTACCACACACGGTACCCCGACACTTGCCAATTTACCGGAAGTGTTAAAGCAAATACAAAATGAGCATGGGGCTGCTCCAGCCCTGGATTTGGGAATGAAATTAATGCATAACTTTTACGCCGTATCATCAATAATACTCAGTAATATTAAAGGGGAAGTGGTAGCACTGGCAATTCGCCAGCGTCTCCGGGAAACTCCACACCAGGAACAAGAGAGACAGCTACCAAAAATAATTTCCGATACCTATACTAGTATAGGACGTGATAGTTTGGGAGCCAAACCTAAGAAATTGGAGTTACAAGGTACCGCCCACAAGGAGGGTACAAAGCAGGCACAAGAGGGCTCTAAGAAGCACTGGGACAAACAAAAGGATTTCAAAGAAAGAAGAAATAAGAGAGCTCATTCTCCACACCCGGAGAACTCCGAAAGGAGATATAATCTCAGAAATAGGGAGAACATTAAAACTCCAGACAGATATACTGATTCACTTCCCTCTCGTTCCTTTCAGGACGCACCGGATAGATGTAGCGAGAGAGGGGGCCGTCAAGATCGACGTCCGGAATACGTGAACGAGAAGAAAGACTCCAAACAGTCTACCATTAAAAAAGAAGAAAAGACTCCTCAGCAAAAATGCCAGTAAAATTGAGAACACTGTTGAGGAACAAGACGTGGACAGTGACTCTGTTAGATAGCGCGGCAGAAGTCACGATATGTCGCCAGAGTCTGAAAGATCATCTGGATGCGATAGCAACTAGCGATTGCATCGCGGTTGAAACGGCAGATGGCCGCGTTCTCCCCCGACAGGGTTTATGATTTAAAAATTCAGATAGAGGGAGACGTGGAGCGCACTATTAGTGTGATATTTTGGGATGAACTTACTAGTGATATCCTATTGGCCGAAAGAGACTGGCCACCTGAACACATCCGCAAGCTCCCGCATAGGGAAGATGTTATTTTGCCTTCTTTCTCTGATCTTGTTCTGGAAGCAGCAAAAGAAGCCTATGCTGCTGAATGGGCTTTAGCGCAGGCACCTGCTCTATATCGCAATCATGTAGGTTGGGACAAGGAGTCTCCTTGTCATATTATTCCCGTTAGGTCTAGACCCCAACCACAGCCACAATATCCTATCAAACATGAAGCAAAAGCTCCGGTGAAGGAGATCCTCACCCAACTAGAGTACCAGGGAGTGATTGAGCCCTGTACATCTGCAATGAATAATCCGTTATTCCCCGTTGCAAAGCCAGACCATTCATATAGAATAGTCATTGATTATAGACACTTAAATAGCCATACGCGCATGAATGCTACACAAAATTCACACAGCACAGCACTGTTAAACAATATAGTGCGTAAAAAATATGATACAACATTAGACATATCTAATGGATTCTTCTGCCAGAATTTAGCACATGAAAGTCGGGACCTGAGTGCATTCACATTTGACTCTCAGAAACGCTTTTGTCGTTTACCTCAAGGCTATAAAAATAGCCCAAGACTATTTTCAGCCCGTATAACATCAATATTACATGATATTGATTCCGAGGTGTAGTCCTATGTGGATGACATATATCTCACAGACGACGTCCTCGACATTCATCTTGCGAGGGTCGATCGGATCATTTTGGGATTTGCAGACCTCGGTTACAAATTCAATTTCAAGAAAAGCAAGATAGCCTTTCTTAGCATATTATTCCTGGGATATGAGCTATCGAACGAGGGGAAGAGCCTGGCCCCGCACTTTCTAGAGAAATGTGCTCAACTACACCCTCCAAACACACTTAAGAAATTACAGTCATTACTGGGTTTCTTCAATTTTGGCAGAACATACATTCCAGATTATGCACAACGCATCAAGCCACTTTATGACTTAGTTCAGCCCAATTTTTCTAGCAGACACTGGACAATTGAACACACACACATCCTTGGGGAAATGCAACAGGACATGCTAGAAGCTAAACACTTACACACACGTGACAATAAAACAAACTTGGTCATCAGAATAACTGCTGGTGCCATTGGATTTACTTATGTCACCTTTAATGAGGATGACACGGTACCCATAGCATATAAATCACATTTATACTCAAATGCTGAACAGCGTTTTGCACCTGCAGAAAAGATTCTGACGGCAGTTCAGATGGCCGTCATAAAAGAGAGGCCACTTGCCCAGGGGAAAGGTATTATTGTTGTCTCCCCGGTGCCGGCCTTAGAGGCTGTCACCAAAGTAAGCGTTCCTAACGCTAAAGCATTACATCCACGTTGGATTCAATGGGCAACGTCTCTGACAGCCACTGATGTCGATTATATATTTGATCCAAAACTTCAGACACAAGAATTTCTCCAGTATAAACAAGAGTACCCCGCTCCTCTAAATATCTTGCCACTAGACAGCTACCATACTGTCATATACACTGACGGTTCAGCACAACCGGCTGTAGGTACTAAACATCAATACTCTGCAGCTTGCGCAGCTGTGAGCTGAGTGATGGAAGATGGAGTTTTCCACCCTCACAATACGTACACGCAGACCTCAGGGGACTGCACAGCCCAGTTGGCTGAGCTTAAAGCTCTTATTCTAGCGCTCGAACATACTGAGACAGGAAGCCAGACTTTGATAGTCTGTGACTCATATTACTTCGTCCAGTCATACAACGAATATCTCAATCATTGGAAACTGAACGGGTTTAGAGATTCTAAAGGGAACACCATTAAACACAAGACATTGTGGGGGAGGGTGGCTGACCTTAAGGATAAGCTACCTTGTGTCCATGTAGTCCATACATTGGGACACCAACGTATACGAGTACACGTTACCGGTAATACATTGGCTGATGAAGCGGCCAAAACAGCAGTAGCTACGGCTTCTGTGGCTGCAGTGACTCGTTCACAAACGAGAATGGATAGTGAAATATTGATTGCCGTTAAAGCTTCGGCTGCAGGCAAGCCCCTTCCAAAGGGATACCCTACAAGCTATACTTACCATATCAGTGCACAGAATGTTGCTTACACAACAATTCCTGGGGTTGGAGATCAAGTGATCCCCAATGAAGACCAGAGATTAGATCTAATTAAAGCAGCGCATGATGGTGTGGCTTCTGCACATGCTGGTACACAGGCCACAATAACACTCCTACAGCAACGCTTCTGTGGCCTGGTCTATGCAGACGAACAAAGCAGTATGTCCTTTGCTGTGACATTTGCCAGCAGATCAAGGGCTCTAATATCAAACGCCCACCGCAGACATCCCTCTTAGTGTCCAAAAGGCCACTACAATGTGTGTACCTAGACCATTGTGGTCCCTTACAGCCTGATGGTGCATACAAATATATTTTAGTCGCTGTAGATTCTTGTTCTAGATTCCTGTGGGTATGGCCACAGCAGTCGGCTGACGCCCAGACTGTTATAAAAGATTTGCTGATCTTTATCGGTACATATGCGGTTGCAGCATTCCATTCGGACCAGGGCCCTGCATTTGCCTCTAAGGCATTCCGGGACACCATGGGGACGATGGGTGTTGAACTCCATTACTCCTCACCATACCATCCCGAGGGAAATTCGGTCGTGGAGAGGCGGAATCGTGATCTAAAGCAGTCCTTAACAGCTCGAGTATTAGGTTCAGGCCGCAGTTGGTTACACCACCTATATGGGGTCAAGAGAGCACTGAATAATCTGCCAAGACGGTCCTTGGGGGGACGCTCTCCATATGAGGTTCTTTTTGGGATACCTATGTATGTCCCAGATCTTGATGCCCCTGGTATGGTGGCAGCAGAAACACCATTTGACATAAAAGAACGTCTCACTGTTTTACAGGAGCTTCAACAATTTTGTGATGATAAATCATCTGCAAGTGCTGCCACCTTAGGAATAAGGGATTTGGCAAAAACTTCAACTGGCTGGATTCCTAAAATTGGGGATCTAGTTTGTGAGAAGATCGCTGTGAAGAAGGAGTTCGGTCCATCATACAGAGCACCTGTACCAGTCTTGGGAACACAAGGCACCAGGACTGTCATCTTACCACCACTGATTGGTTCTAAAACAAACAGATTCATCTCCATTGATGACATCAAACTACACCAAGTGGCCTATCCTTCACAGTAGACCAGGAGGTCCCTTGGGTGGTTTCCGATCCCCTCTCACTACCCAACAGGACATCCATCTACACAGTAGGATGAACATCACTACTACAGACTATGCAACAATGACAACCCCTGTTCCAGACACCTCCTTGACCATTTGGAGGGCGGAAAATGAACTCTTGTTGGTTCCAGTCACATCTTCAGTGACCACCCCGCTTCAAGATTTAGCTGTATTTTGCACAAACACATCACCGACTGATGACGTTGTCTACCAAGAGCCTCCACGTGAAGTGAACCAGAGTACACCGGCTCTTGTGTTTGCAGAGACTGCTTCTGGCTATTTCATTGACATTGATGATTTTTCTTCCGATTCATCCACTACTGTGAGTGACAATGTTTCAAAAAGTAGTAAGCTGTATCCATGGCTTAAAAAGAACTATTTGAAATACCCATGGAACTACTTGTGGTTCTGTTTGACATTTTTTGCATTATTTTTATGGATTGGTTTAGTGACTGTTTTCTTTTTGATTATAAATGGTCACTATATTACTGATCGCTCCTCTGTGGAGCCTGTTGATGAAGTTTTAACACCACATCATTCTTCACATAAGGTCCGAAGAAATTTGTCCCATGTAAATATTACAGCAATACCGATTCCTGATGGGATTGTGCGGGACAAAGTTCTATTCGATATATACAGGCCTACAGAAATTATTCAAATACCATACATGTTCAAAATTTCAATGACTGATGTAATTACACCTGATGTTGTCTCTGACGATTGGGATGTCCAAACAGTTGATTCCATGCTAACTGAAATGAAGGACTATTCCGCTTTTGAAAGTGATGATATATATGATTATACAATGAATTATGGGGAAATCTTCTGCTATAACAATTGGGGACATTACTACCTACACCGTGCCACTAGATACAGGCCAGTATTGAACTACACACAGTGGGAACACTGTTCTACACCACTGGTGGGGAGTCCAAAGTATTATAACAATAAATTTACATACTTTTCTGGGCATGATACAAGAAAAGCAGAGTCGTATTATTTTAAAATACCTCCGGCACAAATTAGGAAAATTTTGCTAACTGATACAAAACTGATTTATTCAGATCCCTTTGTTTCCCAGCTCGCAATTGAGGGTTATAAATACAGGAAGAGCACTATTGACTTGAAAAGTGTATGGGGAACACAAGATTGGCAAATACAGGGTAGGGAGGCTTTATTTCGAGCATGCCTGATTCCTGTGCAAATGATTTTCTTAAATGACACTATTCAGCAGACATCCTGTCTGGGGTTAGCGAAAATGAAGGATCTGAACATGCACAGTATCCCTACTCTGGCAAGGTTTAAAGATTGGCAACACTTCCTTAATATCACAGAGGAAAGGCTACATGCAATGGTTAAGGCTGGTACCTATAATTCTTCACTTTCCAGTCCCGGCGGGTGGTTAATATGGCCCACTGACACTAATGAGTGTCAAGCGCGTTTTTTTAACTCTTCAGGGTTTTTTTCAATGAACAGGCCAGACCCTCGCTTTATATAGGGTCAACATACAGGTATAGTTACCACATACAGTGTGGGTAAGCTGTGCCAGCAATGGGTACAATGAAATTTGGAAACTTTCCCAGATTGAGGCTGCTGCGCGTTTAAGGTAATTGGATAAAGAACATTTTGCAAAAACATTAGCTGTTGTTGACAACGGCATGAATACACTGTCCAACAGGATTTATTAACTATCAAATATAGTGTTGTCTGCTACTGATATTACTCAGACAGGCTTGTCCCGGTTATATCATGGGCAAACACAGCTACGTTCCATCATGCAGCTGGGTTGGACATTACAGACACTGAAAAGTGGCCGCATTCCATGGAAGTATATTAATGGGAGTGAATTCTTTGCTGCTTTTAATTTTTCCAAGGAACAAGCGACAATGGCTAAAAGGGAGGCTAGTTTCACCATGCTTCAAGTAGAGAAGTTAGATAAGTTGCCCTTCACGGTAGCAGAGTCCTTCAACTATCTGGCTCTTACATGGCATCGTTAATTTACCAATTTCGATCTTTCATTTTTCGAGCTGCCTGAAACATCTTGCAGTGGGGAGATATGAGCAACTAGGAGATAGCTATATTAAGGAAGAGTGGGAGTTGCCCTTTGACTATAGATGTCTGAACGGCGAAAAGGAGGCCTTTCTTAGCGGAAGCGAATGGGAGACTGCTGTTCGTCATTCTATGATATGCAAGCAGGTGTCTCTTCACGGACTTTGCAATGTGGGGGTCGCGAAGTTGCCCTGTTTTCTGAATGGTACTCCCGTCCACTTAATTCGCCCAGTATTTCATGTACTTTCCAATGGAAGTTATGTGGTACTGAACGATCAAAGTTGTTGCGGTATGCGACCAGGCATTGCCTACGCAATCTTGGTCTCGAAGGTCGTTTAACTGTTGTGGACATGTTTTGTTTTCCCCCATACGAGAGATAAAAGTATCTGACATGTGGCCCCACATAGATACTATTAATGTGAACTATGACAAGCTGAGTAGGCCAAAGGCGCTATTGTTTCAAAAACAGGTCACCTTGACATCCGCAAAAGAGACGTATGCTCTCCAGATTGCGAGATCATCAGCCAAGATACAATCCCTTCTTAATACCAACTTCCCCAACCACTTTGGAGAACTGGTATCCAGAATATTCAATGCTACGAGCACCACTGGGATTGTTCATTTCTTTAAGGCTGTCGGGTCTGGTTTCGTGTCCATCTTCCAGACTGTCTTCGGAGTCATCCCATCAGCCATCCATTCTCTCTTATCAAGTGGGTTGGGTGGCTTTCCGATTATTTTGGTTTTGATTGGTGGACTACTACTGCTATTTCTTCTGATTCGCAGTGGTTGTTTCTTTCCAGCAACGCAGAGCAATGGAGCCGCTCCCACCAACTCCACTGTGCTGTGAGTGCATGGTTCGGATCTTCGGTGGACCTTTGCTGGTGGAACTGGAGCATGAATGGTCGTTGTCATTTCGGCCCCTTCTCTGGTGCGTACAACCGGTCTTCCGCTGCATATGGTGTTTCTTTGAACATCTGCCTATGGTCTGTCTTGCTGTTGCAACGACATCTCCTGTGGACCACGAACTGTTGATGTCCCCGATGAGGGTTCATACACGGTCATGCCCCTTGAGACTGAGGTTGCTCCGCGAGGCCACCTATGAGCCTTCCATTTTGAGATCTATCATGGACGAGGACACTGCAATGGATAACGATACACCAGGAAATACTGCTCACTACTGCTCTGTGGATCCGTTTGTCCGCCCAGCACTCGACTTAAAATCAGATGATGTTGACTAATTTTTGAGGTCCTTGGTTGGTGACTTCGATGACATTCTTCAAGATCATGTGTGCAGCAAATAATTTGATGAATTGACTTGCCATTCCCGATTCCAAATTATCCATTTAGATTGACATTTGCTTTTGCATGCTGTGCTTGTCGTGGTTGACATTAACATCTCTGTATGTGTTTTAGCAGATTTGTTTTAATAAGTTTTTAACACATTCTAAAGATTTTTTGGCTTGTTTTTTGCTTTTAGCTTTCAGTTCAGAGCAAGTTTGAGCATTCGGGTTCCTGTACCTTCGTCATACCTGTTATGGCAATGGGGAGGGTGTAGTGAATCCTAGTTCGTTTTAATGGAATAACAGGAGTTAGCTTAGCCTCTGGCTTGCAGACTCGTGCCCCCGTCACCTAGTGAATTTTAACCTACTTAGCTTGCTCTGTCTTAGCCCATTTAATTATTTATTTCTTCTAAGATGGCTGCCTTGTTTATAATTAGGCCACTTGTTATGGGTAACATTATCGGTGTCACCGTGCCAAAGCGTCAAGATCAAGCACCAAAGACAAACAAACAGTAGGTGTCCACACTTAGGGATTTCCCCTCTCTATTTTTTGAGGGATTGTTTACATTAATTTCCGTCCCAAGCATGTCTGTTATCTATTGTTTAGGAACACACCTACGTCAGGGGTCCTTGTAGATCTGTATAAATACATCACACTTTAGACAGATAATCAGAGGGATTCTGACCAGAGGGCATTGCCACCATCGCTGATACCGATGCTGCAGTCGTCTCGATGCTGACCCAGTCTTCGTGTCCCTGCGGAGTCTGAGATAGAGACCTCATTCCAAGGTAACAAGGGTTGGGGGTTCCTCTCATGGACATGGCATTGGCAGATTAGGGTTAACAAACCCAGCTCTCCTTTAGGTAGGAGGATAGGTCTTGCAAATTAGGGTATTAGGGCATATTACATCTTGTATGTCTTTTCTACGTATTGCAAGATGGTGGGGGTCTTTGTAATAATGACTCTTGTCTTCACAATTCTGTTTCTTACATTATTCATTATCCTAATCATTGCAGCCCATGCAACTTATCACAAATTGCAGTTATGTTAAATAAAAACTATTGAAACTCTACTGCATCTTTGTCAATGCCTGTGTTTGCATGAGACATGATATATCTGTGAGAAAGGGGTAATCTCTGTTTAACCACGACACTCCCTGAGATGTCTTATTTTCAAGTACATGCGTAACGGCTGCCTTAAATCACCTTTTACTATTGTGTTACGGGTGAGGTGCTTCTAGTGAGTCGGTAAGGTTGGGACAACAGTTGCGACTTGTTGTAGGAAAGGCGTAGTCGCCTACAAACAAAAGTACTGTCATCCTTAAACCAGCAGTCTTGCTCAGAGCAAGAGTCCAAACTACGACAATGTATTTGATTTTTAGACACACATTCACCTTCACGAACTGGTGATGGCTTGTGCAAACAAGTTTCACAAGATCACAGACACGCCCTGTCTCCTGAGGAGAACCCAATGAGCCATGCTCTCTTGCATCATCTTTATCCTTTATATGGAATCCCTCAAGTCTATTTTTGCAGGCAGCAGCATCCAAGATCCAACAATACAAAGACAATACCAAATTTTATCTACACATATACACTCCCAGACCAAGAGAGTCAAATTGTGCCTTAATCTCATCTAATCTCAAATGTTAACTAACTTCTTGAAGCTAAAACCCCACACACATTGAATGACTCCTACTTGCCAACAGAACCAAAGCACCCCAGATTGAAGCCTAGCTCTCTAACTTAAACCTGTCAGGCTCTTCCTTCCAGCAGACAGACCATGCAAAATCTCTGCTATTCACTATTGACACAGAGGTCTTGTTAAATCAGTGCCTTGCCAGGAAAACCAAAAGAGCTTGGTTATATCTCTCCCTTATGAATAAAGGGAAACCATTACTCCTGGAAAATGACTTCAGAACAATCATACAAGATTTAGGGCCTGATATACATCTTAATGGTATTACTGCTGAGCCGGTGTGGCAGCGGACTGAATACTCTGTCAAGTGAACAGAGTTATGACCACCGTATTTAGATGTATTGCAGCTGACCCGCCGACTGCCTCGATTAAGTGCTCTTCCTAGCCACCAGGCTGGTGGGCTTTCGCCGACCATAGTTAGGCGTCACATTTCTGCAGACATTGTTCTGCTTGCAGATTTCTGACAGAGGGAAACTGTCAGGTGAGCCAATGTACATTGTACAATGGCAGTGGTCAGGGCAACAAGGCAAGTAACAGTCAGCCCATGGAAGTTAACCACATATGTCCACTTGCATTACACAACACACAACACACTACATACACACGATGATCCATTCACTGCAAAAAACATGCAGAAAACACACAATGCCATGCATCCTAAAATACAACATGCATACACTATTGATCCAACACC
Organism: Pleurodeles waltl; assembly: GCF_031143425.1. Lineage (NCBI taxonomy): Eukaryota > Metazoa > Chordata > Amphibia > Caudata > Salamandridae > Pleurodeles > Pleurodeles waltl. Next base: position 353,431,319 of record NC_090449.1, on the reverse strand, counting down.
CACATACAACACAACTATAACTACCAACACAATGGCACACTCATTAATACAAACACACTCACACAAAAGCACAACTACACACATCACAACAACGACCACAGCACACAACACTTGCCTGAACATTGCACACAGCAAACAACCAAACATACACAACAAATATCAGACCAACATGCAGGTGGCACACATCAGCCACGACATATCATCCACTCCAGCAACCCCTACCTCAACAACTTAATCCACTCAAACACACATACAAATGTACTGATTCACATACACAGCTGGAAACACAACATGACAATTACAGGTCCTATTGCAAAGTGCACACATGGACTTAGTTAAAAATTGTGCTGCTATTTTTATTGTGGTGCAAGCATTCATTTGGTAATGAATACTTACATCAAAATATAAATTGTGTGTGTAATCCATTTATGTCATATAAAGGTGGTTCCCCAATATGCCTGATATAGATGTTTTATAGACATATGCATGTCACAAGTTATGTTTTTTTTTTTAAATATTACTTTGACATGTATATTTCTACAGTGGTCCCAAGCTAATGTGAAGTGACCAACCAACGTATGCAAGTAATGCAGAATGCTTACCTTTGAGTCCGGCCGAAGGGGTTGTGTGTCCTCCATTGTCCAGTGTCAGCAGCAACAGCAGCGAAAAAGGTATGTTTTTATCTCATATCTTTCCAATCAGCTGTAGGAAAGTACCATCTTGCCTGGCATGTTACCCCCATTTTTCACTGTATATATGTTGTTTTAGTTGTATGTGTCACTGGGACCCTGTCAGCCAGGGCCCCAGTGCTCATACGTGTGCCTGAATGTGTTACCTGTGTAGTGACTAACTGTCTCACTGAGGCTCTGCTAATCAGAACCTCAGTGGTTATGCTCTCTCATTTCTTTCAAATTGTCACTAACAGGCTAGTGACCAATTTTACCAATTTATATTGGCTTACTGGAACACCCTTATAATTCCCTAGTATATGGTACTGAGGTACCCAGGGTATTGGGGTTCCAGGAGATCCCTATGGGCTGCAGCATTTCTTTTGCCACCCATAGGGAGCTCTGACAATTCTTACACAGGCCTGCCACTGCATGCAGCCATTTTACACTGCACTTAAGTAACTTATAAGTCACCTATATGTCTAACCTTTACCTGGTAAAGGTTGGGTGCTAGGTTACTTAGTGTGTGGGCACCCTGGCACTAGCCAAGGTGCCCCCACATTGTTCAGGGCCAATTCCCCGGACTTTGTGAGTGCGGGGACACCATTACACGCGTGCACTACATATAGGTCACTACCTATATGTAGCTTCACAATGGTAACTCTGAATATGGCCATGGAATATGTCTATGATGATGGAATTGCCCCCTCTATACCATCCTGGCATAGTTGGCACAATCCCATGATCCCAGTGGTCTGTAGCACAGACCCTGGTACTGCCAAACTGCCTTTCCCGGGGTTTCACTGCAGCTGCTGCTGCTGCCAACCCCTCAGACAGGCTTCTGCCCTCCTGGGGTCCAGCCAGGCCTGGCCCAGGATGGCAGAACAAAGGACTTCCTCCGAGACAGGGTGTTACACCCTCTCCCTTTGGAAAATGGTGTGAAGGCAGGGGAGGAGTAGCCTCCCCCAGCCTCTGGAAATGCTTTCATGGGCACATTTGGTGCCCATTTCTGCATAAGCCAGTCTACACCGGTTCAGGGACCCCTTAGCCCTGCTCTGGCACAAAACTGGACAAAGGAAAGGGGAGTGACCACTCCCCTGACCTGTACCTCCCCTGGGAGGTGCCCAGAGCTCCTCCAGTGTGCTCCAGACCTCTGCCATCTTGGAAACAGAGGTGATGCTGGCACACTGGACTGCTCTGAGTGGCCAGTGCCACCAGGTGACGTCAGAGACTCCTTTTGATAGGCTCCTTCAGGTGTTGCTAGCCTATCCTCTCTCCTAGGTAGCCAAACCCTCTTTTCTGGCTATTTAGGGTCTCTGTCTCTTGGGATTCCTTAGATAACGAATGCAAGAGCTCATTCGAGTTCCTCTGCATCTCTCTCTTCACCTTCTGCCAAGGAATCGACTGCTGACCGCGCTGGAAGCCTGCAAAACTGCAACAAAGTAGCAAAGACGACTACTGCAACTCTGTAACGCTGATCCTGCCGCCTTCTCGACTGTTTTCCTGGTGGTGCATGCTGTGGGGGTAGTCTGCCTCCTCTCTGCACTAGAAGCTCTGAAGAAATCTCCCGTGGGTCGACGGAATCGTCCCCCTGCAACCGCAGGCACCAAAGAACTGCATCACCGGTCCCCTGGGTCTCCTCTCAGCACGACGAGCGAGGTCCCTTGAATCCAACAACTGTGTCCAAGTGACTCCCACAGTCCAGTGACTCTTCAGTCCAAGTTTGGTGGAGGTAAGTCCTTGCCTCCCCACGCCAGACTGCATTGCTGGGAACCGCGACTTTTGCAGCTACTCCGGCCCCTGTGCACTTCCGGCGGAAATCCTTTGTGCACAGCCAAGCCTGGGTCCACAGCACTCTAACCTGCATTGCACGACTTTCTAAGTTGGTCTCCGGCGATGTGGGACTCCTTTGTGTAACTTTGGGTGAGCACTGTTTCACGCATCCTTGTAGTGCCTGTTTCTGGCAGTTCTGCGGGTGCTACCTGCTGCTGAGAAGGCTCCTTGTCTTGCTCGATGTCCCCTCTGTCCCCAGACGCAATTGGCGACATCCTGGTCCCTCCTGGGCCACAGCAGCATCCCAAAACCTTTACCGCACGATTTGCAGCTAGCAAGGCTTGTTGTCGGTCTTTCGGCGGGAAAACACGTCTGCACGACTCTCTACGGCGTGGGGCAATTATCCTCCAAAGGGAAAGTCTCTAGCCCTTTTCGTTCCTGCAGAATCCTCAGCTTCTACTGTCCAGCAGCAGCTTCTTTGCACCCACTGTTGGCATTTCCTGGGCATCTGCCCATCTCCGACTTGCTTGTGACTTTTGGACTTGGTCCCCTTGTTCCACAGGTACCCTCATTTGGAAATCCATCGTTGTTGCATTGCTGGTTTGTGTCTTTCTTGCAGAATTCCCCTATCACGACTTCTTTGTCCTTTGGGGAACTTTAGTGCACTTTGCACTCACTTTTCAGGGTCTTGGGGTGGGCTATTTTTCTAACCCTTACTATTTTCTAATAGTCCCAGCGACCCTCTACAAGGTCACATAGGTTTGGGGTCCATTCGTGGTTCGCATTCCACTTTTGGAGTATATGGTTTGTGTTGCCCCTATCCCTATGTGTCTCCATTGCATCCTATTGTAACTATACATTGTTTGCACTGTTTTCTAAGACTATTACTGCATATTTTGGTATTGTGTACATATATCTTGTGTATATTTGCTATCCTCATACTGAGGGTACTCACTGAGATACTTTTGGCATATTGTCATAAAAATAAAGTACCTTTATTTTTAGTATACCTGTGTATTGTGTTTTCTTATGATATTGTGCATATGACACTAAGTGGTACTGTAGGAGCTTCACTCGTCTCCTAGTTCAGCCTAAGCTGCTCTGCTAAGCTACCATTATCTATCAGCCTATGCTGCTAGACACCCTATACACTAATAAGGGATAACTGGGCCTGGTGCAAGGTGCAAGAACCCCTTGGTACTCACTACAAGCCAGTCCAGCCTCCTACATCAGCCAACTCAGGTGTGGACGTAATACCACCACAGTTGCCCTGGCCCGAAGGCACTTTGTGATTGGCTTGGCAGGAACAGTGACTGAAGTTCCGCTGCCAGACACTATTTCCTATGGTGTCGTCAATGAGGGTGGGGTTTCTTGCCAGAGTTCAGCAGGCCTCGAGCAGTCTTATGCCTATGGTCCCACCATTATTTAAATAGGGCAGGCGGACCACCCAGGCGGCAGATGGGCTTTCTGATGGAAAACCGACAGCAGGACTGTTACTGCCAAGATCAAAATCAGACACTTATTCCTCTCCCATACTGAAAGATGTAAGACCCCGCTCAGTGGTTTTCCTAATACTAACTGAGATCCTCTGAAAAGTATACTACATAAAGCTGCATGGCTCATCAAGGGCTTGATAAAGTTCAAACACATTACCCCCAGGTTAAAAACCTACACTAGCTCCTCCTTCTAGACAATACCAGCTTCAAAACTACCTGTGTCACTTACAAAACCATTAAGAAGTCCTCAGCTTACCTGGCAAACAAAATAGTTATGAGTGAGTGGTAAACACCAGATCAGGAGTCTAGATATCATCTGACTAGAGACAAAGGAAGGAAACAACTAAAAGGAATGCCTTTGTTGTTCATGCTACCAGGATGTGGAAGAGCATGGTTATTGACATCAGATTAACACCAACACTCCTGCAAGTGATACAAAAACTGAAGACACACCACTTCGAGGAGCACCGCAGCTGACATGGCAGTCTACTGATGACCTTTCCCCATTGATTGTACCTTCTCGGAGGTCATGCCCACATTCATCCCTAGGTTGCACTCTTGCTTGGTTCATGCAATAGAAATACCAGTAAATACATCGTTACAAAGTCAATAATGTTAGCACATTTTCATGTTAAAAATATTCACTTGCACAAAAGAAACAGGTGCATCATTTCCACAGCTGCATGCAGAACAGGTACAGTAAGAACCTCAGTAGTACAACCTCTCTAACACATAGGATCCACTATACTTTGAACATTTCAGTCCATACTTTTTACACAGAGTACATGGACCATGGATAGAAGAAAAGGCAACTCTCCTTGCACACTTGCAGAGATAATGCAGGCAAAATTAGCCCAAGAACAATACAGATGGCAGCAATGCATTTATCATCACACAGAACAGATATAACACAGCCAGATTAGAAATGTTTCACACATACAAAACAGATGCACCGAGGGTGGCAGTAGTGCAAGCTGCCTTCACTGTACTACTTGACACAATGAAAAGCTGGCAGTAGGCAAAGCAAAGGCATACTAGTGAACTGAAAAAAACTCACAGCCAAATAGGGAGTTGGACGAATAGTGAAAATATCAGTAGGGTAAATAAAAGAAAACATATGCTTTGAGTATGCGGTTTTGGACCAGGTCCTCCTATTAATTTCTGTGAACAACAGTGCCATTGGTTGGCGTGTTCAACTTGTTTAAGGCTGGTGACATAACAGGATAGTCTTTTCTTGTACTGTGGGAAGTAATGGCTTTGATTGGAAGATCCTTATAAAGGCCTTCCTTTTCTGTCTTCTGGTACTTCATGAATAGATCCCTTTATTTATTTCTTTATCACATTCATCCTGCAAAAGTAGGCTCAGGATGAACATTCCTTGCCTTAGAGCCAACCAGAAATGTGGTTCAGCTCTAGTTACTGGCAGTTTAGTAATATTGTCACTACCTTGCACTTACTTCAAAGGCACAGGTCCTAGACCTTATATTTGGAGTAGTTTAGATGGATAAAGAACGTCCATGTCAGCTGCACTTCAAGATTTCCTTAGTGACATGATGTTGGCAATCATAGAATAATAATTTTTCCAGTGCATTACAAGGGGATCACCAGGCTAACCTTTGGGAAATCCAGTTTCTTTTCAAATGCTTAAGAAACAAAGATAATTCTAAAGTATACAATTGAAAGAAATAGCTGAATGTTACTGTTAGGTGACTATGCATATCTTGTATGTGGAAGTGTAATATCTGTGTATAGAATGTATTTGTCTATCACATGTATGTGTGCTTTGTGATTATGTAGGGCATGGGGTGTATGGTGTGTGTGAAGAAGATGTAATGTCAGTATGGCTATCAGATGAGCTACTGTTTTGCCGCTAGCCTTATTGTAGTCCATAAATAAGATTGCGAATTGTGGTGCAATTAGTTTAATTTTGATAAACCAGAAGAACACTAACCAGAATACAAAGTGTGAATCATGATGCCCTAAATGGCATGGAGTCATCGGCAAACAGTGCAGGGGTACTCAGCAAAGAGACCCAAATAATGGTGTAGGATAAATTAAGGATATCTTAGAAGGTATATGAGGTGTAACATACAGGTGATGTCAGTGGTGTAGTGGATTGAATGCCGCAGAATGTAGGTTGTTAAGATGACAAGATGTTGGTGAACTAGAGCTGTAGTGTGTAAGCAGTGTGGGAGATGTAGTGTACAAGTGAGGTAGGAAATAGTATAGGTGGATAGGTGGAATTCGATGGTCAATAGTTTTTGCAGATCAAAGGGACATCCATGGGGGCTTCTTTTGCCCTCAGATTTGCCATTCTGAATGTTGATGATTTGAGAAGAACTATATTTATGACACTAACACTAACCCGCTCTATGGGAACATTTAGAAACAACACATAGATAAGATCTTCTCCATATGGATAGGTAATCAGACCTTGCTTTCTGACTTTTTGGATGGGCTAAACTTGTCATCTACTGACTTGAAATTTACCTCTCAGTCACTCGGTCAGTCAGCCAAAATTCTTTATTCGGCAAATTACCATAAAAGCACAGAAATTCATTATACATAAGAAAATATTTTAAGACATGATTCATAAAAATTTAAAACAACGATAATAAAAGGCTTCAACTATATAAATTACAAACTAATTTCAAATTCCTGAATTCCGTATTCTCATGAAGTGCCAAAAGCAATAACGTTGTCGTAATCATATTCACATCCTATGCACCTACACCCCAAACTAATATACAACTGCTTCCACCAATTCGTAACGTTTTCTAATAGCAGTAGCCACTCTTTTCAAATTTAAAATGGCATAACAAATATCAATAGATTTCAGTTGTTGTACGTACATCAAAGCTTCATTATAGGATGTAATTTGTAAATTCCATAAACGTGGCAATAAAAATTTACGTCTGGAAGCAGAGTAAAGTGGGCAGAATAAAAAAAAGTGTCATGTGCATTGTTTGGAAAGAGTATCACAGGGACAATTCGGGAGCACTTTTTGCCACGTACTTTGCTTAGATAAAGCTACTCTAAAATGTATCAAAATTTAGTCTTAATAAAACAAGAAGGGAGTATTCTGAGAAATTTGTAAACCAAGTTCAGTAAGGTTCCATCCGGGTCATAGTTGAGATCTGGACATAAGGATCAAACGTTTTCAATTGCAAGGCACCCTGTAATCTCTTATTTGAAATATACTCAGAGTGTCAAATTTTAACCAGATCTTTGGCATCAAGGGCAACGACTCTGGGTGAGTAAACAAATTCCGGAAAGTGGTTTGTAGGTATGAGAGCCTCGGAATCTTATTAAAATTGGCCAGTTGGATACAATCGGATAAACAGTCCTGAACCAAACTAGCCGCAGGATTCGGCCAAGATTTCAGCCATAGTAGAAGTGGGGCAACACCAGTCAAGTCCCCCATATAACTTAGTCCCAATTCCTCATGGCAAATAAAATTTGCTACGTTCTTAGGCACCATCAGTAATCTGTGCACAAATGTGTTCCCAACACATTAGAGGGAATCAGCTTTATTCATGCCCCACAAGCCTGTGAGGCATTTTGATTTATAAAGCTTAATTATCTGATGAACTGGTCTGAGGCCTAATTTACAAGCAAAATGAAAAATTGCTTCCAAATTTCTTACCATTTGTTGGGTCTAAAAAGTAAGATGGGAATTCCATTGCAGAGAAGAATGTACTTGCAGACCCAAATAACAAAACTCCTTTACTTTGTTTATAGTGTTCCCTCCAATAGAAAAACATTTAGATCTTGTATTTGTGGGGCCACAAGTCATCACATACGTCTTCGTGTAATTTACTTTCAAATCTAAGTCTTGCATGAAGATTAAGAAATAATCCATCAGGCTTTGAAGGCCATTAGTTGTAAGGGCGATCAAAACTGCATCATCTGCATACAATAAAACAAGGAGCTGTCTCACATCCATTCTGGGAAAATCTTTACCATTTTTTATTAAAAAACTGTAAAGACCATTAATATATGACAAAAATAAAAACTGTGCTAAAATACAGCCCTGTCTAACTCCTCTCAAAGATGAGAAAGGGGAAGATCTCTCACCGTATAATCCATACTGCACTGAAACCATCAAATCAGTATATAAACATTTGATTAGCTCCAAGAGGTTCCACTCCACTCCCAAGGATTCCATGATTTGCCAGAGCTTCTCTATATTTACCAGGTACAAAGCGCTGGATAAATCTATAAAAGCCACATGAATAGATTCCTTCCTCGCGGTCACATTTTTGCTCAGAATAAGGTGCAAGTTTAGCGATTGTTCAATAGTACCAAGACCAGGTCTAAAATCATATTGGACTGGACAAAGAATCATTGCCTCAGCTGCCTAATCCTCCAGTCGGGTCAGGATCACACACCCCAATATCTTGGCATTAGAATCTACGAGGGAGATTGGCCTATAACAAGTTGGATCTTTCTTGCTGCCCTTTTTAAAGATAGGGGTGATAATGGCCAATTTCCATGAGGGTGGATTTTACTCATTTCTACTCATTTTAATATGTTAGTAACTAAAGGGCCCCAAAGATCCGGCATAGACTTGAAAAGGCCAGCAGCTTTGCCCGATCTTGAGCGGTTGAGAGCTTTAATAACCTCATGTAACTCAAAAGACAAATCAATAGTAGTCGAGTTGGAATCCACAGGACTCTGATTATCTCTTTCATCCCCTTTGAACAAAGTATTATTGTCTGGCTAAAAATTCCTAGTAAAATGGGTCACCCACATTGTTTCTGGTATCAAACAATCATCCTCCTTATTATTCTGGTCCATAAAATAAGGGTGATTAACCACCCTCCAAAATTGTGTAGTGTCCTTCAATTCAGTAGCTGCCATAAGCTCATCCTGTGCTCCAGTCCTAATTTTGTTTTTTTCACTGGCAAAGCTGTCTTATATTGAACCGTGGCTGTTCAAACTGAGTCATGGGAAAATGAAGTAGATCTAAGAGTCCTTTTCAGATCTTTATGGGCCTTTGTGCAGTCAGAATTGAACCAACGACAAACCCCTGGGCCCCGGGTAGGCCTGTCACTCACCAAGGTCTCTGAAATATCATAACATAATTGTGCATATTCTGATACTAAATTATCAGGGGTAATTTGTTGTGACAGGCATAAATTAATGGAGTCCAAATTTTGTTCAATGATTTCCTGATTGAATGTTTTGGGGTCTTCCCTTTCCCATTTCATACGTAAGCCCAAATTTTTATTACAAACGGTTACCCTTTTCAATTTGCTATTAGTTTTGGCCGGTTTACTATTACATACAAATTTAATGGATAGTGGATTGTGATCACTAGCACAGTGCAGTATTATCTTAATTAATATTATAAGGATAAAATCAATAATGCTCCCTTTACAATTCCCCGTAAAAGTTGGTATTTTTTTAATGATTGCATTTGCCATATCTCTAGCATAAACAAGATCGAGTTTGTAGATAAAAGTATTTAAAACCTCCCCTTGATTTGTATGAGAAAAATGAGTTGATGTCTCCCTGTCCTCCATGGGGATACAACAAGCAGATAGAGCTTCTGGCGTATTGAAATCCCCAGCCCATGTAATAATAGACTCATTATCCTGGAGCTTGTCAGAAGAATCCAGGAAGTCTGTGACCTCTTTGAAACTTCCCTTCAAAAGGACATTTGGGATATTATTATAAACATTTATTATCAAAAGGCCTTTACTCCCCTCAATCAACAATAAAACAACCATAAAATAAGGTGAGGACCAAATTAAAGAAGCCTCAATTTTTGGGAGATGCAATGAAACAAGAACCATAAGTCCCACTCTTGCCCTTCCCACTGAGGAGGGGATTGCCGGTTGGTGTACGGAATAATAGCCGTCCAAGAAAAAGGGATCCGTTGACCAGGTCTCCTGCAAACAAATCACATCATAAGAGGATACACATCCTAGCCACTCTGGATTTTTTGCTTTTGACCGGAGCCCTGCAATATTCCAGCAAAGTAACATTAATGATTTAGGCCCTGGTCCTGCCACCTCTCATTTCAGTACTAGCTCAATTGACTTCCTGGATTCTACAATTGTGGTCTATGATGGTAAACTTGCTACAAGTCTATGCCGTAAACCTACTGCTGGTAACACATTGCTACAATACTCTAGCTGCCATCCAAAAGCCCAAAAAGATGGCAACCCAATTGACCAAATTCACTGCATTTGCCACAATTGTAAATTCAAAATGATTACTTTCATGAGTCCCATCCACTGGCAAAAAACTTGAGACGATGGGGCTCTCTTAAATGTGTGTGGTACTGCCACAGATAATTTTTGCCAAATCCCAGAGAGATGAACAGAGAGGTGTGTGTCACAACTTGTCTCATTACGAGTTTGGCGGTAACAATGGGGGACTGCCAAACTCACTGGGAGGACGTCACCACCAATATGGAGGTGGCATCCCCCTTGCCCTATTACAAAGTTCCCGCCGTTCTGACTAGCAGGAACATTGTAATAGAGCATTCCCGCAAGTCAGACCAGCGGGTACAGTGCTATGAGATAAAGGAGCCAAATGCTATCTCGTAGTGCAGAGGGGGCCGACAAGTACCCTCAGAATGTGCACTGTCTGCAAAACAGACAGTGCACATTCTGAAGGTGCTGGGCATGGAGGCCCCTGTACTGCCCATGCTCCTGAGGGGAGATCAGCCTATTTTTATAAGGCTCATCTGCCCCCCGGGGGGGCAAAAACTCCACCAGACACCAGAAAGATTTTTTTTTCAAAAAGAGAGGGTGGGAGTATAGCCATACCCCCACCCCAAATAAATGGGGACAAAGTTGTTCTGCCTACCGGTGGGCAGATGGGGCAATTAACCCTGATCCACTCTCCGGAGGGGCAGAAAGCCTATTAGCAGCCAGGGAATTAAAAAAAAATAATAATGGCCTGGTGGCTACCAACCAGTATGGGCATGGTTATGCCCCCACCCCAACGGAAGAGGGTTACAGTCTTTCAGCTCTCCCTTGCACACTAAAAAATTTTTCCCATGGCAAGCAAGAGGACATTTAAATATTTTGGGTTTTGGTATTACATTTGGGCCATGAGAGCTTGGCTAACTCTCAAAATCGTCCCACTTGGAATGGTGAGGGCTGCACTTTTTGGACTTTGGGACGCTGCCATGTAGAAAAATCCACAAGTCGTAGACACATCTGAAAACTAAATATCTGGGTGAGTCCAGCATGATGTGCTTCACATGCACCCTGCACCATTTTCTTACCCCCAGTGCCCTGCAAACATCCAATTTTGCTGGAAATCACACATTGTTCCCACATTTTTGTGATGGAACCTTCCGGATTCTGCAGGAATCCACAAAATTCCTACCACCCAGCATTGTCACATCGATACCGATAAAAATTCTGCCCAACTTGTCAGCCTAAAAATATGTTTCTCAAACTGCCCTTTTGAATCTGCTTTGGTTCCCCCTCAATTTCAACATGTTTTTGGCTCTTCCCCGTCACAGGCACTTGGCCGACCTACACAAGTGAGGTATCATTTTTACCGGGAGACAGAGGGGAACGTTAGGTGGTAGAACATTTGTCCTGGTGTGGTGATCCCACACAGAAATGTGGGGAAAATGTTTTTTTTTCTTCTAATTTTAAGCTTTGCTGAGGATTCTGGGTCAGAAAACAATGGGGGATACACACAAGTCACACCTCCCTGGACTCCCTTGGATGTCTAGTTTTCAGAAATGTTTGGGTTTGGTAGGTTTCCCTATATGAGTGCTGAGCCCAGGACCAGAAACGCAGGTGCCCCCCCACACAAAAACAGGGAGTTTTGTATTTGATGATTTTAATGTGTCCAGATAGTGTTTTGGGGCATTCCCTTTTGGGGACATCAGTCCTACCCACACAAGTGAGGTATAATGTTTATGGGGAGACTTAGGGAAATGCTGGGTGGAAATAATTTTGTGGCTCTTCTCAGATTCTAGAACTTTCTTTCACTGAAATGTGAGGAAAAAGCATTCTTTTGGCCAATTTGTAAGGTCTACAAAGGACTCTGGGTAACAGAACCTTGTGAGAGCTCCACAAATCACCCCATCTTGTATTCCCCTAGGTGTCTAGTTTTCAAAAATGCACAATTTGGTAGGTTTCCCTTGGTCCCGGCTGAGCTAGAGGCCAAAATCCACAGCTAGGCACTTTGTAAATAACAGCTCTGTTTTCTTTGGGAAAATGTGATGTGTCCACGTTTTGTTTTGGGGCATTTCCTGTAGCGGGCACTAGTCCTACCCACACAAGTGAGGTACCATTTTTATCTGGAGACTTGGGGCAACGCTGGGTGGAAGGAAATGTGTGGCTCCTCTCAGATTCCAGAACCTTCTGTCACCGAAATGTGAGGAAAAAGTGTTTTTTTGGCCACATTTTGAGGTTTGCAAAGGATTCTTGGTAACAGAATCTGGTGAGAGCCCCACAAGTCACCCCATCCTGGATTTCCCTAGGTGTTTAATTTTAAAAAATGCACAGGTTTGGTAGGTTTTCCTAGGTGTCAGCTGAGCTAGAGATCAAAATCCAGAGGTAGGCACTTTCCAAAAAACACGTCAGTTTTCAATGTAAAAATGTGATGTGTCCATGTTGCATTTCCTTTCGCGTGCATTAGGCCTACCCACACAAGTGAGGTATCATTTTCATCAGGAGTCTTGGGGGAGGACAGAATAGCAAAACAAGGGTTATTGCTCTTTGTCTTTCTCTACATTTTTTCCTTCCAAATGGAAGACAGTGTGTAAATAAGACGTCTATTTGAGAAATGCCCTGTAATTCACATGCTAGTATGGGCACCCCGGAATTCAGAGATGTGCAAATAACCACTGCTTCTCAACATCTTATCTTGTGCTCATTTTGGAAATACAAAGGTTTTCTTGATACCTATTTTTCACTTTTTATATTTCACCAAATTAATTGCTGTATACCTGGTATACAATGAAAATCCATTGCAATGTGCAGCTCCTTTATTGGCTCTGGGTACATAGGATTCTTGATGAACCTACAAGCCCTATATATCCCAGCACCAGAAGACTCCAGCGTACCTAACAGTGAATTGCTTTTGAAAATCTGACATTGCAAGACAAAGTTACAGAATAAAATGTGGTAAGAAATAGCAGTTTTTTTCAGCTCGATTTCAATATTTTTCAGCTGTTATTTCCTGTAGGAAAATCTTATAGGATCTACACAAATGACCCCTTGCTGAATTCAGAATGTTGTCTACTTTTCAGAAATGTTTAGCTGCCCAGGATCCAATATTGGTTTCATACCCATTTCTGTCACTAACTGGAAGGAGGCTAAAAGTACAAAAAAATAGTAAAAACGGGATATGTCCCAGTAAAAGAGCAAAATTGTGTTGAAAAATGTGGTTTTCGGATTCAAGTCTGCCTGTTCCTGAAAGCTGGGAAGATGGCAATTTTAGCACCACAAACACTTTGTTGATGCTGTTTTCAGGGGAAAAAACACAAGCCTTCTTCTGCAGCCCTTTTTTCCCATTTAAAAAATAATAATAGTAACTTTGCTGTATTTTGGCTAATTTCTTTTTTCTCCTATAGGGGAACCCACAAAGTCAGGGTACCTCTAGAATCCCTAATTTTTTGGAACAAAAGGACACAAATTTGTTGTGGGTAGCTTACGTGGACAAAACGTTATTAGGGCCTAAGTGCGAACTGCCCCAAAAAGCCAAAAAAAGGCTTGGCACCTGAGGGGGAAAAGGCCTGGCAGCGAAGGGGTTAAAGTACAGCATTACATGATTTCCTGTGCTACAGATTTTCTAAGAAAAAAGGTTCAAAATGACAAAATAAATACATATATATCTCTCACATACAGTATCTTTGTGTATGTGCATCTATTAGTGTTCTTTGTATTTTATTGGCATGTTTCCCTGTTCATTACGGAGACTGAGCTGGGAATAAGAGGCCTGATGTTCATCACTTTTTTAAAACATATTTACATTAAATGTACATATAACAAGTGCCTTTTACGTCTTTCACTTTTTTAACATGGTTATATTGATTTTACATATGACAAGTGCCTTTAACAACGAAATACAGTATTACTAAGGTGAGGGCAAAGTTGGGCCAGGCGCTCAACATATAAACAGTGATGTGCATGGACAAAGGAAGTAGCACAATCTCATGAGAACAACTGTTCCTTTCCCCACATTCAGAAGTAGAAGGTATAGGGACAGGCATCTAAACAACAAATCAAAAAGCAGATCAGCTTGCCTTTCCATCCCACATTTCCACCTACCACTCACAGCACATTTGTATACTGCGGAGCTTACTTATGAGAGGCTTGCACTGCCACAGTGCCACTCTTTCTGATGCTCCTGCAGCACAAAAACATTCAACCATATCTATGATGCCAAGCAAAGCCACTTTGCATGGTTTTGAATGGCCTCATGGATATGAAGTAAGACAAAGCAGCGCAAGTTGTTGCGTTGCCTTACTCTGTTTGAGGGAGGCGTTCCATGGGCTTTGAGGTGGGGTTCCCACGCGACACCCATGGATTTTGACGCTACCCCGGATTTACTCAAGTATATAAACCTGGGGAAGAGCCAAAAGCTTATGCCTCCCCAGAGCAGGCGCAAAGAGGAGAACTATTTTTATTTCTCCTATTTTTTTCCTCTTTGCATGTGTGCTACATTTTGCAGTACACACAAAAAGAGGAAAACGCCCCTTTCTGCACAAAAGCAATCCTGTATGCAACGCAGACACCCTTGCACCATGGTGCAAGGGTGCCTCCATTGACACTAGGCAGCCCATTGTGTACCAGTGCGGGGGGAAAGGACAGGAATGCACCGTATTACATAAATACGGTGCATTCCTGACCTTTCACTTTGGCATAGGGCAGCGCAGCAAAATGACTTGCAGTGTTGCCCTACGCCAAAGCCATTAAGGAAGGACCCATATCTCCTGTCTGGGAGCCTTCATTACACAGAGAAATGCATTTCACCCTTACAAAACCTACTCTACTGTAAGGAACAGATTTTGGGAGTGATGAACCATAAACTGTGGTATGTTAAAATGGCACTGCGTATTGTAAATTTCTTTGTGGCTCGAAGGCCGAGATTTACAACACCATTAAGCAACGCAGCACAGCAGCCAAAAAGGCTGCACTGCATGGCAGGGAGGGTGCGGGAGGGTGCCATATCTACAGAGATATGTCTCTCTCCTCCTCTCTCTCTAGTGCCAGCACTGATTTTAGCTACCATGCACCACTCAAACACCTTTGCGCCATAATGCAAGGGGGTGTGTGTGAGTGAGTCTAGCATAAGTTTTGTCTACAATGGTAACCTTCCGGTACAAAACAGTATGCTTAGAGAAATTTTAAAGGTTTTCCTACTTTGTATGTGTGCTGCACAGTGCAGCACACATGCAAAGTTAGAAAAGAATGGAGAAATTAAAACATTTCTCCTTTTAACTCCTCCGTTCAAATGGCATTAACTTTGGTGCTAAACCCCGTCCACTATTGTTTGTAGATGGGTTTTTACATCAAAAGGCATGGGTGAATGAATGGGAATGCCCATGTACCACTCATGTAACACCTCCTTGGTGCTAAGTAATGAAACGCAGTGCTTCATGCTGCTTTGTGTTGCATTTAGGGTACTTTCCATCACAAAACAAGTTTTGCACTGGAAAGTAAATTAGGAAAAAAACATTTTGTGCTGGTTAGCGTTACTTTCATGATGCTAACCCAGCACAAAATGTTTGTAAATCCCCCGCCCCCACATATGCCAACATTAGCAAATCGCAAGGAAACAGGACCAACAGTTTACAAGAAAATGTATCAATTGGACTATTGTGTATTCATAGAAAATCTTTAATATGTGAATCAAATTTTGTATAGGTCACTATTTAATTTAAGAATGTTATACATAATATTAAAAAATATTACATGTATATTTCCTTGCTAGGGGGTGTGGCCTTAGTGCCTAAGATGGTGGCTGCATATTTGCAGTGCTCCACTCCGGCTGCACAACAATCCTGAAAGTCACCCATCCCGGGTACGACGGGTAATACTTCCAGCCTGGTCCAGCACCCATATGCCTGAGGTGGTGTGAAATGAGTGGCTGGATTGCTTCCCAGAGCCACAGGAGCGAGAAAAGACTGCAACACCTGGGCAGCCTGCTGGGAGTTCTACGGCAAAATCAGAGTGGGACAACTTTGGGCCTTGGAGATCTGCACCAGGTGAGCTGCTGTGAATAAGAGGGAGGCAAGGACCCAGGGGCGCTCACTGTCTACCTTGGATGAGTGGTGGAAGGCAAGAGATTTAGGCGGTAGCTCATGCACCAGCACGCGTGGTGCAGCAGAAGAAGTCCCAGTCACACCAGGCCAGTGACCGAGTGAGAGAGACCTTTCCCCCGGACGGCCACTACATACTACACAGGGACTCACAAATGCCCTGGGACATCACCGACACCAAAAATTGGCAACACTAACAACTCAACCTGGTCCTCCAGTTCCTGCGGCTATGTGAGCTGAGAACTGATTTGATCACCGGTGCCAGGGAAGAGGGATGCACGCATGATGTCTGGGTGGCCTGATCCCTGCCAGGGGACCTGAGGGAAATGGTGGAAGAACTTGGGCAGACGACCCTGAATGAATTACCAGCGCTCTATGGCAACTGGAGGCATGACCCAGGTGTGCAGTGTTCCCAGTGGGGGCCCAAACGCACTGGACCAGTGTTCGTGAATAGGAAGACCAGGACCTGGACTACCATCCTGCCCTGAGTATGGGTGCCGGTCCCACTGTCGCCTTGCATACCCGCAGACCATACACCTGCACAAAAAGGAGGAAAACAAATCCTGACAGGCTACTTAATCTCAGAAGGAGACCCAGGAACTGGACCTCCCGCCACCCTGCTGGGAGAGAGCGCTCGTTGTGTAATACTTGAAACTGGCTCAGAGACATGTGAGTCCCACCTTGCGGAAATGTGAGACACTCCAGTAACCTTACCTGGAACCTCATGGGAGGCACTGGAATACATGTACAACACCCTTACCCTAACCAAATGACGGCGATCCATTTCCCTGCACTGGTGAACCACTTCATGGATCTAGGCAGAATGACACCACAGCCAACCTCAGTGAGACACATGCCTCGATAGACTACCCTAACAACAACAAAGACCCCCCACTAAGAGGGGAATGACACTGCAGGCCCTCAGTGACTGGGCCTAGACTGGAGAAGCCGCTGAAGAACAGACCAGACCACCAGGCACACCTTGGTAGGAGGCACACGTAATAATGATACTGGTGGGTCTGGTAACTCTCTGATTAGATCATGGGAAAGCCCAGACCCAAACATGGGGACACTCACACGGGAAAGTTAGACTTGGACCATCCACCACAGGAAACAGTGGGAGAGATGGGAGCTACGGTCCCCAAACTTCAAATGCAATTTGACAGAATCTTGGCGGTGATTGCAGACACGAAAGCACTGCTCCAGCAGGACATTGGGGTGTTGTCTGCGGGACTCGGGCTACTGAGGGCCGAACATCATAGGCTGGTAGACAGAGGTGGAGATGGGGCTTGAAGAGATACAGCAATCCGGAATGGACCTCAATAGTGAAGTAGGACAGCTGGTTGACAGAGTGCAGATACTGGTACACAGGGCTGAGGATGCCGAGGGGCGCAGCCGCCTGAACAATGTCCATGCGGTGGGGCTCCCGGAGGGCTCACAACAAAAAGATATGGTGGCATACTTGGAAAATTTATTTACCACAGAGGCAGCGCAGGGACGCTTGACACCCTTTTTCGCTATTGAGCATGCTCACAGAGTCCCCACCAGATCCCCGCCACTGGGCAGACCACTGCATTCGATCGTTGCCAGACTCTTGCACTTTCAAGATCGCGACTCCCTCCAGGAGAGAGCTAGGGAGCTTGGGCCGTACACCGTATGCAACAGGAAAGTGATGCTGTTTGCTGACTATACGCTAGCAGTCCAATAGCAGTCCAATCCTAAAGAGCCTCCTTTATGTCCGTTAAGAAAGCACTTCTTGATGAGGGGATTAAACACTCGATGATGTACTGAAGATAATGCTGAATGGCAATAACCATTTTTATGAGGCACCCACGGTGGCGTATTATTGGCTTGACTCATATAGAGAAGGGGTGGCTCCTCTGGAAACCGGTGAATGATAAGACGGAGATCACCTGAGCCTGAGAAAGAGAGCTCGGAGAACACGTAGCAGGAAGTTCCCAAAGAAACATAGCAAAATGGAGACGGACAGGGACAGAGCAGTGGATTTACAGGTGGCAGAAGCCATCATGTGTAAAACAGGCTCTGATTCAGAACAGGACTCACTATCGGACAAGCTCACAGTCGACTCTGGTTTGGAGGTCTCCACCCTGATATGAGGCGTCTTACCTGGAGTGACACCGCAATCAGCTGAGGACCTGATTCGACTCTGCATGCTGAACACAGGGGGTCATTCTGACCCCGGCGGTCTCAGACCGCCGGGAGCACCGCCGACAGACCGGCGGTGCCCCGCAGGGCATTCTGACCGCGGCGGTTCGGCCGTGGTCAGACAAGGAAAACCGGCGGTCTCCCGCCGGTTTTCCGCTGCCCTACAGAATCCTCCATGGCTGCGGAGCACGCTCCGCAGCCATGGGGATTCTGACACCCCCTACCGCCATCCTGTTCCTGGCGGGTCTCCCGCCAGGAACAGGATGGCGGTAGGGGGTGCCGCGGGGCCCCTGGGGGCCCCTGCAGTGCCCATGCCCATGGCATGGGCACTGCAGGGGCCCCCGTAAGAGGGCCCCACAAAGTATTTCAGTGTCTGCTATGCAGACACATTGAAATACGCGACGGGTGCCACTGCACCCGTCGCACCTTCCCACTACGCCGGCTCAATTCTGAGCCGGCGTCCTCGTGGGAAGGTTGATTTGCCCTGGGCTGGCGGGCGGCCTTTTGGCCTCCGCCACCCGCCGAAGTTAGAATCAGGCCCACAATGTCTAAAATCTGTGAAACACATTATTTCCACTTGCTCGTCTAGGGGGAACTACAATCCACTCCACCGAGACTGTCACAAGTAGTGCACCTATTATCAGGAGTCATACACGCCACGAGACCTAGGAAATACCTGTCGTAAAGATCAAACACCAGTAACTTCTGACTCTACAAAAAGTAGCTGGCCCCTAGGATAGGCCAATGGGTTGGCCGGAGCGACTCATGGTATTCCTTACAGCACCCCTCCATTTGACCCACAGCAGGAGTTGGGTGAAGTGGACTTGATGTATTTGGCTCCTGATGTTTGTAACTTTGACGAGTAGTCCTGGGGAAGGGGAGTTTTATGTTGGGATTGGTTTAGCTTAGTCATCTCAGGTACAAGATGCTTAGCTCAATGGTTAGTTAGACAAGCATTGCAATATATTGGGGTGACTGGAAATACAGAATACACTGCTTTTATATGGTCGTTGCAAGCAATGTATTGCCATGCATTTCTTGGAATGTACAGGGAATGGGATCCACATATAAGCACTATGCTATCCACCGCTTCTTGAAGCGTAGAGGGGTACAAATACCCATGTCACAAGAAACCCACCTAGAGGGCAGAGAGATAGATAACTATGCCTTAAATGGTGGGGCACCTATTTGCAACCTCCTACTCGACCTACGCCCGTGGGACACTGCTATGTATATGGGCAGGTACCCTGGTTGAGCAATCACACTCCCTGATTGACAAAGACGGAGTATATCTTATGGTGATGGGTAGACTTATGGGTAAAAAAATCACACTAGACAGTATATATGCACCCAACCATGATCAAATTTCCTTCTTCCAGTCCCTGTTCACGTACTTGGAGCATCTGGGGAGTAACACACAAGTACTGGGGGATGATTACAACTGTGCGACAGATGTGACACTGGAGCACTCCACCCTACCCCTCCCAAGCACACCAGCCTATAAACTAGCCACTGGCTTTGTGGAATGGCAACGCAGGTGGGGATTTGTGGATGTCTATAGAATTTAACATGGTGGGAATGGGGCAATTCTTTCTACTCCCCCATGTACGTGCTACACACATGACTGAATGTCTTCCTCTGCTCTGACCAACTAAGCAGCTGTATAACTTTCACTGAATATCTTTGTCTTACACAGTCAGACCACAGACCTATACATCAGGGACTCTGATTGTTAGAGGATAGACCAGTGATCCCCATGTGGCACCTGCAGCCAGAGGCCCTGGAAGACCCAACCTATAGAGAGACATTGCACACAGCTTTTACCGACTATTTCGCCACCAATCAAGGCACAGGGTCCTCTACCTTGCTTGAGTGGGAAGCCTTCTAGTCGTACAAGGTCACTGCCTATGTCTGAATATGTGCATCAGTAGGGAACTCGCTGCAGAACTTCATACACTAGACAAAATACTTCATGCACTGGAGACCTCCATGAACTTGGATGCCACTACTCAGTAATGGCTGCTAGACACAAAGAAACAATAAAGGGTTGTATTAGAAATGTTGAGGTGCCACAAACACAAAGCATACATAAGTAGAGTACATGCGGAAGAAGGGAAATCAGGGAGAATACTAGTGTGGCTGATTAGACCCAAGTCCTGGGGCTCCCCCCATCACAGCCCTCATGACGGAGACAGGCACACGGGTCTATCTACCAGAGAATTCCGACAGTATTATGAGACATTGTACGGTGTGCCCACCACCCCTATGGATTGCACAATGAATGACTTCTTGGATGAGCTCCCAAACCCGACTTTACCCCCTGAGGCAAGGACAGAGTTAGGAGAACCAATAACACTCCTATTTAAGATATAGCGAGGGCTAAGACTCCAGGCCCAGGTGGACTTCCAGTAGAGTTCTATGTGATGTATGCTATCCTGCTGGTGCTGAAACTGGAACTCTTATTTGCTGAGTCCCTAAGATGCGACTGCCTCCCTGGTTCAACATTCGGCACCATGGTAGTACCCCTCTCTAAGACTACAGTACCAGGGGTCCCAGCCACTGCATTTCTTCTGTAATACATGCTTAACATGGATTTCAAAAATCTAAGCAAAATCCTTGCAACTAGGCTGCTCCCACACATGCAGGATCTCATACATGAAGACCAAAATAGTTTCATCCCACAGCAGAGCACATCGGTCAACCTTCGGAGACTCTACCATTTACTTTATCACCCAGAGGTCCTAGAACAACCAACAGCATGCATTATGTCTGTAGACCTTGAAAAGGCCTTTGATTGAGTACAATAGGACTACCTGATGGGGGTAATGTGTAAGATGGCATTTGGTGAAGACTGGATTAAATGGGTCCCCCTATTGTATGAGAAACCAAAGGCAAAGGTTAAAATGAGGACTACCATCTAAGAGGCGTGTAACATCTACAGATACAAGATAGGGCTGTATGTTATCACCCTTGTTATTCGCCTGGGCTACAGAGCCCCTCATAGAACACTTTTGTCAACACAGGAAAGGGGATGGTGTTAAGATGGAGGGCCTAGAACATATCATCTCCTTCTATGCTGATGGTATCCTATTGTATTTATCCAGTGGTGCGGTAGGGCCAATGAAAGCGGTTTGTCGCCTTACAACTTTGGCAAGATCTCGGGCCTCCGGAGTCAACAAATCCAAGAGCTACTTGTTCTCATGTCAGCGAGAAACCCCATTACCACGAGATCTCCCTGAAGGGCTACAGTGGACACCAGTGACTTTTAAATATTAAGGAATACAAATTTACCACCAACTTGTGGATATGAAGAAGGGGAACTTGGACAGGGCACTGCACTCCTTACAAGCTAGTGTCGTTTTCTGGAGTAGTTTGCACCTTCCGCTCATGGCATGGGTGGCACTCCCCACGATGGTGATGTTACCTAGGTTGCTATATTATTTTGCTAATACCTTGGTGAAACTAATGGGGACACGCTTCAAGCAACTTGATATTCGGCTCAAATAACTCATTTGGAATGGGGGCAGGTACAGAGTCTCACATATTGCATAGACTGGTGGTACAGGGTGTCCTTGGAGTGCCTGAATTTGAGCTGTACTACTTGGTTGCCCAACTACATTGGGTGGCCTGGTGGCTGGGTGACACTAAAGACTGGGTTTTGGATCAACTGGGACTGGCACCCCACCATAACACTCTCTTTGCCAAACTACTGCGTCCTGACATCCCGCTGCACCAACAGGGAGAACTTCTACAGGTGGCTTTATATGGGTGGCACAGGGTTGTGGTGCAAACACGATGAGCCCTGGTGTATGCACAAACGCTGTAATTAGTGGGTTTGCCACTGTTAGCTACTATTGCAGGAGTAATGATGACTGGAGATTGCTTTGAGATAGGGACCCTTGTTCCTTTGGCAGACCTGGTTGACAAATTCCAATTAGCCACCGACCAATTCCTGCTATATGAAGCACTGGTGTGATCCTTTTGGGACATTGGGTCATGAAATACAAGATACAGATTGTGACAAAATACTTGCATACCTTCAGAAAATATCTTGCAAAACTAGACTAAAGTATATAAAGTATACACAGTTCAATTATCTCCATATGACGTACCTTACCCCACACAGGCTGCAAGTGATCTATGGAGCGGATGCTCACCTTTGCCCAAAGTGTTAAACACCAGATGTTGGTTTTAAACACCTGGTGTGAGATTGACCCCTATTTAAAAAAATCTGGGCTGCAGTACTGCAGCGCTTTGGGGACAGGATTGGGAAAGCACCAACATGGACCATGGAAGCATTCCTGCTAAGACCTGTAAAGAGCAGGGTAGGTACGAGATTCATAGACCTAGCCCTTGCCCTAGCTACGTTTAAGGTAGTGATGGAATGGAAGTCCACATCCGGGATTCTAGTAGAGACATGGGTAAAGGACGTCTCCATTTTGGCCAGAGAGGAAGAACGTATCCTGCACCGGGAGAACGGGAGAGGCATCAGGCAGCAGCCAATGGCTGCATTATGGCTAGAGGTACTGGACAGCTTGGAAACCCCACCAGGGCTGGGGACAGAAGGGAACACAGACACCACAAGTGATGAGAATGACTGGGATGGTCATAATTCGGTAGGAACCTGGATCAGAAATCAGGCAACATGAAGTAAGAACAGAGACAAGGGGACTACCAGCCAAGGCTTTAAGCATTCTAACACAGCCCTCCTGACTTCATGCATGTAATATTTAAGGTGGGATAAGTCGGATCGTTCCAGCACTGACAGCCCGCCTGTAGGAGGCTGGCCTGGTTTGTAGTGGGAACCAAAGGTACTTACACTTTATACCAGGTCCAGTTATCCCTTATTAGTGAAATGTAGTCATTGTCTAGAAGCCAGGCTGTCTAGGGGTAGCTGTAACTCAACAGCCAAGGCTTATCAAGGAGACATGCAAAGCTCATGCAATACCACTGTAGTCACACAGTACTAATACACATGAAAGAAAATACTGTGTTACAAAAATAAAGGTACTTTATTTTTAGTGACACAATGCCAAAAATACCTTAGAGACTATACTCCCTTAGGAGGTAAGTAATATACACAGTATATACACTAGAATGCAGAAATACCTATAAAAACTGTTAGAAAACGGTGCAAATAGTGGAAATCACAATAGGTTGCAATGGGCCTAGGGGGAACACAAACCATATACTAAAATAGTGGAATGCGAAAGTCGGTTTCCCCCCTAGGCAATATAGTGTGTAGAGGGGTGCTGGGAGTGTAAGAAAACACCAAAGGTAAGTAAAATACCCCACCCCAGAGCCCAGGAAAGCAGGAGTAAAGTACAGCAAGTTTCCTCAGAACATCCTACAAGTCGTGATGAAGAATTATGCAAGAACCAAGCAAGACTGCAAGCAACCAACAATAGATTCCTGGACCTGAACACCTGTGGAGAGAGGACACCAAGTCCAGAAGTCACCAAAAAGGGCAGGAAGAACAGGAGCCCCTGCCCACCTGGAAGTGGGTGCAAAAGTGGATTCTCCAGGAGGAAGAAAAGTACAGAAATGCACCAAAGAAGATAGCTGTGGGTTCTTGCTTGGTGCAAGAGATGTCCCACGTCGAGTTGTTGGATGCAGGCTGTTTGCATCGTTGGATTCCGTCAACATGCCTACGTTCACGCAAGTACGCGGTTTGTGTCAAAGAGGAGCTGCCTGGACCCAAGAGGGACCTTGGAGTCTCAACTCAGACTGAGGAAACAGAGGGGGCTCTCAGCACTTCAGAGAGCCCACAGAAGACCAGGCAGCATCCACAGGAGTAACAGAACATGGGGGCAAAGGAGCTGCAAAGTGCAGTCATTGCAACACTACACTGGAGGATCCCACACCGCTGGAGAGCAACTCAGGGAGATGTGCTTCGCAGGAGGGAGTCCAGGGGACCTGGGCTATGCAGTGCACAAAAAACTTTTGGATGAAGTGCACAGAAGCCCAAGGAGCTGCAGAAGATGTGGTGTACAGGGGTACTGTTGCTGCACAGGTAAGCAAGCTCTTAATTCCACCAAATTTGGACAGCTGGACATTTGGACAGTCTGGGTCACTTCAGTCCACCACCTGTGTTCCAGGGGTCACGCTCGTCGACAGGAGAGGAGTCCCAGAGTACCGGTTGTCGTCACAGAGAGGTGCCAGCTGAAGCAGGGAAGTGACTCCGTCACTCCACGGGAGATTCCTTCGGTTCTTCTGGTGCAGGGTAAAGACAGGCAGTCCTCAGAGTGTGCACACCTTGGAAACTGTTGCCATTGCTGGCTAGAGATGAAGTTGCAGGTCACAGGAGTCTTCATGGATACTTTGTTGCAGTTACAGCGGTTCCTGGAGCAGTCTGCAGTTGATCCGACAGTCAGAAGCTGAAGCAGAGCATACAGAGGATACAGAGGAGTCCTGGAGGAATTTTGCAAACAAATCTGAGAGAACACCCAGAGGAGAGACTCTAAATAGCCCTGAGAGGGGGATTGGCTACCTACCCAGGTATGTCCCTATCAGGAGGGGTCTCTGATGTCACCTGCTGGCACTGGCCACTCAGATGCTCCCAGAGGGTCCCCAAACCTTGGAATCCAAGATGGCTAACGCTAGGGATACTCTATAGGAGCTCTGGGCACCACCCCAAGGGTGGTGAAGGACAGGGGAGTGGTCACTCCCCTTTCCTTTGTCCAGTTTCACACCAGAGCAGGGACTGCAGGTCCCTGAACCTGTGTAGACTGGATTATGCAAGGAGGGCAAAGTTTGTGCCCTTCAAAGCATTTCCAGAGGCTCTGGGAAGATACCCCTCCCATGCCTGTAACACCTATTTCCAATGGGAGAGGGTGTAAAACCCTTCTACTAAAGAAAATGCATTGTTCTGCCTTCCTGGGATTGAGCTGGTCAATCCCCAGGAGGGCAGAAACCTGTCTGCAGCTGGAGCTGCAGTGGAAACCTCATAGAGCTGGTTTGGCAGTACTGGGGGTCCATAGTGGAGCCCCCAGGGTGCATGGAATAGGCCCCCCAATACAGATTTGGATTGGGGGTTCAATTTCACAATCTTAGACACCTCACATGGCTATATTCAGAGTTACCACTGTGAAGCTACATATATGTATTGACATATATGTAGTGCATGCTTATAATGGTGTCCCCGCACTCACGAAGTCCAGGGAATTGGCCCTAGACAACATGTGGGAACTTTTACTAGTGCAAGGGTGCCGTCACACACGGTAACTTTGCACCTATCCTTAAGTAAATGAAGGTTAAACATATAGGTGACTTATAAGTCATCTGGTGAAGTGAAAAATGGCTGTGAAATAGTGTGTGCACTATTTCACTCAGGCTGCAATGGAAGCCCTGTAGGAATGTTTGTATGAGCTCCTTATGGGTGGCAAAAGAAATGCTGCATCCCATAAGGATCTCCTGGAACCCCAATGGCCTGGGTACCACGGTACCATATACTAGGGACTTATAAGGGGGGTCCAGTGTGCCAATCAGAAATGGAAAATGGATTCATTAAACTATAGTGACAAACTTGGTGCACAGAGCGAGCATAAGCACTGGAGTTCTGGTTTGCAGAACTCCAGTGACACAGTCAAGCATACTGACACCACACAGACTACAAACTATGAGCACCGGGGTCTGACTAGCAGGATCGCAGTGAGACAGTAAAAACACACTGACAAACAGGCCAAAAATGGGGGTAACCATGCTAGAAAGAGGCTACTTTCTCACAGGAGGTCCATCCTGAAGCTGCTGTCAGTGGGTAAGAGACTACATCAGATCCTTGGTCCTGGCATTTAGCATATGGGAAACTACGGCTCTGCTTGGACTGCTGGGTAAGACACAGATGGTACACCTTACCCTAGGTGTGGTAAAGGGCTCCTTTTGAACCGCTGGGCAAGACACAGATGGTACACCTGACCCTGGGTGTGATACAGGGCTCAACTTACAACACTCAGTGAACACAGATGATCCTGGTTGTGACATTGAGTTTCACTTAGACCACAGGGCGAGACACAGATGGTTCTTGCAGGAGGCTGGCCTGGTTTGTAGTGGGTACCAAAGTTACTTACACTTTATACCAGGTCCAGTTATCCCTTATTAGTAAAATGTAGCCAGTGTCTAGAAGCCAGGCTGTCTAGTGGTAGCTGTAGGCAGTGCAGCCAAGGCTTTACTAGTATACATTCAAAGCTCTTGCAATACCACTGTAGTCACACAGTACCTACACACTTAAAAGACAATACTCAGTGTTACCAAAAATAAAGGTACTTTATTTTAGTGACACAAGGCAAAAAGGTTCAGAAAATGCCCCACGCCAGATGGATCAATGCAGTCTGGTTTACGTCGATGGATTCCACCAACAAGCCTTGGCACAAGCAAAGCTTGCGATTAGTGGAAAAAGGCACTGCGGGGACCAGGAGGGACATGGTGGCTTCTAACCAGAAGGGGAAGGCATAGGGGGCTAACAGTAACTCAGAGAGCCCTCAGAAGACCAGGCAGCGTGCACAGGAGTCCCACAGCTTGGGGTCAAAGGAGGTTCAAATGGAGGCCCATGCAGCACGACACAAAGGATTCCCACCACGCCGGAGAACCACTCAGGGAGCTGTGTGTCACAGGATGGAGTGCTGGGGGCCTAAGCTATCCATGAAGAACTTCTTGGAAGGTCGCACATAGGCCTTGGCAACTGCAAGTCATGCGGTGCATGGGGGTACTGTCTTGCGTGGGGAGGCAAGCTCTTACCTCCACCAAATTTGGACAGCTGGATGTTGGGACTGCTGGAGTCACTTTAGTCCACCACAAACATGTCACTGGATCCACGCCTGTCGTCTAGAGAGGGGACCCAAGCCACCTATCATCACTGCAGAGGGGTGCCGGCTGAAGCAGGAAAGTGACTCTGTCACTTCCACTGGAGATTCCTTTGGTTCTTCTGGTGCAGGCTGAAGACTGGCAGTCCTCGGAGGATGCATGACCTGGAAGCTGTTGCAGTTACTGGCAGGAGCTGAAGTTACAATGTTTCAGAAGTCATCTTAGGTACTTTGTTGCAGTTTTGTAGAGTTTCCTGAGCAGTCAGCGGTTGATCTGTCGGTAGAAGATGAAGGAAAGAATGCAGAGGATTCCTTCTGAAGTCTTGCAATCCAAATCTGAAGAACCCCCCAGAGGAGAGACCCTAAATAGCCCTGAGAGGGGGATTGGTCACCTAACCAGGTAAGCACCTATCAGGCGGGGTCTCTGATGTCACCTACTGGCACTGGCAGCTCAGACACTCCCAGAGTGCCTCACCAGTTTGGAATCCAAGATGGCAAAACCCAGGGACACTCTGTAGGAGCTCTGGGCACCACCCCGGGGTAGTGATGGACAGGGGAGTGATCATGCCCCTTTCCTTTCTCCAGTTTCGCCCCAGAGCACAACAGGTGTAGACTGGATTATGCAAGGAGGGCACCACCTGTGTCCTTCAAAGCATTTCCAGAGGCTCTGGGAGGATACCCCTACCATGCCTGTAACACCTATTCCCAAACAGATAGGATGTAACACCCCTCTCCTAAAGGAAATGCATTGTTCTGCCATTCTGAGATTGAGCTGCTCAAGCCCCAAAAGGATAGAAGCCTGTCTGTGAGGTGGCAGCAGCTGCAGTGAAAACCTCAGAAGGCTGGTATGGCAGTGCTGTGGGGCCATGGTTGAGCCCCAAGAGTGCATGGGATCATGCAACCAATGCTGGAATAAGTATTGGGCTACAATTCCCAGTTGTTAGACACCTTACATGGCCATATTCGGAGTTACCACTGTGAAGCTATATATAGATATTGACCTATATATAGTGCACACTTATAATGGCGCCCCCACACTCATGAAGTCTGGGAAAAGGGGCCTGTAGGCACAGATGTTAAGCATTATCTGTGAGTGTGACATAGGTATGGGCCTCATCGCTTGGACTCGGTATTAGGAAGGGAGGCCCTTGACACGCCCCTTCCTAATACCGAATCGCACAATCCAAACTGTGATTCGGTAACAAGTTTGGCTTTGCACATCCCAAAAAGCATTTTTCAAGGCACAAACGGGACGATTTTGCAAATCAGCCCCTTTGCGACTTGAAAAATGCTTTGTACATCTGGCCCTAAATGAGGGAATGATGGGGATAGGAGACCGGGCAACCATGAATGGACATGGGCCTCCAGGTTGCATTCTTTTACAAACATCCTCAAAAAGAGTCTCCCTGATGAAATACAGAGTGGACTGGAAAGCGTAGTAGGATTAGACACCAAACCATGGTGGGAAATCTAGGTCCACAGATTACATTACTATAGAAAGAAACAGTAAAAGGAGAGAGAAAAGCAGGAGCAAACCCAGGGAGATGCCACAAAGCTGGTCTAACATAAATTGAAAAAGACCTTCCTCGCAAGGGCAAAGTTGACCGCAAGCGTGCCAATGGTACTAGTCTTGAAGGGAGCTTCACCTCAGAACCCAAAGGGTTTCCACCCAGTCCTAACAGCAGAGGTCAGGGAGGTTGGCAACCATCAGACCTCATTGAGTGCTACTATTGCCACAGAATGGGCCACATGGCCGACCGATGCCGTTTAAAGGTATCATGAACAGAGAGGGATAAGCCTAGGCCAGTACCCGCAAAATCTCCATCTGCACAACCAAGCCCAAGTCAACTCAAATGCATTCTGCATTCAGCAGACAGGGAACTCATCCCAGCAATGGCCGGGCCACAGCCATGGTAGGGAGGGGTGACTGTTTGAGAAGGTAATACCTTTGCACAATCACAAACCTCAAATACGCAGGCAAACTCCCAATGAGTTTATATTCACCTCATACCTACTCCAAAACTCATTTTAACAATAAATATCAGTGATACAACATTAGGAGAGAACTCTCGCCTTTACCTCAATTCAGGAAAACTCTGGACTGCTGTACTTTTTATGGATCGGGAAAACAAACTAGAATCTGCCATTGGGATGCTTGCAGGGGCCTAGTTTCCACTCTGCTGTTGGTCCCCCAGGATGGGGTTGGCTGGCCATGCCCCAGAGGAAGGGCAGTCTGATGAGGGGGGCAGGGAGGCCCTCGACCAGAGTATAAAAGTCAACACCCTGGTCCCCCATACAAATCCAATTGAGATAGGTACCAATCACCAGGTCAAATGGTCCCCATTTAAGGGCACTTATCCTGGAACCAAAGTTCCTTCTGTGGTGTGCAGTCCCAACTGTAGCTCCTCCAAAACCAAGCCTCCAGCTAATGGAGGCCCTTTTCAGTTCCAAAATGATGCAATATTCCAGTGTCAGGCCAGGTTTCCCAGGCACTTAGGATGATAATGTCCCCACAAAATTCTGAAGCCTACACACATCTGACAAACTCCGTAGTACACATATGAAGTCAGCAGGGAAATTCAATCAGCAATCCAGCTTATTAATCATATTGGGGAAATCTTGATGGGTCTCGGTCAAGGCACCAGACTCCTATCGTAGCAAATGCTCAAACTCATCCTCTACCTAAAAGGCTTCCAAAAGTCTGCTCCTCTGGTCATGTTCCTCCAAAACAGTGAGAGTAGCTTGTCCCTGGTTATAGCCTAGAGGCGTAAGGCTTGAAGCATATTGGATCCAAGGAGAGAGGGGTGGCAGAAGTTGAAAGGACTCTGTGGATGACCATCACAGACCCATGGGCATATGGAGACACTCACTGTCACATCCAGCCTGTCAGTCAGATCACAGAAGCCCCCCCAAACACAGACCAGGGAAGCAACAGGCCCGATCCCAGTCTTTTCCGCAGCCAAACCATATGGGGGTCACGGAGCACACATCAGATCCCCTCTGGTATTCCAATAAAACACCATTGCAAGAAGATCTAGTAAAGGTGCCAGCAACATGCAAAATAAAGCCCAAAATGAAGCTCCCAGAAAAGGGGCATAGATTCCATTAGGGAGAACCTCATTGCACGGCATGTGCAGGGGCTAGAGAGGCATACACGTGCCCTAGGAGTATGTTGCAAACATCTGCAGCCCCTAAATTGCAAAAACCCTCTTCCTTTCACATCGCTCCACACACGTTTAGGTCAACAGGTTCCGACTGCATTGGTAAAACACACACATGCAGACACATTCGACAAGATAGCTAAGGAATAACCCCATGAAGATGTCCCCACAGAAGCACTTTCCTCTGTCATGGTGAGAAGAGAGGACCAGATGACCTACAAAATAAAACTCAGACAACCCATGACTAAAAGCACTCACCACTCCCTAAAATAGTGGTCCCAAATGGGGGCAACCTTCAAAATAAATGAATGGGACACAATTAAAGAAAAAAGGCGCATGAATCTTCTGAGATTAAAACACAATGTATGTTTTTCTAAGCTAAGCTACAACTCACAGTCTCATCCAACAGGTTTGAGACCAAACCACAAGTGCACCACCTTTTTAGTGGCCCATCACCTCTTTAGCAACAACTTCCAGAACTCTGACAAGGCCCCGGTGCGCAGAGACAGACTGTTTTTTGGACTGTTTTTATGGACATTCTACTACGAACACTCTTAACCAAGCAAGACACTCCTGAATCCACAGTACTTGACCAGAGCAAAGACATACCTGATCGCCGGAAGAAAGCAGATGTTTCTCCAGAAAACCATCCCAAGGCCTGCAAAATTCCAAAGGTTATCTGTTATTATACCCTTGTACACCCTTGGTTTGTTGTGGACGTGGCCGCATCCATCCATAGCTAGAAATCTGTCCAGTCACAAAGAGCCTACCTTGATTGATTGATTGATTGATTACGCAATTTATAAAGTGCATGGCAACCAAGCAAGTTTCCTAGGGCTAGCTTAAAGTTTTGGTAGTCATCAACCAAGGCCTCCAAGAACTATCCAAGGCCTCCAAGAACTGGTCCAGCGGTCAGCTCCTCCGCAGAAGCGATTGCTGGGACTCTGGTGCAGCAAGCAGGGGTCTTGTAGCCTCTTCTGGTGCAGCAGGTCCTCTGTTTCCGTCCTGTCGGGTTGTTTGGTGCTATCTTATTTTGTATATAGACTCATATGTTCAAATAGCCAAGTTCTCAACAGTTTGCAGAAACCCAAAAGTGAGTTATAGTCTTTCAATGATAATGGGAGGCTGTTCCAAAGTTTGGGTTCCAAGACATAGAATGAATGGCTGCCCTGGTGAGCCCTCTGAGTTCAATGAACAACAACTAGATTCTGGAAGCTTTGTAAGAGGAGGCCTCTTTCAGCATGGCTAACCGCCACTTTTTGCCTCATGTTGATGTGTCCTAGAAATTGTAGTACCCAAGGCCCCTGCTAACCAGGTTCCCTTGGCCAGAGCGCTTTCCCCAAATCTGTTGTGATGCTTGGCACAATTGGATACTCTTAACTCTCCCTGCAAGTCCCTAGTAAAGAGATACCCATATACCCAAGGCATGCCCCTGAGGGAAACAGCACTGATTGTGCCACCCTCTAGGGCCCTGCACCCAGATGCTCCCAGCCCTGCCATTGTAGGCTGAGTGTCCTGGGGCAAACCCAAAAATGCAACTTCAACATGGCACACTCCCTGTGTGCCCTGTCAACTCTACACTGCATATGTTATGGGTAAGTCACCCTTCTATGAGGCCTTTCAGACCTAAGGCAGGGTGCACCGTACTACATGTGAGGGCATAGTTACATGAGCAATATGCCCACACTGTGTCCTTGCCAAACCTGGGAAATAGTGAGTGAACAGAGTAGCCAATTTAAGTACATCTACTGGACACCGGTCAAACATGAGTTCTCCAGCTACATGATGGCCTCTCTGCACCCTTGGTTGTTTGGTATCAAACAGCTCATTAAGATAAATCCAAACTTGCATCAGTATTGGATTTAACCCTAAATGTACACAGGGGTCACCTTAGAGGTGCCTCCTGTAAAAGCTAACCTAACTGGCATGGTTGCTGACTGGTTCCATCCAAAATGCCACCTCCAGATGGCCAATTTACAAACTGTGGGGGAGAGCCCTTTTTCTCCGGTTTGTAAGACAATGCCCTTCTGGGTGGAGGAGCTAACACCCCCTCCCTCAGGAATGTGCACTCTCCTGGTGGCAAGCTTTGAAGGGCTACTGCCCTTGAAACTTGAGCCCCCAGGCCTCCTGCTAACAGCAGATGGCTTCCCCCTTTGTCAACCCCAACATTTGGTGGGAACAGAGGAGGGAAACCACACAAAGGGTAGGAGAAGGGGTCTCATTGAGCATTTACCACCCCTAGGGGCTTGCAGGTAAAGTGGACCCTCCATTTCATTTTCCTCAATGTTAAATGGCTGGAAAATAGCCAGTGAGTTTTATGGTAGTGACCCTCCCACAGGAAGTGGTCACTGTAATGAGAGTAGCCACCCAAGGGCAAGTGTCCAATTGGACACTACCAGGTTTCCCCTAAAACACCCACTAAATTTAGTATTTAATGTGCTCCCATAGACCAAGGAATCAGATTTATCAGGAAGAAAATAAGACAGCACCAAACAACCAGACAGGATGAGAACAGAGGACCTGCTGCACCAGAAGAGGCTCCAAGATGCCTGCTTGCTGTACCAGAGTCCGACAATCGCTTCTGCCTAGGAGCTAAACACTGGACCAACCTCAAAAGACCCAGAGGACGTCTAGGATTTTAATATAGCCTGAGATCGCCCTCCTGAGTGGAGGCATCACTCAAAATATTCAAGAAACCTGCAAGGAAGCAGCAAACCGGTGAGGGTCACTTCACTGACCAGCTGATATCTTTGCAACAAGTAGTTGGAGCTAGACCCAATAACACATCAACACAAACCCAGATGAGGCCTACAAGTGTACCAACTTTGGTGGCACTGCGCCCTCCAGTGGGCAAGTTGTGCCAATACCCCAGGTACTGGTCAGTGCACATCGGACAAGAACAAAATCAGCTCACCCAGAGCTGCAACTGGACCAGGAGGAAGCCCCAGTTGAGGGACTTCAGGAACGCCCTGGACCTCACACCAGAGCACCCTCGTCATCCTGAAAGGCCCCCGGAGGAAGACCTACCTCCAGCTCCAAAGGGCCCCATTGCTCACAGCATCCAAGACCTCCAATTCACCCTGCATCCAGCCGCCCTGAGCCCTGGACCTTGGAACCTGCTGTGTGCCCTGTGTCCTTAACCCCTCACAACCTCACCAGTTGAAGGAGACCCAAAGGCACCACCTTTAAATCTGAAACCAGCTCCTTTTCCAGGTGGCCCCTCCAAGTGGCCCTGTGCCAAGAGACATTCCAGCACTGCTCCCGCCGGAACCGGGAGCCACCCAAGACTCTCCAGCTGGCACAGTGTGCCCACAAACATTATCAAACATCCTGCAAAATAAGAGACTGGTAAGTCACCTGTGTGATTTTATATGCATTTTTTCTAGGTGGCCTTCCATTGAATCCTATGGTGTGTAATTACGCACAGAAACACTGACTTTATAAAAAAAATTAAAAAAGATAACTCAAAAAGTACTTAACATATCTTAACCATTTTGGTCTTAAAAATTATATCAAAATATGAAGTATTTTTTATAAATTCTGGTCTCGAGTTATTCATTGAGTGTGTGTGGTGCATGATTGATTTTGAGAGTACAACAAATGCTTAGCACAACTCCTGGGTTAGCCTAACTCCTCAACCAGGTGGTCTAATTTTTACCTCTAGAAACCAACGTGTTGTTGCCTAGACCCACTGCACAGTGTGCCTAGTTTTGCACACTACATAGAGGGCCAGTTTCCCACAAGCTTGACCTGATAGGACGCCTAGGCACGTAGCAGGTAACTTCAGAACTCAAATAAGGAGGTGCTGTATTGTGGAGACATTTATACATGAAGCAGGGTGCTTTAAAATGCACCTGCTTGTCCACAGGCACCCAGTGGAAAGATTTTAGCAAGTTGGCCGAGCTTGTAAAATATGCTGGGTGAATCAGGAGGCGCCCAGCAGCATTCTGTACTGCTTGAAGACATTTTAATAAGGCTTTTGTTATCCCAAGATAAAGAACATTTCCGTGGTCCAGCCTTGACATAATTGAGGCTGGGATCATGGTGTGCTGGACTTTAAAAAGAATAGAATAAATATATTTTTTGAATCATTTCAAGATACTAATACAGGTGGCAGCCACCTTAGTCATTTGTTGCTTCATTGACAGCTTCTGATCCAACCACACTCATAGACTTTTAACCGAGGAGGCAGGGAGCAGAGGAGGGCCCAAGGATGCCGGCCACGGGTGCGGGCCCCATGATGTAGAGGAATTACCCACCAGTAGTACCTTAATCCTGTCTCCATTCAACTTCAAGAAGTTTGTGCACATCCAGTTTGCCACTTGCTGCAGAAAAAGATAAAGTACTGCCACGGTTGAATGGTCATTTGAAGACAGAGAGACTCAATTTGGGTATCATCCACATAGGAAAAGAGAGTAAGGTTAAAGCCCTCTACAATGTCAGCCAGTGGCCTCACATTGGGATTAAAAACTAAAGGGCTCAAAATGGAACCTTGAGGCACACCTGACGTGAGAGCACATGGCTTAGATCTACATTGACTGAAGTGAACCTGGAAAAAATGCTTATCCAGGAAGGATTTAATCCATACGAGTAACTTATGCCGTATTCCCAAGCCATTGAGTCTCCTGAGCAAAATATCATGGTTAACAGGTATTGAAAGCTGCACTCAGGTTTAGTAGCAAGAGAGCAGCTGCCCCTCTGTCATCCAATTTATGTCTCAGGAATTCAGTGACCCCTAGGAATGAATATTCAGTGCTGTAACCTGCATGAAACCCTGAGAGGGATGGAGTAGATCACACTGTTCTGTGAGTTGTGTTAATTGCAGATTCACATGTTTTTCTAACAATTTGGAGAATAGTGATAATAGAGATATAGGTCTATAGCTAGACCATATTAGTGGATTAGCCTTAGGATTTGTCAGCAGAGAGGTGACTAAAACTATTTTCTAGCAATTAGGGACCAACCCATTAAGAAGGGACTGATTTAATAGTTGGACAATCAACTATAGGTTGACATTGTTAACAAGCTTCCGTAGGGGCCTTTCCCACATCACTTACAATTACACTGACCCTAATGTTAATATTCCACATGCAATACACAGCACACTCTTACACAACACATTGTATCACCACTTGACTGCTGTGGGTGCCCAGACATTGGCCAGACCATGCTACATCTGTTCACTGATACCACACGCCATTGGTGCAGATAGGCTTTATCTTTCCCAGGAGGTAGCTCCCAAGAAGGCAAATTGTCTCATCTACCTTTACTGTTGTAGAATCAAGGTCTAGATATAACCCAGTAGGGTAGAACCCCACAGAGTAGTAGTAAACATCACAGGATATGTGACGAATCCCACTGCACTGTATCTTTACACTTAGCCTAGCGATATTCAAACCGAGCTAGACATGGTGCGTAGACAGGGCACCGTAGGGGAGGACACTCTCTGGCCCGAGACTTTCTAGACAAGAGGTTCTTGGAAGTAGCAAACCCACTACACTACTGCACAAACACGCCCGCTCCTGCCTCCATCTGTGGTCCCAGGGTGGCCCTTAGCATTTCTGGGGCAGCCTTCTTTAATAACAATTGGACACCAGACAAGAAGTTCCTGTGTAGGGCCATCTACCTTAATGATACAAGGGGAAATGAGTCTCATAGGAGAGGGTTAAATTCCAGCATAGATACACCCTTACCAAGAAATCTGGGATACTGAAATAGATAGGTACACATGGTTGGAAGAGAAGGGGCAACTCATTATTGTACAGAATGTACACTCTATTCATTATGTTTCAGAGGCAAAGGGATGATCCCTTTTTGCATAAATGAAAATTATGGATCAATACTTCACGTACCAGACATGGACAACTACTGGTAATGTGGAAAAATCACTTATGCTCAGCTTGTCTCTGGATGGCGGGTCCTCTGCTTCCTCATGACTGTGCACACCACAACCTTGGTAATCCCTGGAGAAGACCTGTCCGAATTTTGCCAGCATCCACTACAGAAGAAACCAACCTTTTTGCATCAGGCTTGAAAGAATAGAACTGCTGATTATTTTGGTTGGGGCCAGTTTAAAGACATTCCAGAAGAACTCAGACTATTCACTGACACTCAAGTAAACGTCGGAGAGCCCATACCCTTCTTCATACAACAAACAAAAGCGAATGTCCTCTGGTTGGAGATAACCAGGTGGGAAATCCTGAAAATGATCAACAATACTGAGCTCAGCCTAAACACTATCAAGGAAGAACTAAGAGCCTCGTAGTGATACAACATTGGTATGTATTTGACTTGATGACTGCGCTGGAGGGTGGGGTATGCACCAAGATTGATGTGTCCTGTTGCATATTTATACCTGGTAATGACCTTGAAAATGGGACACTGACGGTTGCCATCCAAGCACTGCATCATCTACAAGCTGACATGAAAAAGGAGGGAAGTTACCCCGGACAGGACTGGTTGCTTGACTGGTTTTCTTGGCTCCCCCGGTGGGTGGTCAGACTATGCATGTCATTGCTGCCAATACTCATTTATGTGCTGTTTGTGTTGTTTCAGACAAAAAGGGGTATCCTGCTTGAAAAATGCAGTCCTCAAATTAAGTAGAGTTCAGGTAGGTAGGGGATGGTAGCAGGCACAATATAAACATGTCAAACCTTGAATAATGTGAACGACATGAAATACAGAGTGGACAAAGTAGTTGAAAATTCAACTAGAGGAGGGAATGTTGATATGCATAAAAACAATGTCAATGTACGCCATGATATGTTCCAGCATAACAATGAACTCGCTGTCCTATTGTTGATTCCACCCGACATGACCTCCCCGTCAACCCTGAGCCAGAAGTACGTGGTCAAGTTAGCCCTGCGAACCAAGCCTGAAGCAACTAATTGACAGATCACAGTGGGGCAACACCTAGCACATAGACAAACTCACAAAACAGGAAAGACCCAGATTGATTCCCAAATAGGCAGCAATGCCAAAAGGTCCTAGGAAATTGGCCCCCAGTAAAATACATTTGGCCGGGGGGGTATGCATTCCCAAAACATCAGAATGTTAGATGCCACATGATGTTATGAACACACAGCCAATCAGAACACAGCACACACACCACATGCAGTGATCACCCGCTCCCTAAGCAGGACATCTGGACATGGTACCTACTGCCATACTGTCCACACTTTATTAGATGGTCTGATTCATGGCCTCATGGCTAGGTCTGGATTCCTTTTTTCAAAGTATGTCTTAAATCATTTTATTGCACCTGAAGACAATGCATAAAAAAATGCTCAAAACTCTATAGCTTTGAGAGACAGTCATCAGACCCCCAACTCTGTACTGTGCTCTCCTGGCCAATGTGTTTAATTAAATAGACTGGTCCTGTTTTGCCAAACGTCTCTTCTCTTTCTTTTATTTAAAGAAAATCCAAATTCGAGCTACAGGATCCCCATAGCTAAAAATATATTTTGTAAAAAGAAACACATTTCTATATTATTTAAAAAACATTGAAAAATAATGTTTGCATCAAAAATAAATTCTGTGTATTCCCCCAAAAATATACATACTGCCCATACTTCGGGAAGAGTATATCTGGAGGAAAAACACAATAAGTAAATATAACAGCAAACTTTGTTTAACTCTTATGCTTGCCTTGTGTTCCTACACATTTTTCAACATGTTTGGAATCCTCTAACTTTGTTTTTAGAGGCCCAGAAACTTCAGTGTGTTGGGGGGTAATAATGGGTGTTGTTGAACTTAAAATATTGGGACGAGGGGCAATAAGGGATTCAAAAATTAAGGGGAACCTATGCATCTGTTTCAATTCTTATTTCTGAAGAAGCTAGATCTGTCACAGGAAACTGTGAGCAATGAATGTTCTCTAGAATATGAATCATTTGGTCTACCTTTAACACAAAATTCAGAAGACTATCCAGTATAGCATTATGGGGGTCATTCTGACCCTGGCGGCCGGTGACCGCCAGGGTCACCGACCACGGGAGCACCGCCAACAGGCTGGCGGTGCTCCCAAGGGCATTCTGACCGCGGCGGTTCAGCCGCGGTCAGAAAGGGTAAACCGGCGGTCTCCCGCCGGTTTACCGCTGCCCCATTGAATCCTCCATGGCGGCGGAGCGCGCTCCGCCGCCATGGGGATTCAGACACCCCCTACCGCCATCCTGTTCATGGCGGGAAACCCGCCATGAACAGGATGGCGGTAGGGGGTGCAGCGGGGCCCCTGGGGGCCCATGCAGTGCCCATGCCAATGGCATGGGCACTGAAGGGCCCCCGTAAGAGGGCCCCACAAAGTATTTCAGTGTCTGCTTTACAGACACTGAAATACGCGACGGGTGCAACTGCACCCGTCGCACCCCTGCAACTACGCCGGCTCAATTCTGAGCCGGCGTCCTCGTTGCAGGGGCATTTCCGCTGGGCCGGCGGGCGCTCTTTTGGAGAGCGCCCGCCGGCCCAGCCGTCTTTTGACCGCGGTGCGGTCATTTGTCGGCGGTACCTTGGCGGACGGCCTCCGCCGTCCGCCAAGGTCTGAATGACCCCCTATGTCTGGTATGTCTGGGACAGATCTACTTTAAAACTTGTAGTGCTGTCCCAGAAGCATGGAGTGGTGGCATGGCCGTAAGGGGGGAGGTCACCGGGGCAAAGGAGACCCCAGGATGTCTCCTGGCAGGAGCTGACTCTCTCTAGGGTTTGCTAGAGCACAGCAGGTCTTTGTTGTGACAGTAGACATTGACGATAGAGCAGTTTCTGCTGCCACCACATGGAGATGGCCTAGGTCTGACATATCATCTGATTCTATGCTGGTCTCAAATCCTAGCTGTCTTCTATGCCAGCCTCCTCCATCCTCAGTGCAGCAGGCTCTTCTGTCGCTTTACCTCCACCTTCATTCTCAAGAGGCTACTCCAAAGTGCCAATGGCTGAGGCACATGACCTTTGTCCATGCATAAGGTATTTGGCTGATTACAGTGGTTTGGGCACAACGACTGGTTCAACTCAGATCCACTGAGATGGCACTGGCAAATGAAGCTTGCATCAGTCCCTGGCATTAGACAGGGAAGTTTACCCTGGAATTACAGATCCCATTTTGAATCATCTGATGCAAAAAATGTTTTATAAAAATTAAAGGGGGTCTGATTATAGACCAGACACTGAGGCAAACAGCTATTACATAAGCCATGCACAGTGGGGTTGACTATGCCCCGAGGGTTAGGTGAAGGCCTTAGCCTCCAGCCTGGCCTGTGGACAAATCCCACTGCACATAGTCAAAGGCATGCGCAGTGGGGATAAGATTCTTAGGGGAGGGATGGCCACAGAGCCTGACCAGATTCCAGGTGCTGTGACCAACCACTGGTGCACATATCTAAAGGCACAATGGCAGTCAACCATAAATCATAAATTAAAGTGTTTTGACAATGCCAAACCTAATTTTAACTTTTTTTTGTAAAACAACATCTATATTTACATATATTATGTTCAGGTGTTTTCATTGAAAACATGCAGTGGTGTACACACCCATATTTCACAGTGAGCTGTGAAGTAGTCTATATTTCACAATTCCCTGTGAGCTCAAATAATTGTCATTGATTTAACCGCACCCAGAGGGCGGAGCCACGCCCGTGTAGAATATGGTGCGAGGCGCTGAAGCTCTGGCAGATCAGTTCTTCAACATCACAGGATGAGCTGCTGAACAGGCATCTCTTCTCCCGGACCGATGCCAATGCATGTCTGAACGCCAAGGGCAGGAGCAGAGCTCTGATGGGTCCAAGAGGTTTCCTTTGTGCCCCTTGAAGGGTGGGTGCACTTGAAGCTGGCCTGCACCTCGGTGGCTCCATGGTGACAATGGCCGCAGGTGAGCCTGAAGTGCATGACTGGCAGGCTGCACAGCCCTTGTACTCTACCCCATTCCTGCAAGCCCCTCAGCACTCCACCACTTGCTGACTGAAGGCAACTGCTGTCCAGTGTTCACCAATACAAGACCCAGCAAAAGCCCTGTGCACGTCAATACCTGCTGGCTACCCAGCGTGGAGAGGACTGAACTGTGGCCTCCCTTTCAGAATGTGCTTGAAATGCCGGTCTAGCAGCATGACCACTGGTGGGAGGATGAATTGAATCTGACTTCTTCTTTTTTCCCTCTTCTTGCACTTCTGGCCTGAGTGGGGTCTCACCTGTTTCTGCAGCTACTACACCTGCACCTGTGAGCTGGATACTGCAGGGACCCCGCTACATTAACTCTACCTCAGCCATTATCTGCATGTATAGAGGCCCAGCCCACTGCTCTTCAAATATATGTCACCTTTTTTGACAGCCCGGACATGAATGTTAGGCCCATGGTGGCGAGTTAACACTCAGTCATTTACAAAAAGTACCTGAAACTGCCTTCATTTGTGGTGCATTGCTGCTTACTCTTATTGACTGGGCATCACTGTCTTGGCTGATTCTTACGGTGTGCTGGCCAGCCCTGGGTGGTGCCAGATAGCAGTACATATTTGAAAGCACAGACAACTGCCATACAGGATTGAGCATCCATCTGCTCGACATCGCACGTACCACTAGCAGTGGCTTCCACGCCCCTCTGCATCTGAGATGGGTTGAGGTGACCCAAGCAGCATAAGCTAACCTTTGAAAAGAACAGGCCATCCAACACTTTGGACAGATTAGTCACTATTGAGGGGGGCCCGACAGGTGGGCTACGACCTGAGCAACTGGAGGGTGCAGATACCATCATGGCTGAACTCCAGTCCAGTTTTAGAGCGATTGACACTCGCTTTGACACCATTGTGAACCACCTGTACCGAACAGGGGAGTGCCTGGATCGTCAGGATATGAGGCTGGAGAGG
This sequence comes from Pleurodeles waltl, assembly GCF_031143425.1. Taxonomy (NCBI): domain Eukaryota; kingdom Metazoa; phylum Chordata; class Amphibia; order Caudata; family Salamandridae; genus Pleurodeles; species Pleurodeles waltl. The sequence goes on along the minus strand of NC_090449.1, from coordinate 353,390,163 downwards.
GCGAAGGAGCGCATCTCTAGATTGGAGGATGGCACCTCAAAGACAGAAAAACTGCTGGAGAAGCTTGAATCCTGACTGCGAACAATAGCAATCAAGGACAAATACTTGAAAGCCCAGGGATGTTGAAATAAAATTTGCATACTAGGAATAGCAGTGCTACAGTGCCTGGATCTTTTAGTCGAAAGACTACTCACTGAACTATAATGGTGACAAAAGGGTAAGCCCACTGTTAGAAATGGGGTCTTTGGTTGACAGTCAGGTTACCCCCTGTTCAAGCAAGGCCCCTCAATCTAGTCAGGGTAAAAGAAAATCACCCTCAGCTAACCCCTGCTTACCCCCTTGGTAGCTTGACAGAGCAGTAGGCTTAACTTCGGAGTGCTAGGTGTAAAGTATTTGTACCAACACACACAGTAGCTTAATGAAAACACTACAAAATGACACAACACCAGTTTAGAAAAATAGAAAATATTTATCTAAACAAAACAAGACCAAAATGACAAACATCCACAATACACAAGTCAAGTTATCAATAAAGATGTAAAAAGAGTATTTAAGTAGTTTTAAACACACACTAGCGCTGCTAGCATGAAAATGTACCTGGTGCTCGTCAAAAATAACCCTCATGGGCGAGTGTGTGTCAAAAAGGGCTTCCGAGGCGTTGATTCCACTTATGTGCGGGACTGTGCATTGTTTCTCCTTTTGCCGGGTCGGGCGTGTCGTTTTTTCTCCCTGCAGGAGAGCGAAGCTTCGATCCAGTCAGCACTCTTGGGTCCGGGCAGGCCTTGTGTTGTTTTTCAATGCACGGCGGTACGTGAGTCAGAAATCCAGCCGCACGATGATCCGAAAACCCAGCAGCGTGGGTTGTGATCTCCCAGCCTCCGTCAGCGATGCTGCGCGTCGTTTCTCCTGCTCTGTGCATCGATTCTTCGGTCACGTTTCCTTCGAGCATTGTCTCTCAGCTGCGGAGCCGGTGGCGCGTCGTTTTCTCAGCTGCAGATCGGAGTCGCGTCAATCTTTTCCCCGCACGGCACTCTGTGCGTGGATTTCCTTGTCTTTCGGTTGCCAGCTTCTCCTTTCAGGGTCCCAGGAACTGGATGGGCACCACAGGGCAGAGTAGGAATCTCTCCAGAGAATCCAGGTGCTGGCAGAGAGAAGTCTTTGCTGTCCCTGAGACTTCAACAACAGAAGGAAAACTCTAAATCAAGCCCTTGGAGATGGGCGGCACACAAAGTCCAGTCTTTGCCCTCTTACTCTGGCAGAAGCAGCAACTGCAGGATAGCTCCACAAAGCACAGTCACAGGCAGGGCAGCTCTTCTTCCTCAGCTATTCAGCTCTTCTCCAGGCAGAGGTTCCTCTTGGTTCCAGAAGTGTTTCTGAAGTCTGTGGTTTTGGGTGCCCTTCTTATACCCAATTTCTCCTTTGAAGTAGGCCTACTTCAAAGTCAAGTCTCTTTTGAATGTGAAATCCTGCCTTGCCCAGGCTAGGCCCCAGACACTCACCAGGGGGTTGGAGACTGCATTGTGTGAGGGCAGGCACAGCCCTTTCAGGTGTGAGTGACCACTCCTACCCTCCCTCCTAGCACAGATGGCTCATCAGGATATGCAGGCTACACCCCAGACCCCTTTGTGTCACTTTCTAGTGTGAGGTGCAACCAGCCCAACTGTCAAACTGACCCAGACAGGAAATCCACAAACAGGCAGAGTCACAGAAATGGTGTAAGCAAGAAAATGGCCACTTTCTAAAAGTAGCATTTTCAAACAAACAATCTTAAAATCAACTTTACTAAAGGATGTATTTTTAAATTGTGAGCTCAGAGACCTAAAACTCCACATGTCCATCCGCTCCCAAAGGGAATCTACACATTAATCAGATTTAAAGGTAGCCCCCATGTTAACCTATGAGAGGGACAGGCCTTGCAACAGTGAAAAATGAATTTAGCAATATTTCACTGTCAGGACATATAAACCACTTTACTATATGTCCTACCTTGGCCATACACTGCACCCTGCCCTTGGGGCTACCTAGGGTCTACCTTAGGGGTGTCTGACATGTAAGAAAAGGGAAGGTTTAGGCCTGGTAAGTGGGTACACTTGCCAAGTCGAATTTATAGTTAAAATGCACACACATACACTGCAGTGGCAGGTCTGAGACATGATTAAAGATCTACTTATGTGGGTGGCACAACCAGTGCTGCAGGCCCACTAGTAGCATTTGATTTATAGGCCCTGGGCACCTCTAGTGCACTTTACTAGGGACTTACTAATAAATCAAATATGCCAATCATGGATAAGCCAAATACATACACATTTTGTAAATGAGCACTTGCACTTTAGCACTGGTTAGCAGTGGTAAAGTGCCCAGAGTAACAACAACAGTAAAATCAGAGTCCAGCGCACATCAACAACCTGGGGAACAGAGGCAAAAAGTTAAGGGAGACCACGCCAAGGATGAAAATGTCTAACACCCACATTTGTTAATGAATGCCCACACAGATCTTTTGACCCTGCCCTAAACCGGGTGCACTGCCTCCTCCAATTGTCACCTATCTTCTGAACTTTAGGGACTGTGACACTGTACTGCATCTGGCGAGGGAACTGGGCCTACTCCAATATCACAGTGCAATGATTTCACTGTTTCCAGACTTCACCATGGCCATCCAGGAGACCCGATGCAAATTTACTGATACCAAGGTGACTATCCATAAGCTGGGAGTTTGATATGGCATGTACTACCCGGCACAACTCAGGGTAGACATCAATGGCAAGTCACGTATATTTAATAACCCTGTTGATACCCTGGCATTCTGTAAGAAGTACTCTAGGGAGTGCACCCCTCTGGGACACAGTTCGCCATCCCGCTCCCCCCAGATACTGAAGCTACTTCCAGCATGGATCTTTTTCCCCCAGACTGAACTCACTTTACAACATTGCTGTTCACCATACCTGGCCCAACTTTTCATTCTACAACACCATCTTTTCTGTACTGACCATCACAATCCTGACAGTTACGCCTATCAGCTCCAAACTGCTCACCCTCATCTCATTTGTTGCTGAATGCCTACGTATGAAGAGCTACCCACGGCGGTGTTGCTATCCCCTATGGTTAATACCACACTGATGTTCCTGGGGATTTTGTTTTTCCTGTTAGTACTATGGGGCTTCACAAGAATGTTCTCATCAGGTGTGGGTGGGGGGTAGGAGTTCTGTCGCTGTTAAAACTTTTGGTTTTGTTGATATCCATTGCCTTATTATTACAATCTTTGCCCATACATATTGTCATTCTCATATGTACATGTTTGAATAGATGGCAAGTAATAAACATAATGGAAGGTCCACCATAGACACCACTATCATATACTGAAACATAAGAGGGCTCAATAACCCTCACAAAGGTAAACAGGCACTGCAGTATCTGAACAAACACTGTGCTCAGATTGCCTTTTTACAGACAAACCATCTCCTACCAAAACCCACATAGACTTTTGCTGCTCCTTGGGGACCTCATCAATATTTCTCCAGCTATAGCTTTTACTCTTGAGGGGTCAGCAGTCTAATTCATAAGAATCGCCCTTTCCACTGTTACTCTGGCTCCACCGATGAGAAGGGTGGATATGTACTTGTTGCGGGCACCCTTTATTGTCATTTACTTCTTTTGGCCAATATCTATGCCCTGAACACAGACGACCCAACGTTTTTCCAAACACTACTGACCTAACTTGATTGTATGGACATTGACCACTTTGTTTTAGGTGGAAATTTCAATATGCTTCTCGATGCATTACAAAACACCACAGCCATAAATCATTTGGGGAAGCCCGGCTTGTTGAGCATACTACGTGACATCTGCAATGCTTACATTCAACGCGATCCTTGGCACCTACAACATGCGTCTAACCCCAGCATATACCTTTCACTCTGCCTCTCACAACATATGACACGCATAGGTCATTGGCTAGTATCTGTCACAGCTGTCCCCAGGCTGGGTGATATCACAAACCTACCACGTACCCTCTCAAACCATTCCCCTGTCAATATGACTTTCCAGATTCCCCTTTGAGGGGAGCGCGAATGCCACTGGAGCTTTCTCCCTATGGTACTACATGATGAGCTACTTCATACTGAGCTCTGCAATGTGATCACGGAATATTTTGAACTTAATAAAGACTCGGTTAACTCAGTAGCTACCTTCTGGGGGGCCTTTAAGGCCTATACTAGGGGCCATTGCATTGCTAAACACTCTGGTGTGCTAAGGGACATACGTAGTAGCTTGGCCCAATTGGAGATGGAATTGAAGGACCTTGACCGTGCTGATGCACTACGGTCCAACGGATCTGACTTACAAAAATAGGCTTCCTTGTTCGAGGAATTCTGGGACCTGGCAGAATGCAAAACACACTACTTAGAGAAATATGATAGAGCATGCCACTATAGAGAGGGTGACCAACCAGGATGAAATCTGGCGTGCCTCTTCCAACCCCACCAGATCTGCCTCGTATATACTGGAGCTGCATACAGCAGACAGTATTGACTCTACAGAGATTGAAGGTACTCAGACTGAATTTCTTCATTAATACATTCAGCTTTACAATACCAGTCAGTGCAAGGATTCTCCCTTAATGACACAGTACCTAGAAGAGGGGGCCATGGTTTGGCTTACTGCTGCCCAACAACAGTTCCTCCAGGAGCCATTTACCAATGAGGAGATTGTCCTAGTAATAGACTCTCTGGATGGTTCTAAGGCACTTGGCCTGGACAGCTTCACTGGTGCATTCTATAAAATACAAACATGCCCTGGCACACACTTACTTGCTGTAAACGCCGAGGCGCTAGAGGCCAGAACCCTACCGCCAATGTTACGAGAGGCAGTGATTACCTTTCTTCCAAAGCCAGGAAAAGATCCTCAGATATGCAGTTCTTACCGATCGTACCGTTGCTAAACTGTGATAATAAGATATTGGCTAAGCTGCTGACCTCACGCCTCTCCCTACTGATGTACCAAATCATATCACATACCCAGTCAGGCATTGTCCCCTGCTGCTCCACACACTTAAAACTGTGCACAGCCTTTGCGCTGCTCAATAGGATCTCTCCCACTGCCCCTGCTGCAGTGGCCTTACTTGGCACCAAAAAAGTGTTTCATTCATTATAATGGCCTTTTTTACTAGCAAGCCTCAACAAAATGGGCCTGCTTTGGGGCTTTACACCATTATCATCATGGATTAGACTAAAAGACATTATAAACTCCCCTTTCTTGTCACCAGAGGGACACGGCACTACTACTTTTTAAACAGTCATGGATCTACTGGTGTGCTGTTTAGAAGAGTAACATATGGACAGAAGACTGATGTTTAAAATGGCCCTGCTGCTAATTTTGCTGTGAGCGGATTACATCTTGTTATTCATACGCTACCTTGCAGACAATCTAGATCTGAAACTTCGCAAGATTTTTCGATTGGGAAACTTTTCAGGGCTGCACATTAAGTGGGCAAAGTCTGAACTGTTCCCCATTAAAGATGCGTCAACCACCATCCAGTCCCAGTTTCCCTTAACATGATGCACCAACCAAGTTAAATATTTAGGTGTGCTTGTACAACAGGACAAGGAACAAGTTCTATGCTTAAAATACAGCCCTACCATGAACAACTGAACAAACTGGCTACACAAGTCGAAAGCTGGATTCGCCTCACCTTGTCGATGGAAAGCCGCATTACCATAATTAAAATGGTGGCATTTCCCTCGGTTACTGTATTTATTTTTAAAGGTGTCTATCCCACTCACTAAATCCTTCCTTACATCCCTCAAGAGCTTATTATTGCGGCTCGTTTGGGTGGATAGGAGGCTCCAAATATGTTGGGATGTTTTACTACTCCCTTATCAACGTGTTGGTGTTCCCCATTTCCATTTGTACTGCCTGACTGCACGCTGCCAATATGCATATCATTGGTACCACACAGACACACACCATCCAGCGGAAAAACCTGGCCTCCCCCACTCTGTGCAGGCGCTGCTACCTGCTGGCTACCCAGTAAATTCCACTGATAACCAAACACTCTCTATCACTTGCTGGGCTTGGTGTAGGCTCACTCAGCCTCTGAAATGGGGGCATGTTTGACTCCCCCAATATACCTCTGACAATCAATCCATGGCCACCTATCACCAAAGAAAATCTGGTCCAATGCATGTTGATTAACCTGGCCCTGCATACTTTTGGGGACTTGTTCCCAGATGGATATGTCTTCTCCCGTGAGGAAGATGGCAGACTTAACACTGCTACATAAATGGACCATTTGTGCTCTGAAGTCTCCAGAACATCCTGTGCACTCTGATTACATCATACCTTTTAGCACCAGAGAAATGTAGGCCACCTTAACTCATCATCACTGACAATGAGGGTGGTAAGTTAGTCTCTAAGCTATACCATACCTGCTTACATCTCCTACCAACCCACAATTCTAAACTTCAAAACACCTGGAAAGCTGGCCTGGATACCCCTATTCTGACAAAATGTTGTATGCCTGCTGTGCACAAACACATTTGGTTTCCAGGAACCACTGCCACAAACTCAGACATTACAAATTCTTACACTGAGCATACACCACCTCCTTGGTTTTCACAAGACTCGATTCCACCCACTCCTCCAACTGCCACACGTTACTGGCTGATTTTACCCACATGACATGAACGTGCCCCACCATTGCACATATTGGAGGGATATTTTTGGCTGCTTAACACTGATGATATTCTTTACACTTAATCCAAACACACTCCTTGCCATGTTAGGATATGTGGACAATATTCCCAAATCTGTCAGATGATTCACAGCCATGGCATTACTTTTAACCAAATGTTAAATAGCCATACACCAGGACAGCAAGACTACATCCACAGTGTAAGCCTGCTTTAAAAGTCTCATGTATTCTGACAATACTAGCAAATTATGGGCCTCATTCTGAGCCTGGCGGACGGCGGAGGCCGTCCGCCAGGGTACCGCCGCTGAATGACCGCACCGCGGTCAAAAGACCGCGGCGGCCATTCAGACATTTCCTCTGGGCCGGCGGGCGCTCTCCAAAAGAGCGCCCGCCGGCCCAGAGGAAATGCCCCTGCAACGAGGACGCCGGGTCAGAATTGAGCCGGCGTAGTTGCAGGGGTGCGACGGGTGCAGTTGCACCCGTCGCGTATTTCAGTGTCTGCTTAGCAGACACTGAAATACTTTTGGGGCCCTCTTACGGGGGCCCCTGCCGTGCCCATGCCATTGGCATGGGCACGGCAGGGGCCCCCAGGGGCCCCGCGGCACCCCCTACCGCCATCCTGTTCCTGGCGGGCGAACCGCCAGGAACAGGATGGCGGTAGGGGGTGTCAGAATCCCCCATGGCGGCGCAGCAAGCTGCGCCACCATGGGGGATTCTAAGGGCAGCGGTAAACCGGCGGGAGACCGCCGGTTTGCCTCTTCTGACCGCGGCCGAACCGCCGCGGTCAGAATGCCCTGCGGGGCACCGCCGGCCTGTCGGCGGTGCTCCCGAATGTCCCCCTATATGCCACTCTCCTACCACCTGCGTCCAGACCTAAAGACTTATGGCAACTGCTGAGGGATTACTTGTTGACGCTTGATACCCCGGAAATGGTGCTGTAACACTGGGGGTATGGTGCACTTGTGTTTGCTATATCTGACGCATGTAATCTCTGTTTTTTTTTTTTTACTTACCCCACTGTGTCATTTGCAGCATGCGCACCCATCGCATATTTGATCTTTCCGACCTTAAGTACCGGAGACCCCTTTTTCTTGACTCTGTCCTGCTCAATTTTGACAGTCCTTTCTTACAGTAAGTTAACTCCTTAGCTTCTGGGCCCTCTCCACCCCCACCCTCCCACCAGCCCTAAGCACTTTTTGACTATTTGGGGTAGTTTGTGCTTAGGCCTCTATACCTTTTGTCAACATTAGCTATCAATGCCAAATTTGTTTCCTTTTTTTCCAAAATCCTGGGGATTCTAAAGGTACCCAGAGTTTGTGGGTTCCCCTGAAGGAGACAGAGAAATTAGCCAAAATACAGCAAAATGTTTTGTTTTTTAACATGGGAAAAAAGTGCTGCAGAAGAAACTTTTTTCCCTGTAAATAGGATCAACAAAGGGTTTGTGGTAATAAAATTACCATCCTCCCAGCTTTCAGGAACAGACAGGCTTCAATCAGAAAGTGACATTTTTCAATACAGTTTTGGCATTTTACTGGGACATACCCCATTTTTACTATTTTTGTGCTTTCAGCCTCCTTCCAGTTAGTGACAGAAATGGGTGTGAAACCAATGGTGGATCCTGGACAACTAAACATTTCTGAAAAGTAGATAAAATTCTGAATTCAGAAAGGGGTCATTGTCATAGGTCCTTCATGGTTTTCCTATAGAAAGCAACAGTTGAAATAAAAAAATATTGAAATTGAGTTGGAAAAAACAGCCATTTCTGTATGCGCTTGTTTATGTAACTTTTTCCAGCTATGGCAGATTTTTAAAAGCAAAATACTGTTACATCTGCTGGATCCTTTTGGTAGCAAGGATATATAGACTTCGTCAAGAACAGAAGGTATCCAGAGCAAACAAATGAGCTGCACCTTGCAATGAGTTTTCATTGTATACCGGGTATACAGCCATTCATTTGGTAAAATATAACGAGTGAAAAATAGATATCAAGAAAATCTATGCATTTCTGAAATGGGCACAAGATGTGAAGTTTAGAAGCAGTGGTTATGTGCACATCTCTAAATTCCAGGGTACCCGTACTAGCATGTGAAATACAGGCCATTTCTCAAAATGTCTTCATTCTTACACAGTATCTTACATTTGGAATGCACAAATGTAGAGAAAGACAATTGGCAAGAACACTCATTCTTCTATTCTGTATTCCTTCAAGTCTCCCGATAAAAATGGTAGCTAATTTGTGTGGGGAGGCCTAGTGCCCGCAATAGGAAACACCCCAAAACACTATGTGGACACATCACATTTTTCCAATGAAAATTGACACATTTTTTTAAAAGTGCCTAGCTGTGAATTTTGAGCTCTAGCTCAGCCGACACATAGAAAAAGCTAGCAAATGTATATATTTTGCAAAACTAGATGTCTAGGGAAATCTATAATGAGGTGATTGTGGTGCTCGCACTAAGTTCTGTCACCCAGAATCCTTTGCAAACCTCAAAATTTGTCTAAAAAAACATTATCCTTACATTTCAGTGATGCAAAGTTATGGAATCTGAGGGGAGACACAAACTCCCATCCACCAAGCATTTCCCCAAGTCTCCTGATAAAAATGGGACCTCACTTGGGTGGGTAGGCCTAATTCCTGTGACAGGAAATTCTCTGAAACACTACGTGGACACATCACATTTTTCCAATCAAAATTGATGCGTTTTTTGCAAAGTGCCCAGCTGTGGATTTTGGGCTCTAGCTCAGCCGGGACATAGCGAAACTTAGCAAACCTATATATTTTTCAACATTAAACCTTTACGACCAACAGCTACGTAGGCGCAGAAGATACCGGTGAGTACAGCACCTACGACACGGGGGAGGGGGGAGGCAAAAGTTAGGGGGACACCCACCAAACACCCCCACCCCCACCCTCGCATATCACAACATACACACCAATGCAGTCACAAAAATAACAGTAACAACCCACAATCCCCCCGGAAGAATGAAAACACAAAGCCAAAATCGGGCAAACATTGTAATGTGCCAATATACATGTCATAAAATAATATACAGATATATACATTTCAAAATCACTCTTATTTACACATACAATCCGAGAAGTAGTGCAGATATGTACATAACAATGTCCGTGCACCAACAGTCCAAAAATGCATGGGCGAGGCCCACAATAGATACCTGATCAAAATCGGAGAGAACACTGCCGGGGCATCAGATAGAAATAAAACAGGCACCTCAGGGGGAAGGGAAGGGGGGGCACCTCAGCCAGATGAATGCAAAGCCAGATCCACGACGGGGCTCCATGCCCATTGAAGTATCCTGGGGAGTGCAAAGCCACAGTCTCTGAAGTCTATACAGTGGGTGGGTTGCCCACTGTGCCATCCTGGGGAGTGCAAAGCCACAGTCTCTCAAGTCTCTACAGTGGGTGGGCTTCCCACTGTGCCATCCTGGGGAGTGCAAAGCCACAGTCTCTCAAGTCTCTACAGTGGGTGGGTTGCCCACTGGACCATCCTGGGGAGTGCAAAGCCATTATACTGCAATATAAATAATCACCAAAGTTAGTAACTCATACCATTTGTATGCTATTCATCATCAATAATATACCAAATAAATAAATTCAAAGGAAATGGTACAATTCGTCATCCAAGTTCATACCCATTTAAATCGTTTTTAATTTAATAATCAATTTTGCTTCATTTTTACGCAAATCCAATGTTCTATTGGCCACGATATATTACAAAACGGAATTAGAACGAATCAAAAGAACAAAAAGGTTGTCTTTTAGGTAAGGGGAAGTGTGTTTCATGTAATTGAATGAAAAAATGGAACCTCATTTGAGTGTTTGCTCGATGACTGAACGGTAACGATAACGGTAGAGATATTGGTATAGAGTTTACTATATGGGTGGATGATAATTATATTGAAATGGAATCTCTCTTAGAGAGAATACCAGAGATATTTTCGATTATTTATATTGCAGTTGGTTCCTCAACACATGAGGTCTGCGATGCCCCTTCTAGATTGATTTTGAAGAGGAAGAAAAAGAGGGGACTAACTGTGGTTTCAAACAGGTCAGTAATGACATTACGAAATATTATATTTACATTCTGGAAAAATACTTTTCGATAAGCAGAAGGAGAGCATTTAAATTGTCATTTTCCTCCCTTTTTTGTAGAGGATGGTAGAAGGGATAGGAACATATGGACATAAAAATAATTCGAAGGTATTTATTTATGGGATATTCTTTTCCCATTATTATACAAGGAGGGTTTGGTTCTGATAGAAAGCGGCTTATTGCCGACAAAAGGGAAATTTAGGACACTAAACGATCTATGCCAACAAAAAAGAATCCCCTTTTCACTTGGGTTTGCATGTGGCAGGGTTGAATATTGCTGTGGTTGTAATGGACCCGTTTTTGGAGACATGGGAAGTATCTTACACTATACTTTCGGATGTTTAGAGAAAAAAACACTTAGCCACTAAGATTGCGTGGTGGTGGTTCTTTTCCTTTCCTTTGTAGTCTTTTGTTTAGATGGAAATATATTGCCATATTTTAAACATATCATATATATAAAAGTTTGTGCATTTAATTGAGTAAAAAACGGTGTCGGATGTGTTTTGGGAAAATTAAAGAACAAAATGTTAAATGTATAAATATTTTAATTATTGTATAGAATTGTACATGTATATGTGTTGTTATTGATTGTTGTTTGTTATGATTTTCTCAGCCTTGAAGAAGTCCATTCAGGACGAAACACGTGTCGGCTGATGGCTTTCTATTGTTTTTTGACATGTTTTGTGTATATGTATATTTGTGTATGTGCAAAATACGTTTTTCTTTGTTTTGTATTAAAATTTCTATTGGTATGGACATATTTTGGAATAGTTTGTTTACATTTTTCAGGAAAGGAAGATAATTTATTAAGTATTTTAGTTAGATTTCTTTTTTGATTTTCCCATGTCTTCTCTTTAAGATATTAAATTATCTTCAAATGTAGACTTTGTCGTGTTGATGTGCCCCACTGAGTTGTTTTTTTCAATGGCCTCCTCACTGAGGGCAGCAGGGGTGACTGGGGCAGGGCCTGAGGTGCCTGGGGCGAAGGTGATGCCCACCCTCCTGGGTGAGCAGGCACGGGGCAAACGCTGAGGGGCTGCTGGGAGGGCGGTGCTGGTAGGGGGGGTGGCGGCTGTACCTGTAGAAGTGGGGCGCACAGGTGGTGCTGCCACCACAGGGGAGCTCCCATCGGCGGACGAGTCCGTGTCGCTGCTTGGTGATCCGGTGGCCAACGTGAAGCTCCCCTCGCCCTCCGTCCAACTGGTGCATTCAGAGTCTGTGATGTGGCCCTCAATGGCCATGTGGGATACAGCTCCCTCGTGCTCCGGTGCCACTGTACCTCCACCTGATGATGCTGATGGACAAAAGGACAGGGAGAGCAGGAAAAGGGGGGGAGACAGAAGAAAGAGAGTTTTAGTGCATGGCATGCCGCTACCGTTGGCAGACAAGACAGACGCAGCAGCCCCCTGCATTACGCCGTGCTCCTGACCTCTGCACATGCAATTTCTGGGACATGGCCTACATTGCAATGGTGGAAATCTGCGCACATGGATGCCACAGGGGCAACTATACCTCAACTTGCCACTCTGCTGAGGTGGGGTTGAGTGCCACATGGCCTACATTACGGAGGGGCCTTGCCTACCTAACTCGCCCTGGCCTAGGGACACCCACAGTCCACCTCCCCCATCCAGACCTCTACACTGCACGCAAAGTACGCAGAATTAGTTTGTACTCACCCCCTTGTGTCTGCTGTGATGTCCTCAAGCGCCCATCCAACTCCGGGTAGGCCACCGCCAGGATCCGGAACATCAGGGGGGTCATGGTGCGACGGGCACCCCTCCCACGTTGGGAGGCCATCCCCAGCTGAGCCTCCGCCATCTTCTTCTTGCAACGGCGAATGTCCTCCCATCTCTTACAGCAGTGGGTGGCCCGTCTCTGGTGGGCCCCCAGGGTCCGGACCTCCTTGGCGATGGCATGCCAAATGTCTCTCTTCTGGTGGGCACTGACCTACAAGACATGCACAAGGAAAGAGGAACAGTCATTACCAACTGCACCGCCAATGTGAGTGGCCCCCTCCCTACTCTGCCCATGTGGCCCATTCCTTCCCATGCATAACTGATCTATGTACTCTGCCCCCTTCCCTCTTCCAACCAGTCCTCTTCAACCAGGCCTAGCCCATACAATGTGCTCCCTGTGTACTAACCTGTTGGTCTGGAGGACCGTAGAGTAGCGTGTACTGGGGGAGGACCCCATCCACAAGTTTCTCCAACTCCTGTGCAGTGAAGGCAGGGGCCCTTTCCCCAGACGCAGCAGCCATCGTCGCTTCCAGACCGAGGTCACAGCAGCACTAGCAGTGTAGGTCCTCTCCTGTCGAAGGTCAGGTATCTAGTGATTGAACAGATAGAAAATGGCGGTGACGTCCACAACGGTGACGTCCGCGGCGGTGCGCATCATCACCGCCGGCGCACCTGTTCATTGGCTCCAGGGACCCATAGGGTCCAATGTTAACCAATGCAGCATTGCGCCGCGGTCTACGACCGCCTACCGCGACGGTGTGCAACGCCAGCGCAGTTACCCCACAATCCCATTGTCCCAGTTTAGAGGTCAGGCAGCCGCCATTTCAGGGGCCCACATGGCTTAATTTACTACTGCGTCACGCATAGCTAGGCCTCTACTCAACACACATACAGGAAGGGCTTTTGTCTGGTGTAGTCTTGTGTGTAACTGTGGGTACATACCTGGAGGAATAGTGACTGGTTCTTTGCTGTTCTCCTTCTTAGGCACCGTCAGCTGGGACATATGAGAAGATGGCGGAATCCTCTGGTGTACCGACTGTAGGAAAGTACCATCTTGCCTGGCATGTTACCCCCATTTTTCACTGTATATATGTTGTTTTAGTTGTATGTGTCACTGGGACCCTGGTAACCCAGGGCCCCAGTGCTCATAAGTGTGCCTGAATGTGTTACCTGTGTAGTGACTAACTGTCTCACTGAGGCTCTGCTAATCAGAACCTCAGTGGTTATGCTCTCTCATTTCTTTCCAAATTGTCACTGACAGGCTAGTGACCATTTTTACCAATTTACATTGGCTTACTGGAACACCCTTATAATTCCCTAGTATATGGTACTGAGGTACCCAGGGTATTGGGGTTCCAGGAGATCCCTATGGGCTGCAGCATTTCTTTTGCCACCCATAGGGAGCTCTGACAATTCTTACACAGGCCTGCCACTGCAGCCTGAGTGAAATAACGTCCACGTTATTTCACAGCCATTTTACACTGCACTTAAGTAACTTATAAGTCACCTATATGTCTAACCTTTACCTGGTAAAGGTTAGGTGCAAAGTTACTTAGTGTGAGGGCACCCTGGCACTAGCCAAGGTGCCCCCACATTGTTCAGAGTCAATTCCCTGAACTTTGTGAGTGCGGGGACACCATTACACGCGTGCACTACATATAGGTCACTACCTATATGTAGCTTCACCATGGTAACTCCGAATATGGCCATGTAACATGTCTATGATCATGGAATTGCCCCCTCTATGCCATCCTGGCAGTGTTGGTACAATTCCATGATCCCAGTGGTCTGTAGCACAGACCCTGGTACTGCCAGACTGCCCTTCCTGGGGTTTCACTGCAGCTGCTGCTGCTGCCAACCCCTCAGACAGGCAGCTGCCCTCCTGGGGTCCAGCCAGGCCTGGCCCAGGATGGCAGAACAAAGAACTTCCTCTGAGAGAGGGTGTGACACCCTCTCCCTTTGGAAAATGGTGTGAAGGCAGGGGAGGAGTAGCCTCCCCCAGCCTCTGGAAATGCTTTGTTAGGCACAGATGTGCCCAATTCTGCATAAGCCAGTCTACACCGGTTCAGGGACCCCTTAGCCCCTGCTCTGGCGCGAAACTGGACAAAGGAAAGGGGAGTGACCACTCCCCTGACCTGCACCTCCCCTGGGAGGTGTCCAGAGCTCCTCCAGTGTGCTCCAGACCTCTGCCATCTTGGAAACAGAGGTGCTGCTGGCACACTGGACTGCTCTGAGTGGCCAGTGCCACCAGATGACGTGAGAGACTCCTGCTGATAGGCTCCTTCAGGTGTTAGTAGCCTTTCCTCTCTCCTAGGTAGCCAAACCCTCTTTTCTGGCTATTTAGGGTCTCTGTCTCTGGGGAAACTTTAGATAACGAATGCATGAGCTCAGCCGAGTTCCTCTGCATCTCTCTCTTCACCTTCTGATAAGGAAACGACCGCTGACCGCGCTGGAAGCCTGCAAACCTGCAACATAGTAGCAAAGACGACTACTGCAACTCTGTAACGCTGATCCTGCCGCCTTCTCAACTGTTTTCCTGCTTGTGCATGCTGTGGGGGTAGCCTGCCTCCTCTCTGCACCAGAAGCTCTGAAGAAATCTCCCGTGGGTCGACGGAATCTTCCCCCTGCAACCGCAGGCACCAAAAAGCTGCATTACCGGACCCTTGGGTCTCCACTCAGCACGACGAGCGAGGTCCCTCGAATCCAGCGACACTGTCCAAGTGACCCCCACAGTCCAGTGACTCTTCAGCCCAAGTTTGGTGGAGGTAAGTCCTTGCCTCACCTCGCTGGGCTGCATTGCTGGGAACCGCGACTTTGCAGCTACTCCGGCCCCTGTGCACTTCCGGCGGAAATCCTTTGTGCACAGCCAAGCCTGGGTCCACGGCACTCTAACCTGCATTGCACGACTTTCTAAGTTGGTCTCCGGCGACGTGGGACTCCTTTGTGCAAATTCAGCGAGCACCGTTTCACGCATCCTCATAGTGCCTGTTTCTGGCACTTCTCCGGGTGCTACCTGCTTCAGTGAGGGCTCTTTGTCTTGCACGACGTCCCTTCTCTCTTCAGGTCCAATTTGCGACCTCCTGGTCCCTCCTGGGCCCCAGCAGCGTCCAAAAACGCCAAACACACGATTTGCGTGTAGCAAGGCTTGTTGGCGTCCTTCCGGCGGGAAAACACTTCTGCACGACTCTCCAAGGCGAGAGGGATCCGTCCACCAAAGGGGAAGTCTCTAGCCCTTTTTGTTCCTGCAGAAACCTCAGCTTCTTCTGTCCAGTCGAAGCTTCTTTGCACCCGCAGCTGGCATTTCCTGGGCATCTGCCCATCTCCGACTTGCTTGTGACTTTTGGACTTGGTCCCCTTGTTCCACAGGTACCCTAGATTGGAAATCCACAGTTGTTGCATTGCTGGTTTGTGTCTTTCCTGCATTATTCCTCTAACACGACTCTTTTGTCCTTAGGGGAACTTTGGTGCACTTTGCACTCACCTTTCAGGGTCTTGGGGAGGGTTATTTTTCTAACTCTCACTATTTTCTAATAGTCCCAGCGACCCTCTACAAGGTCACATAGGTTTGGGGTCCATTCGTGGTTCGCATTCCACTTTTGGAGTATATGGTTTGTGTTGCCCCTATCCCTATGTTTCCCCATTGCATCCTATTGTAACTATACATTGTTTGCACTGTTTTCTAAGACTATACTGCATATTTTTGCTATTGTGTATATATATCTTGTGTATATTTCCTATCCTCTCACTGAGGGTACACTCTAAGATACTTTGGCATATTGTCATAAAAATAAAGTACCTTTATTTTTAGTATAACTGTGTATTGTGTTTTCTTATGATATTGTGCATATGACACTAAGTGGTACTGTAGTAGCTTCACACGTCTCCTAGTTCAGCCTGAGCTGCTCTGCTAAGCTACCATTATCTATCAGCCTAAGCTGCTAGACACCCTATACACTAATAAGGGATAACTGGGCCTGGTGCAAGGTGCAAGTACCCCTTGGTACTCACTACAAGCCAGTCCAGCCTCCTACATTGGTTGTGCAGTGGTCGGATAAGTGCTTGAGACTACTTACCACTCTTGTCATTGTACTTTTCATAAGAGAAAAATATACAAAACAAGGTCAGTGTATATACACATAGCCAAAAAGTTTTGCATTTCCTCTTTTCACTCTTTTCTAAGTGCTGAAAAGTACTTCTAAACTTTCAAAAAGTTCTTAAAAGTTTAAAAAGTTTTTTTCTGTCTTTCCAAAAAGTTCTGAAAACTTTTTTCTCTTTTTCTATCACTTTAACTCTCTCTAAAAAATGTCTGGCACAGGAAAACATTTTGAACTGTCCAAACTTGCATATGATCACCTTAGCTGGAAAGGAGCAAGGAGTCTCTGCATAGAGAGAGGTTTGAGTGTAGGGAAGAATCCTTCCTTAGAACTGTTAATTAATATGCTTAGAGTACAGGATAAGGCCATAAGTGCCCAATCTGTAGAAAAAGTAGCTAATGGTTCTCAATCTGATCCAGGGACTCCCCCAGGAAAAGGTTCAGGAAAGAAACTTCTCAGCCTGCCCATTACTAGACAGTCTAGCATAGTTGGTACAGAGGTTGAATCACACCATACTAATGGTGTGCTCTCACATTATACTGGTAGCCAAGCTGTTAGGGTGCCCTCTGTAAGGGACAGGTCTCCTTCTGTTCATTCCCATCATACCTCTGTATCTAGAAATGTCCCTCCCACCCACCCTGATGACAGATTGTTAGAAAGGGAGCTCAATAGATTGAGAGTGGAACAAACCAGACTGAAGCTCAAGAAGCAACAGCTGGATTTGGATAGACAGTCTTTAGAAATAGAGAGGGAAAGACAGAAGTTGGGTTTAGAAACCCATGGTGGCAGCAGCAGTATTCCCCATAGTCATCCTGCAAAAGAGCATGATTCCAGGAATCTGCACAACATAGTTCCCCCTTATAAGGAGGGGGATGACATTAACAAGTGGTTTGCTGCACTTGAGAGGGCCTGTGCTGTACAGGATGTCCCTCAAAAGCAGTGGGCTGCTATCCTATGGCTATCATTTAGTGGAAAAGGTAGGGATAGGCTCCTTACAGTGAAAGAAAATGATGCCAATAATTTCCAAGTTCTTAAGAATGCACTCCTGGATGGTTATGGCTTAACCACTGAACAGTACAGGATAAAGTTCAGAGAGACCAAAAAGGAGTCTTCACAAGACTGGGTTGATTTCATTGACCATTCAGTGAAGGCCTTGGAGGGGTGGTTACATGGCAGTAAAGTTACTGATTATGACAGCCTGTATAACTTAATCCTGAGAGAGCATATTCTTAATAATTGTGTGTCTGATTTGTTGCACCAGTACTTGGTGGACTCTGATCTGACCTCTCCCCAAGAATTGGGAAAGAAGGCAGACAAATGGGTCAGAACAAGAGTGAACAGAAAAGTTCATACAGGGGGTGACAAAGATGGCAACAAAAAGAAGGATGGTAAGTCTTCTGACAAGGGTGGGGACAAATCTAAAAATGAGTCTTCATCAGGCCCACAAAAACACTCTGGTGGGGGTGGTGGGCCCAAATCCTCCTTTAATCAGAACAAGGAAAAGAAACCATGGTGCTATTTATGTAAAATAAAAGGCCATTGGACAACAGATCCCAGTTGTCCAAAGAAAGGCACCACAGCTCCTACCACTACAACCCCTACTACTACACCTAGTGTCCCTACTAATAGCAGTGGTGGTGGGAGCAAACCTACTAATAGCCAATCCAAGGGAGTAGCTGGGCTCACTTTTGGTAATTTAGTTGGGGTTGGTCTGATTAGGGAGACCACAGAGGCTACTTTAGTCTCTGAAGGGGCTATTGATTTAGCCACTTTGGTTGCTTGCCCCCATAACTTGGAGAAGTACAAGCAACTAACCCTAATAAATGGTGTTGAGGTCCAGGCCTACAGGGACACAGGTGCCAGTGTCACAATGGTGATTGAGAAACTGGTGCACCCTGAACAACACATACTTGGACACCAGTACCAAGTAACCGATGCTCACAACATAACACAAAGCCACCCCATGGCTGTTGTAAATCTCAACTGGGGGGGGGTAACTGGTCCAAAGAAAGTTGTGGTAGCTTCAGATTTACCTGTAGACTGTCTATTAGGGAATGATTTGGAGACATCAGCTTGGTCAGATGTGGAGTTGGAGGCCCATGCAGCAATGCTGGGCATTCCAGGGCATATTTTTGCTTTGACAAGGGCTCAGGCCAAAAAGCAAAAAGGACAGGGAAGCTTGGATCCTGGAACAATGGACCAAGTGCTCCCTAAAGCTAGGGCTAGTAGAAGCAAACCACTTCCTACTATCCCTCCCTCTACAGTGGATTCAACTTCTGAGGAAGAAGAATTCCCTCCCTGTGCAGAACCTACACCAGAGGAGCTGGAAGCAGACACTGCTGAGCTTTTGGGTGAAGGGGGGCCTGCCAGGGAGGAGCTGAGTGTGGCACAGCAAACCTGTCCCACATTAGAGGGTATCAGACAGCAAGCTGTCAAACAGGCTAATGGGGATGTCAGTGACTCTCACAGAGTTTACTGGGAGGACAACCTCTTGTACACTGAGCATAGGGATCCTAAACCTGGAGCTGCCAGGAGATTAGTGATTCCTCAGGAGTACAGAAAGTTCCTCCTAACACTGGCACATGACATTCCCTTAGCTGGGCACCTGGGTCAAATGAAAACTTGGGACAGATTGGTACCATTGTTTCATTGGCCTAGGATGTCTGAGGACACAAAGGAATTTTGTAAGTCCTGTGAAACCTGTCAAGCCAGTGGCAAGACAGGTGGCACTCCAAAGGCACCCCTTATCCCACTGCCTGTGGTTGGGGTTCCCTTTGAAAGGGTAGGGGTTGACATAGTTGGCCCCCTTGACCCTCCTACTGCTTCAGGCAATAGGTTTATCTTAGTGGTAGTGGACCATGCCACAAGATATCCTGAAGCTATTCCTTTAAGGACCACTACAGCTCCTGCAGTGGCAAAGGCCCTCCTGGGAATATTTTCCAGGGTGGGCTTCCCAAAGGAAGTAGTATCAGACAGAGGAAGCAATTTCATGTCTGCATACTTAAAGGCCATGTGGAAGGAGTGTGGTGTAACTTACAAGTTCACAACACCCTATCATCCACAAACAAATGGACTGGTGGAGAGATTTAATAAAACTCTCAAAGGCATGATTATGGGACTCCCTGAAAAACTCCGCAGGAGATGGGATATCCTTCTACCATGCCTCCTTTTTGCCTACAGGGAGGTACCCCAGAAAGGAGTGGGCTTCAGCCCCTTTGAACTTCTTTTTGGACACCCTGTTAGGGGTCCACTCACACTTGTAAAGGAGGGTTGGGAACAACCTTTAAAAGCTCCTAAGCAGGATATTGTGGATTATGTACTTGGCCTCAGATCAAGGATGGCTGAGTACATGAAAAAGGCCAGTAAAAACCTTCAGGCCAGCCAAGAGCTCCAGAAGCAATGGCATGATCAGAAGGCTGTTTTGGTTCAGTACCAACCAGGGCAGAAAGTGTGGGTCTTGGAGCCTGTGGACCCAAGAGCACTCCAAGATAAATGGAGTGGACCCCACACAATTGTTGAAAAGAAGGGTGAAGTCACCTACTTGGTTGACTTAGGCACTGCCAGGAGTCCCCTTAGGGTGCTCCATGTCAACCGCCTGAAACCCTACTATGACAGGGCTGATCTCACCCTGCTCATGGCAACTGATGAGGGACAGGAAGAAGACAGTGATCCTCTACCTGATCTCTTCTCTTCCACAGAACAAGATGCTCTTGTGGAAGGTGTAGTTTTGGCTGATTGTCTTACTGCTGAGCAGAAAGATAATTGCATTAATCTCCTAGGACAATTTTCAGAACTCTTCTCTATTGTGCCAGGCACCACTTCTTGGTGTGAGCACACTATAGATACTGGAGACAGTTTACCTGTCAAAAGTAAGATCTATAGGCAGCCTGACCATGTCAGGGACTGCATAAAGCAAGAAGTTCAGAAAATGTTGGAACTAGGAGTGGTTGAGCACTCTGACAGTCCATGGGCTTCTCCTGTGGTACTAGTACCAAAACCCAATTCTAAAGATGGAAAGAAGGAAATGAGGTTTTGTGTAGACTATAGAGGTCTCAACTTGGTAACCAAAACTGATGCTCACCCTATACCCAGGGCAGATGAGCTTATAGATACACTGGCATCTGCCAAGTATCTAAGCACTTTTGATTTGACCTCAGGGTATTGGCAGATCAAATTGTCAGAAGATGCTAAACCTAAGACTGCATTTTCTACCATTGGAGGACATTACCAGTTTACGGTAATGCCTTTTGGTTTGAAAAATGCACCTGCCACTTTTCAGAGGTTGGTGAACACAGTCCTGCAAGGGCTGGAAGCTTTCAGTGCAGCATATTTGGACGATATAGCTGTCTTTAGCTCCAGCTGGGATGATCACCTGGTCCACCTTTGGAAAGTTTTGGAGGCCCTGCAAAAGGCAGGCCTCACTATCAAGGCTTCAAAGTGCCAGATAGGGCAGGGTAAGGTGGTTTATCTGGGACACCTTGTTGGTGGGGAACAGATTGCACCACTTCAGGGGAAAATCCAAACTATTATTGATTGGGTTCCCCCTACCACTCAGACTCAGGTGAGAGCCTTCCTAGGCCTCACTGGGTATTACAGGAGGTTCATTAAGAACTATGGCTCCATTGCAGCCCCTCTTAATGACCTCACATCCAAGAAAATGCCTAAAAAGGTATTATGGACAGCAAGCTGTCAGAAAGCTTTTGAGGAGCTGAAGCAGGCCATGTGCTCTGCACCTGTCCTGAAAAGCCCTTGTTACTCTAAAAAAATTCTATGTCCAAACTGATGCATCTGAATTAGGAGTAGGGGCAGTCCTATCACAACTTAATTCTGAGGGCCAGGATCAACCTGTTGCTTTTATTAGTAGGAGGTTGACCCCTAGAGAAAAGCGTTGGTCTGCCATTGAGAGGGAGGCCTTTGCTGTGGTCTGGGCTCTGAAGAAGTTGAGGCCATACCTGTTTGGCACTCACTTCATTGTTCAGACAGACCACAAACCTCTACTTTGGCTAAAACAAATGAAAGGTGAAAATCCTAAATTGTTGAGGTGGTCCATATCCCTACAGGGAATGGACTATACAGTGGAACATAGACCTGGGAGTAGCCACTCCAATGCAGATGGACTCTCCAGATATTTCCACTTAGACAATGAAGACTCATCAGGTAATGGCTAGTCTTATTGTCCTTCGTTTGGGGGGGGGGGTTGTGTAGGAAAGTACCATCTTGCCTGGCATGTTACCCCCATTTTTCACTGTATATATGTTGTTTTAGTTGTATGTGTCACTGGGACCCTGGTAACCCAGGGCCCCAGTGCTCATAAGTGTGCCTGAATGTGTTACCTGTGTAGTGACTAACTGTCTCACTGAGGCTCTGCTAATCAGATCCTCAGTGGTTATGCTCTCTCATTTCTTTCCAAATTGTCACTGACAGGCTAGTGACCATTTTTACCAATTTACATTGGCTTACTGGAACACCCTTATAATTCCCTAGTATATGGTACTGAGGTACCCAGGGTATTGGGGTTCCAGGAGATCCCTATGGGCTGCAGCATTTCTTTTGCCACCCATAGGGAGCTCTGACAATTCTTACACAGGCCTGCCACTGCAGCCTGAGTGAAATAACGTCCACGTTATTTCACAGCCATTTTACACTGCACTTAAGTAACTTATAAGTCACCTATATGTCTAACCTTTACCTGGTAAAGGTTAGGTGCAAAGTTACTTAGTGTGAGGGCACCCTGGCACTAGCCAAGGTGCCCCCACATTGTTCAGAGCCAATTCACTGAACTTTGTGAGTGCGGGGACACCATTACACGCGTGCACTACATATAGGTCACTACCTATATGTAGCTTCACCATGGTAACTCCGAATATGGCCATGTAACATGTCTATGATCATGGAATTGCCCCCTCTATGCCATCCTGGCAGTGTTGGTACAATTCCATGATCCCAGTGGTCTGTAGCACAGACCCTGGTACTGCCAGACTGCCCTTCCTGGGGTTTCACTGCAGCTGCTGCCAACCCCTCAGACAGGCAGCTGCCCTCCTGGGGTCCAGCCAGGCCTGGCCCAGGATGGCAGAACAAAGAACTTCCTCTGAGAGAGGGTGTGACACCCTCTCCCTTTGGAAAATGGTGTGAAGGCAGGGGAGGAGTAGCCTCCCCCAGCCTCTGAAAATGCTTTGTTAGGCACAGATGTGCCCAATTCTGCATAAGCCAGTCTACACCGGTTCAGGGACCCCTTAGCCCCTGCTCTGGCGCGAAACTGGACAAAGGAAAGGGGAGTGACCACTCCCCTGACCTGCACCTCCCCTGGGAGGTGTCCAGAGCTCCTCCAGTGTGCTCCAGACCTCTGCCATCTTGGAAACAGAGGTGCTGCTGGCACACTGGACTGCTCTGAGTGGCCAGTGCCACCAGGTGACGTCAGAGACTCCTGCTGATAGGCTCCTTCAGGTGTTAGTAGCCTTTCCTCTCTCCTAGGTAGCCAAACCCTCTTTTCTGGCTATTTAGGGTCTCTGTCTCTGGGGAAACTTTAGATAACGAATGCATGAGCTCAGCCGAGTTCCTCTGCATCTCTCTCTTCACCTTCTGATAAGGAAACGACCGCTGACCGCGCTGGAAGCCTGCAAACCTGCAACATAGTAGCAAAGACGACTACTGCAACTCTGTAACGCTGATCCTGCCGCCTTCTCGACTGTTTTCCTGCTTGTGCATGTTGTGGGGGTAGCCTGCCTCCTCTCTGCACCAGAAGCTCTGAAGAAATCTCCCGTGGGTCGACGGAATCTTCCCCCTGCAACCGCAGGCACCAAAAAGCTGCATTACTGGACCCTTGGGTCTCCTCTCAGCACGACGAGCGAGGTCCCTCGAATCCAGCGACGCTGTCCAAGTGACCCCCACAGTCCAGTGACTCTGCAGCCCAAGTTTGGTGGAGGTAAGTCCTTGCCTCACCTCGCTGGGCTGCATTGCTGGGAACCGCGACTTTGCAGCTACTCCGGCCCCTGTGCACTTCCGGCGGAAATCCTTTGTGCACAGCCAAGCCTGGGTCCACGGCACTCTAACCTGCATTGCACGACTTTCTAAGTTGGTCTCCGGCGACGTGGGACTCCTTTGTGCAACTTCGGCGAGCACCGTTTCACGCATCCTCGTAGGGCCTGTTTCTGGCACTTCTCCGGGTGCTACCTGCTTCAGTGAGGGTTCTTTGTCTTGCTCGACGTCCCTTCTCTCTTCAGGTCCAATTTGCGACCTCCTGGTCCCTCCTGGGCCCCAGTAGCGTCCAAAAACGCCAAACGCACGATTTGCGTGTAGCAAGGCTTGTTGGCGTCCTTCCGGCGGGAAAACACTTCTGCACGACTCTCCAAGGCGAGTGGGATCCGTCCACCAAAGGGGAAGTCTCTAGCCCTTTTCATTCCTGCAGAAACCTCAGCTTCTTCTGTCCAGTCGAAGCTTCTTTGCACCCGCAGCTGGCATTTCCTGGACATCTGCCCATCTCCGACTTGCTTGTGACTTTTGGACTTGGTCCCCTTGTTCCACAGGTACCCTAGATTGGAAATCCACAGTTGTTGCATTGCTGGTTTGTGTCTTTCCTGCATTATTCCTCTAACACGACTCTTTTGTCCTTAGGGGAACTTTGGTGCACTTTGCACTCACTTTTCAGGGTCTTGGGGAGGGTTATTTTTCTAACTCTCACTATTTTCTAATAGTCCCAGCGACCCTCTACAAGGTCACATAGGTTTGGGGTCCATTCATGGTTCGCATTCCACTTTTGGAGTATATGGTGTGTGTTGCCCCTATCCCTATGTTTCCCCATTGCATCCTATTGTAACTATACATTGTTTGCACTGTTTTCTAAGACTATACTGCATATTTTTGCTATTGTGTATATATATCTTGTGTATATTTCCTATCCTCTCACTGAGGGTACACTCTAAGATACTTTGGCATATTGTCATAAAAATAAAGTACCTTTATTTTTAGTATAACTGTGTATTGTGTTTTCTTATGATATTGTGCATATGACACTAAGTGGTACTGTAGTAGCTTCACACGTCTCCTAGTTCAGCCTGAGCTGCTCTGCTAAGCTACCATTATCTATCAGCCTAAGCTGCTAGACACCCTATACACTAATAAGGGATAACTGGGCCTGGTGCAAGGTGCAAGTACCCCTTGGTACTCACTACAAGCCAGTCCAGCCTCCTACACCGACCGCTGGTGGACCTGTTGACAATGGAAGAAAGACATATCATCGTCACCTACCGGTTTGACCGTGCCACAATCCAGGAACTATGTACCCAGTTGGAGCCAGACCTGATGTCACTGATCCGCCATCCGACTGGAATCCCCCCTGACGTGCAGGTGCTGTCAGTGCTCCATTTCCTTGCAAGTGGGTCTTTTCAGACAACAGTGGCCATGGCATCAGGGATGTCCCAGCCTATGTTTTCCAATGTGTTGTCCAGAGTGTTGTCTGCCCTGCTGAAACACGTAAGGAGATACATCATTTTCCCTGAGGTGGAGGATTTGCCTACAGTTAAAGGTGACTTCTATGCCCTTGGACAGATCCCGAACATCATAGGTGCTATTGATGAGACCCATGTAGCTCTGGTCCCCCCCCGCAGGAGTGAACAGGTGTACAGGAACAGGAAGAATTATCATTCGATGAATGTCCAGATGGTCTGTTTCGCAGACCAGTACATCTCGCAGGTAAATGCAATGTTCCCTGGCTCTGTGCATGACGCCTACATCCTGCGGAATAGCAGCATCCCTGATATGATGGGTCAACTCCAGAGGCACCGTGTATGGCTATTGGGGGACTCTGGTTACCCCAACCTGTCCTGGCTATTGACCCCAGTGAGGAATCCCAGGACCAGGGCAGAGGAACGGTACAATGATGCCCATGGGCGGACTAGGAGGTTTATCAAACGCACCTTCGGCCTACTTAAGGCCAGATTCAGGTGCCTCCGCATGACAGGTGGATCCCTATTCTACTCACCGAAGAAGGTGTGCGACATCATCATCGCCTGCTCAATGCTCCATAATTTAGCATTGCGACGCCAGGTGCCTTTTCTGCAGGAGGATGATCCAGATGACGGTGGTGTGGCAGCTGTGGAGCCTGGGGAGCGAGTGGACAGTGATGAGGATGAAGCTGAGGATGAAGAAAACGACAACAGGGAGTCAGTCATACAGCAATATTTCCAGTGATACACAGGTGAGAACATTTTCTGGTTTAACACTACATTAACTTTCACACGTCTACCTCTATCCGGTACCTCCATTTCACTCACTATTTGTTAATTGTACCCTTCCATTTCAGTTTCACAGGTGTGGTTACCTACGTGTCAACTGCTTGCATCCTTGAAGGGCTTGTGATGGGTGACATTGGTATGTTAGCCTTACAATGGGTAACCCATTATGACACTGTAATTGATAATACAAAGTTCCAAATCATAGACTGACTCCAGATTTTTTGGGCTTTCAAGGGTGTTTATTTAAGTGCTAAAAAAATCAAGGAAGGTTGTAAAATGGGGATGGGTGATGGTGGAGGAATGTCCATGGCAGAGTCCAGTCTATTCGTCTCACAGGTGCTTTGCCCATATGGGCATAGGAAGTGGAGCTGGGGCAGTTCCAATCTGGACAGGGTGACAAAGTGGGACAGAGGGGGGACAATCAGGGTGGTCTTATTTCCTGGAGGTGGTCTTGCCATCTTGCTCTGTCCTGTTCCTGGATCTCAGGGCCCACTTGCATGGTGGTTGTCCGTCTGCAGGGGATGGGGTGCTGGTGTGTTGGTCCTGTGGCGGGGCGTCCTGTCCACTAGCGCCGGCGGAGGTGGTGGGCAGTTCGTCATCCTGGCTAGTGTCAGGGGCCCCTTGGAGTGCCACGGTGTTCCTCAAGGACTTTTGAATATCCTTCAGCACCCCTACGATGGTGCCCAGGGCGGATCTGATGGTCCTGAGCTCCTCCTTGAACCCCAAATACAGTTCATCCTGCAGACGCAGGGTCTCCTGCAACTTGTCCAGGACCGTCGCCATCGTCTCCTGGGAGTGGTGGTATGCTCCCATGATGGAGGAGAGGGCCTCGTGCAGAGTTGGTTCCCTTGGCCTGTCCTCCCTCTGTCGCACAGCAGCCCTCCCAGTTCCCCTATGTTCCTGTGCCTCCGTCCCCTGGACCGTGTGCCCACTACCACTGCCCCCAGGTCCCTGTTGTTGTTGGGGTGGTGGGTTACCCTGGGTGCCCTGTAGTAGTGGACACACCGCTGATTGACCTGTCCTGGGTAGGGAGGTTTGGGCCCGCTGGGTGGGTGCTGTGCTGGTGTTACCAGAGGGTGGCAGCTCGGTGTTGGGCTATGGCTGGGCAAGGGGAACCGACTGTCCTGAGGCCCACGATGGTCGGGGCTGGTCATCAGGATCCAGTAGGGCAAGCTGCTGTCGTCACTGTGGGCCTCTTCTGGGGGTGGTGTGGTGTGGTGTTGTCTGGACCCTCTGGTGTGGTGACGTTCCTTCGGGTTCCTGCAGGGGTATAAGAACATGATTATTGCATGTGTGTGTGTAATGGTGTGCAATGGGTGGGTGTTTGTGTACCCCAGTGCAGGCATTCCTGTGTGGGGGTTTGTGTGGTGATGGTTCGGGGGTTGTTCCGGGTATGTGCAGTGGGCATGCTTTAGTGAGGGGTGCCCATGCTTAGTTTTGTCATGCAGGGCTTGGTGTTGGGATGGGTGGTTGGTGTCATGGGTAGATTAGTGAGGATTTGGGGTGATAGGGGAGGGTGTGAGGGTGGGGGTGTGTGATAGCATGCAGGTAGGGTGGGGGATGTGATAGTTAAGAATTGACTTACCAGTGTCCTATCCTCCACCGACTCCTCCGAGGCCCTCAGGATACAAGATGGTCAGGACTTGCTCCTCCCATGTTGTTAGTTGTGGGGAAGGAGGTGGGGGTCCGCCACCAGTCCGCTGCACTGCGATGTTGTGCCTGGAGACCGTGGAACGCACCTTCCCCCGTAGGTCGTTCCACCTCTTCCTGATCTCCTCCCTATTTCTTGGGTGCTGTCCCACGGCGTTGACCCTGTTGACTATTCTGCGCCATAGCTCCATCTTCCTGGCCATTGATGTGTGCTGTACCTGTGAGCCAAATAGCTGTGGCTCTACCCGTATGATTTCCTCCACCATGACCCTGAGCTCCTCCTCGGAGAAGCGGGGGTGTCTTTGGCGTGCCATGGGGTGGTGTGTGTGATGTGTGGGGTGGTGTATGTGTTGATGAGTGTGGTGAGTGTAGTGGTATGTGGTGTTTTGTGCGTGGATGTAGTGTGGGTGATGGTGTTGTGTGCCTCTGTGTGATGGGGTTGTCAATAGCTGTGCTGTCTCTCTGGCCTTCTCTCAGAAATTCTGGTTGTAGGGGTTTGTGGGTGATGTGGGTGTGTGTTTTATATTGTGTTGGGTGTGTGGGAGTGTTGTTTGTATGTGTATCAGGTGTGTGTATTTCGAAATGTCCAATGTGGCGGTGTTTTGTATATGTGTGTGTATTTTGAGCGCAGCGGTGTGTACCGCCAATGGAATACCGCGGTTGAAAGACCGCCGCGTGGATTCGTGGGTCGTAATAGCATGGGCGTGTTTCTGTTGGCGTGGAGGATGTGTTTCCGCCAGTTTATTGCTGACCTTTGGTGTGGCGGACTTGTGTGGGTGTCTGAATTTCGGCGGATTTCGTGATGTGTGTCATAATAGCTGTAGCGGTCTACCGCGGCCGCGGCGGTGTATTGGCGGTCTTCTGCACGGTGGTGAGCGCCTTATACCGCCAATGTTGTAATGACCACCATAGTGTAGTTGTTTTGGGTTGTTTGGATGTTACCAATTTGCTCAAGAATATCAGTGTTTGCATCACTTTAATATTGGACCAGGATTGGAACCGAACCTCCATCCTAATGGCCGGAGCCAATGTCCATTTCCAAAGGGCTAACAAATTTTTTTGACAACAACTTCCTACCTTCTCCTAATCTTAGATAGTACATAAATCCAGCACTTCTGCTGCATATAGGAACTGGGACAGGATCAATATTTTGTAAGCTACTAGAACGGGGAAAACAAAGGCTTGCCAGGACCAGGCTAAAATGTACTTAAGCCACCAGTGGTCAACAGCACTTTTGAGTTTAATGACTCAATTTGAAAAGGCCATGTCAATGAGTTATTAAAGACGATACCTAAATACCTGTATTCTGTGATTTCCTCAATTCTGGACTGTCCAATAAATCATCCAACATTATGGCCCTCATTATGACATTGGCAGTAAATCCCACTTACTGCCATGCTGACTACCGCCAACATACCGCGACGGCGGCAGATATCCGCTAACAATATTATGACACACACACCAATCTGTCACTATTCGGCCACATACACAAATCTGCCAGCCCAAAGGTCAGTGATAAAGTGGCGGTATCTAAACTGCCACTGTTACGCCAACAGAACAACGCCCACAACATTATAACCGACGTATCAGCACACCAAACATTAAATGGTGGTAAACCATTGATGGTACATATCGCCGCGCTCAAAATACACACACACATACAAAACAACACCACATTGGTCAATTCAAACTACAAACACCTGACACCCATAAACACACCACACCCACACACCCACAGCACTATAAAACACACACCCACAGTACCCACAACCCCTTATGACTACAAATAATTGCCAGCAGCGAGAGACAGCAAGAGCACTCACACAACCAGAGCTACATACCACCATCACCTATACACCACCCACACACTTTACATCACACACCCCAACACAGCACCCTAAACACCCTCACCCATACCACTCACACTACACCCATGGAATCACAATGACACCCCAGATTCTCTAAGGAGGAGCTAAGGGTCATGGCGGAGGAAATCATCCGGGTGGGGCCACAGCTATTTGGATCACAGGTGCAGCAGATATCCATTGCTCTGGTCGCCTGGATGACCATCTTTGCCCATCAGAGACCTACAGACAGTTGGTTACCCAAGCACACTCTCACACTACCACAGAGCTTCACCACTCAGGAAACACCACCACAGCACCCACCCAGTGGGCCCATACCTCTGTCCCAAGGACACGTCAATCAGCAGTGTGTCCACCACTACAGGGACCCCACAGCACACCACAAACCGAGGACAATCAGGGACCTGGGGTCAGTGGCAGTGGGCACAAGGTTCAGAGGACAGAGGCACAGGACAACAGGGAAGCTGGGAGGACTGCTGTGTGCCAGGGGGAGGACAGGACCAGGGAACCGACTCTCCAGGAGGCACTCACTGCGATGCGGGGACCATACCAACATTCCCAGGATACGCTGGGCTAGATTCTGGACAAGATGCAAGAGAACATACGGCTGCAGGAGGGACAGCACCTGGTGACCAGGGAGGACTTGAAGTCCATTAACAACACCCTGGTCTCCATTGCTGGCAGACATGGCAAACATTATGAGGGAGACAGTGGCACAACAGCGGGCCACTGACACTAGCCAGACAACTGACCAGCCCTCCACCTCCGCTGCCACTAGTGGACAGGAGGCCCCGCCACAGGACCAACAGGCCAACAGCACCCCTCTGCCTGCAGAAAGAGAACCACCCCCCAAACGTTCCCTGTGATCCAGGCAGAAGCCAGAGACTATTGCCAAGAACCCCGCCTGGAAATGAGACTCTCCTGAATGACAACTGTGTGCCCCACTCTGCCACCCTGTCCACCTTGAACTGCTATTGCTCCCCTTCCAATGCCCCCTTGGACAATGCACCTGTGATACAAATAGACTGGACTCTAACTTGGACTTTACTCCATCATCACCCTAGCCCATTGCACTTCAGCCTTTTATTCAGAGCACAGCAATAAACACACTTTGAAAAAATACAAGTATGGAGTCTGTCAAATGATTTCAAAATGTAATCGTTTAACAAGGTTCAAACATTGCAGTTTAACTGTACAGTAATGTTTACATAGGAAAGACCTGTAGTTGGCTGCACTGAACACAGCAGGAGCAATAGTGGGGCACCAACATCTGCAAAAAGAAATGCCAATGGGTACAGTGAGTGGGCATAGAAGTAGGAATTCACAGCCTGCCAGTGACAATGTCACACATCAAACTGTCAATTAAATATGAAAAACACCGTCTTACCTGTGTGTCATTGGAAGTATTGTCTGATGAATGATGTTCTGTTGTCCTCATCCTCATCCTCTGCCTCCTCATCTTCACTGTCCACAGGGTCCATTGCTGCAACACGGCCATCTCCAGCCTCCTACTCCTGCAGAAAAGGAATATGGCATCTCAATTCAAGGTTGTGCAACATACAGCATGCCACGATGATCTGGCAGACCTTCTTGGGTGAGTAGCAAAGGGATCAACCTGTTAGATATAGGCAACGAAACCTGGCCTTCAGGAGGCCGAAGGTACGTTCAATAATTCTACTTGTACCCCCATCTGCATCATTGTAACGTTCCTCTGCCTTTGTCCTGGGATTCCTCACAGGGGTCAGTAGCCAGAGTCACCTGCAAATATCGAGGGACAACAGTTAGACACACACTAACCCTTTTGGCCTACACCATACCCATACACCACGCTTCACTGGCTGGGAACCAGGGCTCACCTATTAGCCACACCCTGTGGCTCTAGAGTTGGACCATCACATTTGGGGTGCTGCTATTCCTCAGGATAAAAGCATCATGCACCGACCCAGGATACTTAGCATTGACATGGGAGATGTACTGGTCCACCAAACACACCATCTGCACATTCATCGAGTGATGACTTTTACAATTTCTGAAGACCTGTTCATTTTGCCTGGGGAGGGGGGGGTAAATGCAATATGTGTCCCATCAATCGCACCAATGATGTTGGAGATATGACCCATTGCATAGAAGTCAGCCTTAACCGTGGTCAAATCCTCCACCTGGGGGAAAACAATGTAGCTGCACATGTGTTTAATCAGGGCAGACAACACTCTGGTCAGCACTATTGAGAACATTGACTGTGACATTCCTCCTGCCAAGCCCACTGTCACTTGGAAAGAACCAGTTGCCAAGAAATGGAGAACTGATAGCACTTGCCCAAGAGGGGGGATCCCAGTGGGGTGACGGATAGCAAATATCAGGTCGGGCTCCAATTGGGCACACAGCTCTGTGATTGTGGCCCTGTCCAGTCTATAGGTGAGGATAATGTGCCTGTCCTCCAGTGTAGCCAAGTCCACCAGGGGTCTGTACATGGGGGACAGTCTACATCTCCTATTCATCCGCAGTGGTTGCATTCTATGGGGTAAAAGAGTGAGCAGCTGGTCATTATCTGTACATTGTAACCATTACAGTTCAATGCATATTGTGATTGTTACAATATTTTGGCGGCATATGTCCAGAATGTGAAATTGTGAACTGTGACGCAGTTTTGGACCCATGGCCTGCCCCCCCCCCCCGAAATGGCATCCTTCTGTCCAGTATGGAGGGACAGGTGGAAATGGTGTAATTCCGCTGATGTTATGGGCCGTTCCTGGAGGCGATCAAGAACCACCGTGCAACTCCTCATTGGCTATTATTGAGCGCTATGGGGTACAGTGGCCAATGGTGATGTGCGGTGACGGTACGCACCGCCGCAGACGTGACCACCATTTTGTATCTGTTCACTCACTTGCTAGCTGACCTTCAACAGGAGAGGACCTACGCTGCATGTGCTGCTGTGACCTGTGTCTGGAACCTACCATGGTGCGTGTGACTGGGGAAAGGGCCCCTGCATTCACCTCGGTGGGGTTGGAGCAACTAGTGGATGGGGACCTACCCCAATACCAACTGCTGTATGGACCTTGTGAGAAACTGGGGCTGATTGCAGAGGCCCCCTAACTTTTTGCCCCCATTTTCCACTTAATGCTGGTGTTTTCCTGACTCTGATGGTGCCCTGGGTACTGCTAACCAGTCCCAGGGCCTGTGCTCTGTGTAAAATGGATATGCAAATTAGGCTAATTATAATTGGCTAAGTTAACCTACCTATAAGTCCCTAGTATATGGTAGGGCATGTAGGTTTAGGGACCACAGCATAGGTGGTGCACACCTAGGTGCATTGCTGAGGTGCCCAGTGTCATTTTAAAAGCAAGCCTGCCTTGCTGGCTGCTTTTAAATTAAAGTTATATGCAAATTCGACTTTGGAATTAAAGGTACTTCCAAAGTCTTAAACTACCTTATTTTTACATATAAGTCACCCCTAAGGTGTGCCCTATGTGCCCCTAGGGCTGGGTGCCATGTAACTATAAGCAGGGACTTTATAAAAATAGATTTATAAGCCCTGGTGAGGTAAAAACAGCCAAATTCGTTTTTCCCTCATTGAAGTAAATGGCCTTCATAGGCTAGAATGGGCAGACTTTATTTTAAATTTTAAAGTCTCCTTAAATGTTACATACCAAGAATTTGGTATCAAATTGATTGTTATAATAAATCCCACAACTTCCAGTTGTTGGATTTAATATAACTAGTGCAGGTAAAAAGTTTAGACTTTACCTAAAAAGTTGCCAATTTCAGCTCTGCATTGTTTTTGCTGCTGTGCTCTGATTGGCCAGCCTGCAGCAGCTTCTGCCAGGCCACTTTAATGAGGTGTGAAGTGGCCTGGCTTCACACAAAGGAATGTGCTTGGGGGAGAGAATCTCCCCTCAGCAGATGGGGAAGCAGGAAGGGGGAGGGCTGCCAAACTGGTCTTCAAAGGCAGAGAAGGACATCTGGAGCACCCAGCAACACCCCCACATCCTGCAACCCCAGACAGCTAGGTGCCCCCTTGATTAGATTAGGAGAGGGCAGGAGAGGGGTGTGTTTATGATTTTTAGCCACACCAGTGGGTGGGCTCAGCCAGATCTCTCCTCTAAAAATCAGATTCATCCATTTTGGATTTTTAGAGACTGTTGCCTTCTGGGATGGATTTTTGCCACACTTCCCAGGAAGTGGTCATCACAGGGGGACGACCCTGTCCCTGATTGGAGGACCAGGGCCCCCCTGCTTTTCACCCAGGAGCAAGGATAAAACTGGCAGACCTGCACCCACGCCTCAGATCCCCTCCAGAATTCAAGAAGAAGGAACTACAAGGAGAAGAAGGACTGCCCTGCTGGACCCCTGGCCTGCACCTGGACCCTGCACTCAGAAAGACTGCACCAGCTGCACACTTGGGCTTCACCACAAGAAGGACTTTGCCTGGCTTCCACTGGTTCAAGGAGGGACTCCCTGTTTGCTACAGGTGAAAAATTGCTAACCAGAGTCCCCTGCACCAACTCCTGAAAAAGTGACCAGCTGACCACTGTCCAGTGGCCAAAAAGGAGTTTGCGCCAGGTGCATTCTGGGAGTTGAAGTCCGCACTTCCCAAGGACCATCACAGAACTTCTGGACCCTTGGGGTGAGCTGTGGACCCCAAAAGAACCTTAAAAGAACATCTGGGTGAAGCCCCAGAAGTTTGGAAAAGATTGGAGAAATTTTGGAAAAAAGCTCCATAAAGTGACCGACCCGACGCGGAAATTCTAGCCGGCTTGCCTCAACCGCGACCCGGCCTGACTTCGTGGTTCGTCCCGGTAAAGAAAAACATCCAAAAAATAGACTAAGTCCGAACGTAAAAAGTTGACCGGGACCTTCCAGCCATCGTATCCGAGAAGGGCTCCACGGACGTCGGATCAAGATCCAGGTTTACCCCGGTCGAAGGATTTTCATCTCGAAAAAAAGACTAAGTCCGAAGGTAGAAATCACCACCGAGGAAACCGACTTCGCGTATCCGGACAAGGGCTCCAGGAGGTCGGATCCAACTGGCAGGTTCGTCCCGGTGAAGAAAAACTTCAAAATAAAGACTAAGTCAGAAGGTAACTTTTTAACCAAGGCTTCCCGCGACCTGTAGCCGAGCAGGGCTCCATCGCGGTCGGCCTGAAAGTTTGACTTTGTCCCGGTCCTGGTGCAACCAGATGACCCGATTGGCGCTTTTTGTTTCTATGCGCTAGAAAATAATAATACTTTAAAAATTCATATCTCCGGTTCCCCTGAACCGATTTTAATCGTTTTTGTGTCATTTTAAAGATAAAAATATAAGCTATTTTTATAAATTGGTTTTGGATTTTTAAACTGTTTCCTGTGTTTTATTTAATTACTGTTGTGTGATATTTGAATGCTTTACACTTTGTCTCCTAAGTTAAGCCTTGACGCTCGATGCCAAGCTACCAAGGGTAGAGCTGGGATTAATTTACTGAGACCTAACTGTACTTTTGTGGAGGTTTGTGGCTTGTTGCTAGGTGTAGGTACCTACCTGCCCTACCAGTAACCCATTTTCCAACATAATTGGAAGCAGCGACGGGATCCTGTACTTGTGTTCAATATCACGTTACAGTTTTGGGTAAAACAAATTAAAAATCCTTTAAATTGTCCTAGTGCAAAAATTGTTTTTAATTTTTAATTTGGATTAATTTCAATTATTGAATTTTTGTAATTTTTCTAAATTCTTGTTTCCAATTTTTGCAAAAAGTTTTTGTTGACACAAAACTAGGGAACCATGGAGCTTGATCTGGCTAGCCTACCCACACTGACAGTAGTCCAGCTTAGGGGGTTGTGTATTGAAAGAGGGTTGCCTGCAACCACTGATCTCAGGAAGCAAATACTGATCACATCCCTGACAGCATGGGCTGAGGCCCAAGAGGTAGAGTCAGAAGAAGCTCCAGAGGAGGGAGAAAGAAGGGAGGATGCAAGCTCTAACCACTCAGGGGAGGGAAGGCATCTGAGCCTAAGTGAGGATGAGGAAGAACGGTCCTCAGTAAACACAGTCACTAGGGGCAGATCCAAAGCTAGTGGTGGGAAGGGGGTCCTTTCAGGGGGAGAGAACCCATCCATCAGAGAAAGAGAGCTGGAGGCCCAGCTAGCATACATAGCTTTGGAAGCAGAGAAGCTGGCCCTAGAAAAGAAAAAGTGGGCATACGAAGAGAAAAGAGATGGAAGCAGCGATAAAGAAGCTGAGGTGTCCATGGGTGGGGGAGTTTGCCCCAGATTACCCAAGGGGGTGGTTCCTGCTTATGTAGAGGGGGATGACATAGATAAGTGGCTAGGGGCCTTTGAGAGGGCACTCCAAATGAGAAGGGTTAAGCCTCAATACTGGGGTTCCCTTTTGTGGGAGTTGGTCCCCAACTCAGGGAGGGATAGGCTTCTGACCTTAAGGGGGGAGGAGGCAGATTCATACCCTAGTATGAAGAGGTGCTTAGTCAAGAAGTTTGGTCTGACCCCAGAGCAATATAGAATGAAGTTCAGGGACACCCAGAAGGTCAGTACCCAGTCTTGGGTTGACTTTGTGGACACCTCACTAAAGGCACTAGAGGGCTGGATTATTGGCAACAAAGTAAATACTTATGAGGGGTTATACAATCTGATCATGAGAGAGCACATCTTGACCAATTGTATCCAAGAAAGGTTACGCCAGCATCTAGTGGACTCTAAGCTGACCAACCCTAGAGAGCTAGGGGAGGCAGCTGATGAGTGGTTGAGAACCAGGGTGGTTGTCAAGTCCCAGGGGGGAGACTCCAAGAAGGGGGGGACAGGTCCCCAAAAACCTAAGGAGGGAGGTGGTAAGCCCACCACAGAGACTCCCTCTGTACCCCAGAACCCTAAGAAGGAGGAGAGTAAATCCCACTCCCAATCTGACATGCAGAGACAGGGAGACCCAGGGTTAAAAAAGCTCTTGGACAGTAGAGCTTGCTTTGACTGTCAGCAGACAGGTCACTTCAGAGGAGATGCAGCCTGTCCAAAGAAGGTGGTTAGCACTGGGCTGTCCAGTGTAGCCATAGAGGAGGATTCCTCAGATGATGAAGTCCTCCTAGCATTGTGCTGGGAGACAGGACCAGATGGTAAGCTGGTGGTCCCTGAGGGTGGGAGTAGGCACTTCCACCACATTCAAGTGCATGGGATCCCTACCACTGGCCTGAGAGACACCTGTGCCAGTCACACTGTAGTGAGTGACCGGTTAGTGACCCCAGACATGTATGTCCCAGGAAAAACAAAGAAAGTCAGGATAGCCACAGGGGAGGTCACCTCCAAACCTGTAGCCATAGTGCCCCTAGAGAGGGAGGGTATCCTTGACTGGATTAGGGTGGTAGTCAGTGCTGACCTTCCCCTAGATTGTATCCTGGGCAATGACCTCCCAGAGGTGAGTCTGGTCATAGATGGGGTGGTCGCCCAGGGCGCCCCCCCAACCCAAAGTCCTGGGGAGTCAGTCCCTACAGTTAGGAGACAGGGGTCCCCAAGAAAAGGAAAGAAGAAAAGGAAGGGTAGGCCACTCTTAAAGAGAGTTCCAGGGAGCCAAAGGCCTTCTGCCCCAGTAGGGGGGGAGCCCAGAGTTGGCACTGGTGAGGCCTCACCTGACCCCAAGGAAGTCCTGAGTAGTCAGGCAGCTGTCCAGATGCAAGGTGTTGCCCCTGCACTGACAGAAGGGAGAGTGGAAGGAGGGTGTCTGCCACAGGAGGTGGTAGCCCCCCACTCTAGACAGCAAGAGGGGTGCCAGGACCCCAAAGATGCCCCTAAAGCAGCTCAGCCACCTGTCAGTGGAGAGCTTAGGGTGTGGTTCTGGGTACTGACAGCTGTCAGTAGCCTCTGCTGGGTGCTAGCCTTCCTGGCAGCACTGTACTTGGCCTGGGAGGCAGACCCCAGGGCAAATAGCAAAGTAGGCCCCCTGACCCTATTGGTCATGGTGGGGTTGCTCAAGTGTTGGGTGACCTCTTTGGGTAAGCTAGGTGTTGCCCTAGCAAAGTTTGGAGTAGGGGAGGTGGGCACCTCACTACCCAAGTTGGCAGAGAGAAAGGAGGAAGACCCCCCTAGAGGGAAGTTTCAGTTTGAGTTGGGTCCTTTTACTGTTGGGATGGCTTCACTACCCATAGGGAGTGACCCTGACAGGAGGATATAAGGCAGAGTAGGCCCTGCAAAGGGACAGCCAGTTTTCTTCACTGTCTTCCTCGCCTAACAAGCCAGGAAGACTCTCCCAGGGTTGGGCTGAGTCTCCTGGGCGTGTGGGCTGGGGGGGGGTTGTGTGAGAAAACAGGGCTGATTGCAGAGGCCCCATAACTTTTTGCCCCCATTTTCCTCTTTTTGCTGGTGTTTTCCTGACTTTGATGGTGCCCTGGGTACTGCTAACCAGTCCCAGGGCCTGTGCTCTGTGTAAAATGGATATGCAAATTAGGCTAATTATAATTGGCTAAGTTAACCTACCTATAAGTCCCTAGTATATGGTAGGGCATGTAGGTTTATGGACCACAGCATAGGTGGTGCACACCTAGGTGCACTGCTGAGGTGCCCAGTGTCATTTTAAAAGCAAGCCTGCCTTGCTGGCTGCTTTTAAATTAAAGTTATATGCAAATTCGACTTTGGAATTAAAGGTACTTCCAAAGTCTTAAACTACCTTATTTTTACATATAAGTCACCCCTAAGGTGTGCCCTATGTGCCCCTAGGGCTGGGTGCCATGTAACTATAAGCAGGGACTTTATAAAAATAGATTTATAAGCCCTGGTGAGGTAAAAACAGCCAAATTCGTTTTTCCCTCATTGAAGTAAATGGCCTTCATAGGCTAGAATGGGCAGACTTTATTTTAAATTTTAAAGTCTCCTTAAATGTTACATACCGAGAATTTGGTATCAAATTGATTGTTATAATAAATCCCACAACTTCCAGTTGTTGGATTTAATATAACTAGTGCAGGTAAAAAGTTTAGACTTTACCTAAAAAGTTGCCAATTTCAGCTCTGCATTGTTTTTGCTGCTGTGCTCTGATTGGCCAGCCTGCAGCAGCTTCTGCCAGGCCACTTTAATGAGGTGTGAAGTGGCCTGGCTTCACACAAAGGAATGTGCTTGGGGGAGAGAATCTCCCCTCAGCAGATGGGGAAGCAGGAAGGGGGAGGGCTGCCAAACTGGTCTTCAAAGGCAGAGAAGGACATCTGGAGCACCCAGCAACACCCCCACATCCTGCAACCCCAGACAGCTAGGTGCCCCCTTGATTAGATTAGGAGAGGGCAGGAGAGGGGTGTGTTTATGATTTTTAGCCACACCAGTGGGTGGGCTCAGCCAGATCTCTCCTCTAAAAATCAGATTCATCCATTTTGGATTTTTAGAGACTGTTGCCTTCTGGGATGGATTTTTGCCACACTTCCCAGGAAGTGGTCATCACAGGGGGACGACCCTGTCCCTGATTGGAGGACCAGGGCCCCCCTGCTTTTCACCCAGGAGCAAGGATAAAACTGGCAGACCTGCACCCACGCCTCAGATCCCCTCCAGAATTCAAGAAGAAGGAACTACAAGGAGAAGAAGGACTGCCCTGCTGGACCCCTGGCCTGCACCTGGACCCTGCACTCAGAAAGACTGCACCAGCTGCACACTTGGGCTTCACCACAAGAAGGACTTTGCCTGGCTTCCACTGGTTCAAGGAGGGACTCCCTGTTTGCTACAGGTGAAAAATTGCTAACCAGAGTCCCCTGCACCAACTCCTGAAAAAGTGACCAGCTGACCACTGTCCAGTGGCCAAAAAGGAGTTTGCGCCAGGTGCATTCTGGGAGTTGAAGTCCGCACTTCCCAAGGACCATCACAGAACTTCTGGACCCTTGGGGTGAGCTGTGGACCCCAAAAGAACCTTAAAAGAACATCTGGGTGAAGCCCCAGAAGTTTGGAAAAGATTGGAGAAATTTTGGAAAAAAGCTCCATAAAGTGACCGACCCGACGCGGAAATTCTAGCCGGCTTGCCTCAACCGCGACCCGGCCTGACTTCGTGGTTCGTCCCGGTAAAGAAAAACATCCAAAAAATAGACTAAGTCCGAACGTAAAAAGTTGACCGGGACCTTCCAGCCATCGTATCTGAGAAGGGCTCCACGGACGTCGGATCAAGATCCAGGTTTACCCCGGTCGAAGGATTTTCATTTTGAAAAAACGACTAAGTCCGAAGGTAGAAATCACCACCGAGGAAACCGACTTCGCGTATCCGGACAAGGGCTCCAGGAGGTCGGATCCAACTGGCAGGTTCGTCCCGGTGAAGAAAAACTTCAAAATAAAGACTAAGTCAGAAGGTAACTTTTTAACCAAGGCTTCCCGCGACCTGTAGCCGAGCAGGGCTCCATCGCGGTCGGCCTGAAAGTTTGACTTTGTCCCGGTCCTGGTGCAACCAGATGACCCGATTGGCGCTTTTTGTTTCTATGCGCTAGAAAATAATAATACTTTAAAAATTCATATCTCCGGTTCCCCTGAACCGATTTTAATCGTTTTTGTGTCATTTTAAAGATAAAAATATAAGCTATTTTTATAAATTGGTTTTGGATTTTTAAACTGTTTCCTGTGTTTTATTTAATTACTGTTGTGTGATATTTGAATGCTTTACACTTTGTCTCCTAAGTTAAGCCTTGACGCTCGATGCCAAGCTACCAAGGGTAGAGCTGGGATTAATTTACTGAGACCTAACTGTACTTTTGTGGAGGTTTGTGGCTTGTTGCTAGGTGTAGGTACCTACCTGCCCTACCAGTAACCCATTTTCCAACAGACCTCCAGACCAACATGTGAATACACTGTGAGTACTATGCATGGGGTGTGAGTGCATGGGGTGCTGTGTGTGAAGGCCTCATGTTGGGGGGGTTGGTGGATGGGCCCTGGGCAGCGTGCAGCAGGTATGCTGGGACATGTCTGTGCTAATGTGATGGGAAGGGGCATGGTGGGCCATTCGTGTAACAGGCAGGATGGTCAGACTAATACCTTTCCCTGTGTGTATTTCTCTGCAGGTCAGCACCCATCAAAAGAAGGGTATATGGCATGCCATCCCCAAGGATGTGCGGACCCAGTGGGTCTACGGAAGGCAGAGCACCCACTGTCGGAAACGGTGGGAGGACCTGAGATGCTGGGTACGTAAGATGGAGGAGGCCCAGTTGGGGATGTCCTCCCAATGAGGAAGGGGTGCCCGTCGAACCCTGACCCCCCGATGGCCTGCATACTGGTGGTGGCTTATCCGGAGCTGGATGGGCGTTTGGGGGCATCACAGCAGCAACAAGGGGGTGAGTACAGTGCCCTTCATTACTACTTATGCCTGGTGGGGTTGTATATGGGTGAGGGATGTGGGCCTGTATATTCCCCTAGGCCAGGCTCACATTGCAGAGTAGGTCCCGTGTTGGGCAGGATTCTGATGTGAAATTCCTCCAACCTATCTAGTAGGCATCCCGTACTGAGCAGGGCTGTGTGGGTCTCAGGAATGCTGCAGTTGGCGGTATGTGTCCCTACCAATAGCGTGGTGACTAGCATTGTAACTGGTAGTGCATTGCCTAGTCCGTAGGGTTGTTCCCTGTGTTTGAGTGTGTTGTGTACCACCATTGACCAAGTGTATCCCTTGTCTCTTCCCCCCCTTTTTGTTTTGTCATCCTGTGCTTATGTGCATTAGCATCATATGGTGGAGGAGCAGAGGCACTGGTGACGGAGGGAGCTGCATCACACAGGACCCAGGAGGCCGAGTTCACCAATGGTGAGGGCACCAGTGTCACGGAGGGCGAGGGGAGCACCACAGCGGATATTGAAGGGGACAGTTCACACACGGATACCTCCTCCGATGGAAGCTCCCTGGTGGTGGGGGACACCTCTGTGCCCACCCCAGCTACAGGTACAGCCGCCAACCCCCGTACCAGTGCCATCTACACCTAGTCAGGCTCCTGTGACTTCCAGGTGTGCAGCAATCGGGCTTAGGCCTTGTACCCCATGGGCATGTGATTAATCTAGGAACTATAAGTGCATGGCGTAGTGCAGAGGGCTGCTGTGTCTGTAGTGTCTGCCAACGGTAGTGGTGTTGCATGCACTAAACATGTCTTTCTTCTGTCTTTCCCCCCACTTTTTGTGCTCTCCCTGTTCTTGGGTGCAATAGCATCATCAGGCAGAGGAGCAGTGGCACCGGAGCAGGAGGGAGCTGCATCCCACTTGGCCCTGGAGGGTGAAACAACGGAGTCTGAAGCCACCAGTGGGACGGAGGGCGAGGGGAGCTCCACGGCGGGGACAGAGGCTGACAGCAGTGACAGCGACTCCTCCTCTGATGGGAGCTCCCTTGCAGTGGCGGGCCCCTCTGTGCCCCCGCATCAACAGGTACAGCCACCACCCCCCTACCAGCACCCCCCTACCAGCAGCCCGTCAGCGAGTTGCCTGTTCCCGCTCACCCAGAAGAGTGGGCATTTCCTTAACCCCAGGCACCTCAGGCCCTGCCCCAATTAGACCTGCTGCCCTGAGTGTGGAGGCTATCGACCTCCTGCGATCCATCTCTGTTGGGCAGTCAACCATTGTGAATGCAATCCAGGGGCTGCCAGCCCAAATGCAAGAGTCCAATGCATTTCTGGAGGGCATTCACACTGGTTTGACGGCCCAACAGAGATCAATCCAGGCTCTGGCCTCCTCTCTGATGGCAGCCATCGTCCCTGTTTCCACCCTCCCCCTTCCAAATTCCTCTACCCAATCCTATTCCCCTCAACCCCAACCTATTCCACACACACAGGACAACCCAACGGAGTGGACATGGCAAAAACAAGCACCACACTTCATCCCACAGGCACTCACACAAACACCATCCAGATGCAGACATACCAACACCCACTGCCTCCACTGTGTCCCCCTCCTCCTCCTCGTACACCTCCCTCCCAGTTGCATTTCCACTCACAACTGCATGCACTACATCCTCATCGTGTACCAGCATCACCAGCACACCTATCAGAACACACACCTTACTGGCAGTCATTACCCCCACATCCAATGTCAGGTCCCCTGTGTCCTCACCCACTGTGTCTGTGCCCCTTCCTCCCAAAGTACACAAACGCAAGCACTCAGACACCCAACAGCCATCCACCTCACAACAGCATGCAGCCCATGCACCTGCACCCAAACACAGCAGACTGACACCTCCTACAACACTCCCTCTTCCTCCACTCCCAAACCATCTCCCTCTTCCCTCCCCAATGTCCCTGAGAATTTACCTCTTCCCTATGCCTCCCCCCGTCCTTTACGTCAGGTCAGGGTGGTCAAAACCCAGGTAAGCACCTCAGCCACCCAGTCCTCAGCCACAGTATTGTCCCCAGCAGCTCAAGGTGGGAAAGGATCCCGGCCACCAGCCAGACGGAAAGGGTGCCAGCCCCAAGTGCTGCAGGAAGGAAGGGCAAGGAGCCACCTCCAAGTGCTGCAGGAAGGAAAGGCAAGGAGCCAGCCCCAAGTGCTGCAGGAAGGAAGGGCAAGTGTCCTGCACCAGCAGGCAGTAAGGATAGGGGGCCTGGTGCTGGGACTCAGTCTGAGACCCCACCACCAACCATGGTGGTGCAGCTGTCCGAGGCTGGAGGGGATGGGCTGAAGCCTCCCCCACAACTAGCACCAGCGACAGCAGCACCTGTGGGCAGCTGCCCGAGGCTGCAGGGGATGGGCTGGGGCCTCCCCCCACAACTAGCAACAGCAGCACCAGTGGGCAGCCGTCCGAGGCTGCAGAGGATGGGCTGGAACCTCCCCCATCACCACCACCAGCTCCACCAGCAGCACCACCACCAGCAGCAACAGCACCAGTGGGCAGCCTTCCAAGCTGCAGAGGATGGGCTTGGGCCTCCCCCACAACTAGTACCAAAAGCAGCAGCAGCAGTGGGCAGCCGTCCAAGGCTTCAGGGATGGGATGGAACTTTCCCCCACCACTACCACCAGCTCCGTCAGCAGCACCACCACCAGCAGCAGTAGCACCAGAGGGCAGCTGTCCAAGACAGCAGTGGATGGGCTGGGGCCTCCCCCCACAACTAGCACCAGCAGCACCAGTGGACAGCAGTCCGAGGCTGCAGGGGATGGGCTGGGGCCTCCCCCCACAACTAGCACCACCAGCAGCAGCACCAGTGGGCAGCCATCTGAGGCTGCAAGGGAAGGGCTGGAGCCCGCCCACCACCATCACCAGCTCCGCCTGCAGCACAACCACCACCAGCAGCTGCACCAGTGAGCAGCCGTCTACGGCTGCAGGGGATGGGCTGGAGCCTCCCCCCACCACCACCATCAGCTCCCCCAGCAGCACGGCCACCAGCACCACCAGCAGCAGCACCAGTGGGCAGCTGTCCGAGGCTGCAGGGGATAGGCTGGAGCCTCCCCCCACTACTACCAGCAGCAGCAGCACCACTGTCACCACTGAGCAGCTGTCACCGCCGGCGGACATTCTGTAGACCTGCGTCCATGGGCTGTTGTGCGGCCTTCCCCCTGCAAATCCTGTGGGTTTGACACCCACCTGAGAGACTGTGACATTGAACTCCCAAGATCTGCATCACAGGGCACGATGCCCCCTCCATAACCAGTGGAGATGCCATCCACTCACCCCATCCTCCCTAGGATGAAGCTCACTGGGCACGATGCCCCCTCCAGAGCATGTGGGCAAGACACCCGCTTGAGAGACTGTGGCCTTGCACTCCCCAGGACAGAGTAATGGGTATGTTGCCCCCTCCAGAGTCAGTGAGCAAGTCACCCACTTGAGAGACTGTGGCCTTGCACTCCCCAGGACCATGCACAGGGCATGTTGCCCCCTCCAGGACCAGTGGCGTTGTACCATCTTCCGGCTGAGGTGCCCCCGTTCCCCGTCTCCCTGAGGTGCCTGCCTATTTTCGACCTGATGCCTCTGCAGTGTTCTCTCTGTGTTGTTGCAGGAGTAAAGTGGGGCCTTGGACTTTGTAATGTGGCCCTGTGGCCCACGAACACTGAGGACTGGGCAGTGTCCCTTCATTTGTAAATATTTATATAATTTTTGATTTGGATGCTCCAATTCCTACTATTTTATCTTATTACACTCTTTTTAATCTATTGTAGTTGTCCTTGCATTATTCGTGAGGGATACTGGGTAAATATGTTATGTTGCTGCATCTGCTTGTGTGTATGGTGTACATATACCCCTTTATCACCCTGCCCCCTGCCTCGATCATCAGTGGAGGAAATGGCACACCAGCCATATAAACCCCCCAAGCTCCTCCTCACCCATCCTGCCAAGACGTGGCCTACCCAACATCTCAGCACCGAAAAGGGGAATAGTGGATAAAGAAGAAGAAAGGAGAAAAGGGGGAAAGTAGAAGTACAAAAAATAAGTAAACTTAACAACTAAAAGAGCCCAACTATCCCCAAACTAGCACTACCCACAACAGACTCCCACAAACAACAAATACAATACAATACCGGCCAATTGTAAACAAAACACCCTCAGACAGTATGCAACAACAATATATATTTCACA
The DNA here is from genome assembly GCF_031143425.1 of Pleurodeles waltl. NCBI lineage: Eukaryota > Metazoa > Chordata > Amphibia > Caudata > Salamandridae > Pleurodeles > Pleurodeles waltl. The sequence continues at coordinate 353,345,314 of NC_090449.1, read as the reverse complement.
AAGTAACAAGTAATGTAGCACACAGGACACAAAAGCAAAAAATCAGTGGACAACACTCTGAACACTGCCACACAGTCTAGAAGAATCACAGACTGCAAAGTGAAAGTGAAAGTACACCCACTGTACATAATCTGTAAACAGGATATCCTATTACATCACTTCCTGCATAAAATGGCCGCCGTTTTTATCGTTATGCGTCATATTTTTTCACGCATACAGTATGTGCGTCATATTTTTCGACGCACAGGAGTGAAAATTAGGCCGCATCCAAAACATTGTAAACAGTCTTTACAGTTATTTGGATGCGGCCTAATTTTTACTCCTGTGCGTTGAAAAATATGACGCACATACTGTATGCATGAAAAAATATGACTCATAACGATAAAAAACTCAAAATTTCAGGGCATGGACTGGTTTTGGGTATTTCTTCCATTTTAATGTAATGTCACATTTGGGAAACAACTGAGATAGGCTGATTGCACCCACTTTGGTGTTGATGGTGTATGTTCACATGTGAGACATCATACTGCAGCGGACCATGACCCGCTACTTCCTTAACAGGATTTTGACGCTTGGCTGATGTACTAGATGGCCATATGTGTGGCCTACATATATGTATTGCACAATTTGGGAATGTTTGGCATCAGGAGAGGATAGCAAGGTGACGCACATGAGTACAATACCTCAATGCCCATGGCTCAATGTGTGTGCAGTGTCTACTAATGTATTAGTCGACCCAGTGTGTGTGCATCACAAGATGCATTATTGCAAATATGCTTGTATGAATGTGAAGTCAATGTGTCCAAATCTTAGATGCAAGTCATTGTGGAAATGAGAGAGGACATATACTAATCATCCATGTAGCAACATCTGTTGTTTGCACTTGTAGACACCACAAATGACAAAGCAGGCACCAGATAGATGGCAGACGCTTGTTCATGTCAATGGTCCACAAGTTGCCCATCCCATGTCCTGGATTTTTGGTAACTGCTTCCTAGGCACTTGTTGGTGGACCCACAGTGAGTCAGGCACATGCATAGACGAAGTGGGTACCATGTTATTGACACGTAAAGCCAAAGGTGACCCACAAACGTAATATCACACCACAGCTGTGGTCATGTGACTGAGCCACAACTCTCCAGTGACAGAGATGGACCAGCAGATGAGGCAGCACGTGTCCACATTTTTCCAGTGATCAATTGCACAGAGGTGTCTTGTTCATGTGTGTGGTCCAGATCGATCCTGTATAATTTTAGGGGTGTATGTTGTCACAGTTACGTCCAGGTCTCATCATGAGTCAGTGGCAGCTATTCCTGTACCTACTGAGAATCCTTCGGAGATCCATGTGAGTAAAGTCGATGAGGACATGAGAACCTACATGGGGATGGTCCCACCCTGTCACTGAAGACGTGTTATGAGACTGTCAACAGGGCACCCTTGGTGTGCTGAGTGAGATAATGTCTCAGGTGTCATGTTCCGGCAGGTGTCATTACAACTTTTGTACACAGGTTGGCCTCTAGAATTCCCACTGCATCTGAGAACATCATAGCCTCTGTGCTGATTATTCTCGCAGCTATTCAGCATGCACGGCCAATCAATATGTTGTGAGCAATGTGATTCAGTGTGTGAACTGTCAGGGTCCTAACATGTGTGGACTTTTCATGCACATTATCAGAGGTAGCTGATTCTGCTGGAGGCACTGTACCCAATCCCTGCATACGACCCTGGTACACTGTCACACTTTGTCGTTCATCCATACATGAGACCCAGACAAGGGATGAACCATGATTTTGGTATTCAAAGACAATTTATCAAATATGGTACAATTAAAAGGCAGATGATGCTATACAATGTATTTGGGTATGCATTGATGAAGCACATGACAAAATACCCTCTGAGGAATGTGAGGTTTGGTAAAGCAAGTGTGGTACATATTAGCGATAAGGAATCTTTAGGGTAACGCACAGACAGGTGCCATTCAGGCTGACAGGATGCAGGGTATATCTGGATCAAGCAATTTCACACTTTACATAATTGGGGGTCTTACTAAGACTGATCGGAGGAAGAACAAGACAGTTGACATGGAAAACTGTGTATGTCCTGTGTTTTTGAAGGTGACACATGAACCCAAGGGCTGTGTTACACGGCTTAATTACTAGCAATGCATAACGGTGTATTTAACAAAATGGCAACTTCTATGCTGCTCCAGGCATCAGCAGGGTCAGTGCATGTTCAAATGGGTGGTGTGCATGGAGGTGATCACAGGTGTGTGCTGCATCTGTTTCTCACAAGTCCTGTATTTGAGTATTGAATTCAAATGGCCAACAGTACATTTCACATGGGAAGCAATCTACAGGTGCTAACAGGGCTTAGAAACTACAAGCCAGTGTATTAATTGACCTGACGTCCATGCAGTCAGATGTACTATGAAAATGGCATAACATAGAAAAGGGTGTAGCACACAGGATTACTATTTTTTGTCTGTGTGTGTAGATGAGGGAATATCTTGGTACACATATTACTATTCTAGGGACCTCTTCAGACAGGTGGGTTATGACCAGGAGCATGGGTGTGTCAGGAGTTGGGAAATGGGCTGACATGTACATGGAACGTCATGTGCGCAGTGCTTGTCATATGTATGGCACTTGTGCTGTCTATGTTCTGCTTATATGGAACTCTAGTCACAGAAAGTCCTTGCAAAGATTGGATGCAGTTGGACTTACAGCTGTCAAGGGTCTGGTCATACATTCCTGTTACCAATGCAATATCACATCAATTGCCTCATGTATGAGGCTTGTTTTCCCCTTATTGAGTGATGGTGTCTTAGTTGTGTGCCATATGCTGAAATGAACCATGTTTCCAACATGTATGTGTGAAATAGGTGTGGTCCTCTGCTATTGCCCTTCAAAGGTGAAATGTACAGGATATATGTAATTTACAGTGTTTGTGTATGTGACTGTTGTATGATATGCATCACAATTGCTCTGGGATTTTCTGTGTCCTGATCGGTATATCAGCTATGCTCCATGAGGCTACACTCTTATTCTGATAGTTAGAGATAAAGGTGAGCAAAAATGATTAGCCAGACCATGATATGGTGATTATTATCGGTGTTTATTTACATTAGTTAATACAGTGGTGATGGTGATTATTTTTAAAATAAATTGTTCACAATATGTTGGCACCTACGCAATCCAGCAGCCGTGTTTTGTTGTTCCCCCTCATGTTGCAGGCCACCATCCTCCTCTTCCTCCTCTTCAGGCATGTGTTGCTCTGGTTCCAAGAGGGGAATGTTCCTTCTTATGCAAATGTTGTGCAGGATGGCACATGTTAGAATGATCTTACAGACCATTTCAGGGGAATATAGGAGGCTACCAACAGTGAGGCACCTGAATCTCGACTTGTGGATGCCGAAGGTCCTCTCGACTATGCTGCGTGCCCTCCTATGTGCATCATTGTAGGCACGCTCTGCTGCAGTGCTTGAGTTGCCAAATGGTGTCATAATCCATGGCTGGATCCCATACCCCTGATCAGCTGAAAGAGAAAATGACTGGGATCATGTTGATGTAGCTTGCCCCATTAACATCACCTTGCATGGCAATAGTTGCCTTGTGTTGTCTGTGACTCTTTTGTGTTATTGTGTTGATTCCTAGGCTTCTAGGATGTACCATCTGCATTGTGTAGTTTCCTTGGCTGAACGAGTGTTTGCCTGCTGACTGGTTGTCAGCAGTATGTTTTGGGATTTGCAGTACAGTGTGCACTCCCTAGCTTTGTGACTTGTGATACAGGTGTCCCAGTGTCTTCACTGGGGTGAGATGATAGTTCCATACACAGATTCATTTTGACAGTGTTGTTAACATATTCACATCTATGTACCCTGGACATCTCATACCTTTAGACTTATGCAATGGATTAATTTAAACATAATTGAGATGCTTACATTTTGCAAGGTGACAATTAGGCAACCACTCCAAACGTTGTGATCATTGACGTCTTAACATTAGACTGTACACTAATGTCAGATGTGTGACAGGTTCAATGCTGACCTATGAAACATGGCTAGCGATGTCACGACCTCAGTGTGTTCCTGTCGACATGTTGCTGTTGTGGTGTATGTGTAGTGTGTCCTAGAGGGTTGCTGTGCAATGTGTATATAAGTAGGTTTCTGTACTTACCAACAAGTAGTCCATTGCCATACCATCCATCCTGGAAGTGTTGATTGATGGTACAGTGACAGAAGATGAATGAGTCATGTACACTCCCAGGATATTTTGCCACGATGTTGGTGATCAATCCTTGGTGATCGACAATGGCCTGCACATTGTTGGAATGTGTGTGCTTCCTGTTGCGGTAGAGGTGTTCAGTTGCAGTAGGCAGCACAAGGCGTACATGTGTGCAGTCAATGGCACCAAGGACATTTGGGAAGCCACTAATGAGGTAAAACCCCTGTTTTGTTTCCTGCTGCTTCTGCAGTGTGTTAGGGAAGCAGATGTGGAGGGTGTGAGTCCAATGACTGCATCCAGTACTTTGGGCAAAAAGGCAGAAAATGATGGCTGTGATATTCCTGCAACCAGGGCACCAGTTGTTTGAAAAGAGCCACTTGCCAGCATGTGAAGTACAGCTAGCAGCTTGGTTTCTATTGGGATGGTGCAGGGTGTCAGCAAGGTGGGTGCCAAATGTGGCTCAATGTTTCGCAGCAGCTGCTGAATGGTCTGCCAGTTCAACCTGTACCTCTGGATGATGTCATGTTCCCTGAGGCCATGAAGGGTTGTTCTGGTGTGGAATATCCTCTCCTGCCTTCTGCGCTGCCTTTGTGGTCCCTGCTGGTGTTGTGGTAGCTGCTGTTGTTATTGCTGGGCTTTGCGTCTGCGTGCACACTGGATGAGAAGCACCTCCATGTCTCCGTTTTGCTGCTCTGCTGCTCTGCTGTTGCTTCTGTGTGTTCTGATTAAATACAGGTGTGTTTGCCCCATTTTAATGCCTGCCCTGACCCAGGCGTTAATTGTTTACGCAAATCGGGCTGTGTGTCATTTTTCCGGCTCCACCTCCCGGCCGTGAGGCATTTTTTCCCGAAGGCATAAATGCGACGCACGGCCTTTAAGTCATTTTTTGGATGGAAACGCCTACCTTGCATATGATTAACGCAAGGCGGGTTGCCGCATCCAAAAAATGATGCACACGGTGGCATTTTGACATCTGCGGGCTTGGGCGTCAAAGTTTAAATATGGGGCAAGGTTTGCGCTGGATGTGCGTCAAAATGTTTGACGCACAGTCGGCGCAGACAGAGTATAAATATGCCCCTCAGTGTCTGAGTTCTGAAAAATAAAGTAAAACATAGCTTAAAGGGGGCATGGTAGGGATGCCTTGATCCCCTAGTTCCTTGTGGGCGTGAGAGGTCCCCCAGAGGGAGAACCCCTGTGGACAAAAAACAAAAAAAAGGGTTCAACGCAGTCACTGCAGAAGTCAGCACACACATCAGATCCTATGGTATTCCCAAAAAGCCACACAAAAACTTGAGGGTGGGGGTCTGTGTGCAGTTGGCTGCTTGTGAGGGTGTGTGCAAGGGTTTAGGTACGTGCTGCATGCATAGCAGTGGGCTTGAAAGCAGGGTCTTGTGGTAATCCACCAAAGGCTGTGTGCAGTAGGGAGTTGGCCAGCTGAAGTATGGTGTTAAGATTTTAATGTACATTAAACAATATAGAAATTCATTGAAAAAGCAGAAGATTGAAGTGGATATATGCAAAAATAAGGTAACAAGATTTTAACTTACATTAAACAAACCTTAGAAATTCACTGAAAAAAACAAAGGTTAAAGTAGCTATACGTATGTCTTGTAGCATTGAAAAAAGTTTAAAAATCCCTCCCCCAAAAAAATTCCAGTTATACATAAATTACCTAAGTATTACTTGCTCGCTATGATGCACTGCTGATGACCTCACATATTACATCATTGATTACATCTGAAATCTATGGTGGTGCAAGTTATGCTTTGGTCATTTACGTGTAAACTGGTGAATGTCATTGTTTGTTTTGGTTTTAATGCATTTAAAAAAAAAAATCAGATTAACCATGTTTAAAATAATAAATAAAATATATTGATTAACGACATTTATTAAGTGAAAAACAGATACTATGATACTTTTGGATTAGCATTATCACAGTATGCAAAAAAATGAAAATTGCTATCAGTTTGTGACTAAAATTTGTACTACAACGAAAAGTTAGACATGGTTATTTTAAAAAAACGATATTTTGTGTGTTGAATAGCACATAATAATGTGTTACTTTTTAAAATATAAAAACCTTAGTTTAATAAAACTCATGCATTTGAACACATTCATGAAGAACTAGGGCCTGAGATTTGGCAAAAATAAAATTACAGTAAAACTACTAAAATGATCTAAAACATATTATTGAGTATTATAGAGAACCTTGCAAAGATGGACCACATTCACCAGAATGCACTGGCAGGACTGCTGAGTCTGATTTCACTTGTAACATAGAGCTGCTTATTATCAGTCAGTGCCAGTCCTTTTTTGAGCGTAGCCACATGGAGGTAGTTTTGCATTAAATGATTACCGGGATAAGTGGCTCACAAGAGAGGAGGTGGCTCTTGCAGAAGTATTCAGCTTTCTGAACAGTTAGGAAGGCACTGCTTTTTAATGGTTTTCTGCAAACGTTTGGCGCTGAGCATTCTGTGCTACACCCATGAGCTAGTGAAGAACGAAGCACATATGTATGGGGATCGAAAAAAAAAAAATAATAATAATAATTTAACAATTATCAAGCTTTGTTCAAATGGAAACATTGCAGCTTTGTATAGATGGACCACATGGACCAGAACACAAGGGAAGGGTGGTGAGTCCGGTTTGACTTGAAACTCATAGCTGCTGAATATTGGTGCGTGCTAGTCCTGTTCTGAATGCAGCCAGGTGAATGTTGTTTTGCATGAAAATCCAGTTCACATGTATATTATGGTAATTTTAAAATAGGTGGTGAAGGTTAGTAAACCGTAGCCTATTTATATTTGTCCTCTTTCCCTGTAATGCACACAATGCCTTCAGTGTGGACAGTAGCCAAGTCTTCCTCAACTCAAAGAGAGGGATTCAAGGGTCTGGGAGACCCACTACCTGTCCCCAAGGCATGCTGGAAGGCATGGCATAGAGGTAAGGTACTCGAGCACACAGTCCATTCCACCTATTCTTGATGTCATCCTATGAGCATTTCACATCGGATGCAGTATTCATCCAATAGTTTTTTAGCCCACATTTTCCTACGTTGGCTCACTGTGGTGCTGTGCACCTGAGCTCCAAACAACTGTGGTTCTACTCTACACTATTTCATCCATCATTAATGTTAACTCATTTTCTGAAAAACAAGGAGCTCTTGTGCCTCTTATAGTAGACTCTTGTAGAGTGGAGCAGCAGATTTCTGCGGTGTGAATGATAAACGGTTTTGTCTGCATGTGATGCCTCAGCTGTAGGGGTGGCAGCAGGTGTATACAGTTGATTTCTGGACATCAAATGTGTTTGATGTATCATCTGTCTAAGTTTGAGGGATGTCCTTTGTCTAGGTGGTCGTCAGTGCAGTCTTTTATCACAATGGTTGTCTGTCAAACCACAGAGACTGACAACTCTAAACATTGCATACAGTGTGCCTCCAAACCAACACTAATGGAAATATGATTGCCATCAAAGGAAGGAAGATCTGCTGAAGGAGGAGGAATGCGCCACTGATGAGCAACACAAGAAAACCCTAAATATCGTTCCACCATGGCAGAACAACAGTGCCCCGACCACCAAATTTTAAATGCGGGCCTCTCTCTATATCATCGTCAATACACTCTAATCTCAAATTCATAACTAGCTCGAAAAACATGTACTTAGACAGCCATTCATCTTCTCACTCTACCTTGTGCTAAATCACTAGGGCTTGACATTGACTCTGCCTGTTCCTTAAAGTAACAGGTAAAGGAAACAAGCCTAGATGTATGAGTCATGCTGTACTATTAGTGAAAAGTCAGCCCTTCCAACCAATTGCAAATCCACCTTCCAGGCCCTTTCCCACCACACATTGAGGTTATAACAGCAGGCTAAAAAGACCTTTCAGAATCTGACCTAACATTTGTCTTTGAACTGACAGCAAATTCCTCAAGATATAACAACAGAACTTAACGGCCTCTTTATTACTCATTTCGGATCTAAACACCTGCAATACCATTTTGGTGGTGCAGGAGAGTCTCCTGCACCCCGACTTCCAGCCGCCTAATAAAAAGGATTCTAGACCTACTAAAGTTATGGAACCTAACAAGTATATTGAGGAGAAAGGGCCTTTCAAATTAAGAAGTAAACACCATCCATACTTGACCATAAAATATATCAGTGCCCATTGTGATATACAGGTGCAAGGGGCATTAATGTTAAAGCCGTAGGAACACGATTGCTTTCCTAGCATATTCCCCAAGGCTATGAAACTGCCGCTCTCTTGGCTAGACCTGCCCCAGTCAGCAAAACAAATAAACTCAAGTTTCTTCTCTTTTCAATTTACCATTTTCCTCCATTAACAACACTGATAATCAAACTGTCCCCTCTCATTCATCCTTTATACCACATCTGAATATGTCCTCCTCAATTACTTGGTCTGTAAACCTCTCTGTACACCTCTGTAACACTATGTTGAGCAATTTAATACTGCTATTCCACTCCTATAATAAAGTAAAATTCAACTGAAATGAAGTTTTAATGAGTGCATGTAGTGTGGGAGATATTGCAGGTAGTGCAGTTACTTGCATTGGCTGTGGGTGATTCAGGTGTAATGTATCAGTCGTCATGCAGGTGTAACAATATGATATAGGACCTGGGAGGTGGAATTACAACGAGGTGTTTGTGGAGGTGCACAGTTGCTTTATTTTGTTCCATTTCCTAGCTTTTAGCAACTCTAAAGTTGAGACACTCAGTAAAGTGCTATTAAGACAAAACTCCAACATGGATAAAAAGGTATTTGTAAGGAAATGCATCTTTTTGCATGTTCACCCCCTACATTTACGGACTGATGCTGCTGGTCTTTTGACTCTGAGGGTGCACTGAGGTCTGCTAACCAGACCTCAGTGCCAGTGTTTCACCCCATACAAAGTGCATGTCGAATTGGATACACCGAATTGGCAAGGCCTGACTTATTTTTGAGTCCCTACTATATGGTACCCAGGATATGTGAGAATGAGTGTCAACTCAGGGCTGCACCACTGTTTGTGCCACCCTTCGTGTGATAAGGCACAAACTGGCTCCCAGCCTTCCTCTGCAGACTGGAAGGGCAGTGTTTTCACAGCCAGTTCAACTTTGCCATTCAAACCAATGTTAAATCCACCCCATCACTTAACATCATAAATAGTTCTCCCCTAAAAAAGGCCAATGGAGTCCGAGAGCAGGGATCTGTATTTTGCTATTTAAGACATGTGTTTTCCAATATGTCTTATAAGTAACACTGCAAAATTGTCATTTTGCTGTGGATAAAGTTGGTAGCCCCTTTGGCTAACACAGGGTTACCCGGTGACATCCCAACCCAGCTAACATTTGACTCAAACTACCAAACTGGGTCATGTTAGGTCAAATTATTCATGGCATTAAATGTGACCTGATTGCCAGGTTACAATTAATAGCACTATTATAGGTAGACAATTTTTAGGAAGTTGCCACTCTACGCTCTGCTCGTCCAGTAGGCTCACAAAGGCACATACATACACACAGTTTTCTGACCACCTGGGGAGACATGTGAATGACACCCAGGCTCAGGAACATAGGCAGTGCTGCAGTAGCGAGCTGCCACCTCCTCTGCCAGGATGACCACTCGGGGGTTAGCCTAGAGGTGAGCTTCAGAGAGGAAGCCGCCTTTAATGGGTTGTCTGTCCCAACACCCCTGAGCTGGATGCCTTTTGTTCCAATACACAGCATGGAGACAGAGACAGAGAGGGGAAACTTGCCACAAACTGGTTTTACTGTGGGTGTGAAGCCATCAGGTAGCCTTACCTAAGGTGGGCTACCAAGCTCCTGATGACCAAGAAAGGGCTGTGCCATCTTGAAAGGAGCAAGAGTGTGGCATTCTGGGATAACAAGATGCCACACATCACAGGAACATCATCACTAGATAGGATGGGACCCAGTAGCCCATTGACTAGTGACTGCGTGGTCCCCTCAGGGCACTTTCCTTGGATAAATACGGCACCAATGGCACCCTGACCGTCACATTACACTCAAATCGGAGGGAGAACTAAAGAAGGACTGCCCAGCTGCCCTTGGACAAAAAGAGAGGCTGCACCTTGGGAAGGACTGCAGCTACTGCAATTTGGGCTAGCGAAGATTGGACTTTATCTGTGGCTCCTGGATCTGTCAGCTGATCTTCTGGGACACTAGAGCTGAAGTTGCCCAAGTCTCAAATTTGGTCGCCACAGCAGATGTTTTGACACTACCAGTCGACTGGCACCCAAGCGGACAAATATGAGATAGCCGAAACTTTCACCCGGGTCTATTGATCCCAGGAGTGCTATGTAGATCCAGATTCATCGTACCAAAGGGACCCAAGGGACACTAGCCCCCACCAATGGATCCTACTCCATCCACGGTGCTGACTGACCAGTAGCCCACTATCGGCTGGCATGCTACTGCAATGCAGAAGACTTAGAGGGACCCCAACCTCTTTCACCAAATTCGCTCCACTTCATCCGCAGACTGAGGAATCACCACAAAAGCACCCCAATGACAGCATCACAACTGGAGAAACCTTTGAGCATCTTTTAGCATCCTCGGCATCAGGACTACTCCATTGATATCTATTACGGTCATCCTTTAAAGTTTGGATCTAGCCTAAAAAATGCTCTGGTGGCCAGGTAACATTCCACTCTGTCTTGCTGGACTTGGTGGCCCAACTTGGGATGGAATTGTTAAACTATCTTTCAAAAACCTTCCAAAAGTTTCCATACATTTTTCTGGTCAATGCTGGATATGTAAGATCTCTAAAAATTCATACAAATCTAATCCATATTTATAAATTAATGTCTTGTTTGTCTCATCTCATGTGACTTTCGTATTCTGTTTGGTCCTGTTAAATGCTTTACACATTGTTCCTTTGCTAAGACTTACTGCTCGTAGCTCTGCTACCCAGGTTTAAGTTTAGGGTTAAGTAAACACACCTGACTGGACCCAAGATGGTATTTGTGAATGTACTGCATGATAGGACCTGCCAGCAATATCATAGAGTACACCCAAATCCTCACAGTATGTTATTGCAAGGCCCATGGAGCAGATCACCAACACAGCAGGGACAGCTTTTCCATAAGGGTGAAGGAGCGTCACCCCATTCCCCGCCAGCAGCGGCAGCTGCAAACCTTTTCTCCAAAAACTACAATAAACTAGGTTTATTATAGTGCTTGCGGAAAAGGGGTGGGGCCACGGGGTGATGGGCAATGAGGGGGAGTGCTCAGCACTCCCCCTCACTGTTAATGTATGTTTGGCTGCCGGCTCTAGCCGGTCAAACACACATGCGCTGAAGGGTCTCTCCAGCTCAGCTGGGCTGGAGAGAGCCTGCACAGGCTCACAGTCTGCCTGGGAGTGCCCTGGCTGGGCGCTCCCAGCCAATCCCGATGCTGCTCTGAGCATTGTCAGTATTGGCCTCAGGGCAGGCTGGGAGCCTGTGCTGGAGCGAGACGGAGGAGCAGAGGAACGGAGCGGCATGTCGTGATAGCAGAGGTAAGTGTTTTTAAAATATTTATTTTAATGTTATGTGTCGTTCCCCACACTGCGCACCGCCCCGCCCCCTTGCCGACCCGCAAGCCGCGATTGCGTCACAGAATCTAGTACAGTTGTCTGCATAAACTATTTAAATACATGCATGCAATTCAGCCACGAATTATGAATTGATCTAAAACTGATGGTTCAAGACACACCAGGGGATCAAACTTTTTGAGCTTAACACAAGACATAATTAATCTTCCTTTTTTTTGTTTTAAATAAAAAATGATGAAACCAACTGACAACTAGACACACAAAGGTTATTAATGAATGCAGACACAAAACTGAGCCACAACAAGGAGAGTCTATGGAACGACCAAAGTTATGAATCTCAAACCATCAACAATGCATATAATTGAATAATGCAAAGTATGCACATATAGAACAGGTAAAACTATAATAGCTGCAAGCCTCAAACATAGTCCTTCAACGAAAACAGTTGTTTCCTGATGCAAGTTTCCCTGAGTACTTTTTTCTTAATGTTAAAAATTGGGTTTCTAGTTGGCAGAGGTATGCACCTTGTCCAAGCAGGAACCATAATCTTAGTCAAGGTAAGTCACAACATGCCCTAAAATTTCCTGTGCTCACCCTCTGGTAGTCTGACACAGAAAAGTCAGGATTCACTTAATAGGCAATGTTGAAAGTATTTGTGCAACACTTTAAATGGTAAAACAGTGAAAACAACACAAAAAACTCCACACCAGGTTAGAAAAATAGTGAATAGTGTTATAGATAAAACAAGACCAAAATGACAAAAATCCAATAAGCAGACATCGAGATACACATTTTTAAAGAATAAAAGTAAAATAGTACTTAGAAGCAATAAGCGCTTAAATGGGATTTCTGGTCGTGCTGGACCAGTACAAAATCAAACGTTGAGGCTGACTGAGATGGAGCATGGGCTGGATACAAGGACCCACTTGGGCTCGCTGAGTACCCTGATTGGGGGTGCGCAATTGTCGATGAAGATGCAATGTACAGCCGAAGCAATGCATCGGCATTGAGCTATGCAGTAGACAAGATGCAGCAGTTCCGAGGGTGATGTATTAGTTCTGAATGTGATATGCGGCTGATACTCCCACAGTAGGCGATAGGTCAATTCTGGAGGCAATGCGCCGGCTCCAAAGGCGATGCATCGGATCCACCACAGACAACAATGAGGATGTGCTTGTTCCAACTAACACCAAGGCGATGATGTGCCAGTTCCAATGATGATGAGTAGTTTCTGGATGAACCAGCACTTTCTTCCCAGTTCTAAGGGCCCAGGACTGGTTTGTTACCACTTAGCAGGGCGACACTTGCAGCAAGGAATTTCTAGGTGCTATAGCAGGGTGAGTTGAAGTTTTTCATGTCCCTGAGACTTTAGAAAACAGGAGGCAGGCCAGCAAGCCCTATGGATCACTCTGGGCTTAAGTGATGCAGGCCCAGTTTTTCCTAGCCAGGCAGTAGAACAGGAAGCATCAGGGCAGCTCAGAAAGGCAAGAGTGAAGCAGAGCATTAGTCCAACGGAGTGGCAGGCATGTCAGCAACACAGCAGTCCTTCTTCCTGGCAGAATGATCACAGGTCCAGAAGTGTACTGAGCAGGCGATGTTGTAGGTCCAGTACTTATACCCAGTTGTGCTTTTGAAGGTGGGAGACTTCAAACAAAAGGTCTTTGACCTGCACAGAGGTCCTCCCTTCCTGTTATGGCTTCAGGCTCACTACAGGGGGTAATGCATCCATTTGTGTGGGGCAGGCCACTGCCCATTTAGGTGTGTCAGACCCTCCCTCCCATTCTACCCAGGATGGCCCATGAGGCCGTGGATGCTCCATCAGTCACACCTAAGCTCCCTTTGTGTGTGGCTGTCTAGAGGGAATGCACATGCTCAAATGTCATATCCACCCCAGATGCATATTGGAGACGGGCAGCAAATGGCTAAAATAGGAAAATGCCAGCTTTCTAAAAGGGGCATTTCAAGAACTGCAATTCAAAATTCAACTTCACCATACATTGTCATATTAAATAGTGCACCCAGAGACACCAAACTTGAAAAGTCTATTTCTTTGCAGTTGTGAACTACATTTAAATGATGTATTAAATTAATCCCAATGTTATTCTATGGGAGAGATAAACCTTGCTTTAGTGAAAAACCTATTTGGGAGGTTTTCAGTACTAGGGCATTTAAAACGTAAAAGTACATGTCCTACCTTTTAAACACATTGCACCCTGCCCTGTGGGTCATATAGGACCTATCATAGGGGGATATATGTATACAAAGGGAAGGTTTAGCCTTGGTAAGAGGTTTATCTTGCCAGGTGAAAATGGTAGTATAAATCTGCACATACAGGCTTTACAATGGCAGGCCTGAACCATGGTTAAATGGCTACTTAAGTGGGAGGCAGAAAGAGTGCTGCGGTGCCACAAGTAGCATTTTATACACTGGCCCTCAGCACATGTAGTGCACTTTATTAAGGACATATAGGTAAATCAAATATGCCATTTGGGTTTGAGCCAATATGAAAAGTGTTAAGGGGGAGAGCACAAGTACTTCAGCACTAGTTGGCACTGGTAATGAGTCCTAGAGCCAGCAAAAGCAAGGTAAGAAAATGGAGGGAAGCAGGCAAAAATGTTTAGAGAAACCACCCTAATGCTGTCAGGTCTAACGTATGCCTTCCCCCCCAGCTGAAAGTGGGGCGAGCTACCCAAACCCTTGGGAGTTCTTTTCACTAAGGTGGATGGAGAGAGTATCAGCATTGGAGTGGTCTGACCACCGGTGATGACCCAACATAAAGTCTATTCCCTGTAGGAAGATGGATCACCTCAACAGTTTGGGATTTTCATTCCTCATCTGCATGAGCCATCTGAGGGGCTTGTGGCCTATCTGAATCAGGAAGTGAGTCCCAAACAGGTATTGTCTCAACTTCTTCATGCTCTGGCACAATTATTCCCATGTAGAAGTTAGGCGCCCAGATCACAGGTGCTGTGCGCATGGCTTCCTTGAGCGAGTCAAAGTCTTTCTGACAAGCCTCTGTCAGATCAAAAATCTGGTCTGCTTTTTCGAAGTCAGCTTAGTTAAGGGAGCAACAATGATGCCATAGCCCTTAACAGATCTCCTGTAGTAGTCCGTGAGGCCTAGGAAGACACTAAGTGGCACATGTACATACCAATTTTCCTATCGCAAATGGCCTGATTCGCAGAATTGGACCGTTTGCGACAGGAAAAAAACATTTTGGTATGTACAGAGCATATTTAGCGATTTGATCATCTATTTACTGAATCGCAAAATAGGTATGCGAGTTGCAATTAGGAAGGGGCGTTCCCTTCCTAATTGCGAGGCGCAGCGCGATGTAGCATTGTTTTGTGACCGTGAATGCGGTCACAAAACAATCACAGTTAGCACCAGTTTTAAACTGGTGCTAAGCCATTCACAAACGGGACCCCTTCCCCTTTGTGAATGGCAGCGGAAATATTTTTTCAGAGCAGGCAGTGGTCCCATGGACCACTACAACTACTCTGAAAAAATGAAAAGAAAACTTTTAATTTTTGTTTTTGAAATGCATCTCGTTTTCCTTTAAGGAAAACGGGAAGCATTTAAAAACAAAAACTGCTTTATTTAAAAGCAGTCACAGATATGGTGGTCTGCTGTCTCCAGCATGCCACCATCCCTGTGAGGGTGGCCATTCCCAATGGGGTCATAAGTTGCAACCCACCTCATAAATATTTATGAGGTAGGTCATTTGCAGCCCCATTGCGAATCGAAAACAGTGTAAAGTACACAGTTGTACATAAGGTTTTGCGGCTCGCAATTTGTGACTCGCAAATGAGTTGCAAATTGAGAGTCGCAAAACTCACTGTTTTACATCTGGCCCTAACTTCTGTCTGGGTTTAGGTAGTTGCCAGACCATGATGGTTTCAATCTTGGCCTGAAAGGGCCGCACCTTGCCTCCACCTGCCCAATCTGGCATTGATGGTCAAGCCTGCCTGTTGTAGGGCCTGAAGCACCTCATGGATGTGGTGCAGGTGTTCCTCCCAGCTGGAGATGGAGACAGCGATGTGGCCTAAGTAGGCAGCAGAGAAAGCCTCCTTACCAGCCAGGACCCTGTTAACCAACCATTGGAAGTTAGCAGGGGTATTTCCCATGCCAAAGGACATTACCAAGAATTGGTAGTGACCCTCTGGGAGTGAAAATGCAGACCTCTGTTTGCCTCCCTCAGTCAGAGTGATCTGTCAGAAACCTGATGTCAAATCAAAGGTACTGAGGAATTTGGCAGCACCCAGCCAGTCAATGAGCTCATCAGCTCGAGGATGGGGTGTGAGTCATTCCTGGTGATGGAATTGAGTTCTTGGTAGTCCAAGTAGTACCGAAGTTCTGGTCTGATGCCTGATGGGGCAACCTTAGGTACCAACACTAGGGGACGGGACCATGCACTGTCAGAGGATTCATCACCCCTAATGCTAACATCTTGGAGACATCCTCCTTGATGCTGGCTTTCATTCTGTCTGATAACCTGTAAATTTAGCTCTTCATAGAAGGACTGACTCCCGTGAACATCAAGGATGCACAGATGTATGAGTCCAGGGTGAGCGAGAACCGTGAGGCACACTTACGGGTGAGTAGTTGTGCTTTTAAACCCTGGTTTGAACTGTTGCAGCAACTAGCAACAGCCACATTGCTGCTCTAAGGTCAGTGTAGAAGAGAGGTTGACACCCTCCACTTCCATTCCCTCATCTGTCACAAGAAGTATGCTCACTTCAGATCTCTCGCAGTGAGGCTTCAGTCGGCTCCCATGGAGCTCAGGGATGGTTCCTTTGTAAGGCATTAGGGAGTCATCCCCTTGATATTTGTGTCCACCCAGCCCTAATTAATTTACGGAGATACAAATACAAAATCAAGTTATAGCCCACAGCAGTCAGCTGTTAGCTGCTGGGACGCCTACTTGAATACTTTCAAGTCTGCTGCAATCCTGGGGGGGGTGGGGCTTCAGAATATGATTGACAGGAGGACAACTCTCTGCTCAGCGATAACCTGTCAACAACATAGTGTGTGTGTCAGGTTGGACTGGTGCCTTTTCCTGGCCAGACCGACATGAGCACTTTCAAGGAGTCCAACCTATATAGTTTTGGAGCCCGGGGGACACAGTCCCCCAGTCTCCAAATGAGCAGTGTGTTGGTCTGCCCAGGCCAGTCCTAGTGCTGCTTAATGCTGTGTTGACAGCAATGGAGCAGCATCGGGTTTGGCTCAAAGTCGGGTTACTAGGGCCTAAACTGCAGAGGGAGTGTGGGGGGGCTTAGTCTTGTCTATGAAACAATGGGAGTATTAATGTCCAATCACTGTGTAGCTTTATTGTGAAGCCATGCTCATTTGGGCCATTCTGGCCCTGCTGCTCACCCTCTTCCTCCTTCCCCTCTTTGTGTGCCTTGCCACAAGGGAGCATGGAGAGAGAGAGTTAAGACGAGATGAGGATACCACACCTCACCACCTTGTGGCCTGATCCTCTGAGCCTGATGCAAGACCTCACCAGTGCTGGGCCTTGCACAATCAAATAATTGTATTAAAACATTGCTGCTCTCCGTCAGACTCTGCAGGGTCTGTCTGCCCTGTGAGCCGACATACAGTGTCAGGTCAGTAGCGGTGTAATTATTAATTTGTCACAAGAGCAGCGAGGCCTCGGGAGGACTGGGCCTTGCACAGTCACAAGCAGCAGATACATTAAATTGCCCACTCTCTCTCCGACTTTGAGGAGTCTGTCTGCCCTGACCACCGACGGACAGTGTCAGGACTGCACTACATATAAAATTAAATGATGGTGTAATAATTAATTTGTCACAAAAGCAGCAAGGCCTCACCAGGACTAGGCCTCGTGCAGTCCCAAGCAGCAGTTGAATTAAATTGCCCACTCTCTCGCCAACTCTGCGGATCCTGCCTGAACACCGACGGACAGTGTTGGTCAGTAGTACACAAATAAAATGTACTGGTGGTGTAATTATTAATTTGTTACACAAGCAGTCCTGATATGTGACATAAACAATGTGTACAGAGTAGACTCTGCACTTTTGATAAAGCAAGCGCATAACATCACGAAGACACTTGTAGCAAAATCCAAAGAAGTATTACTGGGCTGAGTGAAATATTCTTAGCCCTGGCATGGGGTATTAATGTTTCTGCTGGAGAGCGTCTGGTGTTTTGACTAGTGGCAGTTTTGACTCATCTAAGGTAGCACAGGGGGTTAATATGCCTGCTGCAAAGGACGTGTACTTTGCAGATTATAGAACAGTATTTTATGTGCAATGCTAAGTGAGTTACTTCTTTTGTCACAGAGATCCTATTGTTATTGTGCAGAACATAAGTTTCAATCATAATCTAGCACAGTGAGCTATGAACTGCCATCAAAGAGCTGCATTCAATCTGCATGGTACAGGTTAGAAAGTTCGTTTTTTCCACAGCCTTTGATTATCCTAATTTTGCTAAAAAGTGTTTGTTTGAATAGAAATAAAATGTTATTAGTAAAGTAAACCCTAACAACTGTTACGTTCTGAATCATGAGTTTATGCTTCCCCAGAACAAGCACTCTAAAAAAAGATGCCTACCAGTATGGATCACATGTGAATTTTAAACTTTGTAGTCTCCTTTGCCTTATGTAACATTTTCTATACATTGACTTACACATGTGTGATTCATTGCTGGTGTGTGTTTGTGCATGTGTGATGTAAAGTTTTCCAACACACCACGCTGGTAAGAGAGGCACTATAAAAAAAATGAAATTGCAGTACACATGGTGCCACTGTCAATTGCTATTCATTCCTATGCTGAATACAACAATGAACATTCTATGACCAGCTTCTATTCTGTGTCTGAGGTCTACTATCATTTAAGGCTGCAGTGGTGTTGCACTGGAACAATTTCAGAATGGGGGTGCTGCCATGAATGTCATGTGACTGCCTGAAATCATAGGAATTGTGAAAAATACAAAGAACAAGTGTTCCATATTTGTTACAGCCCACACCCATTCAGCATGAACCTAGTAAAAATGTAGGATGAAGTTGGTGGTGCATTTGGGCCACACTGTCACAAATATAAGTTATACAGATACATTTACAAAGCATACAATAACATTTGTGGAAGCTGGGCTTGATTCACACTCCAGAAATATCAAGACTGGCTTCATTTGTTCTTCCCTAAATGCCAATATTCTTATTTTCACATATTTGTACAGGTTATATGCAGATTTTTACATTTTATTGATTTAGTAATGTGTTTATATCCTACAGCCTTAGTCTTCACACTCCTTTTTTGAACATTTCATCACATTACAAAATCCTCTCATTTAATAGTGACACTTCTGCCCGTGCCACTGATCTGTCAACACTAAAACTAGGTGTTCTACCACTTCAAAAGAATACTTTTTGCCTAAAGTGACTTTCACAAGCTTAGTAGTATGTATTAACTTGGCTTTGAGATATAATATAATTTTGCCACTACTAATTATGTACTGTTAGAAATTGGGTCTCTAGTTGGTAGAGGTTTGCACCCTGTCCATGTAGGGACTACAATCCTAGTCAGGGTAAATCACAACACAACCTAAATTATCCTGTCCTCATCTTCCTGTAGGTTGGCACAGGGCATGCAGGCTTAACTTAGAAGGCAATGTGTAAAGTATTTATGCAATAATTCATACAGTAACACAGTGAAAACATCACACACAAAAAATGCTCCACACCAGTTTAGAAAAATAGATAATATTAATATGAATAAAATAAGACCAAATCGACAAAGGTTCAACATAGACAGGTCAAGAAATGACCTCTTGGAGGTTTAAGTAGGTCTTAATCCATAGGAATCAATGGATGTATTTTTTTGCAAAAAGTACCTGGACTGTGTCAAAAACAAAGTGTGGCGTAGATTCTGTACTGCACAGGGGAGGTGATGCACTTATTCTTCCCACACAGGTGAGGTGATGCATCGGGTCCTTACTGGCAGGCGAGGTGATGCGTCAATTCTTAATTTCTCTGCAGGAAAGGCAATGTGTTGATTTCCAGACACGCTGCCTCGGTTCCGCACTGTGGTGCGGAGTCGAAGGAGAAATAGCACCCAAGGACGATGCATGGAAAATCAAGATGCAAGGTGTTGTTGGGGAAGAGGTGAAACAGGCGCTGCATTGATTCTGCAGCCACAAGAGAGGCTTATAGGAGGCAAGCTGATAAGCCCTTGGACATCACTTGTGGCTGGAAGTCAAAGTCCTTCCAGCGGAATCAGGGATAAGCAGGCAGCATAGCAACAAACAGGAGAGCAGGCCTTCCAGAAAAGCAGTCCTGATGAGCCCTTTGGGCAGCACTGCAGTTCTTCTAACAGGGTCCAGTTATAGGTCCAGAAGTGCCTGATTTTAGGGGGGCTCACAGACCCAGTATGTATCCCCAAATGTGGCCACCAAAACACAGTCTGTATTATTTTTTTCTGTATATTGACAATGACAGTAAGGTGGTGGAGAGATTCTACGGTTTCACACATCTAAGAGACTCTTGCACAGATACCATTGCTTCAGTTATATTCCTTGAGATTAATGTGATTTTTCCAAAGCCTCATCAAAAACAACAACTTTTATCACAAAGCTATGATGGTGCTTCAGTAATGAGTGGAATCATTGGTGGAGTACATAAAAACAATTAGAGATGTGTACTCTAATGCCCATTTTGTACACTGTTATGCACACCAACTTAATCTGATTATTTAATAAGCAGTAGCAAAGATCTCTGAGACACACATTTTGTTTTTGGATGTTGGAGGCATGGCAGCATTCTTCTCTCATTCCCCCAAAAGAACAGAAATACTTCAGGACATTGTGGCCAGAAGGCTTCCAAAAGAACCCCCAACTCATTGGAGCTTTCACATATGCACAATCATCCTAATATACCAATATAGCATTGATCTTGAGAAATATTTCAACACCATAGAAGCCAGTGGTGACTTTGAATCCAAAAGTCAAAATTAGGCCCACAGCTTTGCTAGAACACTGCAAGACAGAGAGGTGTAGTTTCTTCTGTTTTTGTTTTATGAAATAATGCCTCAATGCCTCATAGCAACATATTAAACAACCACTTACAAAAACGTCAAATAGATACTGTCTTCATGCAAAAAGCTACCACTCAGGTTGTCACCAGCATGAACAAAGTCATAGATGAGGTTGACAATTTAGACAGCAGACTGCCAAATGATTCTACTTTCTCAAACCACAGAAAAACACACATCAACAGTCGGGTCCAAATTGCAAAGGATATATGTGACACTATAGCTTTGCATGCAAAGGACGTTTTTTTTTTTTTTTTAAAGCATTTGGTTAGTGCCAGGTTACTGCAAAGCATGATATTTCATTCTCTGAGCTAGCACTGAATGAGGCTGTGGAAGCTTATCCTATACTCAAAGAGGATCTGAATACTGAGTCAACTGTACTGTATGGAATTCATGCATATCTGCAGGCCACTGGTGCCATTTCTTTGTGTGTTTTAATTCAGAAACATACTATGGAGAAATCAGTGACCGAGACAGTGGCTTTACTAAAAATAGTCATAACCACTCCTATGACCCCAGCAGATTCGCAATGATGCTTTTCAACTTTAAACACAATCAAGACATTGCTGAGGAACACAATGATAGAGGAAAGACTGAATGTTTTAGTAATGCTCTCTATAGAGAGAGATCTTAATAGAATCACAGACTTCGATGTTCAAGTAATTGAGAAGTTTGTGGCTATGAAAGACAGATGTGCCAATTTTGTCCACAAAAAGTAAATAATGTGTTAATCCCATCATTTCTTGAATGCTGGTAGTTTGTGACCTGCTCAGTTGTTCCTCATGTGCTGTACAGTATTGGTGTCACTGAAATCACTGGTGCATACCTGACTTCAATCTGTCTAACGTTTACCATGTGGTTGCTCTGAAACTCAATACTGAACATTTGAGACATTGCAGAGTCCTTCACTGCATTTTATGGCTTTGTTTCAGCTGCACCTCTATCATTAAGTTGGTTGGGTCCATAAGCCTTCGTTGCAATTGTTATTTGATCCAAAACACATATTTAATAAATAAGAACATTGCTCCAGCAGCCTGCCATTACTACCAGCAGGAGGAGGTAATGGATTTCCATTGTCAGGTTAGGGGTGATGTGTTCTTTTTTCTTCATACACTGAATGAGGTGTACCATGCCCTACTGCCTTTTAATGTTCATTCCTCGATGTCTCATTGTGTCCAGTCCGACAGATCACAATACCATGTATTTCCTTAGTAGATTTCATTTGTAAAGGAACATCAATAAATAAAGAAATGTGTTAGGCTCTGCATTGTCATCTCAATGTCTGTTCTGTTATCTCAACTTCTGTTATGAAGTTCTGGATGGCATGTGGGCTTTTGGCACCATTTCTCAATCTCTCAGAGAAACTAGGTCACCTCTGTCTGTCCCCCAAAACTAAATAGGACTACCTCATCCCCAAGCACTACATTCACCAAACCTGGTGTCTGCCCATCGGTGGGGGGCTGTGCCACCTTGGGACATTTGCATTCACTCATACTGTGTCCCTATTTGTGAAGACAACGGATGATGGAAGGAATGCAGAACAAATCACACATTCACCCCTAGTCACAGATCTGGGTTTAATAAATCAGGTTTTTTTGCCTGCCATGTCATGCCAGTTTGGATCCAGCCATATGCAAATCAGTCTTGACCCTGTTCCCCATGGGAACAGTCCAGCCCGAACTGCCAGCCCAGGTCCTCCCTGGACCAGAAACAAGCATCCTGGAACCGGTTTCAGGATATCACCCTTCATCAATCAAGCTAGCTTGAATCTGGTGCATAGCAAGCACAGGGCCAACGTCTGGGCATACCCTTCCCACTTGGGGCGACAAATGTAAAAACAACAGATGATGGGCAGAATGCAGAACAAATTACACATTCCCCCCCCCTAAGTCACAGATCTGGGTTTAATTCATCAGTTTTTTGCCAGCCATGCCATTGCTGTTTGGACCCAGCCATATACAAATCAGATGTGACACTGAACATTATCTGTTCTCTTTGCTTTTGTTGCCCTAAGTGCGCCGGGTATGCTCAGACATGGGTCACGGCCTCACTATGCCACTGGAATCAAGCTAGCCTGGCTGATGAAGGGTGATACCCTGAAACCGGCCCCAGGATGCTTGTTTCCGGTCCAGGAATGACCTGGCTCAGCAGTTCGGGCTGGACTGCTTCCATGAGGAACTGGATCAAGACTGATTTGCATATGGCTGGGTCCAAACTGGGGTGACATGGTCACCAAAAGACAATTTAGCTTCAGTTCATGTGCCAGAAGATGTTTCTTCTGTGCCAAGGCTCTCTCCACTCTTACTGCCTCCCTTTCTGCCTTTTTCTCTTCAGGTTCTATCATTCATTTAGCCATCTCTAGCTTGAGTTCCCTCTCCTCCAATCCTTGAGCTCCTCCAGGGATAGGCAATGGGAGGAAACACTGCGTCCCACGCTCAGAGGGAGCTGAAATTCACGGACGTCCCCCTCATTCACAGCAGGTAGTTCCTCAGAATTCAATTCATCGTGCTCTTTTGATTGGGCTTCTGACCAGGTCTTCTGTACCTTTTAAAATTCAACCTTCTTGGTGGTACTCTTGGCAGGAACTCCCATCTCCTTGCAAACGTCTTTAAGCTGAGCCATTGTGTAGGTTCCTACGTTGACCAGCTCAGATTCCATGATTCCAGCTATAGAACCAGCAGTCACAAACTTGATTTTGAAGAAAAAAAAATAAAGTGCTAATCAGTGAGAATTTAAAATTCTAAATTGTTTTGGAAGTGGATGGATAGTGTACACCAAGTTACTGAATGGCACTGCACAAAACCAAGCCCTATCTTTACAGATAATCACCAATGTTAGAAACTGGATTTCTGGTTGGCAGAGGTATGCACCCTGTGCAAGCAGGAACCACAATCCTGGTCAAGGTAAGTCACAACACAACCTAAATTATCCTGTGTTCTCCCTCTTGGTATCTTGGCACAGAGCAGTGAGGCTTAACTTAAGTGGCAATGTGAAAAGTATTTATACAACAATTCAAACAGTAACACAGTGAAACCAACACAAAAAGACTCAACGCCAGTTTGGAAAAAAGAAAATCATTTTATAAATAAAACAAGACCAAAATGATAAAAATCCAATATGTAGGTTTCTAGATACAAATTTTTGAATAATAAAAGTAAAATACAGTTTGGAAGCTATAAGCTCTTAAAGAGGATATCTGGCTGCGCTGAACCAGGACAAAGTCAAAAGTGCGGGACAACTTTGATCGAACACAGGACGAATATAGGGACCCACTTGGGCCCACTGAACCAAAGTACCATCATACGGGATGCTTCAACGTCAACGAAGCTGCAAGGTGGAATGAAAGCAATGCATTGGTGTCCAACCATGCAGTGGAAGAGATGCACTGATTTTCTCCAGGCAACTGTGGTGATGCGGTGGCTCAGAGTGTGACACATTGGGTCCTAAGTGATGCACAGTTGCTGCTCCTACAGTAGGCGATGCATTGATTCTGAAGACGATGTGCTGGTTCCAAGAGTGATTCACCAGGTCTTTTCAATGCAATGATAAAGATGCACTGATTCCGATTCATGGAAAGGCAAACATGCACCAGTTCCAGTGAGGATGTGTGGGTTCTGGTTGAAGCAGCTCTTTATATCCACTTCCAAGGGCCCAGGACTGGATTGGCACCACTTGGCAGGGCAAGACGTGCAGCAAGGAAAGTGCAGGTGCGGTTGCAGGATAGGTTGAAGTTTTAAATATCCATGAGAATTCAGAAAACAGGACGCAAGCTAACAAACCCTTGGAGTCACTCTGGGTTCAAGTGATGCACGTCCAGTTATTCTCACCCAGGCAGGGGAACAGCGGGCAGCAGGACAGCTCAATAAGGAAAGAGTCAAGCAAAGCAGTAGTCCAGCAGAGTGGCAGTCCTATCAGCAGCACAACAGTCCTTCCTGGCACAGTGGTCACAGGTACAGAAGTGTACTTAGTTGGTGGTGCCAGTACTTTTAACCAGCTGTGCCTTTGAACTGGGGGTGACTTCAAAGAAAGGCCTTTGAAGTACACAGTTTCCTCCCTTCCTGCCATGGTTCCAGACTCACTACAGGGTGTTATGCAGCCCTTTGCGTGGGGCAGGAAAATACCCATTTATTTGTAAGTATCAGTCCTTACATAATATTCTGCCCAAGATGGCCCATCAGTCACACCTAAGCTTCCTTTGTGTGTGGCTGTCTAGAGGGAATGCATAAGCTCAGCTGTCACCCCACCCCAGACGTGTATTGGAGGCAGTCAGCAGGCATCGAATGGCTAAATTAAGAAAGTGACAACTTTCTAAAAGTGGCATTTTCGGAACTGCAATTTAAAATCCAACTTCACCATAAGCTGTGATTTAAAATTGTGAGTCCAGAGACACCAAACTTGAATAGTCTATCTCTTTCCAATTGAGAACTACACTTGAAACATCTATTAAATGAATTCCAATGTTATCCTTCAGGAGAGATAGGCCTTGCAGTGCTGAAAAATGAATTTGGAATACATTTCACCACTAGGGCATGGAAAACTTAAAAGTACAAGCCCTACCTTTTACATACATTGCACCCTGCCCTGTGGGTCATACATGGTCTACCTTGGGGGTGACATATATATACAAATGGAAAGTTTATGTCTAGCAAGAGGTTTCTCTTATCAGGTCAAAATGGCAGAGTGAAACTGCACATGCAGGCTCTGCAATGTCAGGCCTGAGCCATGGTTAGTGGGTAGCACAATGAGTGCTGCAGTCCCACAAGTAGCATTTAATTTACAGGCCCTGGGTACATGTAGTGCACTTTGCTTAGGAGTTATGAGTAAATTAAATATGTCAATCATAGTTTTATCCAATTTTACCATGTTTAGGGGAGACAGCACATACACTTTAGCACTGTTCAGCAGTGCTAAAGTACCTAAAGTCAGCGAAAATTAGGTAAACAAATGAAGAAGAGCAGGTCCAAAGTTGGGGGAAACCCACCATAGGCTGTCAGGTCTAACACCTATTATCACCCTCAACCTCACTGGCACTTAGTGGCACCGTATGTGGCTCTGGAATAGGAGTGTATGAAATATGAGCAATTCACTTTCATGCAATTAAATAAAATTCTGCAGAAGTTATGTGAAATTATGTGAAATGCCAAATTAGCATTTAGAGCTATATTTTAGCATGGAATGCATCCTTGCATCAGGTTTGGACGATGCATTTTGCAAACAAAAGTGCATACAAATGCAATGAACAACAGCTGCTTAAGTTTTGCTTGTTCGTGTTGTTCCTGTGCCCATCCAAGTGACATAATTTCAGAAATTTCACTTAACATGCATATTGTGAAATTCACAAAATTACACTAGATTATTTCAGTGTTAACCGAAATTTCACCAGGCCTACCGCTGACCTCCATCATCACCTTCCTGCAGATCTATAAATATGCATACCATTTTCACTATAATTGCACTCTGCAAATCTATCAAGCACTAATACCCCTCTGTAACACCACTTTCCGAAACAAAATTCTCTGAGCATAACACAAGACATAGGGGGTGATTCTGACCTTGGCGGTCTTTTCGCAAGACCGCCGAGTTACCGCCGCGGTAAAGACCGCTGACCGCGGCGGTATGCCGCGGCGCGTATTCCGACCGCTGGGAGCGTTCCGCCGGAAAACCGCCAGCAGCCACACTGGCGGTCGGCGGGAAAGTGGAGACTGGTCAACCTCCACCGCCACGCCAGCAGAACACCGCCCACAGAATTACGACCCACATTTCTGTGTGGCGGTCTTCTGTTGGCGGTCTTCTGTTGGCGGTCACGTCCCTATGGCTCCCGTCGCCTCCCGGAGGACCAACGCAAGGTAAGTTGATCGTCCGTGAGGGGAGGGGGTGGGGGGGGTGTTGTGTGATGTGTGCGTGCATGGGGGTGTGTAGAGGGGGTGTGTGAGTGCGTGCATGAGGGCGGGGGGTGCTGCTGTGCCTATGGGCAATGTGTGTAGTTCGGCGGGTGCGCATGTTGGCATGTATGTTTGCGGGTATGTGCCCCCGTTGTGTATGTGTGTGTGTAGGGGGTGTGCATATGTGCATGTTGGGGGTGCGTGCATGTCGGGGTGCGTGTATGTGCATGTCGGGGTGGGGGGGCAGGGGGTTTGTAACATCTCTGGGGGGTGGCAGGGGGTGGAGGGTGTGGGGGGGGACTCGTGGGGGGTAGTGGGGGGTGGGGGAGACCCCTATCAGTGCCAGGGATGGAATTCCCTGGCCCCGATAGTGCCTACCGCCATGGTTCGCATGGCGGTTCCCGACCGCCAAAAACCGCGGCGGTAAGCAGGGTCATGATGCGGTTGGCGGTCTTGGGTCGACCGCCGGGCCGGAGTGCGCAAACTCCAGCCCGGCGGTCATGACCGCCGTGGCGGTCGGAGTGGGAAAGTGGCGGTCGATCGCGGCGGTGACCGCCGCGGTCAGAATGCCATTTTTTGGACCGCCGGTCTGTTCGCGGTCCGACCGCCGCCTCTCCGCCGACCGCCGGGGTTAGAATCACCCCCATAATGTTAGATATGAAATCTTTGGTGTAGTCTTTCCTCATATTTTTTTACTTCTTCCCTCCTGTTTTCTGAATTTCATTTTTGTTGGGATTAGGACTCTGTGCACTTTGTTTCTGGTAACCAGTGCAAGTGCTTGTGCTCTTTCCAACATAGTAAAACTGGTTTACACCCAATTTGCACATTTAATTTACTTATAAGTCCATAGGTATGTGGTACTACATGTACTCAGGGCCTCTAAATTAAATGCTTCTAGTGGGTCTGCAAAACACTGTACACATGAGACCCCCACCAGCTATCAATCAATTAAATACAATCAAGTACACAAGACAGCACCTTAATCCTTTGTGTAAAGTGGTATTATTTCATTACTTAATTTTCATCTTCTTATTGTTCACACAAAAGCACTTCATTATCATTACATACAGCTTAAAAAATCCTTAACACAAAGATACACAAATAGTCACATAATGGTTCCCATTACCCCAACAAGAAAGAAAGCAATATATGACACCAACACTGTAGTTAAAAAAGAATTGGAATTGTTTTTATTAAAGAATCAATGTTCAGAGTCCTGAACAAGCTAAACATTTGAACAAACAACAGGTTTTGCTAAAAATAGTTCATCTGGAGCCCAAAGTAAGGAGAGAATGGGGTGAGTTCCCTTTCCCGTTAATCACAGTCCCCTGGTTCTGAAAAAAGCGCTTATTTATTAGGTATTGTTTGTGTTGTGGAAAAGGACACTCCAGCTTCCTTACGCACTCTTGCCAACAAGTTTCGAACTCAGACTAGGGGCTGAATCATTTCATGAGGCCATCATCAGGGTTTAGCAATTTATAATCTGGACTCTCTCTGTTAAGGTTATATACCGGCAGCATCAACTTTTTATCCCCCTTTTTGCGATGTGCTAATGGTGCTCACATACGATATACAGCAGCATTTTTCTCATCTGCTTTTATTTGCCGAACTACGGTCTTGCTTGGTCATTCCATTACTCTGGTGGCAGCTGACAGCATCTTATCATGCCATAGTGTCCTTCCAGTACACTCACAATGGAACTTGACATAAGTCTTTTGTCACCCTTAACTACTTGGATCCTGGACAGGAGAAGGAAGGAACTTTCCAAAACCAGATGTGGAGGTAACCTGAAGTTTCCCCCGCTTCTAAGGCTGCCACCAGGTATAAATATTAGACCCGCAGACCAACTTTTCAGTACACGCTTAGACCTGTAGAGAACATCAGGAGGGCCATCTTGGACCCCAAGAGGACTGCCCTGCTGTTTGAGGCTTACCTTATGCAAAGGACTACACTGCTGCTTGAGGCCTCCCTTGCTGCTTGAACACCAGACTACCATAGTGACTCCAGGGTCTAGTTGGTTGACCTCCTGTGTGAGCTACAGGGACATAACACGCTCCAGAAAACTAGAAACCTGCACCTGACTCTCCCCCAAGTGGTGCCTCTCCAGTCCTGGACCCTTGATGGTGGCACTGAAGGTGCTGCTTCTGCCTAACCCTAAAAATTAGGACTTAGAACTTTTTTCACCAAAAGGTGGCTTGAGAAACAACAAAAGACATGGACTTACCTACTTGCAGATCCACCCAACGTGCATCACTGGTCAGCTAACTCTGTGGTAGCTCCCACTAAATTGTTCTTCACAACAGCAAATCCTGTTCAGTTGGACCTCCCACCCAAGGTCTCTGGCATCATGGAACCCTCATTGCCACCAACCTGTAGCTTTGTCCCACTGGAGATTTCTGACTTCCAAAAACATGACAAAGTCCAAAGGTGGGAAATCTTCACCACCCCTCCATCCAGTGACTCCCCAATTACAAGGCCTCCTCCTTGGATACTGCAACCGCCTTACCTCATTGAACTTTCCCATCTCAGGAATTTTTATTAAAAAAATCCCTCTAAG
Source organism: Pleurodeles waltl (assembly GCF_031143425.1). Classification (NCBI taxonomy): domain Eukaryota; kingdom Metazoa; phylum Chordata; class Amphibia; order Caudata; family Salamandridae; genus Pleurodeles; species Pleurodeles waltl. Next base: position 353,316,050 of record NC_090449.1, on the reverse strand, counting down.
TTCAAACATAAGCCAAGACCAGGCCTAATAAACCTTGTGGAGCCCAACTGCACTCCATCGCAGTCAGCCTTAACTTTTGACTTTGCACAGTCACTTGGGACCTGATACTCATGGTTGGTGCACAATATTTTCGAGTTCCGAAAAAGTGATAATGTCCAAATCTAGAAATCTTCACTGCTACTCTGTTCAGCTGATCTTAAGCAACCACGCCTTCTCCTCATCCTCCTCGGACACCCCACTGAATTTAACCTTCTCAGGACATTTTCTTTGAAATACATTTTAAGTCCGGACTTAAGCCGAGGCCAGGCCCAATCCACCTCTGGTAGCCGAACCGCCCTGTATCACGGTCAGCCTTAACTTTGACTTTGCTCTGGTCCCACACAACTAGAAACCTGCTGTTGGCACTTTCTGCTTTTAGGTGCTATACTTACTTAAACATTTGAAACTGTATATTTCTGGTTCTACTGATTTGAGTTTTGTTTTTCTGTTATCATTTAATTTATTAATATATATTCTATTTTTCTAAATTGGTTTGGGATTTTTCTTATGTTGTCTTTTCACTTGATTACCGGTTGTGAGCTGAATTAATACTTCACACATTGCCTGTAAGTTAAGCCTGCCTGTTTTGTGCCAAGCTACCAGAAGGGTAAGCACAGGTTAAGTAAGTGACTTTTGTGGGTCATCCTGACAAGGATTGTGGTTGTTGGCTGAGTGGGGCTTCCACCTCCCTCAACCAAATCCCAGGTTTCATCCACATAACATTTTCACCATAAATTTGGAAATGATTACGCTATAGGTGTTGTATGACAAGTTTTGATCCATGTATATGATGTAGTGTGGCTGTAGGTCGTGGTGTAGGGTATGAGTAGTAGAACATGAAGTAACTGGTTATGTTGGAGTGTAGGTCTTAGGAGGTGCAAATGTAGGATGTAATACACAATGCAGTTGTATGACAGTATTGCCTTGTGTAGGTTGTGTTGGTTTATGTTGTAAGATTAGGGTGTAGGAAGCATAGGGTGCTAGGTAATGGTGTACAGTACAGATGTTGTAAATTTTAGGTGGTGAGGTAAGTAAAGGTGATGGTGTATGTAGATAGTAGAGAGGGTACAAGTGGTGTGCAGATGTAGATATTGGGATTTTAAGAGAAAAAAGCTGTAATTACTTGATGGACAACAGGGTGGTGGTTAGAAAATTATGATATTTTATATGGGTTGCCCGGGAAGAGAATGGAAGAAAGCAACCGACTCTTGTGTGACTGAGGTGATGACGTGCATTGCAGTTGTGTAGCGTAGCACTGGAAGAGTAGGCTAAAGGCAACGCAGGAGTAGATACATTGTTTTCTAACGAAAAAGATGATTTTATTTGCACAGAAGCTAGTATATTTATATTTAGGAATTTACAAGCCCAGTGAAGAACAATGAAGTTAAAATTGTAGCGCTGACACAAGGACAACGTGGTCTCTAACGTTAATTTGTGTAACGACTGCACCTCATGCGACATATTTGAAGAATTGTAGAACACATACCAGTTTATAAAGGTCCTTAGCAGACTCATATCTTTTATTCCCAAACGCAATCAACATAAGATATTTTAAATCACGGTTGTAGTCTGTGAACAGCGTTACTGTAAAAAAGATGACCACACTCAATTTGCATTGAATTACAGTAAAATGCTCATACACACTGATATAACTAAAAGCAGATTTAAAATGACAATTTATTTCAACATTAAAGGATTTCTATATTATCCTCCTGCATTCATTTACCCAACATCATAAGATTCGGATCAATTTAGAGTAAATATGGAACATAATCTTACCAATTAGATCAAAGGAAGCTACACACACAGTTGTAGTTTTTGCGTGGACATCAAAGTGAGAAATTGATATTTTTTTAGAAAAGAGAATAATTTTGGCATTTGAAAGTATGCCTGGCAGCAGTCAGAAAAATACAGAAAATTAGCATAACACTTTTCTTTCAAGTGATAAGTCATACAGAGGAAGACAGAGCCTGTGCCGGAACAGAATTGAGATGCTTCTTGGTGCATTGCCCCCCTTCAATGATGTATTTGTTTAGTGTTGGGCTTAGCCATCATCAAGCAGTTGATGCAGTGATACAAAGGTCCAGAGCGGTAGGGACCCACTGCACTGTAAATAGGATAACCTTTCCTGGTCAACTTGGGGATAGGGCCAAATGTTCTTGCTAAAATTTTGCATCGTTTGAATTCATGCTACGGCCGCTACACACACAACCTGCTTCATTCTTACAGCGCCTTGGCTGGGCTTCCTGACCATATGTGTACAACATGAAATCACTTCCCACCCAGGCCTCAATTCACTCTCAAGCGTCCCCTACATTTCACCAGCTTTAAAGCTTAAGCGTCCTACCTCTCAATCCATCTCCCTTCAGCCTCATGCTTAAGCCGAAAGACAAATGACAATAGGAGCATAACTCGGGTCCTCACGCCCAGCACACACAAGCACACCTTCTTACCAAAACAGCACTCCCACAGAATAGTGTTTGACCGATTTAAGTAGCCCTTTCAACTTGGCAAAATAATACTTTTGCCAGGCCTAACCGTTCCTTTTTAATACACGTCACCCCTAAGGTTGGATGTAAACAACCCACAGTGTAGAATGAATTGTACTTTAAATGCAAGACATTTGTTTGTAAGTTTTACTTGTCCTGGTAGTAAAAAACGAGTAAAATAGTTTTTTCACTACTGTAAGTCATACCCCTCTGGCAAGCAGTGGCAGCCGGTAGCTTTAGGACGGAGGGGGGTGGGTGGGACACAAACACACACACACTCATTCTTTCACACACAGACACGCATGCACGCACGCACGCACACACATCCATTAACAACACGCATACCATTCAAAAATGCACGCACGCACCAAACATTAATTTTAAAAGATCACACACACTCATTCTTTCACACACACACACGCACGCATGTACGCACATCCATTAACAACACTCATAACACTCAAACATGCACGTGTGCACCAAACATTCCATTTAAAACATCACACACATACACACACACACACTTACTTTCAGCCTACAGGTCCCAGGAGGGATGGGACTGCTGCCTTCCATGCTGACCCCACCCCACTCTGTGACAAAATGTCACGCTTTCCTCGTCACCCAGGGGAGGGCCTCGAGGCACCTTTGCTGAGCCGAGGAGGTCACGCCCATTGGAGCTGTGACCTCCTCAGCACAGCAAAGTTCAGCTCAGGCAGCCAGGAGTATGGGCAAATCGCGCATGTCTGCTCCTGGCTGCCTGAGCGGAACATGGAGATTGTCTGTCAGGCTGACCTTTGTTCAGTCTCACAGACACTCTTCATGAGGGGCAAAAGGTGGAGGGGCATAGCCCCTCCGCCATAAAGGACGGGCCACCACTGCCGGCAAGTTAACATTGGGTGACTTTATAAAGCAAAGCATCAATGAACTCAAACTTGTCAATCTTTAGCTGTTGAATATTCAGGACCTTATTAAGGGTTTAGTGGGCGGTGTAATGACTGCAAACAAACAGGCAAGGAGTTCAACAGCATTTAAATCTCCTCAGTCACCGCACCTCTCTCAAATGCTGTAACTTCCCCGCCCTCATCCTGAAACCCCATGAACCATCAACATTCCATATGGCATGCAAGGCTCCTCAAGCGCACAGCACACAGAAGAGAGGAAGGTATAGGGATGGGAAAGATGACAAGAGCGGACACATCGAATGGCACATACAATTTAACAAACATCCAGCAGTAAGAGGGATGCAGTAAGCATATTACATCCGTTCTCACTTGACAGGTATTCCCATTTTGTGTAGGGAAGGTAATGAGGACTTGTCAGAGTCATGCACAATTGTCTTGGGAATGTTACCTGCACTGTCACAAAGTAGTGACATATCATATGTTGTCACAGGTCTAGTAATAGGTTTGGTGGAATTAACAGACTCCTCTGAGTCTCTGCTTGAGGGAACCCATATGGTAGCTGCTTATGTAACAGGAGAATATATTGCTCTGACATGACCACAATAGCTTATGATGTATTCGACCAGCAACCATTACTAAGTATTATAGCTAAAAAAATGGTTTTAACTAGCTTCATGGGATCACCAAACTTGTCCCCACTGAACTTACTAGCCTGACGACTGGCTTGACACTTCACAACGTTATCTTTAATAGATTTCCTCTGAACAGAAAAATCTGCATCATCCCTTTTCCCTTTTTTGAACAAGAGTGGTTGCAATGTAGTAGAGGCTAGCCTCCCTCATAATAACTAATAAGGAGTCTTGTCTCTAACATTGTGTGCAGTGGTGCGATATATCCAAAGACACATTGTTAAAGCATTCTGAGCAGGTACATTACTTTCGAATGCCAATTGCCTAATTTCTTTAATGATTTGGTTAGCATGTTTAACCTGACAATTGCACTGGTGGTGGTACAGCAAAGTTTTATGGTGAGGAAGACCACAAGCTTTAAAGTTTATAGAAATTAGACATATCAGTAAAAGCAAACTGTGTACCATTATCGTTCACTACTACAAAAGAGAACCCTTCTGTAGAAAAAAACCTTTTGGAAAAATTCACAGATATTATGAGTAATGGGGGAGTCCAAAAATTCCAATTCAATCCATCTAATGTATTATTCAATTACGACTACAGCATAACACATAGCAACAGGTAACTTATACATAGGTCCAATTAAGTCTACACCTAATTTCTGCCAAGACCTTGCAGGAAGGGGAATGGGTTTTGAGGGAGCTGCACAAACCTTCAAGTATTTATCAGCATCCCTACATGACTGGCATTCTTGTTCAAACATTTCAACATCACAGTTCACACTTAAGGATTTCCCCTCTCTATACTTTTGAGGGATTGTTTATAATAATTGCCGTCCCAAGCATGTCTGTTATCTATTTTTTGGGAACACACCTACATCAGAGGTCCTGGTAGATCTGTATAAATACATCGCACTTTAGACAGATAATCAGAGGGACTCCGACCAGAGGGCATCGCCACCATCGCTGATGTCGATGCTGCATGTCGTCTTGACGGTGACCCAGTCTTTGTGTCTCTGCGGAGTCTGAGATAGAGATCTCATTCCAAGGTAACGAGGGTTGGGGGCTCCTCTCATGGACATGCCATTGGCAGATTAGGTATAGCAAACCCAGCTCTCCTTCAGGTAGGAGGTTAGGCCTATCACATTAGGGTATTAGGGCATATTACACCTCTTATGTCTTTTACATGCATTGCAAGATGGTGGGGGTCTTTGTAATATTGACTCTTGTCTTCACAATTCAGTTTCTTGCATTATTCGTTATCCTAATCATTGCAGCTCATGCAACATATCGCAAATTGCAGTTGTGTTAAATAAAAACTATTGATACTTTACTGCATCTTTGTGTTTGCCTGTGTTTGTATGAGACATGATGTATCTGTGAGAAAGGGGTGATCTCCGTTTAACCACGACACTCCCTGAGATGTCTTACTCTCGAGTCCATGCGTAAAGGCTGCCACAAATCACCTTTTACTATTGTGTTTCTGGTGTGGTGCTGCTAGTGAGCCGGTAAGGTTGTGACAACAGTTGCGACTTGTTGTAGGATAGGCATAATTGCCTACAAACAAAACTACTGTCATCCTTAAACCATCAGTCTTGCCTAGAGCAAGAGTCCAGACTACGACAGTAACACGTGGAAGATATTTGTTGGATTCCCCTTTACTCAGATTACGTACAAGGGGTTTATGATTTGTTCTAATTAAAAATTACCTACCTCATAAAAAATGTTTGAATTTGGTGGCTGCCCTCACACATGCTAATGATTTGCACTCTATAACTGGGTATTTTGCTTCTGAATCATTTACCTTTATTATGTGCAGATTGACTTAGAGCAGCACCAAGTCCCACCTGACTAGCAGCTACAGTTACAATAGACAGCAAGGATTCATCAAAAGCCTTCAAATAAGTCATTTCTTCAGTTCTTCTTTTAAGACACACAGGCTATTCGTACACTCATCATTCCACTCAAAAACAACATCTTTCTAGACCAAACAACTCATCAGTTCAACCATCTCTGTATAGTTTATAATAAACTTTGAATGGCAGTCACATAAGCCTAAAAAGATAATAGTTTTTCTTTGTTTCTCGGTTGAGGGGATTGGACAATTGCAAAACCAGGCACAGTTTTTGTACAACCCCATTGGTCTCTGATAACATGACCTAAGTACTCCACTTGGTCTTTGCAAAATGTATTTTTTTTTTCCTTCTTCATGGTTAATTCACTTGCACAAGTGTGTGTGAACAGTTCCCTTAACAAGTCCAGATTACTTTCCTGATCTCAGAAATCACCAGTATATCGTCCTGGAAAGCCTAAACTCATTTTATTTCCCAGAACAGGTTGTTCATTATCTTCTGGAATATAGCTGATGCAGAACTTATACCAAAGGGCATATGGCAAAATCTTTGTGCCCCATTCAGTGTCAACAGATGTAAGTTCACAAAAGGCTTTGTGCAAAATATCTTAGTGGTATGCAGCTGTAGAGTCCAACGTTTAAAACACTTTTGCTTTACCTAAAGTCACCACCATTTTGTGTAAATGGGGCAAAGGTTGGTTCTCCACCACAATTTGTTTGTTAAATTCTCTCAAGTCAATGCACAATCTGATGCCACCATCTTTTTTCTTTGCCAAAACTACTGGTGACAGCCATTCTGATGCTGAAATTGGTTCGATAAGACCCTCTTTTAGACAATTTTTCAAAACAGTCTCTACTTCTTTTTGTGAAGAAAGAGGGATGTTACATACTTACTGTCTGACGGGCATAGTATTTTCTTTTAGCTGAATGTAATCCCTTTAGTCAACCCAACTTCTCTAAAAAAATTGTTTCATAGTTGTGCAGGATACGGTCCAGACTAATCCCGAAAATGCTAAAAACATAAGGGTCTTTTCACGAGTTAATCAGTATTCTTAAGCTCTACTGTTTGTACCATCCCAAAATATTTATGTCCCTGTCTACCACAAGCACCTGTGCTTCAGATGACCTGCCTTCAAATGACAAGAGAGCCTTGAATACATCTTTCAAGGTAATTGTGTGACTGACATAAGCTCCAGGAGTGGTTTGACAGGGTCGTAATTTGCCTTTGACTGTTACATTATTGTATTCCTTCTTAGATATAATTGTGAGATGTGAGCAAGTTTCTACTAAATTTGATACATGGTGTTGATTGATTTGTGCAGTGCACTTTAGTTGATCACCAAGGTTGCACTTGCAAAGAATAGCTACCAATAAAACAAGATCCTCCAAGTTCTCTTCTATTTCAGACTCACCTTAATAATGTTTTCAAGTAAGGATTATCTATGTATGGTTTCCTGCATGAATCACTTTAGGAAAATGAACTTTCTTCTCGCATTTACGACACTCCTTACCAATTGCAGGGCAATTTTTGTAAGATGCAATGTGGTTGCTTGATCAAATCTTTTGATTCACTGACTCCAGCGTTCCATAGGCGGTCCTGAAAGATCAAGGAATGTAGCTGGTAGAGCGACTCCATTCATGACACCAGCCATGATATACAAAAAAACAGACAAAAAGGCCCCATTGGGCAAAAATAGAAGCTCACAGAAAATAATGTAATTACAGGCTGGAAACCAAGTTATATCATTAACAGTTCGGCTTCAATTAACTTGCCTAAACAGTGCAGAAGAAAAGAATATTATACCAGGTCAAACCAGGAGGTGGCGCACTTGCATTAAACACATAGGCCCTCATTATGACATAGGCGGTAAATCCTACTTACCACCATGCTGACTGCCGCCAACATACCTCCGCCGCCGCGGATATTCTCTTACCATATTATGACACTCACACACCAAACCGTCACTATTCAGCCACATACACAAATCCACCAGCCCAAAGGTCAGTGATAAACTGGCGGATTCAAAACCCACACCGTTACAGAACTACACCCACAACATTATGACCCACAAATCACCACAGAGGATATTCAATGGCGGTAAAATGCGCTCAAAATACATACACACATACAAAACAACACCACATGGGACAATTCAAACTACACATACCTGAGAATCATAGACACACCACACCCACACACCCACACCACTATAAAACACACACCCATATTACCCACAATCCCTTATGACTACAAACAATTGCCACCAGCAAGACAACAGACGACACACACCACTATCACCTATACACCACCCACGCACCTTACATCACACACCCCAACACATCACCCTACACACCCTCACCCACACCACTCACACTGCACCCATGGCACCACAACAACACCCCAGATTCTCTGAGGAGGAGCTAAGGGTAACGGTTGAGAATATCATCCGGGTAGAGCCACAGCTATTTGGAGCACAGATGCAGCAGATATCCATTGCTAGCAAGATGGAGCTATGGGGGAGGATCGTGGACAGGGTCAATGCCATGGGACAGCACCCTAGAACAAGGGATGACATCAGGAAGAGATGGAACGACCTATGGGGGAAGGTATGTTCCATTGCTGCAAGAAATGAGCTTGCAGTACAGAGGACTGGCGGTGGACCCCCATCTCTTCCCCTACAACAAACACCATGGGAGGAGCAAGTCTTGGCAATCATGCATCCTGAGGGCCTTGCAGGAGTTGGAGGAGGACTGGACTCTGGTAAGTCAACTCTCAAATACTATCACCCCTACCTGCATGCCATCACATACCCCCACTGAACTCTTACTCCCATCACTCCACCACCTCCCACACACCCCACCATCACAACCCACCCATCCCAATGCCATGCCCTGCATGCACCACCAAAGCATGGAAACCTATCACTAAAGCATGCACACTAGAGAATCACCTAGCCCACCAAATAACAACTCACACAAGGCAAAGCTGCCAGGACAAATACAACCTTAGAGGGCAACCCACCCATGCACAATATGTCACACACATAAAAATTAACACTGCATTTACATCCCCACAGGTATCCCAGCCAATGTCACCGGAGAAGAGGTGCCAGCAACATCCAGTCCCCCCACAGAGGAGGACCACAGTGATGACAGCATCTCTGGTTGCCTGGATCTGTATGACCAACCAGGCCCATCAGGGACCTCTGGACAGTCGGTTACCCAGGCACAGTCTCACACCACCACATAGCCTCCCCCCTCAGGGAACACCGCCACATCACCCACCCAGCGGGCCCATACCTCTGTCCCCAGGACGCATCAATCAGCAGGGTGTCCACCACTACAGGGAGCCCAGGGCACTCCACAAACCCAGGACAATCAGGGACCTGGGGTCAGTGGCAGTGGGCACACCGTTCAGGGGACAGAGGCACAGGACGACAGGGAAGCTGGGAGGACTGCTGTGCGACAGGGGGAGGACAGGCCCAGGGAACTGACTCTCCAGGAGGCACTCACCACGATCCTGGGAGCATACCAACATTCCCAGGATACACTGGCCAGATCATGGACAAGAGGCAGGAGAACATGCGGCTGCAGGAGGGACAATACCTGGGGATCAGCGAGGACTTGAAGGCCATTAACACCATCCTGGTCTAAATTGCAGGGGTGCTGGCAGACATGGCCAACAGTATGAGGGAGGCAGTGGCACACCAGCAGGCCCCTGCCACTAGCTAGACTACTGAACAGCCCACCACCTCCACTACCACTAGTGAACAGGAGGCCCCGCCACAGGACCAACAGGCCACCAGCACCCCTCCCCCTGCAGAGGGTGAACCACATGGCAAACATTCCCTGTGATCCAGGCAGAAGCCAGAGACTATTGACAAGACCCCCACCAGGAAATAAGACTCTCCTGATTGTCACCCTTGTGTCCCACTCCGTCACCCTGTCCACCTTGAACTTCCATTGCTCCCCTTCATATGCCCCTTTGGACAATACACCTGTGCTACAAATAGACTGGACTCTAACCTGGACTTTCCTCCATCATCACCCCAGCCCATTGTACTTCCCCCTTTTTATCAGAGCGCTGCAATAAACACACCTTGAAAAAACACAGGTATGGGGTATGTCAAATGATTTAAGCATGTATTTGTTTAACGAGGATTACACATAGCAATTCAACTGTACATAATGTTTACAAAGGAAAGACCTGTAGTTGGCTGCAGTGAACGCACCAGGAGCAATAGTGGAGCACCAACATCTGCAAAAAGAGAAGCCAAAGGGTATAGTGATCAGGCACAGAAGTAGGAATTCACAGCCTACAGGGTCCACTGCTGCCACACGGACATCTCCATCCTCCTTCTCCTGCCGAAAAGGCACATGGCATCTCAAGGCAAGGTTGTGCAACATACAGCATGCCACAGTGGTTCAGCAGACCTTCTTGGGTGAGTAGCACAGGGATCAACCTGTTAGATGGAGGCATAGTAACCTGGCCTTCGGGAGGCCAAATGTACGTTCAATTATCCTTCTTGTTTGCCCATGTGCCTCATTATAAAGTTCCTCAGCCCTTGTCCTGGCATTCCTCATAGGGGACAGTATCCATGATAGGTTGGGGTAAACGGAGTCACCTGCAAATATCGAGGGACACACTAACCCTTATGGCCCACACCATACCCATACACCAACATCCACTGGGTGGGAACCAGGGCTCACCTATTAGCCACACCCTGTGCCTCTGGAGTTGGGCCATCACATTTGGGATGCTGCTATTCCTCAGGATTAAAACATCATACACAGAGCCTGGATACCTAGCATTGACATTGGAGATGTACTGGTCCGTCAAACACACCATCTGCACATTCATGGAGTGAAAACTTTTTCAATTTCTGAAGACCTGTTCATTTTGACGGGGGACAAATGCAATATGTGTCCCATCAATCGCCCCAATGATGTTGGGGATATGTCCCATTGCATAGAAGTCAGTCTTCACTGAGGCCAAATCCTCAACCTGGGGGAAAAGGATGTAGCTGCATATGTGTTTAATCAGGGCAGACAAGACTCTGGTCAGCACTATTGAGAACATTGGCTGTGACATTCCTGCTGCCAAGCCCACTTTCACTTGGAAAGAACCTGTTGCCAAGAAATGGAGTACTGATAGCCCTTGCACAAAAGGGGGGATCCCAGTGGGGTGACGGATAGCAGATATCAGGTCAGGCTCCAATTGGGCGCACAGCTCTGTGATTGTGGCCCTGTCAAGTCTGTAGGTGAGGATAATGTGCCTGTCCTCCATTCTTGCCAAGTCCACCAGGGGTCTGTACACGGGGGATGTCTCCATCTCCTATTCATATTCAGCGGTTGCTATCTATGGGGCAAAAAGAGTGAGCAGCTGGTCATAATCTCTACATTGTAACCACTAAAGTTCAATGCATATTGTGACTTTTACATTTTCTTGACGGCATATGTCCAGAATGTGAAATTGTGAACTGTGACGCAGTTAGGATCCATGGCCTGCCCGCCCCCTGAAATGGCATCCACCTGTCCTGTATGGAGGGACAGGTGGAAGTGAGGTAATTCCGCTGATGTTGTTCACCGTTGCGGAAGGTGGTCAGGAACCGCCGTGCACCTCATCATTGATATAATTGGGCCCTATGGGGTACAGTGGCCAATAGTAATGTTCGCCAGCGGTGACGGTATGCACTGCCGTGGACGTGACCGCCATTTTGTAACTGTTCACTCACCTGCTACCTGACCTTCAAAAGGAGAGGACCTACACTGCATGTGATGTTGTGACCTGTGTCTTTAACCTACCATGGCCCGTGTGACTGGGGAAAGGCCCCCTGCCTTTACCTCGGCGGAGTTGGAGAGACTGGTGGATGGGTTCCTACCCCAGTACCGACTGCTGTATGGGCCTCCAGACCAACAGGTGAGTACACTGTGGGTAAGATGCATGGGGCATGAATGCATGGAGTGGTGTGTGTAAATTCCTCGTGTGGGGGGGTTGGTGGAAGGGTCCTGGGCAGCGTGCAGCATGTATGCTGGGCCATGTCTGTGCAAATGTGGATGGGAAGGTTTATGGTTTGTCATGAGTGTAACAAGCAGGACTGTCTGACTAATACCTTTCCCTGTGTATATTTCTCTGCAGGTCATCGCCCATCAAAAGAAGGGTACATGGCGTGCCATCGCCAAGGAGGTGCGGACCATGGGGGTCTACGGCAGGTGCAGCACTCACTGTCGGAAACGGTGGGAGGACCTGAGATGCTGGGCACGGAAGACGGCAGAGGGCCAGCTGGTGATGGCCTCCCAACCAGGAAGGGGTGCCCGTCAAACCCTGACCCCCGTGATGGCCCGCATACTGGTGGTGGCCTATCCTGAGCTGGATGGGCACTTGGAGGCATCACAGCAGCAACAAGGGGGTTAGTACAGTGCCCGTCATTACTACATATGCCTGGTGGGGTGGTATCCAGGTGGAGGATGTGTGTTTGTGTGTGCCCCTAGGCCAGGCATGACATTGCAGAGTAGGACCCATGTTGGCCAGGGTTCTGATGTGAAATTCCTCCAACCTAGCAAGTAGGCATCCACTACTGGGCAGGGGTGTGTGGGTCCCAGGTATGCTGCAGTTGGCGGTATGTGTTCCTCCCCATGCATTGGTGACTAGCATTGTAACTGGTAGTGCATTGCCTAGTGTGTAGGGCTGTTCTTTGTATGTGTTGTGTATGCCAACTGTGGTGTTGGTGCCGCCATTGAACAAGTGTATCCTTTGTCTCTCCCCCCTTTCTTGTTTTGTCGCCCTGTCCTTATGTGCATCAGAATCATCTGGCGGAGGAGCAGAGGCACTGGCGACAGAGGGAGCTGCATCCCAAGGGGACCCAGGAGGCAGAGTCCACCGACGGTGAGGGCACCAGTGGGACGGAGGGCGAGGGGAACACCACGGCGGAGACTGGAGGAGACAGTTCGGGCACGAGTACATCCTTCAACGGAAGCTCCTTGGTGGTGGCAGACACCTCTGTGCCCACCCCATCTACAGGTACATCCGCCACCCCCGTACCAGCACCACCCTCCCAGCAGCTCCTCAGTGAGTTTCCTGTGCCTGCTTACTCTGGAGGGTGGCAATCTCCTTTGACCCAGGCACCTCATGCCCTGCCCCAGTTAGCCCTGCTGCCCTGAGTGAGGAGGCTATTGACCTCCTGCGATCCATCTCTGTAGGGCAGTCAACCATTGTGAATGCTATCCAGGGGTTGGCAGCCCAAATGTAACAGACCAAGGCATTTCTGGAGGGCATTCACACTGGCTTGGTGGCCCAACAGAGATAAATCCAGGCTCTGGCCTTCTCTCTGATGGCAGCCATTGTCCCTGTTTCCATCCTCCCTCCTCCAAATTCCTCTACCCAATCCCATTCCCCTCAACCCCAACCTATCCCAAACACACAGGCAGACGAGCATGCACACAGGACAACACACAAGAATGGCACAGGCAAACACAAGCACTACACCTCAGCCCACAGGCACTCACACAAACACCATCCAGATGCAGACATACCAACATCCAATGCCTCCACTGTGTATGTGCCCCCTTCTCCTAAAGTACACAAACGGAAGCACTCAGACACCCAACAGCCATCCACTTCACACCAGCATCCAGCCCATGTACCTGCACCCAAACACAGCAGACAGACACCTCCTACAACCACTCCCTCTTCCTCCACTCCCAAACCTTCTCCCTCTTCCCGCCCCAATGTCCCTAAGAAGCGTTTCCTCTCCACCGGTGACCTCTTCCCTACTCATCCTCCCCCCCGTCCTTCACACCAGGCCAGGGTTGTCGAAACCCAGGCAAGCACCTCAGCCACCCAGTCCACGGGCCCAGTAGTGTCCCCAGCAACTCCAGGTAGGAAAGAATCCCAGGCACCAGGCAGCAAGAAGGAAAGGCTGCCTGCCCCAAGTGCTGCAAGTAAGTACAAGGAGCCACCCCCAGCTGCTGCAAGGAAGGGCAAGGAGCCACCCACAGCTGCTGCCAAAAGGAACAAGGAGCATCCCCAGCTGCTGCCAAAAGGCGCAAGGAGCCATCCCCAGCCGCTAGCAGGAAGGGCAAGGGGCCTGCACCATCAGGCTGTAAGGACAAGGGGCCTGGTGCTGGGACTCTGTCGTAACCCACACCACCAACCATAGTGGTGCAGCCATCCGAGGCTGCAGGGGATGGGCAGGAGCTTCTCCCCCACCACCAGCTCCGCCAGCAGCACTGCCACAAGCACCACCGCCAGCAGCAGCAGCACCAGTGGGCAGCTGTCCGAGGCTGCAGGGGATGGGCACGGGCTTCCCCCCCACCAGCTCCGCCAGCAGCACTAGTGGGCAGCCACCCGAGGCCTCAGGGGATGGGCAGGAGCTTTCCCCCACCACCACCACCAGCTCCGCCACCAGCACCACCACCAGCAGCAGCATCAGTGGGCAGCCGTCTGAGGTTGCAGGGGATGGGCAGGAGCTTCCCTCCACCACCACCACCACCTCCAGCAGCACCAGTGGGCAGCCGTCCAAGGCTGCAGGGGATGGGCAGGAGCCTCCCCCCACAACTACCACCAGCAGCAGCAGCACCACCAGCACCACCACTGAACAGCCGTCACCACCGGTGGACATTGTGTAGTCCTGACTCCACGAGCTGTTGCCGGGCCTACCACCTGCAAATCTAGTGGGATTGACACCCAGCTGAGAGAGTGTGGCCCTGCACTCCCCAAGATCTACATCACTGGGCACGATGTCCCCTCCGAAACCAGTGGAAAACTCATCCACTCATCCCATCCTCCCCAGTATGAAGCTCACTGTGCATGATGCCCCCTCCAGAACCAGTGGAGAAGCCATCCACTTACCCCATTCTCCCCAGGATGAAGCTCACAGGGCATGATGCCCCCTCCAGAACCAGTGGAGAAGCCATCCACTCACCCCATTCTCCCCAGGATGAAGCTCACAGGGCATGATGCCCCCTCCAGAACCAGTGGAGAAGCCATCCACTCACCCCATCCTCCCCAGAATGAAGCTCACTGGGCATGAGGCCCCCTCCAGAACCAGTGAAGAAGCCATCCACTTGAGAGACTGTGGCCTTGCACTCCCCAGGACAGAGTAATGGGCATGTTTCCCCCTCCAGAGCATGTGGGCAAGTCACCCACTCAAGAGACTGTGGCCTTGCACTCCCCAGAACCAAGAACATGGCATGTTGCCCCTTCCAGAGCCAGTGGGCAAGTCACCCACTTGAGAGACTGTGGCCTTGCACTCCCAGGACCAAACACACGTCACAATGTCCCCTCCAGAACCAGAAGGTAAGACACCCACCAACCCCAGCCTCCCCAAAACACAGAACAGGGTAAGTAGCCCCCTTCCAGAGCCAGTGGGTAAGTCTCCAACTTGAGAGACTGTGGCCTTGCACTCCCCAGGACAGTGTAACGGGCATGTTGCCCCCTCCAGGACCATTGTTGTTGGTTCATCTTCCGGTTGAGGTGTCCCATCTGTTCCCCGTCCCCCTGAGGTGCCTGCCTATTTTCGAACTGATGCCCGTGCAGTTTTATATACTTTTTGATTTGGATGCACGATTGGAGTTGTCCTTGCATTATTCCTGAGGGGTACGGGGTAAATATGTTATGTTACTGCATCTGCTTGTGTGTATGGTGTTGAGGTGGGGGTGTTGCGTGTGTGTGTCACTATCCTTTTCCTTCCCTCCCCACGTGTGCTAGGTGGCTGTACTCACCGTGGTCATCTTCGCCGTTGTTGGTGTTCGTAGCGGAGCAGCACGTAGAAGATCATGGGGAAGACATGCAGCTCGGGCTCCATGGCGGAGTGGTTCTTCCCTGGGTCTCCACAGGAGAGTCCTTTGACTTCTGAGATCTGTTTGTGCCTGGCTTTTGATGTCGTTGGTACCACCCCGGAAAAGGTGGCAGATTGGACTGTCATAATACAGTGTGTGGAACATTGGCTTCTGCCTGGTTGTAGGCGGTTACCATTGTGGTGGCTGTTGATTCTGCCCTGGCTGTCGGTGTGGTAAAGTGTCTGTCTGTCTGAGCTCTTTCTGCCATGGTCATAATTTGGCGGTATTTACCGCCAGCCTGTTGGCAGTATTACCGCCACTTTATCACCAACTGCCAGGGTTGTAATGAGGACCATAGAGTGAAGCATTAACTAGAAGATCCAGCAGCTGAATGTAGCAGTATTGCCAATGTCTGTTCCCTTCAGGCTTGATGAAAATGCTGAGGCACACTCAGAGGGGAGGGGAGTTGAGCAGCCAGAAGTACACACACAAATGCATACATGCAAACCCTCCTGATTCAGACCGGAGACTACCGATTTCAACTCTAGTCTTCAGCCTCCCAAATGCTGCATGTAAAAACCTGATTCCTCTGCGGGCCTCAACTGAAAGGGCTTGGCCTTGTGTATCTCAGAGTATGCACTGCCCGTAACCTTCTCTTGCAGGCCAGTGAACAGCACTTACATTAGCTCTCTCTGCCTCCCTTAACAATATCTCCCTGTTCCTGACAAGCAAGGAAAAATGTTGTATGCAAATGTCAATGAAGGAACTTCATGCCTCCGAGTGGACATGTAGAAGTGAGAAAATCCTGTTGGAAAGTGGATTATTGGTAAGTACCTGCATGTAGCAATACATTAATCCTGGCTCAACCATTGGTATCTTGGCCACGAGCATCTACCTTCTGCTGCATTATGAACATCAACACCGGCAAAGACGACCACGGTGAGTACTGCCACCTAGCACACAAGAGAAGAGAGAGGAAAAAGAGAGTGACAAACACATGCAACACACAACACCCCCACCCCCTCCCACAACACCATACACACAACCAGATGCAGTAACATTACAAATTCACCCCGTGCCCCTCAGGAATAATGCAAGGACATACTATGAATAAGTGCATCAAAATACAAACATATATACATATCTAGAAATGTAGGGATACTGCCCAGTCCTCAAAGTCTGTGGGCCACAGGCCCACAACACACAGGCTAAGGCCCCACCTCACTCCTGCAACAACATGGAGAGAACACTGCAGAAGTATCAGGTGGAAAATACACAGGCACCTCAGGGGGACGGGGAATGGGGGGGCACCTCAGCCGGAAGATGGTACAGCACCACTGGTCCTGGAATGGGCAACATGCTCTGTGCTCTGTCCTGGGGAGTGCAAGGCCACCGTCTCTCAAGTGGGTGACTTGCCCACTGCATGGTCCTGGGGAGTGCAAGGCCACAGTCTCTCAAGTGGGTGGCTTGCCCACTGCTTGGTCCTGGGGAGTGCAAGGCCACAGTCTCTCAAGTGGATGGTTTGTCCACTGCTTGGTCTTAGGGAGTGCAAGGCCACAGTCTCTCAAGTGGGTGGCTTGCCCACTGCTTGGTCCTGGGGAGTGCAAGGCCACAGTCTCTCAAGTGGATGGCTTCTCCACTGGTTCTGGAGGGGGCTTTGTGCCCAGTGTGCTTCATCCTGGAAAGGATGGGGTGAGTGGATGGCTTCCTCCACTGGTTCTGGAGGGTGCCTTGTGCCCAGTGTGCTTCACCCTGGGAAGGATGGGTGAGTGGATGGCTTCTTCCACTGGTTCTGGAGGGGGCATTGTGCCCAGTGTGCTTCATCCTGGGAAGGATGAGGTGAGTGGATGGCTTCTCCACTGGTTCTGGAGGGGGCATTGTGCCCTGTGATGCGGATCTTGGGGGGTGTCAGACCCACAGGATTTGCAGGGCCTAGGCCGCACTACAGCCCATGGATGGAGGACTACACGCTGGCGGGGAAGGCTGCTCAGTGGTAGAAGTGGTGCTGATGGCGGTACTGGTGGTGGTGGGTCAGGCTCCAGCCCTTCCCCTGCAGCTTCAGACGGCTGCCCCCTGGGGCTGCTGCTGCTGGCAGTGGTGGTGGTGGCGGTGCTGGCAGTGGTGGGGGGAGGCTCCAGCCCTTCCCCTGCAGCCTCGGATGGCTGAACCACCATGGTTGGTGGTGGGGGATCTGAATGAGTCCCAGCACCATGCCTCCTGACCTTCCTGCCTGCTGGTGCAGGCCCCTTGCCCTACCTGACAGCAGCTGGGGTTTGCCCCTTGCCCTTCCCTGTAGCAGCTGGGGGTTCCTCCTTGCCATTCCTAGACGCAGCTGGTGGTTCCTCCTTGCCCTTCCCTGTAGGAGCTGGTGGTGCCTCCTTGCCCTTCCTAGATGCAGCTTGTGGTGCCTCCTTGCCCTTCCTGGAAGCACCTAGTGCAGGCGCCCTTTCAGTGTGGCTGCCTGGTGCCCGGGATCATCACCCACCTGCAGTAGCTGTCAACAGTACTGTGGCCGTGGACTGGGAGGCTGAGGTGCACGCCTGGTTTCTGACCACACTCGCCCGACGTGAAGGACGGGGGGTAGTGGTAGGGAAGTGGACAACAGTGGAGAGGAAAAGCTTCTTAGGGACATTAGGGTAGGAAAGGGGTGAAGGTTTGGGAGTGGAGGAAGAGGAAGTGGTTGTACCAACAGGCCCACATCCCCCACCTAGATGCCACCCCACCACGCGCAAGTAGTATATTGGGGCACTATACTCACCCCCTTGTTGCTGCTGTGATGCCCCCAAGCGCCCATCCAGCTCTGGATAGGCCACTGCCAATATGCGGGCCATCAGGGGGGTCAGGGTTCGGCAGGCACCCCTTCCTCGTAGGGAGGCCATCCCCAGGTGGGCCTCTGCCATCTTCAGTGCCCAGTGTCTCAGGTCCTCCCACCGTTTCCGACTGTGTGTGCTCCACCTGCCGTACACCCCCAGGGGTCCACACATCCTTGGCGATGGCAAGCCATATTCCCCTTTTCTGATGGGCGCTCACCTGCAGAGAAATACACATAGGAAAAGGGTATCAGTCAGACCGTCCTGCCTGTTACACTCATGGCCCACCATAGCCCTCACATCTCCTTATGCATAGACATGGCCCACCATACAAGCAGCACACTGCCCATGGCCCTTCCACCAACCCCCCTACACAAAGCCTTTACACACACTACTCCATGCATTTATGCCCATGCATCAAGCTCACAGAGTACTCACCTGTTGGTCTGGAGGCCCATACAGCATTCGGTACTTTGGTGGGACCCCATCCAACAGTCTCTCTAACTCCTCCGAGTGAAGGCAGGGGCCCTTTCCCCAGTGACATGAGCAATGGTCAGTTCCAGACACAGGTCACAGCAGCACTTGCAGTGCAGGTCCTCTCCTGTTGAAGGTCAGGTAGCAGGTGAGTGAACAGATTGAAAATGGCGGTCACGTCTGTGGCGGTGCGTTCTATCACCGCCCGCGTGCATCACTATTGGCCACTGTAACCCATAGGCCTCAATGGTAACCAATTAGGAGTTGCGCAGCGGTTCTCGACCTCCTCCCGCAACGGCGCACAACGTCAGCGGAATTACCTCATTTCCACATGTCTGTCCTAACAGGATAGGCGGATGCAATTTCAGGGGGGGGTAGGCCATGGCACCTAACTGCATCACAGTACACATAAGCACCATTTGGGCATATCCAACACTATACTGTAACAGTCACAACATGCAATGAAGTGTAGTGTTTGGAAATATGGGATACTGACCAGCTGCTCACCGTTTTGCCCCCTAGATTGCAACCGCTACGGATGAATAGGAGATGGAGACATCCCCTGTGTACAGGCCCCTGGTGGACTTGGCAACAATGGAGGACAGACAGATTATCCTCACTTATAGACTGGACAGGGCTACAATCACAGAGCTGTGTGCCCAATTGGAGCCTGACCTGATATCTGCTATCTGTCAGCCACCAGTATCCCCCCCTTTTGTGCAAGTCCTATCTGCGCTCCATTTCCTGGGACTGGCTCCTTCCAAGTGACATTGGGCTTATTTGTATGCAATGGGACATATCCCCAACATCATAGGGGCTATTGATGGTACACATATTGCATTTGTCCCCCACCAGGGAAATGAACAGGTGTTAAGTAATCGAAAGAGCTTTCAGTCAATAAATGTGCAGATAGTGTGCCTGGCGGACCAGTACATCTCCCATGTCAATGCAAAGTATCCTGGGTCTGTGCATGATGCCTTTATCCTGAGGAATAGCAGCATCCCATATGTGAAGGCTCAACTCCAGAGGCACTGGGTGTGGCTAATAGCTGAGCCCAGGTTCCCACCCATTGGATGTTGGTGTATGGGTATGGTGTGGGCCCTAAGGGTTAGTGTGTGTCTAACAGTTGTCCCTCAATATTTCCAAGTGACTCTGGTTACCCCAACCTCTCATGGCTACTGACCCCTGTGCGGAATCCCAGGGCAAGGGCAGAGGAATGTTACAATGAGGCACATGGGCGTACAAGAAGAATCAAAGAGAGGACATTCGGCCTTCTAAAGGCAAGGTTTCGTTGCCTCCACCTAACAGGTGGATCCCTTTACTACTCACCCAAGAAGGTCTGCCAGATCATCGTGACATGCTGAATGTTGCACAACCTTGCCTTATGTCGCCAGATGACTTTTCAGCAGGAGGATGAGGCTGGAGATGGGCATGTGGCAGCAGTGGATCCTGTGGACAGTGAAGATGCGGAGGCCGAGGATGAGGATGAGGACAACAGAAGTGCAATAATTCAACAATACTTCCAATGACACACAGATAAGACAGTGTAACTTCACTTTTAATTGACAGTTTTGTGTTTGACATTGTCACTGGCAGGCTGATTTTCCCACTTTTATGGACACTTACTGTACCCTTTTGCATCTCTATTTGCAGATATTTGTGCCCCACTATCGCTCCTGGTGTGTTGACTGCAGTCAACTATAGGTCATTCCTATGTATACATTACTGTACAGTTGCATTGCAGTGTTGAAAGCTTGTTAAACAAATACATAGTTCAATCATTTGACAGACTCCCTACTTGTATTTTTTAAAATAGTGTTTATTTAAGTGCTAATAAGTAGAGGGGGATGTGCAATGGGCTGGGTTGATGGTACAGAAAAGTCCAGGATAGAGTCCAGTCTATGTGGATCACAGGTGCATTGTCCAATGGGGCATAGGAAGGGGAGCAATGGCAGTTAAAGGTGGACATGGTGATAGGGTGGGACACAAGGGTGACAGTCAGGAGAGTGTTATTTCCTGGTGGGGGTCTTGGCAGTAGTCTCTGGAGTCCACCTGAATCTCAGTGAACGTTTGTGGGGTGGTTCTCTTCTTTTGCAGGGGGAGGGGTGCTGGTGGCCTGTTGGTCCTGTGGCAGGGCCTCCTGTCCACTAGCAGCAGTGTAGGTGGAGGGCTCTTCATCGGTTTGGCTAGTGGTAGGGGCCCAGTGGTGTGCCACTGCCTCCCTGTCTGCCAGCACCCCTGCAATGGAGACCACAGTGGTATTGTTGTCCTTCAAGTCCTCCCTGATTCCCTGGTACTGTCCCTCCTGCAGGTGCTGGTTCTCCCGCATTTTGTCTGGTTTCTGGCCCATCGTCTCCTGGGAATGTTGGTATGCTCCCAGGATCTTGGTGTGTGCTTCTCTCATCACTGTGGGCCTCTTCTAGGGGGAGGACTTGATGTTGCTGGCACCTCCTCTCCAGTGATGTTGGCTGGGGGACCTGTGGGGATGTAAATGCAGTGTTATTGTTTCTGCGTGTGACATCTTGTGCATAGGTGTGTTGCCCTCTATGGTTGTTATTGCCCTGGCAGCTTTGCCTTGTGTGAGTAGTTATTTTTTGGGCTTGCTGTTTCCCTCTAGTGAGCATGCTTTAGTGATGGGTGTCCATGCAGGTCTGTGATGGGGGTCCATGCATTGGTGTTGGGAGGGGTGGGTTGTGATGGTAGGGTGTGTGTGAGGTGGTGGAGTGATGGGAGTGAGTGTAAGGGTGGGGGTATGTGATGGTATGCAGGTAGGGGTGGTAATAGTTATAGAGATATGACTTACCAGAGTCCAGTCCTCCTCCTACTCCTGCCAGGCCCACGGAATGCATGATTGCAAGATCTGCTCCTCCCATGTATTTAGTTGTGGGGGAGGAGGTGGGGGTCCACAGCCAGTCCTCTGTACAGCTATTTGGTGTCTTGCTGCCACGGAACACACCTTTCCCCAGTAGGTCGTTTCACCTCTTCCTGATGTCATACCTTGTTCTGGGTGCTGTCCAATGGCGTTGACCCTGTCTACGATTCTCTGCCATAGCTCCATCTTCCTAGCAATCGATGTCTGCTGCACCTGTGATCCGAATAGCTGTGGCTCTACCCAGATGATTTCCTCTACCATGACCCTTAGCTCCTCCTCTGAGAACCTGGTGTGTCGTTGAGGTGCCATGGGTGTAGTGTGAGTGGGGTGGGTGTGGGTGAGGGTGTGTGGGGTGATGTGTTGGGGTTTGTGATGTAAGGTGTGTGGATGGTGTATAGGTGATGGTGGTGTGTGGCTGTGGTCTTGTCTGTGTTCTTGCTATTTCTCTTGTGGCGCTTGTTTGTATTCGTAAAGGGTTGTGGGTACTGTGGGTGTGTGTTTCATAGTGGTGTGGATGTGTTGGTGTGGTGTGTGTATGGGTGCCAGGTGCGTGTTATTTGAATTGACCAATGTGGTATTGTTTTGTATGTGTGTGTGCATTTTGAGCGCAGCGGTATGTACTGCCAATGGTTTACCGCCATTGAATGTCCGCCGCAGTGATTCGTGAATCATAATGTTGTGGGCGCAGTTCTGTTGGCGTAACGGTGTGGGTTTTGCTACCACCAGAGTATCACTGACCTTTGGGTTCTCTTACTTATGTGTATGGCTGTATAGTGATGGATTGCTATGTGTGTGTCATAATATGGGTAGCGGTAATCCGCTGCAGCGAGGTAGGTTGGCGGCAGTCAGTATGGCGGTACTTACTGCCAATGTCATAATGAGGGCCTAAGTGAGGTAGCCCCTCAGGTTACATAACAATGCAAGTCCAAGCTTTGGTAGATAGAATATGCTTCCTGGAAGGTCATTTGGAATATGCTAAAGGCTGAGAGTGATGCAATTTATCAGTGGGCTCCCAGAAAATATAAATAGATGATCCAGTAGTAACTCTAGGACCGGTTGAGCTTATTTATTCAAGCAAAATTGTCCTGGACATGTAAATGACTGACAGTACGTAAGCTTTAAGCCTTGTGGCTGTACCTGAAGTCACTTCCAATAAAGAGGCCCTCAACCACTGCAATGGAATTATAACATGTGTTACCAGCTGTTTAGTAGGTGCTGCAGTGAGACATATACGATTTGGCTACCCTCACTATAGGCATGTCACTAAGGCCGACACAGACTGTCGCTGTTGGCACTGGATCTTGGAGCAGACACGAATAGCAAATTGTCCCTGGAGATGTGCATTGGTGGGCATCGTGGATGGTCATCAGGTAACATAAGGAGTCATTTCCCATAAACTTCTGGATCTTCACTTCTAGCTCAGGACTGGTGATGTTGAGATAGAAGGTGTACACTTTCATGCCAGATAAGGGTCCAGGACCAGGACTGGCACCTCTTGGGGATTTGGACTCATGGCAGCAGAGGCCAGCAGCAGAGCTTAGGCAGGTCCAGTTGGTGCTGCAGATAAGCTGGGCAGTTGTAGGGACACCTCTGAAAACCTATTGTGTCCCTCTAGCTCAGACACATGTCAGATGTCACTTCTTGGGAGCCTAGATTCAAGGCAATTCAGGTCTAGTCTTTGTTCTTAACACAACAGGGCAGACCTTCTTCTCAATCTTCCCCAGTTCCAGAAGTTTTCTTATGAGAGGTTCTGAAGGTGCCACTTTTATCCTCAGTGCCAGCCTGTGGTTGAGGGATGCCCACTTTGTCTAACCTTCCCCCTTTCCTGGGCTTGGCTCCAAACTGTGTAGGTTAACAAAGGTTAGGCAGACCTAGGTGTTAGGTGCATCTGTCAGTGGAAGAGCAGCCAGCGCTTAGCGGTCAGGAAGGGGTGAGCAAGCCCTGAGGCAACCATTTGAAGTTGAGGAAGTACAATCCCTCCAAGACTCCCTGCTCAGAAGAGAAACACCCTGCCCCACAGTCAAGGCCCTTTTTGTTCCCATGTCTACAAGAAATACAAAACACCAAAAGAGAGCCATTCCGAGTCGCCTGATGCTGGACACTGACAGAAAGGCACATTTGGTTTAGTCAGTAAAATTCCAACTTTCTAAACCCAGCATTTTCAGAATAGTAACTTAAAATACAACCTTACTATTAAAGAGGATTTTGAATTAAAATTCATTTTATTGAAAGAAGCATTCTCTATATGTTTTTATACTGAAGCTATCACTTGTAATGTATTAAGGTAACCCAGTGTTCATCTATGGAAGAGATAGCCTTACAACAGTGAAAAATTACTTTAACCACCAACAGGACATGTAAAATGTAAGTACATGTCTCCTACTTTTTAAATACCATGCAACCTGCCCTTTGACCCATTAGAGCCTACCTTAAGGGTGACTTAGAAGTATTAGAAAAGGAAGTTTTAGGACTGGCAAAAGGTTTATTTTGACAGGTCGAAAATGGCAGGTTAAAAACAGCATTACAGGCTACAGTGCTAATTTAATGAGTGGAACAATGGAAACTTTAAGAGTGAAACTGAGGCTACGGGGCAGCAGTAACGGAATATTATTGAATAGTACAATGCATGTCTC
The DNA here is from genome assembly GCF_031143425.1 of Pleurodeles waltl. NCBI lineage: Eukaryota > Metazoa > Chordata > Amphibia > Caudata > Salamandridae > Pleurodeles > Pleurodeles waltl. The sequence continues at coordinate 353,291,571 of NC_090449.1, read as the reverse complement.
CCTATATGCTCACTACATGTTGTTGTACATTCTAAATGTTCGAGCAAATGTGAGAATAATAAGTAAGGTCTTACAAGGTTTTGAAGAAGATGACTGGACTAGATATGAATTACACTCGGATTTTAGGAGCTATGATGGGAGGCTGACTCCTTTAAATAACTAGGCCCAAACATATATCATACAGAATCAACGTAATAGAGGGCAAACTATGTAGAACAGGCAACATGATCCCTGAGATCCCAGGTGGACTTCTTGACAACGCTACCTTTCTCTGTGGTGGGCCGGTCTGAGTTATCTAAAATGGGTATGCTACCCCACCTCATATAGTACTTCACCACTTTATGGATTATATTACCGTCATGCCTTTTAAACGAAATAAACTCCGTACTTGGCTTGATCTGGGGCCCTGGCAGACACACAGTAGCAGTAGCTAAACTGATTTGCCAACTGCTAAGGGAGAATTGGAGGCTCCAGATTTCCGGAACTGTTGCGTTTCTTCACAGCTGCAGTGGGTGCATGTTGCTGACAGGCACCTTAGTAAAACAGGGCTGTCAGAGAGACAGCTCCCTGAGGGAGCCATACACGCAATTTTTTTCTGTATAAAAATCTCAGCAGCTTCACACACTGGGCTGTCTGAAGAATGGCATAGCTTGCACGCTTTCCATGCTACCACATTCCCCAGCAATCACACTACGAGGGATGTTCTCAAATAAGGAGTTCCTTACTAACCAGTATATACGGGCTCTGGGAGGCAGTGGAGCTTCACACATTAGATCATCTGTTTACTGATATTTTCCTTAACTTCCTTTCAGTCCCTGTTAGAAAACTAGGGCCTCCAGATGGGACAATCCTGATGCATAATAAAATCCAACATGCCATTAGGCAGTACTAGCACTCAAATTTGATTAAACCCCCATAAAACTTTATGTTGCAGACTCTGTACACAATAGCCAGTATTCGAAGATAATGTGGCTTGGTAAATCCATGCTGGAGCACACAGGAATATCCCTACAACCCGTCAGAAACAAATGGGAGACAACAGTGCAACAGAGCTTCAATGACAAGGAGTGCCGGTTGGCCTTAGAGTTTTCAAAGAAGGGGCCTGATTTAAGGAAAGTGGTGCTACACCCAGATCATGGCCACTTTCCTTGATCCCTTTAGTGCATTAACAGTTTTGACGCGAGGCTAATGCTGCAAAGCCCGATGAGGCCCATTGTAAACAATGGTGTGCTGAAAAAAATGACTACAAAAATCTTTTCGATTTCTTTGCACCATTTTTTCAGCCCCCCTAGCGGGGAACATCCCCTTTGCATACATTATGCCTGGTACAGGGTTACAAAGTGGCGCAATGCATGCATTGCACCACTTTGTAAATTTGGTGCAGCAATATTGGCCTTGTTGGGTCACATTAGAGAAAAAGAAAATTACACTAATGTGGTCCAAGGAGGGGCTAGGGGCTTTTAAATCTGCCCCAAGGTGTCTTGCAACACCCGTTTTAAATTAATATGTACAGTTCAATATACTGCACAAGCAATACCTCACACAATGTAAGATATGCCAAATGTACATCAATGCACACATTGTATGTCGCAGGTGCCAAAGTAAGAGGCCGACCTTCCAACATATGATGTGAGAGTGCCTGAAAATACAATGTGACTGAGCAGCAGTAAGGAATAATTGAGAAGCACAACAGGAAGGAAAAACCTGAAAAGTTTAGAGAGATGTTTATTGAATATGTAACCTGGGCCCCACAAGCCGGGGTGGGTATTAAATTGATTGACTTACTTATATTACGAGCAAAGCATGCCACAAAAAAAGAGATGGAAGTCACACCTACTCCTGCACTGACTGCCTGAAGGAGATAAGTTGTGTTTTGAGCTGAATTTGAAAATAGTGTTCTTTTCAGGGAAGAACGCAGAGGACTTCACACGAGTTCTGTATTTAGTAAGTAGGAGGAGATGATCTGAGTGTTCAAAGAGCCAGGAAATATGATAATAGGCCACCTTGAACAATCTGAAGTTAGTCAATGACATTAACTATCTGATATTGACGATGTCCCTCCTCGCAGAGGGCATCTTCTCTGGCAGACTTGTTGAAGGAGAAATGAGACAGAAATATACTAAGTGGGCATGATCATAGATCATTAAACCTAGTCAGTAAGGGGCAGATTTAGGATCCCCTCGTGCCACCGGAGAGTCACTTTTAGTGATGCTCTGGTGGGGTTATGCACTGCGCCATATTTACAAGATGGTGTTAAGCTACTTATTGTGGCTTAACGCCACCTTGTAAATCCAGCCACTTCACACACAGCACTTTGCGTGGAAGGGGCTACAATGGGCAGTGGGTGCGCCACAGCAACACCCATTTCATTCTGACGCTGCCCCAGATTTGCGAGTTTTCATAAACCTGAGGCAGCTCCAAAATCGAACGCCACCCCAGGGATACGGTTAGCATGGAGCAACGAGGAGAAATACTTTTATTTGTCCTCGTTTTTTGCTCCTTTCTTTGTGTGCTGCATTCTTTAGCACACATAGAATGAGCAAATTGCCATTTAAGATTGTTTTTTAATAGGAAGGTGTCCCTTACTGCAAAAAAACTATCTCGCCCTCACCACAACCATCCTTGCACCATAGCACAAGTGTGGCTGCATAGAATAGAAGGAACCACGGCACATCCAAATATAAAAAATAACGTCCTTTATTCTTCCTTTTAGTTTATCCGTTGAAAAACATCAGCCACAGTGTTCAATGTGGAGACAGCCGACACGTGTTTCGTCGTAACAACAACTTTTTCAAGGCTTGCTGATATAGTATATGGTACTCAAAAGTGTGCCATTTATGTCCACACAAACATGCCTCAAAGATACTTTTTGCCTTGCTCATCAAGGCTGAATAACAATAAAAACTCTGAAGACATGCTAGTATTAGCTGTTGCTAGAATGTCTGCTGAGAGATTGATTAAGGTCTCACACTATATAAATGGTCAGAAATCATTGTATTGTAAATACAATGTAGTTATTTAGCAGCGTACACACTAAGCCATTATTTTCAGTGTTAACTTAGAAGTGACAGGGCTGTTGGTGCAACAAGTATCATTTTATGAGTCCTCTAAACCAAAACACGCCATTCTTCTTCCTGGGAAAGAATGTTTTAACTCCTTACTAAATTCGATATTAATCCAGCTAGTTTCATAGGGACCAATTCACAAAGGTAAACTTAGACCTTTGGTCTGAATTTAGATCAAAAGTCTCAGTTTATGATTTTCTGCATTCACAAAGGGCATTTACGAGTAGTATCTTTACATCTGCACTTTGGGCGGATTCTTCGCGGACGGAAAGGAGAATCCGTGCTCGAGCTGTAACACAAAAATCTCATTATGTACAGCCAAAATAGCATATAATACATCAATGACAAAATGAAATAAGTACATATAGGCACTGGGCATTTATATATGTGGATGTGCTTTGCAGTGGTAAATTGTCTATCAAAAATACATACTGCAACAGTATGAAATTGCTGAAATACTACATAATTGAAATAAAACATCTTCTCTAAAATATCAGATGTAATCCATAATCATTGACAATGTAAAGGTTTCCATTAACAGTCAAAATATGAAGGTAATATACCACTCTAAACCTATGAACAAACATCAGAATCCTAAGTTTCTCCCAAACACACCTCACATACTCCTGTGTCAGTACTCTCTATCCCCCCACCCGGCTCCAGCTGGAAGTCATTAGCCAATCACAGCCTGGCTGCAGACATTTACGCTGAGCTGCCAAACACAAACCCTTTCAGACTTTTCAACATGTCACTCAATGTGTTTGTTGTGTTGTCCATGTTCATGCAACAGAATGATGTGAGGAGAGGAAGGAGAAAGAGGAGAGCAGAGAAGATCTTCAGGCAAATGATTAACCCCTTTGGGATGTCCAGCCAAGATGTCAGGGCCATATTCTTTTTTCCTCCCTGTGTCATCTTGGAGATGGTTTCTGAGTGGGAGCAGGATCTTGATTATGTGTCTAGCCACTCCCACGCCATTGCATCCTATCTCAAGATCCCAGCATCTCTCCATTTCTTTGCCACTGGCTCATTCCAGAGGGTGTCCAGTGACATTGTGGCCTTTCACAGGCAAACCATTCCAAAGTTTACATCAGGTACTGCATAAACAATAGAGTACATAAGTAGTACATACGTATGTCCCATACACTGGCAGGAAGTCAAAGGATTGCCAGGGGTTTTTACATCTTACCTTGCTTCCAACTTGTGGTTGGTACAATCAGTTGCACCCATGTAGCACTTCAATACCTAGCCACAACCCCCACATCTCCTACAACATACACCACTGGCACTCCATTAAAATGCAGGGTGTGTTATGCCAGTGGCCTCTTTACAGATGCAGTGATCCACATTAGTACACACATGACAGCTACTTATTCCTATGGCCAACTCTGGCCTAGTGGCTGGCAGCAAGAGATTTTGGCAACATGTGGCTTCTGCATAAGTACACAAACTAAGGGAGAGGTTTGCATATGTGTAAATTCCTTTTCATACACATCCATCACAATGTAAAGATTTTTTGCTACACATACATTATGTTAAAATACATTGCATGTACCATTTCATAACTTAGGGCCAGATGTAGCAAACTTCCAAATTGCGAGTTGCAATTTGCGAGTCCCAGCGACTCGCAAACTGCAACTCCCAATTTGGAATGCAGAAAGGTGTCTCAGACACCTTCTGCGAGTCGCTATGGGGTTGCAAAGACCCACCTCATTAATATTATTGAGGTGGGATCGCAATTTGCGACCCCATAGCGATTCAGGGCACTCACGGGGATGGTGGCCTGCTGGGAACAGCAGACCACCATGTCCGTGACTGCTTTTAAATAAAGCAGTTTTTTTTTTTCAAAGTGCAACCCATTTTCCTTAAAGGAAAACGAGCTGCACTTTGAAAAAAAATACGAAACCTTTTGTTTCGGTATTTTTCAGGGCAGGTAGTGGTCCATTGGACCACTGCCTGCTCTGAAAAACTATTTTTTGTGCCAGACACAAAGTGGAAGGGGTCCCATGGGGACCCCTTCCCGTTTGCGCCTGGGTTACCATCCACTTCAAGTGGATGGTAACTGCGCTTTCATTGGTCGCAAATGAAAATGCATACCATTGCGACTCACAAATAGGAAGGGAACACCCCTTCCTATTTGCGACTCGGAAATGCATTTTGCGAGTCGGTTCCGACTCGCAAAATGCATTTCAACATAGCAAAGACGCATTTGCGACTCGCAAACGGCGATTTTCGCCGTTTGCGAGTCGCAATGTCTTTGCTACATCTGGCCCTAAGTTACTTAATAAATGCAACAGGGTCATGCACCAAAATCTGTACTTTTCCTTCCTCAGGTAATGCTGCATATGCACTCTCCCCTTATCTCCTCACATCATACAGAATGAGAGGTACAATAGGGTACGCATACGGACACAATCCATAATCAAGCGTACTTTGGACTCCTAAAGTCACATTTCAGATGTCTTGACCATATAGGGGGTGTGATGCTGTACTGCTCTGAAGTTGTGTGTAAGTTTATAGTAGCCTGCTGTGTCTTACACAACATTGCATTAAATCATGGCTTACAAATACCTTAAGACCCTCACGTTGGTCTGAATCCAGGGAACCTGACCACTGTACCTAGGAGAGGGCAGGGTATGCAGGTGTGTGACCAGCTGGTTGACACTTTTTTCTCTTGAGTCACTAGTTGTGTACGTACTTCACGTGGTTTCACAGTCTGTTGTCAATAATGATTGGTGGACATTTAACACTCTGGGGGTTATTACAACTTTGGAGGAGGTGTTAAACTGTCCCAAAGTGACGGGAAAGTGACGGATATACCACCAGCCGTATTATGAGTTCCATAGGATATAATGGACTCGTAATACGGATGGTGGTATATCCGTCACTTTACCGTCACTTTTGGGATGGTTTAACACCTCCTCCAAAGTTGTAATAACCCCCTCTGTCTGTAAATTAAGACATACAGAGAGACCCAGATTTATGTTAAGGCGGCGCAGCACGATGCTGCACCAAAAATAGCATCACTGCGATGTGCCACTTTAGAAACACAGAGGGGCACCTTATTCAGAGGAATATGGTGCACCCCTGTGTTTCCCCCTGCCCTGACCCTGAATTAATGTGCCTAGCGCCAACACCAGCATCCTTGTACCATAGTGCAAGCGTGTCTACATTGAGATCTGGTCTGGGACCAGGGTTCAATTCCCACCTCGGGGGTCTTGGGCTCAATTCCTTTGGACCAGATAATTCTCGCCTCAGTGCCTAATCTAATTAATGGGTCCCACTCTGTAACTCTGGGCAATAGCTTACTTAATCTCCACAATGGCCCTCACAGCACTTGGATGCTTGGCTTCACCCTGGGGCTGTCCAGGAGTGGGCGCCTCACAGGGAAAAGCAGGGAGGGTTTCCACAGGGGTATGCGTACAGCGCCTTGAGACCCTAACGGGTGAGTAGTGCGCTATACAAGTGCAAAGTTTACAGTTTTTACAGTTTAGGGGATAGATTGTTTTTGTACAGGAAGGGACGCCTTCCTGCACATAAACAATCTATATTGGTGATTTGGCACTTCTATGTGTGTCCTGCAAAATGCAACATACATAGAGGTACCAAAGCGTCATTTTGAATGATTGTTTATGTGTAGGAAGGTGCAGAATGCAGCATACATAGAAAAAGCAAAAAAAACAAGGAGGAATAAAAGCATTCCTCCTAGCTTTGGGGGAGTGTTAGTTTTTGGTAATGCCTCAAGTTTATGACAACTCATGAATCTAAGGCAGTGTCAAAAGCGATAGGTGTTGCGGTGGAATGCCCACAGCAACACCCTTTGCATGCTCCTCTGGTGCAGAAAACTGCATGAGAGGGGCCTATATACACAAGGAAGCGTGACACCACAAAAAAGTGTTGTTACATTTCCTTGTAAATATGGAGCAGTGCTCCAGTGGCGTTAGGGGCTTTTAAATATACCCCATAGTTTTCAAGAGTCCAAAGTCCCTGCTACAGATCTTGTGCCCATGTCAGTGTAAAGTGTTGACAAGATTACAAATGACTCCATTGCCTAAGGGGAGTACATCAGTTTATTTGTGTGATCTTCCTGGACAATGGGCATCTTACATTTTCTACACACCAAGGACATTATTCATGTGTCCCTTGTGCCACTGTAGCATCACTTTTTGTGATGCAATGGTGGCACAGACCGTACAACCATATCACTTTGCGGGGCTTGGAATGGCTGCTGAGATATGGAGTAAGGCAAGGCAGTGCAAATTGTAGCATTGTCTTATTCTGCACAAGAGAGATGTTCTATGTTCCTATCCAAAATGCATGGATTTAGATGCATGCACAGATTTATAAGATCTTGTATACCTGGGGATGCTCAAAAACCCGATGTCTCCCCAGGGGATGAGCAACAAGGAGGAATATAATTTTTTCTCCTCCTTGTTTCCTCTTTCTAATTGTGCTGCGTACATAGGAAGAGGGAAAATCCTCCCAGGACTGCATTGGTGTATGAAGGTCCCCCTTATTACACAAAAACAATCCAGCATGTAACACAGACACCCTTGCAACATGCTGCATCATTTCCCGGGATTCCACTAGGCAGGTCATTGTTCACCAATGCTGGTGGAAGGGCAGAAATTGCCTGTTTGCTATGGATAAAGTGCTTTGCTGTCATTTCACCATGATGCAGGTCATCATTGCAATCTGACTAGCTGTGCAGGCCTGTGCCAAACTCCCAAAAATATGCCTCCAAGTGTCACAATGAATGATGCCTATGCATGGAGTTATTTATGTTTGGCACTGTGTACAAGAAGCAAAAGTTTGAATTGAAACTGAAAACTGTACAAGTAAATGTCACCCTTAGAGTCCCCCTACATGGCTGAGGGACTTGATGTCAAGGCACCCCCTTTCAGTGAGTCTGAATTAAACATCTTAGCAGAGGGTGTGCTTGATAAGTATCCTCAGTTTAATGACGATCCGAACAACAGCTGAGTATTGCAGAGAACACCCGATTCTGGGAAGATATCGCAGTATGCTGCAGTGCAGTGGGTGTATACCATTGGTGGGTCAAAATGTGTAGGAAGGGCTGGGAGGACCTGCGACATTGGGCAGGATTAAGGCCCAAGAACTATTGGGCCTGTCCTCCCAGCCACACACACATAGGCCCCGCCTCAGCTCACTGTACTGGAGGGTCCTGAGAACAGTATGGAAGACCATCTATGCTCAGCTGGTGGGACATGAGTGGCAGAGACCTGATAAGAGCATCAACTGCTTTATGTGTCTGGTAGTATGATGTGAGTGGTGAAAGAGATGTTACTGCATATTTTTTTCAGCCTTCAGCCTATGTGCGTAATGGTTGCGTTATTTTTGAGGTCATGGTCTTCTTAGTGCAATTTAAAGGATGCTTTATGAAGGTCTTCTGGAACTTGTAGTCTTTTAAACACAACTGTGGAAAATGTTGCTTACAGGTGCATTTTGATGATAAATGCACTTACAAAATCAGAACTAGCCTCCAAAGGGTCTTATAACTGTTGCATCCAATGGATAAGAAAGGGCTTGCACAATGTTTATTGTTGGTATTAGGTGTTGGATGCTGTCTCATGCATGCTTTTTGTGTATTTCTTTTGTCAGCTTTCAGCCTATGTGCAAAATGATTATGGTATTTATGAGGTCAATATTATTTTGTGTTGTTCAGCTCCATGTGCTGACCATGATAGGTGACTTTGTATCAATTTAAGCATGCCCTCAATTATCTTAATGGCCAAGGCATGGTGTCTTGCATTCTCTTCCGTATGGATGGCCATGATGTCATTTATCTTCTTTGACATGTCTAGCCAAGATTTATCCATCCTGTCCAAGACCTGGGTTAGTCTGTCTGTTCACTACCTGAGGTAATTGGAGCATGTCCTGTATTGAGTGTGAAAGGGTAAGACTAGTGACAGAAAATCTCTATTTGTTGCCAAGAGACCTAGCTTATAGAGCCTCCTTATATTAATGGTTGCACCACATATAGGGGGTGATTCTGATTCTGGCGGGCGGCGGAGGCCGCCCGCCAGAATTCCGCCCCCAAAATACCGCGCCGCGGTCAAAAGACCGCAGCGGGTATTTCAAGTTTTCCCCTGGGCTGGCGGGCGGCCGCCAAAAGGCCGCCCGCCAGCCCAGGGGAAAACGACCTTCCCACGAGGATGCCGGCTCGTAATCGAGCCGGCGGAGTGGGAAGGTGCGACGGGTGCATTTGCACCCGTCGCGTATTTCACTGTCTGCCAAGCAGACAGTGAAATACTTGTAGGGGCCCTCTTACGGGGGCCCCTGCAGTGCCCATGCCAGTGGCATGGGCACTGCAGGGGCCCCCAGGGGCCCGGCGACACCCCCTACCGCCATCCTGTTCCTGGCGGGCGAACCGCCAGGAACAGGATGGTGGTAGGGGGTGTCAGAATCCCCAAGGCGGCGCAGCATGCTGCGCCGCCTTGGAGGATTCTGTCGGGCAGCGGAAAACCGGCGGGAGACCGCCGGTTTTCCTGCACTGACCGCGGCCAAAGCGCCGCGGTCAGAATGCCCTGCGGGGCACCGCCGGTCTGTCGGCGGTGCTCCCGCCGACCCTGGCCCCGGCGGTCTAAGACCGCCGGGGTCAGAATCACCCCCATAGTGTCCCTGCAACTAAGTCCCCTGTGGGCAGAGCTAAGGGAGGCCTGGCCACTTTTGTATCAGTAACGGCAAAGGGGGTGGATGTGTGTGTTTTGGGTACATCCCTATACTTTCTGGCCACCCTCTTGAAACTAAATGAGTTATTTGACGTCTTGCTGATTAATTACTATAATAACATCTTTGACCTCTCAGACACTAGTGTGATTGGCAACCTTGAGATTACGATACATAAGGCAATAAACACAAACAAGAAGGACTTATGAATAATATGGGTTGGTGATTTTAATGCTCTTCTTTGTGAACCAGAGCTTCTAGGTTGTTGTGGGTTTCTTGATGAATACGATTGTTCTATGCAGCATTTTAAACATTCTCCTTGATGCGCTTAATCATGTGATAGCTGCTAACTCTTTGCTCTTCCCAACACCAGCAGTAGAGGGGGTTCCGACATTCATAAGGGGCAATGCCCAAACTACAATTGATTTCATTATTTATTCTACAGAACTTACCCTCTTTGTTGGGAAGTTTAAGATGACGCTCACTCTCATTACTGACCATAACCCTTTAACTATAGAAACAAGATTGGGTTTGAACAAGGATTCAAGAGCAGTGGAACGACATCTAGCTATGAAGCTGCCTGCCCGGAAAGGTTTGACTATTAGATGGGGTAAAATAGATAGCTATAGTTTTTTTAGAGACTTAGGCCCATATTTATACTTTTTTAGCCCTGCATTTGCGTCATTTTTTGACACAATAACGGCACAAACTTATAAATTCCATTATATCTTATATATATATATTTATATATACATTTCTGCCAGTTTTGCATCAAAAAAGGATGCAAATGCGGTACTAAAAAAGTATAAGTATGGGCCTTAATGCCGAATAAATGGACAGATGTCATGACTGCTCTGGACGAAGATACGCCCCCCATGAAATTGTCAACGCCTTTTCTTCCCTCACAAAGTACATGGCTGAAAAACTGCAACGTCCTAGTACCAGCAAAGAAAGAGGACCTCAATGGTTTAATCATGCATGTACCTCCTCCCTAAAAAACTTAAAAAAAATTATCAATTTTTTCCCTTAAGACCGACATGCCATTAAAGTTGCAAGAAAAAGATACAAAGACGCGCTTGCTGCTAGAAAGATTGAACTAAGAGAGTCTGCCTGGGAAGAGCTGATTGAAGCGAGTAAAAAATAGAGATACACCTGCTTTTTGGCAAGTGGCCAGCTCCCCATTATTGAATGACAAGGTTAAAATGACTATGGATACTGTATCCCAGCCTTAGTTTGAGTGGATCATTTCTCAAAAAAAATTATTATAGAGAAGAATGCTTCACAAGATGACATGAACTGTTTTATGGTAATAAGCAATGCTTCGATAAGTGTGGCTTTTTGTATTACAATAGATGTAGCTGATGTAAAACAGGCCATCCAAGACTGCCCCTCTGATAAAGCCCCTGGCCCAAACAGAATCTCAGCCGATTTGTACAAAGCGCTTACAGATTTTTGGGGACCACTGCTCACTAATGTCTTGAGATCTGCCATGACAGGCCCTCTAGTAGATACTTGGAGAGAGGCGATTATAGTCCTGATTTTTAAGAAGGGGAATAGGGCAGATCCACTATGTCATCACCCAATCTCCCTCTTGGATAGCTCAGTCAAGATATAAGGCAGAGTGATTTTAAATAAGCTGGAAAACTGGGCGATGGAGACTGATTGTCTGTCAAAGGTGCAGTATGGGTTTCGCCCAGGGTTGGGCACAGTCAAACAAACACTTAATTTGACATTGATAGTCCAAAAATACACGAAAGCAAAAAAGGTCTGTGTACACCTAGCGTTTATGGACCTGTCCTGTGCATTTGACACAGTTGACAGAGAGAAATTGTGGACAGTAATGCTAAATATTGGGGTGGATAAAAATATAATTGTTTTACTCAGTAGACATCATGCCTGTACTTCGGCACAAGTCCGCTACTCCCAGGATGGTGACTTAACAGATAAATTCTCCCTATTCAGCGGGGTCAGACAGGGCTGTGTGTTGGCCCCCTTTCTCTTCCTTCTCTATATAAATAGGTTGGAAAAGTTCCTTTGTGAAATGGGGAAGGATTTGCCACTTATTAATAACTCCCCAATTCCAGTACTCCTGTACGCGGATGATGCTGTACTTATTTCAAAGACAGCAAATGGTCTCCAAATTTTATTGAATGCTTTTAATACATTCATGGGAAACCTTGGTATTAAACTCAATTGATCAAAGTCATTTGCAATGAAGAATGGGCCAAAGTTAGCAAAAACTAAAAAATTCATCTTGGAAGGGGAAGAAATTCTTAAGGTCCCATATTTCACGTATTTGGGGGTTCCCATTGATGTAGGTTTTAATTGGAAATTTTTAGTAAATATACGTTTAACGCAATTTCAAAGATTAGATTTTCGAAAAAATTGGGGCATAAACCTGTTAAAGAGATGATGATTTATTTTTATTAGTAAATGTCTCTCCATTGCGACATTTGGAGCAGGGGTCTGGGGTCATGCTGAATGCTCAAGCCTCCAGGTTGCTGAAAACAAGTTTTTAAGGAGGCTTTTAGCAGTCCCGCAATCAACCTCAGCAACGTTTTGTCACGAAGAAGTGGGCTTGAGAGGTATATCTGACTATATAAAGCTTCAACCTGTATTGTTCTGGTTAATAATTTGGTTAAATCCCGAAGCCCACTTGTGTAGTACGGTGATCCAGGACTGTCTTTCACTATCACGGTCAATGGACATACACAGGCTCAGATGCGTTCACTCTCTTTTTCTCTCTCTTGGGGTAGGGGAGCTTTTCCTCACGCCGGGCCTCCTGGCAAGGCGGGATATCAAAAGGGGAAAGGAAATATACTGGCACCAAATTCATGATTCAAAGTTAAATATAGTTATAGACAGAAATCAGGAGAGGAAGCAGTCACAGCAACCATATCCAAGGTTATATTTGGTCATTATTAGTTCTGAGCAGCAAAGGTTCTTACTCACCAGGCTACGTTTTAATACATTACAATACTTGGTAGCATTTCCTACCCGCGGAACTTGGTTTAAGAACCTTCCGCTGTGCTGTTGTGACGGAAAAACACCCCAAAGCACTTTGCACTTTGTTCTCTTTTGCACCTTGCCTTCTATTATTTACATAACTTGGGAGATGTTGAGACAATACCGGCTGTGCTAAACTATATGTATGCCACCATCGGCATTCAAAATCTTTATTAATATTATTATTTATCAAATGTTCAAGAAATTTGTGAGTATGTATATACATATTGGATGTCTTTTATGGTCTATGTGAACCAAATAAAGTATTAGATGATGATGAGTGTGAAACATCAGATGGAGTAGTCCCTATGGCACAAATATCCTGCCTCACATCAGCCTGCTTTAGGAAAATGCCCTCCTCCCACTGGCCACCATGATCATCTGCCAGCCCCCACTGAATGGGACGGCCTCAGACACCATCATCAGGTCTAGTAGCTGGGGGGGTTGTGGAAGGTGGACCTGAGATTTGTGAATACGATATACCTGCTCCACACCAGCTGGGTCCCTCAGATGGGTCCCTCAGATGGTGGAGAAAAGGTCTGGGATGCACTGTCATAGATGAATTGTGTAGGCGAACCAGCACATCTGACCTGGACGTGGGGGCTCTGAGGGATTGATGGCTGTTTTGGTGTGTGTCAACACTGTGGCTGGTTGGTTGACTGCTGAGAATGTGAAATCCTCGGTAGGAGGGGGAGGCACCATGCTGGCCCAAGCAGGTGTGGGCTTAGATCTTTTTCCCAGTGGCCCAACAATGGTGTTCAGGGGATCAGTTTCATCATCCTCTGCAAACAGCGGCAGATATTCTTCCTTCTCCTCTACTTTCTCCTCCTCTTCTACTTCCTCGTCCTCCTGCTGTACCTTATTGGCAACAGAGAAGGCTGCTTGAAAGAGGAGTAGGTTCCCCCCTTGGATTGCCCTTTGCCCATTACTGGTGGATTATTCTTCTCCCAGGAGTGACTCATCTTCATCCGCTCTTGAAAGACAGAGGTTGCAACAGGATAAGTATTTTCTATAGAATAACGTGGTGCAACACAAAGCTTGAGTAAATTGATCTTTGCATGAAGGGATGTTTCACATGTGATCTGGTTTGTGTACATCTACACATAACAGCTCACACCGTAGCAGTGAGGGATTCAATGCAGATGTGCAATGCAAAAGCAAACTCACAAGCTCCAGCCACAGTTCTGTGTGTTATTGAGACCCACCTTGATGTTGGCTGCTGAACCTGGCTTCCTGAGTGTGTAGCAGAAGGTGTGCTCCTTCATTCAGCAGTTTGAGAAGAAGGGACAGCATCTTAATGTTCTGCATAAATTATATGTTAGCATGCACGCTTGACATACACCTCACAGATTATGTTGGGAGCATTTTACACACCAACTTCAGATGCTATGCAAAAGTGGCTAGATCTACTAATGTCCTTCCACAAGGATTTGATTATTGAGAATGAACTGGGATTCAATAGTTTGCAACACTATATTGCATACTTTCCTGATGGATGGATGATAGTGGGTTTCACTGCTGCAGCCAGGATGTCTCCAAAACCCCTGGATGATGTTTTCAGGAATATTGAGGATGTTCTGACAGCAGCTGCAGAATTTAAGTGCAAGGGATGATGGTAATTATTTTACATGTATACATCATGTGATCATGCGTATAGACCAGTGATCTGCAATTTATGGGTGGGGGGCTGGATGTGGCCCTACTGACCTTAACAGGCAAATGTGTATATTAAGGGTACTGATTGTTAAAGGAAGGAAGTTACTAGCGTGTCATGTCCTACCTTTGGATAAATGAGCTGAAATTATCATTTTCCATATAGGATCCTACTTTAAATCAAGAATGGTGGCTTCCTATAAGATGGTTTTCAGTTAGACAGGTAATAGGTTGGTTTCCGATTAACTTTCAGTTACCTTAGCTAAGAAGATGGTTTTTGTTGACCAGTTGACCCCATTTCGTTGCTATTTTTCTGCTGTTTTTTTTTGGACTCTGTACCCAAGAATATTGCTGACTAGTGCCCAGTGTATGTGCTATTACCCCTAAAACATCTTGAAAATGTAACGTACCTACAAGTCCCTAGTATATGGTACAAAATGAACCAAGGGCCAGTAAATAAAACTTCACTAGTGTATTGCAGCACATATTTGGCTACCACTAAAGTGATCATGCAAAGCATGACTGCAGGCCTGCTGCTAGCACCCTGGCTCTGAAAGTTTAACTACAATTTCGACCTGTCAAAATCCCCCTTTTTGCCATGTCTAAAGCAGGACACATAAATGTTTAATGTTAAAAAATTTCTTACAGTGCCAATGCCCTAAAAGCTATTTTCACTTTAGTAGGGTTGGATGCCCCATAGGAAGACATTACAATGTTATCTCCCTCTAGGAGACCAGAAAAATTGTTAATTATTGGATGTTTCAAAATATTTATCCCAAGCCAAATTCATTGGTAAAGTCGAATGTGTAACAAATATTTTATCAAAGGAACTTTTTAAAATATACCTATAGACTGGTTAAATGCCCTAGAATTGTATTTGTGTGAGCATCCGTCACCCAGGAGGTGAAAAGCTTGATTAGGTGTGAATTGGCACCCAGAGCTGAGACAAAGGGGTTGGAGGGCAGTGCCCTGGAACTTAATTATCTTTTTTTTTTTAACCAGTTTTATTAATTTCATTCTCAGGTGTACATATCTTTCAAACAACATTGCTGAGTGTATACATAGATACATCATTTGCTTGAAAAAACATCTGAGTCCTTCTGTGTCAAAGGCAAGACAGGAGTTGCTGGTTCAATAAAAACAACAGTATGGACGTAAATCATTTAGCTAACAAAAAAATAAGGACACATCTACTCAGTACTATTCAAATTAGGTGCAGACAAGTACTTTAGTACTATTCTGGTAAATGATGAGCAACATTGATCCACAACATTGACGGTAATTCACAATAGACATGATATATTTGCATCAATAATTTAAGGATTTCTACTCGGTAGGTCAGACGATATATAAGTCCTTAGTGGTCATTCTCTCTGAGCTTTGCAGTGTGAGGTGTGGACATGCTGCGTTTGGAAGGTGGCTCAGGCCTATTTGGTCTTTGTTAGCCTAGTTATTATTGTGAAACTGTTGGAGCTGTATGCCTTCTCTGTAGGAGAGCAGCTCTTGCCTGTACATCTGCCAGCCTCTTGCTACTTGGACCTTTCGCAGTCCTCTTTTCTCTTCCCGCCTGAGAGCTACTATCTCAGCGTTACCCCAGTTCAAGACTGTGGCACACCAATCGTAAAGGGTCAAAAGCATTGGTGACTTCCAACTCATAGCGATGGCTCGTCTGCCAATGATCAGCGCAAAGTCAATAAAACGGCTGGTTACTATTGCCCCCTTGAGGCGATGAAAGAGGCCTAGTAGGGCATACTCTGCACAGTGTAAGCCAGTACGTTCAGCTAATTCTGTGAGAGTATCCGCAGAAGTGGCCTGATTCCGGACAGGACCAAAACATGTAGATCATGTCAGCATCTATATTGTGACAGCGGGGGTATTCCGAAAGGAAACAAAATATTTTGTGCCATGCTACATGTGTGAGAAATGCTCTATGTACTATGTTGTACTGTATATATTGAAATCTGGCATCCTGTGACACCCTATTATGATATAAAAGCACCTTGTCACATTCCTTGTCTAGGAATTCCCTGTCTACATCCTGCTCCAGGTTCTACGAGTCAGTTGTAAGGGATCCTGAGCCATGTGTGCCAACACTCTGGTGAACCAGGTGATCAGGCACCTACCACTGCCCATAATATGTAAAGTGTGCACTAGAGGGTAAGGGTCGGGTTTCCGAATCCGTTATCTGCCAGAGGTCAGCTAATATGGCACAAATGGTAGTGTGTGCTAAGAAGTGGCCTCCAGGATTGCCCGCTTCAATGTACAATCGGTCGAAGGGTTGTAGTACCTTATCTCAGAATAGATCTCCCACTGTGATAATTCAGGCTGCCTCCCAGCATTGCAAACCCCTCTGGCCTAGCAGCCTTTGGAGAGACTAAAAGGGTGACAGTCGAATTTCCGGGGGGGGGGGTATAGTGGAAGCGGGGACATAAGCTTGGTGGCATAGCAGACGGGAGAAAGGTTTCTTGGACCATGTGCAGTGCCCATCTGGTGGTGCCCTGCCCTAGTTATTCTAGCAGCTGGCCTGCCAGCCAGCATGCTCAAAATTAGGAGCACCCAGCCCTCCTTTCTCAATCAGGAGTGTAGGTTCTGCAAAGGTACCTTACGCCTACCTTTGTTCCAAAGAAATGTGCCCAGCGCATCATGAAGCATGCAGAAGACTGTTCTAGGGAAAAGTAATGGGAAATTATGAAAAAAGTACATCAAGTGCAGGAGTTTAACCATTTTGGACCTGGCAATTCTACCCTGTACTGTAAAAGGGAGTGTGCTCCAGAAAGCCATCTGAGAATGAACATTGGTAATCACCCTCATAAGATTACCGTCCAGCAACATTTAAGATGCATAGCCCGCATTGTTATGGGATTTGGCGAGTGCGGCTACAAATTCAAGTTTAAAAACTTCCTTAGTGTCCTATTTCTGGGATACGAGCTATCAAGTGAAGGAAAGAGTCTAGCACCACAAATCTTGGAAAAATGTGCACAGTTACAACCTCCAAATACAATTAAAAAACACCAGTCACTATTGGGTTTTCTAAATTTTAGCAGAACTTACATTCTAGATTGCGCATCCCATATAAAACCTTTATATAACTTAATACGTCCTGACTTTTCAAGTCAATTTTGGACAGTCAAACACACACACATTCTCAGAACTTTGCAAACAAACATACTTGCAGCACAACACTTACACACAAGGGACAGCAAAAAAGATATGGTCATCAGCGTAATTGCTTGTGCCATTGGTTTCACCTATGTAACTTTCAATGAAGATGAGACAGTCCCAATAGCACACAAATCACATTTGTATTCAGCAGCAGAACAACGCTTTGCTCCCACTGAGAAAATTCTCACTGCTGTTCAGATGGCCGTCATTAAAGAAAGACCACTAGCCCAGAGGAAACGCATTATTGTCGTCTCTCCAGTTCTAGCCCTTGAGGCTGTTAACAAAGCCAGCATTCCAAATACTAAAGCATCACATCCACGCTGGATTCAATGGGCAACGTCTTTGACAGCCACTGATGTTGACTACATTTTCGACCCAAAATTACAAACTCAAGAATTTTTGCAATATGAACTAGAATACCCAGTTCCAGTAAATACACTGCCTATTGATCAACATCAAAGAGTCATGTACACCAATGGCTCAGCACAACCTGCAATAGGCACAAAACATCAATACTCTGCTGCTTGCTCAGTCATAAGCAGCTACATGGAGGATAATACATTTTGTCCCCATCATACATATACGCAAACCCTAGGGGATTGCACAGCACAACTAGCACAGCTGATGGCACTGGAACCTATGGATCCTGCAAAATTAACACTGATTATTTGTGATTCGTACTACTGTGTCTAGTCCTTCAATGAATACCTGCATTACTGACGACATGAATGTGTTCCGAGATTCCAAAGGCAGCACTACTGAACACAGACTTCTGTGGGGGAAAGTAGCGGATCTGAAGGAAACGCTACAAAACGTCCATGATGTACATACAATTGGACAGCACAAATTTGCTGTGGCTACGGCTGCTGTTGCTGCAGTAACCCGTTCTGGAACTAAACCAGATGATGACATATGGGCTGCAGTGAAAGCCAAGGCTGAAGGCACGCCCTATCCAAAAGCATTTCCTGGTAAATATTCCTACCGAATGGGAGGCTGCCTTGACACCGAAGTAAAAATCCCAGGCGTGGGAGTTCGAGTAATTCCCAACAAATATGTACGATCAGAGTTGATTAAAGCAGCGCATGAGAGGGTAGCATCTGCCCATGCTGGTGTGGTGGCTACAATAGCATTATTGCAAGTACGTTATTGGTGGCCAGGTTTATACAAACAGGCCAAGCAGTATGTCCTTTGTTGTGACATCTTCCAACAAATTAAAGCATCCACCGTCAAACGCCCACCACAGACACCCCTCCTAATTTCCAACAAACCTTTACAATGTGTGTACTTGGACCATTGTGGTCCCCTAACACTGGACAGTGCACACAAATACATTCTAGTCGCTGTTGCTACTAAATCTTGCTCCAGATTTCTATGGGTGTGGCCACAATGCTCGGCTGATGCTCGGACTGTTATTAAAAATTTGCAAGTCTTTATCTGTACATATGGAGTTGCGGCTTTCCACTCATACCAGGGCCCTGCTTTTGCATCAAGGGCATTCAGGGACGCCATGGCCTCGTTAGGGGTCCAACTCCATTACTGGTCTCCATTTCATCCCAAGGGAAATAGTGTTGTGGAGCAACAAAACTGTGATTTAAAGCAGTCCTTAACAGCCAGAGTCTTAGGTACAGGTTGTAGTTGGCTTAACCACCTGTATGGAGTCCAAAGAGCACTTAACAATCTGCCTAGAGGGTCCCTCGGGGGTCATATTTCATATGAGTGCCTGTTTGGAACTCAAATGTATGTTCCGGATCTTGATGGTCCTGGCGTGGAGGCGGCAGAAACACCTTTTGACTTAAATGAATGTGTCACTGTCTTGCAGGAATTACAACAGTTCCGTGACGACAACGCTTCTGCCAGTGCTGCCTCCACAGGAATTAAGGATGTACCAATAACACCTACCGGCTGGATTCCTAAAGTTGGGAATCTAGTGTGTGAAAAAGTTGCTGTGAAAAAGGAGTTTGGTCCTTCTTAATGTGGACCGGTCCCAGTCATGGGAATACACTGTACCAGAACTGTCATTCTACCACCGTTGGCTGGTGCTAAAGAAAATCATTTTATATCTATCAACAATGTCAAGTTACACCCTGTGCCCAATCGACAGTATGATAAATGTGTATGCCTAAACAGCAGAAAGAGGTAATCTCCCATCAACCCTCGTGTGAGTCCGCCCGGAATTGCTGTGGAGAGCACTGAGGGTGAAGGGGATACAAGCAAGATTTAGACCAGTTTACTCCCAGTCCGGATTCTGATTTGAATTTACATAGGACCTCAGTTATAGCATGAATGCCATTCCTGATGTTTCAGATGTAAATCAGCACATCATCTGCATACAAGGGGGTGGTATGAAGGATTCCACCTAGGGGAATCCCCCACTCTCTACCCTGTTGTCTCAGTTTCTGAGCCAATGGCCCCATAGCTAGAGCAAAATGCAGGGTGATAGGCTACACTGATGCAGTGTTACTCTCTTTACTGGGAAAGAGGGAGAAATACTCCTATGCACCCTCACACGGGCAATGGGATTCACATATAGGAGATGGATAAGGCTATGTAGGTACCCAGTGATGCCAAAGGCTGTGAGAGTTGAAAACATATATTTCAAGTGCAACATACCAAATGCTTTGTCAAGATCGATAAGCAGGCATGTGGCACAGGGCCACTGGCCTGGCACCTGTTCCATAACTCTATCCAGTCTATGGATATTGGGTATTGTGGACCTGCCCAGGACAAAACCATTTTGGTTTGTATGTATTAATTGGGGCAATTGGTCTAGTAACTTGGAGGCAATATGTTTGCTCTGAATCTTGTAATCTATTCCCAACATTTAAAGGGGGCAGTAAGATGCCAGCTCCACTGGGTCTCTGCCTGGTGTGGGTGGGGACACGAGTAAGGATTCCCTCAAGGACGGGTGAAGTCTGCCTTCCTGCAGTGCAGTGAAGAAGACTTCCAACAGTTTGGGGGCCAAGATCGGCAGATAGGTTTTATAAAATTCAATGGGGTACCCATCTAACCTGGGGGTTTTACCCGTTGCTAGCTCATTTACAGCCCCGCTTATGTCAAGCATTGTGAGGGGTGCAATAAGTGCCTCTGTATCGGAAGAAATTGGTGCTGGCAGTGTCACATCCCGAAGAAAGGGATTTATTTCTTGAGTTCTAATCAATGGTGGGGGACGATACAGATCTCAGTAAAAGGCAGTGAAGGCCTCATGCATATCTGCTTGGTTAGAAGTAAGCACATGGGGGTACCCTAATTGCCGTCATGGGCGACATGGGGAATGAGCTGTGCAACAGCCATGCTAGCGGGTGCCCCAATTTGTTCCCCTCAGCATGCATCCAGGCCTGATATGCTGTAAAGTCTAGGCAGCAGAGCTGCTCTACCAGTCGGGCATGTGTCTTGGTAGAGTCAATGATTTGACGGTTCCTCCTTGGGGAGGTGCATAACTGCAGTTCTACTTCCAACAGCATGTTTTCCAATTGTACTAACTCCATATGTATTGTTGCCCGAACCCCCACTGTGGTGCGGATACAGTGTCCACGTACCACTACTTTTAGTGACTCCCAGTCAACCAGATGAGAGGTTGTAGTGCCCCAGTTATCGGTCAGAGAGTGCCTTAAGGTCTCCTGTGTGATTTCTCAGAAACATTGGTCTTCAAGTGCCTTGGGCTGCAACATCCATGTGGGTACAGGGGTCCCCAGTGGTATTGCATCTTAAGGGATTATGGTTGGAGAACATTTTCCACAAATATTCTGCAGTGACGGCCAATGACTGCAAAGAAGACTGACAGAGCATATAGCCTAAAAGAACATGCAGATCGTGTGGTGTGAAATATTATGAGAAATCCCTATCTTTGGGATGCAGCATGCACCAGAAATTGCACAGCGCCCACTGCCCCACCCATTAAGAGAAGTGTGCCGCTGTGGACACCACAGGTGAAGTGGGTAGCGGGGGTATGAATGATCACAGTCAATACACAGTAAACTGTTGAAATATCCCCCACTTACTTTTCACAGAAAGTGTGCCCATCTTACCAAAACAGTGGATAATCATGTGAACAAATTTATTTGAGAGACTTTGGGGCCATAGACACTACTCAACAGCACCTGCCGACCGTCCAATAATCCCCCCACAAAAACATATCGGCCATCAGGATCTATTCCTATGTTAGTAGAGTGGAATGGGACTCCTGCAAGAATCCAAACCATGGCCCGCGTGCAAACCCAGAGTATGCAGTGCACATAGCATTGGCCATGCCAGCTCTGCTGTAGTCTAATGTACTCCCCCACAGCTATGTGTGTTTCCTGCAATAGTGCTATCTGAGCCCTGCTAAGGCGGATGTACTGTTGTATTGTGTGTCTCTTAGGAGTTGTACTCATACTTCAAGCATTCCAAGTAACTACTTTGATGTCTGCCATCTTAACTGCAATAAGGAGAAAGGATGCACTCTTTTTGCTGTGGGCCCGACTCTAAACCTGTGCTTGTGTATGCTATGTGGCTTCCATGAACTAGGTTATAACTCCAACTATTACCCACAGCTCCCATCCCAGGGCGTCTCCAAACTTCAGAGTACACCCAAAACCTTGAACATAAAGTCCAAACCTTTTGGGTCTCTTTTTAGCCCAATGGTGAGGTCCTTAGGCGCCCTGGAGTAGGGTGTGGGGTGAATGGCACATACATTCCTTATGTCGGTGAAGTCGGCTTCACAGAGGCAGAGTTTGGTGTGTCCACCACCCGGCCCACATTGGATAACAATTGTCAGGATACAGTGTCTCATCTCAAGCATGAAGTTATTTTCCTCTGCTCATCTCACCCAGCTGGCTAGATGAGGAAGTCAAAGGGGACATTACACATTCAACTGGTCATGGCCTCGCTGAATCAATGAGTCCGCTGTCTGCGAGGTGACCTCTGGCAGTATTTCTGAGGGGATCTCACTGGTCGATATATCCAATTCGGATTCAGAGAGTTGCCATCCACTGTCCTGTGAGTGAATTGATACTCTTTCCATCCGCAGTGTAGACGCCGGTAACAGGGCTGCTTTTTTTCCATATGCGCATGAGCCGGGGTAGGACTGACTCTCATTTTGTCCAGGTCAAATTCTTTTATGGTTTTTCTTCCACGTTTCCTTCTTCATGGCTGTTGACTATGTATTTGTGGTGAGGGCGGCGTGGAAGCCTCATATCCTCCCAGTCCCATCCATCTATGGGCTCAGTGAAAAAGAGGCTAGTGCCGTAGGCTATGACTTTGAGTCTTGCTGGGAACAATAGTGAGTATGTTAGACTAGCCTGATGCAGCTGTTTCTTGACCAGCGTGAAAGAGGTTCTTTGACGCTGAACTGCAGCATTGTAATCAGGGAACAGATAAATGCGAACATTCCCATGCTGTAGCAGTGCGGCTGCTCGTGCCTTTTGTAGCATTGTTTCTTTGTCCCTGTAGTTCAAAAGGCAGATCAACAATAGTCTAGGAGGCGTCCCAGCTGGAGGCCTTCGGGCCGGCACCCTATGCGCTTGTTCCACAATGTATTGCGAGAATAGAAACCTGCCCCACAACTCAGGCCAACCATTCCTAAAAAAATTGACCTGGTCCGAGCCCTCCACTGCTTCCAGGAACCCCACTATTCGGAGGTTATCCCACCAAGATTGGCCCTCTGTATCCTCCGCCGGTGCTCCAGCTCCCGGATCTTCATAGTAAGAGACTGGACCTGCCCCTCCAGTTCCTTTAGCGAGGGCTGCAATTCTTTATGCTTACTCTCTGTATTTGCTATTCTGGTGGTAAATTTCTTTTGGTGTTCTCACAGGAGGCCAACTTCCACTGCCACTGCATCCACTCTGTTGTAGGTCCTGTCTGGTTGCTGCTATGGCTTCTAGGATTTTGTTGAGCTTGTCATCATGAGAGTTGGGCGCCGGGGCCTCCTGTATGTGATGCGCCACCGAGGGGGCAGCCTTAGGACACTCTATCTGGTGATCCAGTGAGCCTGCACTGTGGCCTTCTCTCCTACCCATGGTTCTCAGGCAACGGTGACTGCCTCAGGGGACACGGATGGCAGTCACCTCTCTGGCTGTTGTCCACTGCCATTTAGACAGTCAAACCAGGTAAGTGGCCCAGGCAGTAATCCAAGAGCAGCAGAGCCTTCAAGAACAATGCAGCAGAGCTCTACAAGATGATCTGAGCACCTCACAGTGTCCCAGAGGGGGGAGAACATCAGTCCTCTTGCATCTGCTCTGAGTGGTTAGCACCCCACAAATGCTCAAGGGAGTGAGACCTGTGGCAGTCTACTGTGAAGGATCCTTGAGGGAAAGAGGCTGCGGTACAAACCATCTGCTGGCTGCGTCCATGTAGGCCTCCAATAAGTCACCAGCATGTGAGGCCATTCGTACTGGGCCTGTTAAATTTCACCAGGTGGAGACATTAGGGTTTTCTACTCCAGGCCGCTCAGCCTTAACCAGCTCCTCACCCCCGCCGGTGTGCCTGTAAGCCACTCACTACCTTACTCTGTGGGCAGCAGACCTCCTGTTCATCGGTAGTGCATACTTGTACAGTGATCGCCTAGGCTCCCATGTGTCCTCTTCTTCAGGGAGGAGGCATGCATATTACTTCCGGCCTGGCCGGGCTCCTCCCTGCAGGCCAACCAGTGTCTCAATGCCAGGCCCTCTGACAATGGAATCCCATCCGGGGGCCCTACCTGCGGCCTTTCTGCAGTCGCACCCTTGCCGGACAATCTTCGTCACAACTCACAGGGCAGCAGCTTCTACCTGTAGGCCCCCAGGTATAGGAGGAAAGGGAAGGGCCAGGGAGAAGGTAGCCCACCCACAGTCATGGACTGCTCCTGCCTCTCTAGGCCTCGCAGGGGGAAGCTCTCCACACTGCTGTGGTCTCTCACCCAACAGAAGGGGCTACCCAGTCCCAAACCATCAGTCTGGCTTCCCCTTGACCTGGAGACCCTTTTCTTCATGCCGATGCTGGCCGCATGCCGAGACGCCCATGCATGATGTTGAATCGCAGGTCAGGTGGCAGCAGTCTCTTCAAACACCACCCTCCATCTTGTGTCACTAAACCACATCACCTCTGAAACTTATTTATCTTTAAATTGGTCTGCTCTGTCACAGGCAGAAGTAGGTCTGACATGGGCCAGCCTCTTCTATTTATTTATTTATTTATTTATGGGGTGTGGACATTATCCAAAGGTATAACAGCATTTTACAGTTAATTAGGTTTCATTACAAGAGATACAAAGTTACAAACAGTTCCTAGTCATGATCATTTCAAAAGGCACAAAGTTTTGGATCATAACATAGGGATATTTGCTTATTTTGGTCATTACAGAGGCATGCATTATATGCTGATTATAAGAGGAGGTAGGTGGTAAAGGTAATATCAACATGATTAAGTAAGGTAAGACAGGAGTAGTGCAGTTCGACTCATTCTTGAGAGGGTACATTATCTTAGGGCAGGTTGGTTAATGGGACAACTGGCCAAAATGTCTTTGTGGGAGAGGGACTTTCAGCTCCCTTTTGAAGATTGGCAATTAGGTGGTGGTACATAGTTTCTGGAATAATGAGTTCCATATTTTTAGTAGCACTCCCTGAGAAAGATCGTGCAATGAGTGGTTCCTTTGTAAAGATCGGAGGACATTTCATGATCATCAGGTATCTCTTGAAAGCTTCAGTTTGTCTGCTAGGTAGTGTGTAGTGAATGTATGCAAAGCCTAGTGGTTGATAGTCGCAGTTGTGTATATTGCTGTGGCTTCCATGGGGAAACATCGCAAAGTACCACGCATTGGTGAGATATAGTTGTTTCTGTTTGCCCCATAGACAAAGTGTGCTCCTGAATGTGAAACAGATGTCAGAGGGGTGAGGTTGGTCTTGGGGCAGTGTCAAAAGATAGTTACAATAGTCAATTCTGGAGAGAACCAGTGATTGAGCAATTGATATCAGGCCTTACTCAAGAATGTAGCAACAGATTCCCCAAAGAAGGTGTAGTTGATTTTGCAAATTTCTGGCTTTGGTGCTGGTTTGGATTTGAAGGTTGAGCCTTTTATCCAGATGGGTGTGCTGTTGAAGATGTTGAGTGTATCCATCCAGGATTGTACAGGTGGTTGTGAACTTGAAGAAGAAATGAGGAGGAATTCAGTTTTGGAAGGGCTCAATTTTAGGTTGTGAGAGGTCATCCATTCTTGAACAGAGTTTGAGGCCTTGGCAGGATGGGAGATGTGATTTATAGATGAGACCTTTCAGTAGTGCTGGGTCCCAGCTTTTCTTAGTAGAACTTCCAAAGGTTCAATATAGAGGTTAAACAGGGTCTGAGCAAGATTAGAACCCTGTGGTACTCGTTGAGTAACAGCCTCTTGTAAAGATAGACAGTTGTCAATTTTGATCCTCTGTGATCTGCCCATAAGGAAAGATTCAAATCATTTAAGAACTACACCATCAATGCCCATCTGATATCTTTTTCAAGTGTGCCTGGAACGCTATTGCTATTTATTGTATCAGAAGCTGCTGACAGGTTGACAATAATATAGAGGCAGGAGGCACCGGGCTCTAGGACTAAAAGAGCATTGTCAACAATCTGAAGCACTGCTGGTTCATCTCTGAATCCTTGATTGAAACCAGATTGGGATTTGTCTAAAAGGTGTTTGTCTTTGGTGAGTTGGGTGAGTTGTTCTGCTACACATTGTTTGATGATTTTTGCAAGAAAATATATGTTGGCGATAGGGTGAAAATTGTTTAGGTCAGTCTCTGCTGAGGGATTTGTAAGAAGTGGGGTGACTTGACCAGTTTTGAGGGAATAAGGAAATTATCTTTGGCTAAAAGGGAGAGATTTACTAGTGTTGTCCAGTAAGGGAACATGTGTGTTTAAAGATCATTGGAAATGTTACTCAGCATTGAGATCACAAAGTGATTTGAAGGTTTGTTCTTCATGATGTTTTAAATAAGACATTCTCCTGATAATGTCAAAGATTTGCCAGGTGTTCTTCGCTTTGCAAACCGTGGTGGCAATAGCATGTTCATGTTGGGTAAGAGCAATTTCATTTTGGAATCAAAAATTCAGAAAAATCCTGCTTTCTTGAAGTGGTCATCAAGTTTGATGGAAGAAGGTATGGGAGGGCTAGTGGCTATTTTGATCAAATAAAAGATGTGCTTTGGTCGATTCTTATCTAAGACAAGATGGGACCTGAAGTGATTTGATTTATGTCACAAAGCTCTTAGGCTTCTGTGTAGGGTTCCATATGAATCCCCACTTCATCCTAACCTTTTTAGGTCTCAGCTAGACAGCGCATGAAGAGACATGTTGTATACATTTTGTGAGCTTCAGCTCGCTCATAGGCTTCCCAATTTGTGGCACCATCAACTTTCTCCTATTCTTACTGTCCATTTGTCCATGCATGCATGCATCATGCCTCTTCCTGTGTTTCGCCCTCCCCGAGAGCAGTGGATGAATTCATGCTATTCATCCACTGCTTTCATTTTAGCAACTGTTTTAGGAACTACTTTTTTCTTTGTTTGTCAGCATTTCACAGTTTCAGTTTACTTTTCTTTCTTGGACTTCAAAGTGAGAGGTTTTTTTGGACATCCTAAACATGTTTCAGAAAAGATTACTGTGCATTACTAATTTCTTTATATTTCTCATCAGCGCTACATTAGGCTAGCAGAGTACAACAGAACTGGAGGAAAATCACTCACTCAAATAAGATTGTGTCTGCATAATTTGAATCTTTTGTTTATAGTTCTTTTTTTATTGTAAAAACTGCAACTAATGCTTTCATGTTATATTGGACTGTGTTATCATGTGTGCTATGCTGAAAAGGTTTTACTCAACAAAATGACTATGTACGTTGACTGTTTCCTATTTATATTTTTAATATGTGCACATTTTTGGAAGCAACTGGATAGGTTCCCATATCTGGAACCTTACACTTTTCTCTGAAGCTTAGAAGAAAGTGAGCAGATGTGTTCACAAATATCATTGTCGTATCAATGTGGAATTAGCCATCACTAATCTGTCAAGCAATAATGTATGAACCAAGAATACATTGGTCTGTAAAATTGTCTAGTTTGGCTTTCAAAACATGGGCCCTGGCTAAGGGGAGAATACCAGCTAAAGCATGTGCTTAATATTTTATTTTAAATATCTGCAGCTTTTTGTAACGCAAACCAGACAGAGATGGGTGGCAGATCACTTCATACAAGGAAAGTAATAACCCATAAACTCTTGTTTAATTTCTCCCCACCCACCCTCCTCCCCCTCCTGTGTTATGTTGCTTGCCACACCTACTATATTGTATTCATGTTCAGCTCCTACTATCAGACAAAAAAGAGCAAAGACATGGCACCCTCAGGCCGTGTGAAAATGCTTTTTTACATACCTTTCAGCAACACTGAACAGCAGGCGTGCTGCTATACCACATGGCTAAAAGACATTGACAATGCCAATAGCTCTCGCAATGCTGAGACCTACTTGCTTTGCCAATGTTTGTTAATGTTTGTTTCTTCTTTGGCCACCTTGTTCAGAACGTCTGTCTTTCATATGCTGTCCTGTGCAGACAGCACTCAAATTAGTTCAAATTATGATTTCAGATTATTATGTCAATAATGGACAGTATGCCCTTGCTGGCAGACAGGTGTAAGGATTGTATGGCCAGAGTTAGTAATTGACTGAAAGAACACTTACTTAAGCTTAATGCTGCAAAAACAGAGGTTCTGGTCTTTGTAGCACAGCAGTCCATCTGTTCAGAGCTATGATGACCGCAGTCCTGTGGTCAGCCAAGAACCTTGGAGTTATTTTTCACAATTCCTTGTAATTTAACCTACATGTTAACCACACTACCAGCACATGCTTCTGTATTATTAGATCTATGAAAAAAGATATTTCCGTTCATTCCAGCAGACTTTTGTAAATCTCTGGCCATGGCATTGGTTTCCTTCTGCCTCAATTATTGTAATGCTCTCCACCTGAGCATCAGCCTGGCCTCCCAGCAAACTTCAAGAACTCCAAAATACAGCTACCTGGCTTGCTTTAGGCTTCCCAAAACATCTCTCTGTTGCCAAGGGTCTTTGGACCCTTCACAGGCTTTCAATCAGGAAAGGAGTTATATTAAAACTTCTATGCATGGCCTTTATGACACTGTATGAATTGGGTCTGAGGTTTTTCCAGTCCATTTTTCAGTGGCATGTGCCCAATTTGCCACTCTATTCTGCTTGTAGGGCAAAGGTGTTGGTGCCTAAGATTCGCAGAGCCAGATGGGGTGGGTGTTCATTTGCTTATGCAGTGGCCAAACTTTAGAAAACATCACACATCCACTTTTCTGGATTTGGTTTTTCATAAACATCTGAAAACATGTTTTTGTTTATGTTATCCACTGCACCTATTTTACCCTCCTTTACGTTGTTCCCTCACTGCGTTGATGCCTTCTGAGGGATTAGTGTTATATTTCATTTTTTCATTTCACCTCAGACTAATGGGGAGAAGTACCCTCATTGCAGATTTGCTGAATGTGCTGATGTTGATGTCCTTGCTGTCACAAAACTAGGAGGTTGTTGACCTCTGCTCATGGCATGAGAAAGTTGTAATGAGAAAGGAATAAGAAAGTGGCTAGACCAGTCTACCAGAATATTCAACTGAGAGGATGTCATTTTTGGAAACTATTAAATCAAGTATTGAGCCTTTCTTGTTTATTAATTTAAGACTGTGTTGTATCAGATCAGTTGTGGAGAGAAAGATGTCAGGCTTGTTGATTGCAGAATCTTTTGTGCTGTCTCAGTGGAGGTTAAACTTGCCCAGAATGATCACTTTGTCAAATTGTATTGATTTGTTAATTTTAAAATCAATGTCTTCTTTGATAAAGGTGGAGTTGTCATGTGGTGGGTGATAGATGACATTAAGGCCCACATTTAACAAGCACTAGTGCCACATTAACATCATTTTTTTTACACTAATGTTGTTCAAATATCACTGCGCCATATTTCCAAAGAGGCGCAATGCATGTGTTGTTCCACTTTGTAACCCTTTGTGCCACATTATGCATGTGCCACATGTAATGTATGCAAAGGGAGCGTTCCTCCACTACGGGGACCGCAAAAATGGGCAGTGGAATCTACGAGATTCCACTGCATAATTTTTTGCAGCCCCATTTAACACCTGCTCAGAGAAGGTGTTAAAAGGGGGCACACCATTGGTTACAATGGGACCCTATGTACTGTGCAGGGTTCACGCCAATATTTTAGTACTAACCCTCAATAGTACATTAATAGTGTCATAAATGTTACCGCTATTGCCCCCTACCCTACACCATGGTGCACCGTATTGTAAATCTGGTGTACACATGGTGGCTGTAGGGGGGCGCTGAGAGGCGCAGGACATCTGCCACTAAGTCTGAAAGGAGAGTTGTGTAGTTCCAAGGTTAGGCACTGGAGTGTGAAAAGAGGGACATTGAGAAGCTCCTTGCATTGCAAGGTGTCTCTGAAGATGGCATCCACATGCCCCCCAGCTCTACATACTGCATCATTTCTGACAATGAAGTATTTTAAAGGAAAAAGGTCAAATATGATGTAGGATGTGTCACTGAACGAGTTTTTTTGTGAGAATTAGTAGGTCTAAATGTAGTATGCAATAGTGTCAAATGTCATGCTTGTGTTTCATTACTGATCTGCGATGTGAAGAATGCAAGGTCGAGCTGAATAGGGAGATATTTCTTTTGGTCAGTGTCTGCTTTGGGAGAGAATGGTGTTTAGAATGAGTCTGGTAAATACCTAAATATTGAGATAGGTTGGAGTTGTCTGAGGAAGTGAAAGTAGGAGG
This sequence comes from Pleurodeles waltl, assembly GCF_031143425.1. NCBI lineage: Eukaryota > Metazoa > Chordata > Amphibia > Caudata > Salamandridae > Pleurodeles > Pleurodeles waltl. The sequence goes on along the minus strand of NC_090449.1, from coordinate 353,261,212 downwards.
TGTTGATAATGTCAGGGTGGTGAGGTTGTTAGTAGGTTTGCAATATCAGCTGGGGAGTGGTGGGGGGTGAATCTCTTGAGGCAATGGAGGTGACCACTTCTTGGTATTAAGTATCTGGGGTAATGTGCCTTTTGCATGATGAATAGAGTCTCAAATGCTGTAGGTAGTGAAGAGCTTAGAAGGGATATGTTAACATCAAGTTTGGAAAGCGTGAATGTGAAATTATCAAGTTTGTGTTCTAAGGTCAGCAGAGAAAATGAGTGTGAAGTGATGTGGTAATCATTTGGTGTTTTTGTCATTGGAGGATAGTTATTATGACTGGCATTCATGGTATCTATTGGTGAGGTGATATAATGTTTGTTGTGGGAGTTGTGCACCTTGTATGAGAGCCAAAAGAGTGGTATGGGGAACAAGCATGGAGTGGGTAAAATGCAGTATGTGAGTGGGTGTGAGGTGGGGTCTTGGTGACACGGTGTAAAAGTGGTAGAATCGAGTGGGAGCCAGGGGAAAGGGAGGTATTAGACGTGGGCATCCCTGCAGGGTCCCCCACAAACATTTTGCCTCTACCCTCCACTTTTGCTGAATTTATTCTTGCTGGTCTTAGGGATCTGTGCACTTTACGGCTGCTAACCAGTCGTAAAGTGCTTGTGCTCTCTCCTTATAACATGATAGAATTGGCTTATACGTAATTGGCATACTTAATTTACTTGTAAGTCCCTAGTAAAGTAGCACTACATTTGCCCAGGGCCTGCAAGGTGTAATGTTGTGATTGGTGTAGTTTTACACTGCCATTTCGTCCTGACAAAATAAACCTTTTCCCAGGCCCTAACCTTCCTTTCAGATACATATGTCACTCTTCAGGAAGGACCGCCCTAAGGGCAGGGTGCAATGTGTTTAAAAAGTTGGAAGTTGGACATGTACTTTTAATTTTTACATGTCCTGGTAGTGAAAAACACGTAAATGTGTTTTTCAGTACTGTAAGGCATAGCTCTCCCATATGATAACATTGGAGTTGCCTTGCAACATTGTATAAGTGTAATATCTACATGAGAAGAGATAACTGTTTCATGTTTGGTGTCTCTGGAATCCTAATTTAAAATCATGACATGGTGTGCCAGATTTAAATTTACAATTCTGAAAATGCACTTTTAGAAAGTTGGCATTTTCTTGCCCTAGCCATTTGGTTCCTGCAGTCTGCGTCTCTGGTCACATGACTGGGTGTAGTTGACAGTTGGGCCTAGTGTATTCCTCCTAGACAGCCACACATGGTAGGATGGGAGGGAGGAGCTGAAACCAGCCTCACTTGAATAAGTGGTGTCCTGTCTCCACACAAAAGGCTTAACAACCTGACATTGTCACTCTAGCCAGCTTGGAATAAGGGCAGGGAATTCCCTGCACTTCAAAGCCACTGTCTAGACGTTTCTTCCAAAGTCAGGGCACTGGGGTTATAAAAGAAGGATCTCAGTCACTGTCACTTCAGTTAAGCTCTAGACCTGTGGATACTTTGCCAGGAAGCAGGACTGCTGTGTTGCTGAAAGGACTGCCACTCTTATGGATTGCTATTCTGAAGGAACTACTGCCTTGCTGTGCTGACCTGTTGCTTACTCCCCTCTTGCCTTGAGAGGAAGAACTAGACCTGGAACCCACCTTGAACCCAGGGCCCAAGAGTGACTCAAAGGGCTAGTCTCCGGGCATCCTGATCTGAGCCTCAGGGTCATAACAGGCTCTCCAACAGCTCACAGACCAGTCTTCAGTGAGTTCCTCACCCTCAAAAGGTGCCCTCAGATCCTAGGCCCTTGGTATAACTCCTGAACTCTTAAACTCAAGCTTTAGGGCCTTTGTGACCACGAATGGGCATGTTTGCACCAGATCCGTGCTGCTCACACCGAAGGACAGCGCAGATCGCCGTGAGTCTGTCCACTCACACAGCAGGCATCTATTCCACGGAGGACTGCACCGCGGTCTTCTCTATGCACCACAGAGACTGCTGCCTGTGATGATCTCCTTGCTCTCAGTGACTCTTTCCAATGTAAAAGGGACTCTTGGCACAAAACTTGAGAAGATAAACCTTCAGCAGGACTAATCTAGGACAGTATCCGACCTGTGCTCCATCACAGTCGGCATGAATTTTTGACTTTGACCCGGGCCAGCGTGACCAGAAATCCCAGGTTGGTGCTTAGTGCTTTTCAGCACTATTTTACAGTATATACTTTTTGTTTGTTAAATTATGTTTTGGTGTGGGATCTTTTTGTGTAGTGTTTTCATGGTTTTACTGTTTGAAGTGATGCACAAATACCTTACAAACTGCCTTTAATTAAGCCTAACTGCTCTGTGACAAGCTACCAGGCTGTCGAGCACAGGTTAATGTGGGGATTGCTTACGCCTTACCCTCACTAATATTGTGGTTGCTGCTTGACCACGGCTCATATAATAGCCAACCAGTAACTCACTTTCTAACAGGAGTGGAGAACGGTTGTCAGGGAGGACAGTCAACATGTGAGGAGAGTTCTTTTTGTGGAGTTGATTAGGGAGGGTGAACATTTGTTTGTTGTAAGTGAGGGTACTGCGCCAGGGCAGGGATGGAAGGGGAATCGATTCACCTTCCACCCCGCCCCCCCGTTACCCCCCTGTGCCGTCTGCGCGCTAACCTCATCAGAGACCTTCCCTCCGGCGCTGGAAGCTCAGCTTCCAGAGCCCGATTGGAGGAGAAATGCTCTGCATTTCTCCTCCGATCACGTGGAGGGGGCAGAGAAGCCTGAAAGGAGAGGAAAGGCCTTTCCTCTCCTTTCAGGCTTCTCTGAGCATTTCTGCTGCCCGATCACGATGCGTTCTGGCAGCAGAAATGTCACTAGACACCAAGGCTTTTTTGTTGTTTTTTGTTTACTTGATAAGGAGAGCGGCCCCTTGGGCAACGGACGCTCTCAGGGGGGCAATTTGTTTTTTGGCTGTTTCTGCCCCCGGGGGGGGGGGGCAGAAACCCCACTAGACACCAGGGATTTTTTTTTGTTTTTTTTTAATTTATTTGTGGGGAGCGACCCCTTAGGCAAGGGACGTTCCCCTGGGGGCATAATTTTTTCTGGGCCATTTCTGCCTCCCTTGGGGGCAGATTGGCCTATTTTTATTAGGCCAATCTGTCCCCAAGGGGGGCAGAAACCACAAGACACCAGGGATTTTTTCTTTTTTATATGTACACATCAGGGGAGCGGCCCCTTGGGCAAGGGCCATTCCCCAGGGGGGAAAATAATTTTACGGCTGTTTCTGCCCCCCCGGGAGGCAGAAACCACTTAGGCACCAGGGATTGGTGTGTGTGTTTTGTTTGGGGGGCCAGCCCCTTGGGCAAGGGTCGCTCCCCTTGGGGGCACATTACTGTTGGCCATATCTGCCCCCCTCGGGGCAGATCGGCTTATTTTTGGAAGGCCCATCTGCCCCCAAGGGAGGCAGAAATCCCACTAGAGACCAGAGAAGATTTTTTTTTCAAAATAAGAGGGTGGGGGAATGGCCTTACCCCCACTGCAAATAAATAGGGCCAAAGTTGTTCTGCCCACCAGTGGGCAGATGGGACAATGACCCCCAATCCACACCCCGGGGGCAGGAAGTCTACTAAATGCCAGGGAATAAAAAAATAATAATAATGGGGTGGTGGCTACCAACCAGTATGGCATGGTTATGCCCCCACCCCAACTGTAGGGGGTAACAGTCTTTCAGCTCTCCCCCGCACACTAAAACATCTTATCCCATGGCAGGCAAGTGGACATTTGATTATTTGGGGTTTTGGTTTTACATTTGGGCCATAAGAGCTTGGCTAACTCTCAAAATCGTCCCACTTGGAATGGTGAGGGCTGCATTTTTTGGACTTTGGGACTCTGCCATGTAGAAAAATCCACAAGAACTAGACACATCTGAAAAATAAACATCTGGGTGAGTCCAGGGTGGTGTGCTTCAAATGCACCCTGCACCATTTTCTTACCCACAATGCCCTGAAAACCTCCAACTTTGCTGGAAATCACACATTTTGCCCATATTTTTGTGATGGAACCTACCGGAATCTGCAGGAATCCACAAACTTCCTACCACCCAGCACTGTCTCATCTATACCGATAGAAATTCTACCCAATTGTCAACCTAAAAATGTTTTTTTCCAAACTGCCCTTTTGGACCCGCTTTGGTTCCCCCTCAATTTTGACATGTTTTGGGCTCTTCGCTGTCACAGGCACTTGGCCCACCTACACAAGTGAAGTATCATTTGTACCGGGAGACTGAGGGGATCCCACACAGAAATTTGGGAAAAATTTGATTTTTTAGCTAAATTTGAGTTTTGCTGAGGATTCTGGGTAAGAAAACACTGGGATATCCACGCAGGTCACACCTCCCTGGACTCCCTCGGGTGTCTAGTTTTTAAAAATGTGCAGGTTTGGTAGGTTTCCCTAGGTGCCGGCTGAGCTAGAGGCCAAAATCCACAGGTTGGCACTTTGCAAAAAACACCTCTGTTTTCTGTAGAAAAATGTGATGTGTCCACATTGTGTTTTGGAGCATTTCCTGTTGCGGGCACTATGCCTACCCACACAAGTGAGATATCATTTTTATCAGGAGAGTTGGGGAACGCTGGGTGGAAGGACATTTGTGGCCCCTCTCAGATTCCAGAACTCTCTGTCACCGAAATGTGAGGAAAAAGTGTTTTCTTTAGCCAAATTTTGAGGTTTGCATAGGATTCTGGGTAACAGAACCTGGTGAGAGCCCCACAACTCACCCCGTCTTGGAATCCCCCAGGTCTCTAGTTTTCAAAAATGCACAGGTTTGGTAGGTTTCCCTAGGTGCCGGCTGAGCTAGAAGTCAAAATCCACAGGTAGGCACTTTGCAAAAAACACTTCTGTTTTCTGTAGAAAAATGTGATGTGTCCACGTTGTGTTTTGGAGCATTTCCTGTCGCGGGCGCTATGCCTACCCACAAAAGTGAGGTACCATTTTTATCAGGAGATTTGGGGGAACGCTGGGTGGAAGGAAATTTGTGGCTCCTCTCAGATTCCAGAATTCTCTGTCACCGAATTGTGAGGAAAAAGTGTTTTTTAGCCACATTTTGAGATTTGCAAAGGATTCTGGGAAACAGAACCTGGTGAGAGCCCCACAAGTCACCCCGTCTTGGATTCCCCTAAGTCTCTAGTTTTTAAAAATGCACAGGTTTGGTAGGTTTCCCTAGGTGCCTACCCATACAAGTGAGGTACCATTTTTATCGGGAGACTTGGGGGAACATAGAATAGTGTTATTGCCCCTTGTCTTTCTCTACATTTTTTCCTTCCAAATATAAGACAGTGTGTAAAAAAGACGTCTATTTGGGAAATGCCCTTTAACTCACATGCTAGTATGGGCACCCCAGAATTCAGAGATGTGCAAATAACCACTGCTCCTCAACACCTTATCTTGTTCCCATTTTGGAAATACAAAGGTTTTCTTGATACCTATTTTTGACTCTATATTTCAGCAAATTAATTGCTGTATACCCGGTAGAGAATGAAAACCCACTGCAAGGTGCAGCTCATTTATTGGCTCTGGGTATGTAGGGTTCTTGATGAACCTACAAGCCCTATATATCCCCGCAACCACAAGAGTACATCGGACGTAACAGTATATTGCTTTCAAAAATTTGACATTGCAGGAAAAAGTTACAGAGTAAAATGTAGAGACAAATTGCTCTTTTTTTTACCTCAATTTCAATATTTTTTTTATTTCTGTTGTTATTTTCTTTTCTGCAGGAAACTCTTGTAGGATCTACACAAATTACCCATGGCTGAATTCAGATTTTTATCTACTTTTTAGAAATGTTTAGGTTTCTGGGATCCAGCACTGGTTTCACACCCATTTCTGTCACTGACTGGAAGGAGGCTGAAAGCACAAAAAATCGTAAAAATGGAGTACGTCTCAGTAAAATGCCAAAATTGTGTTGATAAATTGGGTTTTCTGATTCAAGTCTGCCTGTTCCTGAAAGCTGGGAAGCTGGTGATTTTAGCACAGCAAACCCTTTGTTGATGCCATTTTCAGGGAAAAAAACACAAGCCTTCTTCTGCAGCCCTTTTTTCCCCATTTAAAAAAAAACATATATATATATTCACTGTATTTTGGCTAATTTCTTGGCCTCCTTCAGGGGAACCCCCAAAGTCTGGGTACCTCTAGAATCCCTATTATGTTGGAAAGAAAGGACGCAAATTTGGCGTGGGTAGCTTATGTGGACAAAAAATTATGAGGGCCTAAGCGAGAACTATTCCAAATAGGCAAAGAAAGGCCTGGCACAGGAGGGAGAAAAGGCCTGGCAGCAAAAGGGGTTAAGGAAAACGGGCTTCATTTAAAAAAAAAAAAGATTGCTTTATTTAAAAGCAATCACAGACATGGTGGTCTCCTGAGCCCAGCAGGCCCCGACCCCTGTGATTATTGCCGTTCAAATGGGTCACAAATTGCATCCTACCTCATGAATATTCATGAGGTAGGTCGATTTGCGAGCCATTGGGAATCACTAAATGAAACTCCTGAGTTTCATACATACAAATAGCAATTATGTCATTGCGATTCTCAGGTAATCGCAATTAAGTAATCGCTATTTGGTAAAATGATACATCTGGCCCTTAGAGACTAAGGGCCAGATGTATCAAGCAATTTTGCATTCACAAACGGTGCGAATCACAAAATTTGGCCGTTTGCGAATGCAAAAGTACCTTTCAAGTAGTATGAAAGGCATTCGCTCTGCAATTTTAAGGAATCGCAAAAATAGCGATTCCTTAAAATTGCAACCCCATTTAGAGAATAGCAAATTGCGATTCTCTAAATAGAAAATCGTAAATAGGGAATTCCTATTTGCGATTTCCAAAGCACATGTATCAAGCATCAAAGGGGGCCCTAGGCCCCCAGCACCCTGGGGTTTGCATTACCTAATTTGCGAATTCCTAACTGAAATTCACAAATTAGGTAATGCATAACCATTCGCAACTATGGGCCTACAGGCCCATAGGGATGACTGGAGTCCCATTTCCTAATTGCGATTTGGTAATAGCGATTGCAATTTTTAAGAAATCTCTATTATCGACTTGCAATTTTGATACATCCCATTTTGCATTTCTTAAATAGCGGTTTCTTAAAATTCACTATTTAAAATATGCAAACCAGGAGCTTGATACATCTGGCCCCAATTCGGTTAAGAATTGAGAGGAGACCTTGGACTCTAACCGTAATAGTCTGTAAACCTGCCAAACCAGTTTCATGAAAAAATAACCACATCAGAGCAGGTATCTGTGTGCCATCTGGTTACGGAAAAAGATAGAACAATGCCCATTAGCGCAATCCTGACGCCACCATGTGTGCTCCGTATTAAACATATGGTGCACCATAGCGCAGGTTAGGGACAATAGCATAAAAATTTCTGACGCTATAGTTGTACTTTGCAGAATCAGTGCCAAAAATGTTGGCGCCAATCCTGCAAAGTACATAGGGGCCCATTCAAAGCAATGGTGTGCCCTCTTTAACACTTACTCTGTGCAGGCGTTAAAAATAGCCAGCAAAAATGGCACAGTGGAATCTGCACTATGTTTGGGGTCCCCCTAACTGGGGAACGCCCCCATGCATACTTAGGCCCATATTTATACTTTTTGACGCTAAACTGCGCTAACGCAGTTTAGCGTCAAAAAATTTAGCGCCGTCTAACGCCATTCTGAAGCGCCATGCGGGCGCCGTATTTATGGAATGGCGTTAGCCGGCGCAAGCAGACCGGCGCTGCCTGGTTTGCGTGGAAAAAAAACACGTAGACCAGGCAGCGCCGGCGTTGGGAAAAAATGACGTTAGGGCGTCTTAAAATGGGGCAAGTCAGGTTGAGGCAAAAAAATCGCCTCAACCCGATTTGCGCCATTTTTTTACGACGCCCAGACGCCATTTCATGACTCCTGTCTTAGTAAAGACAGGAGTCATGCCCCCTTGCCCAATGGCCATGCCCAGGGGACTTATGTCCCCTGGGCATGGTCATTGGGCATAGTGGCATGTAGGGGGGCACAAATAAGGCCCCCCTATGCCACCAAAAAAATTTAAAAAATATGAAAAATTATACTTACCTGAACTTACCTGAATGTCCCTGGGGTGGGTCCCTCCATCCTTGGGTGTCCTCCTGGGGTGGGCAGGGGTGGCAGGGGGGGTCCCTGGGGGCAGGGGAGGGCACCTGTGGGCTCATTTTGAGCCCACAGGCCCCTTAACGCCTACCCTGACCCAGGCGTTAAATAGTGGCGCAAATGCGGGGTTTTTTGACCCGCCAACTCCCGGGCGTGATTTTTGCCCGGGAGTATAAATACGACGCATTTGCGTCGCCGTCATTTTTTTCGACGGGAACGCCTTCCTTGCATCTCATTAACGCAAGGAAGGCGTTCACGCAAACAAAATGACGCTATTTGCCAATACTTTGGCGCTAGACGCGTCTAACGCCAAAGTATAAATATGGCGTTAGTTTTGCGACGAATTTGCGTCGAAAAAAACGACGCAAATTCGGCGCAAACGGAGTATAAATACGGGCCTTAATGCCTGGCGCAGTGATAATGTGGAGAAAGGGGTTACAAAGTGGTGCAATGTATGCATTGCACCACTTTGTAAGTCTGGCGCGGTGAATTTGGCCTTGTTGAGCCACATTAGCTTAAAACAAAAATGACGCTAGTGTGGCAAAATGAGGCACTGGGCTCTTTTAAATCTGGGCCATAGTATATATAAATCTAAAGTCATCATTGGCTATTTTCTAACTGAGCTGGAATGCTCTTCCATATTTAGGGTTTCTGTCATATCTGCTGAATATTCGCTTTCATGGTTATAATTTTGCCCAGAAAATATAGGGCCCTGGGGGTGAGCCATGACATGCTCATTCCTCTATATATTACCCAAGCTGTAGCATCTTCCAGAGGCTGTACATAAAAAGACCTGGATTGGCATGTTGTAGGGGGGCTAGGGGCACAACATTCCATCCCTGGTCCTTGCTGCAGTGCCTAATTTGTGAAACAAATATGTGCTGAAAGTCAAAGTTTCGGTCAGAAACAGGACCGCACTTTTGAAGCTTGAGGTACTGAATATCAAGACCAAGGCTTCTCAGTCTTGATTACACCTCTTGCCTTTTTAATTCACCACCAGACTCCCCCGGCCTCTTTAACTCACTCTAGCAATTTTTCTTATCTGCTTTCTACCTTTATTATGGGTTTTCCATCTTTTTCGTCCTCCTTTCTTCTCCTTTTTGCGTTTTTCACTGTCATGCTGTGGGTCAAAGCCCGCGTTGTCTAAATAGGGGCTGATCCCTAACAATGATTGCTAGTGAGACCCACCTGCAAACACCAGCAACATAAATCATTGGTGGTGACACCACAGACATCTCTTTAAAGTTTCGCCTAATTTGTTTATATATGTATGTATAAGTGCTTTGGAAATAAACATGTCAAAGACAAAATGTATGGCACTCACCCAGCGCGCGTCATTGAACGATAATCTGCAGTTAGATACTTCTTTTGTGGAAATGATGACTGCTATTGATTATGGGCATCAGGCTGTGATCAGACACAAACTGACATTAAAGCCTCTCTACATGTAAATCTTGATTGATGTAGAGTGCTTGTAATATGGTACAAGATTGAAAGGGCTTAACATATCCTTGAATTAAAAGTCACAAGCCGAATGTGCAGGTTGGACATTTCAGTTGGGTGGATGTTAATAACTCCACATTGATGGTTTCTGAAAATTGCTTCCTGGAAAACCTGACCAGATTGCCACATACCACGACTGGTATGTTCTTAATTATTGAATTCGGGCTCAAACATGTTGTTGTTTTGTGAGAATGACACCATTTCATAAATTGCTATTCTTACACTGGCCCTGTAAATATGCATAAATGAGCTGACACCCTTCAGAGATGTCTTGTTTGATGTTCTATTTATAAGAAAAGGTAGACATGTCAGATGGTTTATATATGTTTTCATGTGCACACAATTCATTATTGCTATTGGTATGAAATATGTATGGTTACCTTACTAAATTATTTCTGTCAGAGCAATACAAGCGATACAATTCGAGTATAGGACATGGGGTGAAACCAAACATCTGAGCATCCCAAGGTAGGGTTAGCTTTTTGAGGCACTCTTTTGTTAAATGAGTCTCAGTTTATGAACGTTAGGGGTGAATGAATTCCCTATTTTTTTAAACTGTGGTAAGTGGATTCAAAACTCTGAGCACATTTCTGCTGGTTTCACATGTCTGTCCCAAATTTTAAAAAAAAGTGAAGTTCAAGCAGAATGCTCTGCAGCAGAAGAGCTCATAGTTCTTTGCCGTAAAGAATGCATAGAACGAGTAATTCTTGGGCCACACACAGTCAGGGTCTTCACAGTATGTTTCCCTGAAAGTTTTGCTATGGAAGCCTTTCTTAGATAGGCAAGGGGAGGGAGAGGAAATTATGATTCATCCTATACATTCTCCCATTTCTCCCAAGATTATGCAAAAAGCCAACAAAGTGTAGTGTACGAGCCTACAAAGCATTATTATGCAATACAATTGAAACAGAGACAAACTTCCTGTTAGGACATAGAACCCTCCCCCACCATTGGTGGCATGCTTCATTGTGGTGTTCCCTGCAACACTCTGGATAGAAAAGCGTCTCAGGCTGGGCTCAGCCTTACAGGGAGTGCAAACCTGTGGCGGTGTTATATATTGAGGATACCTTTTTTCTTTAAATAATCAAAATTATCTAATGAACTGCTATATTTGGGATATTTGTGGTCATTTATAGGATCAATATAAGAACATAATGGGCCTCATTCCAACCCTGGCGGTCTGTCCACGGAAGCACCGCCAACAGGCTGGCGGTGCTTCATGTGGAATTCCGACCGCGGCTGTAAAGCCGCGGTCGCCCAGCCGGGTCCGGCGGTTTCCCGCCGGATTAGCCCTGGCTGGGAGAATCCTCCATGGCGGCGCTGCTGGATTCCGACCACCTTCCCGCCAGCCTGTTTCTGGCGGTTTTCACTGCCAGAAACAGGATGGTGGGAACGGGTGTCATGGGGCCACTGGGGGCCCCTGTACTGCCCATGCCACTGGCATGGGCAGTGCAGGGGCCCCCTAACAGGGCCCCAGCATGATTTTCACTGTCTGCTATGCAGACAGTGAAAATCGCGACGGGTGCAACTGCACCCGTCGCACCCCTGCAACACCACCGGCTCCATTCGGAGCCGGCTTCTGTGTTGCAGGGCCTTTCCCGCTGGGCCGGCGGGCGCTCCCTTGGCGGGAAAGTCTGAATGGCCTCCGTGGTCTTTTGACCGCGGAGCGGCCAATTGGCGGTTTCCGCTTGGCGGGCGGCGGGCGAATGACCCCCAATATGTCCCACGACCAATGCCTACTCTGAAAAGATGAAACTAAAACACTTAATTTATATTTTTGAAACGTATACCGTTTTCCTTTAAGGAAAACGATTTTTATTTACAAAAAAACTGCTTTATTTCAAAAGCAGTCACAGACATCGTGGTCTGCTGACCCTTGCAGGCCGCCATCCCTGTGAGTGTGGCCATTCCCTGATGGGTCACAATTTGCCACCTTCCTCATAAATATTAATGAGGGAGGCACCTTGCAACTCATTTGGGAATCACTAACAGTGTCTCAGTGTGTTTTGAAAATCACAAATTGTGATTCGCGAGAAATCCCAAATTGCGAGCCACAAAAAAAATTGTTGTATATCTGGCCCTTAGCCTCTACGGCCATTATGTATGTCTCCCATATTGTTCCCACCAACTCGCCTCTTGTACTTCTTTGTAATTCTATCAATATGTCTGCTCCTGATGTTGCCCACCTTTTTTTAGTCCCTCATCCAAGTGTCCACTGCTGGAGTGCTGATTGACTTTAACAACAAGACTATTTATAACACTATATCCAGATCAATACATTTCGTTAGATATTATGGGTCATATTTACAAGAAAGTAGCGTATCAGCTGAGATGCTCCACTTTTCTGGCATCGCCCTGCACCCCTTAATGACCATGGTACCACTGTAGTTACTATACAGTGCACCTTGGTGCACGCTAGCACAATAGTGTTATAATTTATTACGCTATTATGGTGCTTTGCTGGGTTAGAGGCAAAAATTATAACGCTATTCTTGCAAAGCACAAGGAGTCCTATAAGTCATTATGGGAGTGTCAGTTTAACTCCTGCCCTGAGCAGGCGTTAAAAATGACAGAAAAATTGTGCATTGAAACCCTGTAAATTTCACTGCACCATTTTTTGGGTCTTCCTACGTGGGAATGCCCTCCCTTGTATACATTATACCTGGTGCAGGTATATTGTGGCGCAAGGGGTTACAAAGTGGTGCAATGCATGCATCGTACCACTTTGTACATGTACAAAGCTGACGACCAGTTTCTATTGGTCAAGGCCCTGCTAATGCACCCTTTGTTCTCTCTAGGTATAGTCAGTTGTGGCTCCCAGCACTAAAAAGGGGTGGGCCGGTGTGGAGCGAGGAGGAGGGGGGGCAACATTTCAATATTAACATTTTCTTTTTTTTATTTACCTGAACTGCCGACCTGCACTGCTCTCATTTCTATAGTTGCTGCAGGTACAGGCCAAACATACATGCACATTGAGGAGGAATGCTGTGCACTCCCCCTCACTACTAGTCACCCACATGGCCCCTCCACTTTCACAACAAAAGGATAATAAACATAGTTTATTATCCTTTTGTTCTGAAAGGTTTGCAGCTTTTGCTGCTGGTTGGGGGGGTGACACTCCTCCACCCTAACGGAGGAGCCGCTCCTGGGTGTAGTGAGTGTGGGGGAGCGCTGAGCCAGTAATGAGTCATGGAACACCATTACTACATTCCTTTCTATACCATGGGTCAGCAACAGCCTTAATGTTACGAGTGGTTCAGTTTATCCAGAGACCATAACTGCCCGTGTAGGTGTTAGGGTGTTGTGTGTGAGTAAGTGTTCAGACCTTAACTCATACATATCTCTGATGTCCTGCCATGTACACAGCGTGCCATGCCCATATAGATCTGCCAGTTTTAATGTTGCTCCCTCATCTTGCAGTTTGTTATCATGGATGATGCCAATTGTGCTAATCACTGGTTTCACCTAAGACTGAGTGCCTGCAGCGCATGTGAAAAGCACTCTCTTGGAGGGAAGTAGCGATGCCAACAATATCTTGCAGATGTTGCTAAGTTTTGCGGGTGTTTATGTTCCTTCTTCTTATGCATTAAACCAGCAGAGCACCTCTGCTGTCCCCAACTTCCCAAATACCAGCACTCTTCTGTGGTTCTGTTGGCCATCAAGCTATTTTGTCATTTATTGGTGTCTGACAAAGAGATGGCATGGTAGGCTCACTGGTAGTGCAGGTAAGAGTTACAACAGTCGCTGCAATACAAGTATTTTCGTTATGGCTAGTTTCCTGATCGGAGACAGATGCAACACTGTCCACAGCTTGCTCATTTTCCTCATCTCTGGCATCACCTGTCCCAGGTTGCCTTCAATAAAGCCTTCATCTGTGAGATATACCATCATGCCTAAGTACCTAAATATAGCAAGTCTCTACTCAAGTGTTGTCACTGGGGCTGCTTGTCACTCTCCTTCTGTCAGATGACAAGAGGTAAGAAGCAAGGCTTGCTTCAGTTAGCCCGCAATTATCAGTTGCCTCCAAACTCATCTAGTAAATCCATGACCACAAGCAATGCTTGGAGGCCGTCCCATAGATAAATCAGAGCATTATCAGTGTATGATGAGATGATGTGTCATCCATTTCTGAGGTGGATACACTAGTTCACCTCCCTGCTTCTTAATTGGCTTGTCAGTGGTTCCATGGCAATGACAAAAATGAGGGGCAACAAGGGACATCCGTGTCTGGTGCCTCTTTTAATGAGGAACTTTTATGATATTGTCTGCTCTGTATGCACTGGGGCCACCGGATCTGCATATATAGTTTGAATCTACCTCCAAAAGTATAACCTCACACACATTCTTTGCAAGATTTACATAAGGTACAGCCAACCAGGGTGTCAAATGCTTTCTGTGTCTACATATATTGCCAAATTTTGTGATTCCTCCTCTAGAGCACTGTCTATTAGACTGAACCGAGTTCAAACCCATTTTGGTCCATATGCACCAGGGATTGCTCTATTTCTATCAACCTGTTCTCAAGTAATTTCCCCAGGACTTTTTTAATCTGAATTAACGAGGCCCAGCAGCCAATAGTTGCAAACATTCAGTGGGTTCCCACCCTGCATATGGAGAACCAGTATAAGTGCCTCTTTCATGGATCTCACAAGATGCCCCAGGTAGCTTGCTTCCTCACACACTTTAGGAATTCTCAAGGACAGTTTTGTGTTATATGCACCAAAAATATCAGCTGGAAGACCACCTGTCCTGGTGTTTGTTCCACGCCATTTGGTCTATTGCAGTTCTGACTTCCTTCTATAATCAGCGGCTAATCTAAGGCATAACACGGTAGAGGGTCAAGGCTCAATATCTCTGTGTACCAAATAAATCCATAAGTAATTCGGGCAGCATACCTCCATGGGGTCCTAAAACGCACTATAGTAGTCTGCAAAGACCAAGTTAATTTCAGTCTGTGACTTAGGTGTTCTACCTTGGGCATTTCTAATTGCACCTGTAGGTGTCCTAGTCATCTGAGATCTCAGTAACCAACCAACAATTGTCCCACCTTTTTCCCCTCTGCATGTTGCTTCACCTAATAACCGGAAAATCCACTTACCTCTTTGTCTACAAGATCCCTGTGATTCCCCTTCAGATCCATTAGGGCTTAAATGTTCCCCCACCCCTGTTCTAGCACCAATTCCACCTAATGGATTGCCCCCTCCATTCTCAGAGTACCCCTATACAGACCTTGAGTGACTCCATATGCAGTCTTTGTACATACTACCCTCAACACCTGCTTAATGATGTCCCACTCTATCAACCCATCACTGGCTGACCCCTGTATTCTGCAAAGAAATCAGTGATTATTCTACTAAGTGTCTCCTTGAAAGGTGTGTCCAAAAGTGTGCCAGGTCGAAATCTGTGCCCTGAGTTTGCCCCAGTCTAATGTCAGTTTAAGGGGATTGTGATTGAACAATGTCCATCTTAAATATTCTGTGTCAATATCCTGCAGTCAAGTGGGGACTGCATAAAATTAGCTCAGCCTAGTGTGGAGTTTGTGTATCGCAGAGTAAAGTTAATGTTCCCTCTGGGTTAGATACATCCACCGGACCCCAGCCTTCATCCAATCAAGGAGTGTCCCATGACTCAACTGGTTTGTGTTCCCTGGAGTGGTGGAGTGGCTCTGTCAAA